>NC_054746.1:4191531-5651531 GCF_018143015.1 Lytechinus variegatus | reverse complement strand
GTTACATTAAAGAGAAACATAAAATGATTTATCGCATAGCGTAGCATATTGGAAAGTTTCCAAAATAAGTGTTTGATTTTTTAGTCATTTCAATTCAAGAAGGCTACATAAGTAAAATAAATGAGTGTGTACATACAAATACTTTTGATTGCGTTCTTTTACGTTGATAAAACTTTATTAGTGGTTATTTCATTCATAATCCGATCATAACAATTTTTATAAAAGAAATCAAAGCACCAGAGATTATTACAATTAGACAATTATAGGCCTATAAAGAACCACCACTCAGGACTGATTAGAATACTATCGTATTCTCTGCTTCCAGGAAATCCACTGAATTAAATTAGTTTCATATCATATTCTTAATGGAGACGGAGGCGTGATACAGCACAGTCAATAAAGAGCAGCGGTTTCGGATTCCGGTGACCCGGGTTCAATTCCCACTTCGCGCGCTCGTGCCCCCTGGTAAGACATTCATCCTCACTATACCAGGCCCCTCGGAGAGGATCTTAAGCCTTCGGTCCTCTGGTTGTTTGCTTACAAGTATTCTGCTTCCATTGTACACACACCACTATGCACTACCATTGAGAATTATGATCATTCAATACCATAGAGAAAAAATATTTTTAAAAATGACACCGAAACCTGACAAGAAGTATTTTTTTTGCTTGTCAAATATTTCCTCGGGAAAAAGTGTCCCCCCCCATTTCGAAAAATCCTGAATCTCAATCAACTGTGACTGCGAGCACGAAGCGTGAAAGAAATTTTGAATTCTATGTAATGACATGAAAGATTTGTGTGGGACCTAACAGTGACTAGATGAGAAAATCTTCAGCATTAATTTGAAGAGTGAAAATGCTGTCTAGGAGCACTTTACAACTTGAGTAATGGTGTTTAAGATAGCAATTACTATACTTTTTTTCAGTTATCTAAATTTCTGGAGGGGGAGTGGGGGGCAACGATCATGACTGGAGGAGTAAACCCCCCCCCCCCTCCCTTGGTGCCACCACTGATTGTATATCTTTTTATATCATATCGATAACGTTTTTCGATATCTATTAATAGATGTTGAAGAAGGCGTTTTCCTTACACTAATCGATACTCACATCGATACCAAACAGATCAATAATTTCATTGTTGTTTAATTGAAACACCCTTTTGGCTCAATTTCATTTTTTACGACTGCGTTGCCTTAGTTTTAATGACTTCTGATAATGCTTTTAAAAACAAGCATCCATTTAATGTTCCTAATTAGTGTCTACTTTAATCGTTAAGAAAAGGGAAAATGTAGGGAGAAGTAAAATGAACTAAAGGAGAAAATAAAATCATTTGAATGAGAAAAGGAGAGTGCAATGGTTTTGTTTTAATATCACAGAACAGGGGCGGATCTCGTCATTTTTCCAAGGAAGGCTTCAAAAAGGCTTCACTATAAAATGAAGGTCATTTTGGTTACCGCTAAATTTGACAAGCAAAAAAAAAAAAAGCTTCTGCGACGATAATGACTGGAGAAACGGAAAAAATGAAATGCCGTGATTAAGCAAATTCAAATAGGAAGATTATCATGGTTATGGAAAAGAAAGAAAAGTGTTTTGTTATTCCATGTATAGTTGAAACCACAAAATGCATGAAGTAATTACTCACATATACACAAATTTGTTTTTGTTTCCCACGTTATAAGTACGCCTATATACTAACAGGCCTATTTACATTTAGACATTGAACCTAGTAAAATAAAGTAAAACTGAGAGTGATCTGATTAAAACCTCACCCTGTATCAGGGTTGATTATTAGCTCATTTTCAAAACTATTCTAGAAAAGGACAAAAAATGAGAGCCACACCGTCTGACCGGCCGGTGTGAAAGAAAAAAACGGAAGGGTGGATTTATCGTAATTTGCCTACAGATTGTTTATCACTTTTATTGTCTTTTTTGTTTGAAGCATCTTCTAACAGAGAAAATGGTATACAAGGTCATTACACTCTAAAAACACTGAGTAAAATTTTACCCAATATTGGGAAGAAAGAACGTGCATGTTTGCTGGGTAATTTTTTACACCGCATTGGGCAAAATGCATGTCTTTAAAAATAAATTTCAAAGCAACATTGGGTAAAATTTACAAAATATTTGTTATCTGTTTACCCAACCAACATGCATGTTCCCATTTTACCCAATATTGGGCAAACCTTTTTTAGAGTATATATTTTGCTAAGTCATTTTGATTCTACAAAATCATGTGGAATCACCTAGTTTGATTTTGTAATATTCAATGTTTGGAAAAGAGTGAAATGGTGTTATTTAATATCATTAAAACATTATTTATTGCATATATATTTCTAGGATGATTATTATATGGCTCATCGTCCTTCCTACAGATATATTCCGTTAACTCCCCCTCACCTCTGTTTAATTATTTCTGTCCATGTATCACTCCCTTCTCTCCTAAACTTTCATATCTCGAACATGTTTAAAGGTTAAGTCCACCCAAGAAAATTATTGATTTGAAACGATAGAGAAAATTCAAACAAGCATAACACTGAAAAGTCCATTAATATCGGATGGAAAAGAAGAAAGTTATGACATTTTGAAATTTTGATTATTTTTCTCAAAACATATGTATGCACAACTCATTGATATGCAAAAGATAGAGTCGATGATGTCCCTTACTATTTCTTTTTTATTATTATTGGAATTATACAATACTTCAATTTTTTACAGATTTGACAATAAGGACCAACTTGACTTAACCATAAACTGTTAAACAATGGTCATTCCACATGCTCAGGGAGGAATAAAAATTTGTTTCACATGACAATGAGATAATTAGGATTTTTCATATTTCTTATAATAAAATACGAAAGAAATAGTGAGTGGGTGACGTCATCAGTCTGCTCATTTGCATACCGACCAGGATGTGCATAACTGTTTTTTTTTAATTAAGCGAAACTTTACTATGTCATAACTTTCTTATTTTACATCCGAGTTTAATGAAATTTTCAGAGTTATGATTTTTTATTTTTTCTTTATTCAAATTAACTTTTTGGAGGGGTGGAACTGATTTGAGATGAGAACGGCTAGGCTGGCTCTCAAAACAAACCAGTCAAAATTGCTATTTAATCGGGTCAGCTGGTGCAACTGTTATTCCAGCCATATTTGACTAGAACATACCTCATAAATGTGACTAGACCCCGGGGGGGGGGGGGCCACTTCCATTCACGAGTGGATACCATGCGCGACCATGGGGTCTCGAACCCTAAACACGTAATTTCCATATTCTGAAAATGCACCCCTTAACAAGTATTGGCGTGTGAAACCCTACCCTTAACAAGTATTGGAAACAAAACGATACTCTTGGCAAATATTCCCTGAAATGAACCCCTAAACAAGTACAGGAATGTTTTATTGTTATGGGTCCTTCGGTTGTCGGCTTTACCTTATTCGGTTTAGTACGACCCCAGCTTCTACACCTCGCGCAAATCGGACTCTAAACACGAAGTGTTGGGGCAAAAAGGACATCCTTTATAAAACATTTTAATTTTGTTTTATCATCCCCTTAAATTCGACCCTAAACACGTAATTTTCCTAGCGAAATATATACCCCTTTTTCATTATTTTTGTGTTTTTGACACCCTTATCACGTTACGTACGTAACGTGCCCTATCGTGAAAAAGACATCCTTTTTACGTGTTTTTTGGTCGCGCATGGTATCCACTCGTCAATGTAAGTGCCCCCCCCCCCCGGGGACTAGACATATCAGTTGCACCCAGCTGACTACTGAATTTGTCAATTATTTTGACTGATTTCTTTTAAGAGTGCATACGCGCATTTGCCTGAACCAGCCCTGCCCACCCTCTCATAAATCCGTCATCGTTAATAACTCACACATCAAATAACATAATATTGGTCATTAATTATTATGGCCTATTGTTTTAATGAATAGTATAGAATAAATCTTATTCGTTTGTCTTCTGATCCAGATTTTTTTCTACCAGAATTTCCAAATTTGAGAATGCAGATGAGGGGCTTTCGCGAGGGGGCTTCTCTCATGTGTCTATACCGGAAATTTTAATAGGGAAAACTGTCACTTCACTGTACTGAGAGTTATTATATAAAAATAACCCTCAGACTGATTCTGAACTAATTACCACCCCATAAGATGACGTAAATTGACGATAAAAGATTGAAATATGTTTCACTTTATCAAAGGCATGTGTGTATTTGAACATGCGCTTTCAATTCGTTCCGTTTGCGGCGGTTGTTTTGAGAGGGCCCGGTGAACGAGCGAGACACGTTGCGTAACGAACCGACGTGGTGTGGGAAAAACCACTTCAAACGTGCAATGCAAAGGTGGACTCGCAGCTTGCTTGAGAACCATGAGAAAAAATCTTATCACACATTTCTATTTAGGTGCTTGATGAACAACCATGGATGCTCATCAAATTGTATATATAGGCCCTGAAACTGGCACGATGGATTCAATTCAAAATCGTTTCTTATTGAGAGTTACTAGATTATTTTACAACATTTCATCGTCAAAGTTAGGCAAATGCATTTTTATATTTTTACATCGAAGGAAAACGCTTATCATCCGAATAGAATTATTTCATTTAGCAACAGTTTGTGAGAAATATTTGCTGCTAAAACAACAAGTCTTCAACGAATTGAATGAAGATGGCATCTACACAACAACACAACTGTTATGTCGTGTTTGCGATCACGATTATCATGGGTGAGTTATTGATCGAAGTTTTTTTTTGCCTCAGTCTGTAATTTTTATCAAATTTATTTCTTTTGCTTCAATGCAATTTATTTTCTGGAATGAAACTTGGGATAAGCCACACAAACTCTTCGCAAAAGTGAAAAAAGTTAAAATGGGATATTTCTATTTATCAACAATTAACCATTAATAAAAAAATATTTACCTTCATACTCGCTCGCTTCTCTTTCTCTTTACACGCATACTTTACGGAAAAATACTTCAAGAAAATGACGAAATCGATTTACATGTAATAGTTCATTATTCATTACCCCCCCCCAAAAAAAAAAGCCATCACATGAATATTTTAAAAACCTTACTCTATCTTATTTCAGTATTCATGAAGTGAAAAAAAAATTATGTTGACATATTTTCTCCGAAGTTTAACTTTTGCATATTGGGAGTTGTTATAGAATAGTTAAACGAAAGTAATAATATCCAAACCACTCGAATTCATCCTTATCGCATGTAAAGGTCGTCTCGGTGTTTAGTTTTGTATAATGCATTGTTTTGTAAGGAAGCAGTTTTTTTGGGGGGAGGGTGGGTGAAATATTTGTGTGACAAGCGAGATTTTAGGTCTTCGTTGGTCGATGTCATTCTTAAGTATTATCGTGCAATATGACTCACTAAACAGTTAATACTAGACTGACATTACAAGAATAGCACAGAGAAGACAAGACTCTAGCACTGAATGGATTTTCCATTCTCACTCTAAAATCAGGAGAGCCTTGGGGTGATCGGATAATTTTTTAAAAAAACAATCAGACTAAAATCATGGTGGAAAGGTAATTCAGCCTTTTAAATATTGCAACGATACCATCTTCAGATGGAAAATCCATAATGAAATTAAGCTTTTGTTATCATCATCATTTTTATTTTCAATATTTCTATTTGCCATTTTTCAAAATGTTTTAAGGCATTAATATATTGCATTAATGATATATATATATATATATATATATTGATAAACTGCTCTGAAAAAGAAGATGGTTTCTCATCACGACCTCAGCCTTTTTACATTGAATATGTTAAAAAAAAGTGACAGATGTCTACATAGCATACAAATATTGGTAACTCTATTGATTACTGTCCATTAGATCTCGTTCGTGCATTTCGTAATGACATGTATTTATTGGCACTTGTAAATCAACAATTAACGCATTCTACTATACTGTGATGCTATATATAGCCTTGGAGGTGAGGTGAACACCCGTCATCAATGTACTGGGAATACCAGCGAATACTGTTGGAGAAATCATGGCCCTACTACTCGGGTTGTTCATACGGCTTTTTAATTAACATAACATTAACACGTGTATGTGTGTGTGTTGATCGAGCGTAGATTCAGTGTGTGGGGAATCCCCGTTTCCGGGAATTCCCCAGTCATGACCTCCAAGGCTCCAACCTTTACGGGGCTAGTTTTCAAAGCTAGAAACATTTTAGTAATAGTGACTACTTCAAAGTCTCCTAAAATGATACTCTAGTGGTATGATTGAATATATGGACACACATTTATCTAGCTTTAAATGAATCGGCTAAATTCTTGATAGAATCGGATGAAAAATAAGATGTCATACTTTTTTATATTGAATTATAGTTCAGAGTAAAATTAGTAGAGTCTATTCTTAAAGACTATTGCTCGACAGCCTCCATTTCCAGGCACTTTTGCAAAGTCCTGGTCCAAAGTACACGAGTTGTTTATTGTTTGCAAACAAAGTTAGGTGCTTTTCAACTGTGATCGTCGTTTCAGTGATGAACCTTAACTTGGATCATGCTTAGATATTATGATAGTATAATGAATTCAATGGAAATGGCATTTTAACTTTTTGTTCAGCCTCAGGTTTAAACGGAGGAGCAGCAATGATGCACCAGTGCGGTGAGGAACAATACGATCCACGAACAGCAATATGCTGCGGTGGGCAAGTCGAGCGGCCACAGTCAACCTCCTCTTCAATCCGAGCGTGTTGCGGAGGAACAGGTAAGTCTACTGGGGTGGTGGTGGGTAAAATTGTTTCCACTTCAAAACATCCAGGGATTTATTTTTAATGTCTATTTGATCATTGATGATTTTGTAGGAAAAGTTTTCCCATAGCATGCGTAGATTGCCATTATGAGCTCACTTTTGTTTTGTTTGTCTGTTTATGGGGGGGGGGGGGGGGGGGAGAAGACATCAGTGGTAATGTGTAATCCCCCTTCCATCGCACAGATTGTTAATAGTTTATGATAATGGCAGTTTGGATGTTTTCCTCTCAATTTGTGTATACCCCTATGTCCAACAGTACATCATGCTCAAATCAAAAGATGGTATTTGTGGATATTTCATTTAATAGTCTGATAGATATTGATGAGTTAAATTTTCCAAATGATTTTTACTCACAAATATCCCCTCCCAATCTATCAAGCTCCTTGAGCTTCTTTAAGATAGAAATTGTGCTGTTTAAATCTTATACAGCACACTTTCTACAGTTAGAAATGAAAAGAATTGAATCGTTCTTTGGCAATATAGCTACTGTCTAGTGTATACTTTCTCAATATTGTGAATTACCAACTATTTTTCTTCATTTTATGGGTACAGAGACTGGAACGTTTTACTTCATTGGGCAACAGGTTTGCTGTGGCGGCAGACTCAAAGATGTTACAGCAGATCTTAAGTGTTGCAATGATCATCACTTCTATAACGAAAGCACCCATACTTGCTGTGGAGCTGAAATTATCGCCAAATCCGAAGGTGAGTTACTGGGCCGATATTCATGGACAAGTTTGAAAGTTATTTTAAGCGAAGATTGAGATAGTTTGGAAGTTAGTTTAATCATAGATTGATTTAGTTTGGAATTTATTTTAATCAATGAGCGACTTACTGTAGACGTTATTTTGATCCGATATTAGCATTAATATTTCTTTCTAATCCTGCTCTTTAGATTAGGGCTTTAAAAGTTTGTTGGATTGCTGGAAGGGATGTTTTTAACATCTATGATCTCAATTTAAGAATTAGACTCTCATTTTGGTTTTGGTTCAAGCAGGACCTATTTGACAATTGTTCATATGAATGTCATGTTGAAATGTTTGTTTATGTCATTCACATCACTTTACACTGCAAAAACACTGGTGTTGATGTAACACCAGCCTAAAATCTTTATGTCGACACCAGAGAAGTGACTGTTAAACAACACCAGTTTCGTTTTGGTCTAACACCAGATAGGTGTTCATACAACACCAATTAGTATAAAAACAGCATCGGTTTGATTCCAAACTGGTGTTGTTTCAATACTTCTCTGGTGTGGACATATATAGATTCCGGGCTGGTGTTAAATCAACACCAGAGTTTTTGCAGTGTACATGAAATGAAGGAATAAATATAATATGTTATATAGAAATTTGCAGTCTTTAAGGTCCTTCAAGCATTAATGAACTCAGTGAGCACATGCTTAGCATCAATAATTACATTTCATTGATTAGATGAAATAATCTACGAAAGAAAGGTTTGTTCTTGCATTTTCTTTTAGGAAAAGTGTGTTGTCCTGGACCCAACAACAGATGGCAAGGATTCTTAGGGGACAGGGAAGGAAACCCGGAGTGTTGTGGAACCAGCGGTCCGTACTGGCCAGAGACACAGCTCTGCTGTCAGGCCGGAGCTTCTGCAATCAGAGAGCGACTGGGTGGGGAGAACGACGAGTGCTGCGGTCTGAACAGAATGGATGCTTCGACTCACATGTGCTGTGGGAGGGTAAGACTGAGTGATTGCTAAAAAGGCTAGCAAAGGGAAAGTGGACTTTGATTTTAGAATTTCCTGTATCTTCAAGCAGCCCAATATGTGACCCTTCAATCTTGAGTTAGTTTACAATACTTTCTGATAGTTATACAACAAAACTTGCGTAAGTAGACCAAGCTTCTTGGATCAGATTTTGCAAAACATGTATACCTCTTGTAAAATCAAATTTCTCTGAAGTCCAACAGATTTCTGTGTACCCAAAAGTTGGCTCCAGCAAATTTACCTGTATATATGACATGTTCACAATCTTGGATTGTAGTACTAAGTTTACTATCAAAATTTAGATTTGTTCCTGTACAGCCCTTTATTCACAGTTTTAATTTTCTTTGGTCAACAGACTCCAAATGTGGCATGAAAGAAGGTCATGAAGTGTAGAACTCATAGGTCTGGATCCCATTGACTAACTTTGGTTAAAGATATTCTTCACATATTACCACTGCCTGACGAACTGTGGTGAACTAAATATATATTTCAAAAGATTAAACCAAATATTATATATGCCTTTGCAATTTTTAAACAAACATCTCTGTCTTTGAACATAATTCTAATAGTTCTCATGGTCCTTTTGAATCCCAGGAGCAAAGACCGAGGGAGCCATTTATGGAGTGTTGTGGCCGTGATACATACAACGTGACAACGGAAATTTGCTGTGGAGGTGTAATAGTCCCAAGAGGTCCAAATGGTGGATACGAGTGTTGTGGTCGTCGTCTCTCGTACAATCCACAGAATGAAGTCTGCTGTTTCGGTCGAGTTCATCCAATCGGTAAGTATTTATCTATGTTCAGAGCTACTCCAGAATTTACCCTACTGACTACAAGATGTGTAGGCCTTTTTACTGATTGTTTGAAAATTTAATATCATCGGAAATGTTAGGGTAAATGATATAATGTTTGTATTTAGGATATATTTTTGTCAGATTTAAATGTGAATCACCTAATTTTTTTGTTTTTTGTTTATTCATTTATTTATTATTATCAGGGGCGGATCCAGGATTTTCCAAAAAATGGGCCGATGGGGGCGCATTTTTCCGAGCAAAAAATTTGACAAGCAAAAAAAAAGATCTTCACTTTCAAAAGGGCGGGGGGGGGGACACTGACCCGAACTTCCAAATTGGGGGTTATGAGGGCAACATTTTTTTAAAAGGCTTGATTTTTCTCATAATTCTCATCTATAACCATCTATAACCATTCCATACTGTTTATGTACAGGCAATGGGAAATGCTGCACTGGAGCAAGACAGTCCGTGAACCCCTATCAGCCAGGCGAGCAGTCTTGTTGTAACTCTCGGATCAGTTCTCTCCCCGAGATTCCTGGCATCAAGGAGTGTTGTAATGATGAAGCCTACCTCACATCATCTAAAATGTGCTGTAATGGAAACCTTTATGACAGAGAAGAAAACATGGAATGCTGTGCAAGTGGTGAGTATAAATCAATCGCAGTCTTTGAAAACGTAAATTAGTAAACCGAGAATCGCTCCTCACAGAATGTAATATGGTGAATACACAAAATGTGATGATTAACATTAAAAGAATGGCAGTGGGACTGATCCCCTATCAACACTCTGTCCTTTTTTTATATGTACATGTATTACAGTTCAGGCAGAAAGTAATTTGAAGAGATAAGGCAGCCATGTTTATTTGAACAAGACTTGGCTGTATCTGAAGCTGACATCAACATGTATGCATTGAGAGTTTAATGGGGATACAAAGTCTGAAGTCAAGACTATGACAATTTATGCATCAATTAGATAATATTACAAAAGTTCAACTCATTCATTCATGAAGGGTCTTATATTTGACCGTTACCATAATATAAAAAGATAGACACCGGTCTGTACTTCTCAGTCAATCCAAACCAAAGAAAGTTGTCAGAACCTTTGCCAGATGAAAAATGTTTCTGAAAGCTCACCATTTCAGTTACATCTCGGGTAACTTAATCTCTATGGCAATTACCATGGTAACAGGGCTCAGGAGCCAATCGCAATCAAGGGTTCGGGACGTAGAAACTACAATAATGACAAAGTTACGATAGATACAAGTCTTTCTGAAAACAGGCCCCTGAACTATGATCATCAATGATTAAATGAAATCCAACTCGAGTTTATTATAAGTCTCAAAGGTTGCTTGCATTTCAGTCATATCGGACATCTGACAACTTCCCTGATGTCAAATGTTTTGTTTAATACTCATTGTATCAATGGTATTCAAATCATGAAATGAAATCTATCTCAAGTTTCTAGCGCTCAAAGGTCTGTGCTTCAAAGTTTTTGTTTGCCGTCCTCTATATTGTTTACCAGATACCTTTAACACAAACACCCATCTTTGCTGCAATGGAAGCATTCTCCCCAAGCTGTTCTCCAACGACCAGTGCTGCGGATCCCAGAGGTTCGATCCCACTTTCCAATCGTGCTGCCTGAACCAAGTCAAAACGGGAGTTGGGAAATGCTGTCGATTGAGCTTGGAGGAGGCCCAGGTATACGATGATCAGACTCAAACCTGCTGCGGGAGCATGGATTGGAACACTAATGATTATTCCGGTAAGCAGTTAGGTTGCGTTATTGCTCAGTTAATCTGCGTGATACCGTTTCTTAGTGTATGAGGTTGTGAGCTAATATTGCATATTAGACTTGTTTAAATGTCACATAAATGAAACAGGATCCAAACCAACCAATGGTATGCCATTGCAAGTAATAATAATATGATAGATTTGGTCCGAATGGAGTTGTGTCATGCAAGTGTGGCTGAGGTATTCAATTTTGAACTATGCAGTTTAATGTTATATGGTTTGTTAATAAGCTTGGATGGTCATTAGCAACTGAACTTTATTATGATAGTCAGATACACCCATTAATGAAATTTTCATTGAATTGATTTTATGTTAGTACATTGAACTCAAAATTTGAACAACTTAAGTTAAACCACGGGATAGCATATCCCCTCCTTCCCCCTTCTAATAACCTAAGTATGAATTTTGTTTGAATTGAATTGACGCATTTGATATGTAGATAATTATTATCTCTTGTTTTGTATGTTTATGTATACCTATAATGTATTCAACTTATGCTGCCCTGTATTACGTTCATTTAGAACTAATAACCTGGCCTTTTATTTTGTAATTGATTCCCTTTTTTTATGAATAAAAGGTGATTTATTTTTTTTTTAAATTCAAAACTCTTTTATGTTGAAAATTAGATGCCTTCACTTGAGAGTGGGAGTTTGCAAAAGTCTTGACTTAAATTCCTCTTCTACTTTCAACCCCTGATTAACAAACAGGAAATATTTACGATGTGCCTCCATCACCCGCTTCGTGCTGTGGAGCTCACCTCCTTGCAGTCAATCAGCTCTGTGACAACAATAAGCCAATTGAAAAAGATGATTCTACTCACAATGAAATCTGTTGGTACTACAATAACGATATTCTAACAAAGGTGACATTCAACAAAGAACAGAAGGTAAGACTATCGCTTGTGATATTGCTGTTTTTTTTCTATTTCTATGATAATTGTAATGATTTATAAATAATGATTACAATACTCATAAAAACAACATTAATGATAATAATAATAATGATGATAAAATTTTTTATCATCATTATCATCATCTCCTTCATCATTTCATTATCACTGTCATCTTCATCATCATCAAAACTGCTGAAATCTATATGAGTAAATAAAAAAAAATTGAACCTGGGCTAGTGGGCTATAAAAGCTGTTCTTAAATTCAGGCACGATACCAGGAAGACCCAAATGGATTTATGATCCTTATCGTTACATGACTTTATGTTTCATAAATGAAATATGGATCATTGATCAAAGGAATTGCTCTGATCAATCTATTTTCCTAATGATGATCTTAATTTCTAACTGTATTCTTTATTTTTATTAATTGTAGTACTGTGACATCCGTAATGGTTTGACTGCTATTCCTCCTGGTCACAAGCTCTGTGGTAGCGGTACTTACAATCCTGAGACACATCTGTGTTGCGATGACCATGTTCATTCCATCGACCCTCGTGCCAATGCCCGCACAGATTGCTGTGGTTTCTACGCCTATGACAAGACCTGGCAATCCTGTCTCCTTGGAAAGGTCTTCGATGGGATTCCTCAAGAATATGCAGGGTAGGTTCCCCTTTGTCTCTGTCTCTCTTGCACTCTCTCCCCATCTTTATCTGCAAATAATTACATGCACTAGCGTACCTACTGGGGGGGGGGGGGGCAGGACGAGCCACAACCCATGCAAAGGACGTATCCCTGCCCCCGCCTGACGAGCTTGAAAGACCTTTTTTGCCCCCCCCCTGACAAGCTTGAAGACCTTTATCCCCCCCCCCCCCCGATGAGCTTGAAGACCTTTTTTTTTTGTCAAATTTAATCTTTTATTTGTGATTCAAGACCTTTTTTTTTTTGCTTGTCAAATTTTTTGGCGGAGGTTTTTGCCCCCCCATGGAAATCCACTGTGTACATGCAGTCACATAAGTTATTATAATTTTTACCATCCAATGGTAACTTCCATGGTAACGCTGATCAATATCCAATCAGAATCAAGGATTCCATGCAAGTTACCATTGGATGGCAAAGATACCACGATAGTAACTTTTATGCAACGGGGCCCTGATCCATTTTCTGATTGTCATTATCAATGGTAAGAAATATTTGTCATCTTAGCTTATGGGAAAAGAGTGGATTGAAATATCCTGCCATCTTTCCAATTAATAAACTTGCACCTTACTATCCAGGTATCATTTCACATGGAATTGGTTGCGGTTCATTGTTGTCACATTAATTTTCTCTGTTTCCTCCAGATATTGCCGCGATAAGGTATTTGACAACCGAACCGACAAGTGCGACGTCAATTTTGAGATCCGTCCTATAAGCGAGGTGATGTTGTATCCGGAGAGGTGCGGCACCGAACCTTATGATCCTGCAGATAAGGAATGCTGTAATGGGGTGCTGATAGCGTCCGGCTTCACCTGCTGTGATGGCCTACGAGCTTGGGAGACCCCAGGGACATTGCTAGGTGAAGGCCAATGCTGCTCCAACCCACGGGATGGCTCCTCTAAAGGCTACAACTCTCAAACGCATATCTGCTGCCTGGGAGAGGTTTACGACAGCAGAGAAAGAGGTAAAAACCAGGAATATCTATGGCTTGAAGAACTATTGGATTGTAATTTATAGTTCACAGTCAATAATTTTAAGAGCTGGGGCCTGTATCATGAAAGACTTGCAACTGTTGTAACTTTGACATAATGGCAACTACCATGGTAACATGGCTCAGCAGCCATTCAGAATCAAGGTTACCATGGTAGTTGCCATAATGGCAAAGTTACAACAGTTGCAAGTCCTTTATGAAATGGACCCCTGGTGTCCTGTTTCATAAAGCTTTAATTGCACAATTTATATGAAAATATATACTATTACAGCCAATAAGATCGAAGGATATCAGTAGCTTTCAACTGTTATTGTAAATTTGTTACTATAAAAACTTTTATGAGCAGGGGGCCATGTTATAAAAGTTGTCATCACAAACAAGTTGTAAATAATCAAACAATCTTGACGACCTTGACTATTTGACTCTTGATATAGCAACTAAGATTAGAATACAAGTAGGCCTATATATTTTGGGGAGAATTTTCCTTCATTTTACTTTAAGTTCTCACTACAGATTAATGAACAACTTTCCCTCAAGTGTCTCTTGAGAAAAAAAAACTTTGTCGGTTTCTATATAGATCACATGCCGTAACATCACACAAGAGAACTGTTGATGTGAATATTTTTCTGATAGTAACTGAGATGCCTACTCTATTTTAACAGATATCGAATGCTGTGGCTCAAATGCCTATGAACCTTCAGACTCTAGTTCTATGTGCTGCGGACAGCGCATCCATGACGTCACCGATGGAAAGACGGAATGCACGGGGACCACGCCGCACCGGGCTGACCAGGTTGTCTGCGATGGGGTCGTTCATCAAGCCGCCTCCAACAAAGTCTGTTGCGGAAAGAGCCTGATAGACCCAGAGAACCATGTATGCTGCAGTGATTATCCGTAAGTGCTAGCTGGTGTTACAATATTAAAAGGCAGGGGACAAAGATATATCGGGGCTTATTGCCCCCGAAACGCCCAAAAGAATCCTGAAAAATAAAAAAGAGAGCCCAGGAATATCCCTATTCGCTGTAATGGTAAAGCTTATTCAATGTTGTTTGCAGTAGATTGGGAAAGATTCGATCAAAAATTGCAGGTGTATGTAGAGGTTCGATGTATCCTTGTGTCTTTAGTTGTTACCTTATCACAGCCAGTCTTCATGCATCTCTGAACAAGGAACCCAATGTCACAAAATCATGTTATAATAAAAACAGTACCTGTTCATATGGTATCTAATAAAATGAATGTTTTGCTACAGAGGTCAGTTAGAGGAATATTGGTGTATCAGAAAGGATAAACGAATTAGAAATACGGTAGTCCTAATAAGGTATATGTTTTCAATCTGTTCGCTTTCAGATACACGAAAGAAAGTCAAAACACCCAATGCTGTGGCCAGGTATCTTACGATTCATCAACCCAAACATGCTGCGAGTCTTCCGTCCACCAACGTCGATCATCAGATCACGAATGCTGTGGCCATCTCTATTACAACACACAGGAACAGGAATGCTATCAGACGGGGGGACATTCTTACGTTTTCAGCACTGACGCACTGGAGGATGAAGCCATGCTGTGCCTGACAGGAAGTTACGACTCCACTCGGCATACGTGTTGTGGGGGCATCCTCCACAAGCACATCGTCAACGGCGAGTGCTGCGGGCACCGTGTTGTGCGCAACCCCGATGAAGAGCTGTGCTGCGGCGGGAAGTTGAAACGCAAGGAACGCGGATACACGGATTGCTGCGGAGGGAATCTCTATAACCCCAAGGTGAACCAGTGCTGCGGAGGGAAGATCCTATCGCGTTACTCTAACTTCCGTCAATGCTGCAATGATCGCATCATTCGTTCGGTCGAAGAGTGCGTAAATAACTAGTCATTGTTGGCAAACGCAAGTTACACTGAAATATTCTTACTGAGAAAATCAGTTCTGAGTAACTTAAGTGAATGTACATGATCTGATATTTATTTGCGAAATCGATAGTTGTGATACTCTTCACCTATTCATCATGCTTTTATTCAGTAAACTGTTGTTTCAGATTGAATCTTCATTCATGACCCTGCTGCCTTGTTATTTAAAATTTCACGGCATTTATGACAAGCCATCAGTATTTAAAAAATTGTTTCATATAAGAAATATGGTTATTCAAGGGAAAAAAATCCCAGCACCTTGATATTTTTGTAATTAATATGCTATTTATTCATGGCCTTGATGAAGAAAGCAAGACTTGATTTCATTTTGTATACTTGTATTTCATATTTGCCTGTAGGCAATTGCTTACAGTATATACATTATGTCTGGCCCCTTATATGTGGTATCATTCTGAAATGATTTGTCTCTCTTTCTACTATTTAATGTTGTCATGCTCTCTGATTTGATTATTGTTGCTTGAGCATTTAATGACATATAGAGTAAGAATGATAAGAATAGTGGCATACTTACCCAGGGTAGCCACTTCAGTTCCGAAAACTGTTCTCCCAGCGGGCCCTGCTATTATTACCCCGGCTTTAGCACGGCTACCTTGATCGGGTGCTCGAGCGTTCGAGGAATTTCTTCCTACCGGGTACCCATTCACCTCGCCTGGGTCGAGTGCAGAACAATGTGGATATATTTCGTGCTGAAGGAAATTACGCCTAATTGGCATCGGACATATAAAAACGTTATTTCACAGACTTGCCCATGTGTTGAAATTATATGTATTATATTATTCGTGAAGAAACAATATCTTTCTACATTTTATGTTATCAATGTTTTTATATATACTGCATATATACATGTTGTTTCTTTTTCTTGTATACATGTATGAGCAAATAATATGTTCACAAAGCAGCCAGATTTAGAAGAGATATTATCTTGTATGTCAAATTGACACATATCAAATATGCTTAAAGTGAATTATACTTGGTTATATTCCAGTGTTATATACTTGGATATATACCAGTGTCTCACCACTACAATGTAGCGGTGAACTAATGGGAGAAGTATAAATAACTCGCTATGTCACTAGCTTGTTCATATGTATCGGCCATTCATAGGCCACAATTAATTAATGTGTAAATAATTATTGGCATTTACGCTAAATGATCTTCCATGTAGAAGCAGAGACATTTTTTTAGTTTTATCAGAATAGATTGTAAAGGACTTTGGTCACTTTCAGAGTTCTAGGATTCGTATATATGGTTTACTTTTATTACAATGTTGCTTTAGATCTGAATAGATTGAATACCAATTATTTGCTTCCATAATAGTGTTTTGTTTAATAAGATTTGATGCCGTGGCCAATGTCAATATTCCATTTTTACAAATTTTGAAGGTGTTTTGAATTTTGTGTTCGATTGAATTAAATACACACTGAATAAAAGAGATACATGTCAAATGTATTCCCACATAACAACTACTGGAAATATTCCAATTAAGTTGGTGCATATTACATTCCTATGGAATTCATCCAAATTATTATGACTGCAATGCATCTTCTTTTGCTGAGAAATCAGTTTAATTCATGAAATATATGATTTTTATCATTATGAAGATAAATGTAGACAAAATTATAAAATGAATGTACAAGCATTTCATGTCATAAGCATCTGCTTTACCACAAAACCCGATGTCGATATTCTCTCTGTAGAAGAGGTAGGATGCAGCCTTTTAGAACAAATTTCCACTTATATACTTTCTATTTATGAACATTCTATCTGCAGTTTTCTAAACCACATCTCTTTTTGTAATCGTTAGGTAGTGAAAGTGATGTATAGAAACCACCTTGTCTCATTGAAACTTTCGATGTTTTGTTCAACGCTACTTCATATTTTCTTATTTCGGAGCCTAATTTAAGGGTAATTTTATCTTGAGACCATTGCAGGATACCGGTATGCACTGTGTGCATTTAAATTTATTTATAAAATATGCGTGCAATGCTCTTGTTCTAATGAATCTGTACTTTCGCAATCACGGCAACAACAAGTCTTTCCAATTATGGTGATGTCAAGTCTTTCCAAACACGACATGATGTCAAGGGACAATCAAACTTAAGTAATCTAATGATTCAAGTGGAGTAGAAGATATTGAAAATATCAATTTTTTTTTTTTGAACACTGAAAACTTTTTGCAATGAATTGCTGCCTCTATCAGTGATGTGCCCCGAACTTGCTTTTGCTGACGTAATGAAGAAAATTTTGAGGAAAAAATAGAGATTTTTAGTATCATTTCGCTGGCAATCATCTAAACCCGATAGTCATAAGGTATACAGATTTGGATCCAGGCCGGGGGAGGGGGGGGATGGTAGGTGCAGGTGCTCAGTAAACTTTTAAAATATACTGGTGCGCCCTATAGAATGCTTTCACCTCACCCTGTAAAATGAAGCAATGACTTTTTTCTTGTCAAAATTTTTGAGAGACGAAATGGTCTTTTTGGACTGATTACCACATAAAATTCCGACCCTGGATCCGCGTCTGGTGTGGTAAAGTCATGAAGCTTTGCCCTCCAAAATATAAGATGAATGAATCTTTTGCTCTGCAATCATAAATAAGCAACATAAGTTGTCAATTGGGGAATAAATTTTGCATTTTTGCGCATAACTCTGTATGTATATGACTATTGAAAACTCATTATCTTCTCATGTGTCAGATCTCCTTTTCATCTTCACAGCAGACCCACTAAATATATAGGTGTTTCCCTAATTGGGGTCTTCAAGTTGTGGTTGGTGAAAGTTTCAATAAATTGCAATTAGTTTGATATAATAGCTTTAGAACCCTGTTGTTGGTTGTTTCTTTTACATGACAATGATTTTGCAACATCAAGTGAGTGAGCAGGACAAGAAGATTAAATTGAATGTCATGGAAAGGTAGGGGGAAACTAATAAAAGGCCGAATCCATTCCAACGATAAGTGGATTTGAAAGAATGAGAAAATCTTACAAGCAGACCAATGAAAATGTCATCAAAATTACATGTTTATAAGAAAAGAAATGTCATGTTTTGCTTATTTTCATATGATACCACACTATATCCTATACATTTCATTAAAAAGAATATCAAATAAACCCCCACCCCACCCTTTATTAGATTCTGTATAGAACATTTTCATGATGTCATGGAGATCATCATATATCATAAGATCTTTAAATGAAATGATTTTTTTTTTATATTTCATATATTAAAACATAAAAGAAATAGCTACTGTGAGACACCATATGCTCCTCCATTTGCATACGATCGGGACGTGTATAAAACCATTCTGTGAAAATAAGGATAACCTACTTATCTTGCATCCGATTTTGGTTTAAAATGTCAAGTAGACTAATGCGTGCAATATTTTTCTATTATTATTTTGTTACAAATCAACTTGTTGGAGTGGACTTGACCTTTAACAAGAGATGAAAGAGACAGAGAGAAAAAGAATAATGAAAGATCAATAGATAGTGTATGTATGTATGTGAAAGAAAGGCGGAGAGATAGAGACAAGTAGGGTTGAGAAAAAGGAAATCGGGAAACATTTAGACAGTGCCCTACTTGAAAGTGAGGTCTCTATCATCTTTCCTAACAATGATAATAATGCAGTTCTTGTATAGCGGATATAACATGTCATAACATCCCCACGCGCTTCAAAAGGACTTGGATATTATTACCCTGGCTTTTTCCTAGTTCTGCAAAGGGTATCAGTGTGCATGAGCAGCGTGATGTACATATAAATTATGAGATAAGGGTCCATTTTCTGAACTTAGGTTTGATTCAAACTGTGGCCTAAAGTTGTTCTTCTACGGATAGTAAATTGGGACAGGTATCTGAAACAGGATCAGTTCACTTTATCAGTTCACTTGACTCTCAAATCATCCATAACTGACTGGGAATGATTTCTCAAATAAGAGCCAAGATGTGAAACATACTGGCCCGTATTCTGAACTCGGGTTTAAATTAAACCCTGGTTTAAAGTTGTGGTTTAAGTATGGAAAGCCAATTGCTTCCAAAATCACTAATAGTAAAGATATCATAATCAGCTCATTTTGGTGCTCAAATCATTCATAATTGTCTAGGAAGTATAAACAGATGATTGTCTTCACCATCGATGAATCAGAAAAGAGCACAGTGAAAAATTAGAAACACAACTTAATTAAAATTTTGTCACTTTTGGCTTCCCATAATTTTAGCACAGGGTTAGACCATGGTCTAAGTTAAACCTGACTTCAGAATACGGGCCACTGTATGTAATTTTGACACATTTGGATTCCCATAACGTTTGCACAGAGTTAGACCATGGCCTAATTTAAACTGGTCTTCAGATTACGGGTCATAGGGTTTTTAATCTATTTTAATTATGAAATAATAATTGGTTTTAAAGAGGCACAAACAATTAAAGTCATATGCTCATGTACAAGGCTCTGTGTCCTTTATGATCAAATGCCTACAAACTGTAGAAAGACTAATCACAAAATGCCATTTGAATGTGAGTGCTCGTTCACACATTCACCCGGTCTCGCCAACTTTCTTCATTGTCAGTTAGTCTCGTTTCAGCCAATAGTCGAAAAGAAATTTAGCCACGTCACAAGGCCTTGCCAAAATAGTTAAGAGTGCCTGTGACCACATCTGAAAAAAAGTTACATAGACTATCATCACAAAGCCATGTGACATTGGCAACCAAATATTGCTGACGTAACTGGAAAGTCCCACCTTGTGAGGGTAATCAAGGCAGAAAGGTCAAAATATTATAATTATATTAACCTGTGGTCTATAAATACATTAAATTAATAACAAATCATAAAAGAAATATTTTAGGTTTCAATTACACCACATGAGGCTTTTAATGATGAAATTATAAATTGCATATGATGGAATACATCTATAAATTCTGATATTCATTGTAAAATATGAAATTTTGAAAATAGATATTCAAAACATAGTATATACTTCCTCCACTACATGTAGCAAGCAGACAGAATTGTTATACATGATGAATAATAAAATCTAATATTCCAGTACACATCCATAAATGAACGGTTTTATGAAATACATATAAGTCATGCAGAATAACATAAGTTTGTAACAGATTGGAATTCTGTCTTTATAGCACACAAGTAAACTTTCAATTATTGCAGTGAATTTGTATTTCTCAAATCACATTAAACATACCAGTCTTTAGTGTTTCCTCCTTTATTTTCTCCTTGTCAATATCCAGATTCATTCTTTAACCCTAAAATCCACAGAACAATTCCCAGAAGGCCAACCTTTCCAGGATTTAGAATGCAGATAATTAGAACAGTCCAATGATGAACACGAACAATCAGAAGAAACCCATATTATCTGTTTCTCCAATGCAAAACTTTTGTTTCATTGAGTGGTATGTTCTATCTAAAAAAATATATATCCATACTTACCCCCCCAAAAAAAAAAAAAAATATTTCTGTTAGCTTTAGGTTCTACTTAAATTTTGTAGGTATGTTTTTTAATCATGGCTATATCAGTGAACCTCCAGGCAACTTTGAAGAATTAAACTTTCATGAAACCTTTCTGAAACTGACCATGTCATTCCTCCATTCTTCACTAGTCCTCCTCATTATAATAAACCAGAAATGCCCTAAGTCAAATAAAGACTATCTCTCACTAGGACACTGATGCAACTTTATCAAAATTATATTTCTGGTCCTTTTCAGATCACTAAATTATCATCAACTCTCCTTGAAAGAAAATATGTGTCCAAGATCCTCTTCTTGGGGACATATTTTCTTTCAAGGAAAGTTTATAAAAGTTGCTTAAGTTTCAAGGAGAGTTGCTAAAGTTATATATATATATCTATAATGACGTCCAGCATCAAGGATATTACAAGGAACCATCCCCCCACCCCTCAAAATCAAATAATCAAGGAAAAAAATGAACAGAATGATTTATCTTAACTTTAAATAAAGAAGATCGGACACATTTCAAGAGACTGGTGATATATTATCACTTGCCATTTTACCCTAGGAAAGGCCAAGTAAGTAATGTCAAGTTATGTTTTTACGTATCAGTGATGGGCATCAAACAAACCTGTATTGATTCTACCTGTTTTAATGAATTGTTTGCAGGCAAGGATTATTTGACATGTCAATCGCAACGTGAGCCATGCCCAAGCCAACTTGACTGGTACTTAGCTGCCAAGATCACAAAAGCCTATGCTCCCATCGTCATCCTCCGGGCAAGATCATTTCCAAACTTTAAAGCATCACACAGTATTCATCTTGTGCTTCCCTGCAGATCCAGGTGACATCCCTCATACCACAGGTGACTTTCACTTACAAATTGGCTCTGAGCCAATCAGATGCAAGCATTTCAGTAGATTATAACAAATAGTGCAAATCACTATTTGTCTAATAAAATGCTCCCCGGATATCGTGCGAGGTGGTTGGATCCTGGAGCCTGACTCAGTTCTAACGATATCCCGATGTCTTCCAGGTGCCCAACCCATGACCATGTATCATGAAGCATCCTGTCAGTGCTGTTTGAAGACAAATTAGCTGTGAGCCAATCGGATGCAAGGGTTTTCAGTAGCTAATAACAGGTGCTCCCCATATATCATGTGAGATGGACGGATCCAAGAGCCTGACTCAGTTCTAATGTGTTCATGTCCTGGTGTCTCCCAGACGCCCAACCCATGACCTCTTCTCCCATCCATGCTCCGTTGAAATTATCCAGCTTACAGATGCGACAGAAGATGGCCAGGAAGTCATCGCCGCTGACATCCCCCGTCAGGGTCTTCCTGCTGTACCCGAACTCAGCAATCACATCCGAACTACCGGGGGCCCAGGCTCTGCAAGAACAGAACAATCAATTCTTTTAGAGAAATGTATCTCTGCTGAGGTGTTAAATGACAATGGAACCCTTAGATAAAGTCAGCTTGTGCAAAAACAGAACAATATATATAAAGAATAAGATTGATGAAAGCTTGAGAACAATAAGAAAGTTATGAGCATTTGAATGTCACAATCACTATTAAATGCTACGGAGATCCTCACATTGGCAATGGGACCAAGATTTGTGATGTCACAAGAGTACAACTCTTCCCCAAAACATCGAAATTTTGCTCATTCCCATGACAGTATCAACTCTCTTTATTTTGATATTTTTATGTGCTCCCATTAAAAAAGCACTTAATCTATAATCCCTAGTAAAGTAACTAGGGAGTTGTCCAACTGACATAACACATGTTGGTCGCACTGCCAGTCAATACTGATGTTAATAATCAAATTCTCATAACTTTCTTAGTATTTGTTATGTATTTCTCAAGCTTTCATTGATTTGTTTCTTTGATTTTCCTTTTTTCATGCAGGCTAACTTGTTTTAAGGGTTTTATTCTCCTTTAAAAACTTGGATCTCAAAATTTGAAATTCTCAAGAACAGCACAGAAAAAGCTTGATCTCAGAGTTTTTACACAAGTTGGAACCTTATTTTGCCTTGGGGCATTTTCACCACAGATGGACACAGAGGCAAAAAAAACAAATTGATATTCAAATGCTTTTTGTTTCTTAATAATACAAGACCTGAAGTTTTTTTTTTCCGACTCTGGCAGCCATTTCTTATTTTGAAATGGCCGCCAAAGTATGGATAAAAATTTTTGTGTTGAAAATGATACATTGATACATATTTTGTTTTGACAGATTTTTTTAAGAACTGGTTTGATCATGATGTTTTCCCCAGTGATTAAGCTTGCTATTTTTAATACTTAATGAAATCCCATAGAAAGAAACACCCTTAATTCATTTATCTGATTAAAAAAATATTGATGAAGTGTGTGATATGGTATGTAACGTCAGTTACCAAAAACATGAACTTTTTTTCTCATTTCCCAGAAAAGAGGATATAATGTATGAAACTTGGTAGATTTCCTCCTTAGGTAACATCCCTCCCTTCTACACCAAAATTAAAGATAATCAATTAACAATCAAGCCATAGTGTACCATTAAATATGTCTAATGTCAGTTACCAAGTGGAAAATGTAATGTCAGTTAATGAGATGTTATGTCAGTACCATGATAAAATGTTGGTTACCAATAGTGAATTGCAAATGTCGTAAATTTTATGGTGAAGAAATATTGCTTGTTATTCAAGTCTTTCACTTAGTTAAATCACACTAGGAGCTTGCTATTGACTTTTAAAAGGTATAGTTCACAAGGAATACTATATAAAATTATTAAGGAAGTTGCATTCCCATCATGCAAAAAAAATTACTGTGAAATTATTTTGCATGTACTTTAATTACGAAGTACCTAATTGTATCAGACAATTTTTTTTTCCATTTTTTTGGGGGGAGGGGGTACTTTTCCCAACCTATTGCCTACATCTGCAACATTTGATAAGCTTAACACTGTGATGAATGGGGGTTTCCAGAGCCCCTTTTTTATATCTAGGATTCTTTGAGCATTGCCGGGCTAAAAGTAAATTACTGGTTTTTATACCAGTTAATAGTGTAGATGTGCGATACAATTTTTGTTTTTGGTTTACAAGTATGAATGAAAAGTGAAATTTGACAGTTCTGATCAATGTTGCATGGATCCACTAAAGCTGTGTCTTTTTTCTTATATACAAATAGTTAAGTTTCAGTTTAGAAGTTGGAGTTTATTTTTGTTGACAGCTTAAAAATGAAATTAGCAAAGAGAATGATTAAACAAATTATGAAGAAATTGAAATCCGACAGAACAAGCATTGCTTGCACTGACCAGAATATAAATTCAATAACAAGTGGAATGCCTATGGCCGTCTCACCTGCATCATGCGGTTCAATATAGCAGCAGTGCTGACTTTGAAAACTACTCTAACTCGCACAAGATGTTCAGTGATACATGGTTACTCTTATGTCCACTTTTTATGAACTAGACCAATAAACTTACAGAGATATGATGGTTATTCAACAAAAAAGCCCAACATGGCCAAAGTTCATTGACCTTACATGACCTTTGACCTTGATCATGTGACCTGAAACTCGCAAAGGATGTTCAGTGATACTTGATTACTCTTATGTACAAGTTTCATGAATCAGATCCATAAACTTTCAAAGTTATGATGGTAATTCAACAGATACACCCAATTTGGCCAAAGTTCATTGACCTTTGACCTTGGTCATGTGACCTGAAATGCGCACAGGATGTTCAGTGATACTTGATTACTCTAATGTCCAAGTTTAATGAACTAGACCAATAAACTTTCAAAGTTATGATGGTAATTCAACAGATACACCCAATTCGGCAAAAGTTCATTGACCTTTGACCTTGGTCATGTGACCTGAAACTTGCACAAAATGTTCAGTGATGCTTGATTACTATTATGTCCAAGTTTCATGAATCAGATCCATAAACTTACAAAGTTATGATGGGAATTCAACAGATATCCCCAATTCGGCCAAAGTTCATTGACCCTAAATGACCTTTGACCTTGGTCATGTGATGTGAAACTCATGCAGGATGTTCAGTAATACTTGATTAACCTTATGTCCAAGTTTCATGAACTAGGTCCATATATTTTCTAAGTTATGATGACATTTCAAAAACTTAACCTCAGGTTAAGATTTTGATCTTGATTCCTCCAACATGGTCTAAGTTCATTGACCCTAAATGACCTTTGACCTTGGTCATGTGACATGAAACTCTAATAGGATGTTCAGTAATACTTGATTAACCTTATGGCCAAGTTTCATGAACTAGGTCCATATACTTTCTAAGTTATGATGTCCTTTTAAAAAACTTAACCTCAGGTTAAGATTTGATGTTGACGCCGCCGGAAAAGCGGCGCCTATAGTCTAACTCTGCTGTGCAGGTGAGACAAAAACTGCATGAGATTCGTCGAGGGTAGCCTAGGGGAGCAGACCTTTCTTCATTTTGCCTTTTTTGAGGGGAGGGGGAGGTTGGAGAACAAAAATGTTTAAAAAGTCGATAAAACTGATGAATATATGTATGTAAATGGGTGTATAGTCACAAAATCCATGTGTACAGTCAACGCAATATCAAATTAGTAAAGGGATACATCTAGCTGCTATGACCCCCCCTGTAAGTAAAATATTTACATTTCTTATCTTTTGATGATTTAAAATGTGAAGTATTATGAAACTTTTATGATTTTAAAAAGCCTTACATATAAGTACCAAGAAAATTATGCCTTTGAAAATCATATAGCACTGGTAAATGTTAATTTGTAATGTCAGTTACCGACAAGTGATAATAAAATGTTCAAATCAAAGAAAAGGAATTAAGAAAAAGAAAAAAAAAATTCATTGAAATGTTCCTAGAAACTCAGGTATACCTTCACATCAGGCTCACTTTCATGTGAAGCCCAGCACAGAAGATACAATGCAATGAATCTACACATTTGACTTCCATGTGTTATCTCCATGGCAAATTAAGTGTAACGTCAATTACCAGCATGGTCATGGAAAAATTCTCATAGCCCCCAAGAGACAAAATCAAATTATTTAATATTTTGACACATCTTAACCTAGTAACGAAGGTATATTTACATAATCAAATTATTACTCTATCTACTCAGGAACTTGAGATATTTCAGTTTTACTGAACACCCTGAAATTGCATGTCCTTTTTGCGTAACGTCAGTTACCAACACATTTTTGCTTGCTGATGCATAACAAATGTGGCTACATTGAAAAAACTTAGCATCAGAGTATACAGCAAGGTTCACATAATTGACTCTATCAAAAGCAAACTCCCATCATTTGTTGTTATAGAGATACACACCATGAAAGGCGTGTAAAATTGTGCCATGTTATGTCAGTTACGGTGAAAATGCTCAGAGGAACTGGAAGACTTTTTTCAGACAATAAGAGGTTGCCATCATTGCCATACTTCTAAAATACAACTTAAAAAAAAAAAATTATGATACAAGGTTTAACATAGCAGTGATGGTGTGTGAATGACATCATAAATATCTTATCACTTCTCTGTGACATCAAAGCTGCAGTTGATTATTCAATTTCTTGCTCATAAAAGAACAGGCACACAATACCACCTCACAAGCAGTAACTAAATGACAGTTTGAATGGTTGCTATGCAGGCCCTTGTGTTGTTTGAAGACTTGCGATTGTTTGCAATGGCACATAGCTATGGCAAGCTGCAGAGCATTGTGTACTGTTATGCTTATTTCTGCCTCCTGTGACATCACAAGAGGCAAAAAAAGATATAGTGGATCTTAATTGGGCAGGGCTTAGTATACTGCAGATAAATGCATGAAAAACGAAATAAAAATATTGAAATAATTTGATGCACATCTTAATTCAAGAGGTAATGATTTATAGTGAAGTAAAGACTCGTACATATTAACTGAAGATAACATGAATTTGTATGTCAGGGGACCATTTAAGAGAATCAGAAAGAAGCATACTCAATGATTTTCTCCAGCTTCTCCTTGCGTCTTGCTAGGGCCTGCCTGACAAAGAAGACAAAGATGAATGCCTGCCATTGCTCCATCAGATGCCTGTTAAATAGATCTCTCCTGGGTGTGATCTGAACCAGACACAGGTCCTCCAACTTCTTCTCTACATCCACAGCAGCCTGAAACAACAATTATAATGCCGTATTTACAGAGATGCCAAGTTCAAAGACCAGCTATGCGCGAGATTTTCTGTGAATCTGAGTGAGATCACAGACATTGTGTATAAATATATGGGGTAGGCTGCGATAGTTGCGTGAGACAGAGATTTGAGGGGATGAACAAGAGTCCAAAATGCTACCAAGTCTCACGCATATTGCGTGAGACTTGGTAGCTCTGTATAATTTACCAAGGGTGGCCACTTTACTTACGAAAACTGTTCCCCCAGCAGGCCCTGCTTAACATGAATAAATTATTACAGAGTACCGAAGTATGACGTTATCAATTTTTCCTTTAGGCATGCCAGCCTTGATACTACATTTTGGTAGAGCATGATAACCCCCCCCCCCCTCCACCATCCACATTTGGTGGGAATAGGTCCATGGGTCCCCAAGATATGACCTCATGAATACATAATTAGCCCCACTGAAGTCAATGTATTACTGGTCTGGTTCCTAACATTTAGAGCCAGGTCAATAATACATTGACTTTAATGGGGCTAATTATGTATTCATGAGGTAAAATCTAAGGCCCCCATGGACCGATTCCCACCAAATTTTGGTAGTCGGGGTTTTTTCAACATGCTCTCCCAAAATATGGTATCAAATATGCTGACATGCAAAAAAAAAGTTTTTTTATAACATCATCACTTTGGTACTCTATCACTACAGCTTTAGCTGGGCTGCCTTGTCTCTCAAGCATTCAAGGAATTTCTTTCTACCAGGTAACCACTTATTTGACCTGGGTGGAGAGTGGCAAATGTAGATAAACACCCTGCCATAGGACGCGAGTGGTGCGTTGGGGGTACCAGCCCTGGGGGGCGTTTCATGAAAGGACTTGTCGGACATTTTATCCGACAAGTACCAGTTTATCCGACAGTTACCATAGGAACAGTGCCTCTCAGCCAATCAGAATCAAGGAAAGATGTCAGATATGACAACTTATCAGATGAAAATATTGATGAAACGCTCCCCTGGACTTCCATCACAACACCCTGTCAAAGAGAAACACACATCCTTACTCCTATCAATAGTTTTGGTGAATCCTTCAACCAAACTTAAGTGGAATGCCTTTGGCCGTCTCACCTGCATCACGCGATTCAACATAGCAGCATTGCTGACTTTGAAAACTACTATAATAATAACAATACACTTACAGAGATAGGATGGTAATTCAACAAATACCCCCAATGTGGCCAAAATTCATTGACCTCACATGACCTTTGACCTTGGTCATGTGACCTAAAATGCGCACAGGATATTCAGTGATACTTGATTACTCTTATGTCCAAGTTTTATGAACTAGACCAACATACTTTCAAAGTTATGATGGTAATTCAACAAAAAATTCGGCCAAAGTTCATTCACCCTATGACCTTTGACCTTGATCATGTGACCTGAAACTTGCACAGGATGTTCAGTGATACTTGATTACTATTATGTCCAAGTTTCATGAATCAGATCCAAAAACTTTTAAAGTTTTGATTGTAATTCAACAGATACCACCAAATCGGCCAAAGTTCATTGACCCTAAATGACCTTTGACCTTGGTCATGTGACATGAAACTCATGCAGGATGTTTGGTGATACTTGATTAACCTTATGTCCAAGTTTCATGAACTAGGTCCATATATTTTCTAAGTTATGATGACATTTCAAAAACTTAACCTCAGGTTAAGATTTTGATGTTGATTCCCCCAACATGGTCTAAGTTCATTGACCCTAAATGACCTTTGACCTTGGTCATGTGACATGAAACTCTAATAGGATGTTCAGTAATACTTGATTAACCTTATGGCCAAGTTTCATGAACTAGGTCTATATACAATCTAAGTTATGATGTCATTTCAAAAACTTAACCTCAGGTTAAGATTTGATGTTGACGCCGCCGTCGGAAAAGCGGCGCCTATAGTCTCACTCTGCTATGCAGGTGAGACAAAAATGAGAATGTTTCATGTATCATGTTATAGAATACACAAGAAAAAGTGAGTGCGTGATGTCATCAGTCCCCTCATTTGCCTACCGACCAGGATGTGCAGAGAACTATAGTGTGAAATTAAGCGAAATTTCAAAATGTCATAACTTTCTCATTTTACATCTGATTTTGATGAAATTTCCGGTGTTATGCTTGTTGTTAATTTCTCTTTTTATTCTTTTAAAACTTTTTGCTGGTGTGAACTTGTCTCTTAACCTTGGTTATGATTTCAATATTGACGCCGTCAACGCCACTTACTTAAAAGGGGCACCTACGGTTTTGCTCTGCTACGCATGCAAGACGGAAATGTGTTATAAATATAACACATTTGTAACATTATAAATTTATGGATGTTACATCAAAAAGTTATTTTGATTGGGTGAAAATCTCTCATTATAATAGATGTAAGGTATGACTTACATTTGACTTTGGACGCGTTTTGCGTGGTAGCTTGAAAGACACCATAGGTTCCTGTTCAGCGAAAATGAAAATATGTGAGAGAGAAAGAGAGACAACAAAACCTTTTGAAATATTTTTCAAACACATGTGTCTTTCTACCAAACAGAGAAATTTTATTTTTGACATTTCAATAATGTCTTAGTCTTCTCCAATTCATTGTAATAATGTGGAGGTTACCAGCAGCTATAATGCACAAGCTTGCATGTAAATAACAAATGGAGCATCAACTTATTATGGGGCATCAGAAAAGTGCATGCTGAATACATACCTTCTAAACACCAACACTGATATCCATCAATTTTTTTTATTATGAATTCAGTATCAATGATTAAAAGATTTTTTATGGAGAAGAGCATATTGAACGTGAATTTTTGTACACCACCGCCCATCTGTATGCAGCGCTTAGAAACATTTGTATTAAGCGCTATATAAATGTTGCATATCATTATTATTATCTGTATCAGTGAAATGATATACACCATTAAAAATGTAGAGTCATAATTTTAATGGAAATTTATAGGGCTGATGGAACTTTTATTATAGAAATATTTATTTTTCTTTATAGGAGGGGGTGTGCATGATTCGCAATCATTTAAATTTTTTATAAAAGTTGAAATAAATTGAAATAATTATAACAGAAAATTACAAATATTTCTGGCTCTATTCTGGAATTGTTTTTAAGATATTCGGTTGGCCACGAGACACGGTTTAAAGAGTTTTAAAGATGAACCAAGGCTGGATAAACAAGATCAAACTGTAGGTTATGATTTAAGATACACATATATTTTATTAAGAATAGAAAACATTTGTTTAACAAAAAAAATATCAAAATATTATTTGCTACATTTCACTCTACTTTTGGTATATTCTTGTGTATTATGAATAAATATGGCATTGCTGCAAAAGAGAAAAAATACATTCCTCTAAAACTGTATATCATGTTTTGGATAGAGATACAGTTTGTATCAGGAGGGGAAATTTGAGGTTTTGAGAGTGTGTAACTTTATAATTTCTATTGCATTTCCACTCCTGTAATCTATTAAGCATTTGTACAATAACACCAATGTCAACGATTCTGCAAAATGGGGTGCCCGCCCTCTATGTTCATATATGAACTGAATGCTAAGAAAGTCAACAGAGCACTCACAGTATGAAGGAGTTGAATATCCGATGATACTTGGTAGAGGGCTGAAAGTGCACGGTAGTTTTTCATATTCCCAGGAGGATGGATCATTGTCTGTAGATATAAAGAATTATTAAGATGTAGGGTCTTAGAGGCGCAGATATTTTTTGACGTCTTGCGAGGTTGTTTCAGACAGAAAAAATATAGAAACTAATTTTTGACGTGCATGCCTATGAAAACCATCCAATACTGATAATATTGGACGAAATGAATATATTTTTGACGTGCATGCCTATGAAAACCATCCAATACTGATAATATTGGACGAAATGAATATTTTGCCCTGCCCACAAGATTATCCTTGGTTAATAAATGATTGTGCACATGAAGCTATAGCTCCTTTATCACAGATTTCTTTTGACAATACTCATCAGGCGCCATGCTCATGATTTATAGGATTGCCATAAATGATGGTTACTAAAAACATTTTTTTTTTTTGCTTCATTACTTTATGTTTAGCTTTGTGGGGGTATCTAAATGATAATAAGAATATTGGATGAGCAATTTTCATGGGATGCTTATAAATATTGTTACTCGCTGAAGAACAATATTGGATTCGTCTTAAACTCATCCAATATTGTTCTTCAGCTCGTACAATATTTCTTCGCATTCCATTCAAGGCCATCCAATACCCGGTATTCCCTAATTATCGACCAGTGGTTCCATAGTGAGTGGAGAGAAAATAAGGCAAAGACAAGCTGTGTTTATAAAAAGCTTTAAAGTGCCATCAAGTTGTCAAATCTTGCCAAGTCGACATATCATAATAATAAACTTATTATGTCAACATCGGGAAATACATGTATGTTATCTCGCAAAGTCAAAATACAATGTTGTATGCCAAAAGGACGAGAAACGGTAATTGAGATATAAAAAGTGTACATATCAACGTGGCGAAATACATTATGTCGTCACCATGTTGACAAGAAAACATAAATGGCGATATCTAATGTTATATCCAGTGTACACACACCATATCCAGTTGGAAAAGGAGATACGAATGACTTTACGCACGACTGGTAACCCCTTCTTGTGCTATGTAACATCCCTAGGTAATTGAGTTTGACCTAAGAACATGTTACAGTCGTGCGTAAAGTTGTTTGTAACTTTACGAACAGCTTTATGAAACACCCACCAGGATGCAGCATGGCTTGATTTTGCTACAGATTAAAATTCATGTGTGCCCACACTGTGACATTAAATTTAATGATTTACTTAACACATTTCAACATGACAAGATACCATATCTCACCATACAACTCTTCATACGTTGAATTGGTGAGATATCTCATAGTGGGGACATAAAACATTATATAAAGTCTTCTTGGCATTATAAATATCTAGCCATCTCACCAAGTTGATGGCACTTTAAAACCTCCGTACTGTGTCCCTCACATTTCTGTGATTTTAATTGGGTATAATGCCTTCAAGGTAAAATAATATTACGATTAAGTAGCTTTTGATGGTGGTGGTAACCATTTCACCCTTAAATTGGCCTTTTCCTTTCATGGTGGAAACTGTGGTGTAATCCAACTTATAGTTCTTCATATTAATGAAAAATTATTATGTCAGGTCATTTTTGACAGCATATTTACCAACCTAAAAACCTTTGAAGGTTTTAACCATGTTGCGGCTGAATGAGCACACTTTATAGATAAAGCAAAGCATGTCATTTTAGACAATAAGTATGATATTCACTTCATCTCCAACAATACCACAAGGGTATAAACACACGCTACTGCTGTGTGAAGTAGAGCTCGGCTGCTGTGAAACAAATCACAGGCAGACTGAGTGGGATTCAACTCAGGACCGCCGGATTACTAGATCAGTGTCATAACCACTAGACAACCGGAGTGGCCTTTGTGATCTGAGTTCAAACTACCCATAGACTGGATATTAAATCAACATGGAATAATTAATTTGTAGGGTGATAAAGACATAAAAAATAGGATATCATTCATTTTGTCTCTAAATATACCACAAATTTTATAATAAAATTATTATGCAACATTTATACAGCGCTTTATGCAAATGTTTCTAAGCGCTGCATACTATTTCCCCGGCTTTAGCACGGCTACCCTGATCGGGCGCTCGAGCATTCAAGGAATTCCTTCCTACCGGGTACCCATTTCCTACACCTCCGTGAAGAGTGGCAAAAGTATAAAAATGCCTTGACAAAGGTGTGCTGCGGTGGGGTTTGAACCCCGGACATTGTGGTTCAAAGTTCAGAGACTTATCCTCCGAGCCACAACACCTCTATTTTCATTCGTAATTTTGTTTTATAATCTTCAAATTGCTGTATAAACTGAATTACTATCCTAACACGCACTTCAATAAATTCAAGCCATTTTTTTTCTCTAAATTGCTAGATACTGACACTTTTCAATGCAATGCGATTCCTTTTTCTTTAAGGCCTGGTCCTACTAGCCAATGGACGCGAAACGTATTCATAAAGGACACAGCTGACAAGCAAAATTTTCATCCGTTTTCATCCACTGCAGATATTTGCGAAAACATAACTGAAAATAACGGAAGTGGGTAGTATGTAGCGCAGATGTTAAATGGTTGTTCATCGGAATCCTCACGGATGAAAATGGATGGAAGTGGATGACAGCTCCGAAGCTCCTTTATTTACAAGATGCATACACTTACATCATTTCTGTTTCTGTGTTACTAGTGATGTATAGACGTTCCATGTACCTTATCTTTCCTCCCTCTTTCTGTTGTTCAGCTTCAGTGGATCTGAGTTGCGAGGTTGCACAGAGGATGTAGAGGATACAGCGGACATTTAACGGATGAAAACGACATAGAACGTTTGTTGTTTGTACATGTCGCGTATATTCATCGTACACGGCGGAAAGTTCATCCGTTCTGAAAGCTTTGTGTTCTTCAGCTTCAGTGGATCTGAGTTGCGAGGATGCAGAGAGAATACAGCGGACATTTAACGGATGAAAACGACATAGAACGTTTGTTGCTCGTACATGTAACGTGTATTCATCGTACACAGCGGAAAGTTCATCCGTTCTGAAAGCTTTGTGTTCTTCAGCTTCAGTGGATCTGAGTTGCGAGGATGCAGAGAGAATACAGCGGACATTTAACGGATGTAAAACGACATAGAACGTTTGTTGTTCGTACCTGTCGCGTACATTCATCGTACACGGCGGAAAGTTCATCCGTTCTGAAAGCTTTGTGTTCTTCAGCTTCAGTGGATCTGAGTTGCGAGGATGCAGAGAGAATACAGCGGACATTTAACGGATGTAAAACGACATAGAACGTTTGTTGTTCGTACCTGTCGCGTACATTCATCGTACACAGCGGAAAGTTCATCCGTTCTGAAAGCTTTGTGCAACTCTAAACTTTCTGCGCGGATGAAATCACAGTGATAGAGCGTATGAAACACATATGCAGTGGGTACACAACGGATGCATAGCGTATTCCAATGGATGGCAAGATTTTTTTTCCGTTTTACATCCGCAAGTGGTGTGGGACCGGGCCTTAATGTAATGAAAACTAAAATAAGAACTAGACAAGTTATAGCTCTGATGAAAAACTCTGGTGTCATTGATTTCAAAGAAAAGTCTATCCCGACAAAAAGTTGATTTGAATAAAAAGATAAAAGTCCCAATAACACTGAAAATATCATAGAATCTGGTGTAGAACGAGACAGTTACAACATTTCAAAGATCGCTTAATTTCACAAAAACAGTTATATGCACAGGGACTGATGACGTCACCCACTCACTATTTATTTTGTGTTTTATTATGAGAAATATGAAATATTCTTATTTTCTCCTTGTTGTCATTTCAAAACAATTTTATTTCTCCCTGAACATGAGGTATTACCATTGTTTTTACATTTTATGGTTCAGTCAAGTTGGTCCTTATTGTCAAATCTGTAAAAAATGAAATATTGTATGATTCAAACAATAAAAAAAAAGACATAGTGAGCGAGGGACATCATCGACTTGCTCATTTGCATGTCACTGAGTTGTGCATATAACTGTTTGAAGAAAAATAGGGGGAACTTTAGAATGTCATAACTTTCTTATTTTACTTCCAATATTGATATATCTGTCAGTGATATGCTTGTTTGACTTTTCTCTATTGATTCAAATCAACAATTTTCTTGGGTGGACTTGACCTTCAAATGTCTGATGATATCAACTCACATTGTAACAATTCTTGCTCATAAAGAGGTTGAGTTGCACACGGCCATAGCTGAACATGGACAGTCTCTCCAAGATTAGACTGGCCAGGACATAGGCATGCTTCCGCTCTCCATCTTGGGGCAATGCTCCAACCACCTTTAATCCAATATCTACCAACAAAAAGAGGAAAGGTCAGTGGTGGGGACACACATTTTCCCTCCATTCCCCCCCCCCATTTTTTTTTTTAAACTATATTGCTAAGAGACCCTATAGATCTCTGGATGTTTTGAACAAAAGAGCAACATTTCTCTGTAACTTATATATTACCGGTATATATTTATGTAAGGGAAATGAGGCCGTCGTAGCTTTGTGTACTCCTTTAATTGTATAGCTTTCAATCATCAACGATCTTCATCAGGACTGCAAGCAAAAAATACAGAATACAACATGAAAGCCTCAATTTAATTTATATCTAGTTACTTATAATTCTATTCAAATATAAAGGTATGCATTCCTAACCCAGCTCGGTTTTGGAGCTTGGCACAGCGCCATTGTTCATGCTCACAACACCAAGCTTGAAATCACCTATTGCATCTGTCTTTCTTGATTCCACCCACCTTCCTCCCACGCAGCCGAATCAATGTCTTGAAAGACATCTTCTATTCTTGCTACTGGAGGCCTGATGTCCCTGTCCCCCATGTACTGCATCTGGTAGATATCAGCATGCCGCCACTGGAAACGCTCAGATGCTTCTCTCCTGATGTCCTCTAGCGTAGGACAAAACTGTTGATGCCTGCAGAGGCTGAGCACTCTGGGTGCTCCATTCTCTAATAACTCTCTCGACATGAATCCTGGACCTACACCACAAAAGATATATGAGAAAATATAGTAGTTCAATCAGTGAAATCACAGGTCTATATTATACAACAATTAACAGTTGGTCTTCCAGAGACAAGAAATCGCTCTGAATTTTCTGATTTATATCTGTGTGTCAAGAAAGACAAGAGTGAAAGGGAGTATTATCCCGGGTGGGGGCTCTTGGGATATTTTGATGGGGGTGTGCCACACAATACCCTGCAATGGGGGTCTAAGGAATCGACTACATGGGTAAAATAAAGGGTCTAGGGAACTACAAATATATCAGGCAGGCAGTGTGAAAAACAGGGTCTACGGCAACCTGTACTATAGATTCTACTGCAGACTGATTGTACTGTAGCTACAGTAGCGCTGTGCAAGTGGGCGCTATCTATGCATGGCGTAAGTTCCCGGGGGGCCACTTCCATGCACGAGTGGATACCATGCGCGACCATGGGGTCTCGAAAACCACCCTAAACACGTAATATCCATATTCTGAAAATGCACCCCTTAACAAGTATTGGCGTGTGAAACCCTACCCTTAACAAGTATTGGAAACAAAACGATACTCTTGGCAAATATTCCCTGAAATTAACCCCTTAACAAGTACAGGAATGTTTTATCGTTACGGGTCCTTCGGTCGTCGGCTTTACCTTATTTGGTTTAGTACGACCCCACCTTCTACACCTTGCGCAAATCGGACTCTAAACACAAAGTTTTGGGGCAAAAAGGACATCCTTTATAAAACATTTTAATTTTGTTTTATCATCCCCGCAAATTCGACCCTAAACACGTAATTTTCCTAGCGAAATAGATACCCTTTTTTCATTATTTTTGTGTTTTTGACACCCTTATCACGTTACGTACGTAACGTGCCTTATCGTGAAAAAGACACCCTTTTTACGTGTTTTTTGGGTCGCGCATGGTATCCACTCGCCAATGTAAGTGGCCCCCCCCCCGGGCGTAAGTTTCATGAACTAGACCCATATACCTTTAAAGTTATGATGACATTTCAAAAACAAAACCTAATGTTGATTCCCCAACATGGTCAAAGTTCATTGACCCTAAAAGACCATCTAAATTTCTCATGTGACCTGAAACTCAGACAGGATAATACACGTGATACTTGGTTACCCTTATGTCCAAGTTTCATGAAATAGGTCATATACTTTCTAAGTCATGGTGATAGGCCCTACATGTATTTCAAAAACTCAATCTTGGTTAAGATTCCAATGTTGACGACAACACTCTCTTGAATCCTGGGAACATGCATCTTTAACAAGTGGAATGCCTCTGGCCGTCTCACCTGCATCACGCGGTTCAATATAGCAGCAGTGCTGACTTTGGATACTACTCTAACTCGCACAAGATGTTCAGTGATACATGGTTACTCTTATGTCCTCTTTTTATGAACTAGACCAATAAACTTACAGAGATATGATGGTTATTCAACAAAAAACCCCAACATGGCCAAAGTTCATTGACCTTACATGACCTTTGACCTTGATCATGTGACCTGAAACTGGAACAGGATGTTCAGTGATACTTGATTACTCTTATGTACAGTTTCATGAATCAGATCCATAAACTTTCAAAGTTATGATGGTAATTCAACAGATACACCCAATTCGGCTAATGTTCATTGACCTTTGACCTTGGACATGTGACCTGAAACACGCACAGGATGTTCAGTGATACTTGGTTACTCTAATGTCCAAGTTTAACGAACTAGACCAATAAACTTTCAAAGTTATGATGGTAATTCAACAGATACCCCCCGATTCGGCCAAAGTTCATTGACCCTAAATGACCTTTGACCTTAATCATGAGACCTGAAACTTGCACAAAATGTTCAGTGATGCTTGATTACTATTATGTCCAAGTTTCATGAATCAGATCCATAAACTTTCAAAGTTATGATGGGAATTCAACAGATATCCCCAATTCGGCCAAAGTTCATTGACCCTAAATGACCTTTGACCTTGATCATGTGACCTGAAACTTGCACAAAATGTTCAGTGATGCTTGATTACTATTATGTCCAAGTTTCATGAATCAGATCCATAAACTTTCAAAGTTATGATGGGAATTCAACAGATATCCCCAATTCGGCCAAAGTTCATTGACCCTAAATGACCTTTGACCTTGGTCATGTGACGTGAAACTCATGCAGGATGTTCAGTGATACTTGATTAACCTTATGTCCAAGTTTCATGAACTAGGTCCATATATTTTCTAAGTTATGATGACATTTCAAAAACTTAACCTCAGGTTAAGATTTCGATGTTGATTCCTCCAACATGGTCTAAGTTCATTGACCCTAAATGACCTTTGACCTTGGTCATGTGACATGAAACTCTAATAGGATGTTCAGTAATACTTGATTAACCTTATGGCCAAGTTTTATTAACTAGGTCCATATACTTTCTAAGTTATGATGTCATTTCAAAAACTTAACCTCAGGTTAAGATTTGATGTTGACGCCGCCGCCGCCGCCGTCGCCGTCGGAAAAGCGGCGCCTATAGTCTCACTTTGCTTCGCAGGTGAGACAAAAATGACAGTGAACCCTGCAAATCAGTATCTAATATAAATAATCATATTCCACATTGTATGAAACCCTGATGTATACCTCCCAAATATGGAAATCATATTGTACCTTCATTAGCAGAGATAATAGTAGCAGTCTCTTCCCTCAGGGTATCACCAGGCCAGATGCATTCCCTGACAGTTCGTGCTAAGCTCTGGGTCAAAACAAATCTCTGCTTGGGACTTCTTAGAAGATTGGTGTGCTTCAGTAATTCTCCTTCTCTCTTTGGACGATTACCCGCAGACGCATTCTCGCTATTTACACCTTCTTTCCAGGGTTTATCCAAACATTGTGTACCAGTTGAGAAATGCCTGGCAGGTTGTCTGTTTCCACTTGAAGGCAAGGATATATGTTTCAAGCAGGACCCTTCCAGTTGGAGCTCCTTGTCATTGGACAGTCTTGGAGAGAACACATTGATATCTGTAGTACAAAGAGAGGCAGCAGGTAGACTTGGTCTTGTACTTGCAAGAACCACTAATCGTTGCATCCGCTGAAGCGAGTATGTCTTTCGTAGGAAACTAAAAGTGCAAAGTCTGTGGTGGGGTAGACCATGCACTGGGATGGTCTTCCGGAAACAAGACATCATTCTTGATTTTCAAATTTCAACCTGTGTCAAGAAAAACAAGAGTGAAAGGGAGGATATTTCGTACTTTTAAAAATTTCATCCAGGATTGAAATGATAAATCACCTCTGTGATTAAGCCCTTAATGCAGAAACGGGGCTACACCATAGATGGGGACATTGCTTGCGAGTGTGGGAAGGATCAGACAATGCAACACCTTCTGGTCTGCCCCCTTCTACCAGAGCAATGCACGACTGAAGATTTGGAGTCCTTTAACCCCAAAGCCAGATCTTGTATCCTCCATTGGACAGGTCTTGTGTAGTGATCCGAGAAGAACCTCTGTGATTTAATTTATAATTTGCTTCTTTTATTTCTAATGTGATCATATCCTATAAGGCAGCCTTCCCCTGGTTTAAAGAAAGGTTTTCAGCTTGAAAAAAGTTACATCTTCCGTTTCCGCTCATGGTTTACCAGCTGTTATGTGATAAGACATATCTCATATATTCAATAATATATCAATACATGTAATCAATGCATAACCAATACTTCTACAGGAAATCATATCTTTACCAACTCCAACTTTCTTAAGAAAGTATTATTCTACTTCCAGCTAAACTTCTGACCCACACACATTTTAGGGGTTTCTTGTTCTCTACATTTCATCAGACTTACTTTTGTCATCATCATCAACTTATTTATAATCATCTTCAATAAATGTATAAACTGTACAACCTGCATTGCTTTTCATTTAAGTCTGGTTGAAATTTGAAACTTAAACAAAAGTGCAAAAGACCCAACGACATAAAAACATGGTGTTAAGGACGCACGCATCGGTAAGGTTGGGGAAGAATAATAGGATACAAGATGACGGCGTAATCATCGGGCGAGTCTCTCCCGTCTTTTCATAATATCGTTCTCATTTTTTTCTTATGAATTCTTGTTTAAAAATGAAATCGATAGCGTAGAAATGTCGGAAATGAAGTTGTATTCCTTTTACAGGATTTAGGGCTAGATCTTTTAGAAGGAAAGTAGAAATCTTGGGGGCGAAAGTTTGAGGTTTTTTGGCGGTGTGTAGATGAATGAAATAGAATTCCTGGCGTCGTGGAGAGTAGGCATACGTTAGTAATGGATTTTTACTCTCTTGAAGCCTCCTGGCTAGTCTAACGTTAGGCTAGATTCTATCTGTTGTTAGTATAGAAAAAACAGAAATTAATGCATCATAAGTATTTGTTCAATATTTGCACAAATAAATGTTGACTTTAATTTTACATATCAAATATCTTGAGTCCTCTTGTCATTTATATAGAAAATGAACAATAAATTGTAAGTCAAAGGCTTTCACCTCAATAAGAAAAGAGATGAGGCCTCTAGTCTTAGCCATGTCATAATTTGCATGTACTTTTCAAATGTTGTGGAAAAGCAAATGTTCGGTGTATAACAAAACACCTTAACTTTAGGTATGCTGTTTGCATAAATTAAAGAACTTCATCCTTATTGAAGCTCACAAATATCATTCTAAATTAGGAGAATCATAAGTGCTTCATCTTGTTAATTATGCTTAACTTGCCTGTAATTTTAATATGACTGACTTTTTGTGTGTCACTTTAAATTTAAGTCTTGCATCCAAAGACACATTCATAAATAAACACACCAGTCTTGAATAAGACTAATCAAATAAAACCTGCATTCAAACAATCAAGGATATGTGATGAGCCGCCTTTCACGATCTCATTCAAATTTACTGAAAGCAGCGCTAATCCATTATGCGTCAAAATTTTATAACCACAAAAACGACAAATTGATATAGGCGTAAATATTCATATCTGAATGACACGCGCCTCAAAACCCAAGCGAACAACAACAACAACGCATTACACGCATTCCATTTGATCATTTAAAGCTAAAAAATATGGCTTGCCAATTTCTAATTACATGAGCTTATTTCCTTAAGCTCAAATAGCATTTAACCTCCAAAAGAAACATTTGACCTTGAGCTAACCTTCATGCCCAAAAGAAGGATAATCCAAATGTGACCAATGTAAATGTGTATAAAACCTAGACGTATCTGCAACACATCATTTCTATGCTTAACCCTTGTTATAGAGTTTGTACAATAAATAATTGTTCTTTCAAACAGAATACTAAACCATTTCTAAATTGACCTTATGGAATTCAATATCTTTTCTCATAAAATGAGCCACATTTATCTCCATGTCATGTCTGTTTAACAAATTGATACGTTATAATTTCAACTCGACCTACGTGTACGAGTACCAATATCGGTCACGTATCGCTTCATTGTTTATGCACAGCCAATTACTGTATCGTACTATGCATACATACTTAGGTCAAGTAAAGTCCAGTTTTCTTCCATATCCAACCAAAATATACATTTATGGTTTATACATAATTATTAAACGATAATTTATCTTTAGACTCATTTCTGGGGCAGCATTTCTCGGCAACTAAATTTCATCATAAGATGACTTTCATCTTTCAAACATCCCTTCAGCTTGAACATAACATGCGAACATGTTTTCTACAGGACAAATTAGCATAAATTCCGAACGACTTCATGGTAGCTTCTTCTTCTTCTTCTTCTTAGATTGGTTTGAGTGGCAATTAGTCATATTTGACTATTGTCGCCATTTACTCTATTAATAAAAAATCTCACTTCTCACATAATAAAATTATTACCAATACATATGTGAAATATTTTTCATGTGCATCCTTCTAATATGAAAAAGGGATAATTATGATATAGTTTGCCTTAACTGGCGTAACTCTAATCAAAATGGCATATAAACAAATCTTCACCAAAAACAAACCGCTAGCTTCAGCTCAGTTCCAACTAGTTGCGCTTGCCCTGTCCTTTCAAGATGCAATCATACCGGTCAGCACGGTACATTGTGCCGATTTTTCGGACGTAAATGCCTAGGTCACCCATGCATAGACGAGGGGGCGCTAGTGTACCTGTGCTTACAGATGGGTTAAACATTAAAATAATTTGTTTCTTTTTTTTAAAAAAAAAACACAACATCAACAAGGCGGAAACACTTGTGGGCTTTGTAAGTTATATGTGCAGAACATATTGTACATATTATATCATACATTATTATGCATATATATATTTTTTTCTTTTCACATTAGACTTGTACAATCATATCCTTTCATATTTCTTAATAAACAATACAATATAAAAGAATAGTACATCACTCCTTACTGAAACGTTTCGTTCTTGAAACGAAACGTAAAAGTGCTTTCTGTATCCCTGGATCATCTTTTTTTAAATACTCCATTATTTGTCCAGGCTGTGATTCATTCAAATCTACAAGGAGCATTGATCTTTCAATTATATATTTTGGACAATGTAAAAGATAATGTCTGACAGTTTCTACCTCACGACATGTATCACAAAACCCTGTTTGATGGATCCCTAATCTATGTAGATCTTGGTTAAGACCAGCGACTCCAAAACGGAGACGATGGAGCACAGTTTCCTGTCTCCCTAGATTACATTTATATGTGGGTAACACTGATGGTTGCAACTCTTTCAGTGCTGAGTTAGTTTTATTCCATCTTTCTTGCCAAACTATCTTACAACTTTTTGAAATAAGTTGCATAATCTCTGATAATGTTATTTGATTATGAATTTCTATTTTGTTTGATAAAGCTTTTTTTGCGCAGGAGTCTGCTATTTCATTTCCTTTTATTCCACAGTGACCAGGGATCCACTCTAGGTATATATCTAAACCTTTATATTTGAGTCTTGTAGTAATAGTCAGAATTTCTGTGATAATAGGATCGTCTTTCCGATTCTGTAAAGATAAAAGTGCACTTAATGAATCACTGAAAATAACAACACCTGTATATATATCTAAATATTCTATCCATTCCAGTGCAAGAATAATCGCAATCAATTCCGCCCTGTAGGAGGAGGTGAAATTAGATAACCTTTTGCCTTGGTGAAAAGAAAAATAAGGTACATAGAAAGCGGCTGAACTAATTCCCTTTTCAGGAGCTTTGGATCCATCAGTGTATATATGGAGTTGGTGTGACCATTTTGTATGTATCAGTTCCAAACTCAGTTGTTGCAATTGTATTGGATGGTCCGATTTCTTAATTTGTGAACTTAATTCAGTAGATATAACTGGTGGACAAAATAACCAAGGGGGAAAGGCTGGAGAAATAATATTTTCAATACTAATTTCTTTTCCTATCTTGGATTGAAGCCTATAACCAAACGGTTTACTAACGTTCTTACCTTTAAGATAATTGAACTGCCAACATGGTTTGATACGTGTTATTAATGGGTGATTACTATGTCTTTCTATATTTTGTCTGTACTTGCTTGATAACATTTGCCTTCTTAAATCTAAAGGAGGTTCTCCCATTTCCACCTGCAGTGAAACTAGCGATGTCAACGGCAGCCCGCCAGCACATATTCTGAGTGCTTGATATTGCACCGAGTCTAACAACTTTTTTGTAGTTACTGGAGCACTATCATAAGCTTGACAACCATAATCAAAAATTGATCTAATAATTGCCCTGTAAACCATGAGTAAGGACTTAGATGAACTTCCCCATTTAGTTCCTGTTAAACTTCGCAATATATTTAGTTTCCTTTTACTTCTTGAAACTACGTTCTCTATATGGGGAAGCCAAGACAATTTGCTATCAAATATCATTCCTAGGAAACGGTGATTATTTTTATAAGTGAGTATACTCCCTTCAAACTTGACTGTTGGAGGTGTAACGTTTGTAAGCTTAGTGAAAAATACCGGAACAGTCTTCTCAATAGAAAAATTGAATCCCCAGTCTTTAAACCAGGTACATAATATATCTAGATAAGTTTGTATCCTTAATCTAATATTCTCTACATTTTTTCCAGAAAACCATATTGCACAATCATCAGCATATATGGATATTGTCACTTCAGGATCAATTGGAATATCTCTCATCATGACATTATATAAAAGGGGGCTCAGAACACTCCCCTGGGGAGTCCGTTATGGATTTGGAATGTTCTGGATTCAGTATTTGTAACTCTTACCTGAAAGGTACGTTCTGTTAAATAATTTTCTAAAAAATGTAACATATTTCCTCCTATACCACATTGAGCTAGTTTGTACAGTAATCCATCAATCCAAAGACTGTCATAAGCCTTTTCGACATCCAAAAATACTGCAAGAGTGTGCTCACTGCAATTGATAGATTTTTGAATGTCATTTTCTAATAAAACAATATTGTCAGTTGTACTACGACCTTTTCTAAAACCGCTGATGAAATTAGGCAATAAGTTATTTTTATCTATGTACCACTGCAATCTATTTTTTATCATACGCTCTATAACTTTGACAAAACAAGATGTAAGTGATATTGGTCTGTAAGAGATAACGTTTTTTGAGTCCTTACCAGATTTCAAGATTGGCACTAAAATTGAGTGTTTTAGAGAACTCGGGATATCCCCGGATTCCCATATTCTATTAATAATGTTCAACATTATTTCTTTTGTGTTTTTTGGCATATTTTCGTATACAATGTATGGAATATTATCTTTTCCTGGAGCAGCAAATTTAGTAGATTTAACTGCTTTCTCAAATTCATTCATCGAGAAAGGTTCATTAATGACATGTTCATTTTGGTAGAAAGAGTTTTGTACTTCCTTTGTTAATGTTTTATTGATATCTTGTTTTTTGTGTCCTAAGGATTGGAAAAAAGTTCCAAAAATCTCTACTCTCTCTGGTAAGGACGTAATGGCTTTACCTTTCTCAATCAAAATAGGCATATTTTGTGATTTTTTGACAGGTACGCCATTTAAACGTTTTATACATGACCATATCTTTGTCTCTGGCATGAATCTGTCTAGTCTTCTGCAAAAAGCTTGCCAGTATTCCCTTTCCGCTTTCCGGAGAACTCGTTGGGCTTCTGCCTTCTTTTTTTTGTATTCGTTAATTCTATCAAGTGTAATTTTTCTTGCTAGATGGTTTCTTATTCTATTTCTTTCTTTAATCTTTTCAGTACATTCCTTGTTCCACCATGGGACAGGATTTTTTCCTGTCTTTCTTTTTTTTGGAATTGCTTCATGAATACATTCTTTCAAGCGTTCCATAAATGTATGAAAAATGTTCTGAATATCATCTTCAGAATTAATTATTTCATTTTTTATAATATTTTCACATTTGTATGCAAATATAGGCCAGTTAACATTCTTAAAAGAGATATGTTCATGAGACATGTTATCTTTGGCCTGATTACTTAGATTTACATGATTTTTTCCTTTCTTTCCAAGTGTTATTTGAATAATAATTGGAAAATGATCACTCCCAAAAGAATCTTCCATAACCTTCCATATCGCCTTACCGGCCAGTGATGGGGAGGAAATACTCAGATCTAAGCACGAAAGTTTTCCAGTACAAGGATCAAGTCTAGTTCCTGTTTTATCATTCAATACTATGAAGTTATTCTCATATATAAATTGCTCAATGGCTTGTCCGTTTCTGTCGGTTTTGTCACTGCCCCAGAGGGTACTATGGGCGTTGAAATCACCTAAGATTATTAGGTTATCTGTTTCATTAACATTCTTCAACAATATGTTTAGAATTGATTCGTTTAATCTTTTGCATGGATTATAAAAGTTGATAATAGATATTATTTTATTGGTGACATATATGTTAACTTGTTGTAATTCTAGACTTGGATCATTGATTGGATCTTCGTACTTAATCCTATCGTGGATATATATTGCACAACCCCCTCTTCGCTGACCTTCCCTATTTCTTGGAAGGCATGTATAATTTGGAATACAAAGTGAACTATTATCATAAAACCACGTTTCTTGAACACAAATTAAATCATATTCTTTATTTGTTTTTAAATGATTAAGTAGCTCTTGTCCATGCCCTAATAAGCCCTGAGAATTCCATTGAAGGATGGAAAGTAGGGCAAAGAAAGCGTTAGTTCCTGCGTTGTTGAGTTATGATTTCCTTTTTTTGTTGCCGCAATCTTCTTGCAGCAGTTAAAATTAAAGCATTTATTTCTTCTTCTTCTCTCCCTTCAGTTAATGACATAATTAATTGACATATAAAAACAACAATTTGCTCATCACTGGCTAGACTTATGAAATTAGGTGTGGTATTCTTTGCCGATGTACCGGCTGACCTGGTAGCCTGATCTTTAACTTCAGACAGTGGTGTATCCCTTTGTTGGGTGTTGACAGGAAAGTTAGTCTCCATAGGTAGTTCGCTTGGAACCGTTGCTACCTGTGGATTTGTAACTTTACTCTGGTTATCTGTTACATAGGTTTTTACTCTTACCTTAGGTACTGATTGGGAAAATTCCTTAGCATCATCAGTGACTGTCTGTGTGACTTTTTGTTCACTTTGTGTTTTCCAGACCTGGGATGCTTCAGCATATGTTAGCTTTCTTATTATCTTTATTTCTTGAACTTCTTTTGCTTTTTTGGCCTGCTGGCATCCTTTGAATGCAGCGGAGTGTTCACCTCCACAATTGGCACATATTGGTGTCAATTTCTTCTGGCACTGATCAAAATTATGATGATCTCCACATCTAACACACCTAATCTGAGATCTGCATATGTCAGCAGTGTGACCATACCTTTGACACTTAAAACATCTGGATACAGGAGGGATATATGGTTTTACTGTAAACATCTGGTAGCCTAGATTGACATTATGAGGGAGATCTGCCAGACTGAAAGTAAGAATCACACTCCTCATAGGAATAAAAATAGGCTGATTATTATCAGCACCTTCTCTTTCTTTGTCATTTTTGTTTCTTTGGTCTTTCTTTACTATTCTTTTTACTGCTGTCACTTTCTGGTCTCTCAATTCTTCAAGAATATCCTCTTCTGATGTTTCAGTTGAGACACCATATATCACTCCTTTAGTTCCCGACCTACTTTCCGTGACCTTTACTGGTATATTGCCTATGTTTTGAATCTGTGAGATGGATTTCATTTGCTTTAGGTTGATACATTTTACCAGCAACCCAGTGCTAATGGGTTTAATAAACTCTACTGGTTGTGAAGTCACATCTCTGATCGCTTTTTTTACTTTTAAGGGATCAATATTCCTTAAATTCAATTTCTTCTGTCTATCTATAGGTGCTATAAATAGCTTGAAATCAGACAATCTTTTGGTAGAAGTAAAACCTGGAGTACGATATGATGTATTCGAGTCAGAGTCTGATGATGCGTTTTGATTGATATTTTCAATTGTAATATCATCACTCTTTTCTCTTTTTCTTTTTTCTGGTTGGTAAGAAGTGCTTTTTTTTCGACGTGGTCTTTGTATCATCCAGATTTCTTCATCCGTACTCGTTATTGTATGGTCCGGCTCGGATGCCGCCGGCCCAGTCGCCATGATTGGCCTTTGGTAAAAGGGCGGGAAATTTGAATGTTAGTACGGTACGTATATAGGTGCGACCTACGACATAAAGTAAGTGTGAAGTGCTCAAAAAAGCCCACAAATGCTCGCTTACCCTGTCACTTGACCATAGGAAGGATGTTCCAAATGCACAATTTAGTCTATAACAGCGCGATATTGGTAATTTATAGAAATTTTCTGATATTTTCGGAGATAGTGAGTTGCACGTCCTACTGATTCAGTCCGTGAAATTCCTAATGGTGTCTCGTAAAAAGGAAAAGAAATTGTGAGATTCACAACAAAACATCACTTTTGAGGTTTTGTGACCAAATTACTAATTTTCTTACATTTGCAATTTATTTTTCACTAGACAGTAACTTGGGAATAATTTTTGTTTCGTTCGTAGGTAGGATGAGTGACACATGGTTCATTGAATGAGTGGTGGACCGTAGAGATACAAAAATTACAACAGAGTGAACAGAGAGCAAGGTTTTTGTTCATTGAATGAGTGATCATAACCTTGTTTATTTAATGAGTGATAATGCCCATGAATGACACGCACAACTCAGAACAAGTAAAAAAAAAGAAGAGAAAAACAAAGGAAAAATATAGTCATGGTTCCCCCTAGACAGCTGGCAGCCGTCTGTTTCGAGGAGTTTTTTAACATTTTTTATTTTTTTAATTTCTCCTCGTCGACAAACACTCGCTAGCGTGTCCCCGCCATTAGGGGAGGTACAACGCAAAATCCCCCCGGCGGGGCTCATCGATTTTTAACTTAATGAAAAAACTATATATAAAAAGAAGCTTACCAAAATGCAGCTTGTTATTTCCTCTAGGCATTAATTGGCATCAAAGTGGTAAAAAATCAATTCGAAAGGAACAAAAACAGTGACTTTCCTCGGCTGTCGTGTAGCTCCCAATTCACTCGTTCCTCCGAAGTCGATAATGTACACAAACATATGAGGTGGGATGAACTTCCGGGTCAACTGCTTATCGAAACCGTTGGCCAATCAGATCATCTCTTTTACGTCAGGCTTATGAATATTAATATTCTTTTCCTTTTCAACGTTTGCTCGCGCTCGCCAGGCAAGCTAATAAAACTTCAACATCCGGGCACTGTATATGTGTGACGTAAAGGTCATGGGGCGGTGTCTAACTTTCGCCGGCCACTTTTCATGAATAATTCATTATCAAGATGGCTGCCCACTCTCTCCGAGTCGCAAGTGTCAACTTTTAGTTAATTTAGAGACAATCCTCTGAATGCCAGTTTCAAAGCGGGAATTTAGGGTAAGAAACTGTCGTTACTTAAACATTATCACCTAAAGGTGCATATGAATGCACTGTTTGTGTAAAATATCACGGTATTGAGGAGAAAAACAAGAAATTAGCCGTGGCCATGGCCATTGAGCCCCCGTGCAGACGACGGTTAAACTTCGGTCTGTGTATTTGGTGAGTGAAGCCAACGAAGTTCAGCTGAACAACCAACATTAACAGAGACCGAAGCTTTTGGTCTAGGTTCCCCCACACATCATGAGGCCATTACAATAAACGGCGTAAGCAAGTCTTATACACACACATTCAATGGGCATCAACACAGTTACGTGTTATCTTCGATTAACTTGTACAGGAAATACTTAACAGGTAGAATTAAGCTGTGGTACCGTATATCTGCGTTAGGTCACTTGCCATTATTCAACTTTAGCTGGTTTCCAAAGCTGCAGCAAAAACCACTGACAAAACGATAGATTACATTCATACAAGCAAGATGTCAATCATTTAGTTTTGTTTTCCTCTTCTTTTTCTTACCACTGGCACATGTAGTTTCGCGGAGTTATGATAGCAATTTTGATCGTTCCCAGGCCAAGCACGGACAGACAGGGGCCGATTGCACGAAAGGGTCTTTCCAAAGACCGTCCTCGCGTGTGGCCCACTGATCTCTCCCCTACCTGGATGGGAACAATAACGCTGATTGGCCTATTCCGTGTTGAAGCACCGGAAGTTGGTACCTCCGCACGCCGAGTTCCCCCAAAAAGCCAAAATCGGAGTAGAGTCTGGTACACGGCAACAGTGTCAATTCTTAATTATACCAAATCAACTCTTATAACAGCACTTTTCAATGTGAATTTATACCTGATACAAAGTTTAAGATGTCGTCCTGTGCCACGTATAATTGCACTTATTGTGACGACCGTGGAAACAGAGAAAATGGGATTACTTTTCACAGATAAGACAAGCTGGTGAACTGCATAGTTGTAGACTTTATGTAGTCCCATGTGCTCAAATACATGTGTGGTAATTCTAAATTACCAGAGCAAGTTTCCAAAACTTTAAAACTCCGGGGGGGGGGGGGGTGTTATCGATTGTTGTGATTTCTCTGGAAGCGTGATGAATTCAAACCATGATTCAAATGAATATTCAGTTTATTAATATTCACAAATGTCACCAAGTTTTATGAGTTTATAAATCATGTTTGGACAGAAGAATATCACGACTGAGACACGAAAATACTGACCGTGTATAGCATGTATTGTGAAACTTAAGTTAAGACTGAAAATCTGCCGTTTCGGAGGAGTTAAAAAAATATTTTTTGCAAGCATAGATCCTGACCGAAATAGACTGATTTTTGGGACAAGGACTGGATCTACAAGGTATTCTGAAAATTATTTATCTTTTATTTGTGAAAGGACAATAAAATTTACAAGCTATAGGTACATGTACGGTATAGGACTAGGACTTTAGGGGGCTTACGTAACTTGTGGCATGTGAATTTGTGATATTTCTCTGTCAACAATAGATCGAATTATTTTTTCCAAGAACTCTTTTTTTTAAGTACGTAAAAAAGACATTAAGCTACAGAGACGGATTAACAGACTTCAGAAATTTCACAGAACTTATTTTGAGATGCCGAATGTCTTCAAAGAAAAAATGTCTCGGTGGAGCAAAAAAAGGGGGGGTTATCAACCAGAAATTTAGGGGGTGACGCAATAAAAATAATCTGACAAGCAAAAAAAGGTTATCGACCCAAAATTTAGGAAGGGATGCAAAACAAAAGAAATAATCTGACAAGCATCAAAAAAGGGTTATCAACCAGAATTTCAGGGCGGACCACAACGATTTTAGGGGGTTCACCTGAATTTAAAGGGGATGCAGGAAAAAAATGACAAGCAAAAAGAACAAAAAAAAAGTTGTCAACATAAATTTTGGGGGGTCTGTCCCCCACCTAAAAAAAGTTTAGGGGTACAGGACCCCCCCCCCCCCCCGCTTCCGCTGCCTACAGTGTATATGAACAAACTGGGTAGAGGATAATGTGACAGAAGGAAAGAGAGAGAGAGAAGGTCAAGTCCACCTCAGAAAAATGTTGATTTGAATCAAAAGAGAAAAATCAGACAAGCACAATGCTGAAAATTTCATTAAAATCTGATGTAAAATAAAAAGTTATGACATTTCAAAGTTTCGCTTATTAAAAAAAATAGTGTTATGAACGAGCCAGTTACATCCAAATGAGAGAGTCAATGATTTTACTCACTATTTCTTTTGTGTTTTATAGTTTGAATTATACAATATTTCAATTTTTACGAATTTGACGTTTAGGACCTCCTTGCCGGAAGCACAAAATGTTAAAATAATGGAATACCAACCGAGATGTGCATATAACTGTTTTGTGAAATGAAGCGAAACTTTAAACTGCCATAACTTTCATTACATCCGATTTTGATGAAATTTTCAGGGTTATGCTTGTTGAGTTTTTTCTTTTTATTCAAATCAAGTTTTTGTTGGGTGTGGACTTGTTCTTTAAAGGGCGAGTCCACCTCATGAAAATGATTATTTGAATAGAGAGAAAAACACACAATAATGCTCAAAATTTAATCAAAATCAGAAATAAAATATGAAAGTTACATTTTCAACGATTGAAAACGATGAATTTTTCGGTGTTACACTTGTTTGATTTTTTTTTGGGGGGGTGGGGTAGACTTAAATTAAAGGGGGGGGGTTCAAGCCCAGTGTTATAAGCCTTCATAACCTAGAAAGTCCTCGCCATATCGATCCTAAGATGGTTATTTGGAAAACCTCCAAAATACCCCTATACAATTAAGTCAAGGATTTCATCCATTCTTCCGTAGGTGAGAAAAACACCAACCCCTTCAAAATTATGTTTCCGAATTGTATACTGGGAAAGTACCATGGTTTCAAGAAAATTGCAAATTCTGGCACCTTAAATATATGAAGTTTTGTATAAAAAGCAATGAGTGCTTCTGTGTGCAGACAGCTAGCGTATCGCTCACAATGCACATGCTAATGGAGCGATCGCGTTCCTTTTGGGGGAACTGGTATGGCGGACAATAGAACTCGCGGGCTTCAAACAAAGGACCCTCCCAGCATATCCAGTTAGGGGAGAGATCAGTGGTTGTGTCGCCCATCTTTTAATTATGATACGCTATAAGCGGGGTGTTTCTGAAATTTATAATAAAGAATAAGATTCGTTAGCTTGCTCTCAAATCAAATTTATACAATTTCATGATATATCATATCATTTTATAAACAAATATTTTGTTAATTTTAACGGACGAATGAAATATGTTTGCAGATGATTTATTTAAAATGCGTTTCACATGGCGCATCATAAAAGATGGGCGACACGAAAGACCGTCCTTGCAAAGACCCTTTCGTGCAATCAGCCCCAGATCTACTGTACGGTAATACCGTATGTAAAATATGGACAGCCAAATGGGCCAAAATTAACAATATCAAAAACAAAGAAACTAAATAAATGTAGTATCTCAGAAATACATGTAGTCTTTCAGAAATAAAAGCTGTCTCTCAGAAAAAAATTGCCGTTTTTTGAAATAGATTAACTTCCTCAGAAATAAAAGTAGTGTCTCATTAATCTAACATTTTACATTCTCTGTCGCGCAGCTGAATTACCGCTATTTCCGTGTGTGATGCACGTGCTAAAATAGGGGGGGGGGGGCGCGACCGGGGGATGACAAGAGATTTGAATGAAAATGTACAACTAGTTGTTGTTGTTGCTGTTGTTGAAACGGTGAATAAAGAATATTCTAGCTTATAAAATTCTACTGGGGTTTCAACTTCGTTTGGAACGAAAATGCGATCAGACATACACTACACGATGCAATCCTATACGTGACAGTTTGTCTTTATTAATTATAAGTGTTTTAAGTTTGAAGAGATCGAGATATTATCGAAATATCTGTAGTGACAGTAGTGTTGATTTCTTTTATGGGAATTCTCTACTTAATCAATGGCAAAATAAGAAGGGATCGAATTGGGCGACTTTTCTTTACAAACCATGCATACGACCCCCCCCCCCCGGGGGGGTTGATGAGTGGATAACATGCGCGACCATGAGGTCTGGAAAAAGCACCCTAAACACGTACCCTACCCTTAACAAGTATTGGAAACAAAAATATACTCTTGGCAAGTATTCCCTAAAATGAACCCCTAAACATGTACAGCGATATTTTAATGTATGTCACCGGTCTTTCGGTTGTCGATTTTATCTTCATACACATCATTTGGTTTAGTATGACGCCACCCTCTACCTCTCGCAAATCGGACTCTAAATTAACAAGTAGTGTTGGGGCAAAAAGGACATAAAACATTTTAATTTTGTTTTAACATCCCCGCAAATTTGACCATAAACAAGTAACTTTCCTAGCGAAATAGATACCTTTTTTCCATTAATTTTGTGTTTTTGACACGCTTATCACCAGAACAGAGGCGTCGATCCTGGGGGGGGGGGGCGATCGCCCCACCAATGAAAATATTGGGGGGCACACATATCGTTTTGCCCCCCCCAATAATTCCGCATGTACAACTAAAAAATAAAATAAGATTGTACTGATACACTGAAATCAGCAAGCGAGATTGAAATACCAACTCGATTTTGTTTTAAAATCGTACTCAAAATGTCTGCTTTTCAGATTGGAATATGAAAATTTTCAGCACGCGCTTCGCGCTCGCATCATTTCTGTACCAAAAACCCATACTTTCATGATTAAATAGGTAAAGAGAATGTCCCGTTTTCAGTGCTAAACCTCAAAAGAACTCCTGCTGCGATTTGCAATAATCTTTTGTTGGATATATATCTTGTTCTTTATTAAAAGTGTCCATTAAACTGTCTTTTTTTTCCAGATCGAAATATCAAAATTTTCTGCTCGCGCTTCGCGCTCGCATCAATTGTTCTTTTAGATACCCATATTAATCATTGGTACCAAAAGTGCTTAGAATATCAAACTTTCAGGTCAGAATATAAAGAAATTTCAGCTCGCTCTCGAGTGAGATACATGTATCGATCCTCCTCATTAGTTACTCAAACAAACCTTAACAGGTACATTTTTCCTGTTTTCATATCATACTAAAAAAATTTCAGCTCGCGCTTCGCGCTCGCATTTTTGGTGAGGGTGAGATATGTGTCTCTTTCTCATGAGTCTTACACATAGGCCTATGTGTGGGGTGTAGGGGTGTGTGTGGGTGAGTTTGTTCGTTTTGTGTGATCGGGCGCCTTTGGAACGTTGATTCATGATTTTGCCCCCCCCCCCCCATCTGAAAAATGGATCGACGCCCCTGCTTATCACGTTACGTGTCCTATCGTGAAAAGACATCCTTTTTACGTGTTATTTTTTTGGTCGCGTATGGTATCCACTGGTCAATGTAAGTGCTCCCTTCCCCCCGGGACCCGCCATTGTTTTGGTACTTTTCTCAAGGGTGGAGTGGGTACAATCGGAGAGGGGTGGAGAGCTCCTCCTGTATGGATACCTGTATGTAAATCAAAAAGGATCTTGCTGATGGCTTTGAATTAAGACTTTGAGTGCGATCTCCGAAGAAATAAGCGCTAGTGCAAGGCAAGAATTAAGCAAAATAAAGTAAGGAAAAAATAAGAAAGTGAGGGAGAAAAGGAGAAAGAGCAATCTAAAAGAGAATTAAAGAGAAAGTTATTAAGATAACATAAGGTAGAAAATATTTAAAAAAACCTGTGCGGCCACTCGATTATAACATCTCAGAGAGAAGGGTGGGGCGGGTGGGGGTATTTTCCGGGGGTAATTGTCTTGGTGTATAACCTCAGATGTAATTGTTTGGGGGATATTGTAAGGGGGTAATTTTTTGGTGGGTTATTGTCCGGGGTGCAATTGTTCTCGGGGGTAATTTTCCTCATGCATGGGGTTATTCTCGGGGTAGTTGTCCTCAGGGGGTAATTGTCCTTGAGTGTAATTGTCAGGGGGTAGTTGTATGGGGAAAGTGTCCAGGGGGTATATTGCCTAGTTGTCTTGATATGCTGAGAGACCGCATTTATTTCTGAAAGACAACATGTATTTCTGAGATAATACAATTAATTCTGAGAGTTTCTTTATTTGGGGATTGTTAAATTTTTGCCCTTTTTGCTGCAGCCAAAACGGCCAAAATTAACAATCCTCAAAATAAAAAAAAAACTCTAAGAAATGAGCTATTTTTGTGATAACATATATTCCTGCAAAAACATGCAAAGTTGCAAACCTGTGATTGCATTTATTTCTAAGAATTGTTTTAATTCCCCGTAAACTTATGAATCTGCGGTTCTCTTTATTTCTGTGGTTGCTTTTAAAGTTTTTTTTTTCTAGAGTTTTCTCAGTTTTTGAAATTCATTTGCGAGATCATGCATCTATTTCTTAGCGATATGACACTCATTTTTTTTTTTCTAAATTCTGAATGAGTCATGTACGTAGATTTGGCGCTTTAGAAATATTTCATATTATTCATTATTATTTATTATTTATAAACGTCTGAGCTTGAAAATAATGAGTAAATAATGACTTCATTATTGTACCCTTAACCATATTTTTTTCCCACCTGAATAGGGATAAGAGATATAAACTAAACCTTTAGATTTTGTTGTTAGTCTCCATGCTAAATTCTTAATGTTGTTATTATTGTTGTTATAATGTTGCTTTTCTCTCCAAACTTTCTACGGTGTCACTATTTCTTTAAGTGTCACATTATGAAATTATGCTACGTCATTGTTGTTCCTCTTGTAATATTCATCAGCAAATTCTAGTTATTTTGAATTATTATACCATTTCAGCGTCAACCAGTAAGATATTTCTGTTTATTTCCGAGTCTTAAAATTGAAAAATATTTTTCCTTTACAACCTTTATTTTATTTAGGGGTGGGATGGGGCTCCTACACGTTTGATATGCTGTTTTATTTAATTATTTTGAGCCTATAGTTTACATATTTAAAAATCGTGTCAAGAAAATATGATTTCCTTATATGCTATAAGAGGTCAATTATTGATTTGAATATGTATCGAATATATATATGTTTTAGGGTTCAAGATGAAAATTATTAACCCAATTTTTTCAAGAATGTGACCTTTGAAGTATTTTTAATGTTTCTTAACTGCTATCTGTAAGGGGCCCACTATACAGTGCGTATTAAAAAAAACGGGACAGATTTGGAAAGTCTATAAAATGTTTGTTTCAAATTATGATCTCCGTATTTTGGTGTAAATACGTGCTCTAAGGTCTTATCCTTCAATTGCCATTAAAAACAATTTAGTTTCCATCATGCTTGAGCGAACACGGAATGTTTTTGTCTGGGGTAAAAAAAGGAGGCTTGCGCCAAAATGGCATAAAATTATAAATATGGTCGCACTTCTTGTTAATCAACAGACTTCCTCTTAACTTTTTCATTATCTTTGCCATGATTTTCGAATAATGCGGGCGAAATTCATTTCCAAATCTACTTATTTGCTTGAATAGTTCTGTTGTTGTTCCTTTTTGATATGTTCTCTTATAGCTTTGAATATTCCTTCTTTAGGCAAGATTTTTTTTTTAACAAAGTATGGGAGAGTGTGTTATTTTTACAAATCCTTTCATTGTGTGCTACAAAGGTTATGGTGCCTTTGAACAGTAACATACTGAGGGGTGGGGGCTCGGGCTGCCCCCCCCCCCCAAATAAAAAATTATGACCAAGGAAAAAAAGGTGGAAAGGAAAATTACAGAAAACATAGAAAGTGAAATATGATATTTTCTGAATATTATGTCAAAATTACAAAATTTGATATTTTAATAAAAAAGTGGAAATTTTTTTTGCTCGCTTCACAACTTTTTAATGCATTTTACCCGATCTGCTATATCTTGCTCCTTCAAACTTGACTCAATACACTATTGCCATTGAAAGACATGAATCCTTTCCTGTTTGTCCCCTCAAGCATATAATTAAACTTGGTGAAGGATTATATAACCCCTTGAAAATAGGATTTATGTCTTTTATATGTACCATAACATAATTTGTTTCACATAATGAAATGATTTGAATAATTACAAATTCTCCCAATTAATAATACAAATCTTCTTACTTGGGTAGACAAAGAGTCTCTTCTTTATTGTTTATGAAGGAAAATTCAAAAGTAAAAGAAGTTTAAATGAAAAAAAATATATAATTCAGGTGAATAAATAAATTTGTAAATGAAATTTGACAGTATAATTCGAAAATTATGGCAAAGATAATGAAAAGATTAAGAGAAGTGGTCTGCTGATTAGCCAAAAGTCTCATCATCAAATTTCTAATTTCTGCCATTTTGGCGCAAGCCTCTTTTTGAATCCCTGACAAAAACGTCCCGTGTTTGCTCAAGCATGAACAAAATTTGTTTATTTTTTAAATGGCATTTCAAAGATAAGATCTTAGAGCATCTATGTTATCATAAAAAATGTAGATATAATAGTATAGTGGATTTCACGGTACACCATGTATCTTTCTTGGGCAAATGTTGGTCCTGAAAAGGACCACCCAATCTCTCCCAATTGACATTGGGAGATTGGGTGGTCCTTTTCAGGACCAACATTTGCCCAAGAAAGATACATGGTGTACCGTGAAATCCACTATACTATTGTTCTTCGCCATGGAAACCTTCAGAAGTTGTAGATATAATAATTTGAAATAATTTTTTATAGACTTTTAAAAACTCTCCCGTTTTTTTATACGCATATACCCCTTTCTGCATTTCTTGTATTCATATATTTGTATATTTGATTTGTAACTTTGTGTCTTACTGTAATTGACAATAAGTCAAAGTGTTTGTAAAATTGAGAATGACCCAATTAATATGTGTGGATTTTGATCAATAATTAACTTTTGAAACTTAAAACTTGAACTATATCCAATTGACATTGGGAGCGATCTTGTGCATGTAGGCCCGTAATATAATATGGGTGTTGATACCGTATTTTTCAATTTACATACAAGGCGATAAAGTCAGTCATGAAATCAATCAGCACTGACATCCGGAAATACAAGACATGGTATAGGCCCCCCATTGCGCAATGTTAGATACAATACAGGACACGCCCACTGCAATTGAGGAAAAACAAGTTTGGCAGGAAATATCGTCAACTACACAGTGCAGTACTAGCTGCTTTTCTAATCATTTTACATGTTTAGAGACGACGTGAAGCTATGTGCATTGTGTGTATATGTTTGTGCACGGACCTGAAGTCTGTACTTCGTAGGGACCATGGTGTAATTGGATGCACTTTCTGTTTGATATTCGCAGGGAGATCCTGATGATATCTACCCGGGGATATCTAGTGTTCAAACATATTAAAACTTGACAAAATCATTGTGAATCACTGTTTAATCGACGGAGGTAGAATATGGCCCGTGAGAAGGGCACGCATTGGAAACCCAAGGCGATATTTCTACTCCCGAACACCATTAACAGTACTTCATATCCAAATAAGGAAACTCAGAATGACTTGGAACACAAAGGATATGGTGAGTATTGTGTATAGTCCAATTCAGAATTTATATTTTAGGCCTACTTGTAAACATTTATGATATCGATTAGCTATTTGTAATAAAAGTGTAAAGTAGAGTTCCAAAGTAGACTCTACAGTGAAAATCCGTTACGATAAATGCACGCCTTAGCCTTCGTTTTCTGTTACCTCCTCTCTCTCTTTTTTTTTTTTTGGGGGGGTGGTGGTTTTGATGGTAATTTGGATATGGATAGGCCTTCGAGAATTAAGTACCGAATCCTCACCCCCCCAAAAAAAAACATGAGGCATTTTGATTTACTTATATAATTTATAGGCAAGTTATTTTGTCTCAAAAGGACGGGTAGGGCCTATATTTTTTGAAGTGGCTGAGCTATACAAAATCATATTATTATTTGTATTATTATTATTATTATTATTATTATCATCATCAACATTGTTAATTATTATTTTATATCATTATCACCATATTGTATGTTCCATGAAGTTGTTATCAAGGTAAGTAAGTAGTGACTGCAGGCACAGACCCTGATTGAAACTTTGATCAGCAAGTGTGTCTCCACGCTCAAAGACTAGCACGTATAAAACTTGCTGTTTGAATCCTGAGCGAGGGGGCGGAGTAGGCTGCACATTCAGGGTTTGCACAGCTAGCAGACTAGTACATAAGTATGCACTTAATTGAAATGGCACATCGCATAGAGGGGGTGTGAGCACTGGACCCCCGGCCAAAAAAGCTAGGGGGAGGGATCGAGGGAGAAGAGGAAAGAGCAATTGGAGCAGGGGCGTAACGGGTCGGTGGCCGGGGGGGGGGGGCAAGAGCCAAAATTTCCAAGACATAATCATCGTATGAACAGCTATAAGCTTTGTAATGAGGTAAACATAATTAAGGGGGCCAGATATGGCGTATTGGGCAGAATTTATCCAAAAAAAAGTTGCGAGTGAGCAACAGAAGGTGCTGAATCCACATTTTCTGGTATAAACTGCTCCAATTTATAACCCGATTTGAAATTAAAGAACTTCCTTACACCATGGACCTAATAGGTACTATATAGATACTATAATTATGAATGACTAGCATCATATTTACAGCTTTTAAGACATCATTAAAATAACCAGCGGTTTCATTACATTCTTTTTCATTCGGATTAGTTCGATGTTGTAGCTAGTATAGCTTTTGCAAATTGCACTTTCCATTTCTTGTTCACAATAGGAAGTTGCAATCTCATTTCGGTCTCCTTTCTTCACACAAACAAAAGCAAACAAAATTGTTTGTTATATTTGCACATGGACCTACTGGCGGATCCAGGGGGGGAGGGGGGCAAAGCCGGCCCGTGCCCTACCCCCCCCCCCCTTTGAGACGCCCACTTAAAATTTGTAATGTAAAAAATGCCGTTATAAAACAGAAGTGTGACCCCCCCCCTTGAAAACAAAGACCTTTTTCTTTCTTTCTTTTTCTTGTCTATTTTTTTCGTAGACGAAATTTCCTTATTTGTTGGTGGAAAACCTCTCTTTTTTTTGTCAAAGTTTTCGTCGGGAAAACCCATCCCCCCCTCTTGGAAAATCCTGGGTACGCCCCTGCATGACCTAAAACTGGAGCTACGTTGGGACCATGATTTGATTTTGGAAATACACACTTTCTGTTTAATATTCGCAGGGAATTCTTGATATTCGTGAGCGTCCAAACATAATAAAAACTTTACAAAATCACTGTGTTGTGTTATTCTCAATATGGCCGGTAGAAAGGGCACGCATTGGAAACCTAAGGCGATATTTCTACTCCCAAACACCTTTATCAGTAATTCATATCCAAATAAGGAAACTCAGAATGACTTGGAACACAAAGGATATGGTGAGTAGTGTGTATAGTCCAATTCAGAATTTATATATTAGGCCTACTTGTAGACATTTATGATATCGATTAACTACTTGTAATAACTACAAAAATAACTAAATTTAGTATGTGATACAGTAGAATTCCTTTACAATCAACGCACGACTTAGCCTTTGTTTTGTATTTCTCATTTTGTTTTGATTTGGATTCGATCACTGACCCGGTGAATATTTCTCGAAAAACTGAATGATACGAGACACCGAAGTCCCCTCATACCCCTAAAAATAGGCCTACATGTTTGCAATAGTAGTACAGAGGCATTTTAGAATACTACTCCTAATATCTTATATATCTCTAATATCTTATTTTGTAACAAGCACAATCATTACAGCGACTTAAAGCTATTTAGATTATACCGAGGGTTTTTTTACCTGACTGCTAAGAAAGCACGAATGCTTGTGAGCAAGCAACCAGGGGACCAACGGCTTAAGGTCCTCTCCGAGGGACCTGGTAATGAGGATAAATGCCCTACCAAAGGGCACAGCACATGTACACCACTTTAGACAAGACCAATAAGGGGAGAATTTGAGTTTAAGAAGCATTTTGGGGTAAAAGTTGGGAACCGGTCAATTTCACCTAATTTGAATGTGCTGAATCTAATAAAACCGGTTCCCAAGCCAATTTTTGTCTCACCTGCATAGCAGAGTGAGACTATAGGCGCCGCTTTTCCGACGGCGGCGGCGGCGTCAACATCAAATCTTAACCTGAGGTTAAGTTTTTGAAATGACATCATAACTTAGAAAGTATATGGACCTAGTTCATGAAACTTGGCCATAGGGTTAATCAAGTATTACTGAACATCCTATGAGAGTTTCATGTCACATGACCAAGGTCAAAGGTCATTTAGGGTCAATGAACTTAGAACATGTTGGAGGAATCAACATCAAAATCTTAACCTGAGGTTAAGTTTTTGAAATGACATCATAACTTAGAAAATATATGGACCTAGTTCATGAAACTTGGACATAAGGTTAATCAAGTATCACTAAACATCTTGCATGAGTTTCACGTCACATGATTAAGGTCAAAGGTCATTTAGGGTCAATGTACTTTGGCCGAATCGGGGGTATCTGTTGAATTCCCATCATAACTTTGAAAGTTTATGGATCTGATTCATGAAACTTGGACATACAGTGTAATAGTAATCAAGCATCACTGAACATTTTGTGCAAGTTTCAGGTCTCATGATTAAGGTCAAAGGTCATTTAGGGTCAATGAATTTTGGCCGAATCGGGGGTATCTGTTGAATTACCATCATAACTTTGAAAGTTTATTGGTCTAGTTCGTTAAACTTGGACATTAGAGTAATCAAGTATCACTGAACATCCTGTGCGCATTTCAGGTCACATGACCAAGCTCAAAGGTCAATGAACTTCAGCCGAATTGGGTGTATCTGTTGAATTACCATCATAACTTTGAAAGTTTATGGATCTGATTCATGGAACTTGTACATAAGAGTAATCAAGTATCACTGAACATCCTGTGCGAGTTTCAGGTCACATGATCAAGGTCAGAGTCATGTAAGGTCAATGAACTTTGGCCATTTTGGGTTTTTTTGTTGAATAACCATCATATCTCTGTAAGTTTATTGGTCTAGTTCATAAAAAGTGGACATAAGAGTAACTATTTATCACTGAACATCTTGTGCGAGTTAGAGTAGTTTTCAAAGTCAGCACTGCTGCTATATTGAATCGCGTGATGCAGGTGAGATGGCCAGAGGCATTCCACTTGTTCATGTTTTGACCACCTAATTTGCATAAACAAAATGGCTGCCAAATTGACTATTTATAATCTTATTTCTACAATATTCTTTTATAATATTCGCTTTCACCGATATGGATACTGCAAAATCCTGCATACATAACAATGTATCTCTTATTATGCAAATTTATGCATATTTTGCAAAATTGTGCTATAATTTGATAATTACACCTCAAAAAATTAATATTCTGGGTACAAATATAATTTGTATCATTATGATAACTGTGTGGCCCCTAAATATAATATTTAAGTCAATTTTTATATGTATTTTATTATTCTTTGATTTTTTTTATGTTCTTGTATTTTTTGCCATTTTCTTTGTATATGTTTGATATGAGATCTTGAAAAAACTAGTATCAATGGCAGACAAATATCAAGCTTCAATCATTGAATCATTTGATAAACTTCTTTTGCCACAACTGTTAATTGTACTCAGGAACAAATACACAAACATGCTCCCACACCCACACCTGTATATAGAAAGTAATATACTTGCGAGGTATATTATACATGCCCAATATAAAACACAATGATGCTGATCCTATAATCATGACAATTACCAAATTCAATGAACCCGTCAGAAAAGAAGGGTTTAGAAGTTAGAAAACCTGTAATCATGCTGGAATTAGATTTCTTGAAATATTTATATTAAAATGTTAAATATATCCATTATAATTAGATAACAGACCCAATAATCAATGATTTTTAATGATATTTTTTCAGTGTAGTTTATCAATCGGATTTAAGTATCAGTACATTGTTAACATCCTTGTAGCAAAATTATATATTTGATTCGTCTCCATCAGAACGGCAATCATTATAGTTAACAAAAGGAGAATTTGTAATAAAGGCAAAGGGTCTGTATTACCGGATCACTTACTCGTTTTTTATCATTACCGATATATTTATTTCCTCTGAGTCAATCATCAACATGATCAAAGTAATAACTGAAAACCACAGCTTCTATCCAATCCTTGCCATTGAAGATTCTTTGCCAAACGATAATGAATACAAAAGAGGAAATGATAAAAAATAGGGGGCTAAACACAGATTAGCTCCATGGTAAAAACATGGGCAAAACAAGAAGGTTTCCAGCTGCCGCGTCACTGCCCAGTGCAGAACAAAGTTTCACACTGCGTCCTATGGTTGAAAAGTGTTAGGGATGCCTGATGAAGGTAAACCAGCAAGGAGACAGTTTGCAGAAGTCCAGTCTAGAGGTTATCTGGTCATGGATGATATTTTCCGCACCACCTCATGTAAAACAGTGTCTGTTCTCAGCAATTCTGTGAAGCTGGTAATATGCAGATTGGCAGACATGTGATGTGAGTTTCTACATGCTCATTGTTCTATCAAAGACTACGCCAAGATATCTAGCCTTGCATACTGGAGATATATAGCTTCCTCACCTATTAAGACTGGAGTTGTAGTCATAATAATTTCGCATATGGAGATGACAGAACAAGTTACTTCACTTTTAATCGTTAAGCTTCAAAAAGTTGACCTTCATCCAACATCGAATCCTCAGTGGCAGCACCAACAACAGCAGCTGCACGAACCTCTGTATCTTTAACTTTTGGATCAAAAGTGAGGTATACAGCTGGATGTCATCAGCATAGAAGTGTACACCAAGACCATGTTGCCACATTATAGAGCCAAGAGGAGTGATGTACAGTTTGAAGAACAAGGGACCAAGGACAGACTCCCAAGGAACTCCATAGCAAGGGATAGTAACAGGAGACTGCATGCCAGTGATGAATACAGCTTGTCCTCCTGTTGGCAAGGTAAATGGAAAGCCATTGGAGTGCAGAATCATCAATTCCAAAACAGACTGCAGTCTCCCAAGAAGAATGACATGTTCAGTGGTATCAAAACCGGTTGACAAGTCAAACATAACTTAGGCAACTGCTTTCTTCATAGAAAGAGATCTGCTGGCTCTACAATCAAAGAAATTCTCGACCTACTGAGACTTTGATGGTGATATCTCAGACTCGCATGCAGCCTATCAGAGCTGGGTAAGTTATTGGATGCTGTTGGGTTTAATACCGATCAAAAGAAGTGGATTAATAATAACCTACATGAACACCAAACATGTCAGGAACCCACCATCCTCTGAAAGATATCTTCGTTATCAATTAAAAATAATCTTATGAAGATATGAATATGTGTGAATATTAGAAGTTCGATAAATGGCCAAGGGGACATTACACAATTCACTGCGGTATTGAAATGTGCAATCCGCGCATTTTAACACCTGAAACAAGATCTGGTCTCTCAAGACAAAAGTTTAGGTTTTCTCTATGGATCTGTGACATAAGAATTGGACATATCTCAAGAACACAAACACGATGACTTCGATACCAACTGCCTCCGCAGAATTCTTGTGCTAAATTGATTTGATTTCAACAATTTTATAATATGAGGCTGCCCTATCAATCAAGCCATCCAATGGAACACCAGCTCGATGATAACTGACATTGATCATTCAACACCCCTAAGGTGTATCAAGCTGGGGGAAGCCGGATGCCTCTAAGTTGGATGAAGCGGCAGTCCTTGATAGGACAGGTGCAGTACTGCATTGGAAAAGATATATTATGGAGATGCACATGTAATCAGTTAATGAAGTCCAATTATCAAAATTTGTTATTAAAAGAACATGCAGTGACTTATTCGTTGTGGAACTTTAGAACACCATAGTCTGGCTTTTAAATCATTCAAAACGGTCTAATTGATAGGCAAAATGAGACATTAGATGGTTCTGAGAATTTTTTTTTTCAAAATTGGAACAATTTGACAAGCATAATGGAGAACACACAAGACATTTCATTTTCAGCAGACTGTTTTCACTTCATTTTGCTAAAAAAAACACACAAAGGATATTAAATGCGACTGATTGACTAGGAGTTGAGATTTACAGTACTGTCATGATTCAAATTTAATAATCCATCAATTAAAACTGTAAATACGAATGAATTGATTGATATCATAATTCAAAAAAACATTTTATATTAAAAATTTAAGCAATTAATAGTGATATTCGCTTGAATACAGATAGGTTCATGAAATTCGTTGGATCACCACCAGTGTGCTTTTAAAATGCGAAGGCCCTCCCTGCAGGAATTTTTACCTTTGTATGCAGATGTGAGTGTGGGAGTCGGTGCATCTGTTAATGCCCATGGATATATACGAATACAAACATGTAAAAATCATTGAAACTTATTATTTTCTGCCATTGATAATCAATACTTTGACAGATCCCATGACAAAACATGCACGAAACAAAAGGTACAAAATACAAAGAAATACATAAGAAATTCAAAAACAAAAAAATACATTGATATTCACTGTGGTATTATATTCTAAGGGCTGTACAATTATTAATAATGATGCAAATACTATTTGTACCAAAAATATAGACATTTGAGCTGAAATTATCAAATTAAAGCATAATGATAAAAAATATGCATAAATCTGCATAATTATAATTAGCCGGGATCAAAAATAACAATTTTCCCGAAAGGTACACGTATGTATGCAGGATTTTGCAGTATTCATGTCTGTGAAAGCGAATATAATTAAAGAACATTGTCAAAATAATATTCTGAATTTTCAATTTGGCAGCCATTTTGTTTATGCAAATTAGAAGGTCAAAACATGAGAAATTAGCTCGGGAACCGATCCTATCAGATTCAGCATATTTGAATTGTGTGAAATAGTCTGGTTCCCAATTTTTACCCCAAAATGCTTCTTAAAGTGTATACAGGCCTCTTTTTCCAGAATGGCTCTAGTCTACTTGGGAATCGAACCCGGGTCACCGGAATCCGAAACCCCCGCTCTACTGACTGAGCTATCGCGCCTCCCCAAAATCATTTGATTATGAATATTATTGTTATCATTATTGTTGTTGTTTTTTGTTATATATTGTCCTCATGTTATTATCATGGTGGCTCAGTGGTAGAGCGTCCGCCTCATGAACGGGAGGTCGTGGGTTCGATCCTCCGATTCATATAAACACGTATAAAAATGGAACTTAGCTTCTGCCTTCTTGCTAGGCGCTCAGCATTTAGATTGGTGAAGGGTAATAATAAAATGTAATGATATGCAGTGCCCGCTGGTAGAACAGTTTCCGCACTGAAGTGGCTACCCTGGGTAAATACAACGTCATTATTATTATTATTATTATCATTACTAATATTATAATCATCATTACTACATGAACCATGTTTTTATCAAGATAAATAAGTAATATGCAGTTGATGAAAATTGCGTAAAGATGGCGGTGTGGGCACTGGACCACCCCCCCCCAAAAAAAAGGAGGGTGGATAAGAGAAAAGACAGTTGGATAAATATGTTATCATGTTTGACGTTAAAGGTATAGTCCACCCCAGGAAAATGCTGACTTGAATAAATAGAGCAAAACAATCTAGCATAGTGCTAAACATTCCATCGAAATGGGATGTAAAATAAGAAAGTTATGACATTTTAAAGTTTCGCAAATTTTTCACAAAACAGTGATATGCACAACTAGGTGAGTCAGTCGATGATATGCATCACTCGATATTTCTTTTGTTTTTTATTGTTTGAATTATGCAATATATATTTTTTTATAGAATTATTATAAGGACCAACTTGACTCAACCATATAGTATAAAACAATGCTAATACCCCATGTTCATTGTGTCACTTGACAATGAAGAGAAATTATAATATTTCATGTAATAAAATACAAACGAAATGTGAGTCATAGTCTCCCCATTTGCATACCAGCCAGGATGTGCATATGAATGTTTTGTGAAATTAAGCGAAACTTTAAAATATCATAACTTTCTTATTCTACAAGCGATTTTGATAAAATTTTCAATGTTATGCTTGTTGGATTTTTTTTCTTTTTATTCAAATCAACTTTTTGTTGGGGTGGACTTGTCTTAGGTCAAAATGGATCACAGAATAAGATTTCAAGGTAGAGCTAGATGTAGGGTGACTCATTACTATGAGAACGGGGTGGGGGTAGGGGCCAGCTTCCTTTAGTTCAGATCAGGGGCGGGTCCAGGATTTTCCAAAAGGGGGGGCAAATTTTCCCGAGGAAAAAAATTGACAAGCAAGAAAAAAAAGGGATTTTCAACCAAAAATTTAGGATATTTCGTCTACGAAAATATTTGACAAGCAAGAAAGAAAAGGTCTTCGCTTTCAAGGAGTGGGGGGGGGTCACACTTCTTTTTATTACACTACAAATTGTAATTGTGCCTCTCAAAGGATGGGGGCACAGGCCAGCTGTTCCCTCCTCCCCTTTCTGACAGTGATTCAGATATTGATTTGATGTCGATTTTAATAACACCAAAAAGTCATAGGATCAATCAATCAGTGGTGACAATGATGGAAACACTTTACCATTCTGGTAATTCATTCCATATGGGGGGTGCTTGAGTGGCGCTTGCCCCTCCCTCCCCCCCCCCCAAAAAAAAAGTTACAAAAAAGTTCACGACGAAGCAAAAATAAAGGAACAGAGAAGCCGGGTGAAATATGATATTATTTTTCAATATTGTGTCAACATATATTACAAAATTAGATTTTTCTATATAAATGTCGAAATTTTCGCTTGCTCGCTTTGCCACTTTTCATAATTTTTGCCCGATATGCAATATCTCACGCCCTCAAAATTCTTGGCTCATTACGCCAATGCCAGAAGACATGCCCTTTATTTATTTTGGTTAAAGTTAATCATATCAGGGGCATATCAGGTGGCTCAGAAAAGAATACCATAAGTATTCCTCGAGTTTGGGATACTACATGAATCGTTGATGAGTGCACTATTGACCCTATCAAGTGGAATACTTCTGGTATGAACATGAAGAAGAAACTCCATTCGAAAGGATTATCATTACCTCTCATTATCATTGACAGTCATCGGGCGCGGCATTGCGCAGTAAGTTTTGTACATAAGCCAATTGTGGAAAGTCACACTTCTGCGCATCGTGTAATACATATTCTGATATTGCACACGCAAGATAAAATGTACGTTTTGAGGCATTACTAAAAACTAAAAGGCACGGTTATTATCGATGATTATTATTGATTACAATCATTCAGCATTCTAAAGAAATCATCGAAATAACCAGCGGCTTTTCAATACATTCTTTGCCATTCGGATTAGTTCGATGTCGTAGTACAGTTTTTGCAAATTACACTTTCCATTTCTTGTTCATAATAGGAAGTTGCAATATTAAAGAAGGCTTGGATCGATCTTGGACGATAGATCAACTCGCTGAGGAGCTGATAGCCCATTATCCTCAACATAAGGCTGAGCTAGCAAAGACTGGAATCGAGTTCGCCAAGCTTCAGAGATATTCCAGGAAGATCATTGCCCATGTCCTTGTGAAGAGAAGTACTGTCGCTGACCTTGAGAAACAACATGGCCAAGGAATCTTGGTTATTCTTCAAAAGGTAATAGTTTACAGATAATGGTGAACGTGTTGGTGGTGGTCTTGGTGGTGGTGGTGGTGATGATGATGGTGATGATGGTGATGATGGTGATGATGATGATAGTGATTTAAATTATAATTATGATCATGATGTTAATAATTTTACTCATTTATTAAGATAGTTAAAATTATGATGATGATATTGATGATAACGCATGGTGATGATGATTATGATGATGATAGCGATGGTGACGATAATGATATCACATGAAGGAAGCCTCATCGATGGACTATGTCATTGGGTGATTTTATGTCCGGTGTTGGCCTTGGTGTTTGTGTTGAAATTTGGATTGTTTCCCCTAGCTCTAAAACTTACTCAGAGTTTTTAAAACTGATCCAGATTACATTTTTGCCATCTCAACAACTAGTGAGTGACTTTTCAGGACCATCTTCATTTTATGTTTGGTGTTTTAATCGTGTAAAAATTGAACACTAACACCAAAAGGTCAACACTGAACTTGAAATCACCCATTGTTGCAGCAAGGGCAATCAACAATATCTCAAGCTTGTCAAAAGCAATGATTCGATTTCTTCTAATGCCTTTCAAACACTTTCTTAAAAAAGTGGTATCTTTTATTAATTTGTTTTATTGACTTCTTGACGTTTGATTTTTGCAGGAGAGTGTTGTGCCATCACAAAAGGTGCCGGAAGAAATGAAGGGTGCCGTAAAGGTCAAGGAGGAGGTGACGTCCCCGAAGAAGTCCTCCAACCAAAGACAGAAAAAAATCGAACCAACATCACGTGAGTTTGTTGACCAGGTCCAGCGCGAGCTGGATATCTTGTCACAGCTAGGAGGTATAAAAATAGCTCACCTAAACTGCCAGTCTCTTTGTAACAAGAAAGATGAGCTGAAACTCCTTCTGCTTTGTCGGGCAACAGTTGATGTGATGACCCTTAGCGAAACCTGGCTAGGTGAAAACGACAAGAACAATAGTTTCAACGTTCCTGGATACACCATTATGTCAAGGAAGGACAGGGCATATGGTGGTGTTTTGATATATGTGAAAGACAGTCTTTCAAGTTTGGTCAGAGAGTGTGACACCAAGATGGAGGAGGGATTAGATGCATGCTGCATCGATATCCAGCTTGGCGGGAGTAATGATGTAAAGAAAGGATCAGACGAAATCAACATGTGCTTGAAGAAGACTTTACTGAGAATAATAAGTGTCTACGTGCCACCAAGAACGAGGGATCAGGTTTCCCTCCTTAAAAAGCTGCAAAGAAGTTTGAATAAATTGAAGGCAACAGAAAGTTGCAAGCCGACATCTTCCGAAGGAACTGGTAACAAGAAGTACTCTTGTTGCTGTAAAACAAATTATGTGATACTAGGTGATTTCAACTGCGATAGAAAAACTCTTTCGTCGTGCAAAGTCATGAAATCAGTGAATAGGGAGAAACTCCAAGCACTTGATGAACTTGAGAAAGACCATCATTTATCACAGCTGATCAAAGTTCATACACGGGTTGGTTTCAGGAAGACGAAATGTCTGACGACAAAATCTTTGATCGATTTTGTCTTCACGGATAATCCAGATGCTGTCTCATCCTCAGGAGTGGCTCATATTGCTATGAGTGATCACTATATGGTGTACTGCGCCTATGAACCTGATAAGAAATATCTCCACAAGTCAACACCGTTGCTGACAATTGAAGAGTTTTCTCAACTTTCCAAGAGTGATATCGACGAAGAAGTATATGGAATGATTCGTGACCGTGACCGTGCCAAGGAAATGGAAGATTGGAATCGGTACGATCTGTTAAAAAAATACATCAAAGTAGCAAAAAATGAAAACAAAAAAGCACGGAATAAACAAAAAAAGGCTTTGAAGTTGAAATGACTCATGTGTAACCAAAAACATGAGGTGAAATGACCGGTTGATTATAACGCTTCAAAAATGAAACGAAAAAAAGTACCGGTATTTAATATTGGCAATTGTTAGCTGATCATAGATTTGCGTTTATCTATTATACAGTGCGTATCAAAAAAGTTTACACTTTGAAAAAGCCCTGGGAATTCAAAAATATACAACATGTGGGTATTTATTTCACATATATTCTTGGGTTGGGTCTCATCTATCCAATGAACGTAAAAGTTTTGACAGAATGTTACACTTGAGTGAGCACTGTCCATTTTTGTAAAGCTCGCAGAAATCTGCGCAGAAATGCTCGTACCCTTTTTGTGTCAGCTGGATCTGAGGACATAACTGAATCTGAACAAAAGTTTATATCAGACATCTCTAGCATTTTGTCACTGAGTTTTTATCATTTAAAGTGGGTTTACATTTCATTTTTCATTTAAAACTTGTTTATCCACACTTTCCCCAAGCTTGACAATGATTAACAAAATGAAAATAAAGCCTAAGCCATTTCATCTAAATCACAGCTCAGTGTAAAGCAAATATCGTCTCGATGGCCTCGGTGTGTGGGGGAGTGGGGTTGGGAGCAATGCACTCTTCAAAGTGTTTTGGGCAAGGAAAAGTTTGAAAAGGTAAAAGATATCTTCAAATCAGTTTGAAAAGGTAAAAGACATCTTCAAATCAATTTTACTAACTAAATTCCAAGTTTTCTTCATGATTAAGGTCTACTTTCATTCGCATAACTATCTCAAAGTTCTGAGCAAATCACTTTTCACTAAATTTTCAAAAGTAAGTGGTGCTCACTCAAGCGGAAATATTTTTCGGCAATCATATCGTCATTTGCTTTAATGGATCTGTACCAATGTTAAAATAAGGAAAAATCTTCAGGATATTAGAAATGTATAATTTTACAGGATTTTTTCAAAGTGTAAACTTTTTTTTAATACGCACTGTATAGTGATGTTATAGTGAGGTGGAAAATAGAAGGGATTTTTTGCAATTTGTGTAATCTGGAAATGTTTGTAGTGTTATAGTACATACGCCTAGTATATGTAAAATTTCATTTGAATTGCTTTGATTGTTTTCTTCTGCATCCATAACATTTGTATAATACATTTTTCATAACATAATAAACATAATATGTTAGCATTTTTGGCATAAATTGTAAATAAAGATTACTAAAAAGATAATTCCAGACAAAAATGATTAACTATATGATGTTCACAATTTGCAGGAGAAGGATTGTCATCATAAGCAGATTGCTTGAAAAAAAATGACAATCCCAAACTTATACTAATTGAATTAATACATTTATAACATTGATAAAGCAGAATGGGCATATTCTTTCAAATAGCTGAGGGTGATGATGATGATGATGATGAAGGCCATGGAGATGATGATGGTCAAGATGAAGATATTGGTAATGACTAAAACGAAGGAGGAATAAATTCACGATAAAAAGGATACGACACAGAAATTTTACTTCAAGTATTCTGATAATAACATAGATTTAACGTTTGCCTTAAATGAGTGAAGAGACGAACATTGTTTAACAGGCTCTGGTAGAGAGTTCCACAAATCTGGACCATGGTGTCTTATGGATCTCTGCGCAATAAGCAATTTGGGGTTAATTAAATGGAAATTTGAAGAGTTACGGGTAGGGTATGAATGAATAGATGTATTCAGAGTATAAAAATTGTGGAATGAAGGTGGGAGCATGTTATTTACGTACTTAAACATAAGTAGTAAGCTTTGAAGAGTATTTATGTCAAATACTGTTAGAGTCTTTAGTTTATGGAATAATGGATTTGTGTGTGATAAATATTGGGAATCAGTACAGATTCAAATTGCTTTTTTCTGTAATAAGTATATTGTATTAATTTTAGGTTTTGCACATGTTGCCCAAACTATGTTGCAATACGATATATAAGGCAATATTAATGAATTGTATAGTATGACAAGAGTTGTATGTGGAATTATATTCTTCATTTTGTAAAGTATACCAACGTTTCTAGAAATACTAGTAGTTATACAACGTACATGTTCATTCCAATTTAAATTTTCATCTATTGTGACACCTAAAAACTTTGTTTCTCTTTTCCTTTTGAGAGGAATATTGTCTATGTTTATATTATAAGGAAATTCGTTACCATGTAAGTGTGTATGCTTGAAATATATAAAGTTTGTTTTGTCTATATTGAGTGAAAGCTTATTACACTTAAACCACAAAGATAGTTTTGGTAACTCACGGTTAATTATATCTACTAAAGTTTCTAAGCTATTATGTGAACAAAAAATGTTGGTGTCATCTGCAAATAATACATATGATAATAAAGGTGTTACAGAAGTCAAATCATTAATATATATTAAAAAGAGCAAGGGGCCTAGGATTGATCCTTGTGGAACTCCGCATTGTATTAACTGAAAATCAGAAGAAATATTATTGTGAATTACATATTGTTTTCTATTGGACAAATAACTCTTAAACCAAGATAGTGTAATTCCGCGAATTCCATAATTTTCAAGTTTTTTAAGTAATATCTGGTGGTCAAGAGTGTCAAAGGCTTTGCTTAAGTCCATGAATACGCCTATTATATGTTCTTTATTTGCCATTGCATTTGTAATTTTATCATATATTTGAATTAACGCCTGATCAGTCGAATGTCCTTTCCTGAATCCATATTGGTTAGAATTTAGAAAATGAAAAGTATCTAGAAACTTATAAAGTCTATTGTAAATAATCTTCTCTAATATTTTCGAAATGCTGGGAAGAATAGAAATAGGCCTGTAATTTGTTATTTCATGCGGATTGTCTTTTTTAAAAACAGGATTTACCTTTGCAATTTTTAGGGAATCAGGACATATTCCAGTGCTAATTGAGAGATTGAAAATATGACACAAAGGAGAGGCAATATAGTGTATGATCTGCTTAAGAAGGGAAGTGCTAATTCTATCAATTCCCTGTGATTTGCTTGATTTTAGATTTTTTGTTATTTCAATTAATTCCTGAACATTTGTTGGGTTAAAGAATAAAGAAGAGTTAATGGGTGTGGGAAGAAATTTTCCAAAATTTTCATCAGTTCTGTCAAGTTTGTTTGCCAAGGAGGGTCCTAAGTTAACAAAAAAAGAATTAAAGGTATCAGCTACATCTTCTGAATTTATTGCAAGATTATGAGCTGTGAAATTATCTTTGGGTAATGTTTTGGGTTTCTTGCCAATCAAATCATTTATAATCTCCCATGTTGCTTTCATGTTTGATTTGACTTTGTAAAGCTTCTCGGAATAATATAATTTGCGAGAAGCTCGAATTGTATTGGTTAGTCTATTTCTATAAGTTTTGTATTTATTTTTGTTTTGAATAGAAGGGTTCTTTAAAAATGCCTTGTAAAGTTTATTTCGGGTACGTATGGATCTTAAAATTGCTTTAGAAATCCATGGCATTTTTGCCTTCTTTCTTTTGACCTGTGATATCAGGGGAAAATTTTTCTCGTAAAATGTCTGCAATTTATTGTTAAAATTTGTGTAAGCAATGTTTGGATTAGACTCATGAAATACATCCAACCATTCTTCAATTGCAAGATCCCTTTTAAACGATTCAATGTTATTTTGAGATTCATTTCTATACATTGTCGATTTGAGTATATTTTCTTTTGGAATATCATTATCGCAAAATGAAAAAACCGGCAAATGATCCGATATATCAGATATTAACAATCCGCTGGTAATATCTCTGTTTAATATATTTGAAAAAATGTTGTCGATAAGTGTTGATGAATGGTTGTCAATTCTGGTCGGTTTATCTATATGGGGATAATAGCCAAATGAATGCATTGTGTGTAGGAATAAATCGTGTTCATTATTTTGGGATAACAGGTTGATGTTAAAATCTCCCATTAAATATATTTGTTTCTCTTCTTTTCTAATAGTATGAAGGCGTGTTTCAAGGTCTTCACAAAATAAATTTACTTTATCATGAGGGGGTCTATAAATCAATCCAATAATTATATTTTTGCTTTTTGGCTTCGTGATTTCTATGAATAAAGTTTCACTCTGTTTTAATGATATTTCTTTCCTTACTTTGAATTGTAAATGTTCACTGATGTAAAATGCTACACCTCCTCCTCTTTGTTCTTCCCGGTCACGCCTAATGAGATTATACTTTTGCAAACTGAATATGTTAGGTGAAGTATTGTGAAGCCATGTTTCCGTGACACCAATAATGGAAAATTTGAAATTGTTTAAAGTGAAAAGTAATGATTCCAATGACTCAAAATTTTTGTTCAAACTTCGAGCATTAATATGAAGCAAACTGAATTTATGTTCCATGTCTCTAAATCTAGAAGTAAAATCTTCAGTTGAGTAATAGTTATTATCAGATGATATATTGTTTGTATTGAAAATAGAAAAAATGTCCATGTCATTACTCAGGAGGAATATTTAATATTACCAAAAACTTAAGATTATTGGTATGACATGTGATTTGTGTGTAAATTTTCTGTGTCGTGACAGCGAGATGGTGATGAGATGAAGAGAGGATGAAGTTTAAAAAAACTAAAAATGGATGAATGTGAAATAGAATTTGCTGTTGGTGATTATGATGATGATGGTGATTATGATGATGATGATGAAAATGATGACAATGATGACAATGATGATGGAGTTGATGATTGGAGAATTCAAATCCTACAACCGGAATCTGATGAATATCCATAATCGAAATGTAATGAACACTCTTATTTCTGAGTGTCTCAGCCATGATTTGTATATGAAGGAACCTTTTAAACACGAAATATCAGTGGCACTGTAATAATAAGGATACAAAATAAAGGTTTCGATCCTATCGAAAAAATATACATTTATATATATTGATATAATTGGTCATCGGCATCACGAAGTGTCTCAGAGGTCTGAGTCAATCCAGAATCAAAGAAAAATTTTAATTTGTTAATTTCTAATGAGATGCAAATTGTTAAATATCTCGTTAAATTTCAGAGTCTTTTATTTTTCATGATCGATCACTTGTGTTGGTATTCAAAATAAAAAAGTAAATTCTAAAAGCTAGAAATTAAACACAAGTTTCTCAAAATTGGTTCATGACCTCTGAAAGAAGGATAGTTCGTGAAAATGATGATAAATTAGCACATAATGTCATGTACAACCAAAGGGTGGTGCCACAATGGATATGCGTGGTATAATCACATAATGCATGGTTGCATAGGGCCTATACACATAATGGCTGCATACAGGTTGATTCAGCAAAAGCTGGTGGATGCAAGGAAGGGAAAATTTCACTTGTCAATAAATGTCTGGACGATCAAATGATTATAAAAACTGCCCTGACCTGGCAACGGGTAATGCATGGACAACATGATGAGTTTATTCACCGATTAATAACAATGGAACACCCCGTCACGTCACATGGCCACCGAGATAGCAAGAAACATGTATAAAGGTACGGTCCAGTAAACCGCCATAGGCACAGTTGATATTTCCCGGAAACAAAGCAATGAGGTGTCCCTAAACTCACTCATATAGTGAATTGCAGCAATCAGGAAGTTCATTACATAAAACATTTGTTTTCCCTTCCCTATGTTTATCGATTTAGTCTATTTTTTCACTGAGGCGCCAAAAACAAGATAAAATAAAATGACAAATCGAGCCTTCCAATTGATATCAGCTCACGGTGAATAAACTACATTCGCGTGTGCACCTTCACATTCTAGCTACACAGCAATAAAAAAAAAAATTAGATCCACAAAATACATCCACATATTAGAGTCTCACAATATGTGATGAAATATGTGAAGTATACTAATGGTAGTCACTTCTTTAACAATATCTGCAGACATTTCGCATCTCCAGTATAAAAAAAAGAAAGATTCACATAGGGCTAGATTTAGTGTACACTTTCACAACTAGCTAAATGAATCTCATGATATATTAAAATTTAATTGTGGTGTTTACAAAGACAATATAATATATTCAATATTTTCCTTCTAGATAATCTAGAAATTAACGCATTTAACTGAAGTTCTATAAAGACTTACAAGCAGTTGTCATCCCTCGAACAAAAACACAACCACATATTTTCACAGTTTGTTAATTGAATCTCTAATAATGTATATTGAAATATACTTTGTATATTGATGATAATCTTATGTTAATAAAAATATCTGCAGAAAATGACAAATTTCAAATATTAAATCCACATAGAATTATATATGTTTGGATAAAATATTACAACATATCTCACGTTTGGCAAATGCATCTCACTGTATATATGGTTTGTATACTAATGATAGTCCAATGTTTAACAACTTTTGCAGTCCGATCTCATATAAGTAAAAGATTTAACTAAAGCTAGATATATTTGATACAAAAAAGACACATTTATTTTTTAGTTATAATTGAAAAAAAGTGTCTACATAGTCGTTACATTCCAAGTAAAAGATTGCTAATGAATCGAATGTATTTTAATAAAATACAACCGCGTGTAAACATTCACATCTATGAGTCTCACGATATATTGTCAAATTATTCAGATTTGGTTGTTTACAAAATAATTTATTTAATAATTTCCTCGAACAAAACACAACCAAATATTTTCAACTTTTGACTGAATGGATCTGATAATATATAGTGAGATATGATTAGTATATGCTTTGATGACAATATCTGCAATAGTTGTCACATTTGAAACAGAAGTTCCACATTGAATTAGATGTATTTTATGATTATATATATTTCACATTTCGTGAAACATTTGTATACTTATAATAGTCTTGTGTTTAACATCTGCATAAATCGTCACTATTCAAGTTAAAGATAGATCCCTACTCGGATGTATTTGAGCAAGCTATATACAACCGCGTGCAAATTCATATGTAGTTAGATGAAATACACACTGTATCTCCAATTCATTCAAATTGATTTGTTTACAAAATGTTTTATTCTTTCATTATACAATCTATATGAATTGTGACATTAATATTTTTCCTTTCCCCAAACAACAAAACCACATAATATCTGCACATTTGGCTGAATGGATATCATAATAAGTGCATAGTAAGGTGTGAAGATATTATGTTTAGCAATCTCTGTAGAAATTGACAGATTACAAATAAAAGATTCACATAGTACAAGTCCTCACATTTTGGCGAATGCATCTCACAATATATATTTTTTATTTACTTATCATTGTAGAGATTTTTTTTTGCTTTAGGTGAAGGACTTATGAAGATTTGGATGTTGTTGTTTCGCTTATAAATTTCAACCTTAACATTATAGCTGTATGAATATTAAAATGTGTTTCGTTTACTAAACGATTTGGAAACAATGTTTATGTCAAAATATGGATTATAATACTTGTCTGATTATCAGGCCTATAAGAATTCGATATTACAGATTTTTGGTAGAGACACTAACACAAGGTTAGTTTCTTGTAAGCAATTCAAACAGCATACACCTGTGTTTAAAGTTTGTAGGCCTATGACCGTGTTGGTGAGCTTTGATCCAACTAAGGCGTTTGATTTTACATAGGATATGAGTTATTAGAATTTGAAGTGTGCTTATCATTATATTATTATTTTTATTTTAAGACAACTTTGCTCTAGTATTAGGGCAACAAGAATAATCTTGGGTTCTTACTCCTTTATTCTTGGTAACGCTTCCATTCTGTTGATTCTTTTGATTTGGTGTACAGGATAACTTTTGTGCCGGCAACAACTATTTTGGTTGAAAGGTTGTTTTCTTTCCTGAATTTGTACGCTTTTGCAGCCAGAATTCCTCTCTCAGCTTTCAACACTGGGGGTAAGTCGGTGCGAACACTGATTCTTGCTTGGGGTTGATCATTTCCTGGACGTTGTGGCCTCCTTTCAAATGCAGATAGCAACCGATTCCTTTGGGCCATGTAAACAAACTTGGCGATGATAGGCTCTGGTGCGTTGGTGTTGGTTGCTCTACGAGTTGATGGGAGACGGTGAGCATTGATCAAGGATACGGACTGTGCTTCCTCGTCACTCAAACCAAGCGAAATAAATGCATCACGAAGAACATTCATAACATTTTCATTTTCTTTTCTTTCCAACCCATAAAACAAGAGATTTGATTTCCTTTGATATATTTCGGAGAGTAGTAGCTTTTCCTTTAGAGAGTCGATCTCATCTTGTAACTTTTTTTCCAACTGAGGCAGTTTTTCTTTCTCCAGATTCAGCATTCGTACCGAATTATCCTCAGCAGCCGCTTCTAAATCCGATACTTTTTTCTTTATTGAAGACAGGTCTGTATGAATGATATCAAGTTTAGCACATACCCGACTAGAGAACTCGGAGAATGATTTTTGAAGATCCGCGATCGATGCCTCCATAGCTGGCACCTTGTCGGCATTCATGTGCTTACGTGGCGCCGTTTGGTCTACCTGAAGTGGGCGTTGGTTCGATGCACTAGCACGCGCACTGGTATTGGTATTGCGTTGATGTTGACCGGGTCTGGATTTACTTCTCAGATCGTATCCTTTCTTCATGAGGAGAAAATCCTCCAAAATACGTCAGATGATACACCGAATGTTATATTGATATAATAAACCGATCTTTACCTCAAATAATGGTTCCTGGCGATAAAAGTCATATTATGAAAATTTCATGACTAGAACTCAAAAATGGCGCTCCTACTCCATTCCGCTGCGCATGCGTATTATCCTGAAGAAAGTGACCACAAGATGACTACGACAATTTGACTAACTGCGGGGGTCACGTGCCCTCCTATCAGCTGGCAAAACAAAAATAAAATTTGCTTAGGCCCTATGTGTTCATCACTCCTTGTGCTGGCATTGTCTGTTAATGAGATAAATAATCCACTTCGAGGGAATAAATGGTACAAAAACATCCTTTTTTTCAAGTCAATATACACGAAACATATATATCTTCGAGCTTTTATTTCATCGAAGATATGATTTGCATTGTTTTCTTCTGCATTCATAACATTCGTGTATAATGCAATTTATTTTATAAATCCTTTGTAGAAAATATAAATCTATTGAATAACGAACACGATTGCTAGCTAAAGAGAATAATATTTTGAATATGCTAGATATTTGTAAGAAAAATAATACCTAGTACTTGATCCAGAAAATATACCATTTAGTCGATTTGACATTTTCTGCACCTAGAAATGTTATTTCCAGTTACGTTTTTTTATCTGTATTTGTGTTTGCATGGGGTCCTAGAACAAATTCAGCTTGGTTGCCCAAACGACAACTTTGCTAGTTGCATAAATCCAAAGTGGCCGCAAAATATACAACTTAACAGAAAACTGAACCTTTGAACCCCTTGCCACAGAATGATGAATAATAATTCTTGTAAGAGGTTTCAGGTGTGTAGAATCCGTACTTGTTATCTATTTTGCAATATGAGGTCATCTTCGGGTTAAATCCTAGATGACCGCCAGGTCGACGCCATCTTGAGAAATAAACTTTTGAACCCTTGGGACCCTTGCCCCAGAATAATGAGAAATAACTTTTTCGGGGGGGAGTTGGGGTGTGTAGAACCCATTTATGTTCTTAATTTAAGAACAAAGGATCATCTTCAGGTGTAGTTCAAGTTGACCACCAGATATCATCTTGAAAACTTTTGAATCACTTATTCCTGACTACTGTATAATAGTGAATTATAAGGGGTTTAGGTGGTTAACTTGATTCCCACTCATCCTCCAAGTAGTCCGGGGCATCCTCTTCCTTGACATTCTCCGTCTCGACACTTTCGTAATTTTCCATGTTGGCACTCCCTTAGATCTTATCACATCCATCCAATGATGTTTGAGTCAAAATACAGATGGCAGAAAGAAGAGCGTTCTTATCGACAAGTACAAAGACACCTCTGTCAATGATCATGAGAGAATGCTGGTGAAGTTACGAGTTCTCCATCACCAGTACTATGCCTAAACATGTAAGAGAGATGTCATCATGAAGAGCAAGAACAACAAACGGAGTATGGCAAGCATGTTCAGTACCTTCTGTCTACGGGAGCACACGACAGTGGAGACATTTGACCATGATGTGATTGCTGATGATAAGGTAGATGTCACCATGATATTCCAAGTCTTGCAGCCAGCTGTGGTCAGAACTGCACAAGGTGATCTGTGTGCTTAGCAATGATACAGACGATTTTGTCCTGCTTGTCTATACACAACAAAAAAGTAAGTCCCCCCTAAATCAAATTGCTGTAACTTTTGAACAGAATTATTTTGAGATATGGTATTTCGTAGGTAGTTTTCTACACTCATTAAGCAACTCCTGTGAAAAAATGAGATTGATCGGTTGAGTCATGCATGAATAATTAAAGATTGAATTGAAAATGACCATTTTTGAAAGTCACAAGTTAGAGTCGTTTTTCAGACTGTGCAAATACAAAGTTGGGCAAAAGTTGTTTTTAGGTGAATTTTATGGCGTTATAATGCTGTTTTACTATCCATCATTTAGCCACTCCACACACAATTTTGATATCGTATGTTCATGGTTGAGTGAGCACAATATTGCAGGGGCTGCAGAAGCAGGGTGGGGGGGGGGGGCTGGCCCCCCTTTTTTCCAAAAGCATGTATACAAAAATGTAAAATTGACGATACGATTGTGATTTTTTGCATGGTCAGCCCCCCCCCCCACACTTTGAAAACCGTTCCGTGGCCCCTGTATTGTGACATATCTTCATGGTTTTTTTTTTGTAATATCCTCAACAACTTGTTAGGTCTTATTAAAATTTGAAAATGTTGGTGGCTACCCCGATTATAGGCCCCTCCCCATTTTTAAATTCTGGATCCACCCCTGATTTGTCCATAAATTAAACTGATCATGAGATTTTGTTAGGAAAAGAATACATTTATGCTGTATAAAAAGTATTCATTCCTAAGTTTTCGAATGTGCTCGCTCAACCATGAAAATGTTAAAAGTTCGGAAAGTGTGTGGTGATAGAAATGATGGATGATAAAAACAACAGCAATTAAAGTCACATTTGAAACCGAATTTGCCCCCAATATTCAACTTATTACCCTTTAAAATGAGTCTGTGACATTGAAAATACCCATTTTCCCACTTTGATGCATGCTCACTCATCCATGAATACACAAATCGATTTCATTTTTGCACGAAATTCTGCCCTTAGGTTGATAAACATTACTGCCAAATGACATTGCTAAAGACAGCCTTAAAAAAAAGGTCCACCATATTTGATAAGGGGTTACTCATTCTTTAACATATGCAACCATAATGTACACAAGTCTATGAGAGAGGAAGTCAAAATTTTAACAAATATGAAATAAGGGTTTGTTTCATGGACGGTTTTTGTTACTTCTGCCAACAGTTATTTCATGAAACTTCGCACATGACTTCAGGGTAACACTATCCAAAAGGCGCGCACACCAAAATAACAATTCGATACGGCACAGAGTGGGGCCAAGCCTTGAACTTTCTTCCCATTTGCATAATTTTCGAATATTGTGTGCTCACTGATGCATTAAACATCGAGATTTTCATAAAAATCAAATCAAATGAACCATGCAAGGAGGTTTGTGACAGATAATTATCCATAGTTACAAATTACATTTTTTCCAATAACGTAAAGATGAGCTAATAACATTCCACATGTTCATTCAAGCGTGAATGTTTAATTAAACGCCTTTGAATCATTGAATCATGTAAATTGCTCATGAACATAACGAAAAAATTAATAAAAGATCAGTTTCAGTTACCAAAATGACACAATGCTTGCCTATGATATTTGAAAATCGTATTTTTTGTTTTCAATAAATGTTCATTGAACCGTGAAACGATGAATATTGTTGAAGATACTCTTCCCCAAAATAACTGTCATCATATTCGACCATTTTTATTGATAAAAATCTGTAAAAAAATCCAATTATAGCAAATTAGGACTTGTGTTTATTCAACTGTGGAATTTAGCCAAAAAAAATTGTATCGTCTTTTAGAAAGTACCTTTTACAAGCCTTCTGACTATTTTTCATGATGCGAATGTGGAATCAGTTCCTATAAAGTGGAATCAAAGTCATGATATTTGGCTTGTGACTTTTGAAAAGTGACATTTTTGCCTTCCGACGGTGCTCACTGAAGCATGACTTGAAATACGTCCATAACATTTACTCAGAGGGTAGGTTATAAATTTACCTACACGCTCATGTAAAAATATATCAAAAAACTCGCATTGGTTCGGAAATTATTGATGTTTGTTCAAGGGGGGACTTACTTTTTTGTTGTGTATACATCAGGCGAGGCTTATTATAGTGCAAGGTACAAATGGGAGCAATGGGATAGTATATAGTGCTGGATATCAATGCAACCTGTGTTGACCTGGGACCAAAATATTTGTAATTGCTTGGTGTTTTTGTCCTCGGTCCACACAAAATCATCCATACGGCAAAGGCAAGATAAGTGCACTAAACACACTACTTGTCAGGGATTTTCTAGGTTTGGCTACTATGCTTGGAGAGGTATGGACCACTCTGATGGAAACAGCAAAACCCTTCTGTCTTGCGATCGTATGGTCATCAACCAAACGTGTCTAGGGCCTATGGAGTCAGCGTTCGTCGCCTTCTTCACCATGAACAAGAAGAATCCTTAAGTAATTGCCATGCAGTAGTTAAAAATTGTCACTATGCTACTCGGTGTCTACCAAATGTGATATTTGGTGCACACCGCGTATAGCATAGTGACAGTTTTTAGATATTCCTTTGAAAGTAGAACTGTATGCGAAGAAAATCTGAGGTATTAGCTACCTGACTATCATATCAAATGTAGGTCAACCTAATTGCCATGATTTGACTATAGGACCATATGTAAATATCCTGATGTTACACGGACACCGTGTCCATGTAACAGCGTTATACGCTGTTTTGCTAAATGACTTAATGAAAAATTAAGCTAAATGGCCCCCAAAGTTCCAGTAAAAAGTATGGTCTTAGTACAAATGGAAAGCCTACAAACAATATATGTATACTATAATTTGTACTGAGATAGGCTGAAATGTCACAATTTCCAACTTCATGGAAAGACCTGTTATATATATGTATATCAAATTAATTTATGATCTATGTTCGAGAAGTAGATAAAACATATATATGTTTCATTATATTGCATTATGTTATACTTTCATTTTGTTAAATTTCAATACTTTATTTCTCTTTATTATATATTTTTCCCTTCAATTGTATGGAAATTGTATTATGCGATTATTGATGTATTACCGATATACCATGTATACGATATACTGTTATCAATAATCATATTATTATGATCCTCAAGAAAGTGACCACTTGATGACTACGATCAGTGGCGTAACTACATGTACGGGGGCATGTGTCCCCAATCGGCTGCCCACAAAAACGGGGGAAAGGACAAAAAGATGGAAGAAAGAAAGAGAAATGTAGTAGAGAAGAAGAAAAAATATTGTATATTATATGTTATATTATATTACATAAGTTAAATATTTTTTCATAACTTTATGAAACAAAACTTGCTTAGGGCCTATGTGTTGATCACTCCTGGCGCTCTCATTTTCTCTTAGTGAGATAGATAATCCAGTTCAAGGGATTGAATGATACTTATTATATAACATTCCGTTTTCAAGGCAATATACACCAAACATAATGTGAAACCTTGTGAATAAAAAACCTATATGTGTTTATATTACATTATGTTATACTTTCATAATGTAAAATTTTAATACTCTATTTCTCTTTGTACATATTATTTAAAGATAAATCAGAGGTGGATCCAGGTTTTTCCCGAGGAAAAATTGCCAAGCAAAAAAAAAGGGTTTTCAACCTAAAATAATGACATTTCAAAAAATAAATGTCTTCTATTTGAACGGCATTTTTACATAAAAAATTTTAATTGTGCCTCTATAGCCTCTAAAAGGGGGAACATGAGCCGGCTTTGCCCCCCCCCCCTGGATCCGCCAGTTATAAAGCAGAACGGTAATATTCATAATAAATAATGATGAAGATGGAGATGATAAGGATGGTGGTGACATTGGTGAAGATGAAGTCCATGGAGATAGTGATGGTGATGATGATCGTGGTGGAGTATTTGGTCATGAATAAATCAACGGAAGAGTGATTTGATGATTAACTGAAATACTGACAGAAAATTTACTGAAAATTCTGATGATAAATGAGTAAAGAGAGGAACATCTTTTCGTAGACTATGGTAGGGAGTTCCAAAATTCAGGACCTTGGTGTCTGATGGATTTTTTATGTGCAATAGGCATTGTGAGGTTGATTGAATGAAAATTTGAAGAGTTGCGTGCATCTATTGTAACACATAATTTTATATCCTTTTTCTAAAGGTGTAATTTTCGATGCTTATATTGTAAGGAAATTCAGCAATATACAGTGCGTCCCACAATTATTTATCATAACTTAATCCAGGGGCAGAAATTTCTCCCAAAAGGTAGGGGGGTCAAGGGTCTGGAAAATTTGACAAGCAAAAAAGGGGGCTATTATCTAAAATTTAAGATCATTGCGATGAAAATATATTTGACAAGCAAAAAAAAAAAGGTCATCTCGTCTAAAAACGCACGTTTTATTCCCATTTTTGGTGATATATTTCTTAGCATCACCAAAGACCAAAAATAGTAGGGGGACATTTGATATTGTGTCCCCCCTACTATTTTGAGTGGGGGGACACGTCCCCCCTGTCCCCCCTGGGATTTCCGCCCATGACTTAATCACAAATACAATAGACAAATGACCTACCATTTTAAAGCTTAGAATCTCCTCTTTCATCTGAAATTACTTAGATTTCACATTCATGCATGAGTGAGCAAAAACAATTTGAAAAGGGGATACCAAAATGTCACTTGGCGGGCCGTATCTGGGTTTTAAAAAACCCACATATTTAAAAAGTTCAATATCTGCTATTTAATTTGATACATCAATTACAGAAAATGGTCAGGAAATAACAAAGTTCTGGTTATTTGAAATAAGGCTTGAATTCCGATAATTTCATAAAATGAAGCGGTTTTACAGGCTGGCGTTCAAACTCATTCGACACTCCGTTTTGTTGACGATCAGCCATGCATTTAAATCTTTTGTTACCGTGCGATAGCTTCTATTGGTAACTGTGAAAACACGTTTATTTAATGAAATTATGGAAATATAAGCGTTGTTTCGAGGGATCATAACTTTTTTACTTCTTGACCATTTTCTGTGATTAAGATATCAAAGAAAAGAGCAGATATTGAACTTTTTAGTCTTGCGATTTTCTTTTTGAAATTCAGATACCCCCGCCCAATGAGTTTTTGGCATCCTTTCTTCGAATTGTTTTTGCTCACTCATGCGTGAATGAGGAATAATCTAAGTAATACCAGATGAAAGAGGAGATGCTAAGCTTTACATTGGTAGGTCATTTGTCTATCTCATTTATGATTAAGTTATGATAAATCATCGCTAAATCTCGGTTTCGTTTTTCTGGGACGCACTGTATATATGAATTTATATGTTGGACATACATAACGTTTGTTTTATATATCAAGTGAAAGCTTTTTACACCTTAAACCATGCACAAAGATAGTTTTGGCAATTCACGATTAATTGTATATACTAAAGTTTCTAAGCTATTATGTGAATAAATTATATTTCTGTCATCTGCAAATAATACAAATGATCCTTGTGGAATTTCGTACTTTATAGATTGAAAGTTAGAAGAAATATTGTGAATTACATATTGTTTTCTATCTGACAAATAACATTCAAACCAAGATAGTGCAATTCCTCTAACTCCATAATTTTCAAGTACTTAAAATAAAATTTGGTAGTCGAGAATGTCGGAAGATTTTTCTTATATAGGCCCATGAATACTAAAATAACGTTCTTTATAAGCCATTGCATAAATTTGTAATTTTATCATAATAATTATGTATTAAAACCCGGTCCGTTGAATGTCCATTCTTAGATCCATATTGGTTTTCATTTAGAAAGTAATAACTATCTAGGAACTTATATGTCTGCTGCAAATAATCTTTTCTAATATATGCTGGGAAGAATTGGCTATTTCTTGTGGATTATCTTTTTTTTGAAAACATGATTTACCTTTTCAATTTTTAGGGAATCAGGACATTTGCCGCTGCTGATCGATTGATTGAAAACATGACTCAAAGAGGCAATACTATGTTTAACAAGAAAGTGCTTATTCCATCATGCCCTTGTAATTTGCTTGATTTGAGATGTTGGAAGGAATATTACAAAATTTTGATTTGGTCCATAAAGATGATTTGCCAACTGTTCTTCACGATTTCGCCTAAAAAGATTGTAGTTTTGCAAATTGAATATGTTAGGTGAAGTATATTGTGAAGCCATGTTTCTGTGACACCAATAATGGAATTATTTGGAGTAAGAAGTAGTGATTCCAGCGATTCATTTTTTGTTCGAACTTCGAGCATTTATGAGAAGCAAACTGAAATTGTGTTCCATGTCTCTAAATTTTAGAGTAAATTCTTCAGTTGAGTAGTACTATATCTATATCCGATGATGTACTGGGTATTGTTTAATTTGAAAATAGACCAAAATATCCATGTCACTATTAAAGAGGAAACTTTGATATTACCTCCCAAAATGTAAGATTATAAGTATAAATGATTTGCATGTAAGTTTTCTCTATCGGATCTGTATGATATTGGTGGTACAAGTGATGAGATGATTTTCCTTAATTTTAATAAAGGATGTAGAGTACATTGATGATGATGCTGATGATGCTGATGATGATGACGATGATGATGATAATACTGCTGATGATGATGATGCTGATGATGCCGATGATGATGATGATGATACTGACGATGATATTGTTTTTGTTGATAGGATGATACCAAATATATCATGATTTGGATGATACCAAATATCGATCAAAATAGAGACTAAATAGATCTATACAGTTAACTTCATCAGTCATCAGTTAACTTGCTTGGTCATCGTTATCACGATCCGTCTCAAGAAGTCAATGCTATTATTACACCGGTTTAGCTCGAGATACTAACACCGGCACTCAGAGCATTCGATGCCAATCAATCCTGCCGGGTATAGTCAATTCATTCATTCATCTCCACTGGGTCGAGTGCAGCACAGTGTGGATAAATTTCTTGCTGAAGGAAAATACGCCATGGTTATGATTTGAACCCACGTCCCTTTGTTTGATGGACGAGAGTCAGAACCACTAGACCACGACGCGCCCACAATGAAAGCCACGCGTTTTTCCAAATAAGTAATTTAAACGAGTAAGCAACTTTTTAAAGGCTCGCTAAGTACGCTCACCATCGCAATTTTCCATTATTACACTCGATCCCTTGAAAGACGATTTGATGATTATTCTTTTTTCTTCCAACGATGGAAAATTTGCTCGCATTTGGATACTAAATGTAAACCAGTAGTTTACGTCACAAGAAATCAATTACAATATAACCATATTTGTAATAGTCTTTCAAGTGAAAGATAGTAGTATATGCACACAGTTAGAATATACCCCATGCAGCCCGTGATAATTACACACCACTTGAAAGAAGTTTTGGGGCAACATTCTTTTTTCCACCTACGCTATGCTCATTCGGCACATTATCCAATAATCAGCTCATGAAAAACGATTTTTATCGTCATGTCTTCCAAATACTGAAAAATGGCTCTCCTTCTCTATTCCACTGCGCACGCGCCCCTTTATCATAGTTTCAACCAATACTTCTTTTTCATGACTAATAAAAAAATGCTCCCTTTTTAATGCTTATAATATTTTTAAAAAAATGCCAGTCCGTACTTATGTTTGCATTAGTGGATTGGAGAGATAAACAGTTCTTATAATGGGACTTTTTCTTGTCTTAATATAAAAAAAATTCGGGGTAATAATAAATTATGCTAAGCAAGGCCCGCTGGGAGAACAGTTTTCAGAACTGAAGTGCATGGGGCTACCCAGGGTAAAACATGGCGTTATTATTATCATTTACACCTCCAATAATTCATCATGGTTGCGATTGCAGAATAATTCGAAACGTTTACATGTTATGTTCATTAATTATCATCAAAAGTGTTAGCGCAGTTTCTCAAAGTTCATGAACTATCCAACTGGCATATTGTAGGCCCGTAATATGATAAGGATGTTTTTTTTTATTGAACAAATCAAAACAAATCACAAACAATCACAAGAAATCAAAACATTTACAAATCATTGTATCATTTAAAAAAAGGAGGAAATAAGAATAAAAAGGCAGCCTTTTTATAAATTATCCACTTTTACATCAGCTCTATAGATGAAATAAATCAAACTGTTGAATTATCTTGGAAAGCTATACAATATATGGGTGATCACAATTGGAATCTCCACTTTTCGAAGTGACAACAAAGTGTGTTATTTTTCTTAGCAATAGAATATTCAAGGTCTTTGCTGGTTTTTACATAACATTTATAACCTTCAAAGTTAGGTAGTTTGCTCTGAAATTTACGAATGTAAACATAGTATTTGAGCAAAAGAAATTTGTAAGAAATTTATCAGAAAGTAAACCACAACATTTTCTCAAATGCAGAGATAATTTACCTGTTTTAGTTCAGAGTTTCCTCCCATATACATTTAATAGTGGGGCATTCAATACAAATGTAAATATAGGTTTCAGGCTCTGTATCACAAAACCAACAAATTTGGGAGATACAGTTGCTGGTGCAGTATATTTTTCGGGATATTTTATTTACACAGTACATAAGGCAAAAAGTCAGTCATGAAATTGAAGCACTTACATCCGGAAATACATGGCACGGTTATAGGAGCCCTATTGCTCACTGTTCGATATATACACCGCCCACGTACAATAGTGCGAAATTGAGGAAAAACCAATGTAATGATCGTTTGCAGAAAAATAACATCAACTACACGTAGCTGCTTTTATCATTTTTGAGGTTGTATGAAGCTGTATTCATTGTGTGTATGTTTGCACATGGACCTAATGGCGGGCGGATCTAGGGGGGGGGGGGGGGCAAAGCAGGCCCGTGCCCTACCCCTCCCCCCCCCCCCTTTGAGAGGCCCACTTAAAATTTGTAATGTAAAAAATGCCGTTATAAAACAGAAGTGTGCCCCCCCTGCCCCTTTGAAAGCGAAGACCTTTTTCTTTCTTTTTTTTTCTTGTCTATTTTTTTCGTAGACGAAATTTCCTTATTTGTTGGTGGAAAACCTTCTCTCTTTTTTTGGGGTCAAAGTTTTCGTCGGGAAAATGTGCCACCCCCCCCCCCTTGGAAAATCCTGGGTACACCCCTGCATGACCTAAAACTGGAGCTTCGTTGGGACCATGATTTGATTTGGGAAATACCCACTTTCTGTTTAATATTCGCAGGGAATTCCCAATATTCGTGAGCGTCTAAACATAATAAAAACTTGACAAAATCACTGTGTTGTGTTATTCTCAATATGGCCGGTAGAAAGGAAACGCATTGGAAACCTAAGGCGATATTTCTACTCCCAAACACCTATATCAGTATTTCATATCCAAATAAGGAAACTCAGAATGACTTGGAACACAAAGGATATGGTGAGTAGTGTGTATAGTCCAATTCAGAATTTATATATTAGGCCTACTTGTAAACATTTATGATATCGATTAACTACTTGTAATAACTACAAAAATAACTAAATTTAGTATGTGATACAGTAGAATTCCTTTACAATCAACGCACGACTTAGCCTTTGTTTTGTATTTCTCATTTTGTTTTGATTTGGATTCGATCACTGACCCGGTGAATATTTCTCGAAAAACTGAATGGTACGAGAAGTACCGAAGTCCCCTCATACCCCTAAAAATAGGCCTACATGTTTGCAATAGTAGTACAGAGGCATTTTAGAATACTACTAATATCTTATTTATTTTAATATCTTATTTTGTAACAAGCACAATCACTTTAGCGACTTATATCTATTTAGATTATACCGAGGTTTTTTTTACCTGACTACTAAGAAAGCACGAATGCTTGTGAGCAAGCAACCAGGGGACCAACGGCTTAAGGTCCTCTCCGAGGGACCTGGTAATGAGGATAAATGCCCTACCAAAGGGCACAGCACATGTACACCACTTTAGACAAGACCAATAAGGGGAGAATTTGAGTTTAAGAAGCATTTTGGGGTAAAAGTTGGGAACCGGTCAATTTCACCTAATTTGAATGTGCTGAATCTAATAAAACCGGTTCCCAAGCCAATTTTTGTCTCACCTGCATCATGTGCATAGCAGAGTGAGACTATAGGCGCCGCTTTTCCGACGGCGGCGGCGGCGTCAACATCAAATCTTAACCTGAGGTTAAGTTTTTGAAATGACATCATAACTTAGAAAGTATATGGACCTAGTTCATGAAACTTGGCCATAGGGTTAATCAAGTATTACTGAACATCCTATGAGAGTTTCATGTCACATGACCAAGGTCAAAGGTCATTTAGGGTCAATGAACTTAGAACATGTTGGAGGAATCAACATCAAAATCTTAACCTGAGGTTAAGTTTTTGAAATGACATCATAACTTAGAAAATATATGGACCTAGTTCATGAAACTTGGACATAAGGTTAATCAAGTATCACTAAACATCTTGCATGAGTTTCACGTCACATGATTAAGGTCAAAGGTCATTTAGGGTCAATGTACTTTGGCCGAATCGGGGGTATCTGTTGAATTACCATCATAACTTTGAAAGTTTATTGGTCTAGTTCGTTAAACTTGGACATTAGAGTAATCAAGTATCACTGAACATCCTGTGCGCATTTCAGGTCACATGACCAAGCTCAAAGGTCAATGAACTTCAGCCGAATTGGGTGTATCTGTTGAATTACCATCATAACTTTGAAAGTTTATGGATCTGATTCATGGAACTTGTACATAAGAGTAATCAAGTATCACTGAACATCCTGTGCGAGTTTCAGGTCACATGATCAAGGTCAGAGTCATGTAAGGTCAATGAACTTTGGCCATTTTGGGTTTTTTTGTTGAATAACCATCATATCTCTGTAAGTTTATTGGTCTAGTTCATAAAAAGTGGACATAAGAGTAACTATTTATCACTGAACATCTTGTGCGAGTTAGAGTAGTTTTCAAAGTCAGCACTGCTGCTATATTGAATCGCGTGATGCAGGTGAGATGGCCAGAGGCATTCCACTTGTTCATGTTTTGACCACCTAATTTGCATAAACAAAATGGCTGCCAAATTGACTATTTATAATCGTATTTCTACAATATTCTTTTATAATATTCGCTTTCACCGATATGGATACTGCAAAATCCTGCATACATAACAATGTATCTCTTATTATGCAAATTTATGCATATTTTGCAAAATTGTGCTATAATTTGATAATTACACCTCAAAAAATTAATATTCTGGGTACAAATATAATTTGTATCATTATGATAACTGTGTGGCCCCTAAATATAATATTTAAGTCAATTTTTATATGTATTTTATTATTCTTTGATTTTTTTTATGTTCTTGTATTTTTTGCCATTTTCTTTGTATATGTTTGATATGAGATCTTGAAAAAACTAGTATCAATGGCAGACAAATATCAAGCTTCAATCATTGAATCATTTGATAAACTTCTTTTGCCACAACTGTTAATTGTACTCAGGAACAAATACACAAACATGCTCCCACACCCACACCTGTATATAGAAAGTAATATACTTGCGAGGTATATTATACATGCCCAATATAAAACACAATGATGCTGATCCTATAATCATGACAATTACCAAATTCAATGAACCCGTCAGAAAAGAAGGGTTTAGAAGTTAGAAAACCTGTAATCATGCTGGAATTAGATTTCTTGAAATATTTATATTAAAATGTTAAATATATCCATTATAATTAGATAACAGACCCAATAATCAATGATTTTTAATGATATTTTTTCAGTGTAGTTTATCAATCGGATTTAAGTATCAGTACATTGTTAACATCCTTGTAGCAAAATTATATATTTGATTCGTCTCCATCAGAACGGCAATCATTATAGTTAACAAAAGGAGAATTTGTAATAAAGGCAAAGGGTCTGTATTACCGGATCACTTACTCGTTTTTTATCATTACCGATATATTTATTTCCTCTGAGTCAATCATCAACATGATCAAAGTAATAACTGAAAACCACAGCTTCTATCCAATCCTTGCCATTGAAGATTCTTTGCCAAACGATAATGAATACAAAAGAGGAAATGATAAAAAATAGGGGGCTAAACACAGATTAGCTCCATGGTAAAAACATGGGCAAAACAAGAAGGTTTCCAGCTGCCGCGTCACTGCCCAGTGCAGAACAAAGTTTCACACTGCGTCCTATGGTTGAAAAGTGTTAGGGATGCCTGATGAAGGTAAACCAGCAAGGAGACAGTTTGCAGAAGTCCAGTCTAGAGGTTATCTGGTCATGGATGATATTTTCCGCACCACCTCATGTAAAACAGTGTCTGATCTCAGCAATTCTGTGAAGCTGGTAATATGCAGATTGGCAGACATGTGATGTGAGTTTCTACATGCTCATTGTTCTATCAAAGACTACGCCAAGATATCTAGCCTTGCATACTGGAGATATATAGCTTCCTCATCTATTAAGACTGGAGTTGTAGTCATAATAATTACGCATATGGAGATGACAGAACAAGTTACTTCACTTTTAATCGTTAAGCTTCAAAAAGTTGACCTATCGAATCCTCAGTGGCAGCACCAACAACAGCAGCTGCACGAACCTCTGTATCTTTAACTTTTGGATCAAAAGTGAGGTATACAGCTGGATGTCATCAGCATAGAAGTGTACACCAAGACCATGTTGCCACATTATAGAGCCAAGAGGAGTGATGTACAGTTTGAAGAACAAGGGACCAAGGACAGACTCCCAAGGAACTCCATAGCAAGGGATAGTAACAGGAGACTGCATGCCAGTGATGAATACAGCTTGTCCTCCTGTTGGCAAGGTAAATGGAAAGCCATTGGAGTGCAGAATCATCAATTCCAAAACAGACTGCAATCTCCCAAGAAGAATGACATGTTCAGTGGTATCAAAACCGGTTGACAAGTCAAACATAACTTAGGCAACTGCTTTCTTCATAGAAAGAGATCTGCTGGCTCTACAATCAAAGAAATTCTCGACCTACTGAGACTTTGATGGTGATATCTCAGACTCGCATGCAGCCTATCAGAGCTGGGTAAGTTATTGGATGCTGTTGGGTTTAATACCGATCAAAAGAAGTGGATTAATAATAACCTACATGAACACCAAACATGTCAGGAACCCACCATCTTCTGAAAGATATCTTTGTTATCAAAAATAATCTTATGAAGATATGATTATGTGTGAATATTAGAAGTTTGATAAATGGCCAAGGGGACATTACACAATTCACTGCGGTATTGAAATGTGCACTCCGCGCATTTTAACACCTGAAACAAGATCTGGTCAGACAGCAGATTCTCTCTCAAGATAAAAGTTTGGGTTTTCTCTATGGATCTGTGACATAAGAATTGGACATATCTCAAGAACACAAACACGATGACTTCGATACCAACTGCCTCCGCAGAATTCTTGTGCTAAATTGATTTGATTTCAACAATTTTATAATATGAGGCTGCCCTATCAATCAAGCCATCCAATGGAACACCAGCTCGATGATAACTGACATTGATCATTCAACACCCCTAAGGTGTATCAAGCTGGGGGAAGCCGGATGCCTCTAAGTTGGATGAAGCGGCAGTCCTTGATAGGACAGGTGCAGTACTGCATTGGAAAAGATATATTATGGAGATGCACATGTAATCAGTTAATGAAGTCCAATTATCAAAATTTGTTATTAAAAGAACATGCAGTGACTTATTCGTTGTGGAACTTTAGAACACCATAGTCTGGCTTTTAAATCATTCAAAACGGTCTAATTGATAGGCAAAATGAGACATTAGATGGTTCTGAGAATTTTTTTTTCAAAATTGGAACAATTTGACAAGCATAATGGAGAACACACAAGACATTTCATTTTCAGCAGACTGTTTTCACTTCATTTTGCTAAAAAAAACACACAAAGGATATTAAATGCGACTGATTGACTATTAGGAGTTGAGATTTACAGTACTGTCATGATTCAAATTTAATAATCCATCAATTAAAACTGTAAATACGAATGAATTGATTGATATCATAATTCAAAAAAACATTTTATATTAAAATTTAAGCAATTAATAGTGATATTCGCTTGAATACAGATAGGTTCATGAAATTCGTTGGATCACCACCAGTGTGCTTTTAAAATGCGAAGGCCCTCCCTGCAGGAATTTTTACCTTTGTATGCAGATGTGAGTGTGGGAGTCGGTGCATCTGTTAATGCCCATGGATATATACGAATAAAAAAATGTAAAAATCATTGAAACTTATTATTTTCTGCCATTGATAATCAATACTTTGACAGATCCCATGACAAAACATGCACGAAACAAAAGGTACAAAATACAAAGAAATACATAAGAAATTCAAAAACAAAAAAATACATTGATATTCACTGTGGTATTATATTCTAAGGGCTGTACAATTATTAATAATGATGCAAATACTATTTGTACCAAAAATATTGACATTTGAGCTGAAATTATCAAATTAAAGCATAATGATAAAAAAAATATGCATAAATCTGCATAATTATAATTAGCCGGGATCAAAAATAACAATTTTCCCGAAAGGTACACGTATGTATGCAGTATTTTGCAGTATTCATGTCTGTGAAAGCGAATATAATTAAAGAACATTGTCAAAATAATCTGAATTTTCAATTTGGCAGCCATTTTGTTTATGCAAATTAGAAGGTCAAAACATGAGAAATTAGCTTGGGAACCGATCCTATCAGATTCGGCATATTTGAATAGTGTGAAATAGTCCGGTTCCCAATTTTTACCCCAAAATGCTTCTTAAAGTTTATACAGGCCTCTTTTTCCAGAGTGGCTCTAGCCTACTTGGGAATCGAACCCGGGTCACCGGAATCCGAAACCCCCGCGCTACTGACTGAGCTATCGCGCCTCCCCAAAATCATTTGATTATGAATATTATTGTTATCATTATTGTTGTTGTTTTTTGTTATATATTGTCCTCATGTTATTATCATGGTGGCTCAGTGGTAGAGCGTCCGCCTCATGAACGGGAGGTCGTGGGTTCGATCCTCCGATTCATATAAACATGTATAAAAATGGAACTTAGCTTCTGCCTTCTTGCTAGGCGCTCAGCATTTAGATTGGCGAAGAGTAATAATAAAATGTAATGATATGCAGTGCCCGCTGGTAGAACAGTTTCCGCACTGAAGTGGCTACCCTGGGGAAATACAACGTCATTATTATTATTATTATCATTATTATTACTATTATTATAATCATCATTACTACATGAACCATGTTTTTATCAAGATAAATAAGTAATATGCAGTTGAGGAAAATTGCGTAAAGATGGCGGTGTGGGCATTGGACCACCCCCTCCCCCCAAAAAAAGGAGGGTGGATAAGAGAAAAGACAGTTGGATAAATATGTTATCATGTTTGACGTTAAAGGTCTAGTCCACCCCAGGAAAATGCTGACTTGAATAAATAGAGCAAAACAATCTAGCATAGTGCTAAACATTCCATCGAACATGTCGAAATGGGATGTAAAATAAGAAAGTTATGACATTTTAAAATTTCGCTTATTTTTCACAAAACAGTGATATGCACAACTAGGTGAGTCAGTCGATGATATGCATCACTCGATATTTCTTTTGTTTTTTATTGTTTGAATTATGCAATATTTATTTTTTTATAGAATTATTATAAGGACCAACTTGACTCAACCATATAGTATTAAACAATGCTAATACCCCATGTTCATTGTGTCACTTGACAATGAAGAGAAATTATAATATTTCATGTAATAAAATACAAACGAAATGTGAGTCATAGTCTCCCCATTTGCATACCAGCCAGGATGTGCATATAAATGTTTTGTGAAATTAAGCGAAACTTTGAAATATCATAACTTTCTTATTCTACATGCGATTTTGATGAAATTTTCAATGTTATGTTTGTTGGATTTTTTTTCTTTTTATTCAAATCAACTTTTTGTTGGGGTGGACTCGTCTTTAGTCAAAATGGATCACAGAATAAGATTTCAAGGTTGAGAGCTTGATGTAGGGTGACTCATTACCACGAGAAAGGGGTGGGGGAAGGGGCCAGCTTCCTTTAGTTCAGATCAGGGGCGGGTCCAGGATTTTCCAAAAGGGGGCAAATTTTCCCGAGGAAAAAAATTGAAAGCAAGAAAAAAAGGGATTTTCAACCAAAAATTAAGGACATTTCGTCCACGAAAATATTTGACAAGCAAGAAAGAAAAGGTATTCGCTTTCAAGGAGTGGGGTTCACACTTCTGTTTATTACATTACAAATTGTAATTGTGCCTCTCAAAGGGTGGGGGCACGGGCCAGCTGTCCCCCCCCCCCTATCCGACAGTGATTCAGATATTGATTTGATGTCGATTTGAATAGCACCAAAAAGTCATAGGATCAATCAATCAGAGGTGACAATGATGGAAACGCTTTACCATTTTGGTAATTCATTCCATATGGGGGTGCTTGAGTGGCGCTTGCCCCTCCCTCCCCCCCAAAAAAAAGTTCACGACGAAACAAAAATAAAGGAACAGAGAAGGGTGAAATATGATATTATTTTTTCAATATTGTGTCATCATATATTACAAAATTAGATTTTTCTATATAAATGTCGAAATTTTCGCTTGCTCGCTCGCCACGTTTCCTAATTTTTGCCCGATACACAATATCTTACGCCCTCAAAATTCTTGGCTCATTACGCCATTGCCAGAAGACATGCCCTTTATTTATTTTGGTTAAAGTTAATCATATCAGGGGCATATCAGGTGGCTCAGAAAAGAATACCATAAGTATTCCTCGAGTTTGGGATACTACATGAATCGTTGATGAGTGCACTATTGACCCTATCAAGTGGAATACTTCTGGTATGAACATAAAGAAGAAACTACATTCGAAATGATTATCATTACCTCTCATGATCATTCAGAGTTATCGGGCGCGGCGTTGCACAGTAAGTTTTGTACATAAGTCAATGGTGGAAAGTCACACTTCTGCGCATCGTGTAATACATATTCTGATATTGCACACGCAAGATAAAATGTACGTTTTGAGGCATTACTAAAAACTAAAAGGCACGGTTATTATCGATAATTATTATTGATTACACTTATACAGCATTTTAAAGAAATCATCGAAATAACCAGCGGCTTTTCAATACATTTTTTGTCATTCGGATTAGTTTGATGTCATAGTACAGTTTTTGCAAATTACACTTTCCATTTCTTGTTCATAATAGGAAGTTGCAATATTAAAGAAGGCTTGGATCGATCTTGGACGATAGATCAACTCGCTGAGGAGCTGATAGCCCATTATCCTCAACATAAGGCTGAGCTAGCAAAGACTGGAATCGAGTTCGCCAAGCTTCAGAGATATTCCAAGGTGATCATTGCCCATGTCCTTGTGAAGGGAAGCACCGTCGCTGACCTTGAGAAACAACATGGCCAAGGAATCTTGGTTATTCTTCAAAAGGTAATAGTTTACAGATAATGGTAAACGTGTTGGTGGTGGTCTGTGGTGGTGGTGGTGGTGATGATGATGGTGATAGTGATGATGATGATGCTGCTGCTTCTGATGATGATATTGATGATAATGCATGGTGATGATGATTAAGATGATGATAGCGATGGTGACGATAATGATATCACATGAAGGAAGCCTCATCGATGGTCTATGTCATTGGGTGATTTTAAGTCCGGTGTTGGCCTTGGTGTTTGTGTTGAAATTTGGATTGCTTCCCCTAGCTCCAAATCTTATTAAGAGTTTGTAAAACTGATCCAGATTGCATTATTGACATCTCAACAACTAGTGACTTTTCGGGACCATCTTAATTTTATGTTTGGTGTTATAATCGTGTCAAAATTGAACACTAACACCAAAAGGTCAACACTGAACTTGAAATCACCCATTGTTGCAGCAAGGGCAATTAAAAATTTCTGAAACTTGTCAAATGCAATGATTCGTTGGCCACTTAATATTTAATGTATTTAAAAGAGACCAAAATTTGTACTTTCCGTTGCTATTGATGTTTCTTGTAATGCCTTTCAACAACATCTTTCTTGAAAAAATGGTATCTTTTATTAATTTTTTTAATTGACTTCTTGGCGTTTGATTTTTGCAGGCTAGTGTTGCGCCATCACAAAAGGTGCCGAAAGAAATGAAGGGTGCCGTAAAGGTCAAGGAGGAGGTGACGTCCCCGAAGAAGTCCTCTAACCAAAGACATAAAAAAATCGAACCAACATCTCGTGAGTTTGTTGACCAGGTCCAGCGCGAGCTGGATATCTTGTCACAGCTAGGAGGTATAAAAATAGCTCACCTAAACTGCCAGTCTCTTTGTAACAAGAAAGATGAGCTGAAACTCCTTCTGCAATGCCGGGCAACAGTTGATGTGATGACCTTGAGCGAAACCTGGCTAGGTGAAAACGACGCAAAAGAAAGTTTCAAGGTTCCTGGATACACAATTATTTCAAGGAGAGATGGGGCTCCTAAGTTTACCGGTAGGCCACGCGGTGGTGTTTTGATATATGTGAAAGACAGTCTTTCAAGTTTGGTCGGAGAGTGTGACACCAAGATGGAGGAGGGATTAGATGCATGCTGCATCGATATCCAGCTTGGCGGGAGTAATGATGTAAAGAAAGGATCAGACCAAATCAACATGTGCTTGAAGAAGACTTTACTGAGAATAATAGATGTCTATGTGCCACCAGGAACGAGGGATCAGGTTTCCCTCTTTAAAAAGCTGCAAAGAAGTTTGAATAAATTGAAGGCAACAGATAGTTGCAAGCTGACATCTTCTAAAGCTAACAAGAAGTATCCTTGTTGCTGTAAAACAAATTATGTGATACTAGGGGATTTCAACTGCGATAGAAAAACTCTTTCGTCATGCAAAGTGATGGAATCTGTGAAGGGGGAGAAACTCCAAGCACTTGATGAACTTGAGAAAAACCATCATTTTTCACAGCTGATCAAAGATTCTACACGGGTCGATTTGAGGAAGACGAAAGGTCAGAACACATATCAGACGACAGAATCTTTGATTGATTTTGTCTTCACGGATAATCCAGTTGCTGTCTCATTTTCGGGAGTGGCTCATATTGCCATGAGTGATCACTATATGGTTTACTGCGCTTATGAACCTGCTAAGAAATATCTCCACAAGTCAACACCGTTGCTGACATTTGAGGAGTTTTCTCAATTTTCCAAGGGTGATATCGACGAAGAAGTATATGGAATGATTTGTGCCCGTGACCTTGCCAAGAAAAGGGGTGATTGGGATGAGTACGATAGGTTAAAAGATGCCATCAAAGTAGCAAAGAATGAAAACAAAAAAGAACGGAAGCAACAAGAAAAGGCTTTAAAGTTGAAATGACTCATGTATTACCTGTTACGATACTGCAACAAATAACAATGAAATATTTTTGAATTCGATTTCCTTTTCTTTGATTACAGGAAATATGACGATTATGAAGTAACAAAACATGAATAAATATTGATCTTACATGTACATCTCTTGAGGTGACAGATGTGAAATATATCCGAGTAATAATCCAAGGTGTTTAGCTAAGATTCTGTAAATTAAAGTTCACAATGATGGCGATGATGAAACTGATGTTGAAGCATGATGAATTGTCACTGTAACGAGTTGAAATGTCCGCGAAGACGATGTTGATGATGATTAACAGTCAATTTCAGCAATCCATGGATTGAAAAGAGTTATTAAACAAGTTGATGATCTCGATGAGAACTGAGAATTCCTCTCTCAAAATAACTGCAAACGGTTCATTGATGGCGGGCAAATAATGCCACAGAAGATAAATATTCGAATATTCCAGGTGGAGATAAACTCTGTTCTGACATAAAGTCTGGCGTGAAACTCTGAGTTCTGATCTGATGTGATCTGATATGATGATGTCCTTGCTTATATACAGATTATTTACTATTCTAAAGGCTTCAAGTATTGTCTACAAAAAGAATATTCTCCTTTCTGGAGCAATCATAATTGTAAAACATTCTTGAATGACCTGAGTGAAATGAACATGTCAACAACATAGCTAATCCTATTGTTCATTTCCACTACCACTGGAATGCTATTGTTCTTTTCCACTGCCTGAGGAATCTTTTGTGTATCTGTCTATTGTTAAGCAGTCTGTCCAAAAATAACAAACATCCTTGGCCTTTGGATAGGCGAGAGGCCTGCATAACAAAAGCTTTTACAAAGACTTTCTAGAATGTTCTTTATCATTCTATGCTATAAATATCCTTCAAAAAATTAATAACTAAATAAATGAATGTAACTGGTCTTACAATTATACTTATATATAACAAACCAAAAACATGAAGTGAAATGACCGGTTGATTATAACCCTTCGAAAATGAAATGAAATGAAAAAAAGACCAGTATTTCATATTGGCAATTGTTAGCTGATCATTTCAAAATATATGCGATGATCTATTATGGTGATGTTATCATGGTTATAGTGACATGGCAAATAGAAGGGATTTTTTTGCAATTTGTGTAATCTGTAAATGTTTGTAGTGTTATCGTGCATACGCCTTGTATATGTAAAATTTCATTTGTATTGCTATAATCCTCAAGAAAGTGACCAAAAGATGACTACAACAATTTGAGTAACTACGGGGGTCACGTGCCCTCCAATCAGCTGGCAAAACAAAAAAAATTTTGCTTAGGCCCTAAGTGTTCATCACTCCTTGTGCTTGCATTGTCTGTTAATGAGATAAATAATCCACTTCGAGGGAATAAATGGTACAAAAACATTCTTCAAGTCAATATACACGAAACATATATATCTTCGAGCTTTTATTATTTCATCGAAGATATGATTTGCATTGTTTTCTTCTGCATTCATAACATTCGTGTATAGGCATTGCAGTTTACTTTATAAATCCTTTGTAGAAAATATAAATATACTAGATATTTGTAAGAAATATAGTACCCCGTACTTGATCCAGAAAATATACCCATTAAGTCGATTTGACATTTTCCGCAACTAGAAATGTTCTTTCCAATTGTTCTTTCCATTGGAAATGTTCTTTCCAATGAAGTTTTTTTTCTGTATTTGTGTTTGCATGGGGTCCTAGAACATATTCAGCTTGGTTGCCCAAACGGCAACTTTGCTAATTTGCATAAATCGAAAATGGCCGCCAAATATACAACTTAACTGAAAACTGAACTTTGAACCCCTTGCCACAGGATGGTGAGGAATACTCATTTTAAGGGTTCGGGGGGATATGAAGTATCCACTTCTATTATCATTTTTGCCATATATATGGTGATCTTCAGGCCAAATTCAAGATGGCCGCCAGACGCCATCTTGAAAAATTAGATTTGAGCCCAGAATGATGAATAATAACAATTTTAAGGAGTTTCGGGTGTGTAGAATCCGTATATGTTACCTATTTGCAATATGAGGTCATCTTCTGGTTAAATCGTAGATGACCGCCATCTTGAGAAATTAATTTTTGAAACCTTGCCCCAGAATAATGAGAAATACCTTGATGACTACGACCAGTGGCATAACTACATGTACGGGGGCATGTGCCCCCAATCGGCTGCCAAAATAAAACGGGGGGAAGGACAAAAAGAGAGAGAAAGAGAAATGTAGTAGAGAAGAAGAAAAAATAATGTATATTATATGTTATATTACATAAGAAATATTTTTTCATAACTTTATGAAACAAAATTTGCTTAGGGCCAATGTGTTCATCACTCCTGGCGCTCGCATTTTCTCTTTAATGAGATAGATTATCCAGTTCAAGGGACTGAATGATACTTATTGTATAACATTCCGTTTTCAAGTCAATATACATAATACCTTGTGAATAAAAAAACCTATATGTGTTTACATTACATTATGTTATACATATGTTATGTTTGATACTCTATTTCTCTTTTTATATATATTATTTATAAATAAATCAGAGGTGGATCCAGGATTTTCCAAAAAAGGGGAGAATCCTTTTTTCCCGAGGAAAAATTGCCAATCAAAACAAAAATAATGACATTTCAAAAAATAAATGTCTTCTGTCTTAAAGGCATTTTTACATTACAAATTTTAATTGTGCCTCTAGCCTCTAAAAGGGTGGACACGAGCCGGCTTTGCTCCCCCCTGGATCCGCCAGTTATAAAGCATTGTTTCGAGGGATCATAACTTTTTTAATTCTTGACCATTTTCTGTGATTAAGATATCAAAGAAAAGAGCAGATATTGAACTTTTCAGTCAGGCGATTTTCTTTTTGAAATTCAGATACCCCCGCCGAATGAGTTTTTGGCATCCTTCGAATTGTTTTTGCTAACTCATGCGTGAATGAGGAATAATCTAAGTAATACCAGATGAAAGAGGAGATGCTAAGCTTTACATTGGTAGGTCATTTGTCTATCGTATTTATGATTAAGCTATGATAAATCATCGCTAAATCTCGGTTTCGTTTTTCTGGGACACACTGTATATGTGAATTTATATGTTGGACATACATAACGTTTGTTTTATAAATCAAGTGAAAGCTTTTTACACCTTAAACCATGCACAAAGATAGTTTTGGCAATTCACGATTAATTGTATATACTAAAGTTTCTAAGCTATTATGTGAATGAATTATATTTCTGTCATCTGCAAATAATACAAATGATCCTTGTTGAATTCCGTATTTTATAGATTGAAAGTTAGTAGAAATATTATGAATTACATATTGTTTTCTATCTGACAAATAACATTCAAACCAAGATAGTGCAATTCTCTAATTTTCAAGTTTTTAAAATAAAATTTGGTGGTCGAGAATGTCGGAAGGTTTTTCTTAGGCCCATGAATACTAAAATAATGTTCTTTATAAGCCATTACATTTGTAATTTTATCATATTATGTATTAAAACCCGGTCCGTTGAATGTCCATTTTTAAATCTATATTGGTTTTCCCTTAGAAAATGATGAGTATCTAGGAACTTATAAGTCTGCTGTAAATAATCTGCTTTTAATATATGCTGGGAACAATAGATATAGGTCTGTAATTGGCTATTTCTCGTGGATTATCTTTTTTGAAAACCTGATTTACCTTTGCAATTTTTAGAGAATAGGACATTTTTTTGTATTGAGTAGTTTTTATTGACAAGTTCAATTCATATACCAAATAAAACATATATAACAAATAGAACTTTGATGTCTTTACAAATACCATGACAACTCATAAATTTAATATCATTTTTTCATGAATGTTACGATAAAACACAAAGTCTGACATCTTTCAATACATAATTATAAATAACATTGATGATAATTATATGCATCAAGACGAAACTTCTACAGTAAATTCAACACATTTAATTTTTTTCAGTGTCAAATAAAAACATAAAAGAGAGATTTTCCAAATACAAGAAAAATAAATCATTAATAAAACCTAAACGAATTGAAACCATCAGCATATATATATATATAATTTTTAAACCCATCACCTCGGCCTCTTCACTCAAAATACATTCAAACTCAACAACAAACTCATCCCAGGTCCCTAACCCCCCCCCCCGACCCTAACTTAGACACCCCCATCCCCTATCCGGTGGAGAACTGGCTCTGGGCTCCAATAAATGGTCTATTATTTAAGTTTTCCCATTTAGAGCAATGGATTGTAAGAGTCCCTCTCTTTGTTGCTAATTTATTTTCTTCTCTTTGATCCCCCTAATACTATTTTTTATTTCAATCAATGAAGGATTTTTTTTTAATTCTCGGTTTTTGTAAATAAGTTATTTAACTAAAATCAAAACATGATTAATTAATTGATATTTACCTTTACTTTTCTCCTGCTTCCCGAAAAGAATTTCCTGCCAACTAAATTTATTTATTTCAGAATTTAAACTTCTTGCACACAGATCCCAAAGTGATTTTGAAAATTCACAAGTATAAAATAAATATTCATTCGTTTCTTCTTCCTTTTCACAAAATGAGCATAAATTGGTCGAAAACAAGACCAAAACGGAAAAGGGGGTGGTTAGTGTATATAATATTATGCAAGATTTTATACTGGAACTCCCTTAATCTACTATTCAGTGTGCAATATCTTAGTCCTAAAAATATACTTTCTATTTCCTTATTGGTAAGATCATAATTCTTTGGTAAGATCATTTGCCGGTGCTGATCGATAGATTGAAAACATGACTCAAAAGAGACGCAATACTATGTTTAACAAGACAGGTGCTTATTCCATCATGCCCTTGTAATTTGCTTGATTTGAGATGTTTTTTTTATTCCTGAACAGTGGGTGTTGGAAGGAATATTGCAAAATTGATTTGGTACATAAAGTTGATTTGCCAACTTTTCTTCACGATTTCGCCTAACAACATAGTAGTTTTGCAAATCCAATATTTAAGGTGAAGTATATTGTGAAGCCATGCTTCTGTGACACCAATATTGGAGTAAAAGGAAGTGATTCCAGTGATTATTTTTTTTTCAAACTTCGAGTATTTATGAGAAGCAAACTGAAATTGTGTTCCATGACTCTAAATTTTAAAGAAAATTCTTGAGTTGAGTAGTTCTATATCTATATCCGATGATGTACTGGGTATTGTTTAATTTGAAAATAGACCAAAATATCCATGTCACTATTGAAGAGGAAACTTTGATATTTACCCCCAAAATATAAGATTATAAGTATAAATGATTTGCATGTAAGTTTTCTCTATCGGATCTGTATGATATTGGTGGTACAAGTGATGAGATGATTTTCCTTAATTTTAATAAAGGATGTAGAGTACATTGATGATGATGCAGATGATGGTGGTGATGATGATGATGACTATGATGATGATAATGCTGATAATGATGATGATGATGATGGTTACACTTCGTAATTCCGAAGGTTCGTAATTTCGAAACACGTAAATTGCCTATACCTCGATATTCGTTAATCCGAAAACGAAAAAGGGTTCGTTAACCCGAACATTTGTGGCGTAATTCCGAAGGTTCGTTAATCCGAAAAGGAAATGAGTGTCGTAATTCCGAAGGTTCGTTAGTCCGAAAACGAAATGAGTGTCGTAATTCCGAAGGTTCGTTAATCCGAAAACGAAATGAGGTTCGTAATACCGAAGGTTCGTTTGTCCGAAAACGAAATGAACAACGAACGTCATTTCGTTTTCGGATAAACGAACCTTCGGAACAACGAACCTTATTTCGTTTTCGGAGTAACGAACCTTCGGAATATCCGAACCTTCGGAATAACGAAGCTTCGGAATTACGAATGTATACGGATGATGATGGTGATGCTGCTGCTGCTGATGATGATACTGACGATGACGATGATATTGTTTTTGTTGATACCAAATATCGATTAAAATAGAGACTAAATAGATCTATACAATTAACTTGCTTGGTCATCGTTATCACGATCCGCGTCTCAAGAAGTCAAAATCAATGCTATTATTACACCGGTTTAGCTCGAGCTACCATTACCGGCACGCAGTGCATGCGACGCCAATCAATCCTGCCGGGTATAGCCCATTCATCTCCACTGGGTCGAGTGAAGCACAGTGTGGATAAATTTCTTGCTGAAGGAAAGCACGCCATGGCTATGATTGAACACAAGTCCCTTTGCTTGACGGACGAGAGTCAGAACCACTAGACCACGACGTGCCCACAATGATAGTCACGCGTTTTTCCAAATAAATAATTTAAACGACTAAAGCAACTTTTTTAAGGCTCGCTAAGTACGCTTACCATCGCAATTTTCCATTATTACACTCGATCCCTTGAAAGACGATTTGATGATTATTCTGTTTCTTCCAACGATGGAAAATTTGCTCGCTCGCTTCGCTCGCATTAGCATATTGAATGTAAACCAGTAGTTTACGTCACAAGAAATCCATTACAATATAACCATCACTGTGATAGTCCTTCAAGTGAAAGATAGTGTATCAATATGCACGCAGTTATAATATACCCCAGCCCGTGATAATTACACACCACTTGAAAGAAGTTTTGGGGCAACATTCTTTTTTCCACCTACACTATGCTCATTCGGCACATTATCCAATAATCAGCTCATGAAAAACGATTTTTATCGACATGTCTTCCAATGACTGAAAATTTGCTCGCTTGCATTTGGATATTAAGTTCAGTATAGTTATAACACAACAAATTCATTATTATAGCCATAAAAAAAATCTTTAGAGACCTTTCACGAAAAGATAAAAGGATTGTGTAGACAGATATGTACCCCCGTATACAGCCATAGTTGTGGGGGTGTCCCCAAATTTTTTTATTTTCAGGTCAATATATTACTTTCATCCCTCACTGCTCGGATTGGATTTACACCAGTGTTTCTGGCGATAGAACTCATATCATAGGAAAATAAAATGCAAGAAGTAAGAAAAATGGCTCTCCTTCTTTATTCCACTGCGCAATTAAGCGCCCCTTTATCATAGTTTTCAACCAATACTTCTTTTTTCATGACTAATAAAAGATTCCTCCCTTTTTAATGCTTATTATATATAAAAAAAATGCCAGTCCGTACTTACGTTTGCATTAGTGGATTGGAAAGATAAATTGGAGAGATAAACAGTCCTTATAATGGGACTTTTTCTTGTCTTAATATAAAAAATTTCGGGGTAATAATAAATTATGCTAAGCGAGGCCCGCTGGAAGAACAGTTTTCAGAACGGTTGCGATAGCAGAATAATTCGAAACGTTTACATGTTTATGTTCATTAATTATCATCCTAGGTGTTAGCGCAGTTTCTCAAAGTTCATGTACTATCCAACTGGCATATTGTAGGCCCGTAATATAATAAGGGTGTTGGTGCAGTATAATTTATTTACACAGTATATAAGGCAAAAAGTCAGTCATGAAATTGAAGCACTTACATCCGGAAATACATGACACGTTTATGCTGCAACGCCACCTTCAGGGCACACACATCTCCATTGTTTAAATCTTTGAAATTACTCAAATTTGCAGATATTCTTTCCCAAGGAACATCTTTATTTATGTATAAATTGAAATACTCCATGTTACCAGATAGTTTTTATGACAGTTTTCATTTGAACTCCGATTATCATTCAATTAATACAAGAAAAAAGGGCGACTTTCGTCTTCCAAAATTTACAAATTCTTTTTTACAAAATAGATCAATTAGATTTCAGGGATCAAAAAAATGGAATTCTTTAAACAGTGATTTAAAGGGTACTTTCAATTACATTTCATTCAAAAATAAATTAAAGAGCACAATACTTGCCACTTATTGATATATTCAAATTATGCTGAATGATTCTTACTATTTCTCTAATGTTAGTTAATCCTTAAGTTTTCGTATGACTTTCTTGTTATATTTACATCGTTATTTATTTTATGTATATATTTTTTTTTATCTTATGTAATTGTATTCTCATTGTATTTGATTATTTTATATGTCGAGGGTTGCTTGTTTACAAGTTTTTAACTTTTTTAGCAATCCTGGTATTTTATTTACTACGTTGTTTTACATTATATTATTGTAATTTCATTTTTATCTTATACCAAATAAATGTTAATCTGAATCTGAATAATCTGAATAGGCACCCTATTGCTCAATGTTCGATAAACACCGCCCACGTACAGTAGTGCGAAATTGAGGAAAAACAAATGGAATGATCGTTTGCAGAAAAAGAACATCAACTATATGTAGCTGTTTTTATCATTTTGGAGATTGTATGAAGCTTTATTCATTGTGTATATGTTTGCACATGGACCTACTGGCGGATCAAGGGGGGGGACAAAGCCGGCCCGTGCCCCCCCCCCCCCTTTGAGAGGCCCAATTAAATTGTAAAAAATGCCACTATTAAACAGAAGTGTGCCCCCCCCTTTTGAAAACGAATACCTTTTTCTTAATTTCTTTTTTTCTTGTCTATTTTTTTTTTCGTGGACGAAATGTCCTTATTTGTTGGTGGAAAACCTTCTCTCTTTTTTTTTGGTCAAAGTTTTCGTCGGGAAAATGTGCCACCCCCCCCCTTGGAAAATCCTGGGTACGCCCCTGCATGACATAAAACTGGAGCTTCGTAGGAACCATGATTTGATTTGGGAAATACCCACTTTCTGGCAAACTGTGAAATACCAGTCGTTCGTGGAAGCATTGTTGTTTTTTGTGAATGTAAATGAAACCCACAATTTCAAAAGAATATATGAATAATCCAGACATCAAAGTTGGTGCTTATCTCATTAGATTTTAAACCACCATGTTGCATTACTACAAATGACCTTCCTCTGATCATGCGCAGAAAGGAACAACGAACTGGCTTATTTTAACCTGTGTCAATCCCGAAATTTAAGGTGACCCCCCCCCCCCCCCTCTTTAAATTGTTTGCCTTCCGTCGCCAATGCCTATAAATATAATATGGTGCCCATTGCCCAGATTAATACTCTTTTGAATCTTTTAATCCATCTCATGACCGATGAATAAACTACATAACAAGGGATCCAAATCAATTGATTAATTCGTTCTAGCATATAGCTATTAACAGATGGTTCTAGCAAGCTAGCCGAGAGCGAACAAAACGTCTTGACTTAAGGAACGCTATGCACCTGTTACAAGGTATTGTGATGGGTCAGAAAGTATTTTACCTATGCCAACAACAATGTATGTTTCACTGATCAGGAGAGCATTTTCACGAAACAAGTTATTTTCACGGACTATTGTGATGAGCTACTAAAATCCACGAACCTAATTGGCTCACAGCCAATCAGTCATTGAAATTCATTGACTAATTTTATTGTGTCATGTCTTGGTAATGACCAGTGAAGATCCAGGTGAATAGAATATTTCGACGTCAAACAAATCTTTTGGTAGTGTTGCCTATTCAACTGACCGTTTCACTCAATTCGAATTTATTTATCCGACTGAACGAAAAAAGTGCATGGACCACGCCCTGGACAATGCTACATTGGTAGGGGGCTGCAGGGGGGGGGGTAGTCCCGAAGATTTTTTATCAATAGTTTAACAAAATACGAAGAGGTTAAGATTATTGTGATCTCCATCAGTCGACTATGCAGTCTAATTTTGATTTTTTTTATTTTACCGAAATTAAATAAAGAGGGAATATATTGATACTGATGAAACACCAACGTCGTTCTGTCCTGGGTCAATTATTTGGCTCTCTCGTCCTATCTGATGAAGTGGGGGCAATCCAAACCCCAAAATGAAGGAAATTTTGTAATTCTTTAACATTTGGGATAGCTGGAAGATATAATTAGCAATTGTTTCGTGTCCCTCCCCAATTTATGGTATGCAGTACCCGCCCCTTGTGACCACCAAGAAGACCGAATGATCTGAATGCGAAAATGTATTAATCCGCGCCTTTCCAGCTCCTCATCAGTTCAATTGTAGTATGTTTGGATGAGGGCTACAATTCCACGTTTATCAGTTTCATCCGACAAGTTTAGACAATTAATGTCATCTGAAAGGCAAGCAAAGAGGTTAGTTTATTATCTAAATCTTTTATTTTTATGAAATATAATGCATGAAGTGAATTTTTGATCATTTTTGTTACTTGACACAAACAAAAATTATGTTATGTAAAGGGCATATAAGCATGTGAAGGCTACGGTCAAATGCATTTTACATTTCCATTGAATCGTGAAGATAGATAATGAATCTAATTTCTCGAAGGTTAATTTCAACTGTTTAATTTACCTTTACATTGGATTAAAACAGACGACGGAGCCTATTTATTGAACAGTTAAATAATTGTGCGATACAATAAGACTTTGAATCCAAGTTTAACCAGAAGACAGTATCAACCAGAAAAAGACAAGATGTCCACTCCGATAAATTAATTTAAAAAAAATAGGACAAAAGTCTTTTAAATCATATCTGATAAGACAAAAGATTTCAGATATCTACCCCTAACCAAAAAAATGTTCAGATCTGAAAAAATTAAAGACTCTAATTTTGACTGGCCATTGGTATTTTTTTTAGGATAGGTCGGCCTCGAAACATCAGGAGAGATATACTGAAGAAATAAAGACAAGGAAGAAACTCGACAGTTATTGTAAGATCAGACGAGAACAGGAGGCGTGACATCTTCCTGCCTTTAGCCTATCCTGTACTAAGAGCCGTGGAAGATCTTGGTAAGTCAATATTTTATATCGAAAGCATCTACAATTAACATAATAGGACTTTTATATCCTTTTTATAATTTGATGCAATCAGGGCAAAATCGTGAATTTTGACCCCCCCCCATGGTACAACAAATAATCTTAAAAGGATAATGATAATATTATTGTAACCATCTTTAAAAAGTAAACTATTCTATATCACTCACACAACATGCGAGGTATATATATATATATGTGCTTGAGGTTTCAGCAAAAATCAGCATATTTTAAAGGGAGGGGTCTTAAATCATCGATTTTGAGAGAACAAAAATTACAGTTAAGCGTAAGGAAGATATTTATTTCTCCACTGTTCATTGTAGTCTTGAGGACTCCATGATGATGTCTTAAAAATGACATATACTTCTTGTCAATATATGTCATTTTTTAAAGACATCACCATGGAGTCCTCAAGACTACATTGGCGGGATTAGGATGTGTGTGTGTTTGTTTAAGCTGGGGCGGGGACAGTGAAGGGTAACTGAAAATGTTTTGGGGCAAGAGAGGATGGATTTACTTTACATCTTTTTTTATTTTTTTTTATTTCGGGGGGGGGGCAATTTCCTTATGCGCCCCTCACCTTGTAAGGGTACTACCCGTCCCGCTCTCTTTTCTTTCTCTCTTTCACATTCTTCGATCTCACTAGCCCAAATTCGCTGTTGTAATTAGCTACAGTAAATATATGAAATAACAAGCGAGGTATTTCACTTTTGCGTTCGACCAGAGAATTTTGTACATTTCACGGATGCAAGCACGCGCTCATTAAAAAAAGACGTAAATTTCCCGACCCATTGGCCATGTTGAAGGATGATGTGCGGCACGTGCGGAGTGTCGTATCACTTTACACAGGCATGTCACTAAACACTGACTTTAAAGATGGTCCGAGCTGAAAATATTTACATCTAAACAAATAGAGTAAAATCCACTAAAGCAAAGTGCTGACAATTTCATCAAAATCAGATAATAAATAAAGTTGAATTTTTATATTTTTAATAACAGCTATAGGCCTGTGCACATTATCATGAATATTTAAGTGGGCTGAGGATGTCATATATCCCCACTTTCCTTTTTCTTATGATTTTACATGAAAGTCATAATTGATACATTTTTTCATACATGTGAAAATGATGTGGCTCCATTATGATGAAATAAGTTGCGACAATAAATAACTATAATTCACTTAATTAGTTGTCAATCCAATTGTTTTAGTTCATGGTATACAATTTGTTAATGAACCTAATTTCATATAATAAAATACAAAATAACAGGTGGGGATATGAAATCATCAGCCCTACTAATGAATATTCATAAAGATATGCCTAGAAAATTTTCACTGGAATAATGCAAATCTTTAAAATTCAATAACTTTATTTGTTATCCGATTTTGATCAAAATTTCAGCATTTTGCTCTAAAGTATTTATTTAGATAGAAATCAAACAACTTCCCTTTATTTTGATTTTCTAGGAAGCACAGTTACAATGTTTACTGTCGAATGAAATGGGTTTTGTCGGATAAAACGTCAGACAAGTCATTTCGTGAAATGTCCCCCCCCCCCGGCTGAAAAAAAGTTCTATTGAATAGAATAAGATCATAAACCCAACAGACACTGAATATTTGATCGACATCAGATGATTAACGACGAATTTGAAGTTGTCTAAAACTGTCGCGTTATTTTCAAACAATTTTAAGCATGTCTTAATAAATATGCAATGAGCTAGCTTAGTTGATGTCATCTCATGCATTTGTATTTTTTTTCATTATGAAAGTATATTTTTTAACCCTTTCCTTCAATAATGTAAAACCAAGATTGACAACTGGTTTCATTTAAAATATATAAGTAGCAAGGACCAAACAAAGTCAGTTTGCGAAGGTTGGATGATTTCAGCCAACTGTCGTACATTCAAATTAAAACATGAAGTTGAAGCTGAATTTGAAAATTTGATGACATTTTGACAACATAAGGTAGCACTAGGCCTAATATGCAATCCGTCATGAATTTGTATTGTAAAAAAATGGGCTGATACTAAATACACATTTCACTTTTTATTGTATTCCATATTATTGGAACTATTTCATGAGTTTGGTTTAATACAAACAAAAGTAAAATTCACAGCAAAATGCTGAAAATTTCATAAAAATCTGAAAATAACGATTATTGAAATTTAAAGATTGCTAATATTTTTCCGACAACAGTTTTATGAATTCGTCACGAATATTCATTAGGGGAATTAATGTAATGTCCCCACTTTCTCCTTATAATCGTTTCACATTTTAGTGTGTGTGTGTATATGTCTCCCTCATAATGAAATCAACATAAATATCTAATGCAATGATTCAGCTGTCGTACGATTTTTTTTTCACTCATGGGGGACAAAATTTGAATAAACATAATAAATTATTGATTTATTTCATACAATAAAATATAGTAGAAGTTGGGATATGACATAAATTTGCCTATCAAATATTGAAATGCATTGAACCTATTCACCAAAATAATGCAGACCTTTATCGTGCATGAATTCGATATTCTTTGTCCAATTTTGTTTTGTCCGTCTCAATTTTTTTATCTGTTAAAATAATTTTTCAGCCTGTGGCACTCCTTTGATTCAGGATACTAGTAATGCAATTTAATGCCGATAACTAATTCTAATCAATATTGTTCTGGTATTCACAATACTTTTTGTGTGTTTTATTCAATTCCACAGTTTTGACCGATTTGGGGAGTTCGCAATTTATCCAGAATTCGCTTCAAAAGTTGGAAATGAAGATGGAATCAAAAGTGCGACACACGTTTCCTCGGTAAAGACTTGGCCTGTGTTCTAATTCAGACATTGTCGACTAATTCATCACAGCCAAAATACCACATCTCCTCCAGTGCTGTAACATCAGTGAGAAGTGCAGCCGGGGAGACCTGGTGGCTTCAGATAAGAAGGCTACATTTGTAGAATATGGACACGAAGAACGGAGAACTTGTTAGTAACATTCTTTGCGATACATTCCTTGCTCTACTGCACAGGTGCATGTATTGGCGCCAACTGCATCCAGCTCATCATATCAAAATTAATGCGTCATATTTTAAGTCAAGTGATCAAGCAGAATCCTTTCTCCCCGAGGACAGACAGGCACACAGGTCCAACAATACAGGAACTACGCAAACGGGATGTAATTTATATTTAAGAAGATATCTTTGGTAGCCGGCGAATATTTATCCATTTGTAATATCGACAGAAAGAACTTGAGATACAGGATCACTTAGCAAACTTTTTCTTGGCCAGAAACTCTTCAATTTTATATGCGGACTAGAAAACCATTTTCACGGCAGAGCTTCGCCGAGGCTAATCCGAACCTCAGCCCCAGCTAAGTCACGGGAGGTTTGTTGATGGGTCTCAAGACGGTTGTTCTGCCCTTGATTTATAAATTTGAACTTAGTTATTTTGTGACCATCAGCGGATAGACACGTTTGTGGAGCTTTAGAGAAATATTTCTTTATTGGAACATATGAAAAATTGTGAAGTTACTGAATATGTGTTGGATCATGGATGCATGGCGACGCCGTCAAAGAGAGGACAGATGAACATGCTGAGACTGATCAAACGTTGCTGTATGAGTGAGTCCTTTTACCCGTAGAACAATACAGCAATATCACTTAATGGTCTTAATGAAACTTTAAAATCTATGGAAATTGGTTAAGTTTAGGTTTTAGTGCCAGGATTCGTAGCGTAAGTTTATGTAGCCCCCCCCCCCCCCCCTGTAGGCGTAGAATAGGCGCCTGGCCGAAACTTATTCTTTAGCCCTTTTCCATAAAATTTAATGTGTCATGTCAAGAAGATTGCTGTGTTGTCACCTACGGGTAATGACATTCAATTCATAATTTTATTGAATGTTCGCCGAAAGCTTTACCACTTTTTTTTAACAAAAAGGTGGTAAGGCTTTTACCCTTTCCCGACAATTCTCCTAGAATTGTTCGTCGGTGTATTCAGGGGCGGTTCCACTTGCAGAGGGCACCTAGGCTCTGGGAACGATTTTTGAACAGGATGTGCCGATTTAAATTTGACAAGCAAAAAAAAGTTTTCAATACAAAACGAAGGTCATTTTGTTAACGATAAATTTGACAAGCAAACCAAAAAAAAGTTTTCGCTACATAATGAAGGAGATTTTTGGTAAATTTATGTTATTTGGCTTACCTACCAGATTTCTAGGGGTGCTGCCGATGATGAATAACACACGCATCACCCCCGCCTTCCAGAGCGATGGGCAGGGGGTCTCACCCCCGATGAAAAATCAAACAAAAAAGAGGATAAGAAACAAGAACGATAAGACAGTATTCAAGTTTTGGGTCGTTAAACTCTAACAAACCCTACCCTTGAATTGATAAAATAATACTGTCACCGTTTTGGTAGTCTTGCCCCTAATACCCTGGCACCGCCCCTGAATGAAAAAAAATCACATGCCAAGATATTGGCTGGTGAAATTTGCGTAAAACAATTATATTCGATATTTCGGGCGTTAAATCGATTTCGCATCCGAAACTGGACATCACGTTTGTCCATATCCGATCCGTATGATTACAAGGTGAGTTTCATTTAATTTTTGTTCTTTTTCTAATTCCGCATATTTCATTTGGGCATGGTAAGTATATTCGTTAAGTTCTGAATAATACATTTCTTCATTAACAATAAATTGGTGCAGTGCACAGTCCCGAAATTCAAGACCATACAGAGTTATTTCGGTAATCTTCAAGAAGTCAAGTATAAGTGAGATGGATGGTTTATTAAATGATAGCTAGAATGAGTGACAAAGATCCAAAGTTGGAAAAGGGCAATAGTAGTTCAGAATTCCACAAATTGATATATGTTAGAACCTAGATCTTTTTGTCAATTTATGCTCAGATGGTAATATCCGTACTTCTTGTTCTGCAACAGTCCCAAACACAGTCCCACACACGTAATAATAGATCTAGAGATCGTTACCATGGTTGTAACTCACAGGATCGTGGATGGGAAAGGGCCATGGGTGCATAAAGAGGGGTAGGTGATAATAATGATAGAATACTTGACAGAAACCTAGCTTTCTTTCGGTTTTTTAGAACCTAACAGAAACAGAAAACCTTGCTGAAACAAAAAGGTTTATGATGATTATTATAAAAGTAAAATGTAAATGAAGTTTATTTAGAATATAACTGAAACAGAAAACCTTCCTGAAACGAAAAGGTTTATGATGATGATGATGAAAGTGATAATAGTGATGATTGTCAAATATGACGGACGATAAAGTTTATTTAGAATCTATCTGATGCAGAAAACCTTGATGAAACAAAAAGGTTTAATTATTATAAAAATTTGAATGTTGCCAAATACGAATATGAAAGACCGTGTAGTGTATTTAGAATCTAACCCAAACGAATAGGTTTATGGTGATTATTATAAAAATAATGTTCATTAACAAATATGAAACACAATGTAGTGTATTCAGAATCTAACTGACAAAAAACTTGCTAAAACGAAAATGTTTATGATAAAAATGATTATAATGATTAATGTCAAATATGACGGACGATGAAGTTTACTTAGAATCTAACTGAAACAGAAAACCTTGCTGAAACTAAAATGTTTATGATGATGATGAAAGTTATGATTGTCAAATATGAATTAAAATTAACTTTATTCATAATCTAACTGAAACAAAAGGGATTATGATTATTATGAAAGTGATTATAGTGATATTTGTAAAAAAAAATGGAGTTTATTTAGTACCTATCTGATTCAGAAAGCCTTGCTCAAACAAAAAAGGCTTATGATGAAAGGTTTAAGATGATTATTATAAAAGTAATGATGATCATTGTAAAATATGACATACTATGATCTTTATGTAGAATCTAACTGATGCAGAAAACCTTGCTGAAACAAAAAGGTCTATCATGATTAGGAAAGGGATTTGATGATTATTGTCATTTATAAAAGACAATGAAGTTTATTTAGAACCTTGCTGAAATCATGGATCTACTACTAAAATTTATGCTAAAAGTGATTATGATTATAAAAGTGATGATAATGATGATCTTTCCGAAATATAAGACAAAGAAGTGTGTTTTATATGCTAGATCTAATGCCTAAGTCATTTACTAGATTAATGATTTATCAAAATCAAGCTATTTCATTAACCTTGTTCTTATTGTGTGTTTATGTTTCAGGTATGGAATGCTCAAAATATCGACATGATACACCGACACGTTTAGATTGGAAAACAACAACAAAAAATATTAGCATATCTTTTCTGCCTGTTTACCTGAGTTAACCCCTGGAACGTGAGCAACATTCTGCAAGAATTATTTACCTGTAGAACAATAAAGTAATATTACTGATCTTAATGAAACTAAGAATTTTATCGAGCTGGTTTGTTGAAGGCAAGTTTAGTGTCAGGATTTCTTTAGGTTTCATTAGGTCCCCAGTAGGCGCCTGACAGTTTAAGCTTGTTCTTTAAACCAGCTCGTTAAGATTTATTGTTTCATGTCAAGAAGATTACTGTATTGTCAACTAAAGGTTGCTTATTTTCAACGTGGTTGGGATAGTTCGACTGTTTTGATAAAAAAAAATGTTGAGGTTGTGCCTTATTTAGGCCCAACTATCGTTAGTTGTTTTGCGTTCTGACGTTATAGTTTTGATTAGCAAAAATTATCAAGGAGCTTCCAACATAATAGAGTCGTTGATTCGTCGATTATTTTCGTGCGATCGTATGTTCCTCGCTTTCAATGGTCATTCTCAATATGCACATCATAAATCATCGATCGTCTCGTTCGTTTGAATGATCGCGGTAAGTTTAAAATCATTGCCACTCTTTGAAAATCTCTTTGCTGATATATTTTTCTATTGATTTATTGCTATAATTAAAAGTTCTTAACTTAGAAGTAATATTTTATGTAGAGCAACATTCTAATGCACGCACATTTAATACTGTGATGGAAACAATTAGTAAAATTATCTTAAATCTTGTTAATATGAATAGGCCTTCAGAACAACTAGTTATATACAAAGCGCTGAATTTGATAATGATGAGACTAGAGCCAGTAGCGACATTAATATACTAAATGATACTTGCAGATGATGAAAGATATCCAATATTCAGCATCAAAAGGTGGATAAGGACAAGGTTTATTCAGAAGTCCACGACTTCATGTACTTTAGGCCTAGATCTTTTCTTAATTCTTATTCGACAATTTGAAGCTATATCAACAGTATCACGCGCAGTCCCACACACGTAATGAAGAAATGGATTTTAGAGGCAGTTGCCATGTCGAATAGGCATGATAGGAAAGAGCCATAGACGCGTAGAGTAGGAAAATGATAACAGTAATAGCTTACATGACAAAAGCTCACCTGACAAAAGCTAATTTTTTCGGTTATTTAGAAACTAACTGAAAAGAAAACATTGCTGAAACAAAAAGGGTTTATGATGATTATGAACATGGTGAAGGTGATAATGATGATCATTGTCAAATTAAAATAACACTGAAGTTTCTTTATATTCTAGATCTAGTGCATAATTCATCTATTAGATTAAGAAACCATTATCAGACCAAAGCTTTTCATTATAATTAACATTGATATTTTTGTGTTTATGTTTCAGGTATGGAATGCTCAAAATATTTACATGATACAAGAGGCGCCCGCTAGATTGTTAAAAAAAAGGATCGTCGAGTATATTATCGGCCTGTCGACCTGAGTAAACATGGTAAAACTCATACATGAGTCAGAATTAGTTACCTGTAGAACAGTACACTTCATGATCTTAATGAAACTATGAATTTTATCGAGCTGGTTTGTTAAGGCCAAGTTTAGTGTCAGGATTTCTAGGCAAAATTTATACATTAGGTCCCCAGTAGGCGCCTGACAGTTTAAGCTTGTTCTTAAACTAGCTCGTTAAGATTTGTTATTTCATGTCAAGAAAATTGCTGTATTGTCAACTAAAGGTTGCTTATTTTCAACGTGATTAGGATGATTGGAATGTTCCGAAAAAAAAAACAGTTGAGGTCGGACTCGTTTGTCTTTTTACCTTCTGACATACTTTCAATTAGCAAAAATGCGTTGTAAAAGTCGTCATACGTTAATTCTTTTCATGCGATCGTACGTTTCACGCTTTCTCGCTTTAAATCGTCACGGCTTTATATGCAATTCATTAATCGATCGTCTCGTTCGTTTAAATGATGTCGGTAAGTTTAGATTAATACTCTTTTCAGATTATATTTCAGACACTAGTCTCTTCATTCGTTTGATTTAGTGTTGTAATTCAAATTCTGTAATTTGCATGTAACATTTTTATATTGAACCACGTTCTCATGCACGTGCATGTAATGCTATAATGCAATATTGTTCTTAGTAAAATTATCTTCATTTTTTGAAATATGAGAGGCTTTACACTAATTAGTTAATAAAAGCTAAATTTGATAATTAAGATAATCAAACTAGTAGCAATTTGATGAGGTGATTACAAGGAGTGGCAAACAATTTTCCAATATTCAGAGGTAAAAGTTTGATAAGGAAAAGAGGAGCTTGGAATTTAACAACTTTATATATTTTAGCCCTAGATCTTTTTTTAAGATGCTCAGATGGGATTTTCGCAATTCTTGATCGGCAGTTTGAAGCTATAACAGTCCCACGCACAGCCCCACACACGTAATGGTTTAGATCTCGTAGATAGGAAAGGGTCATGGGCCTGTAGAGTGGGGAAAATAGCTTCTGACAAAAGCCTAATTTACTTTTGGTTATTTAGAACCTAACTGAAACAGACACTTTTCTGTAACAAGGTTTTATAATGAATATAATACTCAATTATTGTTTAGCACGAATTACAGTTAAGTCTCTTTACGATTATGAAAGTAGTGATAGTGATGATCATTGTCAAACCAGACAATAAATTTGGTTCGTAGTCTAGATTTAGTGCATATTTCATTTATGCTTATTACATTTAGAAACCATTATCAAAACTATGCTATTTTAATTACTTTGATTTATTTGTGTGTTTATATTTCAGGTATGGAATGCTCGGAATACCTACGTAATACAAGAGGCGTCTAGATTGCGATAAAAACAAATCGTTGCTTATATTATCGGCCTGTCGACCTGAGTAAAAAATGGTAAACATGCATGAGCAAGAATAATTTACTTGTGTAATAATACAGTAATATCACTTCATGATCTTAATGAAACTATGAATTTTATCGAGCTGGTTTGTTAAGGCCAAGTTTAGTGTCAGGATTTTTAGGCAAAATTTACACATTAGGTCCCCAATAGGCGCCTGACAGTTTAAGCTTGTTCTTAAACTAGCTCCTTAAAATTTGTTATTTCATGTCAAGAAGATTGCTGTAATGTTACCTAAAGGTTGCTTATTTTCAGCCTGATTGGGATAGACCTTATGACATTAGACTTTCGGTAAGCAAAATTTCCGCTGTTAACAATCGTTCATTCGTTAATTCTCTTCGTGCGATCGTATGTTTCTCGCTTTTAATCATTATCCTCATCAGCTCGATAAGCACATCATAAATCATCGCTCGTCTCGTTCGTTTGAATGATCATGGTGAGTTTAAATTCCTTAACAATCTTGATTACTGCTATAAGTATATATATTTATTGATTTATTGCTGTTCAGATTTTCGTAATTTTAATTTGAAATTATTTAGAACATGCGCATACATATAATCTAGTGACGGAGACGTTGTTCTTAAATAAGTTACGGCAAAATCGTTAGCCTTTAAAACGGACATACTGAAGCTTTCCGACATGCACTCATCGAAGAAAAATCGCATTAGTTACCAGAACGCTAGAGAGAAACAATATATTATGGAACCGAAAGACACAATGGGACGTTAAACGGCAAGCTGTGATTGTCAGTTGGTCCGTTTTAAAAAAAGGCAATTTTTCGATAGTTTTCTAAGCAAAATTATTTTGAATTTTAAACTAGTTATACAAAGCACTCAATTTCACAATGGTGATTATGAAACTACGGTAGTAAGAACATTGATTTGATATCAGTTCTATTTTACAAATAGAAATGACGAGTAGGCCTAGAAAACATCAATTGCCAATATTCTTTGGAAGTTTAGTTTATATTCTAGATCTATATGGTATATGTAATTATAATTCAAGTGTAATCAAAATGCCACTCGATCATCAGAAAAAAATATTCATCTTGTTTGTTACAGATCTGTAATGGGAGGTCAATACGTCCTCGCGCAGTTTTGGAGAGAAGTTTCTGCAACCATAATGACTAGGAAAAAAACCTCGTAAAAATGAACCAAGCTCTGCGCAAGCCACATGCCTATGGAACAAAAAGGAATGTCACTGCAACGCACATAAATGAACATTTTATGAATTTTTTAAAGAGGAATTAGAAACAAGGGTTTTAAGTAAACCAAGTACATTATGTGTAGAGTATGATTGAAATTAGGTTATTTTGTTCGACACGATAGAACATAGGGTATACTGATTATTATATTTTATACCATAGCAACTAGGTACCTTTCTTCGTCGCCCTTTCATCATATAGTAACACGGGACATTCCAACTACAACTATTTGTCGCCCTTTCTTCATAAAGCAACAGGCCTTTCATCTACAACTCTTCGTCAAAGTTTCATCAAATATCTACCACTCGTTGTCTCCCTTTCATCACAGAACAACACGTCACCTTTCATCCACTCTTTGCCACCCTTTCATCATAGAGCATCAAATCATCATTCATCATCCTTTCATCAAAGAGCATCAGAGTCACTCTTCATCACCCTTTCATCAAAGTGCATCGTAACTTTTGTCACCCTTTCATCAAAGGGTATCGTTTCACTTTTCGTCACCCTTTCATAAAAACACCAAAACCTTTCGTCGCCCTTTCATCAAAGAACAATGATTCGCCCTTCATCAAGTTGCCATTTGTCACTCTTCGTAGCCCTTCGTCACCCTATTCATCTCCCTTTCAACAAAGAGCATTAAATCTCTTTTCGTCTCCCTGTCATCAAAGTGCATCAATTCGCCGTTCATCTCTCTTTCATCAAAGAGCATCAAGTTGCCCTTTGTCACCCTTCGTCACCCTTTTATCAAAGAGCAACGAGTCACTCTTCGTCGCCCTTCGTCACCCTCTCATAAAAGAGAACCAAATCATTTTCGTCACCCTTTCATTATAGAGCATCAAGACACTCTTCATCACCCTTTCATCAACGAGCATCGTAACTTTTCGTCACCCTTTCATAAGAAAACACCAACACGTTTCTTCCCTCTTTCATCAAAGAGCACCAAGTCACTCTTCGTCATCCTTTCGCCAAATAACATCAAGTAATCATTCATCACCCTTTTTAAAAAAGAGCATTAAGTCTCTTTTTGTCTCCCTTTCATCAAAAAGCATCAGGTTGCCCTTCGTCCCCCTTTCACAAAAAAGCACCAAGCCACTTTTCATCACCCATTTATAAAAGACAAGTCTCTTTCGTCTCCCTGTCATCAAAGTGCATCAATTCGCCCTTCATCTCTCTTTCACCAAAAAGCATAAAGTTGCCCTTCGTCACCCTTCGTCACACTTTCATCAAAGAGCAACGAGTCACTCTTCGTCGCCCTTCGTCACCCTCTCATAAAAGAGAACTAAATCATTTTCGTCACCCTTCCATTAAAGAGCATCAAGTAAATTTTCGCCCCCCGTTCATAAGAGAGCATCAAGTCGCCCTTCGTCGCCCTTTCATCCAAGATCATCAAGTCGCCCTTTGTCACCCTGTCATAAAAGTGCATCAAGTCATTTTTCGTCACCCTTTCATAAGTGCAAGTCTCTTTCGTCCTCCCCCTGTCACAAAACAATATCAAGTCATTTTTCGTCACCCTTCCATCAAAGAGCATCAAGTCGCCCTTCGTCACCCTTTTATCATAGAGCATCAAGTCGCCCTTCGTCACCCTTTCATCAAAGAGCATAACGTTACTCTTTGTCATCCTTTCATCAAAGATGATCAAGTCATTTTCGTCACCCTTTCATGAAAAAACAAGTCTCTTTTTGTACCCCGTCATCAAAGAGAATCAAGTCACTCTTCGTCACCCTTTCATCAAATTGCAACATGTCATTTTTCGTCTCCCTTTCATCAAAGATCATCAAGTCGCTTTTTATTTACTATTCATTTCCTTTTCATCAAAGCGCATCAAGTCTCTTTCGTCTCCATTTCATCAAACAGCATCAAATCGCCCTTCATCCCCTTTCAAAGAGCAACGATTCACTTTTGTCACCCTTTCATAAGAGCATCAATTATATTTCGGCACCCTTTCATAAAAAAGCATCAAGTCACCCTTCGTCACCCTTTCAACAAAGAGCATCAAGTCGCCCTTCGTCACCATTTCATAAAAAAGGCACCAAGTCACTTTTTGTCAACCTTTCTTAAAAGAGCATCAAGTCTCGTTTTGTCCCCCTGTCATTAAAGAGCATCAAGTCTCTTTTCGTCAATCTTTCATCAAAGAGCATCAAATCGCCCTTCATCTCCCTTTCATCAAAGAGCAACAATACACTTTCGTCATCCTTTCATAAGAGAGCATCAATTCACTTTCGCCACCATTTCATAAAAGAGCATCAAGTCGCGATTCGTCACCTTGTCATCAAAGAGCATCAAGTCTCTTTTCGTCAATCTTTCATCAAAGATCATCAAATCGCCCTTCATCTCCCTTTCATCAAAGAGCAACAATTCACTTTCGTCATCCTTTCATAAGAGAGCATCAATTCACTTTCGCCACCATTTCATAAAAGAGCATCAAGTCGCCGTTCGTCACCTTTTCAACAAAGAGCATAAAGTCGCTCTTCTTTACCCTTTCATATAAGAGCAGCAGGGCGCGACAAACCCGCTTGCCCGCTTGCCCGGGGCAAGTGAAAATGACGTGCGGGCAAGCACCTCTCAAAGTCAATTGCCCGATCGGGCAAGTGGTTGTTGCGTCTTTTTTTTCAGTACCGTACCTCGTTTTTCCATAAATCATCCAAAATCATGAATAAGCCTTAAAAAATAGCGAGTAGCGCAGTTTCAAATTCCGAAATTGCGTTATTTTTTCTGTACCACGTATTTCCATACATGGTACCAGGTATGAAAAAATCAACGCAATGGCCGGGAAACAGTTGAATGTAGTATAGGGGTCCATTATGACTACCACCATGTGCAATTTCTAATGCACATTTTCCCCCTTCCGATATCACAATTCTGTGATAAAATAATTAGAATTACACAGGAAATAAATCACAGAGTCTAGTAACCTCGCATTGGTGAGTTGTCATGTCATTCGGCTTTGCTTCTCAAAACGGCCTATTAACATTCAAAATAACTTGCCGTATTGGTTAAATATAACTTAAAATTCATTTGTTTCCCTTTTTGAGGGGATGAGGTAAATATCAGACAATAAATCATCAAACAAAGCTCCATCTATTTTACAAGGCCGGCGGGAGGCTCACACACGTGCGCATACTAGCTAGCCAGTCTGAGCTCTGTCTCTCTGCCAGAGCTCTGGGGGAGAATTCGCTCAGTAAAGGCCTCTTTGATGGTGATTTTCTGTTTCAGACAGAGTTTACATTTCGGGTATATTATTCAAAACTTCCAATAAAGTTTGATGATTTCTTCATTGTCATGTATATTTAAGTTATTAATGAATACATTCTCACCAAATTTAGACTCCCCCATAGAGAAATGCAATTTTCGTAGAAGTCTGCGTTTTCAAAGAACTTCAGGAAAAGTTAGGGTATGTGGGCCTTTATTACATGGCCGAGTACAGGTTATTGTACTGGAATAGGCGAAGTAGAAATTAGATATTGAATTCATTTAAATCAAAGTTCAACTCACAGTCACACCCACACAAACACACACACACACACCCAAGATTCTAAGCATAGTGAAAAAAATTACTTAAAAATCATACAATATTAAACAATGTTACTAATAATTCATTAATAAGTGAACAGATAGAAAAAAAAGTAGCATGTGAAAACATGTAGATAAAATTATTGACCGAGTGGAACATCATAAAATGATGAAGAAAAGACTTGATGGTTTCCAACTAATTTTTTTTTAAATCAAGGAAATATGGAAAATAAATGACCATTTCATGGATTTAAAGATGCAAAATGTGAAATTTTAGCCTCTCCACTTTTGATAAAATAATTTTTTCCGAGTCAATAAAGAGCTGAACATTTTTCACTGGCTTTCTTTATAGTTTCCAACTACGGTAAATGAAAGCAATTCTAAGGAAATATGTTACGCAGGTAGCCATTTCATGGATTTAAAGATGCAAAATATGAAATTTTAGCAACTTTTGTTGAAGAGTTTTATAAAACCTTAAATACCCATAAAATATCGATTTTTTTTCTCCAAAATAAACATAAAGACTCGGGCCTACGTTGCTGAAAATATCCTTTTCAATGTGTGTTCTTTTATACTGGACATGATTCTCAATTGTTATTTTGTATACCTTAATAAAAATAAGAGTAGTGCCGTCATAATGAAAAAATTATTTTAAAAATTGGGCAAGCAGTTTTTTCTATCGGGCAAGCAAATTTTTTCATCACTTGCCCAACAGGGCAAGTGACGAAAAAATTTTTTGTAGAGGCCTGGAGCACCAAGTCATTTTTTGTCAACCTTTCTTAAAAGAGTATCAAGTCTCGTTTCATCCCCCTGTCATAAAAGAGCATCAAGACTCTTTCATTTACCGGTAATCAAAGAGCATAAAGTCGCCCTTCGTTATCCTTTCATAAAAGAGCATCAAGCCACCCTTTGTCACCCTTTCATCAAATATGATCAGTCATTTTCGTCACCCTTTCATAAAAGAGCATCAAGTCTCTTTTCGTTTATCGGTCATCAAAGAGCATCAAGTCGCCCTTTGTCACCCTTCGTCACCCTTTCATGAAAGAGAACCAAGGCATTTTCGTCACCCTTTCAAAAAGGAGCATTCAGTCTCGTCTCCCTTTCGTCAAGAAGCATCAAGTTGCCCGTCGTCACCCTTTCATCAAAGAAAATCAATTATATTTCGGCACCCTTTCATAAAAAAGCATCAAGTCACCCTTCGTCACCCTTTCAACAAAGAGCATAAAGTCGCTCTTCTTTACCCTTTCATATAAGAGCACCAAGTCCTTTTTTGTCAACCTTTCTTAAAAGAGTATCAAGTCTCGTTTCATCCCCCTGTCATAAAAGAGCATCAAGACTCTTTCGTTTACCGGTCATCAAAGAGCATAAAGTCGCCCTTCGTCATCCTTTCATAAAAGAGCATCAAGCCACCCTTTGTCACCCTTTCATCAAATATGATCAGTCATTTTCGTCACCCTTTCATAAAAGAGCATCAAGTCTCTTTTCGTTTATCGGTCATCAAAGAGCATCAAGTCGCCCTTTGTCACCCTTCGTCACCCTTTCATGAAAGAGAACCAAGGCATTTTCGTCACCCTTTCATAAAGGAGCATTCAGTCTCGTCTCCCTTTCGTCAAGAAGCATCAAGTTGCCCGTCGTCACCCTTTCATCAAAGAAAATCAAGGCATCATTCATCACCCTTTCAACAAAGAGCTTTAAATCTCTTTTTCGTCTCCTTGTCATCAAAAAGTGCATCAAGTCGCACTTCTTCACTCTTTCATCAAAAAGCATAAAGTCACTCTTCGTCACCCTTCGTCACACTTTCATCAAAGAGCAACGAGTCACTCTTCGTCGCCCTTCGTCACCCTCTCATAAAAGAGAACTAAATCATTTTCGTCACCCTTCCATTAAAGAGCATCAAGTAAATTTTCGCCCCCCGTTCATAAGAGAGCATCAAGTCGCCCTTCGTCGCCCTTTCATCCAAGATCATCAAGTCGCCCTTTGTCACCCTGTCATAAAAGTGCATCAAGTCATTTTTCGTCACCCTTCCATCAAAGAGCATCAAGTCGCCCTTCGTCACCATTTTATCATAGAGCATCAAGTCGCCCTTCGTCACCCTTTCATCAAAGAGCATAACGTTACTCTTTGTCATCCTTTCATTAAAGATGATCAAGTCATTTTCGTCACCCTTTCATGAAAAAACATCAAGTCTCTTTTTGTAACCCGTCATCAAAGAGCATTAAGTCACTCTTGGTGACCCTTTCATCAAATAGCAACATGTCATTTTTCGTCTCCCTTTCATCAAAGATCATCAAGTCGCTTTTTTATTTACTATTCATCTCCCTTTCATCATACAGCATAAAGTCGTCCTTTGTCACCATTTTATAAAAAAGCACCTAGTCATTTTTTGTCAACCTTTCTTAAAAGAGCAAATCTCATTTCGTCCCCCTGTCATAAAAGAGCATCAGGTCTCTTTTCATCACCCTTTCATCAAAGTAGCCCTTCGTCACCCTTTCATCAAAGAGCAACGATTCACTTTCGTCATCCTTTCATAAGAGAGCATCAATTATATTTCGGCACCCTTTCACAAAAAAAGCATCAAGTCACCCTTTCAACAAAGAGCATCAATTCGCCCTTCGTCACCATTTTATAAAAAAGCACCTAGTCATTTTTTGTCAACCTTTCTTAAAAGAGCAAGTCTCGTTTCGTCCCCCTGTCATAAAAGAGCATCAGGTCTCTTTTCGTCACCCTTTCATCAAAGAGCAACAATTCACTTTGGTCATCCTTTCATAAGAGAGCATCAAGTCGCCCTTTGTCACCCTTTCATCAAATAGAATCAAATTATTTTCGTCACCCTTTCATAAAAGAGCATTAAGTCTCGCTTTGACCCCCTGTCATAAAAGAGCATCAAGTCTCTTTTCGTTTATCGGTCATCAAAGAGCATCAAGTCGCCCTTTGTCACCCTTTCATCAAATATGATCAGGTCGCCCTTCGTCACCATTTCATAAAAGAGCATTAAGTCTCTTCGTATCCCGTCATCAAAGGTCATAAAGTCGCCCCTCGTCACCCTTTCATCAGAGAGCATCAAGTCACTTTTCGTCACCCTTTTATAAAAGGGCATCAATTCGCCCTTCGTCACCCTTTCATAAAAGGGCATCAAGTCGCCCTTTGTCATTCTTTCATAAAAGAGCACCGAGTCGCTATTCGTCATCCTAAATTCAATGAGCATCAAGTTGCCCTTCGTCACCCTTTTGTCAAAGATCATCATGTCATCCTTCCTCTAATTAAAAAGGTAAGTTATAATTGATAGTTTTAAACGATACATATTGGTTTGACATTAATTAAATCTATAAAAGGGTACAATATATGAAACACACATTTAACGTGTTTAATGAAGTCTATTTTCAACAAATATGAGCAGGGACGAAATGTTTTTAGATGAAAAAGTAAATTTGAATGCATCCCCAGATATTTCGAATTTAAATGAGAAATCAAAATATTAACATATTTCATTAAATTTAGTCCCTGATTTTGAAAGGAAGATCGAAAATATATTTGGTCGGACCAATATAGAATGAAAATGCCTATGTATGTTATTTGATGTTTATTTAGCAGATAGAATAAGAGTCATATGTAATCACTTTTTAATGTTTCGTAAATCTATTTATAGCATGTAAGTTTAACATTTTAACCTTTTAATGGTGACAACATATTTGGTATGATGGCTACCATGGCAATCAAAATATTGATATACAGAAAATATCGCTTTGATAGTTTCAAGAGCTAAATTTATATTTCATTCTGATATATCATTCTCTTTACAGGCTAGACGTGACTGAACCTAATAATGATAATTCTTATCTACCAAGGGTAGCCACTTCACTCCAGCATAATTTGAAATCTTCCTCGAGAGTGGACCCTGTTTGGATATTTTTATATTATTTGTATCCTTTATGATTAAGTTAATTATGTCCATTTTCCCTCTGATAGCCAGCTCAGCTTTCAAAGGGAGAGTTGCTGACAAAAGACAGAAAAGTCCAAGTTCAAAATATGTAATTTAGCTGTAATTCGCTTACTTTTCGTTTCTCATAACTTCTGATACATTCTTTATTCAGGTTGGCGCGTTTAAGAAAAGAAATATATTAGAATTTTATTATGCAAACTTCCATAGCATAATCATTATTTTCTTTTCAGGCTGGATGCGTTTTAAACATATCATTAATGTATCTTATTATAGCCACTCTAGCTTTTGTTTTTCAGATGGTCCTGTTAAGCATTAAGTTATTTCCCGTATATAGTGATTCTTGTTTACACAAGGTAGCCTCTCCGTGGTTTTGTTGGTGAACCTCCACCTGTATTGCTAACAGAATGAAGTATATGACCATTAATCTAGGACTCTTATTTATCCAAAGTATATAGCCACTAAGAGTATCAAAGTTAGTTTCTAATGTTAATGAGGGTTTTTTATTCTTAGACCCATTTTAATTCCATATGGTGCAGTATACTTATTGAAGTTTAACATTATCTTGGACAATCGTTTATTTCATTTTCTTTTACAACAAAATTTTATTCTCTTTCAGAATTGGATACCTTTAACGCAGTGCAATTAATGACCGTTGGTGGCAGCATTTCAACATGTTCTTCTTAAAGACTCTTTTAGGGATGCAGGGTTGCAACTTCAGTGTTTACTACCGGACTTTGAGCGTATTCACCTTTCACAAGCTATAATAATTACCATTATTTAAAAAGGGTTCTTATTTACAGAGGGAATCCACTCCAGCTAGTGCAACCGGGCTCTACTTAATGTTTGTCCCGAGTACCAATTTTAGCTTTTTTATTGGCGGTCGGCTTTCAGTGACCCAGTAATGTGCTATATTATTTGCTTATAATTGCTTTTATTTACCCAATGTAGCAATTTTGACATTTCTGGCAGCAACTCGGTGACACTAAAACATCTTAAGGCAGAGGTCCCATTTTTTATAGCCCCTCGAGGTTTTCTTGGCCGTTTTTCACCAGGCCCTGCTTAAAGTTTTTATTCCCGTCAAAGAGTAACGCTTTCTTTTATTAGAGGGCCACTTCGGACATTCGTTGGCAATCTTCTAACTGTATTACTAACAAAATGAAATTTATTTTCTTAATTAGCCACTAATGATTTTCGATTGGAGATTAATATGATCATTTCTCTTTGTCATTTAGAGGGTGATCAGGAGACAAAACAATTTTAATGTCTTATGATTCAATATACATGTACTTCTTGAAATGTAAGATTATCAGGAGTTATTTAATTTTCTTTTTTGCTTGCTATGTCGAAATTTTATTCTCGTTCAGGATTGGATACCTTTAACGCAAATGAATTCCACGTAACTTGTGATCATTCTCTTTTCAGGCAGGTTGCGACTTAAACATTATATCGAAGTCTTTTTCCCCAGGAATGGTCATATTTCACCAGGCCCTGCTTAACAAAGTTTTTATTCCCGTCAAAGAGTAACACTTTTGTTAGGGGCCACTTCGGTTATTCGTTGGCAATCTTCTAACTGTATTACTAACAAAATGGAATTTATTTTCTTTCTTAATTAGCCACTATGGGTTTTTGTGATTTTCTGATGGAGATTAATATGATAATTTCTCCTTGTCATTTAGAGGGTGATCAGGAGAAAAAAAAAACATTTAAATGTCATGATTCAATATACTTCTTGAAATGTAAAATTATCAGGAGTTATTGCATTTTCTTTTTTTGCTTGCTATGTCGAAATTGTATTCTTGTTCAGGATTGGATACCTTTAACGCAGATGAACGGTTGCGACTTCAATGTTTACTCCCGGGCGACATTCTGCGTACTTGTCTTTTTATCCATATCAATAAAGGTTCTTATTTACAGAAGGAATCAATTCCAGCCAGCAGCAACCACCGAGCAGGCTTTGTTTAATGTTTGTCCTGAGTAGTTACTTTTGTCCTAGGTCATATTACTTTTTTTTATATCAACTTTTATTTATCCAGTGTAGCAACTTTAAATTTAGGCAACATTCCATTGGCAAAAATTTCTATTCCTGTTAAAAGTGATCCTTGTGTTTCTCAGGGAACCACTTCAGATTATTATTGGCGACCTTCCAGCTGTAACGGAATTCAATATTTTATTCTTGATTGTGATCCCTCTTTCTTCAGGGGAGCCCTTTCGCGTTTTACCGATGGTCTTAATTTGTTTTCTATTTCCTATTTCCCTTTCCATTTTTAAAACCAGTGTGATATACAGAACCGCTTGATACCATAAAGTGCGATGTTCCTGAAATGTATAGTTATCCTGGATATATCTGTATAGCATTTGTTTCTACTCATTTCATTGAAATACTTTGTACGCTGCACGCTGTAAGCAATTTTTTATTGTATAATGTACATACACTTGCACGCTGCACTTCGCCAGTACGACAATACACCAGACGGTGGACTGTACTGTTTCCAGAAGAAGAAGAAGAAGAAGAAGAAGAAATATTCTTTCAGGACCAGATGCCTTTATTTCACTGCAATATTATGAATCGCCATGATAATCGCATTCCAAACAGGTCCAATAATACATACATTTTCTTTTGGTTTGATGCAGGGATAACATCTCATTATTTACTATTGGACTTTCAGCATAAGAACAAAATTTAATCATCTTGTTAATAATGAAGGTCCTTAATTACCCAGATTATTCACTTTGAATTTAGGTAACGGTCTTACGCGGGCTCTACTTCATGTGTTAATGGAAAAAAAAATCTTTTTTAACGAGGGTGGACAATTCAGCCTCTACTGGTCTTCCAGCTGAGTCCGCTAACCATGTTTAATTATTTTGTGTCCTAACTGATAGTGACTCTAAAATTCTATTTATATATACGTACCAAATCCAGGCCCGGGATCCAGGCTAGGTACTTTCGGCATTTATTCGCAGTCTTCCAGCATGCCTAATTGCTAAACATAGTTAAGATTTTATTTCCTAAAATAATAACTTTATCTGAGGTAAACGGTCGTTTTTTACTGGTAGTCAACGCACCCAGCTGATCCTGCTAAACACAACCATGATAACAAGTACGTACGTCATGGTCATTAATTTCATTTTCCGAAGGATGTCCAAGTTGGCTTTTGTTGATGGCCTTCCATATGGCCTCGTTAAACATAATTTTATTTTCAACCTTGATAACTATTCTTCTTTTCTCATTTCAACTTTTTGTCAGACACCAAGCAGGCTTTGCCTTTACCTTAGAAGCAGACTGTGGCTAGTTTGAATCAAGTGTTCTTTCCTGTTTAGTAAATTGTTCTCTTTCGACTCTTTTGACATATATATCGTTTTGATCATTATTTTACGTGCTACTGTTCATCTTTACGTTTGTTTTACAGAATACCAGTGACATAATGGATGCACTAGCGTACCTACGGGCCCCCACCCCCCCTATCTTGCTGACCTTTTTTTTTGCATGTCAATTTTTTTGGTACGAAATCCTATATTTGTGGTTGAAGACCTTCTTTTTGCTTTAATTTTTGGGCGGACGAAGTCCCCCCCCCCCCCTCTGTGAAAAAATCTAGGTACGCCACTGAATTATGGAGGTCAGCGTCGTTTGATGTGTTTAACAATTGACTAATGTGATTAAACATCTAATCGTTTTTATCTTTCTTTTCAGCATACAGGCATTCACCCTCACCCGTGTTCGCCTGTTGCCTTCGCCCTGCATCTCCAAGTTACCGACATCATGATCAAGGCCTTTTCGCCGGTCGCCTTTTTTCTGTCGACCCCCCCCCCGCACGTATTCTCTCATTGCAGCGGCGCTTCCGCTGTGCCTCCGCTTTGCTTGCTCCGAATTCGTTTGTGTTTTCGCCGATCATTTTTATGTACATAAATGTTTGTGTATATTTGTGAATATTTTTGTATACATATGTCTGTCTGTTGCCTATTTGTGTGTCGTTGTGCCTATTTGTGCCCGTCACTGCCTATTTGCGTATATTTGTGCATAATTGTGCATATTTGTGCGTTTATATATCTGTTTGTGAAATTATACATGTCTTATTTATTATTTTTATTCGCTATCCGTTCATTGGGGTTTTTTATACTAACTTTATTTTTCATTACATAGTTTTGTTCTTGATTTTGGATCACCTTTAATTTTTACTAATCCGGGGTCATGCTGCTACCTTCACGTGGTGACTCTGTTATGTGCAAGGGCGTCACTAGTAATACACAGCAAAAACCGTGGTGTTAACCGGTGTACATAGAGGACCACACCAGTTATTTTACCCCGGTGTTAAATTGGTGGTGTTAGTTTTACACCTATAGGTGTTATTACAACATATTTGGTTGTTACGTTTACACTCTTTGGTGTTATATTCAATCTCTAGGTTGTAATTTTAACACCTCGGGGTGTGGTCCTCTATTAACACCAATTGGTGTCAGTTTTAACACCACAGTTTTTACAGTGTACCCTCTTGGTGGATGCCAGAGGTAGACAACTATCCCAAGATTCAAAGTCAACCATAATTTTCCCACAGGCATTTGAAGAATTTATTTCTTTATATATACGATTAAAAAGAATCCTACATTGAAATGATCTAAATGCAGAATACTAATCCAGATGCATGAGTTATTGCACAAACTCTGGTGACGCCCTTGCGCAACTAAAGCAGCCATTAAAGTGATTGACTTTTACTCATTTCATCTCTTGTGTTAATAAAATAAGAACTCATTTCACAGCACTTAATGAATTGTACATAACATGAAATGAATCTTAAAAGTGCCAAAATCAGATAACGATATCTCGGACCTCGTCATTTTTAAATCCTTAAGGATAAGATGAATTCCGTCAATTTCTACACATCCATCTCTTAACATTGGCTCCGCTCCGAACGTGAGCCGCGGGGGGGGGGCACAGTATCTGTCCATTTCCAGCTACTTAAAAAGTTAAATGATCATTTTAGACAAAGCCATTAGAAAGGCAAGCAAAGATATTCATTATTTGAATCATGAATTTTTTATAAAATGTTTAGCATATCCTTTATGTCCTTACAGACAAAATATGTGAATGAAGGCTATGGTCAAATGCATTTCATTACAAAGATACATGAAGTTCATTTCTTAAATTGAATTTAAATTAAATTAACTGTACGTTGCATCAAGCCTGTTAATCCAACATAAACAAGAAGACCATTATCATAACGTAACCATAACCATTTTTTATTTTGCATTCATTATCTACTATTATGAAGACGGGAGAGGTCGTCCTCGAAACAGCAGAAGTCGACAGATATAGTAAGAGCAGCCCAGAACAGAAGGCTTTACGTCTTCATGCCGATAGCCTACCCAGTATTGAGGGCGGTGAAGGATCTTAGTAAGTAAAAATGAATAAACATTAATTCTATAATGAATGAACATTTTACATTTCCTACAAATTGACATCACTTTTATCACTTTTTTAGAATGTTAGGCAAGCTGGGGCAAAATCGAGAATTTCGACATTTTCCCCAAATGTTAAATCTGGAGAATAAAATCATATACCTGTATCTTAGATGAATAATGAAAACATTGACTTGTAACAATTTTATAACATTCAACTGTTATATGCTTGATGTTTCAGCAATAATAGAAAACAAGAGCTTGATGGGGGGGGGGTTGAAATATTCAAAGTCGAAAGTTGAATAGTGTATCATATTTGTACACGTGCACGTGAATATCCAATAGTTTGTAATGCAGTATGTGGCTAATTTACTCTAAAAAAGTAAACCCAACTTCAACGGCAAATTTTCAGAAAACTATAGAATATTTACACATTATTTCATGGTTAGAATGTCCAATAAGTCTTCTGTCCAATTATATCACTTAGGTCATCTAACTCTCATGCATGACTGAGCATGATTCAACTTAGTGAATTGGTGTGAAATCACCACTGTGGTAAGTTAGAATTGCACTTTGATTGGAAGTTCATCAATCAAATGACATACGAGCATAGCTTAGGGATGTGTACCCTCGACATGACCGTCATTCCTTTCGATGCAAAGCTCGCAACGCCTCCTCATGTCCCTGACAGCACGCCTGATAATTCCCTGATCTTGTCGTAATCGGTTCACACCTGTTATCTGTTGCCTTAGCTCCCGAATTGTAGCCCATGGGGTATGTAAAATCGCATGGTGTCAGATCTGGTGAACGTGCAGGCCACTCAACTGGGAAATGAAGAGCAATGATGCGATTGCCAAAGAGTTCAGTCAAACTATTCCTCACAGCAATTAGTCTGTGGGCTGCGGAATGCTCCAATTCGTTGTCGGAGGGAAGATCTGTTCCATCTCAGGCACAATAAAATTGTTCAGCATGTCAAGGTACGCCCTGCCATTGATGTTGCCTTCAAAAAAGAAAGGTCCCACCAATGAACCATTGCCACAAAGACCAATCCAGACACTCACTTTCTCCCTGCTCATGTTCTTATTAAAAAAGCATATCTCATTGGATGATGGAGTTCAGCATACTCGTGCTCATTGTGGATGTTTACCATATCCATGGAAAACGTTGCTTAAAAAAAACTGGAGGAACTGTCGATCTCGGTTGCATCGGTTTACAAACCATTGTGAAAACTGAAGTCGTCTGGAAAAATCAGCTGGTAGAAGTTGGTGCTGAACATGATATGGATGGAGATGCAACTCCAGTCTTGCTATTCTGTTAGAAGTTGCGCGTGGTATTCCAGTACCATTTCTCCTGGTGTTTATATGCTTGGGGTGGCTTGGATTGCCTCTCTTACCACTTGGATGTTTTCAGCAGACCTCCCAGTTCGTCTTAGGCCCGGGGGGGGGGGCACTCGACCAAAAAAGTAGTGGGGGTGTGCCGCGGGCGAGACAAAAAACGGGGGCCTCGGAGCGGGCTTCGGAAGTAAAAATGTTTGTGAAAACGGGGGTGCATGATATGCATTATAGGCTGAGTGCCCCCCCCCCCGGGGTCTGTGGCCAGAGTGTCCTTTATTCCTGTTCAAACTGGTTCCGTGATCAGCATACTTTCTCACATTGTACTAGTCCAGATTGGACCTTGTTGTTTGGAAGTGCCCTTTCCCAAAAGCTAACATAGAGGGCACATGTCTCCCAATCTCTAATCAGCGCCAATCTACTCATCTTGATATGCTTGGGGTGGCTTGGATGGCCTCTCTTACCACTTGGATGTTTTCAGCAGACCTCCCAGTTCTGCATGACAATAACAAGAAATAACTTGCCACAGTGATGATTTGACACCAGTTCACTAAGTTGAATCATGCTCAGTCACGCATGAGAGTTAGATAACCTAAGTGATATAATTGGACAGAAGACTTATTGGACTATCTTGAAATGAAAAAATGATGTGTAAATATTTTTTAATTTTCTGAAAATTTGCCGTTGAAGTTGGGTTTACTTTTTTTAGAGACACGCTGTAGTATAAGAGTAGAACATATTGGAGAGGACACATGTCCCCTCTGTTCAATCGCCTGTCAGTGGCAGCAAAAAGATTTGGTTTTTTTTAAGTTGGGGGCAGCGAAGGAAAAGGGGATTTGGGGGAGACGAGGATGGATTGCTCTTCAACATCTTTTCTTAATTTTTCTAAATTTCGGAGGGGAATTATCCCATACCCCTTCCGTTTTGCCCCCACTTCATCCTGTTTTCTCTCCCCCCCCCCCCTTCTCTCTCTCTCCCTCTCATTCACACACACACGAATGTGTGTGTTTGTGTATATATATATATATATATATATATCTCTATATCGGCATAACTAATATCATAAAAATTGGTTTAGCTAATGCCGTAGAAATGAAGTCGTAGATTTTAAAAGGAGCGTAGCTCTAAAAAATGAAACGTAGAGTCACTTTTCGTCAGTGCCCATGATGTGAGAAAAAAGAGAATTCAAAATCCGTACAATTTTGATTGATTTGTACAATAAATAAGAAAATGAAATGGAAAGAGAACTTCAAGGGAAATACAACAAGTGGAGCGCCTTTTGCAGTCTCACCTGCATTACGTACGCGATTCAATATAGCAGCAGTGCTGACTTTGAAAACTACTATAAAATAATTATTCACAAAAACACCATTCCTATAATGATACAATACTACGTTCATTGACAAGAAATGATATTTGACCTTGATCATGTGACCTAAGACTTGTCAGTGATACTTGAATATCCCATTGTCCACATTTCATAAACTAAATTCCATAAACTTCGAAAGTTATTACAGCAATTCAATAATCACCTCCAACATTCAATGACCTTTGACTTTGGTCAAGTGACCTGAAAACTTTTATGCCCAAGTTTTATGAAATTGACCCATACATTTCAGAGTTATGATGGTTATTCAACAAACGCACCCACATGGCCAAAGTTCATTGACCTTTAATGACCTTTGACCTTGGTCATGTGACCTGAAACTCTCGCAGGATGTTCAGTGACACTTGATAACTCTTATGTCCAAGTTTTATGAACTAGAACAATACACTATATGAGTTATGGTAATTCGGCAAATACCCCCAACATGGTCAAAGTTCATTGACCTTGAATGACCTTTGGCCTTCGTCGTGTAACATAAAACTCACAACACAGGATGTTCAGTGATACTTGATTACTTTTATGTCCAAGTTATATGAATCTGATCCATAAACTTTCCAAGTTATAATGGTAATAAAACAAATGCCCCAACTTGGTCAAAGTTCATTTACCCTAAATGACCTATTTACCTAAGTCATATGGCTTGAAACTCGCACAGGATGTATAGTTTACTTGATTATCCTTATGAACTTGGTACATATACTGTCTCAAGTTATGCTGTCATTTCAAAAACTTAACCTAATATTTAATTTAATTTGATGTTGACGCCACCGCCGTCGGAAAAGCGGTCCCTATAGTCTCACTCTCCTATGCAGGTGAGACAAAAAATCAAATGAATGAATAATTAATTGGATAGATTTATGAATAAAATGCCTTAAGCAAGAAAGGACATACTAATGATAATTTTTCACTTAAAGTGATCATTTCACTTTTTGAATTGGAGAAAACTGGTCATAAGCAAATAAATCAGCAGCTCATAAAGTTAAACGATCCCTTTAAGCACACTTGTCTAAATTTTAGGTAATAGAATGGTATAACTTATTTTACATTTCTACCCTTTTTAAAACTTTTTGTACTTTTTGATTAAAAATCCATGAGCTGGTAAGAGCTTCGTGAGTTTTGTCTGTGAATTTCACAGGTACATGTAGGTATTATAGCCTACTGATATCCTTGTACCTGAATTGATTGGGGTGATTATAAGTCGATGAAAATCATAGGCAAATGTCTTCATGAACTGCCTGATACATTCAAATTCAACTTAATTTCTACAATTGAAAATGTCTTCATGAAATGCCTAATATATTCAAACTCAACTTTATTTTCAACAATCAGATTTTATATATATATTCAAATCACGTGGAGGGGTTAAAGAAAGCACAACTGATTGTATGAATTGGACCAATAAGTTTAATGATAAAGCATCAATTAGAAGCGTGCTGGTGTGAACAACCCTAATTCCGTTCGGTTGTACCAGCTAGCTGATACAATGGCATTACATTTTGTGGTTCAAGCAAGATGGTCATTATTGTCACATACGTAAAAAATGAAATGTTGTATAATCCAAACAATAAAAACAAAAGAAATAGTGAGTGAGTGACATCATCAACTCTCTCGTTTGCATATCACTGAGGTGAGCATAAAACTGTTTTGGGAAAAATAAGCGACACTCTAAAATGCCATAACTTTCGTATTTTACATCCGATTTTGATGAAGTTTTCAGCATTATGCTAGTTTGATTTTTCTCTTTTTATTCTAATCAACAATTTTCTAAGGTGGACTTGACCTTAAGTTTGAACAAAGATTCGGGAACTTTTTATACGTACCTAACAGTCTGTGGAATAAGCTTATTTCAAATATCACTTGGACTTTGCATTGTCATGATCATGGTATCATATAAGTCAAGTAGCATATTCCAAATAATCAATGCCTGAACTTTGATAGCATTTTGATGTATTAAATTTACTCTATTAATTGGTATAGCCGTTAACCCTAATGGTTTAAAGTATACGCCCACTTGCGTGGTTTTAATATCACTGATATGGAAGTATTTTGGTCAAGTCATTCTCGACACTGATGGAGCATAAAATTAAAGCGAAACCTAGGTATCCAGATTTGCATTAATCCATTAATTTGCAGCACATGGAGTAGAGCTTTACCACTGCTGTCGAGCTCTTACTCGGCATGAAGCGTTTTGAAGCACCAAATGAACAAGTGAGTATAGCAGTATAGGTCTCTCGTATGTATAGATGGATACTGTATATTACGTAAAGATCGTGAATGTGGGCTAGGTGGTGGTGTTTGTCTGTACATAAGAAACGACATTGCATTTAATATAAGAGAAGACTTGACTTCAAGAAATATTGAATCATTGTGGATCAATATCCTATTGCCTCGGACAAAGCCCATTTAAAAAAGATGAGGAGATTATAGTCTTAGGGGACATGAATATTTGCCTTTCGAAAAAGTCTCCTTTATCCCAGAAATATGAGAATATACTTAATCTAAGTGGTTTAAGCCAACTTGTAAAGCTGCTCACACGTACTACTCAGACATCTTCCTCCCTGATAGATCACATATTATGTAGTAAAGTAGAGCATATTAGTCAAAGTGGTGTTATTGACCTAGGTATAAGCGATCATTTATTAATTTATTGTTCAAGAAAGATTGTTAGGCCCGTATTTGGGCACCACAGAACTGTATCCATCAGGAGATTAAAAGGTTATAATGTAGACGATTTCAACTTAAATTTATCCCGATCAGACTGGTCCAAGGTAACTGAATGTAACGATGTAAATATGGCTTGGGCAAATTTTAAATCTATGTTCTTATCAGTTATAGATATGAGCGCACCTCTGAAAGAGGTAAGAATTAAGCAATCAACTGAAAAGAGAGAAATGTAGCTTATAAAAGTACGAAAATGAATCTTGGCAATTTAGACCTTGAAAGAAAATATAAAGTTTTAAGGAATTTAGTTCAAAGGAAGGTAAGAAGTGCCAAAAACGAATACTTTCAAGAACAAATTGAAGAAAACAAACATGACTCTAGAAAATTGTGGAAGAATTTGAAAGGTTTAGGTCTAAAAAGTAAAAGGAAATCTGACCAAAAAACGGTTATTAACGTGCAAGGTGAATTAAGTCATGATAAGGCTAAAATTGCAAATGAGTTTAATCTTTACTTTACGACTGTGACCGACAAGCTAGTTTGTAAATTACCAGTAAATACAAACAAATTTCATGCTGAAAGTGACCAATTTCAAAAGTTTTATTAGGAAAAGGGTATTTCAAAAAGTAGTTTTCATTTTTCCCATGTTACAGAAAAATTTGTTTTAGACGAACTAAATAGGTTGAAAATATCAACAAGTACTGGCCTAGATTTGATACCTGCAAGATTTCTAAAAGATGGGGCAAGAAATTGTGTCTTATGTCTTCTACCTTTCCTTGTGATATGAAATTTGCAAAAGTTACCCCGCTACATAAAAAGAAAGATAAAACTGACGTTAGTTTAAGTATATAGTGTCGAAAATCTTGAAAAAATCTGTTCATGCTCAAGTGCAGAAATACTTTCAAGAAACCAAGCTAATATATAAATTTCAGTCCGGCTTTCGTACCGGATATTCCACTGAAACTTTCGGTTCTTTCTGATTTAATACATTTAACAGATTTTATCAGAAACAAAATTTCACATGGGCGCATGGTTGGAATGGTTCTCCTAGACTTACAGAAAGGTTTTGATACTCTAAATCATAACATGCTTTTGAAGAAATTAGAAGTGATGGGTTTAGACTCTACATGGTTTAGATCATATTTATCTAATCGTCATCAAGTAGTAACCATGCAGACGGTTCTTTCTGATTCACTGCCTATTAAATGAGGAGTCCCTCAAGGAAGCATTTTAGGCCCCATTCTTTTTATGTCTTAACATCAATGATTTTGTATTAACGAATCTAAATTAATTTTATATGCTGATGATAGTGTCTTGCTATATTAGGATACAAATTCCAAGATAAATTGATAAAAAACTTAGTGCAGATTTGGCGAATTGCACTGAATGGATGTCTGACAACAAGCTTAGATTACACGTTGGGAAAACAGAAAGCATTTTATTTTGTTTGAAACGAAAGTTAAGATATACACACGATTTCAAGGTTTCATATAATAATCAGGTAATTGACAAAAATGATTCAGTGAAATATTTGGGAATTAATTTAACAAGTAACCTATCATGGACGGGTTTGGTAGACTCAATCGTCAAAAAGGCAAATTCGCGCTTGAAATTTTTGTATAGATATCAAACCTGTTTGAATATGAAGTCTAGACGTATTTTATGCTTTGCTTTGATACAATGTCTTTTTGACTATGCTAATGCGGCTTGGTACGGTAGCCTAGGTGTTACGGATAAGAAAAAACTAAGAATAATCCGAAATAGAACTGTGAGATACATAAATGTTTTAGGACCAAGAGCACATGTCGGATGTAATGAACTTGAAAGGGCAGGATTACTTCATGTAGATCACAATTAATATTACACCACGTGCATAAAATTCTATTCGGATACATTAGATCATTTTATAGCAAATAATTTCACCCGTGTATCAAATATCCATAGGTACGGTACTCGAAATAGTAATTTTAATTTTATATTGCCAAAACGTGAAGGACATGTAGGGAACACTTTTTATTTTAATGGCATCCAATCTTGGAATGCTCTTCCCAATAAAGTAGAAGCAGTTAAAATATTTTCTCAATTTAAGAGTGCATTAAAGAAGAACCTAAAGCTGGAAGCTACTCGGGAGCAATATTACCATTAAAAATCAGACATTTTGTACAGTTGGTTTCTATACTATTGTAGATATTGTATACATTAGGGTTTGTTAAAATATAATCTCGTTTCACATATTAGGAGGATTGTCGTTTGCTTCAGTCAGATGTTTGCATATTATTTGACTGATGGATATGTATGTATGTATTTTATTATTTTTTTTACCATATTCCAGTTTTGTTTTAACTGTACAACCAACTGTACAAAATGTGTGATTTCTAATGGTAATATTATTAAATATGCAGATGATACATGTATCATAGGATTGATCAGAGATAATGATGAAACGTTATATAGACTCTGTATCGAAGAGTTTGTGTCCTGGACAGAACAGACATCATTGGAACTTAATACCCAAAAAACAAAAGAATTGATTTTTGACTTTCGTAAGTCTAGGGGAGAATATCCACACCCACCTCTATATGTTCATGATGATGTTATTGAACAGGAGTCCGAGTATAAGTATCTTGGAACGGTATAGATAACAAACTCAAGTGGGACGAAAACACAAAACAAATATATGCTAAGGGTAACCAACGCCTATATTTCCTTAGGAAGCTTAGATCTTTTCATATGAGAAGTCAAACACTAGTTCTCTTCTATCAGAGTGTGATCCAATCTGTGCTAGGTTTTTGCTCGATTGTCTGGTTCAGTGGCCCAACAGAGAAAAACAAGACCAAATTGGCAAGAATAGTTTCACAATCAAGCAAGATCACTGGCATTTCTTTAACAAAGCTGGAAGAAATTATACAATCGGCGATATGTTCCAAATTCAATGCCATTGTTAAAGATGAAACCCACCCGCTCCATGGGGAGCTAGTCTTTAACAGATCTGGTCGCATTAGACTCACAAGGATGAGAACGGAAAGGATCAGAACATCCTTTCTTCCCTGGGCATCAAAGTGCTATAATGCAAAAGTTGTGAGATAATATACTTCACGCGGCTTTGCCATATAATACTTGAAACCTAACTTCATGTCATGCATTGCACGATACCTGATACACTCGGATTGAAGAGATACTTGGACTTTCTACCCCTTCGCCTGTACAGCATGTAGCCGTATAGATTGACACATAACTTTCAATGTTAATCAATAATTTTCATTGTTCTATTCTATATAATGCATACAGTGGACATCAGTTGTCCCATTAATCACTGCTTTACTCACTTTATGTATTCATGTATCCAGTTAATGGCTCCTGATACCTGTCCGCATGCTTGAGTACCGTACCCACCCTACATGTAGATTGCATTGTTCCACTGTAGTGACACTTTGTCTCACACAGGGTTGGTGTTGTGTTGTGGGTGCTTTTTATTTATATATTTATACATTTATACTACATGTATGTGCTATTTTGATGTATTTATAGTTTGTGAAATATTATTTTTTTGTTTTAATGCACCTTTTGTTAAGAAGTGTCTGAGGAAAATTTTTGTGTTTTTAAAACATGACATTAAAATGAATTGAATTGAATTGGTTAATGTTTTATACTAACTATAGGACCCCATTGGAAATAAGCCTTACGGCTTTCATGGGCTATCTTGTCAAGATATTCTTCAATTTCATTGTAATCTCTTGTGATATTCTTGACGAATAAAATCAATCAATCATTAAACTACAGTTGATTTCATCATGCGGAAATGAATGACTCATTAAAGAATGAAACCTCGCATCACTAGATCAACCATCCCGAGTCAATCATTTACAACTGCTATTGGGAGTCTCCCCCAACTTTACCAGTACTGATGTTCGTTTATTCTATATGGACGCCCGGCATAATTTCACCATTTTTTCCGAGAAAAGGGTCCGGAAAAGGGGAATACTCGCCCTTTACTTGATGTTGATTAACCGACTGAACAACGAAAATAATGATATTGCGAATAGTTGACATTTTCCTCTCAAACCCCTTGCAGAGAACTATGATGCCTACATCGACTGGATTCATCTCAGATGATAGAGTAATGAGCAACTCACTTTGAACCACGAAGTAAACTGAATTAGCACCCATGAACTGGAAGTACTGAATGTTTACCCTGATGTGAGATGATAAAAAGACTCAACTTAAAGCAGAAAATCCGCCACTTCCTGGAGACTGTGCGTCCGATGATTTCTAATAAACATCTCACCTTATTTAATTCTGGGGATGTCTGTGTTTTTCCTGCATAATTCCAATGACCATCATCAGCATTTAGTACTTATCTACTGCTTTATAGGTGTTAACCAAATAGTATCGCATCTTAGTTTTACACCGATTATGTCCTTTAACAAAATTGGCTCAAAGCTCTTAGAGATTCCTTGCTCATATCATTAGCACTTTTAACGTATATGAGTAATATTTTGGTTGAGAATTCAAGTAGTGTTTTCCTAGTTAACTTGATAACAGACCTTTATAGACTTGAAGGTGTGAACAACAGATTGAGATTGAAACATGAGTATTTTCATGATTCTTATACTACTTGTCCCATGCCTATGTCAATCATTGAAAGTCACAGAAGGGGAAAGTGTGGTACTTACTTTCTGTTATTCATGCGAATATACAAAGATAACACTTCGACTCAGTAACCGATTGCCATTTTACAGTTCAGTTGATTCAAGTTTGAGTCCAGACCCACATTACGAAATACAAAATATCATAAATGATACCGTAGGTGAAACATGTGTCCTGCGCCTTACAATAAAATCTGTCAAGAAGGGTGATATGGGTACGTTCATTCTTACGACATACATAGATGGCAACATGCATCGTTTTACCAGGATTTGGTTAGAGGTCGAATACCCACCAGGCTTTGTTACATGTAATCCAACGGAGTACTACGGAGGATGGATCAAACTGTACTGTAGAGCTCCAATTGGAAGTATACGTGGGAAGATTGAATGCTTTCAAAAAGGTGCGATAATGCCCCCATTTACTAAACCGAAAGAAAAAGGCCAAACATTAAATCAGGTAATAATAGGCAAAAGTGGCAAAAATCCTGTTTACTGTTGTTCTTCTGAGTTTTCAAAGACACCAGACATTTGCGAATGCAAGCAATGGGCATGGGATCCAATTACTGGGAATGCCCCGCCAGCAGAACCCTGCCCGAAGTCTACAGCGCCTTCATCAAAGGGGCCAGTAGAATACACTGTAATTCACCACTCTGCCCCCGTGACCATTCGACTGTTACCGATGAATGAAAGTATAGAAATTGTAACGAACCAGTCAATATCATTTAATTGTCATTGTTTTGACATCGGTTTGTTATGTCTGCTTTTATTTTTTGTGTCTTTGGGTTTAATCTTTATCCATCTTTTCCTTTATAGTCGTTCAAAATGGTATATAACAATTGTAAACCGTTTTTTACAATTATCAACAATTCTACCAAAGGAGACCAAAAAAATGATCGATCTGAAAGAAAAAAAATCTTAGGAGCCTTATTCAGGCGCGGATCCACAGTTAGACTTTCACGGGGTGCTACTTCATGCATGCGAAGCGTGCTTCCTATAGAGGGGAGTATATCTCTACTGATGTAAAACTCACATAAAAACGATGTTGATGATGATGATGAATACTGTATTGATGATGATGATAATGATAATAATAAAAATAGTTATAGTTATAATGATAGTAGTCTTTAATGTATATATATATATATATGTAACACTCACTCTGATTCCTCCTATATGACGACACGCCTTGTGCTCCAAAATTATTTCCCTGACTCTCGCGTAGCTGCCACATTCCTGTCTTGTACCCCTTTACTTCAGTTGGATCGAGTGTGGCAATTATGAAATAGATCAATGTCTTGTCAAGGGAAATTGGTGCTGGAGTGATATTCGAACCACGTACATTGTGGTCTGTGCAGTCGGGAACGTAGGACTATGACACTTCATGAAGTTAGAAACATATTCGATGATTTGGTGTTGCTAAGCTCCATGTTTAGAGCAGCCAATGTGTGATCGTTTATTTGTGATTGTGTGTGTGTGTGAGGGGGTGAGGGGTGTGTGTATGTGTGAAGTTATACATGTACAACAGCTTTGGCAAGTCTTTTATTTAAATATTGTAAAGAAATGGATGAAGTGAACAATGGTAGGCGTAGCTTAAATCAAGATTCCCCAGAGCTATCTACCCTTTGGAAAAATTGGTGATGCCAAAAAAATGTCTCTACCGGAATCGAACCAGGGTCTCAGCATTGAACGTCGGTGCCTTAAGCACTAGACCACAGAGACGGGTTGGTGGCTAGGGCGACCCCGATCCGATTGACCGTCAGATAGACAGATTTTCGACACTATACCAATTATAATTTCCTTTGTCGGGTGAAGGTACTTTTTGAATAATGACAAGCCGCCAAGCCTCAGCTGGATCAAAGCTACTGCTTTGATACAGTACACGTATGGAAGAAAATATACTAATGTGTGAAGTTATACCTACGTGTACAACAGCTTTGGCAACTCTTTTATTTAAATATTGTAAAGAAATGGATTAAATGAAGAGGGCCTGGGTTCGATTCCCGGTAGAGACATTTTTTCGGCATCACCAATTTTTCCAAAGGGTATAGCTCTGGGGAACCTTGATTTAAGTTACGCCTACCATTTCAAATTTGTACTTTCCGAAATATGTATATAATTTACAATAATATATTCATGTTGATGTTATTTACAGTAATATAAATTGTAAACTTATCTTTCTAGCTTGATGTTGATCTATACCAATGAATAAATAAAAGAAATGAAAATGAATGCTGCGTCACAAAGATTTACTGTCTTAAACTGATTACCCGGTCAATATTGCATCGGATTGAGAAGGGGCAATATATTATACAATTACAATAATAATAATGGTTGCTACTTATAAGCGCAAAGGTCCACATTTCGGTGCCCATGGCGCGTCAAGAAAAATAAGCATATACATACACACAATAATAGAAAACGAAAAAGAATTTAATTTTGAATTATCCTGAATAAAACACACTAAACTGTGGGAGAGGAACAAATAATTTTTTTAGTTGGGACTTGAATTTTTCTGTTGATGAAATTTGTCGTAATTGGATAGGCAATTGATTCCATAGCTTTGGTCCTATACAGTGCGTCCCACATAAAAACGAAACCGAGATTGTTGGAACTCGGTAAGTCGAATTGTTTGGGACAAGGTGACGAGTTATTGGAACTCGCCAGGTCGATTGTTTGGGACAAGAAAATATGAGTTGATATGTTGGAAAATGACTCCATTTTGTCCCAAACAAGCCAACAAACAAGATTCAACATCTCGTTATCTTGTTCTCTTGTCCCAAAAAAATCGACAAACAAGATTCAACATCTCGTTATCTTGCTCTCTTGTCCCAAAACAAATCGACAAACAAGATTCAACATCTCGTCATCTTGTTCTCTTGTCCCAAAACAAATCGACAAACAAGATTCAACATCTCGTCATCTTGTTCTCTTGTCCCAAAACAAATCGACAAACAAGATTCAACATCTCGTCATCTTGTTCTCTTGTCCCAAAATAAGATTAAACATCTCGTCATCTTGTTCTCCTGTCCCAAAACAAATCGACAAACAAGATTCAACATCTCGTCATCTTGTTCTCTTGTCCCAAAACAAGTCGACAAACAAGATTCAACATCTCATCTTGTTCTCTTGTCCCAAAACAAATCGACAAACAAGATTCAACATCTCGTCATCTCGTTCTCTTGTCTCAAGCAAGTCGACAAACAAGATTCAACATCTTGTCAAAAACAAGTAGACCTTCAGAGTTTAAACAATTAGTCTTCTACTCATTTAACCCGCCTTCTCGTCTTCCCATCTCGTCATCTGGTTTCAGCTTCCGGAGCTTTCAGTGGACAGGTTAGGAAAAAGGAGGATATATACGATTTCGTATGACGTGTCATTCGATTCCCAATTTTGACATCACCCCGACATCACCTCGCATCATCATGACTCTTGACCCCAAAACATTCCGTTGGTCCTCATCCCCCCCTCCGAACATATGACGATAGTTCTGATTGATTGAAAGTTCACCCGTGTTTGATACACAATAATGATTCGATCAAACCAAGAATGACATTGAACTCGCCTATCCTCTCCTTGCTATAAGTAACCAAAGGACAAGGACGTCTTCATATTTTTAATGATCTTAGTGTACCAATGCAAATATCAATTCTTTTTGCTTTCTGTGCGTCAATATCATCCTTGTTATTTAGGATAAACATGGAATAAAAGTATGTTCATTTCATAAAGCAGACGTCTGAGCGTGATGTGACGAGAGTGTTTTGCAAATCACATTAACCCTGACGTTTTGCACGTAGTCCCTCATGCTTTTCAAAGAAAAGGAATCAACTCTGCAGGAATTCAAATCTGTCATGTCTGTAGGAAGCATGCATGCAAGGGTATATATCACAAAGTATAGAAATTGATCTTACGCTTTATTTTTTTACGAATGATTGTACATTGTGGTCAATGCGATCACTCGTAAAGATATTCTTCTACGATGATTGCAAAGCTTTGTGGCAAGGGCCCCTGGCCTCGAGACATGAAGGTCACAAAGTGAACTTCATCGGATCATCATGAGAAATTTGTGAATAATGCTCCGCGCGCGTCAGAAAAATTTTACATTTATTCAATCAAGATAAATCCCTAATATTCTTCAATAAAATATCTATGAATATCTTATCAAAAACACCCAACGGATCAGCAAAGTGTCGGGGACATATTTCGAAAATTTACTCACCATGTTTTGTTCCCTGTTTATTGAATTTCAAACGAGCATGACCTTTATTCTTTGCAATTTATCTATGCTTTAGTGTATCGTCATGTACTATTTGCTATACGCATTATCGCATATACGTCAGAATCATGTCGTCAGTAATATCCAACACATATAAAGGAAGTTAGGGGCACCTAGTTTGGCAAATCATTTTCAGGGACGACAAGGGCAGCAAAAGAACTTTCAAGTAGTTAATGAGGAGGAAAGAAAAGAAGTAAAATACCGAAGAAAATATGTGAGTCATAAAGATTATTCAAATACTTTGAAAGAAAAGGAATCATAATCCACTTTCAGAAATACGACACAGCATAGAATGCCAAATACATATACTTGCAAGCTGGAAATGGGGCTAGAGCTTTGAGCATGAGCCCCCCCCCCCTTCTAAATTTCACCCAAAATATAGGCCTATTTTTTAACTTTGAATCAGTGAAATGATGAAAAAAGTAACCACGATGAGTGAACTATTGGATTCCGGGATTGAATTAAGCTGGTAATTTGCAGATTCTTAAAAAACATGTATATTTCCTTGAGAAAATAAAAAAATATATACAAAAGATGTGCTTAGATCACTTTTTTACAAATTATAAATAAAATCTTCTCCAAGATTCAGAGAGGGAGAAACATAGAAAGAGGGCAAGTGTACGGTAATGTCAGATTAGTAAGATCTTGTATTAGAAGATCTTGTAAATGTAATGTGTAATATCTTGCACTGGTGTTAAAAAAACAAGGGGTCTGCAGAATGCCAGCACCCACCCCCCCCCCCGATAAAAAAAATGTCGACCGAATTTAGTTTTTTTCGATAAGGCAAATAAATGTCGACAGAATGCAATCTCCCTGATCGACTATTTTTGTCGACGAGATCTATTTTTTTTAAATGAGCCTCTCAATCATAAACAAAAATATCAGCCGTTGTTTCTTCTCAGATGTGGATTTGTATTCACTATCATTAAGATATTTAATGGAAGTCACATAACAACGATCATTCGAAATGCACCAATGAGTAATCATTGATTATCTTACGCAAGGTCGTCGAATCTTCATCACATATGTAATTTGCTGACATATATTTCAGTTATAATATGCAAGGATGATCTTTAACTGATTAACAACACAATGTATTATATAAAGAGCAATAAGGACATCGTCCCGATATTTCACACGTTTTCATATAAAGTAGAAGATTATTATTTTCAACCAGAACGCTGTTAGGTCAGGGTAAAGGACGTTTTTGTGCCGTCATATGATATAAAGTAACATCATAGCAAGGTCATGATTGGCAAGAAACAGTGAACTTCAATCGAAAAACTGTCAACCGGTCTAATGCCTATTCGTCCAATTGCCAACTCGTCTGCTATCATTTGGTCTACCATCAGTTCGTCCACTATCCTCATGATCTAATTATCATTTCGTCCACTCACCGTTTCGTCTAATAACCAGTCGGTCCAATAGCCATTTAGTCCATAAAGCATTTGTTCTAATTGGATAAGTGTTAATTGGGCGAAATGAATGAAAAGAAAATGGGTGGGCCTATAAGACCAACTGGTTATTAGACGAAATGGTCATAGACGAACTGGTGATTAGACGAAGTGATTATTGGAGCAAATGGTCATTGGACCAAATGGTTGTAGGACGAAATTTTGATGGACGGAATGGCATTAGACATAATGAAGTGGACCATGTGATGAAAGGGACGAGTTGGCAATAGTCGACCATATTTTACCTGTCATTCAGATGTTTCTGTGTTGCTATAAAAATAAGGAAAAACCTGGGACAAAGAATACATCTGAGGTAACTTCACCATTATGGCAACTGCCATGGCAACAAGAATCAACAGCCAAGCATAATCAGGGTTTCTGTGGTATTTGCCCTAGTTGAAATTGTTACAGTTGTAACACTTTATGCTAGGTGCGTCACTATAACTGTAGAGGGGAGGCAGGTATGACACCTAGCAGGATCAATCTACCTTAAATGTAATGCGTAAACGAATTGCTCACAGTTTATGACATAATGATATGAAAGTTAACTTACTACCACACAGTAATTCGAAGAATATTTGACAGGGTCACAGTAACCGCTATTCATAAAATCAGGGGCATAAACAGAGTCCAATTGGGACGATATGTGACCAATTAATGATCAATCGTCAGGTCATTCAAAGATCAAGTCCACCTCAGAAAAATGTTGGTTGAAATCAATATAAGACAAGCACAATGCTGAAAGTTTCATCAAAATCGGATGTAAAATAAGAAAGTTATGACATTTTAAAGTTTCGCTTATTTTTCACAATTTAGTCACATGCAAATGAGATAAACGATGATGTCCCTCACCATTTCTTTTGTTTCTTATTGTTTGAAGTTTGAATCATATATTTCAATTTTACAGATTTGACAATAAGGACCAACTTGACTGATCCATAAAATGTTAGACAATGGTAATTGTCTAACACGTTCAGGGAGAAATAAAAATTTGTTTCGCAGGACAATGGGGAGAAAATTAGAATACTTTATATTTCATTTAATAAAATAAAAAGGATATAGTGAGTGAGGGATGTCATCAGGTCCCTCATTTGCATACCGGCCGGTATGTGCATATAACTGTTTTGTGAAATGAAGCAAAACTTTAAAATGTCATAACTTTCTTGATTTACATCATATTTTGATGAAATTTTCAGTGTTATGTTTGTATTCAAATCAACATTTTTCTGGGATGGACTTGTCCTTTAATGATTTGTTTTTAAATGTGTTTTTCCTCAACAACAACTAAAAAACAAACGACTCACAACATCATTGATTAAATTTAGTCATTTTACTGCTCGCTCTCCATTAAAGAAATGAATTAGCAACTGACAAAAAATAGAATGGAGTAATAATAACAACTTTTAACTGACAATATGTTTTTAACGTCTTGCTTGTGCACAAGCAGCACCGTCATGTCCGTAGAGAATATCTTATTTGCAAATTCAGGTCTTAATTACAAATCCTCGCTTTTCTTAGTCCCCCTATACTCTTCTAGAGGATAGCTGATAACACTTATGAGCTGACTAGATTTAATGGGGGAAAATCCACCCTTCTTTCCTGTTTGACATTTATAAACCTATACACTAAAACAAAGAACTCTAGTGGAATGTTGTTTTTTTTTGTAGTGGACGGGATAGTGGACACTTTCGTTATATCATATAATTTAGTTGAATTTTAATCATTCAATCTGATAGATGACCACTGCAGATGAGCACCCAAGATATTTCCTTAAAACGACATCCTGACTTATCGATCCTGCCGAGTATCGTCGTAGAAGTAGAAGTCTGAGTGATTAACACTTCTTCATTAAATTACTTATAAGAGTGACACATCAAGATCAAATGAGGAAATCATGCAATATGTCTAAAGATTGAATAGAAAATTATTTCCTGTACCAATAAAGCACCATCACTGCATTTTCAGGATACTAACTTACAGGGGCAGCGGAACCGGGGGGCACTTGCCCCCAAAAAGTTCCAAGTAGGAAAAATTCCCTTTTTCAAATGGAAAGTGTCTTTTTAAAAAAAATGACATGTGCCCTTTTTCAAGATAAAATACCTTTTTGAAGTAAAGTATTAACATTATAGGTTAGAAAATCATTTTTGGCTCGCACTTCGCGCTCGCATCAACTATTAATTAGTAAGGTACTCATTCTGTTCTTGGTTGCAAAATGTGCTTAGAATGTCAAGTTTTCGGGTTGGAATATCACAAATTTTTTTAGCTCATATGCTTCGCGCTTGCATCAACTATTAATTAGTAAGGTTCTCATTCATAAGTGCTTAGAATGTCCAGTAAGGGTTTTAAAATCACAAATTTTCGGCTCACGCTTGCATTATTTCATATTGGTGAGATCTGTATCTTATTCGTCCGTCTCTAAATGCAGTCCTTATCAGCTTCCATTTCTGGCCAGTGTATGAACGATTTCAGCTCGCGCTTCGCACTCGCTACAATTCTTTAGTTAGATAACATCTTTTTCATTATAGCAAAAACTGCTAGGAATGTTTTATTTTCAGATCTTATTAATTCATGAAATGTCCATAAGTTTGAGCTCGCGATTCGCGCTCGCAGCATCTCGCAATCGATGTCCCTTTAATAGTAATTTGCTGGATAATAGTATTGAACAAAAGGCGAGTTTAACAACTTCAGATTTGATTTTTTTTAATAAAAATAAAGCCTAAACATATATTTCCATCAATCAGAAATCACTTCAAAAAGGCTTCGCTCAACTTAATTACTACAAAACACACAACTACTTAACGCAGGTGATTATCTCATGATCAAAATATCCCTTAATTTGCTTTGAAATGCCATTTTTGACAGTTAAGTGCCCTTTTTGGCTTGCCCCCCCAAAAAAAAAAAATTAACGTTCCGCCGCCCCTGCTGACTTATAAAGCTCCCTCGAGAGACTGGAGCCAAGATAAACATTTACTCTGCCTTCGTTCGTCACCACCTATTCCTTTTGTTGCCTTTTTGTCCCGACGCAACAAAATATTCTCAATATAGTCCCTAGAAAATTCCCTGACATTGATAAAACGAATTCCATCTACTTTCTCTTTCAGTTCACGAATGTCCACCGGCATTGATCCGCGACGACCGTTGTGCGATGACGGGGGGTCATCGCCTCTATCTGCACGATGATTTAGCAAATTGCCCACGGATCGCCTTCGAGATGACGGATTCGAAACCCGTTTCTGTATCTTCTTCCCATTATCATATTCGCCAGAGTCTTGGGGGTGGCAAATCTCCATAATATTCTGAAGCGTCGTTGCCTTAAAATGCCTGGATTTGCCAAAGATAGGTGTCTTTGACCGAAAGGCTGTAAAGTGGTCATCATTACCATGATCGTCATGTTCGCCAGAATCGTCCTTTTCTATGATGTGACCATGCCCATCGTTTCCTAGTAAGATCTTATCGGTTCTTTTCGATCGGGATTTCATAAAGACGTTTCTTGGTTTACTCGGTGGTCTGGGACTCTGTTGCACTGAGACCTGTTTTGAGTACTGGCTGCCATTGGTAGTTGCGCCAGAAGAATTGGCCATTGCAGTTGGGACGCGAATTCGACGTCTTGGTGATGTTGCACTGCTTTTTCCGCTGGTCCAGGACTCACTGCCGGTTGCACTGCTGCTAATGCTATTCGCACCAAGCATGCCAAGAGAGCATTCGCCTTCAGCAAACTTCACATCCGTTTCTTTGCAGCTGTTGAAATCGTGTGAACTTGAAGACGTGGTTTCTGATTCTCTCCGTGTCTTTGATATGAATGATCCATTATATGCTTCCTTGTCATGCACGCATATACTCCCACATTTTTCCCTCTTTCCTTTCGACCTGATTCCCGGTAGCTCCACTGGTTGTTCTTTGGGTGGCGGCATCGGTCTTGATATGATGTCATCGTTATTGCTGCGTAAATAGATACATTTGGTGCGTTTTAATCCATGCTCAAAGTTGCTCCACTTTCGTAAGCCAACGCTAGGTAGAACTTTATCTCCAACTACATTAACTTTCCGGTATGTTGCCAACTCCGTCGGTTTCATGGTTATCTTTTTATGATGGAAGTCTAACTCGATTATTGTAATTACTGCCCTTGGTAATCTTGATAATCATCAGATGCTCCTTGAATTGGTTTTGAATTAGAGAGTGGTTATAAAGATTCGCCAGTATGTATGCAGTTCCGTTTACGATAACTTCTTCCCTTCACGTCCATCGGTGAAAAGAGGTCGATGATCATTATCCACGTCCAAAGGCAGCAGCCCGGTTCAAGGAGAGAGAAGGTATAGCGAGAATCGGGGACGACTCTGCGTGCTCCAAGAATGTTCCCGTTTCCATGGAGTGACGTCAACATCTACCACCCTTTCCACCCCCATCCATCATCGCCAGTAGCCAGTTGCAGAAGGAGTTTCGATTAATCTCAATTCACCAACTCAGACGCGAGTCCCCAAATGCGCAGTCCTGATTGGTTTAAAAACAAGTTGCGTTTGTTTGCATCTCATGGTAAAACGGGGCCCCAGAGCTGGAATCCCCACGACACAGAACCCATGATTGCACTTTGAACTCAATACTCCGCAAACGAACCCTGGGACAGAAATGAAGCGGTTTCGAATTTCGTTGTTATGCCATATTAGATATGAAGTTTAAATGCACTTTATCTAAGGTCATGCTGATCTCTCAGCAGCAAGAGTCATGTTTATTAGTTTCTATAAAGACGGTACATGAATAGGCCTATATGCATTGCAAGGGGCCTTGAAATTAAATGCACCCCCATCAATTTTCTTCAATGGCTAATGATGGATAAAAAAAATTTTCCAGGAGCGGTGTGAAATGATAATTGCCTGTTGATATAGGTACAATAAAAGCCATTTTCAATTTTTAAAGGATATGTGGAAGCTGCTCGCGTATATGACGTCACAGATCAAAAATAAAAATTCTTGTAACTTTTTTTTTAATCTTTGAAGGATTTTCCTGAAACTACCCAGGGCTGATCCAGGATTTTCCAAAAGGAGATGTACATTTTCCCCGAGGAAAGATTTGACAAGCCCCCCAAAAAAGGTTTTCAACAAAAAATGAGGACATTTCGTTCACGAAAAAATTCGACCAGCAAAAAAAAGAGGGGGAGGGCACACTTTTGTGATTGGCATTTTTACATTAAAAAATTTAATTGTGCATCTCAAGGGGGCACGGGTCTGCTCCCCCCCCCCCGAATCCGCCAGCGCCTTCACCAACCGTTTTATATATAAACCCCTCAGAAACAGTTTGAAAATCTGACTTTGGCCATTAATTTTTTCCAACTCCCAATTTTACACAATACATATTTGACATCATTCAAAAGATCATTGAATTCTCTTTAAAATGATAACATGCTTGTTATGATCATGCTATCACGAAAAGAGCAGGATTCAAAAGTTTTGGATAAGGTCTGAATTGAAAAGCTGCAAAACGAGCAGAAATAGCCATGAAGGGTCAATACAGAACATGATTCTTTTGTCAGTGTCAATAGAGATGAAAATCCGTTCAAGCCCCTTCTTCTGTCGCAATGGTCCCGTGAGATAACATGGTTTGAGTCGTGGTTTGAAATACCCATGCATGTTTGTTTGTTTGTTTGTTATGTGTTTGCTTGTGCAGAGGTGTGTTTGATTCCTTGTTGATGTTAAGGTGCATGAAAACAATTAAAACAAACCGCTGAGAAACTCACTCATGACTGAAAAAAGAACAGTGACTTAAATATCATGTCATTTCGCAACTTTTGAACTTTGACCTTGCCCCACTCGCATTTCACAGGCACATTTCAAGGCACTTCACCTCCATGTGAACCATAATCATATCATGTAAAATATCATTTTAAAGAGAACTAAATAATCTATTAATTGATATAAATTACACATTGGTATTTACCCGGGGGGGGGGCCACTTCCATTCACGAGTGGATACCATGCGCGACCATGGGGTCTCGAAAAGCACCCTAAACACGTAATTTCCATATTCTGAAAATGCACCCCTTAACAAGTATTGGCGTGTGAAACCCTACCCTTAACAAGTATTGGAAACAAAACGATACTTTTGGCAAATATTCCCTGAAATGAACCCCTAAACAAGTACAGGAATGTTTTATTGTTACGGGTCCTTCGGTCGTGGGCTTTATCTTTTTTGGTTTAGTACGACCCCACCTTCTACACCTTGCGCAAATCGGACTCTAAACACGAAGTGTTGGCGCAAAAAGGACATCCTTTATAAAACATTTTAATTTTGTTTTATCATCCCCGCAAATTTGACCCTAAACACGTAATTTTCCTAGCGAAATAGATACCCTTTTTTCATTAATTTTGTGTTTTTGACACCCTTATCACGTTACGTACGTAACGTGCCCAATCGTGAAAAAGACATCCTTTTTACGTGTTTTTTTGGTCGCGCATGGTATCCACTCGTCAATGTAAGTGGCCCCCGGGGGTATTTACTAAAACCGAGGAGGGATCATCAATCAAAGCCAAAATATTTCCAACCTTTTTTTGAGGAGTTTTTATAAATATATATATTCATTTTTTACTGCTACTTTTGAATAAATTTTTTGTCAGGTTGAACTTTCCATAGCAATTGATTGCAATATATATACCTTACAATAATGATTGATAAATTAAATGACAATAATATACACAAAGCACATATACAATAGGCAAACGTTACAAATTAAAAACACGTTTCAAATTAAAAACACGTTAAAACAATTATGCTTTTCTTTCATTAACCCCATTCTACTAGCAATTGCTAACTTTGTGCACCTCCAAACATGAAATCGATGGATAGCGCCACCTCCCCACTAAACTCAACCAACCAACAGCTGCCAGATTTTGCGAAGTGCCTAAAAACCATCGCTGTGAGGGCGAAATCTAATGCAGAGTGGAGATCTTCTGGTTCTAGAATTCATATTTTAAGAGGTATGTAAATCCGCTTTGTAATTGAATGATCATCAATTGGCAAAGATTTGCTCAAAGCTTCTTATATTAATGAAATAAAGGTTGCCAAAATAATTGGCATGATTGGTAAAATTACTTCGGTCCCATATACTTACCACTGTGTATGGGATTTGCCATGATCCTATAAGCTACACTGCACTTCATTTTAGTTTAAGTTGCATGTCCTTTTCTTGTCCCTTACAACCTGTCAACTCTCAGTAACCTGCCTTTCTTTCAATCCCCCTGTACTTGACATTTACCAGACTCATTAATATTATTGACTCAACTTATGCAGCGATGATATGATACCTGCTGTTCTCTGAACAGCCAGTAAGTAAGGAACTGAAACGAGAGAGGGGGGGGGGGTTTTGCATTGTTAATGAGCTTGGTGCGAACGAAAAACACCTCTTTAATTCGGCCATTGCTGCGCTAAATATCAACCAAATTACATGATTTAGGGGCCATATCGTGAATGCTGACTCCGGAGCCATAAACTTATGCAGTACCTGAATTTCACTAAGCACGACTACGCCTCATTGACTTTCAATAGATCTATTTCGTTCAATGCAAGCTCACTCGGCTAGCTCTCATGGACTCTCGCATGTGGGACAATTTCTCCGTTGACACGACATTGCATGATAACTCTCGCATCATCACACCCCCAAATCATAATGGATCATCCCAGATGATATATCATACACAGTCACACACAATAATTTTCAGCGTACTATTACTGTATCTTCCTTTTTGACTCCATCGCGTGTTATTGTGTTGCCAAAACCCATTGACGGAGCTTAAAAGGAGGATAAAACCTAGAATCTTAACTTTATCGTTCTTTTTGGCTCCGTCTATGGGTTTTGGCCACGCGATAACACGCGATGGAGTCAAGAAGGATGATAAATAATAAGCTTGTTGAAATTTTATTGGATGGATAGCTAACTGTCTAAAAGTGGCAGAGTGGTTTGGAAGAGAAGGGAAAAGGGGGATTGATGGAATATACAGGTTAATTACTGTGCGTATCGTTAAAAAAGTGGAGTCAAAAAGGAGGATAAAGATATAGACAGTTTCGATTGATTTATTTAGCGGATAGCGAACTGTCTTAAAGTGGCAGAGTGGTGTTGAAGAGAAGGGAAAAGAGGGGTTGACGGAATAAAAAGGTTAATTACCGTGCGTATCGTTTTAAAAAGTGGAGTCAAAAAGGAAGATAAAGATATAGACAGTTTGAATTGATTTATTTAGTGGATAGCCAACTATCTAAAAGTGGTAGAGTGGTTTTGAATAGAAGAGAAAAGAGGGGGATGATGGAATAAACAGGTTAATTACTGTGCGTATCGTTAAAAAAAATGGAGTCAAAAAGGAGGATAAAGATATAGACAGTTTCAATTTATTTATTTAGTGGATTGTCAACTGTCTAAAAGTGGCAGAGTGGTGTTGAAGAGAAGAGAAAAGAGGGGTTGATGGAATAAACAGGTTAATTACCATGCGTATATCGTTAAAAAAGTGGAGTCAAAAAGGAGGATAAGGATATAGACAGTTTCAATTGTGATTGTGATTGTGGGAGAGCAGAAATACTCTCATTTATTTCTTTCAATATTATATACAAGTAAAAACATACAAATATCATACATTATTTTGAACATAAATATACAAATATAATCATGAAACATTGAGATTAAGAAAAAATAATGAAAGAAAAAGGTATCCCAAAAAGCCTCAAAGGCTTGAAAAAAGGCAAAACCAAGAATAAAACATAAGAATGATTATAGATAATAGCTTAACAAATAGAACACCGGAATGTGTCGCCCCAACAGTATAGCTTGATTGCGATGATCGGCGGGCACGTCGTCAGTACTTTCTTACAAACCAAAACACTGACGACATGCCAGCCGGTCGCTAAGTGAACCATGAAAAAAAAAACACAAACAGGAAAATAGGGCTGCATTTGATAAATGCAAGCAACCAGCCTGAGATGGATAAAGAATGAAATACTGTTGCGACGCCACACTCCGGCCCTCTAAAATGCCGAGTGGAAAATTGTTTAACGGTTATTTAGGTTGGAGAGGAAGAATTTTTTCAATCGTTTTTTAAAAAGTGAATTGAATTGTGTGCGTTGAATTTCAAGAGGCAAGGAATTCCAAATAATAGGGCCAAGATGACGGACTGACTTTGAGAGATTATTGGTTTCTGTTTTCCAGAGGTGAAAGTTGGTTGACTGCCGGGTAGAATAAGAATGAACATTCACATTTAAACAAAACATTTGAGTTAGATAGGGAGGGAGACGTTTGGTAAAAAACTTTTGCATCAATGAAGCAACCGATAATTTGTTAGAGTCATACACATTCAATGTTGAAAAACGGCGAAACAAGGGTAGGGAAGAAGCTAGGTAATGGGTATTTGCACATATGCGAAGGGCTTTCTTTTGTAAGCGATATATTCTTAATAATTTAGAAGCATGTAGAGAAGCCCACACAACATTACAATACAAAACATGGGGCAATATAAAGGCATTATACATTGTAAATAAAAGTTTGAGTGGTAATATATGCTTAACATTATTCATAATACCAGTAATTTTAGATATTTTTGTACTTGTTGTATTAATGTGAGAATCCCATGTAAGAAACTCGTCTAATTGTACGCCCAGGTATGTGAAAGTAGAACATTGTTCTATTTCAGACCTGTTCAGAAACAGTTTAACACTAGAGTAGTCTAATCTTTTATTTTGCTTATTTCTGAAAATCACAAATTTTGTTTTCAAAATATTCAATGACAATCTATTACAAACAAGCCAGTCATAAACAAAATTAAGATCTATATTGATCATGTGGATTAAAGATTGAAAGTTTATATTAGAGGCAATCAATGAGGTATCATCTGCAAATTGTACAAATTTAAAGAAGTTTGAACAGTTGATAATATCATTTATGTAAATTAAGAATAAAAGGGGGCCTAAAATACTTCCTTGGGGAACACCTGAATAAATTATTTTGGAATTTGATGATTGGCCATTGTACACGGTAAATTGTTTCCTATTTTTTAAATAATTACAGAACCAGGCATGAGGCAAGCCTCTAATTCCATAAAAAGAAAGCTTAGACAGCAAGATAGAGTGTGACAAAGTATCAAATGCTTTTGATAAATCCATGAAAATAGCGATTGCATGTTTATTTTTATTAATGTAATTCAAAATTAAGTCAGTTAGTTCAATTAATGCAAACTCGGTAGAACAGTCTTTCATAAAACCATATTGATTGGGATTGAGTAAATTATTGGACATCAAAAAATTGTACAACCTATTGTATACTAGTCTTTCAAGAACTTTCGAAAACAATGGCAAAACAGATATCGGTCTATAATTATTACAATCAAGTTTATCTCCTTTTTTATATACAGGCACAACCTTTGCTAACTTCATTTTATCAGGAAAAACACCGGTTTGAATAGATAAATTGCATATGTGAGTCAATGGTTGAGTAATGAAGTACACAGCAGGTTTAACAATATCAATTGACAAAGTATCGTATCCAGGGCTCTTTCCAGGACTGATGTTCTTTATGATATTAGCAACTTCATGCTCAGTAATTGGTTTAAAAAACAAAGATTTATCAAATATTTTAGGCATGAAATCAGAGAATATTGAGTTAGAATTCGGTAAAGACCGAGTAAGATTTTCCCCTATGGTAACAAAAAAGTCATTGAATACATTTGCCACATCAAACGGATTTTCTATCTTTACATCATGATGCATAATTCCATTGCTTATAGACGGTTTGTTTCTACCTAGAATTTCATTCAAAAACTTCCATGTTTTCTTCAGATTACCTTTTATTCTTTCAAATTTGTTATAAAAATATTTTCTTTTTGCAGAACGTATAAGTGTATGTAATTTATTACGATATTTTTATATATGTCTTCATTTACAAGTGTTGGCTTCGAATGAAATCGTTTATAAAGAATATTTTTTCTCCTAATGGAATTAAAAAGAGCTCGTGTGATCCACGGTTTTTTAATTCGCATATTAACAGGGGATCGCTCTTTCAAAGGGATGTGTTTATCACAATAATATTTAAAATCATGTAAGAAAATATTGTATGCATTATCAACATCATTCGAATTCAGCACTTCTTTCCAGTCGTGATCTTTTAGGTTGATTTATTTAGTGGATAGCGAACTGTCTTAAAGTGGAAGAGTGGTTTTGAAGAGAAGGGAAAAGAGGGGTTGACGGAATAAAAAGATTAATTACCGTGCGTATCGTTTAAAAAAGTGGAGTCAAAAAGGAAGATAAAGATATAGACAGTTTGAATTGATTTATTTAGTGGATAGCCAACTGTCTAAAAGTGGCAGAGTGGTTTTGAAGAGAAGGGAAAAGAGGGGTTGATGGAATAAACGGGTTAATTACCGTGCGTATATCATTAAAAAGTGGAGTCAAAAAGGAGGATAAAGATATAGACAGTTTCAATTGATTTGTTTGGTGGATAGCAAACTGTCTAAAAGTGGCAGAGTGGTTTTGAAGACAAGGGAAAAGAGGGGTTGACGGAATAAACAGGTTAATTACCGTGCGTGATTTAGTTGGAAAAGTGGAGTCAAATAAAACGATGAATACATAGAAAGTTGATATACTTTGACTTATAAAAAGTTGAAGAGTGAAGAAGAAAAAACGATGGGTAAATTAACTGACAGTGAAATTTCTATGAATAGTGGAGTAAAAAAAATGTAAACTTGGCTTAATTATCGCTGACTAAATAAAATGTAAGATTGCATATGACAGGGTTATTTTTTAATTAGATTTTTTCCTTTCCTACATTTAAGATAGATTGTTAGTAGGTTAATAAAATTTGTGACACTGACTAAATAAATAGGCCGATCATTTTATTCAGATTTCGTCAATTAAGTCAGTCAGTCATGAGGCCTGACTTGGCTGACAAAATAAGACAGAACTTTGAATTGGGAAGATCATCATTGTGATTTTATTTTTGTCGACCACTGACTAAATAAATTTAGGACGATTTTGATTCTATCAACTTTTAGTAGACAACTGTAAATTCTGCTTTCTGTCAATCAACAGGTGTGCATGAGAAATTAACAAGCATGCATGTGGCACGCGCACATAACAAGCCGTTAAATTTACATGTCTATTGAATTAGGCATTCCTGCACACTTGTAATATACATATCATGTAAATATCATTTTTGGGAAGTAATTATTTTGTGAAAGCTGTGTATCGAGCTGCAGGGATTATTGATATTCATTTAGTTTGTTGAAAGTCAATTTGACAAAGTGTGAGGCATTTTCCTAGATAAACAGGAATTTTATTTTTAGTCAGTGTTATCCGGTCAGTGAAAACAATGTTCTGGAAAAAAAGAGCAGAAACAAACAAACCACTTTCCAATATGTTTTTCTTTATTTTAGTCCAAGCCAACACTCGAAAAGCGAAAAAGAAAATGAGAGATATTTGAGGGAGAGAGAGGATAAGAAAGTATAGCCTCGATTGTGCGGACGCACAGATTTTAATCGTGAGCCAACTCGAGCGCGGATGGAACTTCAGACCCTTTGTCGAGACTATAGGCGTTGTAAGAAATTTTGTACCCCAGATCTTTTTTGTCTCCGGATTCAGAAAGCACGATAATGCCGATTTTGGCATCTTTATGAAGAAGAAAAATCATTCTTTCAGGTCATGTGTTTGGATTTTGAAAAAAATTGTGATATAGCCTATAGGCCTAGGTTAAACATTTGATCTAAAACATGAAGCAAAATAATTCTTTCATGCAACAAAAAAGTTGTTGTTTTTTCACACTTAATTTCTGTTTGAGCCCAAAGGATTTTTAGATAATAATAAAACTGAAGATCTAAGCTTTGCCTTTGATATGATATAATTTTTCATAAGAAGATGTAATTTAGATGGGTCAGCAGCCAGCTTTTCATAGGCCAAGTACATTTAGGCAATTTTTAGCAGCTCAAAAACAAGAATACTGCACTCTTGATTGGTCAGAGACCCACACCCATGCAAATTCCAATGTTCCCACACTAGGCAGAGCTACCAAGTCTCACGCACAATGGCCGAGTGGTCTAGGCGCCTGGTTATACATAGAAAGCAGCTCAAAAACAAGAATACTGCACTCTTGATTGGTCAGAGACCCACACCCATGCAAATTCCAATGTTCCCACACTAGGCAGAGCTACCAAGTCTCACGCATTGTGCGTGAGACTCACGCATCCAGGGTCCGTCTCATGATTTCACGCATGGCACCCATTTTTCTCACACATCGGGACCCGACAGAAAAAAAAAAGGAAAAGTGGCATTATTCGCTAGATTATACGCACAGGCCGACCGCCGTCACGTCTACCCCGGCACGTGAGACGAATCGAGAGTGCAGTCAGCGCACAGCTTGTATGTGATACGATGAATCGCGTGCGTGCATTGCATGGTTTTGTAGTTATTGATCGATATCTGGCATGCAGCCCATTGACATCATTTGCTGTTGCCCACCCAAAAAAAGCGAATGCATTCTGACGGGCAATATCAGATTCTGACATGCCACTTTAATGGATGTTTTTTTATTTATAAGAAAATAAATAAAGATGAAATAACCATTTGAAGGATCTCTTATCCCCCAATCTTCCCCTATTGATATCCTATTTCATGTACATGTTCTGTTATTTTTTTTTTCTTACTCTGTTCATGTTTCTAAATGTACATATTCATAGTGTGTTATAAATGGGTACCCGGTCAGAAGGAACTCCTTGAATGCTTGATGCACTCGATCAGGGTAGCCGTGCTAAAGCTGGTGTTTTAGTATGCAGCGTTTCGAAATTTATTGATTAAGCGCTATATAAATGTTTCATATTATCATTATTATAGTTATTTTATTGGTCTTTGTTTTACATTATAGGTCCAAGGTATGGCAGGACTAGGACACATCTTGTTGAAGAACTCAAATCTGATTGGGCAACACCTCAGTGATGTCTCATGTAGGGCTATTAGGTAAGTTCTCGAGAGAAGAAATGCAGCTATGCAGTAATAGACACTGTACTTTGTACAGTATGTTAAAGCAAAAAAGGTAAAATCTGATGAATTTACGAATCACCTTTTTCACTATTACCATCTTGCCACAATTTGGCAAACTTACAGATCGCCCAGAGTTGTTGTCGATTGGACTTTCAGATCATGTTAAAATTGCTTCCGATAACCACTCTTACAGTTCCTTCATCTTTATAACAAGTTCTATTTCATTTGTTTGTGATGAATCAAGAGTTAACATTGTATTTTCAATTATAGTGAATATCCTTATATACTGTATTCATCTTCAATGACCTGTACTTTGCAATATCCATATTTTTATAGTAATATACAAATTTGTATTCTTAAAAAAAAGCTGATTTTCAAAGCAGTAAAAATTTGGGCCACTGCCCAATAGGTTCATCACATTTTCAAGTCCTCTCTCTCCTTTGTCCATCCTTCATTCTGTCATTCTTGCGATATCTAAGAACCATTTGTGGGATCATATTCCAACTTGGTCAAGGTATGCATATTAGAGAGATGATATCTGATTAGTTTGAGGGATCTGGTAGTGTTGTCGGATCTTGTAAGACCTCACATTGTTAGAGGCATAAAAATTTTGACAGTCAAATATCAATCTAGATGTTTTTGTGAAGATTCCATACTCCATCTCCAGTTCTATCACTATTATCTTTTTATCTTGGCATCTAAACAGTGCCTCCAGCCCCTGCAATGCAATCATCCTGTTGACCAGACTACGGTGTGTTGACAATTCGTCCTTGGGAGCGGAGAGCATCAGGCACAAACCCCCACGCTGCATCCACGTCTACAACAAACAGCGAATCGGCAATGTCGGGGACAAGATCCTGGTGGCCATCAAAGGGCAGAAAAAGAAGGCATTGGTCGTAGGAGTGAGGAGGCCCGGTGCCAGCATGTTGCCTCGATTTGATACGAACAATTTAATACTTCTAGAAGAGAACGGTAACCCAACGGGAACAAGGATCAAGGTGCCAATCCCATCTCATCTCAGGAGCAGACCAGAGTTTTCAAAAGTATTTGCTATCGCGAGTAAATTTGTATGACAAATCTTGAAAGACATCGTGATTTTCCTTTCAATACACATGCCTGAGATCATTATTGTGCTCGTTATAAAACAAGAAAAGAACTTTCAAATTGGTCCGAAAGCTCCTGAATCATGGAAGGAGTCTACAAGAGCAGTTTGGCTAGTCTGAATCATCTTGCTTGTCGGATTAGGAAGGTGTTATCGAAGGAGCTGGTATACGTTCTAAAGAGTAAAACTTATCAGATGAGTAATAAGAGCCCCTTTTTTATCTTAAAACATCATGGCCCGTATTCTGAAGTCAGGTTTAACTTAGACCATGGTCTAACTCCGTGCTGAAATTATGGGGAGCCAAAAATGTGTAAATTCTGTTTATATTGTAAAATTCTTATGTTTACCATTTTGTTTCCTTTTGCTTTCATATTAAAAAAAAAATACTTCAAAATACTTAATTTTTCATTCCCAGATAATTTGGGTGTCATATGAGTAATTAAATTGAATGTGTATTGTGCCCCAATTGGCTCTCCATAGTTAAACCACAACTTTAAACCAGGGTTTAATTTAAACCAGAGTTCAGAATACGGGCCCATGTGTCTTTAAGTCACTGATAGGTATTTCCAGTCATCAGGTAAATTAAAGAGAAATTCCAGTAGTTGCAGTAAACACTGATTTCATGAGAAAGTCTGTAAAACAAGGCTTAATTGTCAGTATATCATCGAGGATCTAGATCTGGTACAGTTACATTAACTGAACTTTGTGAAATCTTGAAATCTACGTTGAAAAATGGCCACACCGAAGATCCCCAACACAGATAAGCGCACGTGGGACAGTGTATAATTATTGCTTAGAGCGTCGGGCCCGACGCCCTACCCGAATCCTGTGCTTATTTGCTGATTTCTCAGCAATTACACAATTTCTTCCAGAATCCTTTGGCACATGCGTTTTATTTAAACGAACAGACACTTTGGTGGTCATTTCATTGGATTCTGTATGAACTCATTTTGATATCGTTACCAAAACAAGCATTTACCTTTAAGCTTTTCCTTCAATGTATGCACATCATCCACTCTCTGGGGAATATTCCAGTTGGTTATTAATTATGTGAGGTGCTCACAGTGCAGGGCAATCTACAGCGAGTTTGACATCCGTTCCGTGGGGAATATTTCGGTGAGTTGAAGTGTGAAGTACTCCCAATGCAGTGATGTTCACATCCTCCACTCCCTGGGGAATATTCATGTTACCGAAGGGCACTAGCACTGCAGTTGAATCTATGCAACCAGCTTCTCATTCACTGCTTTGGTGCAAAGTACCAGTTCCATACATATACAGACATACATGCATAGATAGTACGTATAGGTATATATTGAATATCCAATTTATTCCAATTGCAATGTATCCTGTAAATTTGTGTGGGGATTCTGTTTGAATAGGCACAATGGAGAACTCCACACACATCATTTTTACAGGTAATACTGTAATCCTGTATGAGAATAAATACTTTATCCTGTGCATATTTATTTTCACATTTATGTACATGTTTTCAGTTGAGAAAAGTGTGAAGTTATAAAAGAGACTGACCCTGCTTGTCCAACATGCTCATTACATTATGATGCTGTTGATATTAAACAAGTCATTGAAAGGAGAAGTAATAAGTTGTTGAGGTATTACTTTCAAAGAAGTAAAAACTCTGGCAGCTCTTTGCTCTAACACGGTGATTGCAAGTTTGGACCTTGTCGCATGAAATGTTAACCTGTTAGAGACGGAGTCTACATAAATGCAGGCTGCAGTCTATACATGTAGAGAACATGTGTTATAGCAAAGTCATTCATTACCCAATTGGTTAAGTTACTCTTAGGGTAACCTTGCCATTTAATGATAATTACAATGGCAACAACTTTTAGTGTTCAGCCAATCAAAAGTTATTTTTGGATGATTATTTGGTGACTATGGGAACCAAAATACATGTACTACATGACGCTTGAGAAACTAACTAACTGGAATAATTCACATCAAAACTACATAACATGAAGTCATTAACCAAAATTTTGCTTTGGAATGTGTCTTCTGTTTTTTAATGTTTTGATTTTTTTATCATATTCCTTCTACACAAGACAGTATACTCGGAACCCCAGGAGAAAAGCAAGGCCCACGCATATTTCTCCTTAATTAACGTTTAAATATTTTCCTGCTAAAGACTTACTTTTTATCTTAGAGAAGAAAACATGGCCTACTAGAATCTACCTCCTGTCAAAGACATTCTCGTCAAAAAGGGGACATGATCATGTCTCCGATTTTTGATGTAGTGAAATTATTGGGGAAGGGGGGTCAGAATCAAAAAAGAAGTTTCTTAAACTATTTCATTTTGGTGTTGTACCACTTTGGCTGTTCCATTCAGAAGTCCATCCTTACTCTTCTTCCAACCATTCCTATCCTCCACCTTCTTATTCATTGATTCAATGTAACCTAACCCTTACAAGGGCAAGTCCACGCTAACAAATTTTGATTTACATAAAAAGTGAAAACTCAAACAAGCATAACACTGAACATTTCATCAAAATTGGATGTAAAATAAGAGAGTTTTAAAGTTTTGCTTAATTTCACAAAACAGTTATATGTACATACTGGTTGGTATGCAAATGAGCTGACTGATGACATCATCCCCTCACTATTTCTTTTGTATTTTATGAAATATTTTGATTTTCTCATTGTCACATGAAACAAGGTTTTATTCGTCACTGAAATTGTAGAATTAACAACATATTAACATTTCATGGTTCAACCAAAATGGTCATTGGTTTCAAATCCCTAAACTTTGAAATATTGTATGATAAACACAGTAAAAAAAGAGATGGTGAGTCTAATCATTGACTCTCATATGCATTTCCCCGAGTTATGCATGTAACTATTTTGTGAAAAATAAGCAAAACTTTAATTATTCTTATTTTGTAATTTGTATCCAATTTTGATGACATTTTCAGTGTTGTGCTTGTTTGACTTTTCTCTTTTAATTCAAATAAATATTCTTGTCTGAACTTGACCTTTAAATTCAGAATCTTCCCACGTTCTTGGTCGTCCTCTTTCTAGAAGAATATTACTAGAAATGTTATGTGACAAGCTTGTAAATTTGAAAGACAGTTAATTTCTCTAAAAATATTCCTGCAATTATAAAAAAATGAGGCTTTTACTAATCTGTATTTCTCTGATCCAATATTATTTGAATGAATGCTTTTAGATTTTCATACTATCAATCCCTGTAGATCTATCACTGAAATTCTTTTGATATTAAAAAGTTTAAAAAAATAAATAACTCCATAATGAAATTTTTTCAAAAAATTTTTGCCCATAGGGCATTGTCAAGTGATTTATACATATATGCTTAAACTTACACTGTATTTCTTTAATTATTCAAACACACTAGCGTACCTACGGGGGGGGGGTGGCTGAGGGGCAGACTGCCCCCCCCCCCCCCCCCGACGAGTTACAACCGATCCCTGACGAGCCATAATTGAACTTGAAGACCTTTTTTTTTTTCTTGTCAAATTTTTTTCTGGTACAAATCCGCTATTTGTGGTTGAAGACCTTGGGGGGGTGCTTGTCAATTTTTTTGGCGGACGAATTTGCCCCCCCCCCCTTTGGAAAATCCTAGGTACGCTACTGTTCAAACATATTAAAGATAATTTGATAATGTTGAAACCAGGATTACAAAAACACAGAACTCTGTGAAGTCAAAAGTCATGCACACGAGTTGCAATAAACTTCATCACAATATTATGAGATTAATTTAAGAATTTAGATGTGTTTATTTTTTTATGTTTGTTGTTCATCATCCAATTTGTCATCATAATTTCCAATAAGGGCTCCCAAAAAGGAATCTATCATGGGCAAACAATCATGTTTAGAAGCTAAAGGAGCAATACAAGTAGTGACAGACTTAATTGGTCGAGAGAGAGAGAAAAAAAACCGTGACGACCACGAATCTCTCATTTCAGTCGTCGCATTTAGTAAGACTGCCATCTACGTCGTGATTTTGCATATTTTGTCCAAGTCCATCGATTTCGCATGATGGCGTCCGGAGCAACCGTTTTGAGGCAGCAACAAATGGAAGTGTTTCTAAAGGCCTACCATATTTTATTTTCATAGTGGCATACATCACCAGGCCTTGATCCAGAGAGAACCGAAGGGACTCCCTTCCCCCACCTCACCACCCCAGCAAAAAATAAAATAAAGAGACGAGACAAGGTCAAGAAGGGATAGGCAGGTAGTAGGAGGAATAAAGAGGGGAAGATTAATGCCCCCAGTCGAGTCCAGGGGGACTCGACTGCGGAGGGGGGGTGATTTTTTTTTTCTGAATGAGTCCATTGCCCAAACTGCCTTTAGTCTGCAGACACAGACCCTGAATGAAACTTTGATCAACAATTGTGTCTCCACGCAAAGACTAGCATATACAAAACGTTCTGTTTCAATTGAGCGAGGCATTAGTAGGCTGCACATTCAGACCCTTAGCTGCACAGCAGACTATAAACAACCGTTTCCATTCTCCTACCTAATACCTCCCAGTAACTGAGAGATAGACAGATGGCATAAACGAATGAAGAAGAACACAAAGGAAAGAGGGAATGGAAATGAGAGAGAAGGGGAAGAAAAATAGAAAGTATACTGAAAGTGGGCGTGAAATGGAAGATATATTAGACGATCGTTCACGAAATAATGAATCTGGGAATCTGAAATAAATAGAAAATAAGGTGAAATTGGAAGCTGGGCAGATCTATCCGGTCATTCTTTCTTAATTCTTCCTTCTGTTATTTTCTACTTTTTTTCTCTGCATGCACTATCTGCCTGCCCCCTGTGGTGCCATTTCGGACTGTGATGATTCGAAAGCCCCTGACCAGTAATTTTTGTCTTCTATAGTATGATTATTCAATGCACGTATACACTGTTAAAAAAACCCTAATTTTACAGAAAAATGAAGATTTTGCAGAAAGCAATAACAGAATATTTCTGTAAATTCATTAAACAGGAATTATTCTGCAATTTAACAGAACGGGTCTGTTAAGGGGAAAAATTTAATGGTGTTTTATAAAATGAAATATGTAAGGTTCCATTTTTTTTTTACACAAATCTCTCATAGTCACTTGTTTGACATATTTTTTTAAAGGAAATTTTGATTATATTTTACTCGAGTGTCAGTATTTTTAAATTACATTACAGGGAAATAACCAGAATTTTTTTTTTTTTCAAATGTCATCTTGATTATGCAAGTCTTACTGTTTAATCCATGAAAATCATGTGGACACTATAGGTGGTTGCTCATTTTTTAATAACCACCGGATTCCGTGACCTTTTGGTTGATTATTCCAAGTGGACCTGTTTGTGTGAATGTATATTGTCGTCGTCCTTATAGTGTATGTGTATATGAAATAATGAAAAATAATAATTAACAATCGTATTTTGCTCTCCAAATGACATCATCTATTCACTCAACGTACAGTATATTATGCGTTGTGGAATTTTCGTTCGCGTTTATAAAATGCAGAACGGATGTGTTCGTTTTATGTTGTGGGTGATATGAAAAGCCGAACCACGAACATTTTCAATTCTTTTTCAGCGATTTAGGTTTATTGCAAAGATTATTGTTGTACTGATGAATCACTGCGATTGAATTAATTTGATTTATTAGCTTCCATTCATCGGTACTTGACGGTATTATTCCATAAATTTGTCATATGGCGCACTAATAAATCAGAAGTGAATGGCGAAAGATTACTTTAAAAATACTCTATTCAACTGTTCGGTATTGTACAGTAGAGCTCTGTTTTCTACCATGGAGACTACCTCGATGCTTTTACCGATAGGGGAAGACGGGGTAAGTTGAGCATAGGGGCAAGTTGAGCCACCAGCCCCAGGCTAATAATGAATGGGTCAGACATTGTGGTGGTGTCATGTATTGATGACCCATAGCATAACCCCTAACTCCACCACATTGTTATCAACTTTGAAACAAACAGTAGTTTTTTAGAGAGAAAAAGATGAATTTCAGCCAAAAAAGTAAAAAAGAGTGTGAAATAGATAAGTGCTTTATAAACACACATGTCTTTAAATATAATAAAGACATGATAACAACATTATTATAGTTATATATAGGTGGAAATATTTCAGAAGAATGAAATTTCAAGGCAAGGTACTTATTTCGACAAGATTATTAATCATATCAATTCTAACATGCAAAAAGCAAAAACTGTCACAACTTACCCCGCCTTCCCCTACATATAGATGTCCACACGATTCACCTATATAACAGATGTCTGTTGATGCAATGTTCCTTGGTCCATTGTTTCACTTATTTGTTATTATTGATTTGATTTGATTTGTTTTATTTTTTTTCGCTGATGTACAGGAGTTATTTTATAAAGATTATATGTAGCGAGAGCCACAGGCAAAGCCATACGATACTTTTGCTCTATTTGCTATAAATATAACACCCATGTGTTTAATTTTGTTCAACTCACTTGTGAAATTCGCTTCCTTCCCAAATATAATTCATTCTATACGAGCGAACGCAGCGAGCTAAAATAATATTAGTAGAAGTGATACAAAATGGTGATGAATTTGAAAATAGAATATGCATGTACATCTATTTCAATCGAATGTGACTTTATTTCGCCCCTTTATTTGCTGGCCTAAACAATCTTTATCTACGTTACAGCGCTATGAATATGCACCCAGAACCCCCCCCCCCCCCCCGTAGTCTGATATAGAAATAACATTATTTGGTTTCCATTCTACGTATTTTTATAACTGTGGCTTGAATAACCTCTATTGTTTTTGTCTTTTGGCGTAAAGATTCGTGACATCGTTTCGGTACTCATTGAGTACTGAAAATAAAATATACCACTTATTTGTTTTAATGTCATTTCCGATGGGATATTTTTGCAAACAAATTCTCCCATTCTGTGCTATTTTATTTTTACTTTACACAGTCGACTTGTTGAACGCCAAAAGACAAAAAACATTCATTCTTTTGGCTGAAAAGAAATTATAAAAAGAGAGAGAGAGATTGACAGATATCTGTGTTCTTAATTTATTGACCCTCTTTTTATCTTTGCATCTTTACCGTGTTTACCTGGGTTTGATAATTGTGTGATTGACTGTGCGCGGGGTCCGATTCAACATTAATATTTCTTTCACACTTTTCGTTGCGACAATAGAAGAGTAAATCGTATTCATTTATCCATTGAATTCGAGACAATTGTGACTGGAACATGGAAACAGATTTCAAAAACGTCGTCGAGATAGAGCAACCTCATTTTAGCCTTCTACTTCACTCAGGAGGACATCTAAAAACAGTACCAGTATAATCACCGGATGTGGCTGATGTCATTAACTGGCAAGGATTCACAAACAGAATTGATTCATAATGATTTTTGAATTATGCATCATCAATCGCCATTCCTGGGCGTCGATATTGTTTGTACCTGTTATCGTTATGTGACTATTCTGATTTCATTGTGACTATTTTACTCATCCACAAATAAAAAGCCACAAAATGACTGTCGATGGGTCAGTTTTGTCCAAACGTTTAATGGCATTCCTTAGTCTGATGTGGTTTCTATGATTCTATTATGTGTGCCCCATTTTTTTCCCCATATGATTGTTTATTGGTTTAGAAATCTAGATGGATTACTATACAAGGATTAATATTTATATAAAAATATTTCCAAGTAGAATGGGAAATTCAAGGGCATATGCAGTCTTCAATTTCCACCACAGACTAAAGAAATGAGAAGGAAATGCTTGCGTCTGTAGGAGCTTTGAAATGAAATTGATATCTTACTGCTGTTGATGGTTTAGAAGGTGGAAGGTGTTTCCGTTGCTGTATGGCACGGAGTGACGACATGGTATGAGTTTCTGCTCTGTTTCTTGCTCTGGGAAAGACGATTTCATTGGTCTGGTACTAGGCTATACTTGGTAGTATAGCAGTTGATCTATACATACATATATCGACATACATGTAGCCAAATGCGACATAGGCTAAAGTGGTATCAATAATTGCCTTTTGGTAATTAAGCTTGTTTTATGCTTCATTATATTCTTATTCAACAGTGAAATGATGAATGAAGTGGTCGAACAGCATCAACTACTTCGCGCTCGTATATAATTTCGTCTTGAGGTCTGATCACTGGGCCGTCTACAGGCTGGGTGTATCGTTGTCCAACATGTCCAAGTTTAAAAAGAATAATTTAAAATTGAAGGGAATATCACTAAATTTGGGGTTCAGTTCCAATTTGTTTTTAACCTGTGGAAACACTGGTGTTTATTTTGTAGATAAAGGCGTTTCAGGTTGGCTTGGAAATGCAGCCAAAGAAGCGCGTTTGATGAAATAGCCTACGCTTAAGTTGAATATATTTTCACTGACGAATGAAGATAGTTCACTGCATGAACTGTATGTACGCCAGTTATGTGTAATTTACACACAAAGTATGCGTAATTAACACAGGTATTTGTGAAATTAACGTGAGTAGCAACATATATGTACATTTCATAAAGGGGGTAGTTGTACTTATTGAGAAGCCGGAGTGAGATGCGCAAAAGTTGATCAGAGAAGTTTTTTAGGCATTTTGGTTAGTTTATGAAAAGTAGGCCTTATAGATCTGCATGTTCTCCTTATATATTTTATACATTTTGATCGGATTTTAGTTACATCATTAAACCCAAAAAACAAGTTAAATGTCAGACGTGTAATCAGAGGATCATTGTACAGAAATCAAAATACATAGAATTGACTTTTATCAAAAGTGGACTTGAAAATTTCTTTGATTGAAATAAAATCCGTACATTTACACACGTAAACGGTTAAACGTCTGCCTATCTTGATTCATGAACAGAAAAACCAGGTCAGCTTCCTTTCTTTCGTAACAAAATTTTGACAAGCGGTTGAAAAAAATATGATGATGAATCTCGATCTGTTCCGATTTCATGGCGATTGTGTTTATTTTGTATCAGTTTGAACTTTGATGTTTGCCGACTGCTTCACCTTTCAAACAATTTCTGGTAAACTCTTGTCCACTTACTCACTCTCTTATTTTCTTTCCTCGTCTTATTATCGTCTTTCTCGAAAAGTGCACTTGTTTGCTTTTCTGATTACTATGACAAGTTAAACCACCCTTTTGTTAGTATTCTTGTACATTAAGGACCGATCAAGGTTGAATATTTTTAATTCTTATTATGTGAGGGATCTTTCCTGCTAGAAACCCAATGCTCTGATCCTAAACTCGGTAAATATACATTTTTATGAAGCGAACGGTGCGTCGGAGAAGAGGGTCTTTTTTAAGAATAGAAACGGGTTCTAGAGTGAAAATAGGGGTGGAATAACATGTCTTGGGTTTTTATTCTCCCTTTTCTGTAATCCAAACGAAGTAAAATTAAACACGTTTTTCGATCATCGCCCCCCCCCCCCCCCCTCTATGTCCTCAGTAGAGGCACGGACCACCTTGGCTCTTATTTGAATAATGTGAATGCAAATAATGTCCTAAGATATCCAATGAAATTGGCTAGTGTCGCTTCTTTTGTACATTCCCAAAACAGAATGTTCAATATTTAAAAAGAATATCCAATACAAATCGTTACATAATTTGCCTTCTCATAATTATTACAGAAGTGAATGAATAACAAAATAAGTTTGGTGCCCAGCAAAAAGAAAATAAAATAGTACTGGGAGTTTAAGGAAACATCCGGCTAAGTCAATAGTCATGCACTTACAAGAATAGTAACTAATCTTTGTTATTCAAACCCGATTTAAACATATAATTCCTCTGTGAATATCACATTAGATTAATATTATTCCAATCTTATTCTAATTTCTGAACCATCCTAAATATTGAGTTTGCATATCCGTTGAATAGACCTACGCAGTGGGATTTTTTCCTTTTTTTTTTTAACCAGTCTGATTTAATAGAAAAATACAATTTACAATTATTGTAACTTTGCCGTAATGACAACTACCACGGTTCATGGTCCTGGAAAGCTGCATGGGTTTCCCGCTGCACCCTTACGATATTTCTGGGGGTATACTCGTACCCCCAGCACCCTTCATTGGGTGCATGGGGATTTGCTTGACATGCAATAATGTATAGATAATTCACCTAAGTCACCTTCATTATTTTGGAGTGAAAACTTTGTTTCTCTCCTCGCTAATTTTTTCTTGAACAAAATCACCTTCAGTCGGAAGTAAAACCCTTTTTTGTCATTTCTTTTTTATAACAATTTCCCCTCTTAGAAAATCGATCCCAGGCCCCTTCTACACTGCAAAAACTCTGGTGTTGATTTAACACCAGCCAGGGATCTATGTATGTCCACGACAGAGAAGTGCTAAACAGCACCAGTTTCGTTTTTGGTCTAACACCAGATAGGTGTTTATGCAGTTAGAATTAAAACAGCATCGGTTTGATTCCAAACTGATGCTGCTTCAATACTTCTCTGGTGTGGACACATATAGATTCCGGGCTGGTGTTAAATCAACACCGGAGTTTTTGCAGTGTATGGTGTCAGGGTCAGCATCCAATCACAAGCAAGATGTACCCATGGACATTTACAACTATGGCAAGCTTGCTACAGTTGTACATGCTATGGTGCCACAGAATTTATTTTTTCTTATTTTTTTTGTAAAAGCCTATACCAATGCCGAAAAGAAGAAGGGCCTATTCTTTTTGTTGATCCTGCAAGCGGTATGGCCCCTCACATGCACACTTATCAATGTCAAACTCCGCCGCTTTAATTCACTATTTTTTTATTTCGTAACACTTTAAGGTCAAGTCCACTCCAGAAAATTGTTGATTTGAATAAGTAGAGAAAATTCAACCTAACATAACGCTGAAAATTTCATCAAAATCGGATGTAAAATAAAAACGTTATGGCATTTTGAAGTTTGCTTATTTTTCACAAAACAGTGATATGCACAACTCAAATGAGTCAGTCGATGATGTCCATCACTCACTATTTCTTTTGTTGTTTATTGTTTGAATTATACAATATTTCATTTTTTACACATTTGACAATAAGAAGCAACTTGACTGAACCGTATTGAATAATGCCAATTCCACATGTTCAGGGAGGAATTAATCGATGTTTCCCTTAAAGGAGAATGAAATCTTCGGAACAAGATAGCTTGTGTGAAAAAAGGAAAATCAAAGAAACAGATGAACGGAAGTTTGAGAAAAAATCGGACAAATAATGAGAAAGTTATGAGCATTTGAATATTGCGATCACTAATGCCATGGAGATCCTCATATTGGCAATGCGACTAAGATGTGTGATGTCACTTGTTAACAACTCTTCCCATTACTTTATATATTATATTTCACTTAAACTGCCTCTTTTTAAACATCTATCAGCAGAGCATATATTCTGTCTATAAAGGAGGGCGTGATATTTTAAAAGAATACATCATGGATAAAGAGTTTGTATCACCAGAAGAAAAACCAAAAGAGACATTTTGGGGGTATTTTATAGTCCACCAAAGGGAAAGTTGTTCATCAGTGACATCACACATCCTTGTCGCATTGCCAATAGGAGGATCTCCGTAGCATTAGTGATTGCAATATTCAAATGCTCATAACTTTCTCATTATTTGTCCGATTTTTCTCAAAATTTCTTTATTCTTATTCTTTGATTTTTTCTGTTTCTACACAAGCCTATTTGTTCCAAAGGTTTCATTCCCCTTTAAGTGTTACCGTATTGCGAAAGTGAGACCATTAAACTTCACTTATTGGTTTGTTTTTCTTCCTCTCTCTTTCTCTCTCCCTCTCTCTCTTTCGTTTTCTTCTCATGAAATGTTAATGGTAACTGCAAATTTCACATAATGGGGGTTTTCAGGAAATCATTAACCTCCGAAAAGGGCCCGGTTATAAATTTATAAGTCATCCGAAAGACTCATTCATTATCAGAATTTGCAAAAACAGATTATTTTGATGCAATCGGCTTCTGTGAATATGATGTCGAACGAGGGATCCTAAATCATGCAATTGATTTTATATAGGCTACAAAAACATAAGTTATATTAAGCCCCTGTCATATGATGCTCATAATTAGTGTAAATTATTAATTATTATAGTTCATCCTGGTCGAATCGATTGATTTATAGATTAAATAGACAAAATGCTTAAATTTTCAGTCATTCTTATTCAAATTATACATGTATAAATTTCATTTGTAATATATCCTGGACTACCACTTAACATCATGTTCATGAAATCAACCGATCCAAATTCTTAGAAATACCACGTTTATTGAAGTGTATCCCATCCCGGCCTTCCCCATCGTCACCTTTCCTGATTTATTAACCTTGTCTTTTCTATGATTTTTTTTATTTCTATCATTATCATCCTTCCTTTCTCCTCCATTATTCTTTATCACATTAATTTGAATGCATGCACTTTGTAAAATGCTGTTTGTTCGTTAGGGGTAACGTGAAATGCGTGCAACAAATTTATAAGCACGTCGCTTATCGAAATGTTTGACCATCTCAGTTAAGAAATCGTTATTCATTTTGAAATTAATGTATTGCTGTATATGCGTTAATTAAAAACGATGTTTCTTAACCTGAAAGAAAATACAAATCTTGAATCTGAAATATATTACCACATCTTATAGATCAGGATTTTAAACAAAAAGTATAAAGCATGATCATAATTTGGTCAAACAATTTGTATATTTTGAATATGTAAATAAACTCCCTCGTAAGACGTTTAAAGAGAAAAAAAAACAATGGGTCAATCATAACCTGAAAGACAGTTCTCGGGAGAGGTTTTAACTGATCCTATGATATAAGCTACTGAAACGCTTGCATCTGATTGGCTCAGAGCAAAAGAATCAGTGAAATCGCTGATTATTTTGTTCCATGACATGCTACCCATCCATCGTTTGAAATATAGACTGCAGGTTCATCGGTCGGTCAGCTGTTCAAAATAAGAATTAGAAATTGTGGTTTTCTTTTCTATCACTCTCAGAATAGATTATTGAATTAGCATGGTCTATGCGTAGAATTCTTCGCACAATAAATGAGTGGCGAGGAAGTCAAACGTGCTTAGCTATTGGGGAGGTGTTTCACCCTTTTAATCCCACAAGGGTATTGAGCTATCGGTATTAATCCTTATGTAATACACGGCCATGCATGCCGAAAAATACGAATTTCATACGACGCCGTTTACTATGAACCTAGTACAGAGGTTCAAGAGTTTAAGCAGTAATGCTTGATTGACAATTAAATATTTAAAATGAAACTTTGTTGTTTAAGATTTTAAACATTTATAAACAACTATACTGTATTAGGATATGAAACAGCGTGTTTTTGTCTTTACACGTTCTTCTCTCTATAAAGTGAAAGTCAGTTAAAGTCGTGATTATTGTCACGGACGGCGTTTCGGAAGGGGCAGGGGCAACGCGCCAAAATTATTATTTTCAATGATTTATTTTTATAGACAAAAGGAGAGTATGGAGGAAAAGGGCAAAACTGAAGGAAAGAAAAAGCATGAACAGAGTTTCGGGGTCGTGTATAATTCAATTAAAATGGGCAAAATTAATAATAACGCGACCTTCTTGTCCACCCCCTCCCCTTCCCCCTTACCGGAGTACCCTGCGTCTATAATGTTGCAAATATATTGGTAAAAAATTGATTGCAAGATAAGTCTTATACTTTTCAGATGATCTGAACGGATAGTAATGTTGCATGCATCCAAAGCATTATACGGCTACAACTTGACAATGCGACAAAAATAAGAACGTTCCCCTCAACGCATTTTTAGTTCAAAATATTCGTTTGCCTGTTTATCAATACGTAGGCCTACACATTAAATTTCTTTCTTGTTTTTGTTCTTCTTCTTGCCCTTCTTCTTCCTTCCTTTCTTCCTTTCTTTTTCTTTCTTTCTTTGCTTCCTTTTTCCTTTCTTTTTTTTCTGTTTCATTTTGTTTTCATGTTCTCCTCCCTATATGGCTCTCTCTCTCTCTCTCTCTCTCTCTTATATTTGGTCCCCATCGAAGACCAGCTGCACATGTGATTGGTGCAGTTGAATATGGGTCATCCAACCGTCTTTTGTCTTTTAACTTCTTTAGCTTGTTTAGAGCATTAATTTTCTTATGTAATGTTTTCGTCAATAGATTTTATTTCATTGTATGTATGTTATTCTTTGTGTTTCTTTGCACGTTGGCTTATATATTGTTATGTATCTTGTTTTCATTACGGAAATGAAACAAACAAACAAATGGGAAAATTAATCAATACATTAATTAAAAAGGTAAAAAAGTCCTGATAAAAAAGGAAAACATTTTAAAAAAAAAGGTGTGTCCCCTCCATGATGATGAAGTTCTGCCCGGCGTGGGCATTTGGAAAAGTGACCAATATTATTAAATAACAAAGTGGAAAGATGAATCAGAAAAGTCGCTTTGCTTCATGCACCCGATGAGGAAGGGGATTCTGATGAATATAGAATAAACCGGGAGAAAATGATTTACAAGTTGTTGTTTTTTATGTACTTTGTTGTTGTTTTTGTTTTTGTTTGTGTTTTTAATGAAGACTTTGAAAATGCATTGATCGATAGTATACAAAGCAAGCTATAGCAGCTGTAGATCGATATAGACTGATTCCTTTTCCTCCCAACCAAGACCACTTGGGTTTTCTAGACTTTAGCAATGTGACTCCGTGCTTTTAGTAATGTCATTTTGGGGAATTTATGGAAATGATTTGCTGTGCATTATATTATTGCAATTTGCTTGAGTTCAAACCTTGTTTTTCCTGGACTGTTTAGATGACAACCTTGTCTTAATTTCCAAATTCGTTCCCGTAATTTACTCTCGTTCCATCTTCCTTTCGAATGATGTGGGGAATGATTTGTTCAAGGAGTACTTGAAAGTTATGAAAATACACTTGTAATGTACGTACACACGCTAAATGCTGCATGATATAACGACGATGGTCGAATATTGCGCATGAGCGAGTTCACGCATTTAACTCTTTATCCAATCAGAGTCAGTCCTGCATCGCGTTGTAAATTTCTGTAAACAGAAATTTACACGAAGGGTTTGTGATATGTTATAATAGCGTCGATTTCATCCAGACTTCAATTATTTAATTTCATTTGAAACGGTAACCGATTTTGTCCGTATTGCACGTCATCAATCGATAACGGAACAATATTTTAAACTTTTTTTTTTTACATATATTGAATAATTGACAAATATGGAGCAGCCAACCCGCATTCTTACCATGCTAAAATCCCCAGCGCAGGTACCACCTTCGTTCCCGCCGCAACTCCCCGGTAAGCCGGTGTCCATCAACAGCAACATGCCCGAGTGTATGTCTCGAGATATGCCTCCGCCGCCCGGCATGCCGGCTGGACCATCATCGGGGATGACGTCGGGGCCTCCCGTGGGTGCTGACGGAGAAACGATCATGGATTTTGGTCATCGGATGGCCCAGACCATCAATTCTGGTTTCCTAACCTTGTCTATTGCTGTTGGACGACAGACAGGATTATTCGAGGCCATGGCAAGTTTTCATGGGCAACCGAAAACTTCACAAGAAATAGCAGACAGAGCAGGTCTTAAAGAAAGGTAAATAAACTAATAAATAGCCCGAGTCGAGATCTAACTTAAATTTTAGTGTTTTTATTGTCCTTGCCCAATTCTCTAGTTTAGTCCACCCCGTAATTTTTGTTCTAACCTAAAGTTAGGCCTACTTAAATTATAATTGATAGAGCTTCCATTTAGCAATTAGCTCTAAATGTGAGACTAAATAGATATATATACCGGTACGATAAATCTACGTTACCTTTACCGCTTTTAGTTCGTGCATACCACTTGAAAATAATTAATGGGGTCCCTTTTTCGGACTTGATTAGGCCCTACTTTTAAAATGTATAAATGACTAAGAAAATAAAAAGATATATAATTAGATCTATATATAGACCGATTAACTTACAATGAATTTGTTCCATTTTCTTCAAGGTTGCAATTCCCCAATCCATCTACCGAGTTTTTAATCTTTGTTTTGTTTATTTATCATTACCGGTAGATGGGGATAGAGATGGACCTACATGCCACCCCACCCCCCCCCCCGCATGGCCCATGCTCATTTAGTCTTAATTGTGAAAATTCAATGTGTTTTTACCCATTCTTCCCTTGAGATTACTGGTTCGATGAAATAAAATTGCTTAAACTGTTAGTGTATTAATACTTATTTATTCGAATCGATTTGGCTATAGATCCAAGCAGTTGAATCAACCTTTTTGTTGAGGGGCCAGCGGGGCGGGGGGGGGGGGGGGGGTTGTAAGATAATTTTTTATCTTTTTTTCCTTTATTCATTTTCTTTAGGTCTATGATTCTTCATTTCGTATTCATCCGCTCATTTGTTCATCTGTTTATGTTGCCATTAATTCATTCCTTTAATAATCTTAAATTAAACTGAAAAGAATGAAGACTCGGGGAATGTAGAATGTAACGGATGAAAACTTAACATAAACTATACGCCGACCTAGAGATACAATGACGAATGCTGAAAAACTGTATAAAATTGATCATGTTTCGTGAATTACACACTCGTTTCTGTGAGTGTGTTCATAATATAATAATAATATTGGGATTTTAATCTTATTTTGGATTGGTCATTCATCGCAGTCTAAAGAATTTAGAGACTGACCAGCATTTATTCTTATAGCCTTAAAAAACTAAATTCATAGGACAATATGAAAAACAATCGAACACTGCATTTTCTGCTTTAAGGAAGACGCGGATTTCCACTGCAGCTCTGCATAGTCATGAGCATTCGTTTTTCCAAGAAAAGGTGTGATTTTCTTTTTACATTCACAATTTGTCATTTTTCCTTTTCTTAAATCATATCCGGCAAAATTTCCTGACGGTTTTTTTAAACAAATATACATTTAGATTATGTTGCGATGAAAAAAAAAACCCAAAATGATATTCAATCAATATCCCTGACCATCGTTACACTCTAAAAAAAGGTTTTACCCAATATTGGGTAAAATGGGAACAAGCATGTTTGCTGGATAAAAATTATCCCAAATACGTTGTAAACGTTGCCCAATGTTGCGATGAAATTTATTTATTTTGCCCAATATGGGGGAAATTACCCAACAAACATGCATGTTCCCTTTCTACTCAATATTGTGTACATTTTTATTCAATCTTTTTTTTAAGAGTGTAACAAAAACATTTCAACTCTCTTAAACGAGGAGACGTTAATAGTCGGCGTTGTTTCAGTCAATGATTTTTCTTCAATAGAAAAGACGATAATCACCCTTCTGAGGATTTGTAAACGTATATGAAAAGCTAAAGAAGCTACCTTATTTAAAAAAAAAACACGACTGAAATCTTTATATCTTGAAGGAAGAATAATCTTCAACTAAATATGGCTTAACACTGAAATATATTTTAAGGTAAAATAAAACTAGAAAAAGCGTAAATATTCCCCCCTTTTTAATGAACACCATTAAACGGAATCAACGACAACAGTAGGCATGTAGCCTATAAATGTGTACAATGATACGCAATCTTCTTGTCTTTCAGAATCTTTCATAATAGAGTTTGGGGTTTTGTTTTATAAATGAGTATGGTCGAAATCTCAAAATTAATAAAGGACAAGTCTACCCCAACAAAAAATTGATTTGAATAAAAAGAGAAAAATCCATCAAGCATAACACTGAAAATTTCATCAAAATCGGATGTAAAATAAGAAAGTTATGACATTTTAAAGTTTCGCTTAATTTCACAAAACAGTTTTATGCACATCCGGTTGATATGCAAACGAGGAGACCGATGACGTCATCCATTCACTATTTCTTTTGTAATTTATTACATGAAATATGAATAATTCTAATTTTCTCCTCATTGTAGTGTAACAGTGATTAATTCCTCTCTGAACATGTGGAATTGGCATTGTTTAATACTATATGATTTAGTCAAGTCGGTCCCTATGGTCAAATCTGTAAAAAATGAAATATTGTATAATTCAAACAATAAAAAACAAAAGAAATAGTGAGTGATGGACATCATCGACTGAGTCATTTGCATGTCACTGAGTTCAAGTTGTGCATATCACTGTTTTGTGAAAAATAAGCGAAACTTTAAAATGCCATAACTTTCTTATTTTACATCCGATTTTGATGAAATTTTCAGTGTTACGCTAATTTCATTTTTCTCTATTTATTCAAATCAACATCTTGCCAAAGTGGACTTGACCTTTAGGAGAGAACTACTCTCCCTCGATTGTTTGTTTGTTTGATTGCTTTGTGCCTTGTTTAGTTCTAACTTGGTGATCTATATAGGCTTCTGATATTAATCTCTTTGGGGGCAAATATTGACATTTATTGTTTTATAATTTAATTATAGCCAGTCAGTCCAGTAAAATTCATCCATGTATCTATCAATACATTACCATCTCTATTTCTCTTCTCGTCATTTTTTCTTTCAGTATCCAATTTTTTGTACACCCTCTTATTCCTCAAATCACTCACGTACAGATGGGGGTGGCTTGGGGGCACTGTACCCCCCAAAAAAAAAAAATCAACGACCAAGAACATATAGAAAGGAAGAAAAAAAGGGGGAAAGTGAAATATAACATTGTTGTTTTTCTTTTTTTTCTTTAATATCATGTAAGTATCACACTAATTCATTTTAAAAAAAGGCTCATATGTTTTACGCTAACATGCTTTGTTTTCTCGCCACTTTCATTTTTTAGGGGGAGGGGTCCCGCACAGCATATTTTCCCCCTCAAAATTTGTGGCTCATCGTGCCACTGTGTCACAATAATCATGCTTAAACATATCATAAGGAGCTGTCTTTTTGATGTATAATTATATTTTTTGGGGGGGGGGGTGGGGGATACCCTGTCGCCAATCCAGAAAGAAACATTCTTCTATTTGAATTCTACATTCTTATGATTACTTCAATGTCCACGTTTCGCGACCACATAAGTGGCCGGATATACCTTACAATATAGGCATACACTTATCTTCACTTTACTTATTTATGTTCTTTCCTAGTTCATTGTTTATGTTGGTAAAACTCATTATGGTACGTTTACGATCTAGTCAGTATTGATTCATCCCTGTCCTAGTCAAAATGACTCGGCCTATAAATCGGTTCAAGACGTAATTTTTTGTTTCAATATACATGTCACGGCGAAATTCGGCTGATCAATTAGATAACTGAGACTTCGTTGACTTGATTAATTATTTATTCCAAAGAGATCAACATACCTAAGGAATATGATATTTCAAAAAAAAAATCAGGAATTGAGTATAATTTTTTTGACCTTGGATAATTTACAATTCGTATAAAAGGGTTAAAATATCCAAAGTCAATAAATTTAAGCCTAATGGGAAATGGAAAAAAAACTGATGATATTTTCCATAATAGATTATAATATCGAATAAAGTAACTGATGGAAAATGACTTTAACTTAAGTGTGATTTTTATAGGCTTTTATACACAAGATGGTTATAATTTCCACACGATACACTCTCAAAAACCAACTGCACGTTTAAGTGAATAATTGTGTACGACCAAACACACTGGTCAAAATCGGCAAAGCCAACGGCTCAAAATCTATAAGATTTTCTGATTGATTTTGACATTTTTGATCAGTCTGACACAATTTTATTCACCAACAAACTGGTTTTCAAGAGTGTACATTTAGAGTGTACATTTAGGTGTTTTAAGAACTTGATATCAGTTGAAGTTATTGTAATTGTCATTATTATATTGATGTCACCATTTTCTTTGTCATCATTGTTGATGTAGTTCTGATTATCCTGATTTTACTTGTTATTTTCATTATCATCAACACAATTGCAAACATTCCGCCTAAAATTTCAGGTAAACATTCCAAAGCGATGATTAAGAATGAAAGACGTTAATTCATCAAGAATGCTGTACATGTAATGATGATAGATCAACAAAGGCATGTGAAGGTGGGGGGGGGGGTAACGAAAAAAAAAATCTGAAGATGAAACGAACAGCATGCGTTATATTCCACTCACTTTGGATGATCAATTTTATCATCGCTCATGCACGATGAGTGTATTCCCCGATACAATCAACAACAATGCTTTACAACTATTCCCAATCCATTCATTGACATGTACAGCGTCTTTTATTACCCTTACAAAGACCTCATAAGTTATGGCAATTGAGGCTGGCTCGGTATTTGAATATTATTTTGATACCTTATCAACACCATATTTTGACAGTATAATGCGTCGAAATCTTGACCTTATGCTTTCATTTATTTCAATGACAAGGTGGTGGAAACTATTCGTGGTCTCTATATATCTCGCAGGTGTGCCCTTTATGTGAGCGATTTGAACAATATGAAAATGGAAAAGAAAAACATTGCAACCATAACAGAAAAGAATCCTCGGGTGGCAGAGAGTCAGGCTCTGTGTGTTATGTGGATCCTCTTTTTTTCCAAATACCAAAACGAGGAACGCAGAGTGTTAATTTGTCACCATGCAGAAAAAGTTGTCGCCAATACGTCCAGGATCGCAGTTAAGGAGACACTTGAATTGGAAATGAAAATACCCAGACGACTTCCGTCAATATTGCCTATTCTCATAAAACAGAAATGAATTTGGTATTTAAAGATGGTGTATCCTTATTAGCCTTAGTGTATATTATAGAAGGAAGGTACGTGCACCTGATTGTGACATCGATTATAATAGATGTATTATGAAAGAAGAAGAAGAAGGAGAAGCAGAAATAGTAGTAAACAGTAGTGGTGGTAGTAGTAGTAGTAGTAGTAGTAGTAGTAGTAGAAGTAGTAGTAGTAGTAGTAGTAGTAGTAGTAGTAGTAGAAGTAGAAGTATAGTAGTAATAGTAGTATAGTAGTAGTAGTAGTAGAAGTAGAAGTATAGTAGTAATAGTAGTAGTAGTAGTAGTAATAGTAGTAGTAGTAGTAGTAGTAGTAGCAGTAGTAGTAGTAAGAAAAAGAAAGAAAAGCAGAACTTGTAAAAGGTAAGTCCATAAACTTATTGTTCCAATACTAATTAACATAACCTATATACAAGAAACGGACAGAAAACGAACTTAAAATACGTAATCTACAAAATAACAAAGTAGAGCAAATAAGCGACAACAAAACAATGGAAAGTAATTTAGATAATAATTGTAATGATAACGATCATGGGCGTAACTACGGGGGGGCATGGGGGGACACGTGCCCCCCCCCCCCAATCGGCTGGCAAAAAAAAAAACGGGGAAAATGAGAAAAAGAGGAAGAAAGGAAGAGAAACATAATGGGGAAATAAGAAACTATTGTTCATTAAAATGCCTTATATTATATTATGTTATATTACATAAGAAGCATTTTTTCATAACGTTATGAAACATTGCTCAGGGCCTAGGTCTTCATTGTTCCCGGTTCTTGCATGGACTGTTTAACGGGATATATGATCCTGTTGTACTAAAACCTCCCGTTTCAAATCAATATACACCACATATATTTCCTTGCAATTCGAGTTATCATTGTTTTATGTGGTGACATTTGCTTCTTTTTCATGACTACTTCAAGTGATTGCCCTTTTTTATGGTCTTGATATAAAATATTTCCTGTCCGTGCTAACGTTCGCATTAGTTGATTAGTGAGATGTCTGCTCTTTATGAATTCCTAAACTCTGTCCTTATAACTACAATTTTTCTTATCGGAATATCAAATATTTTCAGTTCGCGCTTTGCGCTCGCATCATTTGGTTAGTGAAATACGTAAGGTCTTAGTGAATTCCTACAAACAAGCCTTAGAATGCCCCTCTTCAGGTGTGAATTTCAAAAATTTTCAGCTCGCGCTTCGCGCTCGTAGTATTTGATAAGTGAGATGCGCATGATAATCATGATTACAATGACTACAAAAAGTGCTTCATGTGTTTAGATGTAATTCTAACAAAATCAGCAAAGGATGGCACTAGCATTAGTTGACTATGCTGAGATATTCATAATCTAAATGGATTCCTAAAATATAGTCCTTAAAATGTCCCTGTTTGGGTCAACATAGACAAAAATTTCAGCTCGCGCTTCGCGCTCGCATTGTTTGTTTAGCGAGACAGATCATGATTACAAAAAAATTTGCTTATAATGTCCTTTTTTAGGTATGAATATAAAAAAAATTCAACTTGCGCTTCGCGCTCGCATTGTTTGTTTAGCGAGACAGATCATGATTACAAAAAAATTGCTTATAATGTCCTTTTTTTAGGTATGAATGTAAAAAAAATTCAGTTTGCGCTTCGCGCTCGCATTGTTGGTTTAGCGAGACAGATCATGATTACAAAAATTTGCTTATAATGTCCTTTTTTTAAGTATGAATATAGAAAATTTTCAGCTCGCGCTTCGCGCTCGCATTTACCTAATCAGTGAGATACATATATGTTTAATGACACTGCATGTCCTTGAAATTTCTCTATTAGGTCAGTTTACCTGGCAACTGAGCGCGCTTTGTGCGCTCCCTAAGTGACTCGAAATTTTTGCTGGTGCCCCCCCCCCATGCCGTGACCCACGGTACGCCACTGATAACGATAATGAGGATGAAATTTTAAGAGTAGAAGAGGGAGGGAGAAAAGGGTGGTACAAATAAAACTGAAGATGAAAAGAGGAACATGGCAGGTACAAATAGCACTGTAGTGACATATTTAGAATATAATATTAGACAAATTTATTGATATTTAAAGATTAGATTTAAATACTTTTAGTTGCATTTATAAATTATGTTAGCTTGACTTGTTGGTGTGGAGTATTGACAAATTAGCACCTTTCTAACATGTCTAAGTTTGCGCTTGAAAATATACTTGGTGATTCTTTAAAGTCATTGGGCAGTGAATTCCAATACACTGGTCCAAAACAAAAGACGAAAGTTTTTTTTTGCCAATAGAGTATATACGCATTGCATAATTACGATGATAGGAGGATAGTTTATAGTTTGGGATGCATCTAAGTTTGATCTCAAAATTTCATTCATAGAGAATTAACTTTGAATTGGAATGGGATTAGCTTTCAAATTTGTGTCCCCGCCCTATAACTAAAATCAAATGAATTATATCATGTCACATTTACCGTGTTTACATGTGATCGGCTTTTGGTTCAAAACCGCGAGCCGATGCAGAATCGGCATTTTTTTGGCAGCGTGTAAACACGGTAGGTGTGTTCTTTATAATCTGGGATACGCGCAGTAAAAATGAGGTCAAGCGAGATTCTTTAGAGAATGCGCGTATATACCCGTTTCCCCGGGGTGAACGCGATGAATTCCCTCGCGAATGGCAATGATCAGACTTAAAGGGGAAGTTCACCCTGACAAAAAGTTTATTGTAAAAATAGAAAAAATAATACAAAATATTGCCGAAGGTTTGAGAAAAATTCATCAAATAATTAAAAAGTTATTAGAATTTCAATTATTTGATTTGTGACGTCATATGCGAGCAGGATTCCTACATAGCGAATGGTACAAAATCAATGAAATGTCATTTTCTCAGAAAATTGAAAATGGTTTTCACTGCACCTTTTGTATTTCAATAGACAAGTCACTTCACACCCGATCATGAAGAGAAAACAAAATTAAGTCATAAGGAACCATACAAAATTTGAAATTCATGCATTTCATATTACATAACACATGGGGCAGCTGCTCGTTTATGACGTCACAATTCCATAACTTTGAACTCTAATAACTTTCTTACTCTTTAACGGATTTTCCTCAAACCTTCACCAATATTTTTTACTATTTTTTCTGCTATTTTTACAACAAAGTTTTCTTCAGGGTGAACTTCCCCTTTAACACTCTGCACTGCAAATACCGCCTGTGCAGTTTCATGATTTTAAAATGGGAGGTTGTGTAACGTATTATTCAATAAGTAAGTTTCGACCTGTACTACCCACGCAATGTGAAGTATAAAAAAAGGCATTAGTTACGTCCTGTGGGTGTTCAATAACTGAAATCTGTAACTGATTTAAGGTGCGACTGTCACAGCTATGTTGATTTTCTTTTTTTTTCCTTCAAACATCGTGGCCTACTTTTCCAGACTGACTCAGCGCCATTGATAATATCTAATTTGTCAATACTCTCACTTGTGAGCAGACAATGCCTGAAGAATGATCTTGAAATTCGCGAAAGACCTTGGCCCGAGCTGATTTGTTTTGCATTTAGAGTGTTGAATTTCTACCAAAAATTATCCCGTATAATTGGCGTCTTGTCCCGTGTCGTTGGATTATAATGATTGTGTACGCTGCGCAGTTGGACACCCACTTCTTGAACATGCCCTTTATTCGGGTTTTTTTTTCATTTAAAACGCAGATAAATGAATTCAAGGTGGAATCATAGAAATAGGTGTGTATATTTCTTATTTATGTCATGCCCCATGTGACCCAACTTGTCACTTCAGAATTAGTTTTATGTGCAAACAATATGCCAGAGAGGATGCAAAAGGTGACTCTATGGTATAACATCACTGACGTACAAAATTAATTGGTGGGGGGCGCTTAGCGGACACTAGACCCCAACAAGTTCCCATACCAGGAGCAAGAAAAAAAGGAGGAGGAAAGGAAATAAAGAATGGTGACATTGAATATTATTTGTTTTCATGTCAGAATGTATTATAAAATTAGATTTTGCTTAACGCAACTTTTTAGAAATTTTGCCGCTCACGTCATATTGTGCCCCCTCAAAAGCTTTTGGGCTCACAATCGTCTACTATCGCCGACATGATCGATATGATACACAGCAAAAACTGTGGTGTTAACAGGTGTACATAGAGGACCACACCAGTTATTTTACACCGGTGTTAAATTGGTGGTGTTAGTTTTACACGTATAGGTGTTATTACAACACCTTTTGTTGTTACATTTACACTCTTAAGTGTTATGTTTAATCTCTCGGGTGTAATTTAACACCTCAGGGTGTGGTCCTCTATTAACACCAATTGGTGTCAGTTTTAACACCACCGTTTTTACAGTGAAGGCTGATATGACTGATATAATAAACATGATCTTTTTTTTTGTCACCAGCTGAAATTACCTTTACTTTAGTGTGTTGATGCTGTCCCGTCTTATACTCTGTCTTTTTAGGGCACACACAGAGTACTGGTTATTCGATCTCCGAATAAGGTATTAAATCGTAGCTCATTGAGAAATCATAGAAACATAACCCCTCTGTGGATTTCGTTAATATCCACTGAGATGAATCACAATACCAAAAGATACCTTTATATATAAAGGTACCTTTATTATTGCTTGTTTTATCAGCTCAAAATAAAGCACACCTTCATCAACACCATAATTTAAAAACGTTTCAGGATGAGAATAACCGGAAATGGGTTTACAAAAAACAACATGAGCAATGAATATTTGATAATTCAAATAAAGTACAAAAATTGCACCAACAAGGGCAATTATGAAAGAGTATGAATGCAGAATAAAGTTCATCGTTTTTAGTTTGATGTACAAGTATTTCTTAAAATGAATCATTTTGGTCAAACTCACGTGATTTCAGATATGCCTATCCAGAATGCATTCCATGTGGAAGACTTGTTGGTGCGTGTCGATCCTCACTGGCCAAATATTTGGAAGATTAGAATTTTTGAATTAGAAATTTGCTTGACTTCTGGTCATCATCTGTATGTGAATTATAGAGATAATAACAGTCATATTCATGATATTTGGGTTTCATGTGTGGCGTGTTGAATGTGATTGTGAAAGGAGTTTCAAAACATGCATGGGGTCGGTAAAATAAATGCGTTTTGCAGGGGCGGCGGGGGGGGGGGGGCAGGATGACATATTTTTATTGAATCTTATTGAATTGCAGGGGTTATAATATAGAGCTATACGACCTCTCTATTCCTTCCTTTCATGTTTTTTTTATATTTCTTTTCTTCTTTTTACACTACGTAAAAAACCAATATGTCAAAGTGAAATATACTGTGTACATGGAAGAATGCAAGTAGTCTACTTGTTGCTATTTGATTTAAGTGGGTCAATTTGTGTTTTAGGTAAAAAGAAAATGTTGCATTATTTAGAGATCACAGAAATAAATCTTCCTTGGTAAACCGATTTTGAAAGATATCATGTCCTTCACGTGATCGCATCACTCCGCAAGGGGGACGCAAGTCTGTACACTTTGGCAATTTTGTGACATAGTTTGTGGTTTACAATCTCTGTCCCCCGTTCAATGAACTCCTCCCCTCCGATTCTTCTTCGAGAGAAAGAATCAAGGCTTGATTTACCAACCAATCTTCCGTTGTCTAATGGCAAGATTAAAATAAAAGATGCGTCTTTAGTATAGCATGGAAATCCTTCATAAACTACACTTCATTGAATACATATAGGAATTATCTGTGTCTCACTTTCACTTGATGATGGACATACTCTGATCGGATTTCTGCAAGCTTCTTAAATCAAGTCGAGCAGAAAAGTCCTCGACGTATAGAACCATTGAAAGCGTTCTAGGAGAAGTAGAATGTCGTGTTGAAAAGACTGATTAATGTGTACCAGGGAACCCATACCAATGCGTCATTCTTGCTACACTGCGAAAACCCCGGTGTTGATTTAACACCAGCTCGCGGAATCTATATCTGTCCACACCAGAGAAGTGTTAAGCAACACCAGTTTGGTTTTGGTCTAACACCAGATATGTATTTATACAACACCAATTAGTATTAAACTACTGGGTTTGATTCCAAACTGGCGTAATTTCAATACTTCTCTGGTGAGGTCAGATATAGATTCCGGGCTGGTGTTAAATCAACACCGGAGTTTTTGCAGCGTAGTTATTTCATCCAATTTCTCCTTCGTTGGAGTCTTGGACGTTTGATGGATCGAAGGAAACCGAATGTAGTGGACTTAAAATTATGTCACAGAATTAGAATACCGTAACTTGAAGAAGAAAAAACATGTCGGCATATATCTCTGCCAGAATATTTCTGTAACCTTAAATTATACCTGAAAATATCACCGAGGTACGATTATTGATATGAATTATTCATAATGTTTTATTATCATCAAAATGTAAAATTTATGCGAAACAAAACAAAGGTTTTCCTGAACAATAAACAGTCATGATGAGTGCAAAAATATACATTTTTGACAAAGTCGGTAAATGTATTTTTAATCAATATTAAACAAAACTTGTAAAATATTTTACCTTGATATACCTTCATGTTTGGTATAAAGTATAGAAGACTTATTTGCCCCTCTGCATCTTCTTAGAACTTGCCCTCAGTTAAACACAACAATGTGGGTTTGGACGAGTTATCATGGTTATGGGAATTGTCAATTTTTGGTTTTCCAGGCCTTCTCTAGATTTGATATGAATGCATTTATACTGTTACTTTTTACATATTTTATCGTTAGGCTAGTCAAGTGCACATGTGTATGTTTTGTCACTTCTGTCATACAATTTCCGTCGCTGATTAATTTTTTTATAAATTTGTAAACATTTGTCAATGACTGACAACATAACAGATATATTATGATGTGGTCGTATGTTTCTTTAAGTTCTGTAAGTATCTTATACCTCAGCGTTTTCTTCTCTTGTTGTCTATCTGATATGAAAATTCAAGAAATTTAATTCGTTGCAGACATATAAGACGTTATCTTTATTCCTTCTATTATAAATTTTACTTCTTTATTCTTCAACCTCCCTCCCTTAAACTTATTGCGGCCTTCATTCATATTATTATTGAGAATGCTGAGGAGAAGCGTTTTACAGTGTCGTTCAATTAGACCGTTTTCTACTGGTATATTATAACGATGATTGTCAAGGAAAACTTGCAGATAAAAAAAAAGGAATTTCATGTTGAATATTTCGTGCATATTTTTTCATGCGGCACTCTAGCAGAACATAATGTAGATAAGACACAGATGTGAGTATTGTATAGACCATAGTCTTCTTTTTTCTAATTCTCTCATAATTTATGCAAATATTTGTTGTAACAGCTATAAAATGATTCCTAATTCTGATGTCATTTGCCAACGACAATAACCGTACTTTTATTGATTTATTTGATTTCAAGTCAGCACTGTCTACGGTTCTGACAATGCCAAATTATTCGAAAGAGGAAATGCGTCTCCGTTTTGATATTGTGGAAAAGCTATCTGTCTCGTAAACCTCATTTGTAATTGTGTTTACTCGAATTCTAAGTGGGTTTACAAATTGAAATCCCCAGGGGTAAAGCAAATTATCTTTTTACGTTATTATTATTGGACGTATAATTATGGAAGAAGTTTTAAAAGAAGGTTAGTGAAGAATAGATTTAAGAAGTTGATGGGTGATTTAACATAGTTTACTGTCAGCTGTATACACCACGAATGGGGGCAAAATAAAAACAGCTACAATTCTAAACTCTGCGCTATCTTGTTCAACGCTTTGAAGCAATTATAAATTAATGATTTTTATGAACCCCCGTAGGGGCCTATTAGAAGTTACCAGCCGTACATTCTTGTGATTTAAATACCCGTGACGGATAGAAGAGGAGGAAATATTCTACAATAGTACAAACTTGCTTTTAGAACTCGATCAAAATGACATTCAACTGACTGCATGAACATCAATTTTATGTCCTCTTATTCATTGAAGAGGGAATTTTCCATTGCCATCTCACTGGATGACAAAGCGAAAAAACAAAGTATGGATGCTTTTTACCTCCAGCTATTTTTTTCTTCTATACTTTTAGTAAATTATCGGAAATAAGGGCTGGGTTGGTTTGAATAGACCTTATTCGCTTGGTTGCTCTCCTAGAACCGAGTAGTACCGGCTGGCATGTAATAAGCTGCAGTAGTAATATCAGTCTTTTGTTTACCATGCGAGCAGATCAATTTGTCAGTTGTCTGGTACTTTGAAGGGAAATCCAACGTTGTGTGAGTGTATGGAAGGAAAAATTAAGAAAAGTAAAATGGTCGAAGTTCATATTAACCGGGAATAAGAAAGTTTTAGCTATTTCAAAAATAAAATCAATATATTGCTCTGAAATCTCAAATTTGCAACTATGTGGGTAGATATTGATATGAGATAAACATATCTTTGACATTTTTTCAGTGTACTTTATTATCAGAAATTAAAATCAAACATTGGTATCATCATTTTGACTAAAATGTTTGAAAAAGATGACATTTGACATTTTGTCTATGAAAAAAATGCAGTTTTTGTTCTTACCCATTGTGAAAAGGATATCACCCCAGTGCCCATTTTGAAAACCACATATATGACAAATGATATCTTTATACATTATTTTGTTATTTCCTTATCACTTTTCAAGTCCTTAACCTGTCTTCTTCTCTGAATTTCTTCGAAAACTATTGATTTCATTCTTTGTATTACTATAGATAACAACCTAGCACAGCAATATGTAGTCGCTTACTTAAAAGTAGATTTAGTATAACGTGTTTAAGTTAATAATGAACATATTAATCTGTTAGGTTCATCAGTCTGTAATAGTTTGAGGAATTTGTCTAGAGTCATACTCAAACCAAAAGCAAAACGCATGGCAGCCTGAGATCAGTAAGGATGTTGATATTCAATTCATAGGTGACATTTGCTTTTGTTGATATATATATATATATATATATATATATATATAAATGTTGTGTAATGAATAACTCTAATCTATCCATGCAGTCCGCAGTTATAATACATTGTTTTAGAGATGTCATTTAACTTTACAGAAGATTTGTAAACAAAGGAGTGGCATGTCATTCCAAAGTGATTTGTGTCTGATTTCACAGATGGCGAAGAGGTAGGTTAGTGTATGTGTATGGGAAGTGAGCGTAGGTGTGTGTGGTGATAAGGGTGTGTGTGTGTGTGTGTGGAAGTGTATGAATGATGTGCCCGATGATGTGAGAGAGGATGTTCGTCAGGCGCATGCTTGTCTGTGTGTGTGTGTGTGTGTGTGTAGGTGGGAGAGAGAGAAAGAAAGAAGTGAATGGGTGTGCACGTTGTTTGATTGAAATCATCAGGATCTGTGTATTATGTGCTGCGTTCGAGAGGGTGGGTGGGTGTGTGTGTGTGTGTGGGAGAGAGAGAAAAAGAGAGGGGATGAGTGCACGTCGGTGGACGAAATCATGGAGCTACTAATTGCCCCATGATCATGATGAGATCATGGGAATTTGCTGTGTGTGTGTGTGTATATTGTTTGTGTGCGGGTGGGTGAGTGTGTGGGTGGAGGTGAGGGTGTGTTTGAGGGTGGTGTGCTTGTGTGGGTGTGAGAGATAGGGGATGATGGTTTGTGAATGGTATCATGGGGGTAGATGGTGTGCCTGTGTAATGTGTGTGTGTGTGTGTTGGTGTAAGGGTAAAGGCAGGTGTGTGTGCGCGAGTGTGTGTATGTGTGTGAGAGGGAGGGAAAGAGAAAGAGATAAATTGGTGACTGGAATCATTGAAATAGGTGTTGTGTTTGTGCTGCCTGTAATGGTGTGAGTGAGGGTGGGATATTTTCGCGGGCGTGAGTGTTCGTTGGAGGGTGTGCGAGTGCAAGAGAGAGGGGACGAACGCATTTGTGAACGGGATCATCGAAGTGGATGTTGTGTGTGTGTGTTATATGTTAAGAGTGTGGGTGAGTGTGAGCGTTGCTTGAGCTTCCGATCAACCGTTCGTTACTCTGCCCTTAAGATATAAAGTGAGGAGACGAATCAATGAATCTCCTTTATGATAACAAAACACATGACCTTTCATAAATTCTTGTGTTTTAGATTTCATTGATAATACTGATACTTTCCAGGGCGACAGCTTACATGTTACAAAATGGGAGAGCATGCTTACTAGACAGTATCGAGACAAGTGGTCTCAATCGTATGTTTTTAATTCATTGTTAAAAAGTTGTAAAATAAAAACGTCCTCGACTTTTCGGATTCGTGCCAAAAAATGAAAATTAATTCGTTGAGGCAAACGAAGTGACTAGCAATCCGCCTGTCTGTTCCTACAATAGGGGCTCAACTAAATCAATGAGATTGGCTGATTGGCAAAATGACTTCGTGAATAACGTGGAGCTAGCGCGTTTATTGTCAAATGGGGCTACTCATGCTTCAAACCACGTTACGATGTCACACTTTGATGCGCATCGATTCGCCCTGATTGACTAAAGTCATTTTCTATCAGCATCACATCAAATGCATAAGGGCACAATGTCAATTTTAATCAGTTCCCCCCTTTTGATTCGTGTGTAAGCCAATAGAATCCATATTAGATTTAATACGAAGAGAGTATATTGGTCTTTCAGAGAAATAGTTCGTTCCCATCCCTCTCGAAATGTAAGTATCTTGAGGCATGAGCAATAATTATATGCAATATATCAAAAGAATATTGTGCATGAAAGTCCTTCGACCCAGCATAATTTTGTTATGTTTTGTTTTGAGTTATTACCTTCTCTCTTCACTGTTATGAATAAAGACAAATGGTTGGCGTAGGATTTGTGGGTAAAAGTTCACTTCGCGCATGAATAAAGCCTGATGATTGTGAACGTGATTTCAGAAGCATTCCTTTTCCCGTGAGGCTTACAATTCTCCTGGATATTCTCGAAATTCATTTTATATAACGGATTTCTGAAGAATATCTAATAAAACTGATGTCATTTATAGATTTATTTTCGAATGTCTCATCATAAAACCTTGAACGCTTTAGCGCCTATTAATATGGCGGCTCAGCTACAGCCGGGGTAATAATGATACCAATTATCAAAGCGCAGTAGAGTATATGCACATATAGTAGCTGCGCTTTATAAATGGACCTATTATTATTATTATCATTTTATCGTTCATTATGTCACATGTTTATTGAGAGCCTCGATCGACTCGTTTTAAATAAAGCATGTTGTATATATATACCCGTGTTTGGCATAATGATCAGACCAAAACTCTTGAAAGCTTTTATACCGAACGCAAGAAACCTCTAATTTTCCCTGATATTTACTTAATTCAATTTATATCCTGAATCTACAAAGAATATTTTAGAACCATCAAATGACGTCTTTGAACGCCTCATCATTTTGTCATCCATTCCATCTTTTCCATGACGCCTGCTCAGCTCGAACTAAATACGGAGGCGGTTTCCCCATTTTTAGCATATTTGTGTCATATTCTCTTAATTCCTCTTTATGTAAGACAAAAAGTGTCATTTTGAACAAATCATCTGTATTCGAATACAATGCATAGGGAGGTATAATGAAAATAAATCCAGGTCTTGTTCACGTTGTCATAATCATTACGAGCTATTGACAGAGAGGTATACAGAATTATGTGATGTTAATGCAATATTATGCAGAATGAAATATATAACGCAAAAGTAATGTTCAAGAATAATCATGTTTATTCTTATAACGTGTTAAAGGAAAATGGGGTGTACTATTTTTACAGTAAAAAAATAAAACAAAGATATGGTAGGCAAGTTCCTAAACTTCATTACATATTTATACTAACAGCAAAAAATGATTTTTCGAAACATTCACTTTGGGAGTTCAGCGTCCCGTTGCATAAAAGTTAACCATAAAGGTAACTTTGTCATCCATTGGTAACTTGCAGGAAATCCTTAAATGTGATTGGCTGTTGATCAGTGTTACCATGGTAGTTACAATTGGATGTCATAGTTACCATAATAGTAACTTTTATGCAACATGTCCCGGATCAGCATCATGACTGATGATGTCATCATTAAACATCAACACTCATAACGCATGTAACATGGATATCTGTTAATTCCAAGTAACGTCACTTAAATAACAAGAAAACATATAGCAATTTGTCTCATGTATACATGGTGTAGGAGAGGACGAGTACATTTTATCTTTTAAAAATCAATAAGTAAACTTTAATTGATCTTTCACACAAAAATTCAACATGCATGCATGCCTCAGTAATTCTAAACTCGATTAAAAATTATTGTTATCGCTCTCCCCTTTCGTTCGTGCAAAAATTGATGGAATTCGGACCTTTGTGTGATTATGCTTACACCAGTTGTGATTTTCATCACATATCTGTGATTTAATCTAGCGGAATTAATGTGATTCATCTAAAATTTAAATATGCTGTGAGTGGGTGGATGATCTAGGGTGCAGAAGGTGACGCTGAAATTCCAGAAATGACGCTTTGTATGTAATACTTCTCTTATACATTTATGATTATAGATGATAAATATTCGTGTGGCTTTGCTGATAAAAGTGACATATCAGTTCTTAATCGAAAATAGTATACAATCGAACACATGCACATCCATAGGCCACACTAATAACATGACTAATATTAATGAGTTACGGTTTTGCTTGTGATATTCATCACATTCACACTCACTTCCGATCAATAACGTTTGATGCTTAATAAACATTCAGCCTATAGCGAACGACCAGTTGAAGGTTTGTTTTTATGACAAAACTAATCAATTATTGTGCGATATTGGTTAAGACAGCATGTTTAAAAAAAAAGACACCAAAGTTCGTCATTTTCAGAGCTGGGAGAATGGAATTCGGAAGTAACATTTGTTACGTCAAAAGAAGACTTAATAATTGACATATTGACTTGTTAACCTTCAGTAGGTTTATATCATCCGATTATGATACAGACACTAATAGGGAAAGGCTTTGGTGGCGATTAACAAATTGAGGGGGTTTCTTTGTTAGTTTGTTCGAGGGGATTAATCTCTTTTTTTTTCTTGGCACCGATCTGCTGGCGGATCGCAACCAGAGCTGTTCGACCGAGCAAGTTCCAAGGAACATGGAATGAGTGAGGCCCCGCGTTCTTTGGCTTCGCAAGCTTGGGCCGTACGCCTCTTACTTTTGTTAAGGAAGCCGCCACAGTGGTTGGATAACTTAAATGAGTATTATGGGCTTCATTTAAGCAGCTTTTCATTTATCTTAAACCAGTGAAAACTCTTAAACGCTTATTAGTTATATAGTTATGAAAGAAGATGAATCGGGCTTTTGGGAGAAAGCAGGAAGCAGAATGGGATAGAATTTAAAGGATTATGAAGCATAAAATGGTAGGTGTGACCGGAAAGTCCATCATCATAGCTTTGTTGTCACCTATTGTCGTTAGCGTAGATGTATAAGCTATTCACTCAACGTCTGGTAGAAAATGACCTTCGCAAAAGAAGTGATTTTATTAGATTGCAAAAATTAAACTGAAAAAAAAATATGAGGGACGTGGGTTCGATTCCAAGCCATGGCGTAGTTTCCTTCAGCAAGATATTTACCCAAATATTGCTGCACTCAACCCAGTAAAAAGAAATTCCTCTAATGCTTGAGCGCCTACACTCTTAAAACAACTCAAGTTAAATTGACTAGACCAGTAGTCGGCTGGGTGCAACTAATGTTAAGTCATACCTTTGACTTACATTCTAGTCAGAAATAACTCTGTTCGAGTAAACTACGACTAGAAAATAGTCAAATTTGACTAGAATAACAGTTGCACACAGCTGACCCTATTAACTAGTCATTTTTATACTGATTTGTACTTAGAGTGTATATATATGGCGGTCGGCTACAGCCGGGGTAATAATAATGATACCAAAATCTTAAGTGCAGTAGAGTATATTACTATAGCTGCACTATATAAATGGTCCATAATTATCATCATAACTATTCCAGATTATCATGAGTATATACTGGTCAAGGGATTACATGGTCAGGTGACTCATACTTAATGGTAAAAAAATATGGTAAATGGAATTCAACTCAAATGGACGACACCCTCCTCAAAGGACACACCTGGGTGGAGAGTGGCTAAGTCAAAATGCGGGAACGTATACGAGGATTGTGCCGAAATGTTTACCGAGCAAAAAGGATACATTACCTTTCATATCAAATATCATATCCCATGATGAAGTATGCAACAAAAATTAAAAGGGACAGCGTAATGTTCCTATGCTTTAATATAGGGTATTTATATTACGCACATATCCACCTTGTTAGGTGCTCAAGGCGCTCCTATATAACCCGGCTATAAGCTAGGCGTTCATATAGCGCACAAAGCTTTTTAAGGAATTACTTCCTACCGGTACCCATTTACCACACCTGGGTTGAGTGCAGCACATTGTGGATCAGTTTCTTGCTGAAGGAAATTACGCCATGGCTGGGATTCGAACCCACGACCCTCTGTTTCTAAGTCCGTATAGACTAAGCCGCTGGGCCACAAAATAATGAAGTTTAGAGCTGTGGGGTACGTTTGAAAGTATGCTATCTCGGAAATAGTGTCTGATTGGTGTCAGTTTGATTGAATGTTGTGATTGCGAAACGAATACATGTCTATCCACAAATAAATTTATAGAGATCTTAGGATAAAAGAACTCATCAAATGGCAATTTGTATCAATATTTTATTTTCAAAGTGGGTTTTGTAAGCTAGAAACGACATAATTGATAAATTTTCTAATCGCCCCTCCATCGCCCATTTGGCAACAATGAATATTTATGATGTTTTCCTAATCTGGAGTGCGGCCTTAGGCGTTCAAAATCAATACTTGGTAATTTCTATTCGGATCAGGCGGTCCGTGACGGTCTTGGTAATTTCAAAGTTGAATAAATAATATTTCTGCCTGTCACTCTAGCATGTACCGATTCTCTTGTCACGATTTGATCAAAATATCTTTATCATCTCGGCAATTTTATGGTTGTTATTCTTCCTGTTTGTCAAAATGAAAAAAGGAGAAGAAAAAGCGCGGTCTCTAACCAAAATCGTTAGGGGCTTGCATGCAAAATACGCATCAATTCGATATCATATAATCATCATGACCGCTTTCAATGGACCCGCATTTTATACATTAGAGTGATAAAATACATTATAACGAAATTCAGAGCGGTCTTGTTCTCACAATTCATTCGTATAGTTTATCAAATTCTTCATCAGTTCAACAAGGAATGATCAATGAATGAGAAATACATAAAAAAAAGAAATACAATAAAACAGTTTGCCGGCGGTGAATTTGATAACCCGCGACAAACAAACTGCGTCTAAATACTAATCGATCTGACAATAGCTGGGGTAGATTGATATGAATAGAGATGAAATTTGGTGCGGTTTGAACGTGCCCTGGGGTGTTCCGGAGTGAGCTTGTTAGATAAATACTCTTTGGGTAAAAGAGGAGCACAATCTACGATGTTATACACCAACTTCCACTTCAAGGGCGTTACGTGGCTCCTTAATTATAGGATGCGTTATCGGTATGGATTCGTAAGAATTAAAAGAGAAAAATAATATATATATTCAATAAAATTATGCTTAAAAGACACGGGTCGTGTGGTCTAGTGGTTAGAGCATTGGGTATAATCATAAGGTTCTGAGTTCGAATCCCTGCTCTGCCTTTGTCTCCACTTTTTTTTTAAGAAAAAAAAAGATCCCGAGAGTAATATATGTCGTCTGCAAGGTCAGCCACTATGACTTATGAACCTTTTCCTATGTATCTGGTTATATACCAGCTTGGCGTTTACCAGTAAAAAAAAAAAGCTGTCCTGTCGAGTTCATACGGGGGTTATTCTGTATAATATTTCATTAACCTGTATTTGATTTAACCTGTAAAACTGGAATTCAAATCCTTTGTAATTTAAAGAATGAATATTCAGGATTCATATCCAATCAAGGGCCCTGTGTTACAAAGAGTTACGATTGATCCAATCAATCGTAACTCTATGGAAATCCATCAGTGTCATATTTTTTTCTACAGGAAATTTGCAAAATGTTCTTTGTAAACAAAGGAGAACATACCAAATTATCAATCAATCAATAATACAATCATGTCTAGAAGTCAAAATTGAACAAACGTGTATTTTATATGTTGAAGTTGCTGGCTGTCTGTATTGTTGCGATTGGTCGGATCAATCGCAATTCTTTGTAAGACGGGCCCCAGGATAAATCCATCTTATTTAGAGTTTAAAGACTTAACAGACCTGGGGCCCGTTGCAGAAAGAGATGCAATCAATCGCAACTCTAAAAAACATGCGCAACTTGATTTTCAACCAATCAACAGCGCGCATTTGGGACTTGCGATTGATTTTTTGTCTTGCGTTCAATCGCAACTCTTTCTGCAACGGGCCCCTGTAGAAATAACTAGACGATATCCCCGTATTTTGGTGAAAATGTTACAATATACATTTGCCATTTTCATTATGTTTCTTGAAAGAAAAATCCTTATTTCGAAGAGAGAGAGAGAGAGAGAGAATGATTGGGATAGAGAAATGTATGAAGACTGATTGGTGAAACCACCCCCCCCCCCCCACCTTACCTAGATGAAATTTTGAAGAAAAAAATGCCAAGTTTGCTTTCTTAAACAACGTAATCAAACTCGTAGCATTCTTCATATATGAATAACTTTGATAAAGCTGTATGCAAACAGTTTAATTGTATGCCAATGTCGCTCTTTGAAAAAGTTCATTCGTTTGGTCTATGATCGTGTAAAGATTGCCGGAAGTATCATATTCTGTGTAGATTTATTCGTATAACAATTTGGGCAGTCTTCTTCAAATGACAAGTTTCTAACTTGCTGCATGTATTTATGGTAGTACAAAAGTCACCGTATACATCTTGGGACTGGTCAACGATCCGATTTGGAGCATTTGGCTCATTTTTTGACAATTTGAATGAAAAGTATATTTTTATTAGGGGTTTCAAATTTTCTGAAATCATACAAAATATATAAAAATGTTGAATTATTTTTGCAAGACTTTATTTTGTAGTTATACAGGCGAAATTAGTTCATCCTACAAAATATTGGGTGAAAATGGTCCATGAGGGTAATTATGTGTCCAATCAACATTGGGCATTTTCTTTGGGGCATTTTATTTATCCAATGTGATGAAAATTTTGCCCATTTTAAAGTAATTGCTGCCTATTTTTAACCTTACTGGACAATATGCTTCCCGCATTGGGTAAAATACTGCCCCGAATTGGTTGGACACATAATTACCCTCATGCTGGTTAAAAGTTCACCCAATATTTTTTTACATTGTAGCCAATATCGTACGACTGTTATGGCGTCATTAAGACAAGGTATTAAATTTGCTTTTATTCTAATAAGAATAGAAACATATTCATGATAGTCACATATTTGAACAGGGGTATTTATACGAAGATTTCGAACATTAAACAGTAAGATATTCCATGTTTCAATATTAGCATTAAACTCTACGTTTTATTTAAAAATCGGGTAGCAGACCTATTGTAAGGTGTGCGGTGTCCTTAACGTTTCCAAACAATATTCACAGTTTTGTTATAACACGGCTTACCCTACCTCGGAGTGATGAACGTGGTCAAAGTCATTTATTTAAAATAAAACCATAGGAGTCGTTTCTTATAAGTAAGATCGCCCCAACCATGCGTCTTATAAAGACAGTTTTAAGGGTAAAGTCGCCGATCTCACGATCTCAGTTTGCGACGAAGCTAAAAATATGTACAAGTTTCGAAATGACGGACATTGTCAATTGGGCCTACTGACCGAAATGACGAAAAATAAGTGAAGTGATAGTTTGGTGTCCTGAGAGTTGTAAGAGGACAAAAGATTATAGACTACAAATGGCGTGAACATGGTAAACATAGAATTTGGTAGGAGTGACAATACTATACTGTAACCATGGGAACGGATAACGCATCTTACACGCTTTCTCCCCTGATGCACTCTTAAATAGACATTTGGCAGCATTTAAATGCTGTGAATAATTATCATTATCACCACCGCAATCATCGTTGTCGTCATCATCATCATTGCCATCATCTTCATCATCATCATTATCATCATCATCATCATCACCATCATCATCATCACCACCATCATAATCATCATCATCAACGTTATCTTCATCGTCATCACCATCACAACCACATTCATCATCATCATCATTTTGGACAGCAGTATTAGCATATGGAATTTATAATAAATTTCATGAATTCTCTGTTAGGATTGTTTTATCACCATGAAATATTTAATTTGCACATTTCATGAATATTTTGCGGCTTTGATGTCTATAGCAATCCCTCAGTCGTACGAATAAAATGTTGGCAGGGTTTTACCAGCCATTTTTTTTTTAAGTAAACCAAAGAGAAGGAATGAAATAAAGAGTTCGTTTTATATAACATTTTAGATGGAGATTTAATAGGTGTGAAACCTCATCGTAATTAAGAAAATATTGTATTGTGTTGATTTTTTTTTTGTAAATTTGGAAAACGCATGGAACAAAACTGATATGGTTGAAAAATCACACAAAATGGAAGGTTGCACCGAAAGCGGAAATATTCTATCAACAAAATGTAATGCATTTGGAAGCTTTCTTTTATCCCGGGTGGTTGGAGTTTGTTTTCATTGTGCGAAAAATCATCTCGATGTTCGCGTAAGGTCCGCGGCAGCTGCATCTGAGAAGAAAACATCATAATACCAATATAATATTTCTGCATGTGAAAAATACTGATGGACAGCTGGTGGAACGATAGACTACAAAAGCACCGCTTACAAGCCCCCACCTGAATGGATAAGATGCATTCTCAATTCACTCCCGTCCTAACCCTACCCCCCCCCCCCCCCTGAAAAGAGGAAAATCGGGAAAGAAAATTTGAACAGATCTTTCCCCCAAACGAGCAGCTAGCTTTTACGCGTACTCTCATGTGTATAAACCCATTCTTTTTTTCCCCTTGCTATCGATTTACGTGTACCCTTTTCAATTTCCCTCGCTTGAGTATTGTATGTTGGGCTTTGTGAAATACATGTAAAGTAAAGGCAATATTCTGTTTAACAGAATCCAATATAGTTTCCCCTGAGGGGCAGATTAAAGCTATGCATTGAAATGGAATGAAATCTAATTGCTATATCCTTGAACTTGTATCAATAGAATGAAAGACGGCCAAAGTTTGATGAGTTTCTTTAACTTCTTCCTTTTTAATACTATCGGGGGAGGACTAATTTTTTTAGATGGTGGTGGTGGTGATTTTTTTACCTGATTGCTAAGAAAGCATGAAATGCTTGCCTTGTAAGCAAAGCAACCAGAGGACCGACTGCTCAAGGTCCACTCCGAGGGAGAGGACCTGTTATTGTTATTAATGGTTAATACTATTATTGTTATTAATGGAAGTCGATGTTCCAAATTTTCATCTCTGCTCGTTGGAAATTATATTATCATTGTTGTTGTTATTATTATTATCATTGATATTCAATTATTCGTATTATTATCATTACCATTTGCTTATTATGTCACCATAATCATCATATTCTAATATACGGGATGCATGTTTTCTCTATTTTTTTTTCATTGGTCGCCTACATTACATGGACACTGTTTTTAATGTCATTTCAAAGTTTTTCAATATATACATTTATGTTTTGGCCACCTCCTTAAAGGTCAAGTCCACCCAGGAAACGGCTGACTTGAATAAATATAGGAAAAAATCAAACTAGCATAGTGCTGAACATTTTATCAAAATCGGATGTAAAATAAGAAAGTTATGACATTTTAAAGTTTCGCTTATTTTTCACAAAACAGTGACTATGCACAACTTGGTTTGCTTTTGTTTTTTGTTGTTTGAATTATACAATATTTCATTTTTTATAGATTTGACAATAAGGACCAACTTGACTCAACCAACAATGCTAATTCCACATTTCCAGTGAGGAATTAATTGTTGTATCACTTGACAATGAGGAGAAAATTAGAATATTATTTTCATATAATTACAAAAGAAATAGTGAGTGGATAACATCATAGTCTCCTCATTTGCATACCAGCCAGGATGTGCATATAACTGTTTTGTGAAATTAAGCAAATCTTAAAATGCAATAACTTTTTTGATTTACATCCGATTTTGATGAAATTTTCAGCACTAAGCTAATTTGATTGTTCTTTGTTTTATTATTCAAATCAACTTTTCGCTGGGGTGGACTTGTCCTTTACGTATATCCATTCTGTTTTAAAATACATTCATGTATTCATGGTCATGTGCTTTTTCAGTATTTTTCATATGCATCTTCAGTGATATGCATGTATTTTACCCAAACAATTAATCATTGAAGTAATTTTACCATTACCCCCCCCCCCCCTCTTCAGATATGTCCGTGAATGGCTTGGGGCTATGGTAACTTCTCGCATTGTCGATACAGAGGGAAGAGACCGCTATGTTCTGCCACCACATCGGGCAATTTTTCTCGGCCGAGAAGGACCCGGGGAAGAACTCACTATTCTCGCATGTGCCTTGCCCGTACAGAGCCAAGTATTTGAGAATATCGTCGAGTGCTTCAGGAAAGACGGACCACGAGGTAATTATTTTTATCGAGATAATGGCTTCACATAATAGATACAGGTATCAGCCCACCCCCCCCCCGGTCCCCTATTTTTGGGGGAGGTGGGGGGGTTGGGGGCAAATATTGTCTTTCTTTTTTTACATTTTGAAAAATTGTCGTCATGATGGTATGATACTGCATTTTATTCAGGCCATTAAAATAATGCCTAAAAATGCACATTTTCATTATTGAAAATGCTTTTTTTTCTCGCTCGTCCCTACAAGTTCCTTTGTATACACCTTCCGTTGTGGAACTTAACCAACTTAACGTTTCGATCTCGATATGTTTGCAAAATTGCGAGTATATTTTGTAATGAATTGTATTTTGTATTTCGTTAACCTCATGAAATAGTAAGAAAATATTGCTAAGCTATATAATTGCCAAGTTTCATCTGTAAAATTAATTCTCTGTTAGGTCGCTATGCCCCCCCCCCCCCTCTCACAAATAACAAACCTTTGGAAATGATGTCACAGATATCCCTTCCCTTGCTCTGCTCCTTGGCTATACTTTCGTGTGCTATATAGTTTTAGTATTACATACATTTTCTTCGCTATAATTGAATTTCATTGGGTATTTGCTTGGATAGTAATGGGAGGACGTATAAATTTTAACTCCCCCCCCCCCCCCCCCATCTCAAACGTTCAGCGGTCCCCCAAATAACGTGAACAATCATGTGATCAAAGAAAATAGTTTTAACATCTAAGTTCTTCAAATAATGAACTATTTTGTCAAATAAGAAAAAAAAATAACCTTTTCAAATCTTAATATACATTTCGTAAAGGAAACACACTATATCCAAAGAGATTATACAAAATTGTTGGGCCAGCATAACTCACACCTTTTCCCTTTGTCTCTTTTCTATTTACCTGTATTCAAATTTTCCCTTGGATATGGTATCAAAATTGTCAAATAAATCTAAATGCAAACTAGATTTGTGTTTTTCGCAGCATTCTTTGTGTTTTCTTTTATTGTTTCCATACATGTTCATTGATACTTTCATGGTCATAATGTTATAAATTCCTTACATATCATGTTTATTCATGTACTTTTTTCAACATTTAACATTTTCAACCGTGAATGTCAGAAGTCATATATTTTTATATAATAATATAGCAATCAGCTTTGAGTGTTAACTTTTACATGAGTGAAACCGGAGCTTGTCCCCCCCCCCCCCTCATATTTTAACAAAATAATATTGTTGTTGTGAAGTGTATACAACTTTGTATATTTTTTTTTCTTCTTTCCAGGTGTACCTTATGATTATTTTGATAAATTCCACGGGTTCATGAGTCAGTGTTCAAACATCTGGTGGGGGAAGAACTTGGTCAGCTGCTTTCTGCCAACTGTACCTGGCCTTACTGAAAAACTTGGTGAGTATGAACTCCGATTCTTGTAACCTGCCTATTTTCTTTTTATATGGTATAATTCACTCTAAAAATTGGAATGTTAAATCAACATTTGAAAGGTTGGAGGAGTGACAACCTTTTCCAAATGTTACATCCAACCTTGAATAAAGCTGAATCCAACATTTTAAGTGTTGGGTAGAACCATTTAAAGTGGTAAATGCAACATTTACAAAATGTTGTCACTCCTCCAATCTTTCAAATGTTAAATTAACATTTCTTGTTTTAAGAGTGTATATTTTGTTAATTTGATTACTGGAAGGACTCCATCATGTTGTTCATTGATTTTGGGGACTCCAGAGGGAGTGATGGGAGAAATAAAGAATTGAATTGAATGGACGTGGCAAGAATTTTACTTAGATTTCCAAATCTAACCCGAATCTCAAAATTAAGCATAAGTCCTTATTTAATGCAAATTTGTCGTTAATTTGGCGTTCAATTACCTCAACTTGCAAAGCCGAAGTACCGTTGAATCGTTGATAATAGGAACTTGATTGTGCTAAATTTGCAATTGGATGCAATTTTCACCGGAATGTGATACATTGTGCAAGATTTATGAAACAAAACCATCTTCAAATATCATTATGAAGGGATGTATTTCTACCCATGTTAGTATTTTTCTTTTGAAGATTTGTTGTTGGCCCTCCTCTTCCAGTACTATCCCTGCTGTGTGATGATAACAAATGCATTTTCATTTCTGGGGGATTTTTGTTAATGTTTGTTTTATTTTGATAAATTTTCACAGAATCTGGAATCACAGTTCTAGACGTAGGCTGTGGAGAAGGGGGTGCGTCTATCCTAATGGCCAAGCAGTACCCCAACTCCCGCTTCATAGGAATTGACATATGCGGCTACGCCATCCAACAGGCTAAGGGTTATGCCATTGATGCAGAGGTCGACAATGTCGACTTCCAAGTGATGGACGCCCACCTAATGCCTGAGGAGTGGGAGAGCAAGTTTGACTACGTCCTCGCGAGCGACTCCCTCCACGACATGGCACACGTCGGCGTCGTTTTGCGAAAGATAACGAAAGTTCTCAAGAACGGTTGCCACATGTCTGTGTTGGAGGTCAACGCTCGCTCCGATATCGTCGACAACATGTCGATGCCGTTTGCCTCCACGTTCTACACCAACAGCCTGTTTCATTGCATGACGGTGTCCCTGGCTGCGGATGGCGGGGAAGGGCTCGGGAACATGTGGGGCCGGGAGAAGACGACTGCCGCGCTGAATGAAGGAGGATTCACGGTCATTGACGAGTCCGTTCCCGAGGGCTGGTTCAATATACACTATGTCTGCATCAAATCAGACAGGTCGACGTCGATGACGACGGGTCGTTCACCCCCCTGACAGCGCAACTTCAGCGCGTTCATTAAAGCCGGACAACTGATCCAACATCACATCGGATGTCCTAAGACATTGGAAAAAAAAACTAAGATAGGCATTTATTGCTCCTCCATCTCGAAAATAAATAGCATTGACATTTACTGGTATTCAACTATGATAAGGTATCGTCCGTCGTTGATGAGAAAAACGAGTTCTGTCCGAGTTATACAGGGAGTCCTAGCTAAAGGCCAACCCATTTACAGGTGGGATAAATTCGTATATTGAGCCATGCAAGATTGTTGTCGATTGTTGTATCCTCAATAAATCTTGCCAAATCTTTTTGCGCAACATGATTTCGACATTAACTTTTCGATGTGTGATTGTTAAGTGTCATATAATTTATAAAAATAATGAAGAAAAAACGAGCCTATGAAAATGTAAATAAATCATAAACTATTCGTCCATGCTGAAAAAAAAAATCAGTTGGAACGATTGGTTTCTTTTGGGGGACGCATTGTATAATCGGCTGCCATATGTAATGTTACAAATGTACATGATGACAAAAATCATGATAAAAAAGTTATATGTAGTAAAGCGAAGATGACGGTGTTTTTATTCATGATGTTGTACAGTTTTTAAAGTATCTGGCATTGTTATTTATTTTCATAAAATAACAACCTTAATGTTCATGTACAAAAGTATTTTATTCACATAGTGATTTATATATCGTATATGTATCAAGATCATTATTAAACGATTTACAAGTGTAAGTACCTCTTAGCGAAGCGAAGGTTGTTTAAACTAATTTCTAAAAAATAAAGGTAGACATATAAAATATGAATAAATGCTTCATGTTAACATTTAACTTAAACGTGACAAGACTGTATACTGCCTGGGCTGAATATCTATATTTAGTGTTTTTTTTTAATGCCACTTGGTGTATATTCTCCCTTTATTATAAACAAAAAATAGAAAATTTAAAATCTGCTGTTGTTGTTGTTTTTGATAATACAAATTCACTGATTATATAATTTTCTTGTGATTTGTAGGGTCAAATAGTTATTTTCCCCCTTTTCACAAAGGTACTAATGTTCGAACTAACGGACATCGCGATCGGGGCGTCGACACTTTGCAAAGTTTGATGCCCCCTCCGATCGTTGGTGGGAACTAGACTCAAATTTATTTCTATAATTTTAATTTGACCCTGGTGGCTAGACGGTCATTAAAATGATCATTACTGTTTTGTAACCATACTCGATGTTGATATTGCTTGTATGTATTCAATCATTGTTATTTATTAATTTAATTAGTATTCAATATGGGTTTGTAAAATCTTGTTGTAGATAATGTAAGTATGAATCGTATAATTAATTGTAGATTACATTTACTACAATCTGACCATTTCCATTCATTCAGTCCCTTGCGAATTTACAATTGATAATCTGAGACTCTGATTTGCTCTCTCAAAGATTGACACATGAATATTTATTTGAGAATAGCTGACCTGTTAAACTAATATTGAAGTCCACTTCAAAACCTGTGGGCGGTCATACGCATGATATGGATCTAGATGAATGAAATCGTGATAATTGTTGTATCATTGGTTTCTTATCTTATTTCAATATCATTTGTTTATTTGTGTGATGATGTTGTTTTGCTTGAAACTTTAGGATTATCGTGGATTTTTTTTAATGTAAGCCATGTCTAAATGAGGTTTATTTGTTGCTTTTTGTTTCACTATTTGATTATTGTTCATTTTCTACTCAAACCATTTCTAAATGAATACTTTCTATGATGTTATCTGTTCAATTAGCAGAAGATAAACGTGATTTTGTAGGGTTAAGGAATCTATTGCAAATAATCAATGATATACAACGTCAACGTTCAATTGCAAATAATGACACAATATTTAGGCATTGCAAATACACATTTAAAAACGTGTGATTAGCTGTTCAAGTATAATCGTGTTATTACAAATCAAATATTTTTTCGTTTGTATATCCGGTGAGTATGCAATGCGTTTCTTCTCAATAGCCGTCTGGTAAAAAAATGGTAATCCGTTTTAAATGCATTTGTGGTTGTGCCATTTTAAGTTAGTATATATGCATATATATACATTTGTATTTGGCGGAAACTGCTGAAGGTCGGATGTAAATTCATGGCGTGGTTGACAATCAAGAATAACCATGGTAACTATAGAAATACTCTACCATGACGTCATTGGTAGCGTGGAAAAGAAGGCGAGTATGGCGCCGTTGTAATTAGTAAAAATGAAACACGGCTTGCGTAATTAATCATTCTCAAGGTTTCCACTTTCAACCAGTTTTCTCAGTTCTCTTTTTGATAAATCATGAAAAATCTATTTTAAATGAAATGACAAAGCCTCTGTAGATCGAACCAATTTTTCAATGATTATTCTTAAATGTTGATTTCATCACTTTTACTATTTTGATCGTTACGTCTTACTTCAATGTCGAGTTTGATAATTGGTTTCGCAGTCATTTAAAGTGGTTTGTATAACACTCGCCGTTCTGTATAGATCACTGTTAGCCCTCCGTGCTTTAAAAGCATATTCATCGCGTTCAATACCACATTCAGGTCTTATTTAATACAATAATTATCATTTCAAATCTCCTCTAGCAGAAGATCACCGGTTTCGAGTTTGTTGCTTTTTTACTCCTGAATTTGATGAAAGATTAAAAAGTATAGAGAAATTGTATCATGTTTATCGTGGAAATCTGCAAGATATATTCGCGTCAGCATAGGGGCTATTTTATATCCCAAATTGAAGTCGAGGATTCTAGTTTATTACTGGTGCCTGTTCATGCATGTGCTGGTCATTTACCGGTCTATTTTCCTTGAAAGTTTCTTCTTAACATGGTAAATGGACTGATTAATCATGTTAATAATCTATACATTTTTCATCGTTTTTACAGCTAAAAAGATTGCATTGAAACACGTGTTTCTTTTATAAGAAGCTCAGAGTTCATTCTAACGCCAGCCAAAGGGACTCTAATTAGGCCCATTGAGAATCTGTTGTAGCACAGAATAATTACACTTAATGTAAAGTCATGGGTAATTAAAGGGATGATCCGGGCTGAAAGTATTTATAGCTTAATAAATAGAGTATAATTCACTGAACAAAATGCTGAAAATTTCATCAAAATCGGATAACAAATAACAAAGTTATTGAATTTTAAAGTTCAGCAATATTTTGTGAAAACAGTCGTCATGAATATTCATTAGATGGGCTGATGATGTCACATCCCATACTCTTTTGTATTTTATTATATGAAATAATGTTTATTCAAATTTTTTTTAACTAGAAAAATTAGATTGACAACTGATTTACTGCATTAGATATTTATTGCTGCAACTTATTTCAGTATCAGGAAGACATTATATTCACACAAGTATGAAATAATGAAATATTATGATTTTATGTAATATCATAAGAAACCGGAAAATGGAGATGTGACATCATCAGCCAACCAAAATGAATATTCATGACGACTGTTTTCACAAAATATTGCTAAACTTTAAACTTCAATAGCTTTATTATTTGTCATCCGATTTTGATGAAATTTTCGGCATTTTGCTCAGTAAATTCTACTCTGTGTATTAAGATATAAATATTTTCAGCCCGGACCATCCCTTTGAGGCAAAGTTATTATGAAACGATTCCCATGTATTCATGAACATTGCGTTGATACTAAATTTCTCTTTCAAAATAACGATTTCTCCGTCTCCAGAAAGTTTACTTTGGTGCGTGCCACTTTAGGGGGTTCCCCCGGTATTCGGTCAATGTACTGGGTGAATTCATTTTTTTTTCGAAATGTAAAAATATATAATAGGTAAAATGTATGCTTAGGCTACAATAGCATTTAATGTGTATTATTCAGCTGTGTTGCACATAATCATTCCCGTCTACGCAAACCTCATTGTTTGTAAATACTCTGTACATGTATGTGTATTTTGAATCATTTCTCAAAATATCAATATATTTTCTCTAAAAAGTTATGCGTTTTATATTTAATTGTAATTGTTTCAATAAATATTTCACTTCAATGACAAGTTATTGTTGTCTATCATGCCTGTTGCATTTTACGAAGTTATTAGTGACGGCTTTAAGGACAAATCCACCCCAACAAAAAGTTGATTTGAATAAAAAGAGAAAAATCCAACATAACACTGAAAATTTCATCAATATCGGATGTAAAATAAGAAAGTTATGATATTTTAAAGTTTCGCTTAATTTCACAAAACAGTTATATGCACATCCTGGCTGGTATGCAAATGAGGAGACTATGACGTCACCCACTCACTATTTCTTTTGTATTTTGTTATATGAAATATGAAAATTTCTCCTCATTGTCAAGTGATACGATTAATTCCTCCCTGAACATGTGTAATTAGCATTGTTTAATACTATTATGGTTCAGTAAATGATGGACATCATCGACTGACTCACCTAGTTGTGCATATCACTGTTTTGTGAAAAATAAGCGAAACTTTAAAATGTCACAACTTTCTTATTTTACTTCCGATTATTGATGAAATTTTCAGCACTATATATGCAAGTTTGATTTTTGTCTATTCAAGTCAGCATCTTCCTGGGGTGGACGTGACCTTTAAAGAGTGAAAACGATATTGCTGAACGCATCGGGCACTTTGAGCTAGTCTTTTGATTTATTAGCATAGAGAGGAACCAAGTAAATTGATGATTGACCATGTTGACCAAATGATTGGACTAGTATATTTTACATTCTATTACTGTATAGGAATTTGTATCGAAGTCATTGTATACATTTTTATATTATTAAAAAATAAAAAGAATAAAGAAATCATGTGCTGAAGAGACGTGAGAAATGAGATGGGATAAAGGCGGGTGTGTCTGCAACGAATTGCGATTTTTTTTTATTCTTAATTTTTTTTTCTGACAAGTCTTGCAAACTCTTGGAACGTTTGTTTTGAAATGAACAAAAATATGCTTACCAATATTCGAGGCACGTTTTTTCTCAGTGGGTCGATTTAAGGAGTCAAGACTCCTTAATTGGCGAATGAAAAGGAACTTCAGAACACTGTTTTACAAGTTACAGTTTACGAAAGCTCATGACTGTTTTGCCAAATCCAACAAAATGCAGATAGTATTTTTTTATGTTCAAATTATTTTGCGATGAGAAAAACTATTTCAAGCAATGAAAATTTCTTGCGATCTTTAATGATCCTTTGCAAAATCGTTCGCAAGCATTCGAGCGGCTCGGCGTTCGTCATAGTAAATATGGAGTTTTCCTTATGAATGGCCAAGGTAAATACTGGAAATTGTACAAACCAAAGATGTAATTTATGAGTTATAATTCAAGCCCTCTTCGGTAGGAGCGGCGCCAGGGTACTGAGATAAAAAAAGGGGGAGATGACAATTTTTTCTCAATTGAATGGTTGGGGCAATACTTTTCTTTTTCTTTCTATTAATTTCCTCCCCCCCCCCGCTATTCTTTTAATTATCTTGTTCACTACGCTTGCAAAGTATCAGGGGCGGTCGTCCCTATACCATTGCCCCTGTTATTCGGCGAAGTTTTTGGTTTGGTATTTACTCCAACCTTACCTCTTAAGTTTTAACCCAAGTCTTAATGATGCGGGCCCCAGAACAGAATTGTACAGCAAGGCAAATCGCCCTTCGCGGCCAGAACCCTGCGGACAGTCGACAGTGACAAATCAGACAAGATTACTGTACTAAGGAAACTCGGCATTTCGCATTGTTGCACAAATCACTTTATCTGCAAATTTAGGGCGCCGCCAAGATATTTTGGAAGGGTTGCGGGCAATATACGACCTTAAATAACACAGACCTCTCCGTTTTCTTCTCGTTTTCCTTCTTTCTTCCTTGTTCTCCTTTCCCCCTTTCTCTTATGTCCCACTCCCCTTTTTTACGTATTGAAAAATCATAGGAAGTGCGGTCGCCCCCCCCCCCCATGTGCATGTGGCGCACTGTCCCTTCAAGTATCCCTGAGAGTGATTATTATGAAAACGAAGAAAATAGCCTTCTGATAAACAGTAATCAGATTGATACGATTTACTTTATTATTATTATTATATATATTTTTTTTACGAAAAAAATATATCGTCGAGAGAGGGCACCAAATTCAATAGTGGTCAAATTCAAATTTTAATACCAGTATTAAGAATCGTTCAATGGAAAATAAAACAATCTTCAGAACACTGTTGCAATACAGGTGTACTGGAATGTTGGATGATAATCAATATTTCACACCAATTCTCACTGGCTTTAAACCCTAATCCTACACCTTCTGAAGAGAATCAGGGCGAGAACTTATTAGGGGTCTTGAAATAGATGTGCTTTATCTGTTGTCAGCTTATAACATTCCTTCATTACTAATCCAGTATTGTTCAGATTGCTAATCACAATATCGGCATATACATCGGTGTAATAAGGTCAAAAACAAAATGGAGGGGACTGGCTTTCGGATAAGGACTGTCACTCTTGAAGGAAACATTCGATGGATAAAGCCAGCAAGTGAAATAATACGTTTTTGATGTATTAATCATCCTGTCATAAATTTGGCATGTAAAATATCCACAAAAGCAATTAAATTCTCAAGGGAAAATCAATAAAATGTTTGAATTCATCTTAATGCTGCTCATATATAATATAAAAAAAACTGTGGACGTAATAGTGTAGTTTGGTAATAAAATTACCATATTCCCCCTTAGTATTGCATAAACCTGTATAATTTGTCTATGATTTGAATTTGTTGTTTATGTCATACAGGAGCTAAAGTAAGTGGCCTTGTGCCATCACATCGGGCTATCGCATCGGATCAGGCAATCGCTATACCCGACCAATCGAGAAATGGACCAACTAAATTTCCGTAACGTCCAGTTTCACTGACCATTAAAGAATATTGCTTTAATTTTCACTAATCATTGGTTAAACTGGACCCGACATTTCTGAAAGTTAGGGTGCCCTTTTCTCGAATAGTTGTGTAAACTGGACCCAGCGTTTGGGGAACTTAGGCAGCCCTTATTTTCTTGAATGGTCAGGTTTCGCGATTGCCCGACCCAACATGACAACCCAATGTGATGGCACAAGCCAAGTAAAAGGGACTTTTACAAAAGAAAAAAAAGGGATATTATAAACAAATATCAGAGGGAGAGAAGGCCCCAAAACCAATCCCCCAGCGACCAATCATCATCCTCACAACAAAGCGAAATAATATACACTTCACAGCAGAAGAGGAAATGGATTTTGGTTACATAAAATATTTTATTATTAATACAGAAACTCAAATTGAAGCTTGGTAACTGTTCTTTCCCTGCCTTGAAGTCTAAAAATATTCCACAATGGTAGGATTAGAATTCTACAGACATCTGTATGCAACAAAGAAAAAAAAAATCCAATGCTAAAGGATCTCTCTTCTCGCTGGAGAAACCCACTCGGGCGGAATAATAGTTTTCAATCTGCCTAACTGCACAATTATGCAAATACTATAGCAAGTAAGTTGTGCAAGGCTAACACATCTGCAAAACACGAACCTCGATTTCATTATTCCGGCATAGAAGTGGAAATATTCCAATTGATGCCCCTCCAGCTTCTGATGCGGTTTATTTCCTATTTCTTTGTAGCTATGGTATTCAGAGCCATCCTTTCGATGTGAGCCAAAAGTCAATACATGCATATGTAGCCGGGGGATTATCACAGCGGAGGAACATGTAAATCACAGCATGAATTAGATATGACTATTTTCTGCCATGCAATAGAGCAAATTATGCATTCCAATGCACGGGTTGGGGGCAAAACGAGCTTTGACACCTATATGAATACACATAACCATGGCATATTAAGGTAAAGATATGTATAGTGTATATATGCACATTCCCTTTTAAGGGAATGTGCACATATTATTTTTAGGTCTTAAAAGACCTAAAGTCCTGAACTCACAAAAATAGTTTTGAAAACCATCGGTCAAAACCCATGATTTAAGCAGATTTCCTGTATAAATTTTGCTTCATTTACCATGTATATGAAAAATGTCCAATGCTTAAGTGTGCTTTCGTCACAGTGCGCCAAATGGACGCCTGTTGCCACGGTTAAGCACGCTGAGTCCACTCTTCAAATTGAATTCAGGCCAAAGATTCTGAACCTGTCAGTACCTGAACAGGGATTGAAATGCCAACAGACTTTGAAAAGTTTCATCAGATAGTGTGGAAGCAGAAAACTATAGACTCCTGTGCAATTATGATTTCTACTATGTCTTAGATAATTAAATCATATCGTAATATTTCTATTTAGACAAGGAAGGCCACGTAGAACACACTCAAATCGTATATCAGAGCCAGGAGAGAGAAAGAGAGTCTATTCCTTTTTTCCCTCTCACAAACCTTTTTTTTTAATTTAAAATTTAAAAAAGTACATGAAAAGAGTAGGCTATATCCACTCCAAATTACGCTACCCATAACCCATCATTATGAACTAGAAACAAGATCAAATCTCATGCAATTACACATTGGCTATTTGCAACCTTGTGAGGGCAGCATTGAAGTTTATAGTCATGTTCAGATGGAAGACAATGCACTGAAGGTGACTAAAAATTAAAACAGGAGAAGAAAAAAAAAAGAACCAGGGATGTGACATCAGAAAATACATGTCTAATGGATATTTCAACTTGATTATTATTTCTTTGTACATGGTTGTTTTACATGAAATTCCAATTAATCTTTAATTGTGAATCGATCATTGGTGATACAGGCCTTAGTATATCTTGAAACCTCAACCAAAACATGCCCAGTATAGATTGTTCCACAGAATTCCTAAGAAATATGTGTATAAATAACCATGACTTTCCTTATAATTCAATTTGTAGCAAACTAAATTACTTGTAGTATTATGGTGACAAACTCAACAATGTCTCCCACTTAATACGTAGATAAGTAGAGGTCAAAGAATCGGTTTGTGAAATATTGCCAGGGGCGTGTTTCACAACGAGTACATGATATGCAACGCGCGATCTTATTGATAGATACAAAGCTTTTAAAGCACAATTTACAATTGAACATGTTCAAAACTTCATGAAGTAACAGAATAAATTCAAGTTTGAAATATTCCTGTTCACTACCATGTTGAAATGCTGCCACCAAGTTTACACTGCAAAACATTTCAAGCATAGTCTTGTAATTTGCATTGTTCAATCCAGGAAAGTACCATTAAATACATAAATAGTGACATACATGTATACAAATGTGCAAACTTTCATGTCAGTTTGACCTTTCACTGCCGTGATCTGAAAGGGGGGGGGTCCCTTTAAATCATTTCATGCTATCCAGTACTTGGTTTAATTTGTGATAACTTAAATAAGAAAAACCTTGCTGGGCCAGCAGATTTTTGTTAGCTGGTGACAGACTGAAATTTTCTTGCATATTTTTTTGATGCATCATATCCATCTGACTTTGACAAATTTGGCAAAAATGTTGGTGTGAACTTTGTTGCTCAGATTTGGCATGTCATGTCTGGACCATCAATAACACAAAAAGAAATAGAGCAGATGATCATCTTGAATCTTCAGGTGCACCACCCATTCCTCAAGAGTGACCAATTGCAACTACTGCAGGTAGGACATCAAGCGATCCTTTTGGCAACACCCCCAGATAAAACCATTGCAGAAGGTTCCTCAAAGTATCCAAAACCATGCTGACTTCCTCTTCCTTTTCTGCCACCAATGAAACCCCCATTTAGCAGGTTAATAAAAAGGATACAATCCTTGCTCGCTCGTAATAATAAGGTACATGGCAAATAAAGTGCCCTAATCACCTTATTCCCACCAGTTTTATCTTCATTGCCAGACTACTCCCAAAATGGAAGTCAAAGGAGTTTCATCACAGGTTCCATATCTATGCATAATATAGGTGATTTCACCTCGCTCTAAGTATCAATGGCTCGTGAGTCCATATTGCTCCAAAGCGCAAAGGTTTCCTCTTTGATAATCTGCACCCGTTTCAAGTCACAATATTATAGATGATATCACCTCAAAGAATTGCAGGCTCGCTATTCCATACATTGCTCCACATATAAGTTTCCTCTTGAATAATCTGGATCCGATTACTTCACTCTTAAAATTCTCACTTGGCAGAAGCCTTGGCTTCTTCCATCTCTTCCTCTACGGCACTTCGTCGTTGTGCAACGTCCTCCATGTAACTTGACATCTCATCTTCGTCCAGGCGAGGGACCACCTTGATGCCTATGGAATGTGCCGTGCCTATGGTCATCTTGCATATGTGATCCATAGGAAGGCCTTCCATGGCCTTGTCTCCACTCTTAATCTGGGCAATCTCGTAGATGTGCTTCAGCGAGACCACTCCAAACTCTTGATGACCTTTGACATGATGAAACCAGAAACATAATAGTTAAAGCGATATGAATATGAATTTACTTATGTCATACTGACGGGTGGTATTAAAAGGGTTGACTGCAATCTGTCTTTAATAGTATTCATAGGCCCAGTTTATCACTCTCTTGTACATGTCATAATACAGATATCACTCCAACATGAAAATGTATATTTGTACACTGAATGAGCACTAGATGGGAATCCAAATCTTCATGGGGAGGTTTATGATCAAGTCTCTCTTGGAGCTTAAATTCACTTAATTGAATTTTAAATTGAGTTTTTAACGTATGACTTTGACATGTACATATATGAATAGTCAGGGGCGGATCCAGGATTTTCCAAAAGGGGGGGCAAATTTTTCAGAGGAAAATTTTGACAAGCCCCCCCAAAAAGGTTTTCAACAAAGAATTAAGGATATTTCGTACCCGAAAAAATTTGGTAAGTCTTGACTTTAAAAAGAAGGGGCACAACTCGGTTTCAATGACATTTTTACATTACAAATTTTTATTTTTGCACCTGAGAATAGTTGTACTGTATCATACACAGTATGACTGGACATTACATGTGTGTTATAGTATTCATTAATCGAGAATTCTCACCTTCAAAACAAACTTACCTTCTTCCTTATTAATCTACTTATTGTAATATTTTTTTTTTATGTTCATGTAACCATGTGCTTCTAATTATTAAAAAACAATAATGATACTAATACTAGTATATTATTATTCATTTTATTTAATAATCATCATCATCATAAAAAGGAAATAAGAGTAGATCATTACCAGGTTGATATGCTCCCTTCCTCATCCCCGCTGCTTGCTTCAGAAAGTATGAAACCGGTGGTGTATTAAAGGTAATGGAATACGTTCTATCAGGCTAAATGAGGAGTAAGAAGAAAAAGGTGGAAAATTTATCAAATCAGTATGAGAACACCTCAAACTCCCTAGATATTGTATACAACTTTTATTCCTATCAAGAATTCATATTTTTAATCTAAGAGCTAATGATGCCAAATCCAATTCTTAAATGTGAAGATGTTATTGGCTGTTTAGTCCAGGAAAAATAAGATTTCATCTCAAACAAATTGCAACAGAATTTTTTTCACCACAATGCATTTCCATGAAGTCCCCAAAATGACATACTAAGAGTCCAGAAAAATCCAAGTGGTGGAAAGACATCTAATTTGCATAAATCCAAAATGGCGGCCCTCCTGATAACTTTTCATGATTATTAGTTAACGATATATACAGGAAAGGTCAAATGATGCTAAATCTAACTTGCAATTTCCAAGATATTACTGGTTGTTCACAATATACATGAAAGATTAATTTTAAAAAGATAATGCATTACAATTCAAAGAATTATTAAATTGTTACTAACCATGGGAGATTTTAATTCAATTATCAACTAAAAATACTAACAAGGGGAATGCCTCTGGCCGTCTCACCTGCATCACGCAGTTCAATATAGCAGCAGTGCTGACTTTGAATACTACTCTAACTCGCACAAGATGTTCAGTGATACATGGTTACTCTTATGTCCACTTTTTATGAACTAGACCAATAAACTTACAGAGATATGATGGTTATTCAACAGATACACCCAATTCGGCCAAAGTTCATTGACCTTTGACCTTGGTCATGTGACCTGAAATGCGCACAGGATGTTCAGTGATACTTGATTACTCTAATGTCCAAGTTTAACGAACTAGACCAATAAACTTTCAAAGTTATGATGGTAATTCAACAGATACCCCCGATTCGGCCAAAGTTCATTGACCCTAAATGACCTTTGACCTTGATCACGTGACCTGAAACTCGAACAGGATGTTCAGTGATACTTGATTACTCTTATGTACAAGTTTCATGAATCAGATCCATAAACTTTTAAAGTTATGATGGTAATTCAACAGATACACCCAATTCGGCCATAGTTCATTGACCTTTGACCTTGGTCATGTGACCTGAAACGCGCACAGGATGTTCAGTGATACTTGATTACTCTAATGTCCAAGTTTAACGAACTAGACCAATAAACTTTCAAAGTTATGATGGTAATTCAACAGATACCCCCGATTCGGCCAAAGTTCATTGACCCTAAATGACCTTTGACCTTAATCATGAGACCTGAAACTTGCACAAAATTTTCAGTGATGCTTGATTACTATTATGTCTAAGTTTCATGAATCAGATCCATAAACTTTCAAAGTTATGATGGGAATTCAACAGATATCCCCAATTCGGCCAAAGTTCATTGACCCTAAATGACCTTTGACCTTGGTCATGTGACGTGAAACTCATGCAGGATGTTCAGTGATACTTGATTAACCTTATGTCCAAGTTTCATGAACTAGGTCCATATATTTTCTAAGTTATGATGACATTTCAAAAACTTAACCTCAGGTTAAGATTTCGATGTTGAATCCTCCAACATGGTCTAAGTTCATTGACCCTAAATGACCTTTGACCTTGGTCATGTGACATGAAACTCTAATAGGATGTTCAGTAATACTTGATTAACCTTATGGCCAAGTTTTATTAACTAGGTCCATATACTTTCTAAGTTATGACGTCATTTCAAAAACTTAACCTCAGGTTAAGATTTGATGTTGACGCCGCCGCCGCCGTCGCCGTCGGAAAAGCGGCGCCTATAGTCTCACTTTGCTTCGCAGGTGAGACAAAAAGGGTTAAATAATGAAATAAATTTTCTTTAATAGTATTTCTCAGTGGAGGATAAAATACAAGCCAACGTGAACAACTTTAGTTGAAGAGAAATTACAGGGTAATGTAATGCTTATATTATCATGGAAAGTGAAACTCACATTGATGTGGATTTTTGATGGGAGGGGTATCCCGTCTTTGATGTGTTTTGTCTTCTCATTGAAGTCTTTGCAGAACTGGCCAATAGCAACTCCTCTCTGCACAAATAGACAAAATACACAGAGAGAGGTACATGTAAGGGAGGCATGGTTAAGGGGAGAGAAAGAGAGAAAAATTACAAGATTTTTTTTTTAAAAAGAGAGAAAAGATATGATTGAATATTATAAAACTAGTATATAATTTTCAATTAGTACAGAGTTGATGAAATATCTACATGTATATCATTGCAAAATTATATTAGAAATTATTTTAAGTAAAACAAAACAAAATTATCAAAATCTGAGAATCAGAAGAGCTTCATACATGTATACTGTATAATTATCATATAAAATACAGATGGTTCAAGACTTTGTGGTCTTAAAAACAGTAGTTTCTTCAATGCAAGTTATTTTTAAGTTACCACAATCAAATATTTTTCATCCATAGTATTGCAAGTATTGTAAAAAGAACAGAACATTAATTTTAGAGCCTTGAACCTTGAAGAAGTATTAACCCAAATAGCGTATGCTGTCCTGGAGGGGGGGGGGGGAGGGCTGACAGATCAAATAAGGCACACAATAACTGAGGGTGCTCAGATGTTGCCCCCCCCTTTTTTTTTTGCCCAAAACATATGAAGCCTGTGACTGCCTGACCTTTCCTGGAAAATGTCCCATTTCAGAAATTAGCGAAACTCATTTCTTGATTTACACTTAAAACAAGATCAGGAAAATACTGATCATCATAAACTATTGTTTACTGAGAGATGTTTTCAGAGTTTTCAAAAGTTATGTGCTGTAGGGCAACTTTATGTTTTTTGTTGAATCCCAATACCTACCTGTCCTAACACAGGACCAAGTGGAGGACCTGGGGCAGCTTGTCCTGCTCTGATGTACGTCCTGATCACATTGCCAAGGTTGACCTTCTTTGCTGTATCTTTGGCTGCTTTGGCTGACTTGGTAGCCCTTGACATATTGGTATTAGATAGGTTATATTTTCATTCCACTCAGATAAGGGACAGGAACTTCTCAAGCTATTTCCTGGAAATAAGAAACAAAAAACAAGAGTGTCACTAAGGTGATAGCTGGTCTTTGAACTTGGCATCTCTGCAGGGCCAGGGGGACAGGGGAGACGTGTCCCCCCTACTCAAAATAGTAGGGGGGACACAATATCAAATATCCCCCCTACTATTTTGGGTCTTTGGTGATGCTAAGAAATAGATCACTCAAAATGGGAATAAAACGTGCCTTTTGGGACAAGGTCTTGCTTGTCAAATATATTTTCGTTGAAATGACCTTAAATTTTAGATAATAGCCTTTTTTGGGGGCTTGTCAAATTTTCCAGACCCTTGTCCTCTCTACCTTTTGGGAGAGATTTCCGCCCCTGACCATGGTCCATCCAAAATCCAGCGTGCTGGGCTAGGGCCACTCACTGATTAGCATCGGAACACGGCTCGTGACCATCGGGAGGGCCTCGGGCAGGCCGAGCAATGACGTACCGTTCGGATACTGTGTTGCGTTATGTTCAATAAGCTAGAAATAATACGGACATTGGAAAGGCTCATTCTTCTCAAATATAAAAATTTCAAGCGTATAACATAATTAATGAAAATGGCATTTTAATATACCACGGCAAATTATAAATGATAAGCACTGAAAAAGCATAAATTGAGCAAAAAATCAATAAAAAAAAAATAAAACTCACAATGCTCAGTAGAGCAGACCAAAGTTGGACGTAATTGAACAAAGCCTTGCCTTGATAAAAAATTAATTAAAAGAAAAATAATTTTTGATCAAATAATTTTATTTACATCATAAAAATGTATTTACTACTAAAATGCAAAAATTCAGTCGATGAAACTCATCATTTCTTATTGATACCTTAATGAAACAATATTTAAGAAAAAAAATCTAGATCGAGTCACATTTGACCCCTCCAATCCGTGGAATCGTCTGTTCAACGAGGTATGAACGCCGATTGTTCTGTTTTAATTTACAGCAAAAATGGCTATTACCATCACTGAAATAAAGAAGTTGAGGGTAGCCGATTTGAGAGCAAGGTTATCAGAGCTTGGCCTGCCTATTAATGGTAATTATTTTTTTTATTGTTCTCCTGGAAGTAGATAAATTTACCTAAAACATGTAGCAGAGCTCAGAGTCCGGCCGATCAGCTCGGTCTTTTCATTCACTGCACTTGCCTGTGCCCACATATTGAATTTTACGTGTGTTTGCATGTATGTCGCAGCTTGTTGTATGATGGGGGGACCTAAAGCTACGCACTTTGTTTACAAGCGATGTAAAATATGCCAACTTTTATATTTGAACAAATCATCTTTTACTAATTTGTGGCAAATATTCTAAAGATCATTAAGCAAGAACAAAATATCACAAAACTCACTAATACGAAAATCCCGCCGTGTTTTCCGAACACCTCTTGAACCGGGCTCTTGAATTCGCCGCCCGATGTTAGAAGGGGTCCTAAAGCTACGCACTCGATTTATTATGCAAAAAAATAATATTTTCTGTGCCTCAATTTTTAAAATTTGCTCAAATTATGATAGTATAATATGAAATTAAATCGAATGTAACTCAAAACTTCTAAACAATTGTGGGTTTTCTCAGCATTTAGAGATTTACTGCAGCCCATGTAGAAAAAATTGAAAAGGAATCGTTCATCACACTGCAGTCACATTTCCACACACAGAGTGCGCATTTGCCATTAAAAACTGCATGCGCGATGAGTGGTGCGTAGCTTTAGGACCCGCGCAGCTTTAGGACCCCCTACCATACTTGTAGCTGTAGTGTAGTTTGTAAATTTCCTTCCTCCGGTCGCGGTCTACAGAGATCGGCGGCAAGCCGCAGGGTTCAGGTCCTTTCTAGATGATTTTGCCGGCATGCAGCATACAGCATAGAGAGGAATAACCGTCGTTTCTGGGGATTTATTCAACAATTTCTGACATTTTACTGTAATCCCCATTCACCGACGATAAAGTGTCCGTTTGGCTCCCATTTGTTATAACACCAGCACTTTTGTCCGACCAGAGTCCAAAGTTTGGGGTTAAATAACACATCGAGGTTACAATCTAAGGATATGTAAACTACAAATTAAAAATATTTGATTATTCAATTTTAGAATACTTTAAACGATATAGGCCTAGATGAAAATGCATGAAAATTAAACTTTACAGATGTTTAGTTGGGAAAAGCACAGCTAATCGATCCAAATTAAGGCAGCTAAACTATGAATATTTACAAACGAACGGAGAGGGCGTCAACAATATACGAATGTGATATCGATATTGCATTCCACCAGCACACCTACAAGGCAATAATACGATACGATACACTCACGAAGACAAACGATACAAGTCTTGAATTTTATATTTTACGGTCCATAGGGACTGCCTCGACAGAACATTTGCTTTGTTCTTTTGCAGTTTCCCATTTCATGTTCATTTTTTATACATGTACTGTAATTATCCCTATACAATCTTAGCCCTTTTTAAAATCTATCTTGCATCTTGCTATGTGTCTTTGTTTCCTTGTTTTTTATGTTTTTTTGTATGATCAATGTATTTTAATGGACGTGAAAAAAAAAAAAAAAAAAAAAAAATAATAGTTATAATCGCGATATATCGAGACAACGATAATGACGTCATTCAAGATGGCAACTTGCAAGAAAAACCGTCAGGAGTTGTCTTAGAATTAGATGACAGATTTCTCAATCATCCAGTGGATTTTTTTTCAATAACTTCGGTCCAAGGTATGCAAAATTTTACTTAAATTATTTGTATTTCCTTGATAATGTATATCATTAAACAGTAAATTTCGCTCAAAAACAGTTTTAAATCGCGATCTATAAAATGCTAGTTCACTATACGTTGTCTGTAGCCATGAACCCCCAACCTCTTCAGTCTATGTATGGTGAGTGGAGCCAACGTAGTTCAGCGGAACAACCAAAATACAGAGACTGAAGCTTTTGGTCTACATACAGCACAGACCAAAAAAAAGCCTTGTCTATATCACTCACACAACATACGAGGTTAATACTAGCCTTGCACAACGCATGTGATTTCATAGTGGACACTGACGTTTTCATTCATCACACGAATGTGAGGGAATGAAATACGCCAAAGTCCTTTCATTATTTCTCCACTATGACTCTTGCAATTGAACATTCATATTTTAACTTCATTTTAAAAGGAATTATTTATAAAACTGTTTTTATCGCTTACCTCCAAATATCAACCGTTCAATCCGTCCTTAAAGTACGCAAACAACAATCGAAAAGCAATTTTTCCTATCGAACATTCTCGATTCAAGTCGTCAGCGCATAACAGGAAATTGTACCAAAAATCAACAGGTTGCATCTCATGTATTGGTAAAGTACGCCATCTTTTGACAAGATGATGATGAAAGTGGATTGAACGAGCAAGAAAATAATGCTGATCGCCTAGAATGCAGCCAGCTTGCAAAACCGTAAACAAAGGTATACCGTAAACAAATGGTAGGCAGTTAAGAACCAAGTTTGAAAGGACGCTCGTAAAATTACGTCACTCTTGCGATGAATATTCATTAGATCGTGGTCGTGCGTGTTCAATACAAACTCTGCATGTATGCACTCAGTGTGTATTGAACACGTACGATCTAATGAATATTCATCGGCGAGAGTGACGTAATTTTATGAGTATCCTTTCAAACTTGGATCTTAAGTGCCTACCGGCTTGTGAATAATATCACGCGCCCTCTTTAGGCAAAAATTGATATCCACGCTGAGCAGAAGGTATCTACGTGAAGATCACGAAAAATGCTCTTATTTTATTAAAAAAAACAGCAAAGAGAATTCAACAAACGATCCATATGGTTTGGTAAGTGTCATAGCACAATTAGAATTCTTAGCTATGATGTAAAGTCATAGTTATTTTAGTAAAAAGGGTGTGAAAGATTCGCATGCACCAGGTGCATATGAATCCTTCTCATGCGAGATGATTTGAAAACATGGGTACGTCTATATCACTCTCACTGTCACACATGCATGCGAGGTTAGCTATACTACCTCACACAACGCATTTCATTGAGTATGGATTTTGACGTTTTCATTCATCACACGAATGTGAGGGAATAAAACAAGCCAAAACATTTTAGGCCTACCGGTACCGGTACCGGTACATGTTTTATTCAGTCTATATTATTTTTTAAATCGTATTAAAATTACTTAATTTTTGAAAATACAGATCTAGTCGAAATTATTTATAAAAAATGATTTTTAATGCGTAGACCTACCTCCAAATCTCAGCCAAGATACTCCGTCAGAAAATCCTTGATACTGCAGTGGAAATGATGCAAACAATAATGGAAAAGCGAATTTTTCCTATCGAACAGTCTTGATTCAAGTCGTCGGCGCATGATATAAAATCATGAAAAAAATTAACAGGTTGCATCTCATATGCCATCTTTTGACAAGATGATGATGACAGTGGATTGAACGAGCAAGAAAATAATGATGAGCGCCTAGTAGAATGCAGCCAGTACAAGCTTCAGAACTGTAAACAAACCGGATATCGGATTTTGCATTGTTAACCCCCTAATAATGGCGGCTGCACGATTGCGAGTCATCTGTGTACGAAGGGAAATTTGTTTTTTAATGTTTAAAAATTCCTTGAAACAGACAGCTGCCAGCTGTCTAGTACTAGTAGCAGCATCTGAAAAACAGTTAAACAGATGGAAGTCTCCCACAGGACTGAGAATTCGCTACTATTTGTTTCAGCCTTTGTTTTGAGTCTTGTTCTTTGTTGTGGTGATTGGTGTCAACTTGTAATGGAACTTGGAAGAAAGGTGCATGTGTGTGCCGCAATGACGATGTCGATGACAAAAATCATGAAAATGAGACAAGACTCGGCTCAGACAGAGTCAAGACTAGACTGAGCTAGGCTAGGCACTGGCTCTAAATAGATTTGTGCTGTAGACATGTGACCAAAAAGTCAATACTTCTGTTGGCCCCAACTGTCAGTTCTTTTATATTTTGAGTGAACCATGTACGATGAAGTTTTAGTTAAATGTAGCGACATCTTCATATTTTCTGACAGCCAAGTGAGACATTTTTCCATGGCTACTCTCAGAGTCACATTCAGTTCCAAGGTCAGCATAAAGACTTTCAAATGCCCATTTTTAGCCACTAGCCCACACAATATAGGGACCAGTATGATGTAGGTATTTCCAGCACATTTTATGGAGTATTTAAACCTTATTTTTCAACATTTAGGAAATTTTGAGGTAAGTCTTGAGCAATATCGGTGATGATATTAAGGTAATGTTTTTTAGTATCTAAGTTTGACAATGTTTCACTTTGAAATTTTACTTTTCATTCCTAAAACATTTTAGTTTTCTAGAAATTTTTTAATATTTTTGAAAAATATCAGTAAGATTTTTGTTAGGTGATTTTTGTTATGTTTTGTTTGAAGTTTACTTTGACTGAGCATTCTTCCTCCTCAGATTTCTTTCTTTCCTTTCATTATCTTCTATCCTTCCAGGAAGTTCCTGCTGAGCTGCTTGCCTTTTTTGTTCCATTTCTCTTTGTTTTCAATCTGTCCTCTTTTCTCTCTCTGTTCATTTATTTTATTCATTCTTTCCTTCTTAATTTCCCTCATTCTGACAAATTTCTGTTTTCTTCTTTCCTTTTTTTTTAAATTTTGTCTTTTTTCTTTATTTCCTTCTTTCTTTCTCTCCTTGAAATTTTCTTTGCTCCCTTCTCCCTTCCTTTCGACTCCTCTTTATCCTTTCATTCTTTCTGATTTGTCTTTCTTCTTTCCTTCTTTTTTCCTTTTAATTTCTCCTCCCTTCAATCTTTTCTTACTTTTTTCATCCTTCCAATTTTTTCTTTCCTTCTTTCCTTTCTTTCCCTTTATTCTTTCTTTCATATATTGTTATTTCCTTCCTTCCTGTTTTTTTTTCTTTTTTTTTCCTTAAAATTTTCTCTACTTCTTTATCACTTCCTCTCCTTTTTCTTTCCATTCTTTCTTTCCTTCTTACCTTCCTCTTTCTTTCTTCCTTTCTTTCTTTCAGGGATTTCCCTTTTTATTTTGTGCCATGGTCATATACAAAAGTACATGATAATGTATGAGAGGAAATTAATCAAATGGCATATAGTCACTAATTTCAGTCATGGCAGGCAAGATAAAATCACTTTGAAAAACAAAATATTACAAGGTACATCAGTTCATGTCAAAACAGAGGAAAAACTTTCTTTTGAAGCGGTAAAATATAGTTTTGAAGGATTTTGGGGGGCAAAGGAAATATATTTTCAGGCAAGTATTTTCCAACTTTTTAGAAATTCACTTGCCCGACTGGGCGGGTGTTTGAAAAAAGTAATGTAGCACCCTGGTCACTATTACACATGTTTTGCAATAGATTGAACATGCTCATCTCAGCTGCCATATTTCTGGCAAAATGAGAAGCGTTCATTTGTCATTGATCCTTTTGAGTAAAACATGAAATAGGGTCAAAAGGTGTTGCGTAAATCATGGATTTTACCCCTGGATTGTACCTGTGGAATATAATTTTTTTCTGGTTGGGGTATAATTCCTGATCAGAAAATTGAAATTGCAGATACTGTAGGTCTAGGATAGGAATGAAAGTGCCTTTTGATATTGGAGATAATCCCACCAATCAGAAAGTGTCCAACATTGCCATAGCATGTGTACATTTAGGCTTACCACTTTTATTGGCAAAGATAACGTCAGTGCACATTGACAAAGGCCAAATCTAACCCCCAACATCCAGTTGTTATGATATTGTACGAGATTTGAATGAACTTTTCTTTACTCTTTCATTATTAGGATTAAAAGCAGAGCTTGTGGATAGATTGTACTCTTATTATCAACAACAAAGTATAGGTAAGTGCCATAATTATGCACTTATGCATCTTAAACGTTTAGTCCTTTTCCAGGTCAACATTAATTCTGTATCAATGGTATGATTGAAAAATGAACATGAAAATAGATTAAGTAAAATGACCTCCCAAGTTTATACATGTGTTTAATTGATATTATCCAATTCATGCTGCAGGATAATGAATAACAATGGCAATGGCCTTATGTGAGAAGATGGGTGTACGGTATTTCCAAATGAAAATGCATGTGTCAGTCTATAGTATTTTGTAACAAAATATTGTCTTTTTGTCTTAATTCCAAATGTTAAAGTTTACCTGAAAGACTCTCTTATGCCTATATTGGCAACTGTTGCTATAATAGCAATCTGATTTTCATGCTGGATGCACCAGTGGAACCTGCATGCTATTGTTCCATTGTAAGTCTCTTCAAGTTTGCCTTTGATATTTCAAATGTATTCATTATTATATATTATCTTGAGGAAATATTCAGAATAAAAAGGGAAAAAATAATGTTAAATTTACAAGGAATCATGATCCTAGTCAGCTGAGTGTAGATTATTGAAATACTACAATTCAAAGGGGGTTTTAAATTTCATAAATAACAAACATTGTTTATGATTAAGTCAAAGATTCATAAAAAGGTATTTAGTAATTCTCGAAAATGGTTATTTGTAGTTCATTTGTATATTATTTTCCACACATTATTCTTGAAAGAAAAAAAATTCTCATATATTTTTTGCAGAAGAGCAGCAACAACAACTTGGAGGACAGCATGATGAGTTTGCCAACATGTTCCAAGCAGACAGGATGGGAGAACCCCCTTCTTTGCATTCCCCTCCGGTCCAACCACCCAGAATGGATTTTGTACAGGCAACCAATGAGCCCCAATCATTCCCCCAACAGACACCACCATCACAGCAGCAGAGCATGCAGATGCCTTCTTTAGCCCACATGCAAGCGCCCCAGATGCATTCATCACAGATGCAGCCTCAGATGCAGCAGCCCTCGATGCATTCCCAGCAGATGCAGCAGCAGCAGCAGCATCCACAGATGCAGCGTTCTCAAATGCAACATCCCTCCATGCAGTCGCCTCATATGCATTCTTCCCAAATGCAACCCCCTGCAATGCATTCTTCCCAGTTGCAGCTTCCCCCCATGCAGCCCCAACAAATGCAGGCCCGGGGAATGGAGCTCCCTCAGATGCAGCCCTCACAGATGCAGTCCCTTCAAATGGAGCCCCCACAGTTGCAGCCCCTTCAAATGGAGCCTCCACAATTGCAGCCCCTTCAAATGGACCCCCCTCAAATGCAATCACTTCAAATGGACCCCCCTCAAATGCAGTCCCTTCAAATGGACCCCCCTCAAATGCAGTCCCTTCAAATGGACCCCCCTCAAATGCAGTCACTTCAAATGGACCCCCCTCAAATGCAGTCCCTTCAAATGGACCCCCCTCATCTGCAGCCTCCTCAAATGCAATCTAGGATGGAACCTCATCAAAGACAACCCCCTCAAATGGAACCCCCTCAGATGGACCCCCCTCAAATGCAATCCCAACGAATGGAAGCATCTCAAATGCAGTCTCATCGAATGGAATCTTCTCAAATGCAGCCTCAGCAAATGGAGCCGCCACAAATAGAATCCCCTCAAATGCAGTCTCGTCCAATGGAGCCTCCTCAGCTTCAGCCACATCAAATGGAGCGTCCTCCAATGCAGTCCCATCAGATGGAATCCCCTGCTATTCCCTCTTCCCAAAGGAATACCTCTTCCATGCAGATGTCTCAAATGCAGTCACATCATATGCAGCCTGAAATGCAGCAACCTCGGACGCAGCCTCCGCCCATGCAGTCTACTCAGATGCAACAGTCTCAGTTGCAGCCTCCTCCTGTACCACCAGTACAGCCTCCTTCCATGCAGTCAACTTCTTTCCAGCCACCTCCGGCACCTTTTCACAGATCCGACTCTCCACCACCCATCATGCAGAACCAACAGGCATTTCCCCCTCCTCCACCGCAACCTCCAAAACCTCCACACTTGCTTCTCCAAGGTGAGCAGACGTCCACAAATATGCCCACTCAGCAACCACCTACAATGCCAATCCCTCCACCTCCAGCACCCCCAACCCAGTCACCAGTAAGTTCCCAGCCACCCTCTTTAGAGCCACCTAATTTACCCATGCAATTGCCTAACTTGGGGGCAATGCAACCCCCTCCTATTCCCCCACCTCCACCACCACCTATGTCGTTAGCCCAGATGCCAGCACCTCCACCCGTGATGCCAGCCGACACTTCAACACCAACTCCAAAGCAAATGACGGGGGCGGAGATGATGGAGATACGACATGTGCAGGAGCGGGAGAAGCAAGAAAGAGAGAAAGCAGAGGTTGCTGAAGTCGCTCGTATTGCAGAAGAACAGCAAGAGCTGATTGAGAGGGAGAAGCAGAGGATCCTTCAACAACAACAGGAGCGTATAAGACAAAGACAGGAGCAGCAGAGACTGGAGGATGAACAGAAGATGCAGAAAGCAATGCAGCAGCAGAAGATGTTAGAAGAACAACGCAAGGCTAGAGAACTTGATGAAGAGACAAGACAGAAAGTTGTCCAACAACAGGTACTATACTGATATGACCTTAGATATTGTTTATATCCAGCACTTTCCTCTTTTTACTAATCCCTACGAGAAATAGGGATTTATTCATTTAGATGCTCCAATCTGGAGAAATTCCCCATTTAATTTAAAGACATGTCAGTTGTCAGATAAATGAAAGATCTTCAAACTGTATTTTGGTATTCTAGAGGCTCCATCAAAATGTCCTCAATGAAAAAGTTAAGTCCATAATACTTAATTTGGACTCTATATATTCTCTCACGTATAGCATTCTCTGTTTATTCGTAGAAATGGCATGTTTCATTGCCACGCTTTTGAGTGAAATTCGTGGATAACCTTCAATGATTTCAAATCATTCTCTGAATCCAGATCCTTATTGAGCATCAGCGTGTCGTAGAGGAAACTATGAAAGAAGCAGATCTCCTTCGGGATCAACAAAGGGCTCTTGCTGTTCAAAGAGAAGAGGAAGTCAAGATCAGAAAACAACAAGAAATGCTGGAGATTGAGGCTGCACAACACAGGGAACAACAGCAAAAAGGTATGCCATCAAGATTAACCTTCATTAGATTAGGACTGTCAAACCTGTCTGGCGTGTGAACACACACACACATCCACCTAGAATTCAATAGTCAAAATGTATAAAAATGGCTTGACTCAGACATTACTTATTGAACTGTGTATTAATTTACACTTTTGAAATGCGGAGTTTGTATCCATGTACTTCTTGAAAGCAAATGATTGAAGGCTGATTTTATGTTTTTGAGTGCTTTTCTTTCTCCTCACTATCCCAGCCAATATGAGTGGGTTATTACCTATCCCAACCTCTGGGGCTCCAAGCCAGCCTCGTATGCAGCCAGAGATGGAAAGGCCACCTCGCCCCACTGGACGACTAGAGACGCCGGTGGGCCAAGGCATCCGAGGACCAAGGCCAGGGTTTCAACCGGGTCCCATGGATCACAGGGGACCGCACGAGAGGCATCGGATGCCACTACGTGATGGCAGGGGACCAGGACCCGACTCAAGGCCCATGATGGGAAGGGACCGATTCGAGAGGATGCCTCCTCATCTGATGATGGACAAGGGGCATCCACCACCTCTCTTAGATGATGGCGGGCTTTCAAAGATGGATGGTATGTATACAGGGTTTATCCCCCCCCAAAAAAAAAAAAAATGGAAAGCCCACTTACATATCTCTTCTGCAGAAAAATATAAAAGCATTTGCTCTGAAAAGTCGAATCTCCTAAAAGTGTATGTTATTAGCATTTAAATGGAACTCTGATTATGTTTCGAGGACCCATGTATCACAGACACTGTTCTGCAGATATGAAAACTTGCACATGGTTCACTTACACTTTTAGTTGACTTCTTGAAGTTCTCAGTCTTTGATAATTTGAGAGCACCACACCTCTTCATATGAAGCACAAAGCTTGAAGAAGGTCTTGCATATAGAGATTCAAGTGGATGTTTCATAAAGCTATTCTTAAGGTAAGGACTTCTGTATAACCAGTCACACGACCTTAGAATTTCACATAGCTCGGTTCATGTAACTTCACTACATCTAGATTCACAATGATCTAGTCACAATTAATATTGGTTCTACAGACCTCGTGAAATAATTCTTTACTGCAACAAATCTAAATCATTATTAACCTGTTTTATATTTTTCCGTCTCCCTCTCGCCCCTCTCGTGTAGACGATCTAGCCAAGGACATCAAAGTCCCACAAGCCATGGAGAAGGTGTTTGCTTTCAAGGATAAGAGAGCCCAGCAGATTGGATCAAACATCGATGAAGGTCAGTACCTCATGAAAATGACCTTGTTTTTTAATCAATCATAGTTTCATCAGTAGCATTATGATAATGTTCCACAATATGGCAAATTATTATTATTTACGTAAAATTGTGTTGCCTCCCCCTCTTTTTTTCTGAAATCCCAATGTTATAGTGGTATCGCTGTGGCCCAGTGGATTAGTCTCCGGACTTTGAAACAGAGGGTCAAAGGGGGTTGCGGGTTCTAATTCCTGCCATGGCGTAAAGTCCTTCAGCAAAGAAATTGATCCACATACATGTATAATGGAGCGTTGTGGTCCTGTGGATTAGTTTCCAGACTTTCAAAGTTTTGAAAGCAAGTCATGTCATATTACCCTTCAGCAAGAAATTGATCCCACATTATGCTGCACTTGACCCAAGTGAGGTAAATGGGTACCTGGCAGGAATTTTTTCTAGAAATGCTTGAGCATGTAAAGGCAGCTTGACTAGAGCAAGGGAAATTATGATGCATTCATTTATCCGATTTTGGAACAGGTTGCATTATGATCATTTTGTGAAAATGTGAATGAGAAGTATGTTTTTATTCAAGTCGGTTTAAATTAACTGAAAGATTTGAGTTTAACAATTTTGGATGATCGCAAGCTTCTATTTTACAAAACAGGTTGTACAATTGCTACGATGTCATTACGACCAGATATTAAATTTGTGTTTATTCTAATAAGGATGACAGTTTAGTCACAGATTTGAAATAGGTATTTGTATGATGGTTTAGAACATTACGCAGTAAGATATTCCATGTCTCAATGTTATCATTTAAGTTTAACTACATTTTATTCCAAAATCGATTCACAGACTAATCATTCGGTTAGCAATGGTCTTTTGATGCCATATATAATAAGCAAGCACAATTATTATTTCTAAGGATATGATGTAGAAAATAACTTTCTTGCAAACTTGTGATTTTTTTTGATGTCACAGCTGTAAAAGAAGAGTTCTTCCCACCAGCAGAAGACGAGGTATCTGATGATGAAGCTGATAATGAAGAGGAAGAAGAAGAGGAGGAACAGGAGGAGAAAGACAAAAAGAAGGTCCAGTCCAATAATCAGAAAATGGTAAAAATCCACTTTTATATCAATACGTAGACAACAATACTATTTTTTAATTACTTGTCTTCATCTGGTTACCCTCCGGTGTACTTACGATTGAGATTTGGGAATATTTATCATTTTTACAAGGTAGTCTTAGAATAAAAATTTCCTATATAAACACTTTTTTAAAACTAATTAATTATCTCTAGAAGGGATATTTCACTTTCAGATTGTTTCCATTTTATTCCACACCTTTCTTTAATGTATATGAAAGGATCAAATTTGGAAAATCCTTGGTTGTCAGTGAATGGGATCAGCACCATTTATATTATCTGTAGATTGGATTTGATTAAATTATTTAGTTTTAAGCTAATCTATTTATTATCTCTATCGTTAATCACAATGTGTGATTTTTTTTTTTTTAGTCAAAGAACAGACGGAGAAAGCTGAAGAAGAAAAAGAGAAAAGCGGCAAAGCGGGCAGAGAAGGAAGAAGCTGCAGCCGAGAATAGAGTAAGGAAGGAGGATGAAGAGAAGAAAGGCAAGAAGAAGGAAGAAAAGGTGGAAGTGGAATATGTCCCAGAGAAAATTGAAGTAATTGATCCAGCGTTCAGACAGTTCCAACGGATATTCCAAGCATTCCAGGTAGGTACATTTCCTTTCATTCCATTGGATGCTATTTTGTTGCCTTTAAGGGGTTTAAGTTGATTGAACTTGATTTTGCATACTTTCTCATGATACAATAGTTTTACTGCAATGACAGTTACTTAGCTTTGTTGAAGTGTTCGAGATGAAAAATATATTTCTTATGATCCATTGTTATTATGATTGATTATTATTATTATTATTATCAGCTCTCTGAACCAATGAAGCCGGAAGTGAAGGAGCTGGAGAAGGAGACACCCAAACAACCTGAGAAGCAGAAAGAGAAGGAGAAGGATTCCGATGAGGATTCCGATGATGATAGTGATATGGTGAGTTTGATACAAACTGCTTCCCGCTTCGCTACTTTATATTCCATTTGGTGTACTCTCAGATAGTCTAATATGACATAGGCTAAACCTAAACCTATTTGGTCTATCGCTTTGGTCTGAATGCCATCTTGTCTTCACTGCACTTGATCTTAACCTACTTAGTCTGATCCTCATTTTGTCTAATCCTCTTTTTGTCTAATGCCCAGTTAGTCCAATATTCACTTCGTCTACTTATTGTTTTCTATGGCCCATATTCTGAAGTCAGTTTTAACTTAGACCATGGTCTAACTCTGTGTTAAAATTATTGGAAGCCAAAAGTGTCAAAAGTTTTATTAAGTTGTATGTTTCTTATGTTTACTGAGCTCTTTCCTGATACATCAATGGTGTAGACAATCTATTCATACTTCCTACACAATTATGAATGATTTGAGAGCCAAATGAGGTGAAATATTATATCTCTACTGTTCGTGATTTATGTAACTATTGGCTATCCATGTTTAAACCACAACTTTAAACCTTAGTTTAAGTTAAACCCGACTTTAGAATACGAGCCTATATGTTTAATCATTTTGTAATTACATTTATTCTGAAGAAAACCAATGTTTCTCTACACGGAGGATGCCAGGCCTGATATCACAAAATAGGTTTAACCTGGGGGGGGAGGGGGGATACGAAGGTTTCTTTTAAACCTGAATTTAAGTTAAACCCGAATTCAAAATACGGGCCTTTGTGTGAAATGAAAATTTGGTTCATAAACAGTGAATATTAGACCAAATCATTGTAGCCTTACTAGGAATGAGGACCAAATGGGCGCATGGGCTAAATGACAAAGTGATTGTTGACAAACTAGGATTAGATGGGTCACAGTGAGATCGAACAGAACATAGACCACATGGCTACCAACCCATTTGCCTATAACATATTGTAATCCTCCCCCCCTCCCCTCCCCATTCCCCAAGCCGAACATTCCGGCGCCAGTACTATTTTAACACAAAATTGCAAATTGGCTGGAAGATGTAGAGAAAAAAACAAGAAATCATGTAGAATGAAAAGACACAAATTAAATTATGCAAAAATTAAATCAAATCAATTAGCTCCATTACACAATAATGATACTACATAATCCACATGTTATAGTTAATAATTATAACGATATTTCACACACAGCAGAATACAGTTTGCTTCTTTTAAATCACCGTTTGAAATGAAATTATTTGAAATCGTAGGAGGAAGAGGATGATGGAAAACCCAAGATTTCCAAGAAGAAGTTGCGTAAGCTGAATCGTCTGAGTGTTGCTGAGCTGAAGCAACTGGTGACCAGACCAGACGTTGTTGAGATGCACGATGTCACTGCTAGGGATCCTAAACTTCTTGTCTACCTCAAGGTATGTAATGTATCAGCCACGTTAAATTGATGGTCCAGGCTGAAAATATCTATATCTTAATAGAGTAAAAATCACAGAGCAAAATGCTGAAAATTTCATCAAAACCGGATGTGTCTCCATTATGATGAAATAAGTTGTGGCAATAGATAACTAATGCACTTACCAGTTGTCAATCCAATTGTTTTCGTTCTTGGTAGAAACAAATTTGAATGAACCTAATTTCATATAATAAAATACAAAAGAACAAGTGTGGATATTACATCATCAGCTCACCTAATGACTATTCATAAAGACATGCCTAGAACTGTTTCACCGGAATGATGCAAATCTTTAAAATTCAATAACTTTGTTATTTGTTATCCAATTTTGATCAAATTTTCAGCATTTTGCTCTGTGAATTTTACTGTGAATTTTACTGTGAATTTTACTTACTGTGAATTTATTGAGATGTAAATATCTCCAGCCTGGACCATCCCTTTAAACGCTTGTTCAGTCTGGATCTGATAAGTCAATACAACAAAGTTTGGCAGGGTTCAGACGTGAGATTTCGATGCTTATCCGAAGTTCTGTGAATAAACACTCTTTTCTCAAACATAGACATTTGTATTTGGATGGTGTTTAAGACAAAGTCCAATTGTGAGAACAGATTCCAATCAAATTACCACCCAAGCGTTTGTAATTATATGTGCCAAATGGCTCTGGAAGAAAAATGTGTAATTGCTGAGAATTTCGCAAAATAAGTCCAGCATTTCATCTAATGTCATGTTCTTTTCCAAGCAATATTGATATGCTCTCCCACATATGGTTTTCTGTGTAAGTGATCTTCAGAGTTATCGGGTTTCAGCTTTCACAATGTTGAGTTTACATTAATGTACCAGATGTAGGATGTATGATAATATGGTGACAAATAACCTTGATTTCTTGAAAACTTCCTCATGAAATAACCGTTTGCTGCAACTGCAACTTTTTTGTTTCACCTTTAACTCTTTCAGGCATATAGAAATACAGTAGGCGTACCTAGGCATTGGTGTTTCAAGCGCAAGTATTTACAGGGTAAGAGAGGAATCATCAAACCTCCCTTTGAACTGCCAGAGTTCATCCAAAGGACAGGCATTATGGAAATGAGACAGGCCCTTCAGGAAAAGGTATGCTTCTTAACATAACGATGATAATAATAATAATAAATTATGGAGTGTTCTAAGAAAATATTTGTGAGTTTCTGTTTCAAATTTACGAGTGATTTTAACCGTAGTATGTCAATGCGTACTTGAGTTCAAAGATCAGTTTAGAATAGTGTACTCGGGTGGGAAGTTATACAAAGGATTACTTCAGTTCTATGCTCCTGACTCCGGAATGAATTTGAAACCCTCTCTCACCGTCCACAAAGAATATTTTTGGTTTATGAGGGGAGAGAAAGATGGAGAAATAGTGAACCCATCGAATCATGTGGTTGCCAAATAGGCGAATTCTAATAATCAAGTCGGTCATTTAGCCATCCCGGTTTAAAATCCGGAGAAGTACTCGACTGTAGGGTTGGCCAGATTCACCCCTTCCCTCCATATTACTCTTATTTGGCGCATCCTCCTCCCTCGAACTAACCCTCGCTATTTATTTGAAATGAATTGTAAATATCTATTGCATATTGACAACTGATTGATCAATTTTAACTACTTTCGGTTTGAACTTCTTGGTTTCAAAAAGCTGTACAGCAAGTGAGTGCAAATTTGCGATTAATTTCAAGACTGATTGATTCTGATTGATTGACTGATTGATTTTGGGACCCGAAAATTGACTTTAATAAAATTGATTGCAAAATTCTTGCAACACTCCACTTGTCTTATATCGGGCATTAAGTTTTAGAGTTGAGGTACAATATCACTATAAATTGAAAGAAGATAAAGTCAAAACATTTGAAATCAATTCAGAAAATTTGAACAGAGTTTGAACAGACTGAAATCGTAGGAAAATGACAAGTGCTTCATGTAATACTTTACTCAAATTTTCAATTGAGATAAAAAGATCATCTTGAACATAAATATCCTATGGTCAGTTTGGAAGATATAGTAGATGATCAATTATAGAGGAAGTGTGTTACATCTTGTCCCCCCCCCTCATTGGCAGCAGAAGCAAAAATTTTAGGGGGTCCACCTGAAACACGGGGAACAAAATTGACAAGCCAAAAAAAAAAAAAGTTTTAAAAAAACCTCCCCCCCCAAAAAAAAGGTTATCAACTAAAAAATTTTAATTTAGGGGGGACCAGACACCCCGACCCCCCTCCCCCTATATCTAATCACAGTCCTTTGCCGCTTACTCCTGACAAGTAGACAGTCTTGCCCAATGAATTAAAGATTATTTCTTACCGTCCATAAAGAATATTTTTGGTATTGTGAGGGGAGGAAAGATGGATAGAGTGAATATGTCATATCACATGATTGTCCAAATAAGAGAAATCTTCTTATCAAAGTATTACTAATTGTAGCAATAATGATTTTGAAAAAGAAAGGGGTTTTTACAAAGATTTAAGTGTGATTTTTAGAGTCGCACTTAAATTTTAATTGCATGCAGTATACTGTATTATTCATCACCTAATATATCAGGTCATCCATACAGGACGCGGACTACGGCATGTCTTCCAATCAGATCACTTGATGTGCCTTTGAGCATGCTTCTAAGTCACCCCCAATTCCTTTCTTGTTTCTTCCATGTTAGGAAGAACAACAAACAATGAAGACAAAGATGCGACAGAAAGTTCGACCTAAGATGGGCAAGATCGACATTGATTATCAGAAACTCCATGATGCCTTCTTCAGGTAATGCATCTTCGATATTTGGATGAAATGAAGGATGCGGCACATCTTATTCCTTTTCAGTACAACTTTTGAGACTAATTTGTAATTTGGAAGCGTCATGGTGTAGCGATTTGGAATTTGCTAAATCATATTAAAGTTTGCATTGAACCCTGTGGGAATTTAAGGGGCTCTTAGTTTTTCATTTCATTTCATTTATTTTCCATTTCCAACAATCATTTACAATAAGTTTTGTTACATACATCTTGATATAATTATAATCAATAAAACAAAGAAACTTATTATGTATAATGATCAAGATAACAGGTCCTATAACATATTCATATGAACAATGTAAACAAAACACAAATACAACATGGTAGAAATTTGAACTTAAATCTATTTGAATGAATAGTTAAAAAAAAAAAAGAAATAGAAAATGAGAGAAAAAAGTGAGATCAATGGTCTCCAGATTCTTGCCCCGACACTCACAGCGAATATTACGGATCAACCGCAACACGAAAAAATATATTTCACAGTTCATAGTGCTGAGTATATATGAAAAATATAATGTATGAGTGATGAAGAGTTAAATAAACTAACGAGTATCTTGAAGAAACTTTTTCAACTTAAATTTAAAAGTATTTAGGCTTGGGGAATCTTTGATAGTATTATTAAGAGTGCCCTTTCGAGGGCTCTTTAGGGCATTTCAGTGACAAATTTGCCCAGAGCCCTGTGTGATTGTTTTCCCTACTGCAGTGCATTTAATCTTGTTTTGTGAATTAATGGCTTGGAAGCCTTTCATTTTCAATGTGCACATGGCAACTTCACTATCACCAAGATTAATAAGACAGTGTAACCTTCGTGATTTTACAAGCATTTGATTTGATATTTTCAGATGGCAGACAAAGCCCAAGCTGACCATACACGGTGACCTCTACTATGAAGGGAAAGAATTTGAAACCAAACTGAAAGAGAAGAAACCGGGAGAGCTTAGTGAGGAGCTGAGGACAGCTCTTGGCATGCCAACAGGGGCTGTAAGTTACTATGGCAACAACACAGTTATGATATTTTCTTATGCATTCATACATGTAAAGATGTTGGTATTTCAAAAATGTTCTCAATAAAATGCTTTTTAATATATGAATCACTATAATTGCTTTAGTTTTGTTTCTCTAACAATGCCTCTTTTCGTTCTCTTATTATTTTATGCGTAATAGCATTCACTTTATTTTGTAAAAGGTTTCCTCATGCAATTTAGTCAGCATGGAATTAACCACTTAAAATCACAGTTATTTATTTATTTTTTTTTCCTTTTTTAACAAGTGCACACCAAGTTTTAAATAATGCATATAGCATTTCTATTTATTTGAAATCAGGATAAAAGAGCATCGTACATTAAATGCCTTGCTCACGGGCATAGGTGCAGTGGCCGGGGATCAAACCCCGCACTTTCTATGTATAGCAAGGCGCCTTAGACCACTTGGCCACGGCACCTCCAGTTATTGTTATCATCAAGAAGATTCAGTCAATATTGTATTGATTACATGGTAACATATATATACCAACCCGAGAATCTGAAATCAGATTTTAGATTCTATATTTTAGATTTCATCAGAAATGTTGCAATTAAATGAAATTGCAGCAGGCATAATTAATAAATGAAATGATGACTTATTCTTTAATTAAAATCTTTTTTTTTTAAGTATTGAAAAGTGTATGAAATAAATCACAAAAAATACACCTGAAATGTGTATAAAAATCATCTTCCTTGTATCCTAATAACTTGAATAAATTAGCAGTTATTCAATATTAATTGACATATTTTTAATCCCTTTAGAATGCTGACAAGTACCCCCCACCCTGGTTGATTGCCATGCAACGCTATGGACCCCCGCCCTCATATCCTCATCTAAAGATTCAGGGACTCAATGCCCCTATCCCTGAGGTAAGAAGTTTCATTCAATTCAGTCTAACAAAAACCATGTTAAAATGGGGAAATGAAAAATAGGAGAAATTAGGACCATTTCCTTCTTGTTACATCAATTTTTGTCTCACCTGCAAAGCAGAGTGAGACTATAGGTGCTGCATTTCCGACGACGGCGGCTATCTTAGGCAAAGGATAAGTTTTTAAAATGACAGCATAACTTAGTATATCTGGGACCTAGTTCATGAAACTTGTACATAAGGTTAATCAAGTATAACTGAACATCCTGCCTGAGTTTCAAGTCACATGACCAAGGTCAAAGGTCACTTAGGATCAATGAACTTTGGCCAAGTTGGGGTGTCTGTTGAATTACCATCATAATTTTGAAAGTTTATGGTTCTGAATCAAGAAAGTTGGGCATTAGAGTAAACAGAGATATCACTAAACATCCTGAGCGAGTTTCAGGTCACATGACCTAGATCAAAGGTAATTTAAGGTCAATGAAATTTGACCATGTTGGGGTATTTGTTGAATTACCATCATAGTTTTGAAAGTATATTGGTCTAGTCCATAAAACTTGGACAGAAGAGTAATGAATTATCACTGAACATCCTGTGCGAATTTCAGGTCACATGACCAAGGCCAATGGACTTTGGCCATGTTGGGGGTATTTGTTGAATGACCATCATAATTCTGAAAGTGTATGGATCTAGTTCATAAAACTTGGACAGAAGAGTACTTAATCAAGTATCACTGAACATCCTGTGCGAATTTCAGGTCACATGACCAAGGTCAAAGGTCACTTATGGTCATTGAACTTTGGCCATTTTGGAGGTAATTATTAGATTGCTGTCATAGGTATAGTGTATAAAATGTGGATATAGGGGTAATCAAGTATCACTGACAAGTCTTTGGTCACATGATCAAGGTAAAAATGTCATGTATTGTCAATGAAGGTAGTATCATTATATGAACGGTGTGTTTTGTGAATGATTATTTCATAGTAGTTTTCAAAGTCAGTCCTGCTGCTATATTGAATGGCACGATGCAGGTGAGACCGCCATCCGGATCTGGGAGACCCAATATTAAATACACGCCTCCCAGGCCAACGGCGGTAGCTACACTATTGTCGTGGGCGTACAGACCGTATTCACTGCAGTATCAGTGCAAATTATAGGAAGTGTTTTTACGGAAATGAAATCGATCGATGGCCAAAAACTCTTGGATAATTTACCTGCTAAAATGACTGAGGTATACATCGAGCATACTTCGAAAGAAAGAGAATGTCTCGATGAAACAAAGTTTTACAATTAGATCATCACGGCAGTGCTGCAGCTTCGCAATGTCAGTCATTGTTACACTGACTGTAGGCTCAAACATGATAGATGGCGCTGTCCGTATTGAGGCCTAATGTTAGCTAGCGAGACATGTGTTGTTTTTCCTGCGAAGCAAAAAGAGAAACGTGATGAAATGTTTGCACTGCACCCTGATTTACTGGAAATTATCATTCCTAAAGTTCTTTTGGTGATTTGGGTGAGATATTTTCATGAAAATAATTTTGTTGTAGGTTGACTATATTGGGAAATATATGTAATCAAAGTGAGTTTACCTTGAGTTTAGATTGAAATCTCATTTCCTCACGTACTAAAAAGAAAAAATATCGGCAAGAGTGCGTCCGGATAATAGAGAGATGAAGCTGCAGTCATATCTTGAAATAGATTATATCTGTTTCTGAGTTATATTTTGTTAATTTTTCTTTATTTTCTCTGTTAACTTTTATTTGAATTCATTGTAAGCTATCTGTAAAAACCAGACCTTATTTCTGTCTTGTTTTGTTTTTTCCCTATCTTTTAGTGGTGAATTTCAGGCAGACTTTAATTTATTCATGTTTTATTGGGTTGATGAAAATAAAATAGAAATAAGTCCGAACAATTTATACTTTGTGAAAACCTCATATTTACCAATTTGATAGTACTTCGTTCATGTGTTTTCATTTGAATGCTGATATGCTTGTATTTGTGCAGAGTTGTTCATTTGGTTATCATGCTGGAGGATGGGGGAAACCCCCTGTTGATCAGAGCGGCAAACCTCTCTATGGAAATGTCTTTGGCACAGATGCAGCCGACCTCAAGGTAACTTATTTTCATATCCCAGTAGTATGATTTCTTGTAGTAAATGTCAAGATAATTTAGATAATTGTGGTCTACCAGGTCTAACCCATTTCATTACAATCTATTTATTTGTTTGTAATATTTAGTTTATAGAGAATTGAATGATTTGTTGTTACTTTTTTGTCAAATTTTAATTCTTGATAGCTGACAAAGGTATTGTAATTGAATCTGCTGCCAATGTGGGATCATGCCAAATAGCTGGCAGGTACATGAACTATGGTAAATTTGTTGCTAATATAGACTTAAATAATGACCCAGTTTATAGAGAATTTAATGTTATAATGTGTACTGTAAGTTTTGTGAATGTATTCTTGACGTCAGATTTTCTTAAAATATTATTCTTGATTATTGAGATTGAGATTATAATTGAATTTGTTGCCAATTTAGCATCATGCCAAGGGATCTGCAGGTAGATAGAACTCAATTCTTAAATATTCATGCCAGCTGTAGTAACAATCTAAAAAGTAGTTTGATTGGAATCCACTGAATGACCACCTGAGTATTTGTATGTATGAATTGTGGAGCGTTGTGGCCCAGTGGATTAGTCTTCGGACTTTGAAACAGAGGGTCCTGGGTTCGAATCCCAGCCATGGCGTAATATCCTTCGGCAAGAAATTTATCCACATTGTGCCGCAATCGACCCAGGTGAGGTGAATGGGTACCCGGTAGGATTTATTCCTTGAACGCTTTAGCGCCTATTAATATGGCGGCTCAGCTACAGCCGGGGTAATAATATGATACCAAGTACTAAAGCGCAGTTGAGTATATGCATATAAAAACTGCGCTATATAAATGGACATATTGTTATTATAAAGAATTATGTGTCAAAATTATTCTGTCAGAAAATGTGTATTTTGCAGAGTAATTGACAAAATAAGCATGAAATTCCAGCTGGGTGTTAAGTCTTTTTTTTAAGCAATAAAAATTCAATGTCCCACATGTGCTTATCAGTGTTGATTATCTGTGATATGATCATTTTCAGCTTATATATCATGATTTCATAGAATCAGAACTTGATACATGATTTAGGACAGTTAACCTTGATTTTAATGACTTTCTTATGAAATAATTGTTCGCTGCAACTCATAATAATAATAATAATAATCCGCTCTTATATAGCGCTTAATACATTGGAACGACGTGTCTAAGCGCTTCACAGATATATTATTACCCCGGTCATCGGATTCAATCAGTCATTCCCGCACACAATGTGTGCACATCCTCCACTCCCTTGGGAGTATTCCAGTCAGTCGCCGATGAGGCACACACAGTACTGGACAAGCTACAATGACTTTCACATCCTTCATATATGAAGCATTTAATACAGCGTAGCATGAGGAATTTGAGGGAAATGTGTCTTATTAGAATATGTGGAATACGTTCTTCACCCTTTTCCTGTCTTGTTTTGTTTTAGGCCGAGGAAGAAGAAGAGATTGACAGAACGAGATGGGGAGAGCTGGAGAGTGAATCTGAAGAATCATCATCAGAAGAGGAGAGTGAAGAAGAGAGAGAGCCTGGAGAGATAGATGAAACTGGTCTTATTACTCCTGCTGATGGGTATGTAAAATATATTACTTTTTAATCAGGAATAATAATAATAATGGCATATTTACCCAGGGTAGCCACTTCAGTTCCGAAAACTGTTCTCCCAGCGGGCCCTGCTATTATATTGATTTCTACAAAAATTAATCAAGGGGGAGGGGGTATATTTGCAATGCCAGAGTACATGTTTCTGAAGTTATGCATGATTTTGTATGAGTACGGTAGACCGAAATTACTCAAATTCATTGAAATCTCAAGGGAAAACTCTCGCAATCAATTTTTTGCACTAGTTCTATAAAAATCAATGTTTTAGGCTTCAATGATATCACTGACATATTTCAGTGTGAAAGTGAATTAGCTTCATTAAAAATATATCTATATTTGTGAAAAGATAATGCAGATCAATTTTTGAAATAAACAGAGATATGAAAATGTGTCTAGTGCATTCAGTTTTGAGGTTAACACATACATCTCAGGTGGTAACTTTATTAGACCTTAACTAAACAATGTAAAGCAGATTTAAAGAAAGCTAAAATAGGCATAACTTAAATGTAACTATGTTTATTCTGTTGCCTTGTCTTCCTCATCTAGTGGATTGATCACGCCTAGTGGCCTGACCTCTATTCCTACTGGTATGGAGACACCAGACATGATAGAGCTACGTAAGAAGAAGATAGAAGACGCCATGGAGCAGGGCGCCGAGACTCCTCAGTTGTACACTGTTATCCAAGAGAAGAAGACCAACGTTGGAGCTGCCATGGTTGGCTCTACTCATGTTTATGATCTTCCTCCCGTAAGTAACTCTCTCGCTTAGCACTTAGTTTCTCCTGCACTGTGTGGTGGATTGGGCTGCAAGCTGTCTCCATCTGGATCGGTTGTGGGGGCGTCGTGGTCTAGTGGTTACGATGCTCATATTTTAATCTGAGAGGCATGAGTTCAATTCCCAACCATATTTTGGTTTCCTTCAGCAAGAAATGTACCCACATTGTGCTGCACTCAACCCAAGTGATGTGAATGGGTGCCCAGTAAGAAGAAATTCTTCAAAGGCTTGAATGCCTGTATGGTGTCTCGGCTTCAGCCTGGGTAGTAATAATAATTATGATAGCAATTGTTAAGCGCAGTAGAATGCAGTAGCTGCGCTATATAAATGGTCCGTATTAATATATTCAACCTCTGACACATTATGTAAGTGCGTGTCATAAACGTGAGTTCGTGTACAAAGTCAATGCAAATTGTGTTTTCAACCAAAATTCATAAATGCATAATTATTTTCAGTTTTGCTGGTCTAAATGTATTTATCTTATGCTTTTCATGGACACTTGCTAAGAACACCACAAAGAGTTTCTATACCAAAAATTAGTACATTTGGAGCTTTATTTAGGGAGTTAGAGGAAAAAGAATGATTTTGCATACTAATTACGCATAAATTAGCATAATCACTTAATAGCAATTCGCATGAAAAAAATTACTATACAATCTTGTAGATAATGTCCCAGGCAACCCGCGTGCCAATTTTCGGCGCAATCGCACGGTCGACGGCCAAGATCTTATGGGGGCCTGGGAGGCCCCCCCCCCCGCCTAGATAGGGTTAAAGATAAATAAATTCACCTATATGTACATTACAAGTAACTAATACTAAGAGAAGGTTCATGGTGGTTATTTATTTGATAAAATATTTCGATCCTTTTCTCACAAATATACCAACTTCACTAGTATTTCTTTTTATGTTTGTCTTTCTATTGTTATTTCCTTATTCTATGTATTTTACCATAGTTGTTAGCATAATTATGATGTTAGCCTGCTTTTACCTCTCTTAGCTTCTAGCATTATTCTAGGTATAATTTGATGCAATTTGGCAAAATTTTATAGGTTTTCAATGAATTCGTCAGAGTTTGAAATTCTGAAGACCTTTTATTAATTAAGTACGGTATATATTTATTTTGTGTTAATTTTTGTTTTAATTTTTTGCTTATCAACATATTTCTTGATTAAGAAAAACTTTTTTGGTGATTTTCACTATTTGGCTTAAGCATGATTTTCACTGAATCCGTGATGGACATTTTCTTAGATAAAACCCAATAAAACTCTTCAAGCTTGATTGTGTGAACAGAGTGTGTAAATGGTGTGTATGTATCTTATTTATAGGCTGGTGTGAAGAAGCCAACAGGAACAGCCAGTGAAGGGGTAGCTATTGCCTTGGATCCAAGCGAGTTGGACATGGACACGGAAGCTATGACAGCCAAGTGAGTAACATCTCTCATTCAGTTCATGGAAGTGAAATCATTTTAGATTACTTTTACAGGGAATCAAACTCTCTTGTGTTGTTGAATTAGTTTGAATACTGTGGCCCATATTCTGAAGTGGGGTTTAACTTAGAAAATGGTCCAACTCTGTGCTAAAATTATAGGAAGCCAAGAGTCATCTATTTATATTTCCTAGACAATTATGAATGATTTGAGAGCCAAATGAGCTGAATTATGATATCTCTACTGTTAGTGATTTATGTAGCAATTGGTTATCCATACTTAAACCACAACTTTAAACATGAGTTTTAGTTAAACCCGACTTCAGAATATGGGGCTATATCTTTAATCAATTTGTAATTACATTTTTCTGAAGAAAACCAATGTTTCTCTACACGGAGGATGCCAGGCCTGAAATCACAAAAGAGGTTTAAACTAGGGGGGGGATACGAAGGTTTCCTTGTGGAAGCGTCGAGTTGTAGCAGTATTAAAGGGATGGTCCGGGCTGAAAGTATTTATAGCTTAATAAATAGAGTAGAATTCACTGAGCAAAATGCCGAAAATTTCATCAAAATCAGATAACAAACAACAAAGTTATTGAATTTTAAAATTAAGTAATATTTTGTGAAACAGTCGTCATGAATATTCATTAGGTGGGCTGATGATGTCACATCCCCACTTGTTCTTTTGTATTTTATTATATGAAATTAGGTTTTTTATCAAATTTTTACCTCCAAGAACTAGAAAAATTGGATTGACAACTGATTTAGTGCATTAGATATTCATTACCACAACTTATTTAATTATAAGGGAGACATTATTCACACAAGTATGATATAATGAAAAAATTATGATATTATGTAATAACATAAGAAAATGGAAAGGGGAGATGTGATATCAGCCCACTTATTGAATATTCATGAAGACTGTTTTCACAGAATATTGCTAAACTTTAAAATTCAATAACTTTATTATTTGTTATCCGATTTTGATGAAATTTTTGGCATTTTGCTCAGTGAATTCTACTCTATGTATTAAGATATAAATATTCTCAGCCCGGACCATCCCTTTAATTAATATCCCCAAGTTCACATTTTTTCTGAATAAATACTATGATATTGTCTTTCATCCCACATCAGGTACGAGGAGCAAGTCAGAGAACAACAGAGCCAACTTGAGAAGGAGGACTTCAGTGACATGGTAGCTGAACATGCAGCTAAACAAAAGGTGAGGTCATCTTGTCTGCTTTTCTTTTGCCGAAAATCCTATCCGTCTGGGTGGTTGCTGGATGCATTTTTGTTATCAAGTTTGGTTTGTCTTCATTCTTATATCTTGTGTGCTGTTTTGCAGATCAAATTTGGTCCAAGAACATGTACCCGTATTAGCGTACCTAGAGGGAGCAGACTGCCCCCCCCCCCCCCCACAAGTCACAACTTGAAGACCTCTTTTTTTTTTTTGCTTGTCAAATTTTTGACAAATTTGCCCCCCCCCCCCCTTGGAAAATCCTAGGTACGCCACTGTGTACCCGTATAGGAGTGACTGTGATGTGATTTTTTGTGGGAATCAAGGTCAAAGTTTACAGAGGTCATTTAGATACCGGTAAATGAAAATGCTGGTTTCTCGTGATAAATTGAAACACCATTCAAGCGTTCAAACTAGGCTCGTGTTACCCATGTAGGAGTGATGAAAATCTTATTAATATTTCAGGATGATTTAGATGTGTGATAGATCCTTGGTTTGGCAGTGGCAGAGCAATCAAGAATGTGTATATGGCCCTTGTGAAGTTTTTCAATTTGATTAACCGCTTGAATATATCTGTAGAATTTTGACAGATATAAATCAATCTGAATATGAACAAATTTCAGGTATTTGTTTGCTCCATCACAAATATATAACTTTGCTGATGTTCTGGTCTACCAAGGTGTTAAAAGATGTTAAAGAGAAATGCCAGTAATTGCAGTGAATGCTGATTTCATGAGAACGTCTGTAAAACAAGGCTTAATTGTCAGTATATCATCTAGGATCTAGATCTGGTACAGTTACATAAACTGAACTTTGTGAAGTCTTGAAATCTACGCTGAAAAATGTTCACACTGAAGATCACCAACACAGATAAGCACACGTAGGACAGTGTATAATTATTGCCTTGAATGTCGTGCCTGACGCTTGACCTGAATCCTGTGCTTATTTGCTGATTTCTCAGCAATTACACAGTTTCTTCCAGAATCCTTTGGCACATATGTTTTATTTATACAGACACTTAAGTGGTCATTTCATTGGATTCTGTACGAACTCATTTTGATTTCGTTACCACAACTGGAATTTACCTTTAATCCTCTTTGTACCCTTCAATCCCAGTGACCTTTAACATAAGAGACCCAATCAATATTATGATCATTTGTAAATAATAAGGATAGTAAATCAAGTGCTTTTATTTACTCCCTGTATGGTAATCCTTTAGTACACAGTTTGCCATAACCCTAACTTTATCATATGTAATATTGATGTCGCATTTCATTAATCCTTTCCTTCGTTGCTTTATTTACCGTTTTCCAATCATTTTTGTTTTCTTTCCCAGAACAAGCGTAAGAAGCAGACCCAGGACAGTGGAAGGGCACCCAAGAAATACAAGGAATTCAAATTCTGATTCATACACATTGAAATGTCTTGTATGTATATTAGGCTATCTGAAACTCTTCTTTATTTTCAGTGAGTCATTTGTAAATACACAGATAACATCCGCTTGGTTACATGTAAATGGCAGTACTTTCATTCAGTCAAATCAATTTGATAAAGAAATATGTAAGATACATGATGATTAATACAAAGAAAAGTGGTATCTTTCTCTTTTATTGAGATTTTAAAGAATTTTTCCAAAGATTATTGTCCAAAAATGACCCAAATTTTAATCATGTGTGTTTATGGGACATCCTGCTCTTTATAAGCTAAATATGGAATTTCACTCTGATGACAAATCGCTTTTAATAAGAACAGAAAAGTTCCAGAAAAATACTGGTGAAGTTTTCATTAAAGTCCATCAGAGAAGAAGAGAGTTGTTAATCTTATATGGAGGAACTACTCATCTGTGATGTCACAAAATCAGTTAAAATTTCACAACTGCATTTTGCTTTAACAGATTTTCATCAAACCTTCAATATTTTCTCTAAATTTTTTTTTATTAACATTTATCGGGGTGAACTTCCCCTATACTGAGTGTGTTTTATATATATATATATATATATACAAAGGGTAAAATCAAGTTTGATGACCTCTTGGTGTTGGTATTGGATAGATTTTTATGTCAGCACAGCACCAAACTAAATAAAGCTGGCTCTGTTGCGTATCTCACTTTGAGCTATCAGTTATGTGATTTTGATCATATGAGATTTAGATTTGTAAACTCAGATTATGTGTTGAGAGCTGTAAGAGGCAATTCAAATTGTACTTCTTATCCCAACACCAGCACTAACACAGAAAGTGAATTACCAGCACTAATGCTGAAACTAAAATTGCCAGCACCAACGCTGAAATTGAAATCACCCAATAAGTTTTGCAGAGGTTGAATTGCCGAAGTCCTGTAACTCATTCTGTACGTAAAAATAATCTGGTTGATTACTTTGTATTGATAATTGAAATGCTCCTTATAATTCTGATATTTTTATGAGGCAAAGCCGACTTGAAAACAATTGAAAAATTATGTGATCATGTTGTGAAAGTGGATATGTATTATCTGTCCAGAATCAATAAGTTGTGGAAGCCAGCTGGTGTGTTAGCTCAGTTGGTAGAGTGTCCGTCTCTCAACAGGGAGTTCGAAGCGCGGCCGCATCAGACTAAACATCGTTTAAAGATGGGAGTTGCTGCTACCCTGTTTGACCTTCAGTCAATCAATGTAGCAAAGCAAATTTTAAGAGTATTTCATGTCTATTTCGAACGAAGGCTAAGTTTTACTCACACCTGGCCAGTTAACATCAATTTCACAATATTTCGTAAAACCTATTTCTTTATCTCTGAAAGTACTTGATAATCTGGTATAATGAATAAACAGGTTATAATTCATTCATTATCGACTGATGTGCAACAATGGGACCAAGTGCGAAGAGGAATTTTTATTGATAGATCAGTTCCTGATATTCGGGTGAATTTAATCTTAATCTTGGGTAACCATTTACTCAAAAAACTTGCATGACATGGTTTTTGTGTCTACAGTGATAAATGTAGAACATAATAGATTTTGTTGCCTACTTCTACTCAGCTGAAATGGTTTTGAAAGTTCCTCATATACCCCAAACTTTTGTCAGTGTAATTTGTGAATGACTATGTCACACAATGTATGTAAGAATATTTGAAAGTATTCATTTCTTTTAATAAAGATTGCCATTTCATTAACATGTATCAATGCAAGTTAGTTTGTTTTGTTGATTTTTTGTTTGTTTTTTGGGGGGTTAAAAACTGCCATTTAAGTTTGTGATTCACTATATGGAGGGGAACCTTGCACAAGACATAAATTTTTGCCAAACCTCAATCATGTTTCTTCTATTTCTTTTCTTTTATTAAAACCAACTTAACATCACCCCAATTTTTTATCCATGTAATTTGTGAATGACTATGTCCCTCAATGGTAGTAAGAATATTTGATTGTATTCTTTTAAAAAAGATTGTCATTTCATCACCTTTTATTATATCTGTGAGTCTATTTGATTTAATTTTAGTGCACCTTCTCCCAAAATGTTTCTAATAAAAGCGAAATAAAAGATCCATACCAATTAGTTGTGATTGTGAAATGTTTTTCTATTTTTGTAACATCAGTTTTATATGTTTTACTACATTTGTATTGTATAAATATTGTCCATTTTTTTCTGTCAAGAGTTAATGTTTTTACCTTAACATGAAATAGGGTTTCAAATTTCTCGCAAAACATGTGACTCCGCTGAGATCATTCCCATAGCAACAAGACCACTTTACATAAAGTGGTTCTATGGAAACCAGTTCTGGAGATGGTGGTGAGAACGCTCATGAAGCAGTCTTCTAAACCGACACCCTAAACTAAATGGGGGAAAGAAGTTCAAGAAAGTAAATGAGAATGGGGTCACAGTGGATTACGGGGGAAACAAGTTCAAGAAAGTAAATGAGAACTGGGTCACAGTGGTTTATGGGGGAAACAAGTTCAAGAAAGTAAATGAGAACTGGGTCACAGTGCTTCTATGAAAAAAAAATTTAAAAAAATAATGAATTCATCATGAAGACATGATCCATAGAAAAATGCAATTTATTTCATATTAAGATACACTGCATATGAAGCATGCAACACCATATAATCAAATGATGAAAAGAAGTAAAATCTTTACCAATCCTTCAATTATTCTGATTCATTTAAACCCAACTTGAGATGGATTTACCCTTTAACAATGATCAATTATCAGGCAACCTTGTACACTTAACTTTGCATATTGGACTCTTGCACGTTTAAACCTTGCCAAAGTGAAAGATATTCACCAGACAATGAAATGTTTAGTGAGCTATTTCATTCTTAGCACATTGACAGGGCAACTTAATCAAGTTTTATGTATATTGGTGGCCACTTGTGAAAGAACTTGATTTTACATTAACATTCATGGATCATAACTCATAAGACAATGACTATACTTCATAATTACATATAGTACCGGAAGAAGAATCTCTACAATTAAAGTGATTGGTTAACATTGGTTTGACTTTTAAAAAATCTGAGCTAGGTCACTCTTGTCACCTGTGTCAAGGTAATGTTACAAAAATGAAGCCCAGAAAAAATAGCGTTCGAAAATAATTATTTAGTGCTTCAAAAATTGAAATATAAAGTGACCAGAAACACCATCTTAATTTCATCCCATACACTTATGTGTACTATTTAGGCGTCTATAAGACGCCTATTTACAAAATCGGGGTTTGCCTTGTAGTTTTAGCTTTTCATTCTCAATAATGGTTGTTTTCAGGGTTTATTAGTTCTAATACATGCACTGGTACACATGTTTCATCTTGGTTTGTGAATTTCTTAAATCGGCTGCTCACAAAGCTAAACAATACCTTTAATGCCACTTATGGAGCTTGAGAGTCGCTGTTAGGAGCTCTACATTTCAAGGAATACATTTCCTACCAGGTCTTCTTATACCTCGTACTGGGGTGTATACAGACCTGCCAACCTCTGGGAATGAAAAATTGTATTCTGTGATTTTTAAAAAAAATGTATTTTTCCCCAAAATTGTGTGTTTCATAACAAAATGCATGGCGCACTCGCTCATCATGGTGCTCAAGCTACATGCAAGCTAAAAATGGGCACTGCTCTTGCAGATGAAAAAAAAAGTTACCCTAAATTACATTGATCTAATAACCACATTTGTGTAAGTTTTATGAAATAGAGACATGTATAGATGATTTTTCTCAATAAATTATGATTTTGTAAAAAAAAAAAAGACCCCCCAAAAATTCTTTTTTTTTTACAAAAACATTTTTAAAGAAAAAACGTACTGCCATATTTTGGTTGCAAAAACGTACTAAATGCGCCAAAAACGTAATGGTTGGCAGGTCTGTGTATAGTGTTCAGACATGACAAGAAAATCATCCCCATACACGTGCTTTATGCATCTCAACTTCCGTTTTCCTAGACGTTCTCTGGAATCGTAAGTTGTCAACTGACGTCATACCTATCGTCATAACAAATGAGGTCAATGTTGAAATTCAAGATTACTGAACAATATGAGCACAGCCATAACCTCCAAATATATTAACACCATATTCAGTCTTAATGATAATCCTGACTATCAAAATAAGTAAAAATCTATTCAGTTTTTTTTTCATTTTAATGTACAAAAAAAAGGACTAACAAATATGTGATTTCATTTTTTTCATGATTGCATATTTTTAGGCCTACATGGTTTACAGTAGATTTTCTCATTGTAATCCACTGTGCAGTTGATTTGATTGTGGGGTTTTTCACAGGGCTGTCTACAAAAAAAATGGCTATTATATCAGAGAATAAACAACATACTCTTCAACATTAATAAATCATTTTAAAGAATTTCAAGGTGAATCTGCTATACATGAAAGAAAGACTGATATAGTGCAGGCATAACAAAGTCTGAATTCTCTTAATATAGAAGAATTATCCGATGGACGGATTCAATGTATGTATTGCACAAACTACACAAGGAAAGATAAGAATATTTGATCATCTAGCACTCGATGGATTACTCTTTCTCGCTGATTTCACATCTGACTTCCACGCGGGTAATTCCTCTTCAATCAAGGCCCAGTATTTCTCCTGATAAGCCAAAAAAAAGGAAACATATACTCAACATCAATCATTATGATCCGTCACTATGTAGTGCTTCATACAAAGGAAATTCTCAAGGTCTTAAATTTGAATATTTTACGGACAAGCCCACATTCCTTAGGGCACAATTCTTTGATGTGGTATGCACAATAAACAGGGGTGTGAGAGTTCAGATTGTTAGCTGATTTCAGATTTTTTTTCAGCTTATTTTTGGCTTTCCTCTGTGCAAAAAGTATGGTAGCTCTATCTTTTTCAACAATAGTGAGTGACGTCATCGACTCTCTCATTTGGAGCGTTGTGGCCCAGTGGATTAGTCTTCAGACTTTGAAACAGAGGGTCGTGGGTTCGAATCCCAGCCATGGCGTAATTTCCTTCAGCAAGAAATTTATCCACATTGTGCTGCACTCGACCCAGGTGAGGTGAATGGGTACCCGGTAGGATTTTTCCTTGAACGCTTTAGCGCCTATTAATATGGCGGCTCAGCTACAGCCGGGGTAATAATATGATACCAATTATCAAAGCGCAGTAGAGTATATGCACATAGTAGCTGCGCTATATAAATGGACCTATTATTATTATTATTATTTGGATGTTACTGGCTCGTTCATATAACTATTTTGTTGAAAATAAGCAACCTTAAAGGGGAAGTTCACCCTGACAAAAAGTTTGTTGTTAAAATAGCAGAAAAACTAATAAAAAATATTGCCGAAGGTTTAAGAAAAATTCATAAAAGAACTAAAAAGTTTTAGAATTTTAATTATTTGATTTGTGACGTCATATGCGAGCAGCATTCCTACATAGTGAATGGTAAAAAAATAATGAAATCTCATTTTCTCAAAAAATTGAAAATGTTTTTTACTGTAGTTTTCGTATATCAATATACAAATCATTTCAAACCCAATCATGAATAGAAACAAACTTAAGTCATGACAGGAACCATACAAAATTTGAAATTCATGCATTTTATATTACATAACATAGGGGGCAGCTGCTCATTTATGACGTCACAAATCCAAAACTTTGAATTCTAATAACTTTCTTGATCTTTAACGGATTTTCCTCAAACCTTCGGCAATATTTCTTATTATTTTTTCTGCTATTTTCACAACAAACTTTTCTTCAGGGTGAACTTCCCCTTTAAGGTTGGATGAAGCTTAAAGATTATTCGATTTTAGTTTACAATACCGAATGAGTAACATGAAGATATACCTTTAAAGTAACAAGCTCAGTCGGTTGTGGCTTCCCTAAGCTTTTCTTGATGCTTTCTTTACATGTGTCTATATCCTTGGAAAAATAAATAAAGACAAGAAAACATATAGTGGCAAACAACAGTATGCTTTAAATCACAGGCACTTTAGCAGCAAGTTCTATATTCAAAACAAATGTTTTGTTTTGTTTCATTATCAATTCTAAGACACCCCCACCCCTCCTCTCTTCTTGCTTCTTCTAATTACACTCATTCTGTTTTAATCTTGTCAACTCACCATATTGTCAATAACACTACAAGTATATCGGAACAGAGTGCAAGAGCAGAAATAAAACCTTAGTAGGCCTATATGATTCCCTGTCTTACAGCTTTCTGCAACATCTGCGATTCAAAATGTTAATTACAAAAAATATATTATAATTCATAATTATAGTTCATTTGTGAAGTGGTGGATAAACCATCACTTCCTTGCTTAGCTGGGTCGATGTTTATTTCCTCAGCTTTGATTCAGAAAGACCCAGCTTGCCTTAAAAGTGATAGTTTTGAATTGCTCGTCATCTTCACCAACTGTGATATGTGCTAACTTAAATATGGATGCGTCATACCTGAAGTAGTTTTTTATTTCTCTTGGTTGCTCTGCTCCTATAACTTGCAGCCGAAGACTGGAATACTTCTTGATTGTTGAGATTCTCTGTTGACTTTTGTAAGAGAAACTCTCTTCTGGATACTCTGATATGAGAATTAAAATGGAAAGAATTTTTTTAACAAAAACATTTATAAATGTAGTTATAGATCCAATAGATCCAATATCTATGCATATATATATGTCACCAAACAATGTGAATGGGCCAGATGCAAGAAACAAACATTCTTCCTGCTGAATAACTGACAACAAGCTTTTTTAACCATGTGACATCTGCAACTATAAGCAAAATTATGTCTGCTATCAGTTGATATATTCAACCTACACACTGGGGTACAGATGGGGGCTGGGGGAGAAGGGTAAGGGTGAAATATGATTATTTTCTGAATATTAATTATGTCAAAATATATCACAAATTTGGATTTCGCAACAAAAATATCGAAATTTTTGCTTGCTCTCTCTCACAGCTTTTGATAAATTTCATGCCATACACCATTATCTAGCTCCCTCAAAATTTTAGGCTCATACTCATAGCTCATTATACCACTGCACCTATACTGGCTCTAGATCTCTCAACAAACCTCAATCAACATTTGTCAGACAATTTTGATCTAATTTCTATGTAAAACAAACAGATATAAAACAAGAATGCGAACGTGTAGATTTTAGATTTTAAAAATTGTTGTAGTCTATTAGTAGAACTCCACTCAACAACAAAAATTTTTATCAAAAATCTACACCCCAACTCCCTGAACCCAATTGACCATCCAATTGACTTCCCTCGGCTCTCTAGCTTGCTCGACTCAGCTCTCCGTACGGGTCGGGACAGCACTGGCTTTGCTGTGGACGTCACGACGCCACGGGCGTCTATGCCGCGCCGCAGCATTATTTTTAGAGGGCATTTTTAGCCGGCTTTACATCAGAATTCAAATTCTACTTACATATCTTCGTGTTTCATGTTCAATTCGATCTCCTTTTCTAGCCATTGCATTTCCATCCTTCAGTTTCAACACGTACAAAATAGATCACCAAAAAAAATCCGAAATACTAGTCTATAACTAACACGGCAATGCGGAGTAAACAATGTTTACAATTTTGTCTCATAATGGGCGTGGCAAAGGAGACATGAAGGTCCAATCACGTAATCCGGAGTAAGCCGCACCAAACTTCAAATTTGTAAACAATATGCTTTGCTTTGCTAGCGTTTGTGTACGTGTACATTCTGCTGCGACTTGTGGTCAAATCTCCTCGACAAACTGCGGTCTTGCAGATTATTCGGGCCCAACTATCTTGATTGAGACGATCAGTGTAGAAATATAAACTCTATTTCATCAACTATGGGAGTTCCTACTGATACTTTACGAGTAAGTAAGTTTAAATAAACAATTAAAATAAATGATGACTGATATTATGGAGGGCGTCGGGTGCGTTGCAAACTTGCACTGTAACTCAGGTAAAGGAGCTCCATTGGCATTGCCATGCCTCGGCATCCCGGCGACTGCCGGCTAGCGGCAGGGCGAAGTGGTACGCCATCACGCATGCTGCAGGATCTTCCCGGTCCTCTACTTTGTACTTTTGTAGTTTGTAGACAGCTGAAATCCGTCTGTTATATGATTCAACAAATCCTAAGCTGCTAGCTGCAGAAAAGCAGCGCAGAGAAAGAATTGAACAACTGTTGTTGAAAGGGGACACAGCTTTTTTAGTTTCCAATATTAATGGCCAGATGGTGGGCCCCAAACAAAGGCCAAGACAGTCTGCGCACCTAGTAACAATTTGATTTTTTTAATTTTAGTTAAGATTTAACATGAATTTCTTCTTATTTCACAAAATTTTTCAGTTAATGATATTCCTCATATTATTAAGACTAAGAGCAGTAGAGGCGCACGGCCAATATTGGAGACTGTCTCCAATGTGGGAGATTATCTCCAATATCAGAGACTTTTATAAAGAATTTGGGTATCCAATTTCAGAGACAGTCTCCAGTTTTGGAGACTAATTTCCTTTGTTTAATTTGCGGCAAAAGGATTACCATGGCGGCAAATAAAAATTTGATAAGCAGATTCCTCATGAAAATGTACATCTTTTCACCGTCTACTTTAGAATTCACCATCTACTTTTGTTTAGATAAGGATTTTTGTTGTCATCCACACACAAAACAAATGGGCTTCTGACCTCAGCGAGACAAACTTTTGGGTGGAAAAATTTGTGCTTTTGTTGGTGTTGTTTCTTTTGTCCTTTTGCAAAGCAAGTCTCCAATGTGGGAGATTGTCTCCCCTATTGGAGAGAGTCTCCCATATTGGCCGTGCGCCCCATGTCTGCACACTCATTCACTTTGCACACGATTCAGGGATTTTGATGAGAAAGGCTGCATTTTGAGGCTGTCACATGAAATGCCCTAAATTCATTATTTTTCCACCATTTTGAGTCGGATTGTTTTATGAATGCCTGTCTATGTATTGCATGTGTAAAGTTTGTGCTCGTTGCGTATCTTCTTTTACTAGAATCGTGCAGATACGCGTGTGCGCAGACAAGGGGGACTGCGCAGACTTGGGAACTTGCCATATGATTATTAATCAATAGAATCCATGTCATGAGTCAAATACACTTTAAAAGTCATAGTGACTTTTTTACAGATCATGCGACTGATAAAACTACAGTCATTTGTCATGAGTGACAGACAGTTAACATATGGTGCTAGTTTGGTTATTCTCACTATCGATTATGACATTGGACTTGAAAAAGGGGCTGAAGGTATAGATAGTCGCTAGTCGGCAACTCGGCATGGTCGGTGGGGGTGGGTGGAAGGTCTACAAATACAGGTACAAATACAAAAAGTACTAACAAGTTTGTGTGATGGCCCTAGCCTTGAGGACTCTGATGATATTTTGAAATATTTTTACTTACATTTTTTCATCACGGATGATGAAAAAGTATATGTAAAAATATTCTTAAATATCATGTCACAGAGTCCTGGGGCCGATTGCACGAAAGGGTCTTTCCAAGGACCATCTTTCATGTCGCCCATCTTTTATGATTAGCGCTGTATGCAGGATGTTTCTGAAATGTATGATAAACAAATAAAATTTGTTGGCCAGCATTTCAATCAATTTGTATACAATTTCATGATATATCACATCAGTTTGTTAAAGGGGAATTTCACCCTGAAGAAAACTTTGTTGTAAAAATAGCAGAAAAAATAGTAAAAAATATTGGTGAAGGTTTGAGGAAAATCCGTTAAAGAGTAAGAAAGTTATTAGAGTTCAAAATTTTGGATTTGTGACGTCATAAACGAGCAGCTGCCCCATGTGTTATGTAATATAAAATGTATGAATTTCAAATTTTGTATGGTTCCTGACGACTTAATTTTGTTTTCTTTTCATGATCGGGTGTAAAATGATTAGTCTATTGATATACAAAAGCTACAGTGAAAACCATTTTCAATTTTCTGAGAAAATGACATTTCATTGATTTTTTACCATTCGCTATGTATGAATGTTGCTCGCATATGACGTCACAAATCAAATAATTGAAATTCTAATAACTTTTTAATTATTTGATGAATTTTTCTCAAAACTTCGGCAATATTTTTATTATTTTTTTCTGCTATTTTTACAGTAAACTTTTTGTCAGGGTGAACTTCCCCTTTAACAAATATGTTTGCAGGTAAACGCATTATTTAAAATGCGTTTCAAATGGCGCATCATAATAAATGTGCGACACGAAAGACGGTTCTTGCAAAGACCCTTCCTTTCATGCAATCAGCCCCTGAAGGCTTTGATGGCCCAATATATTTTGGTAACCCAGACGAGCGCCGTCTATTCGCTCGTCTGGGTTATTCCTATGGCAGCTCATATTGGGATGAAATTATCAATTCAATGATTTTACAGTGGTTTTAATTATGACTGTGCATTGTTATATTGAAAAATCTAACCAACTTGTTTTTTAATATGATTTCACATTTTGGGATACGATTACATAAATTTATCATTTCTTTAATTTATCAAAATCTTTTGGACCACAAGAATTAGGTTAGTTCAAAAAAACGTCAATTAGAGCTGCAGCTTTCCATGTATTTTAGTTCTGAATGTCAATGCCATTTTCCTCTGAATATTTTTTTCTAATTGTATTCATAATATGGAAATGTGGAATTTGTAATTATAAATAATTTATCCTATAGATGAAATCACAGCCCTGCTGACATCATTATGACTACACATACATATACATACAATGAAGCCTGTGTTGAAACCATCTGCCAATTTGAGTTTTTTCTTTTAAAAGCAAAATAATTGGCTGGAAATGTATACACATGAAACTTACATTGTGCTTTGTAAAGTTTGTAGCTTATAAGTTTCCATTTTCCAGTGTAATATATTAAGCTCTGGTTTGAGATTTCAAATACAACTACTCAAAATTTAGAAAAGCTCTGTTATCAAAGAATTGTCAGGAATTTTCGCCCATACATGTAGCATGTAGGGATTTGTCCAGTATTCTATAATTTGTGGAAATTCTTTTGTTTACAGAATTTTAAAAGAAGATTTTTTTTCTCTAAGTCCAAGCATATGTAACAATAATAATTTACACCAAGTTATATGTTGTTGTACCTTGTTTAAAGGGGAGAAGCGATGACAAATCAGTGAGAGCTTGTAGCAGTGGATTTGATTCTTCAGATGATGATGAAGAAGCTGTTGATAAATCACCATTTCAGATTGATTGGTAAGAGACTAGTAATACTGGACTTAAGGCCCTGAATTTTTTATTTTTCCACAGGGATACATGTTTATTTGAGTAATAATGATAATAGGCATTTATAAGTGCCATCTATCTAGAAATGTTCTATTCCGAGGTGCGTTTTTATTATCATTATTACGCCAGCTTTAGCTCAGCGCTGATGCATTCAAGGAATTAATCCTGCCTAGAACCCATTCACCTCACCTGGGTTGAGTGCAGCACAATGTGGATAAATTTCTTGCTGAAGGAAATCACGTCATGGCTGGGATTCGAACCCACGGCCCTCTGTTTCAAGGTCTGAAGACTTATCCACTGGGCTATAACGCTCCACAAAAGTAAAAGTATAAATAGAATGTAAGATAAAGAAAAGGGCTCAAGAAATATATCAAAAGCCACTAGAAATTTCTTTTAGCCCAATTGTTAGGGTATCCAAGACCTTTGATGGCCTAAGATTGATATAAGCCATGGCTGGACTTTTAAAGGTGATTTAATAGCTCAAAGATTCTGACCTGATGGGGGTGTTTCACAAAGATATATAGTAAGTATGACTTAAGTTAAGTCACATTCAAATGCCATTTCGTATGTGATATGCAACATGCAATCTTTTTGATCAAATACGCAGTAGTGCTTGTAATCTTGGCACAATCTGACCAATGCGGTCTTGTCTTTTATACCGCATGCAACCAGGCATTTGAGTTCGATTCTAAGTCGTACTTAATTTGTGTAACACCCCCGGACCCCCCTGATCTTTCCATAAATGTTTTCAGGGCGCACACACTGAATTGCTGATTGATTGATCAACAGTAACAAGTGGAGAACATGTATTTCAAATTCAACAAGCCCTCATTGCAAAGATAACTGGGGGGAAAATAGATAGAGAAAAATATTGCTCATTTATATAAACTTCATATTGTGGTAGACCTGGGCAGTGAACATTTCTTTCTTATACAAAGTTTATAGCATTTTTGTTTACCAGTATACTTTTTATGATATAAATATTTCTATACTTTTCTTGCTCATATTAGTGGGCCTCTGATGATCATGAAGTTTAGATGTCAGAACAAATTAAGGAAAATTGGATTTGAAAGTGATGTACTTACAAAAATTTTACTACAAATAGAAATTGGTTCTTATTCCTGACATCTTTTCTGCGCGGTCTCTTTTTCTCTCTCTCTCTCTTTTTACAGGTTAGATTTATCCGAGTATGGAATATCAGAAAAGCTTGGCATTAGTGGTCTTCCAGGTATGTGTGTTTATTGTTTACAAAATGGTAAAACACAAGAGTATTAATGCAGTTGAGCATACTACATGTTAGCCTCATAGCAGAACCTGATTTCTTCTGTATTCTGAATTTTGTCTTGTTCCTCTCTCATTATTTAACACAAAACTTGTATTATTTGGAATCGAAATTAATTCATTTCAAAGCTCATGTACACCTGTAGGAAGTACTCTATCTATAAAATGCTAGGGATTTTGTTAAAGGACAAGTCCACCCCAACAAAAACTTGATTTGAATAAAAAGAGAAAAATTCAACAAGCATAACACTGAAAATTTCATCAAATTCAGATGTAAAATAAGAAAGTTATGGCATTTTAAATTTTCGCTTAATTTCACAAAACAGTTATATGAACGAGCCAGTTACATCCAAATGAGAGAGTCGATGATGTCACTCACTCACTATTTCTTTTGTTTTTTATTGTTTGAAATATGAAATATTTTGATTTTCTCGTCATTGTCATGTGAAATGAAGTTTCATTCCTCCCTTAACACGTGGAATTCCATTATTTTAACATTTTGAGCTTCAGGCAAGGAGGTCCTAATCATCAAATTCGTAGAAATTGAAATATTGTATAATTCACACAATAAAAAACAAAAGAAATAGTGAGTGAGTGACATCATCCACTCTCTCATTTGGATGTAGCTGGCTCGTTCATATAACTATTTTGTTAAAAATAAGCGAAACTTTGAAATGGCATAACTTTCTTATTTTACATCCGACTTTGATGAAATCTTCAGCATTGTGCTTGTCTGATTTTTCTCTATTAATTCAAATCAACATTTTTCTGAGGTGGACTTGACCTTTAATAATCAACAAGTGTATCATAATGGTAACTGAACTAAGAAAATTCTGCCATCACAGGCCCGTTTCATATTGACTCTCACAACCATGGTAATTTTGCCATTATTTTCACTATCATAAGAAGCTTTGATGATTGGTTACTGAGCTGTTACCATGGTAATTACCAAGGGGTTATTTTACACCTAGTTTTTTACACCTATAATATCTTTTAGCTTAGATCTGAGTTTGCTTTAAGTCTGCATTAAATATGCTATTATAAAAGGAGTAGGCCTGTTATTTAAACCATGCTCAGAGAGACATTGTCTGGAGCCCATTTTATAAAGAGTTACAACTATGGTAACTTTGCCATTATAGTAACAGGCAGTAGTGTATCTAGAGTTTTCCACGGGGGGGGGGGGCAAAATCGCCCGCCAAAAAATTTGACAAGCAAAAAAAAAGGTCTTTAACCACAAATTAAGAGGATTTTGTACCAGAAAAAAAATTGGACAAGCAATAAAATAAACGGTCCTCAACAGGATATAATATAAAGGACATTTCGCACCAGAAAAAAAATTGACAAGCAAAAACTTTAAAACTCGTCGGGGGGGGGGGGGGGGGGGTGGCAGAGATATGTCCCTTGTATGGGTTGTGACTCGTCGGGGGGGCAATCCCCCCCCCCCCGTAGGTCCCGGGGGGGCCACTTACATTGACGAGTGGATACCATGCGCGACCAAAAAAACACGTAAAAAGGATGTCCTTTTCACGATAGGGCACGTTACGTACATAACGTGAAAAGGGTGTCAAAAACACAAAAATAATGAAAAAAGGGTATCTATTTCGCGAGGAAAATTACGTGTTTAGGGTCGAATTTGCGGGGATGATGAAACAAAATTAAAATGTTTTATAAAGGATGTCTTTTTTGTCCCAACACTACGTGTTTAGAGTCCTATTTGCGCGAGGTGTAGAAGGTGGGGTCGTACTAAACCAAATAAGGTAAAGCCGACAACCAAAGGACCCGTAACAATAAAACATTCCTGTACTTGTTTAGGGGTTCATTTCAGGGAATATTTGACAAGAGTATCGTTTTGTTTCCAATACTTGTTAAGGGTAGGGTTTCACACGCCAATACTTGTTAAGGGGTGCATTTTCAGAATATGGAAATTACGTGTTTAGGGTGCTTTTCGAGACCCCATGGTCGCGCATGGTATCCACTATCCACTCGTGAATGGAAGTGGCCCCCCGGGCCGTAGGTACACTAGTGGTAACAGGGCTCAGCAACCAATCATGACCAAGGATTCCATGGTAGCTACAATAATGGCAAAGTTACTATTGTTTTTAAGTCTTATGAAACGGGGCCCCCGGTAGATTTCACCTTGCTCGTGAGATTGACATTCAAATTCGATAAGACCTTTAAATTCAGTGATGCATCTACAGTTAAGGCCAGAAGTTACATACACATAGGAAATTCAAAGAAATGTTGACATTTTCCAAACATAAAATTTACTCTATCTTATAAAATATTTATGCTATCATGACGAATTTGGTATCAAACAAATGAGTATGTCATGCCCCTTTGTCACATTTCTTTGCCGTCAGGAGCTGGAACATATTTAGGTGCCATTTTTTCCCCTAAAATCTTCATATTTTAGACAAATAAAAAATAAACACTTGACAGAAACACTTCATATTTGTGCTAGTTACTTCTCAACACAAACATTTCAGATTACACTGATTTGTTCAGTTGTGACGTGATAGAGTAATATGAATCATAGATTTGACATTGATATATTTCTATGAAACTATGTTTGAAAATATTATAACAAACAATAGAATACATTTAATCCCAATGTGAAAGAGCTAATACACTCTTTCATTTGATACCGTGGTATGATGGGAGTATTTATATTTCTGAAGATATAGTAAATTTTATAATGTTTGGCAAGCGAACAAATTTCGATGAATTCCTGGGAAGTATGTAAACTTTGGCCTCAACTGTATATCTGCAGTACTAATTGATTATTTTTTTTTATTCTAGGCTGTAGATTTGATGATATATGGAGGAGCTTGGAGAGTGATATCAGTAAGTGACTCTTCAAAGTTTTATGTCATGAAACATCTCTTATCATTTGGATGATATGAAATAAAAACTTGTTTTAGTGAATGCATTTGGAGATTTTTGAAAATTTATGTTTAGAATATTGGGCAAAATGAGAATAAGTACCTTTCTGTGTGGAGGGGGAGGGTTAAATCACTTCTTTGTTTAAGCAATGAATGAACTTATCAGGATATAATCTTAAATGTTAGCTCTTTGATAGGGATATGCAAATGCTGAATTCAAAGATGTGTGTTCAAAAGAACCTTGTATGCTTTCAATTATGTCATCACATAAAAACCAGAAAGAACTGTTTTAAATTTCAATATATGCATCTTGCAATAGGTTTGATAGGATATGTTTGTTGGATTTAACATGTGAGACCTGTTAAGAGTCTGGAACTTAGGATCAGAGATGCCAAGTTCAAAGACCAGCTATGCGTGAGATTTTCTGTGAATCTGAGTGAGATCACAGACATTGTGTACAATGTATATGGGGATAGGCTGTGATAGTTGCGTGAGACAGAAATTTGAGGGGATGAACAAGAGTCCAAAATGCTTGAGTCTCACGCATAATGCGTGAGACTTGGTAGCTCTGTAGGATTGTTGAGAACCCAGGCAACCCAAAGTAAATAACCCTTCTGAGTTCAGTCACATTCATGCTTTCCTTTTGTTTTTAATCACATTTGTCCGATGGTCTCACATTTATTTGTAAATAAAAATGGCTTGGTAGGATTGCATACGATTCAATTTCCCCATAGATCTGGACTTGCATCCCCTTGTAATGACAACGTTCTGTGATACAAATGATTATGATGCCTTCTTTCACAACAGATGGTCTGATATCACAAGGTGTGGAGGACGTCTTTGTGCTGTGTACGAGAGGAGAACTCAACAAGTACCGGGTGCGTGGTCTGATGCAGGAGTACACTACGGCAGGGTTGAACGTCCACCATTACCCCTTCCCGTCTGGTCTGGTCCCGTCTCCGGCGAACTGCATGAAGATGCTGGAGGAGATACGGATCAACCTCAATGCTGGAACAGGCACGTTGGTGCATTGCTTTGGCGGGATCGGCCGGTCGTCTCTCATCGCTGCCTGCCTGCTGCTGAGGGTCGATGACTACATAGAGTAGAAAGATACAATCAACAAGATTCGCCAGATCAAAGGTTCACGGGCTATTCAGACAGTCAAGGTATTGGATCTATGTTGTTTTATATTCACTAGGTCTGACACAAGCCGTTGGTCTGCTACTTAGGTAATCTACTACCGCTTGAGTTAAAACCGTTTGGTCTTATACCCACTTAGTGTAATTCTCATTTGGTCTAATGCTTAGTTGGTCAAATTACCACTGCTGAGGGTCGATGACTACATAGAGTAGAAAGATGCAATCAACAAGATTCGCCAGATCAAAGGTTCACGGGCTATTCAGACAGTCAAGGTATTGGATCTATGTTGTTTTATATTCACTAGGTCTGACACAAGCCGTTGGTCTGCTACTTAGGTAATCTACTACCGCTTGAGTTAAGACCATTCGATCTTATACCCACTTAGCATAATTCTCATTTGGTCCAATGCTTAGTTGGTCAAATTACCACTGCTGAGGGTCGATGACTACATAGAGTAGAAAGATGCAATCATCAACATTCGCCAGATCAAAGGTTCACGGGCTATTTAGACAGTCAAGGTATTGGATGTTTTATATTCACTAGGTCCGACACAAGCCGTTGGTCTACTACTTAGGTAATCTCCTACCACTTGAGTTAAAAGTGTGTGGTCTGATACCCACTGAGACACTACACTGAGTGTAATTCTCATTTGGTCTAATGCTCAGTTGGTCCAATGCTTAGTTGGTCAAATTACCACTGCTGAGGGTCGATGACTACATAGAGTAGAAAGATACAATCAACAAGATTCGCCAGATCAAAGGTTCACGGGCTATTCAGACAGTCAAGGTATTGGATCTATGTTGTTTTATATTCACTAGGTCTGACACAAGCCGTTGGTCTACTACTTTGGTAATCTGCTAACGCTTGAGTTAAGACCATTCGGTCTGATACCCACTTAGCGTAATTCTCATTTGGTCTAATGCTCAGTTGGTCAAATTACCACTCTGTCCAATGTTAAACCAAGTGGATATTAGATGAAATAGGTATAGCCTGAATGAGACCAAGACAAACGGGCAATAGTCCAATTATTACAAGACGAACTGGTTGGAGACAAAATAGGATTGAAAAAAACGGAATGAGACTGAACAGCAAGCAGATGAAGCGAATGCACACCAATCAGGGCCCCTTCTTACAAAGAGTTACAACTGATGTAGCGGTTCTGACTCTCGCCTTGTAATCAGAGGGTCGTGTGTTCGAATCCCACCATGGCCTAGCGTCCTTTGGCAAGGCGTTAATCCACACTTTGCCACTCTCCACACCCAGGTGTTAAATGGCTACCCAGTAGGATGTGAAAGCCTATATGTAGTATGCCTAGCATTTGAGTCTTGGAACTCTTGTTGGAATGCTCCCCAGGGAGTGGAGAAGGTGCATACATTGTATGCGGGCATGCAAGGATGCGATGACCGGGGTAATAATATGTCTGTAAAGCGCTTAGAGACGTCGCTCCGATGTATTAAGCGCTATATAAATGCGGAATATTATTAGGTGGTCTGTCATTTATGACAGATCACCTCTTAATTTCGTCAGAATTTTCTTTTTATTATTTATTTTTACGGATTTTCTTGTCGCCAAGTTTTCTCAAAATGGACATGGTCAATTTCATTGAATTTCATGTCATCTATAGGTTCTGTCATGGACACGTCAAAATAAGCTTTTCAAGGTCAACAGGTCATGATGACGTCATCTAGGCGCCATTTTGTAAAATCACATTATCAATCACATCTCCATTATCAATTATCAAAAATCAATCAAATTTACATCACATCAACTTCAGGTCAAGGGTCATCAGGTCATGTCATTAAAGGTCACCTAGAGGTCACGACGCGTGCGTCAAAATTTCAAAATGCTCAAAATCACTTTTTGACCGAACGAGAGTACGTTTCAGGTCATTCTAAGCATTTCAAAAATTTGCGCGCGCGCACGCATGCGTGCGCGTTTCCGCGCGTAACGCCATAACGCAACGCAGAAACACCGTTTTTTTTACATCATTTCATTGATAATAAAATTCTGAACAATTTGATACCTTGATCAACCTTCTACGACCATTAATAACGAAATTAACACCCGTTAAAGTTTGCAGCACGTGTGCGCGCGAGCTCTCACTACAGGCCATATATGGGCAAAAACATGCCTATTGTAAATTCACTGTAGCTCTTTAAATAGTCCGTTGACCCCCAATTTTTTTTTCATATATCGATAGAGTATGAGTTGTAGATTTGATTTCATGTCACCATTGTCCCTCAATTTGATCATGACGTCATCAAAATGGCGCCTAAACTAAAAATTTCATTTTTTCAAAAATGACGTCATCAAATTTATGCAAATTTGGTTGTAACTTCTCGAATATAGATCGTTTTTCGCCCAGATTTCGATATGTTGTAGGTTAGAATGTACTCTTTCTCCTTAGTTAACATGAATATTCGTTTTGAGAAACGCATCATTGCGTAAAACAGCGATGAAAAGAGGCATGTCATTTTTCCTCATTTTGCGTGTAATCTCTATGGGACATGACTTTTTCTCAAAACCAGATTCGACATTCCTCTATTTCGTGAGCCATATCTCCATTTTTTCTTGTCAGTTTTCTTTAAGCTTTTAGTATGTTGTAGCTGAGATTCTAAGCTTTCGCGAATGTGCCCTTCATTTTTTGATCAGATGCCGAGATCATGCCCGTATTTCACTTGCAAAATTGGACTTGTAATTCTCAAAATTGCTTACGTGTATTCTCTATGGGGAATATCGTGGCTTTGACTGCTTCTTAAAGGGCGCGGGTTCGAGTCCTGGGGTGAACAAGATGAATTTTTTTTTCACTTTTTTTTTCTTTTTGCCACTTCTTACATGATCCTTTATGATAATTTAAAGGTATAAAAGTTTAAATTTAGCAAGATAAAACAGATTATAATTACTTTTTTTCATATCACATGTATTTTGCGTGTAATCTCTATGGGACATGACCTTTTCTCAAAACTAGATTCGACATTCCTCTATTTCGTGAGCTATATCTCCATTGTTTCTTGTCAGTTTTCCCTGAGCTTTTAGTATGTTGTAGCCGAGATTCTAAGCTTTCGAAAATACGCCTCTATTTTTTGATCAGATGCCGGGATCATGCCCGTATTTCGCTTGCAAAATTGGAATTGTAATTCTCAAATTTGCTTACGTGTAATCTCTATGGGGAATATGCTAGCTCAATGGATAACGCATTTGACGTGTTCGTCCGTATTGCTGACGTGTAGGTCCATGTTGCTGACGTGGTGGTCCGTGTAGCTGACGTGTAGGTCCGTGTTGCTGACGTATTGGTCCGTGTTGACGACGTGCTCTGCCGGCATGATCCGTGTAGATCCGTGTGAAGCTGCCGTGTTGATGCCGTGTTCACAGTCATCTGGGGCAAAACTATCCCGGACCTCCCCGGATCATGCCGGCATTGCCGTGTTGATCCGTGAGGTATAATCATCTATCTTGTATGAATCTGTTTGAAGATGTATGTCTGACGATTGTCATCACCACATCAATAATCACATTTAGTAATGGTCAAAACTTATTCTTAGGATGTCTACGATCAAGATTATCAATGATATCTAAATGATTTATTTCATACATCAGCCGACACTGAATGACAAATCATGACAGACCACCTAATTCGTCCGCATGACGAATTAAATTCTAGTTATTATTATATTGATCCAATCAAGTACAATGGAAATCCTTCAATGTCACCATTTTTTCTTTCGGAAATTTGCTCAATGTCCTTTGACAACAAAGAAAAGCACTCTGAATTGTCAAGAAATGGATGAATGGATGAATAGCCAAAAAATATTTTGAACAAACGTGTATTTTAGATGTTGATATTGCTGGCTTTCTGTATAGTTGCGGTTGATTGGATCAATCGTAACTCGTTGTGAGGCGGGGCCCAGCAGTTTTGCTTGCATGCTGGTGGAACAGAGTTGGAAACATTAAACGGGACTGATTAAAGTCCTCTTTCCGTGAAAGCAACAAGATGGAATACATTTTTTTAAAGAAACCTTAACATGCCTGTGTATGAAATTAAAACGAAATGAAACAAATATTTTTGTTTTATATCCCTGCAATGCTTGCCAATAGAAGCACGAAGAAACGGTCTACATGTACTTTGATTAATTGCATTCCTGAAAATATGGGGTAACAAAGATGTTGCAGAGTAATATCAATAGTATATAATAATATAAATTATGTATGTACTTTTGAAATTGTTCATGCTTTGCTTTCGGGTATTATACTACTTTCATTACAAAGAAATGAAATACCCCTGTATATGAAATATAAATATTTTCTATCACTAAAAGATTCTGGTACTGCTGTGCGAGCAACTAAATGCTCACTTAAGAATGATGAGAATGATTCCATTCCAGTTCCCCCACGTCGTAATCACATTCTTCACATTTTCTTCCTTTATATTATTTGACTTACAGCAATACAACTTTGTGAGCGACTTCCGAAAGATGAGAGAAGAATATGAAGCTACAAGATCAAATAGGCGGTCAGTATCTCGCTAAATACTTTCTTCTGCAAGCTGATTGATATGAAGCCTACCGGAGGGATTGGTGCATTCTTTTCCTTTATATTTCTTTGTCACTTATTGGCAGCAAACCAGACGTGGGGCCTGTAGGAAAGGCCCCACGTCTATCATTACATATATGTCAGAAACCAAGGGACTAGTAAAATAAGAAAGAGAGACTAATCATTCAAACCCAGGTGGACGAGCCAGCCACAGAACATTAAGGAACCTGACTTGGATATCTTTGTAACCATAACTGGGTGATTTCAATGCAGTGTTGACGTTTTAGTGTTGGTGTTAGGTCAGTTTTTACAGGAGTATAACATAGAATGAAGATGGTCCTGTAAAGGAACTCACTAGGTGTTGAGCTGTCAGTTTTGTATTACTTGTGTAAACGGAGATTAGGTTTCGGAGCCTGGGAATTTTGCTTCCATCACCAGCATCGGTCTTAAAATCACTCTTTGTTCCTTGCTTGATTCCGCTTTTTGAGAGGAAGAAGCCAATCAAAGAGCGATGAAACAATGAATCCCATAATGCAGTACTACAGTGAATGTCAAAGTAACCAGTCTGATGATGTCGTCAGCATCGACGGTGCAGATTGGCGCATCTGCATGCTCATGAATAATACATAACTTTATGTCTCTGCAAGAATCCAAAAGGCCTCGCGACTGAAGTCACCAAAGTTCAACCGGGTCTCGCAACTCTCTTCTACCGCTATTCTCATTTAAGCCACTATTTGACAAATTATATAGCCAAGTCACAAGGCCTTGTCAACAGGATAGTGATGATGGGGAAAATGGAAATGAGGCATTTTCCATTTTTTTTTTCCAAAACAGAAGAGGAGACATATAATATAATAATAATGTATGGGATTTGTAATGCGCCAAATCCACTCGGCAGAGTGCCCAACGTATAAATTTGTCCTGGGAATGTCTTGTTCTCACCATTGTATATCTTAAAATCATGTATTTTAATTGCAATAATAATAATATTGGAAAAAATCTTGTCTTATTTGAAAAATGCATGTATAGTCTCCAAGTTACAAGCCATTTCTATTACAACTTAAACATGTAGATCTAAATAAAGTCCAAGCGAATTAATAAACTAACTTCTGAAGCTCTCTCCCTGGCATAAAATGATTCTTCACATATGCTTTGCAGTAGACTTTAGACCTTTTATTTTGCATAAAGCCTCAATGACAAATTGATATTTTATTGTATATATTTTTTACAGGAAAATTCAATAAGAAATCAAATATGTAAAGTGTACAGACAAATTATATTTAGTGTCTATTTTATGTATATATATCAACACATTATGATTTTTAGGATGGGATTGGTAATACAGACAGAATATATGATAAGGATCACAGGTACATGTATTTCATGCTTGCTTATAAAAGGGTGTACACTATATAATCTAAATTAGCCCTGGCCTATTTTCACCTCTTGTTATAAATCTTATAAATTATGATGTGGAGAAATCACAGCATCTTAATTTTGCCCTTTTCTTACAACTCACAAGCACAATTTTTTTGTGCTAAGAAAGACGTAAGGGTGTACATGTACATTCCTTTGTGAGGTCTTAATCAAAGCTACTTTAATCTTCAATCATATTGTTACTTTTCTAATACGGCACTGTATCATTTCGACCTGGGTTCATCCTTATGATTCCTCTATTTTGATACTGAATTATATTAAAGTGATTGGTTAACATTGGTTTGACTTTCAAAAAATCTGAGCTAGAAGGTCACACTTGTCACCTATGTCTGTGATATGTTACAAAAATGAAGCCCAGAAAAAATTGCATTCGAAAATAATTATTTAGTGCTTCAAAAATTGAAATATAAAGTGACCGGAAACACCATCTTAATTTCATCCCATACACTTATGTGTACTATTTACATGTAGGCGTCTATAAGACACCTATTTACAAAATGGGGGTTTGCCTTGTAGTTTTAGCTTTTTGTTCTCAATAATGGTTGTTTTCAGGGTTTATTAGTTCTAATACATGCACTTTTACACATGTTTCATCTTGGTTTGAGAATTTTTTAAATCGGCTGCTCACAAAGTTAAACCATACCTTTAACAATCTTCATGCAATTCAATGTGTGCAAATTAATTAATTTGTTCTTGTAAAATGATGTACTCTTATTTTTTGTTGATGTTGTTGTTGGTCTGGTAGAGATGTATACCTGGAATACCATGTAAATAATGGGAACAGAAGTGCAAGTTTAATACTATATAATAAATATGATATTGGTAATCTGATTGAATTTCCACTGCATTTGTATTTGTGTGCGTGTTTGTCTTTTTGGCGAATTTCTGTAGTCCAAACTTGCACATCTTGACAACTCATGAATGTACTGAATAAGTGAAAATTAATGGTAAAATCTACTACTTTAAAAAAAAAACGACTGGTTTGAATGCAATACCACAAACCTACAGTAATTTCATAGCTCACAAATAATATGTCCATCTTCAAATGGCCAAAACAGAAAAAGGAGTGTGCAAAGCTTTGAAAAAGCCAGGCATTTATTATGACATGGTTACATTTTCCCTACGGTGAGTCAAAAACAGCAGTCATAACATTTTTGTATCAGCTGTAGGTGGTTTGAATAACAAGTGGAATGCCTCTGGCCGTCTCACCTGCATCACGCGGTTCAATATAGCAGCAGTGCTCACTTTGAATACTACTCTAACTCGCACAAGATGTTCAGTGATACATGGTTACTCTTATTTCCCTTTTTTATGAACTAGACCAATAAACTTACAGAGATATGATGGTTATTCAACAAAAAACCCCAACATGGCCAAAGTTCATTGACCTTACATGACCTTTGACCTTGATCATGTGACCTGAAACTCGAACAGGATGTTCAGTGATACTTGATTACTCTTATGTACAAGTTTCATGAATCAGATCCATAAACTTTCAAAGTTATGATGGTAATTCAACAGATACACCCCATTCGGCCAAAGTTCATTGACCTTTGACCTTGGTCATGTGACCTGAAACGCGCACAGGATGTTCAGTGATACTTGATTACTCTAATGTCCAAGTTTAATGAACTAGACCAATAAACTTTCAAAGTTATGATGGTAATTCAACAGATACCCCCGATTCGGCCAAAGTTCATTGACCCTAAATGACCTTTGACCTTAATCATGAGACCTGAAACTTGCACAAAATTTTCAGTGATGCTTGATTACTATTATGTCCAAGTTTCATGAATCAGATCCATAACCTTTCAAAGTTATGATGGGAATTCAACAGATATCCCCAATTCGGCCAAAGTTCATTGACCCTAAATGACCTTTGACCTTGGTCATGTGACGTGAAACTCATGCAGGATGTTCAGTGATACTTGATTAAGCTTATGTCCCAGTTTCATGAACTAGGTCCATATATTTTTCAAGTTATGATGACATTTCAAAAACTTAACCTCAGGTTAAGATTTCGATGTTGATTCCTCCAACATGGTCTAAGTTCATTGACCCTAAATGACCTTTGACCTTGGTCATGTGACATGAAACTCTAATAGGATGTTCAGTAATACTTGATTAACCTTATGGCCAAGTTTTATTAACTAGGTCCATATACTTTTTAAGTTATGACGTCATTTCAAAAACTTAACCTCAGGTTAAGATTTGATGTTGACGCCGCCGCCGTCGGAAAAGCGGCGCCTATAGTCTCACTTTGCTTCGCAGGTGAGACAAAAACTAATAAAACGGCCGTTTTTTTACTCACCGTACGGCCGGCATAGGGGAAATGTGACTGCACCATAATAACAGACCTGCTAACCAGTACGTTTTAGGTGTATTTAGTACGTTTTTGCAACCAAAATACGGCAGAACATTTTTTCTTTTAAAAATATGTTTTTTTGAAGAAAGAAAAAATTCCAAAATCGTAATTTATAGAGAAAAATCATCTCTATATGTCTCTATTTCATAAAACGTACACAAATATGGTTATTAGATCAATGTAATTTCGGGTAACTTGTTTTTTTTTTCAATCATTTTGTTGAAACCAGGGTGAAGATATGCACATGTTTCAATGGGTTTTTTTTTCATCTGCAAGAGCAGTGAGCATTTTAGCTTGCATGCAGCTTGAGCGCCGCGATGAGCGAGTGCGCCAAGCATTTTATTATGAAATACACTTTTTGGGGAAAATACTGGGTTTTTTTATCACGGAATACAGTTTTTCATTCCCAGAGGTTGGCAGGTCTGTAATATTCATCGGATGACTGTACATGTAGATCAGGGGAGCATTTCATCAAACAAATAGTTGGTAAAAAGCTACTGAAATCCTTGGATTTGATTGGCTGAGAGCAAAATTGTCTGTGAAAAGCACTTATGAAACTTGACATAAAAGGCTCTTCAGAGGCTGCATCAATATTTGACCATAAAGAAATACCATCTTTAATTAATTACATGTAGATCCATACAAAAAATCCCCACACTAAATCATGGGCGGAAATCTGGGGGGGGGGGACGTGTCTCCCCTACCCAAAATAATAGAGGGGACACAATATCATCCCCCTACTATTCATGATGGAAAGAAAATACATCATTTAAAATTGAAATAAAACCTGTATTCTGGACGAGATGATCTAACTTTTTTTTTTTGCTTGTCAAAATTTTCCAGCCCCTGGTCCCCCTACCTCTGGGGAGAGATTCCCAACCTTGCACTAAACAAAACTGCCGAATGAGTGTGCTTGTTTGCATTTACTTTCATGTGCTTTAATTAAATTAGGATGGGCTCTAACAAATTTGTTACAGAACTTTTTTTTTGCATTAAAAACTTTAGGCCTCACTAGAATTTTTTTCTAACTACATATAATGATCAGCACCAAATGCACAATGAATGTTTCATGATATCTATATATATTTATTGCTCATATTACATTTTCCATCATACATAAAGTTGAATACCTGCTTTCCTGAAGAGGTTTACTCTTCCCTGAAAGTGAAATGTATGAAAAAAATTGTCAAATTAAACAGGAAATTTCATTGAAATCAGATGCAAAGTAATGAAGTTAAAGAATTGCAAGTTTTACATCATTTTTGTAAGTAATATCACCATGAATATACAATGATCAAGATAATGATGCAACAGTTTAACCACCATACTTTTTATTTTATAACTTATCAATATATCAAATTTTAATTGTTCATTTAGCATAATGATAATCATACACAAAACAAAAACCCTATTTCTTCAAATTCAATTAACAAGTGGGGATATTACATTATTACAAATATCTGAAAATTCTAAAATGCCATAATTCCTTCGTTTTCATACAAATTTCAATAAAATTGTGTTTTGCTTGTTTATATTACTCCATTTACTCAATCCAAATTAATTCCAGGCTGGAGCACCTCTTTAACATCGATTCAGAGAGTTATTACTAAGAACAGAGCCATAAATACATGGTGCAATGCAAAACAATATTGATTAAAAATCAACTTGATGAGTTGATTCTATCTAATTGTTACACGGGTGCACATCATTCCATGTGAGATTGTTTGATTATCACTAGCTTTAACTCAGGTAAATTTATACAAAACACACATCAGTGCTGTAACATACAAAGAAAAGCTAAGTGATTAATCATTTATAACAATGAATCAATATAATCTATTGTAGAAATCGGCTCAAAGATCAACTCCTAAACCTTACAAGGCGCAGGGCCCTGTTGCATAAAACCTTTTACAAGATAAAAATGGGTAAATTTTACCACCTCTTTCCATCTATCGAAAGTCAATGGCAGAAGCATGAGCACTATTAAACCAAGTTTTTAATCCTTACCAGACTTTTTTTTCTATGGTAAAAAGTTTTACGCAACAGGAAGCCAGGTGCATTTTTTCATGATTCATTAGTTTGCAAAAGTCTCCCAGTACTCTAAATATATTTTCTTTTAAAAAATCATGGTGGGTGTTTCATAAAGCTGTTCGTAACTTTACGAACAGCTGTAATGTATATGAAACACCCACCTGCTACAATCACACCAATGAAACCGACTGCTGGGCCCTGTCTTACAAAGAGTTCCGATTGATCCAATCAATCTCCAACATATGGAAATCCATCAATGTCATAATTCTTTTCTTTAGAAAATCTGCTCAATGTCCTTTGAAAACAGAGAAGCACACAGAATTTATGGATAAACATCATTTTTCGAAAATATTTTGAATGGGTAATTTTAGATGTGAGCGTTACTGGCTTTCCATAATTGAGGTTAATAAGATCAATCATAACTCTTTGTAAGCCAAGACCAGGCAAAGCTATTACATTATTTTGAATTGCAAATCATTGCGATTGGTCGGTTTTAAGTCAGTTTCAGTGTGACAATACTTTCACTATAGCAATAGCTTTATTCACCATTGCTTTTGAGTGATGGTTCCAACTTGTAGATACCCATCCAGCCACAAAGTGCTTTTTAACCATGTTGCCAATTTGAAAAGGACATATGATCTACTGATCAATACTTCATTACTAAATCATGATTCTTGGCAATATGAAATACATTCACACTTGTTAACAGTCCCACTGCTAAAGTTTGATGACGGGTATTAAATTCAGCTAAATCAATTAACATCCACACTTCAGACCAAACCATTACCAAATAAAACAGGAAATGCCTAAAATGTTTGAAGGACAAGTCCACCCCAACAAAAAGTTGATTTGAATAAAATGAGAAAAATCCAACAAGCATTTATAACACTGAAAATTTCATCAAAATTGGATGTAAAATAAGAAAGTTGACATTTTAAAGTTTCACTTCATTTTACAAAACAGTTACATCCACATCCTGGTGCAAATGAGGGGACTGATGACATCACTAACTATTTCTTTTGTACTTTATTATATGAAATATTCAAATTTTCTCATTGTCCAGTGAAACAAAGTGTTATTCCTCCCTGAACATGTGGCATTACCAATAATAAAACATTTTATGGTTAAGTTGTTAAGTTGGTCCTTGATGTCAAATTAGTAAAATTTTATATATTGTATAACATGCCACTGAGTTGTGCCTATAACCGTTTTGTGAAAAATAAGCGAACTTTAAAATATTATAACTTTCTTATTTTACATCCGATTTTGATCAAATTTTCATCATTATGTTGGTTTGATTTTTCTCTGTTTATTCAAATCAACATTTTTATGGGGTGGACTTGACCTTTAATTTTGGTCTCCAATTAATACAGTAAGTGAAAACTTACAATTTAACTCACACACTGTAATGCCACTTGCATAATATGTTTAATTCATCATTTTAGAAAACAAGACTACCAAGTCAATTAAGCTTACCGTAAATTAAAGTGATTAGATCACATTATAATATGGATTGACAATTCTCTAAACGGACATGAATTTCAAGTTCTTCATACATTTATCTATCATGTACAGAAAATAAATATAGTGATAATACACTGAAAATCTAGTTCAATAATTTTACTCCTGGAGAATGTTAAAAACTCTTTATTATAGAAATTTTCTTAAACATAGACCCGTATTCTGAAGTCAGGTTTAACTTAAGACCATGGTCTAATTCTGTGCTAAAATTATGGGAAGCCAAAAGTGTCAAAATTTTATTAAGTTGTATGTTTCTTACAATTTACTGTTCTCTTTCCTGATTCTTCAATGGTGAAGACAATCATCTATTTATAATTCCTAGACAATTATGAATGATTTCAGAGCCAAATGAGCTGAAATATGATATCTTTACATTTAGTGATTAATGTAACAATTGGCTATCCATACTTAAACCACAACTTTAAACCTGAGTTTAAAGGGGAAGTTCACCTTGAAAAAAACTTTGTTGTAAAAATAGCAGAAAAAATAATAAAAAATATTGGTGAAGGTTTGAGGAAAATCCGTTAAAGAGTAAGAAAGTTATTAGAGTTCAAAGTTTTGGATTTGTGACGTCATAAACGAGCAGCTGCCCCATTTGTTATGTAATATAAAATGCATGAATTTCAAATTTTGTATGGTTCCTGATGACTTAATTTTGTTTTCTATTCATGATCGGGTGTGAAATGATTTGTCTATTGATATACAAAAGGTACAGTGAAAACCATTATCAGTTTTCTGAGAAAATGACATTTCATTTATTTCTAACCATGTACTATGTAGGAATGCTGCTCACATATGACGTCACAAATCAAATCATTGAAATTCTAATAACTTTTTAATTATTTGATGAATTTTTCTCAAACCTTCGGCAATATTTTTTATTATTTTTTCTGCTATTTTTACGATAAACTTTTTGTCAGGGTGAACTTCCCCTTTAAGTTAAACTTGACTTCAGAATATGGGCCAATGTCTCAAACTACAAAAATAGACTATAACCACATGTTACACTGCAGGGTGAGAGATGAAGAGTTAATCATTTTTTAACTACATACATTGAAACCTATGTTTATGACTGTAATGACTGGATGCTATTCTCAGTTTATACACAGCAGCACCCCCCCCTCTTCCTTGTGATCTCGGCCATCGTCCATGCAATATGAATTAGAAGTGATGGTTACGCACTGTTAACTTGTATCAATACAAAAAAAAATGTTTCAACCAGAACAGGGAGCCCGTTGCAGAAAGAGTTGCAATCAATTGCAACTCTAAAATTCATGTGCAACTTGATTTTCAACCAATCAACAGCGCGCATTTGGGACTTGTGATTGATTTTTTTACTTGCGTTTAAACGTAACTCTTTCTGCAACGGACCCCAGGACAGCCAAAGAAGAAAGCACAAAGAAGAGGGCGCACTGAAGGGAAGGGGGTAAGGGTGATTACTACATGTGTAAGGTGAATCCAGCCACTCCAATTCAACAGGGACAAACCAGATTTAAAACGTTTTTTACTCCTGACTACCGAAATGAAGCTGTTTAAGCAGAGAATTGAGCAAAGTCAAAGCATATGCAGAAAGAAACTTAACTTTCTATATGAAGATTTCAGCTTCCGGATGGAAAGGAAAGGAAAGAAGAACCGATGCGATGGTATTTGATACTAGGAAAGGGTATATTCCTTGATACACACCAAAACTCATAGGCCTGTATTCGGGTTTAACTTTAACTCAGGTTTAAAGTTGTGGTCTAAGTATGGACAGCCAATTGTTACATAAATCACTAACAGTAGAGATATCATACTTCAGCTCATTTGGCTCTCAAATCATTCACAATTGTCTTGGAAGCATAAACAGATGATTGTCTTCCCCACAGATGAATCAGGAAAGAGCACAGTAAACGTAAGTAACATACAACTGAATAAAAAAAATTTGATACTTTTGGCTTCCCATACTCAAACCACAACTTTAAACCTGAGTTTAAGTTAAACCCGACTTCAGAATACGGGCCGAAACCTCACTTCATTGGAAAGGATCCTTGACATCATTTCCGTCTCCAAACGCTAAGTTGCGGCACTGTCCATTGGTTTTTCCTCGCAGTTTCCCGGATGAACATGGGTAGGCCTCTGTCGTCCATCAGAGTGAAATCGGGCCCTAGAATCCGTTTTAACGAGTCCAAAGTGGTAACAGGTTTGCCATCTTTGTCCCTGAAGCCTCCGAGCCACTTTGCCTGTTCAGAGTTCAAAGTACAATCATCATTCGGTCTAGAATAAAACAATGTTTCTTTAAAGCTAAATGATAGCAGTTGCAGTAAAACACTAATTTCGTGAGAAAGTCTGTAAAACCAAGGTTAAGTATGACTATATAATCATGTATCTAGATCTGGTACAGTTACATAAACTGAACTATGTGAAATCCTAAAATCTAAGCTGAAATACGATCACACTGAAGATCGCCAACACAGATAGGCACACGTGGGACAGTGTATTATTATTGCTGGAATAAAGACCCAACAGAATTGACCGAAATCCGCCCTTATTTTGCTTATTTCTCGGCAATTACACAATTTCTTCCAGAATCCTTTGGCACATATTCTTTATTCATACAAACAGACACTTGGGTGGTCATTACATTAGATACTGTAAAAAGTAATTTTGAGATCGTTACCAGAACTGGAATCTCAAATTTGAGGTCAATGCAAATTGCAATTAATGATTTAATTACCAATTCAATACATGAATGCATATCTAACCAGCATGAATTTTTGGCATGCAAAGGGAAAATCACAATTTCAGACTGAAACTTTTCCATGGGCAGGTTTCATAAAACTTCTTATTTTCAATATTATAATGAATTTGGGCTAACAGTTTAAAGCCACTGAAATCATTTGAATTGAATGACTGACAGTAAATTTGACATAGAAATTTTGCATTTTTTTTGTTATTTAACAAGTCCTCATGAAAGAGAACTCAGTTCATTAAAGTTATACTTCACATTTAACTTTTCACTTCAGTTGCAAAATTCATGCTCAAATACAAACGTTAGAGGGGGAGAGTAGTAGACTCTGGCCACAGAGTACATTCAGATATTAGAAATGATGGTGTTATAGGGAGCATTAGAAAGGGAAATAATTTTGAATGATGAGGTATTGCAAAAAGCTCAAAGAAAATCAGACTTGATGGTTGGATTGACATTGACTTCTCTCTAGATCTCAAACTCAATCTGCTCAGAGTTTTAATAATATAATATAGTGATTTCATTCACTTGTATTATCTTTTCAGTGCATAGAGAGAGAAGAAAAGGAATATGAAGTCCTTACTTTATATGGTATGTAGTATGCTTTCTAGAAGAGAAAAGTTTTCAGGGAAGATAATGATGGAAAACAAGATACGAGGGCTAACTTGAATCCTATACCTTTGGTGTAAATTCAGTGTCCCAAGAAGCTGGTGTCGTGAGTACTAGTAATCCACCTGAAGCAACGAGACCAGGAACCCTATTCAGAAAGTCCATCGGATCTGGTAATCTACATATAAGATTAGCCCCCACCACACAGCCAAACAAGCCCAAATCCAGGGGTAGGTTACATGCATCGCCCTGCTGAAAGTGACATCTTTTTCGATCCTAGATTGAACATGAGAAAAATAATCTTAGTACATAATTAGCTGACAATCACAGTTTTTTTTATTGTCTCCAATGTAGTCAGAAATACTCGGATTACAGAACACAATATTCAAGATTTAGACAGACATAATACCAGTAATAAGTTGGTCTACTCTCCACTCAAATGGTCTTCAATATAGTGCTAACTCAAAAAAAAGGAAATGTTGGGAAAGAAACGGAATATTGGTTTTGCAGTCACCAGACTTTGGAATAGCCTACCAATGTGAGTCAGGAACTTTCCAGAGAGAAATATTTAGATGGATGTGAACCAGCTCTTAGCCATATTTTTTCTAATTTCTTTGTTTGCCTCTTATGTGGGTATCGCTGCTATGTTATACAAAACTATTTCATACGATCAGAAATTCTGAAATTCAGATGATACACAGATTTCACAGTTGCAGGCCCCACATACCATCGGTTGAACCCATGGTTTATGTAGATTTCCTGTATATTGATGCCTATTTACCGCATATATATTAAAAAATGTCTAATGCTGATGCGTACTTTTGTCACAGCGCGCTAAATTGACGCCTGTTGCCATGGTTAAGTACGCATTTTATTCATGAGTTCACTGTTTTGAATGAGTCCACTCTTCAAACAGTGGACTCATGAATAAAAGAGCATACTTAACCATGACAACATGCGTCAATTAGGCGCAATGTGACAAAGGCGCGCATCAGTATTGGACACTTTTCAGTATACCTTGTAAGTTGTAAATTAAGCGTAATTTGTACAGGAAATGCATGAACCATAGGTTCAAACCGTTGGTTTTCAAAACCACCTTTGTGAATTTGGGCCGTATTGTTGCATTCTGCTTCTTCATATCTTTGAGCTGTTTTGGCTTCCCATACAGTCCTCTAATGAACTTTCCAAATGAAACAAAGACTACTTACTATTGTTGAATCTACGACAGCAGTCAGGTGTGTACATAGGTCTCCCTCATCCGTGACAGAGTACTGCAAAGAACCATGATCCTTGAGAAGATTACATGTGTCTATGAAGGCATGACTGAAATCAATACCAACAACTTGTTCAAATTCTCTCGCCAGCTCAAAAGAGGTCCTTCCAACAGCACAGCCGATGTCAAGAGCTCTGTTTGGTATTGTGCTCTGCAATCAAAATGGAATACATATTTCAACGTGCATTGTCAATTTGATTCCTGGATCCGTTTTCATACAACCATGTCATAATAACAAATAACATGTTTACCATGGCATTAGCCAGTCAAACCAATTGCTTACTTACTGATGATGCAGTTTGAAACAAGTTCATAGAACAGGCATCTGCCATCCAAAGTTTGTTCAATTATTTAATTTCTTTTTATTATTTTATAACAGACGTGGAGTATGATAGTGGTCCCCAAGTCTGCGGACATAACGATTTGATTTATGATTAACATGAATTTCTTTTTATTTCACAAAATCTTTCAGTTGATAATGTTCCTTACATCACTATTGGTTAGTGTGCCAAATATCTCTCAAAAATTTGAAAGAAAAATATGATTTTCTTGGAAAAACCTCAGGCAGTCATTTTCAGATTGAACAAAAAATGGTGCCCCAAGCCTGCGCACCCATTCACTTTGCATTCGATTCAGGGATATTGATGAGAAAGGCTGCATTTAGAGGCCATCACAAGAAATTCACAAAATTCATTATTTTTCCACCATTTTGAATCAGATTTTTGATGAAGAAGTTTTTTGTTACAATATTTTAAAAATCATCATGGAGTCCTCATGGCTACGATTTTAGGCGAAGAAATATCCACCATATTGATTATTGTGCATAATATGGCACCTTTTCATGATTTGTTATCAGATTTACCTTGTCTGTTGTGAGAAGGCCGTGCAGGGCTTCGTCCGCAACTCTGCGAGGGAAGTCCAGGGCATCCCTGGGGCCGAAACTGTAGCGAAGTACCTCCTCGGGAGCGCCGTAATGAAATACTAAATATTCGTTGACAAGTTTTTCAGTTTCATACTTATTTTCTACTTCTAAACGACTGTCATCATGACTCAAAAGTTTGTAGGTTGAATAAGCAGCAATGCTCGACGTTGCTAATAATGCAGCTCCCACAAAATAGTGGCGGTTACTGGTAAAAGTGTTGAGAAATTGAGCCATTTTTATTCTCGGAAACCGTAATTCACGTCGCGTATAAAAACTGAACTGTGACTGTAGCTGTATACCGCACCGGTATTCCCACGTGTTATGAATCAGCACAATGTCATGCACGTCGCGTCGGATACCGGTGCGGGTACGGTCGGTCGCTCAAGGGGGTTACCCTGAAATTAGCTTTCGTGGAGTCCCTTTGCCCCCCCCCCCCCCTTGGGACTTTCTCGGATAGGGGAAGGCGAGGTAAGTTGAGCATAGTGGCGAGTTGAGCCACCACGGCCCAGGCCAATAATGAATAAGTCAGACATTGTGGTGGTGTGACATGTATTGATGATCCATTACATAATCCCAAACCCCACCGCGTTGTTTTCGTCTTTGAAACAAACGTATTTTTTTAGAGGGAAAAATACATATTTCAGCAAAGAGAAATAAAAAAAGGTGTGAAATCGATGTTTTTTTTACCTGTGCACGTCTTTTAATATAATAAAGAAAAAAGAACAATATTGTTAATCCAGGTATGAATTCTCATTCTTGCCATAGTCTTTTAGATGATGTGGAGATTGAAAATATCGCATTAAGTTCGGAATGGGGTAATTTGAGCCAGCCAACATAGTAATGATAATTTGAAAAAAAAAAAAAACACTAAGCCATTGATATGCAGGCAGAAAGGAGCCAATTTACATAACAATCCTTTTACTTTTAGAGGATGTTAGTATCTATAGAGAATTAGCAAGTGAAAAGACTTGAAATGAAAAAAAATGACATGATGGCTCTTCCCGCATACATTTTGTACATAGTTTTTGTGGCTCAACTTACCCCAGAAGGTGGCACAATTTACCTCATAGATGGGGAAAGTTGAGCCATTTGACATCGTTTTTTTTTTCAAAGGTCACAATGAAATGTTTCCCAAGAATCAAATCTAAACGCTAGATACTTATTTTTTCAATATTATTAGTCACATCAATTCTAACATGCAAAATGCAAAAAGTGTCACAACTTACCCCACCTTCCCCCAATCAAAAGAGAAAAATGTTAACTATTTCTCGTATAAAAGATAATATGCACTTTACTCATTCATAACTTAGGCACATCAAGAATTTCCATCAATATATATATATATATATTTTTAAATTCATCACAAATTGATTTCGGATGTATTACTGTATAGTAAAGTTAAAGTTCGCATCTGACCAAACTCAACTGATGGATTTTTTTTATGTCACTCAATTCTTATGGAGACCAAACGACCTTCCTTTTCAGTGGTCTATTTTTTTTCCATTCCCCCCCCCCGGAATTTCAATTTTGGGGGAAGGCGAAAGTACCCCTTTAAAAACTCCTTGACCCGCGAGTGGCAGCGAATGGTGGCGGTGCATGGGCTGCTATAGGGGGTTAATGATGGTAAATTGGTGACGATGCACGCGCGTAGCCAAAAAAAAAAAAGCACTCCCGAAAAAACTTGAACAAAAGAAGGGAAAGGTGAGAAAAAGAAAAAGGAAAGGAGGAAAGGAAAGAAAGGTAAATAGCTTTGTTGATTTTTTCCTTCTTTTGGGTCAAATGAATAAAAACTTATATAACGAGACGTTCTTCTCTCTTCATACAAAATTTTACTCTCGCGCTCCGCGCAGGAAAATATCAGAATTGCCATTCGCTTTTTTCCCACTCCTTTTTGTTTTTAATCCGTTTTTCCCTTGATGGCTGCGGGAATCGTTGCCAGAAATTATAAAGTATACATATGGATGTAAAAAGTATATTATTATTATTATCATGCATTGACACAAAATTAGGGCATATGGCTCTTCTGTTCGGAGCGGGTAAACATTACCATCACTCCCCGAGTCCCCAAATGCTATTCTTTCGCTTTTCAGGAAGTAATTTTTGGCAAGGTATCTGCTCAAAGGGGGTGGCAATAAATTCGTGCCGTGCTATATATATATATATGCAAAACTTATTTATATTAACATAGAGCTAATGCAGATATAATAGCTCTATGATATTAACTTTAGCGCTGTACATCCATCTCATGTTCTGTTTTGCGCCATCGATTTGAATTTTTGAATATCACTGAAGGTTCTTAATTAAACAAGAGGAAGTGCTTATGAGTGAAATTTTCTTCTAAAAGAAATCACAGAGGTTTCCATGCTTCGCGAGTATGGAGAAAATAAAAATCCTTCTTCTATATAGCTTGCATCATCCCTTTCACATTTGAGCTCGTTTTCTTCTTTATCGAGTTATATAATACTCTAAGAAATATCAAAATTAAAACAGGTTTAAGTTTCTGAGAAAATTTCTAAAATTCAGAGCTTCGAACAACGCCATTCGCGTGAAGGAATATTTCTTTTTTTTTTTGTGTATACCCGTCTTCTATACTCTGTTTGGCGACTTGATCGAGTTAACAAAATTTAATGTGGATAAAGTTTTTGCAACAAAATCTGATGTGACCTAGGTACGCATAATTGTGTCATTTCTGTTCTCTATTTTTATAAATCGTTTTAAGCTTCTGCGCTTCTCGCGGTAAGAGGAATTATTTCAAATTCTTCAGTCTTTTCCCAAAGTTTTGGGGGCGCTCAAAATTTCTTTCGAATACAATTGCGATATGTCCATGATCACAGCTAGCAAGTCGATATTCGAGTTGATAAGAGTACTAGAGACGCAAGAGGAGACTTCTTGATGAGATGAGATATCACCCCCCCCCCCTCCCTAGGGAGCGCGCTTCGCGCGTTCTGTAAGTGTTGGCACGCTTTGCGTGCATTTACCACCCCCTCCAAATTAAGTCCTGGCTATGCGGTTGTGACGATGGTGTTGATTAGCGTGTTGATGATAGTGAATGATGATGATGATGATGATGATTATGCTGCTTATGATGAAAGAAAGCTTTATAAAATCCCTGTGAAAGCATTACACTTGGCATAAGACATTTCAACTTATTAGGGGCGTATCCAGCTTTCGCAAATAGGAGAGGAAGCGGGGGAAAAATTCCCCGATCGTCTGATAAAAGCTTGTTATTGTTGCTTTTTTGTGGGGGTATAGGCCTATAGCTCCAACTAAAAAAGACTAGATTTGATATATATTTTTTAATACAAGAAAAATAAAACACAAATAAATATGAGCCTCACGTGTGAGCTCCAATTTGAAAATTCAACCTGAACAATTTTTGCAAGCAAAATTAAGATGCATAATAATAAACTAAGCTCAAAGAATCAATACAAGCGCGGGCTCAGTTTTGTTATAGGTACTGACTTGAAAATGGGTCTCTTTGGGACTGTTTGCAGTTGACCCATTAACAGGTTACACATTTAATGCTATCAATGCAAGCACGAAGCTTATTAAACCACTAACAGGGTGAGAACTTAACTAAAAAAAATCATGTGAGCTCAAAGCCCAAGCTAATATCTTTTTATCAAACATTGGAGAGCCAGGTTTTTAACAAAGTAGGTCTACAGAATAATACAAGCACGATTGGCGACCTGATTTTTTTTCGAAGTATGCAATATCGCACTTAACGATCGTTGCGAGCGCTAAGCACAGGCTGAAAAGAATTGCGAAAAGTGAATGAAGTTTGTTCATAAATTAAAAATTCAAAGGGAGGGGAATAATTGGAAAATAAAAAAAAACTTTCATGTCATTATTTTAACCTAAATTAAAAATCTCTCGCCCTTCGGCGGCCCTCACTTTACCTAATCTGCATTCTCAAGAAGAACAGAGGACTTAAAGTATCTCGTTCCAATTAAAGGGAAATCCATCCTTGGTCATATTAGATGTTGTGTTGGAAAAAAATAGAAAAAAAAAGATTGGTGAAAGTTTGAAAGAAATTGGATAAGCAATAAGAAAAATATGACTGTTTTAAAATCGAGATCCCTAATACTATGTAAATTTCAAATTGGCAAGTGAGTAATTAAATTATTACAAGGGACAGGACAACTTTCTCATAGGCCATGTACTTAATTATGAGGGATTTGTGGTTTTCTCCTAAGTACCATTTCCCCTGGGGTATATCTAAATATAACCCAGGTATATTATTTTATATGTGCTCATGAAAGAAATCACAGTTTGAAGTAAAATTTTTGAAAATGATTACATTTTAGCCATTTTAAATGGAAGAGTATATAGTCCTTGCCTTACATCACTATGACATCCTAGATGTGGCCAATTTGAAGTCTCCATGGGTATAGTGATTACAAATAATTTACAAGTTTTGAAAAATCATAAGTTTCTTAATGTTTGTCCGATATTGTTCAAACTTTCACCTGTCAGCTTGTCTGATTTTTCTTTTTCCTCTAAAAACAAGTTTTTATTTGGGTTGGATTCCCCTCTAAGTAATGCATAAAATATGCCCGCGACTTGGGTTTCATTGGTTTTTATTCAGCGAGATTTTGTAGGCCCTATCCTGTTCATGATAAGGAAAAGTTTCCGAATAAAAATGTTTAGCTCGCGCTACGCGTTCGCATTATTTGACTACAGCGAGACAATATAGTGTCCTATGTGTAGGCTTACTCTTCTCTAATTCAGAAAGCTCTGAAATTATCTCTTTTTTCAGGTCAGTAGGCCTGTACACTGTAAAAAAAAGTTTGTCAATTTGACTAAAAAAAATTGGTCATATGGAATCTCTAATAGGATCAATTTTGATTAGTCATGCAGCCACTTATCATGACTAACATATATTAGTGATCTCGACTAATAAATATTAGTAATTCAAGCGATGTCTTATAGGACTAATCTGTAGTCAAGGGACTTTCATTGCTAGTCAAGCGACTTTCTCTTTTAGTCAGTCAGAGATGACTAAACAAACTTAGTCAATCAGACTAATATTTCTTGGTCTGAATGACTAAACAAACTTAGTCATTTTGAATGATAAATATTGTTAATTCAAGTGATGTCTTATACACAAGTGTGTAAAATTATACTAGCATGAAAATAGTAGCTGTGATATAGACCTTCGCCCCTCGACATTTCATAACAGAGTCAAAACCCGTCGGAATAGACCTAGATCTATTCTACATGGCCTGATACTGGACCAGAAAATTTAGAGAATCAAGCTCTAGATCTAGATCACTGATTCAGAGAACAAAGTTATGATACAACCTTTTTCTCTGTTGCTTCTCCCTGCGTGGCAAATTAAGGTTAGCAGTGTTTGGCTATTTGTTCTTGGGGACAAATGCTTGATTCTTTTACAGTCAGTTTCCATTACAACTATTTATCATGTTACTTGGCTCTTAAGTAAATTGAGTTCTTGTAATTATTTTTTTTTAAATTAAAAATAGAGATTGAAAAATAACAATGTTCTTGAAATCTTATTTTCCAACAATAGATTCTGGAGGGCCTACACAAAAATGCTCAAAATTATAAAATTATAAATAATGCTGTATAATACTCCATGGACCCATCTCAAAGGTCCATGATAATTGCTAAGAATCGCAAAAATAAGGAGTTTTGATGCAGGGATTTTTTTCAGAAATCTAAACGGAAAATGTGGCATTATATACAGTGCCCAAAACAAGTTCGAACTCCCAATCTGCAATGTCACAACAAGAAAAAGTTTTGTTGAGTGAAGACAAATCAGGGATCGAAAGATGATTTTTTTTTTTGAAAAAGAGCCGAAGTGACACTAGGCTTATAAGAGAAAAAAAAATGGTAAAACAAGATAAACATGGGCAATTTTCCGATCAGATAAATTCTCCATGACAGAGGGTTTTTCAACTTGAAGCAGAAAGAGAATGTGTATGCTGCCAGCTATCGTTGTATAAAATGGAATTATTATGCAGAATTTGTGTGTACAACGCATTTTCAAGCTGCGCAGATGGATCTGCAGTTCATGAGCAGCTTGAATTTGTCTATTGTTTATGTACGGTACCGTATTAAAGCTGTGCGGGTACGGGTATGCAATGCAATACGCGTGTGTAACGTAGAGAGAGTGTATGCGGAACCGGTACGCTGGCGCAGCGCAGGCTAGGCTGAACAGGGTGACCTTCCGAATAATGCCTGGTAAGGAGGAGATTTTCGTCCAAATTACGTGAGAAATTTGCACTTTTTCTTCTTTCTGACGATGTCGACGCCTGAGAAAAGATCATCTGGAACTACAGTGAGAAGATCAGCACGATTGATTGAGAAGAAACCAAGCAGTTCTTTGTCGAATGGTAAGGCTCTTTGTCTGTTTGGTCCCCATTCCTAACTAATCTGTGTGCTTTCCTGCATGTAATTCTCGATCCTCAAACAGTCAATAATTAAAAATAAAATTGAGGATCTAGGGCCTACATTAACAAGCAGCGAAATTCGAATGTAAGAAAGGTTTGACACAAACTATGCATCCTCTTGTGTATCAAAACTAGTATTTCTTGGTCGTAAATAACATAACAGACAAACAGCATGAACTGGATGATTTGGGGCGGTAAATTCAATTGAAAATGAAAATGTAAATTGTAATTCTATTTGCACCGGCGATGCCGAAAAATGGGGGGGAGGCTGTCCTAGCCAGGAGTCTGTGCTCCTTTAGATTAAAGTCATTCCACTATCATGTTTAATCTCCACGGAGCCAGGGACTTCGTAGCCTGGGGCGTTTTGGAGAGTGAAAGTTATATACTGTACGTATGGAGTCACTCCCCACTAATGCCTGGATTTACTGTACATGCCTTTCCGTATCGGACAGGATAACCCTTGTTGAACATAGACCTAAATCATCAATTTTAGTTTTAGTTTTTCGCCCAAAGTTATGTACATGGGCAAGTTTTATGTTTACTCCCTTTTGGTTAATTATTTTTTCACTTTCCGTTTTCTAATAATGATACAAATTGAAAGAAGTTAAGAGCAAGAGCGTTCACTTACCCTGTCTGTTTACTCCATTTTTATTGCTTTTGATATTGATACCTAGATACACACGCAGTAACACATGTGCAGAGCTGCAACTTAGATTTAAAAAATACTTGCATTTGTCAATAAAAATCATGATTCGTGAAATATTTGTTTCGGTTGATAAATATAAAGTTATATGATATTTATCGATTAAAAAAAATATTTTTGCGATTCCTGATATCTATCGGCAGATGCAAGTATTTTTTTAAATCCAAGTTGGCAGTCTTATTCCAGCAATAATAAAACACTGTCCCACGTGTGCCTATCTGTGTTTGTGATCTTCAGTGTGAACTTTTTCAGCGTAGATTTCAAGATTTCACAAAGTTCAGTTTATATAACTGTACCAGATCTAGATCCTCGATGATATACTGATGATTAAGCCTGGTTTTACAGACTTTCTCATGAAATCCGTGTTTACTGCAACTACTGGCATTTCTCTTTAAACGACATTTCAAAATGCCGATCGCAAACTCACAAAAAGGTGCGTTTGTAAACGTTGTTTGACCAGAATCAGGCTTTCTGGAGAAGTATAAACAGAACCACGATCGTTTTAAATGACGTCATTTGGTACATTCATCCGATGAGATGAAAATCTGTGGCAAATACAGTCACATTGCACCATATGGTCGCATGTTATCTCCACGTAATAACAACACTCGGAAAAAAAAAACTTTCGCAAAAATGGCGCTCCCAATTTGACCTCGCTTTCCTGCTCAATGAAAATTATGATGCGAAGCCAGCTGGAGATTGTGATTTCGCCTCTGAAAAGTAAAGCATACAGAACACTCCCAGAACCATGTTTACGATCGGCGTTTTGAATCGACGTTTGAAAAACACACCCTTCGACTATAGGTGCAGCATTTCCTATGGCAGCGGCGGCGTCAACATCAAATCTTAATCAAAGGTGCAAGTTTTTTAAATGACAGCATAACTTAGTAAGTATATGGACCTAGTTCATGAAACTTAGACAGTCACATAAGGTTAATCAAATATTATTGAACATCCTGCCTGAGTTTCAGGTCACATGACCAAGATTAAAGGTCATTTAGGGTCAATGAACTTAGACCATGTTGGGGGAGTCAATATTGAAATCTTAACTTAAAGTTAAGTTTTTGAAATGTCAAGTTAAGTTTTTGAAATGTACATGGATCTAGTTCATGAAACTTGGCCATAAGGGTAATTAAATATTACTAAACGTGTTGTGGAGTTTCAGGTCACATGAACAAGGTCAAAGGTCATTTAAGGTCGATGAACTTTGGCCAAGTTGGGGGTATTTGTTGAATTACCATCATGACTTTGAAAGTTTATGGATGAAATTCATAAAACTTGGACATACATGTAAGAGTAATCAAGTATCACTGAATATCCTGAGGGGTTTAAGGTCAATGAACTTTGACCAAGTTCAGGATATTTGTTGAATTACATGTACCATCATTACTTAGAAAGTGTATTGATCTACATGTAATTCATAAAACTTTGAGTAATCAGGTATCACTGAACATCCTGTGCAATTTTCTAATCACATGACCAAGGTGAAAGGTAATATAAGGTCAATGAAGTTTGGCCATTTTGGGGGTATTTTTTGAATTACCATAGCTCTGAAATTATATTGGTCAAGTTTATAAAACTTGGAAATAAGAGTAATTAAGTATCACTGAACATCCTGTGCGAGTATCAGGACACATGACCAAGGTCAGAGGTCATTTAGGCCAATGAATTTTGGCAATGTTGGAGGTAATTTTTAAATTGCTGTCATAACTTTCAAAGTTTATGGATAGGGGTAATTAAGTACATGTATCACTGACAAGTCTTAGGTCACATGATCGAGGTCAAATGTTATTTAGGGTCAATGAACGTAGTATTGTATCATTACACAAGGCTCCACATTAACTTTTTTGGTGGTGGCCCGTTCGGGCCACCAAAACCTTCAAATAATTTTTTTTGGTGGCCCATTAGTAAAGTTTGGTGGCCCGAAAAATATAAAGAAAAACATTAATTAAAAATGAATAAAACAAACTGAAATATTCTGCAGTCACTACCACGTACCACTCTTCTTTGTACATCTTGTATGTAAATTGTGCTTGCTGTTATTTTGTGGTAATATATAAATTGTTCTATCATTGTGAATATGAAATGATTGTAAAGAATTAAAAAAAAAAAAATGTAAGAAAAATGAATAAGACAAAATTATCAGAAAAAATGGGGAAAATTATTATTATTATTAAGTAGAAACATGTTCTTTAATCAGGTATATTCAATGGGAAGCGGTATAAATGGTTTAATCACTGTAAAAAAATGACAGAAAAAATAAGAAAACGGCAATGTATCTGGAAAAAACAGTGAGAAAATTCCTTCCCTATTTTTGACAAAATGATGGAAAAAATTCACATTTCATATCAATAAAATGCCTTCCCAAGTATTTACTTCCTTAAGAGTGGTTTAAGAAGTCATTTATAAACAAGAAAGAAAGAAGCTGTCTATTCAAGACAGCTTCGAAAATAAACCAAATATCAACATACATACAAATGCACATGTGGGACTGTGATGTATTCACCTATGTGTTTTATGTGTATTAATGCATTTGGAAATCGGTCTTTTTGAGTCAAAATAGAGGTCATAATTCCTCCTTTTAATGCTTGCGAATTATCAGGTTTCAGTAATATGGACTGTAGAAGGGCATGTCATTGGTGTAAAATGTGACTTTTACGTAGATTTTCAAAGTTCTGGGGAAGATTTCTTAGCAGTAACATTTCGCATCGCAGCTCCCTGAGTCTGAATAGTCTGCTAGCGCACAGCCAGCTGCAGTGGTTTCACGCATGCATGAAAAGCTCAGCCAGACAGCCGGCTGAATAATAGTTGCTGTATGCTAGCGGTAGGCCTACATACTGTCATGACTGTGCAATCTTTGTGTGTGTATTTGTGTGTAGATTGACAAAAAAGGCGCATGACGAATTGACTTGCAAATTGAACTGTAGAAAGTTGATAAATGTATGCAAAATCGGGAGAAAAATTGGGCTACTTTGAAAATTATTGGTTGCCCGATTCGGGCCACCAAAACTTAACATTTTTTCAATAATGGTTGCCCGAGATTAATTTTTGGTGGCCCCGGGCCACCGCTAATGTCGAGCCTTGCATTACATGTATATGAATGTTGTTTTTTATGAATGAATATTGAATAAAATAGTAGTTTTCAAAGTCAGCACTGCTGCTATATTTTATTGTGAAATGCAGGTGAGACTGCGAGAGACGCTCCACTTGTATAGATGATAGAACAATTGAGCTAATAAAGTTCTCAGCAAAAAAATTGGAAAAATGCCATTTGGGGCTTGTTATAAAAAAAGTCTTATTAATAAGTGCTAATTTTATGACCAAAAAATTCAGTCTCTTTATGCCTACACACCTAAAGTTGGACTTAAAAGGGATGTTTCATCCTGTACATAGGCATAGCTCATTTTTATACAATAAAAAAAAATACTGAAGGGCTTTGCAAGATTCTTTTCTGGGTCCAGGATTGGCCTGGAACACAGAACCTCTGCACAACACTTCCAGGTGCTAGATTAAGCCTAGCCTTGCTCAGTTCTCGCCTGCTCGCTCGTGCTCTTTCGCGCTCCAGAGATATTCGCAAACTAATATCACCTAATACATGTATATTTCTGAATCACTTCCCAAGTATACATCCGTAACCTGATTTTCAACCACATCGAGCATAAAGAACAGCCTTATTTCTGCTTCGTTCTTAATTTCAATGTTCAAATTCTCAGACTTAGTAGTTAAGAGTCACATTCTCTTTGTACTCTGTCTGATATGGGCTGAAGTTAGCGACTACATATGGCATAGGCGAAGTCAATGAACGTGTTGCTGCCCTCTTCCTTCATTTGGCAAAATCTGACCTAAGAATTTGAATGACCATGCCAAGATTAAAGCCAAAATACAGCCTTTTCCGATGCTTCATGTGGCTGAAGTTTTTGGGAATAAATATGAGCTCAGTTCGCACCTGGAGGTATAAATTGGTCACATCAAGACTATCTTGCTGTTTATTTGGTATTTTCGAAGAAATGAGACTTGACATACCATTTTGATTATTGAATCCTAAATATTCTCTATATTCATGATACACAGACTTTGCATTTTGTGGAATTTGTATAAATTATGTCAAAATTAAACTACCTTACGTAGTCATAATTTTCACTTGGATTTTTTATTTCAGTACATTTTTGTTTCTTTTCTTATTTTGAGATTAGGTGGTATAACACATAAGAATGGTAGACTTTGATTGATGCAACGTAAGAAAATATATCACAGGCCTCGAAATAATCGACGGCCATCGCCGGCCATGGCCGTCGATGCCCCCATTACTGGCCGTCATGCCCTTCTTCTTTTTGCTAAAAGTTACGGCCACTAAAAATGTGCCCTTTTTTATATGGCCGTGGTGCCCTTTTTCTCATAAATGTGCCCTTTTTCTGATATATAATGTGCCCCTTTTGAAAGTCTGCACCTTTTTTTCTGAGCGAGGAAAACTTTTCTCCGATCTCAAAAAGTATTCAATACCTTAGCTTTACCAGCGACGTCCAGTGCATGTATGCAGTCTAGTCCGAAGCCGCGCCGAACGATGAGCTAGCTATACACAGCTGGCCGGCCGGCCGGCCGCTAGCGCGCTTTACATATGCTATGTAAGCTGCAGCATAAGAATGGACGAGCGCGAGCTCCGTATGTGTACTACACAAATGTCGCGCGCGCTGTACTGTCCTGGCGAGCGCGCGCGATGCGTAAGTACAGTACTTTGAATGGGAGTGTTTCATAAAGCTGTTCGTCAGTTACGAACAACTTACGAACGACCGGTGATACTTTCTTGGGTGCTAATCAGATTCACATTTAATTACATGTAGCTCAAGAAGGTATCACCAGTCGTGCGTAAAGTTCATTTTTTCTTAAGTAAATAATGTGGTTTGGTAATGAATCTGATGTATAACATCGACTATGGAAAGCCCCCCCCCCCCCCACGCCGCGAAACTGTAACACCTACAAATAATTTATTACATGCCCCTTAAAAAGTGGCCTTGGTGCCCCTCTGTATGGCCTTGGTGCCCTCTGCTGCCTGGCCTCAGTGAAAAAGTGCCCCTCAAAAAAGTGCCCTTGCCCCCCCCCAACCCTATTTCGAGGCCTGATATCATTAGCATGATAGTTACAATTAAGCTCCAAACATGTACTTGGTGAAGTAGATCTTTATTGGTTAGGTTTTTTTTGTGAGGGATGTCCATGTAATACATGTAGTCCTTTCATCATTAGTTTTACTTGAATTCACTATTCAGGGTTTCAATCTTTGGCCAAATGATTAATATTATCAGAATAGACTATTTCATCTCTTCTTTAACTTTTTTTCAGAGAGGTTTATGAGGAAGAAACTTTTTTTTAAATGTGGAATTACACTTTGTTGCATGAGTTGCTTCTGAGTCTAACCAGCTATACATGTACGTGTAAAAGGCAAGAAACTCATTTGTGGGGTCTGATCAAAACTGTAATGAGCATTAATATGTTACTGTGTGTGCATTTAGCACTCACTTCGTTGTGTAGGCCAACATGTACATGGACATGTTCATGTTCATCATGTCTGAAACAGAGAATATTTTAAATGTCAGGTTATTTACACTAGTAATATTTCAGCTGGCATATATATGGACAAAAATCAATCAGCTCAGATTTTGTGACAGGAAGCACAAATTTGATGTTCAAGGGGACGTCCCTTTGGTGAACTTTTCTTCCACAGCCTCTCTCTCCTCGGGAGCTCTACTGCCAGCATGTGTCCATAAAGGTTTAGAGCACCGTCCCCGTTGCCATTGAAGTTATTGTGTAGGAGTGGAGGAGTATTGTCATGTTTCTGGTGACTCTCCCAGAATGGTATTACCATGTTTGCAGAATGGGGATCAGGACACCCACTTTGGTGTATCTGTAGGCTTGAGCAAGTTTGAAGAAGCTCTACAAAGTATGCTTTTTTTTGTACATTTACATATAGGCCTACATGTATGTGGGTTCCCCTTAGTTGGATCTAGTATTACTGGCATTGTCCTGTGATGAGTGGGCAGAGGGGTGCTGTGAATACATTCCTTTCATTGACATTTACATTGTGTCCTTGCACTATTATGTGTGGGTGTAGGAAATGAACACGCTGAAATTCACATGTAACTTCAATTGATTGATATGTAGGCCGAATGTACATGTCTAGGTGACCAGGTGAAACACGATTGACTGTCATTTGGAAGGCTAAACCAGATATTGTCCCAAGCATTTTAAAATCCATACATGTATATGTTCAATTTTAAATGTCTTGTTCATAACCAATCTTGTTCAAGATAATTCCTGAAAATGAATATCTTTAAAAATAGATTTCAAGAAATGCTAAAAAAAATGTAATTTGTATTCTGCAGTTTTGTTAAAAAATTCTCTATATGCCGGGGGGGGGGGGGGGGAGGGGCACTCAGTATATAATGCGTGGTGGGTATGTGCCTCAGAGGGGGACCCCATTTTTACACTCAAATTTGTGTTCCAAGGCATAGAATTTTATTTCATTGAGAAAAAGAACAAAGAAAACCGCTCCAAAGCATAGCATTTTCTTCTTAGCAAGAAAAAAGAAGAAATCCATTACAAAGCTTCGCATATTTTTTGTAATGCCATTCCTGACCCATTGATTCGCTACAATGAGTTGCAATTTTGGTGAAAAGTGGCCGCAGAGCGCTGTCCGACCATTGCCTCCGGGCGAGCGCACCTGGTGCCCGTGCCGCCGGGCTAGCTGCATGCACGTAAGCCCGTTCCATAGGGATACATACGCACTCACACGCAGACGATCCGTTCCAAGTACCCTTCTCACAAACATTTGTAGATTCGAAGCCTGTTCTGAGGACCCTCCTTTTTACAATAAGCCCGCTTCAAAGCTCCCTTTTTTGTCTCGGAGGGGGGGAGGGCACTCACTATTTATACCACATTTTTGGTCGAGGAAAATCTCCATTAACCACAAAATAATGCTAATAATGTGAAAGGTGAGGATGTGTTAATGTTAATTATGTTTCTTTAAATACTGGTAGTTTTTGTTTTCGAATCTCATTGATTCAAATTGATAAAGCGTTGTTAGTACAGTTGCAGATAAAGTTTGACCACTGCGAGCATTTTGACATTGCTACTCGTTGCTTATTGATTTTCTATATTAATAGAATTGTCACTCAAAGTCTATGAGTAAACAGAATTTCCATTTTTAGACATACTGAAACAGAATTTTAGATTTTCCAAAATGGAAAATGCAGTGTTTAAAAGTTTTTATCATGTGTAATATCATTTGGTTAAATTTCTGAGATCTAAACCAATTTAAGTCTTTTAAACAATTCATCTTCAGTGCACTGGTTCTTGCAAAGTCAAACCGGGTTCTGACTTCACTGACTAAACTGATTCAGCTTTTTACAATATCCTAGTTGTCAGTGTGTATATGTTGACTTGCTTTTTGTGCATACATGTACATGTATCTCCATTACAATGAGCAAGCTTGACTAATCAACAGCTGCCCTGACTAAACTTGGAAGTCTTTGTTTAAGGACAGAGAAAGACCCAAGATTAGATTGTTGAGTGCACATTGTACATGTACTCAATGGGAGCCTGTCTGAATGCAACATACATGTAATGAAAAAAAAATAGTCATATATGTACTTGACTTGTATGAAGAAATTCTGGTTTATATTGTTAAAGCAATTTTCTTTTTTTAAATACTGTAGCAGAAAAGTTAACGAAAAATAATCAAGGTTCAGGCAATCCGATATCATATGAAGAGTTGGACAATGTCATATATTTTGTTTTTGGATCATCTTGTCAATTCAATATGCGTTATTGTGTGTACAGCACGCCATCGTTTTTCTTGGGTAAAATACGGTCAGTTGATGATGCCACTGCCATTTCTGGGTATAAGACGGTCAGTCAATTTTAGGTCACTTATTTTATAGGCCTACTATGTAAGCCCTGCATGTGATTTCAATTAAAAAAAAAAATTTTACTATTTTTGATCAACTTGTTGGGATAGACATGGCCTTCAATAACCTTTAGATTTATCAAAACTTTATCCAGACATTTAAAGAAAGAAGCTGATTTCCTTCAAAATGTGAGATGTGGGGGTTTGTTGTCCCAGTGGTTCTTTTTTTTTAATGTGTTGATTGCATTTACATGTACATGTACGTACAGTTGACTTGTCTGGCACTATTATTTGTGTAGACAACACAAGATCCAGGACTTTTACTGGGGTTACATGCAACATTGTACTCAGGTCTTCAGATAGATTACAGAGCTTACATTTACATGTTATATTGAATCTTGTTCATTATCCATTTCCATTTTAATATGAGACTCTAGATGAAAATCTACTCTCAAACTTGAAGCTGAATAACATACAGCAGTGTGTTACATAAGCACTTGCCCAATTGCCCGGGGCTAGTAAAAGTTATAGTCGGGCAAGTGATTTGAAGAAAAGACCAAAACTACTTGCCCGAATTGGGCAAGCAAAATTAGGGTCGATATGATATGCCGACCCTAAATTTGGTCATGGCGGGGAAGATAAAATCACTTTGTAAAAAAAATGCAAGGACGAGGCACATCAGTTCATGTCAAAAGCTTTTTTCAAGGATTTCTTTAGAGCAAGTGAAATAGATTTCAGGCAAGTATATTCCAACTATTTAGAAATTTACTTGCCCAACTGGGCAAGTTCATCTAAAAGTTACATGTATGTAGCACCCTGCATACAATATAATCAGAATTGAATTCTCATACTTGGTGTTTAAAGGGATGGTCCAGGCTGAAAGTATTTAGCTTAATAAAAAGACTAGAATTCACTGAGCAAAATGCCGAAAACTTCATCAAAATCGAATAACAAATAAGAAAGTTATTGAATTTTATTAAAGTTAAGCAATATTTTGTGAAAACAGTCGTCATGAATATTCATTAGGTGGGCTGATGATGTCACATCCCCACGTGTTCTTTTGTATTTTATTATATGAAATTAGGTTTATTCAATTTTTTTTCCTCCAAGAACTAGATAAATTGGATTGACAACTGATTTAGTGCATTATATATTTATTGCTGCAACATATTTCATTATAAGGGAGACATATTATTCACACAAGTATGAAATAATGAAAAAATTATGATTTTATGTAATAACATGAGAAAACAGAAAGTGAAGATGTGACATCATCAGTCCACCTAATGAATATTCATGACGACTGTTTTCACAAAATATTACTAAACTTTAAACTTCAATAACATTATTGGGTATCCGATTTTGATAAAATTTTAGGCATTTTGCTTAGTTAATTCTACATGTACATATGTATTAAAGGGGAAGTTCACCCTGACAAAAAGTTTATTATAAAAATAGCAGAAAAAATAATAAAAAATATTGCCGAAGGTTTGAGAAAAATTCATCAAATAATTAAAAAGTTATTAGAATTTCAATTATTTGATTTGTGACGTCATATGCGAGCAGCATTCCTACATAGCGAATGGTAAAAAATCAATGAAATGTCATTTTCTCAGAAAATTGAAAATGGTTTTCACTGTAACTTTTGTATATCAATAGACAAATCATTTCACACCCGATCATGAAAAGAAAACAAAATTAAGTCATCAGGAACCATACAAAATTTGAAATTCATACATTTTATATTACATAACACATGGGGCAGCTGCTCGTTTATGACGTCACAAATCCCAAATTTTAAACTCTAATAACTTTCTTACTCTTTAACAGATTTTCCTCAAACCTTCACCAATATTTTTTACTATTTTTTCTGCTATTTTTACAACAAAGTTTTCTTCAGGGTGAACTTCCCCTTTAAGATTTTCAGCCCAGACCATCCCTTTAAATCCCTTTAAATGCCTATTATTATGTTATTGGAGGTGCTGATGATGTTGAAGCAATAAAACAATTTGGAGTTAAATATTCTTTGGCTAGTTTTTTGTTTGCAGTGTTCAGCGGTTTCGTAGGCACCCTGTTACAAGTGCATGTGGTACATGTTCATAGGGCCCAGACGTCATAGGCGTACTGGTATTGCTCTTTGCATGCATCCATGTACAGATTATTTGCTCCGAGTAGGTCCATGATCTTTGCCTTCGTCATGTCAATAGATACATGTAGCCATCCGGGTCTGTTTGGGCCTCAGGGTTCAGTTCTTGTTAGAATACAATTCTGATACAATGACCTTTCTCTCTCTCTCTCTTGCTCACAAATGTTTTCGCTGTGAAGTGTAATGCTGTATTAATGTTCTACATGTAGGCCTACAGTAAAGTAGTTAACATGAAGACCTTATATGTTTCTACATGTATGTAGAACTATTAAAACAGAAAGATGCTGTCTGGTGCCTTGTACAGAAAGTATATGTGTAACTGACTAGAAATTAAAAGAATACATATGTGATTCTTCTCAAATAGATAATAATAATAGTAATGCACGAGATTTGTAAAGAGCAAGTGTTTAATTGGGTGAAATGAATGTAAAGAAATTTGGTATTAGACGAAATGGTCAAAGATGAACTGGTGATTAGACAAAGTGATTATTGTACCAAATGGTTGTTAGGAATGAAATGTTGGACGGAATGGCATTAGACTTAAATAAAGGTAGACCATGTGATGAGTGGACGAGTTGGCAATGGATGAATCGACAGATTACAACTACATGTACTTCTATTCTCCTACTACTACTAATTAATACTTCTACTATTACTACTTTTACTACTCCTACTACTATTAACTACTACTACTGCTTCTACTCTACTACTACTACTACTACTACTACTACTACTGTTACTTCTACTGCTATACTACTATGACTACTACTACGACTACTTCTACTACTACACCCTACTACTACTACTACTTCTACTACTACGTACCACTACTACTACTACTACTACTACTACTACTACACTCTACTACTACTACTACTACTACTACTACTACTACTACTACTACTACTACTACTACTACTACTACTACTACTACTACTACTACTACTACTACTACTACTTCTACTATTACTACTACTTCTACTACTACTACTACTACTACTACTACTACTACTACTATTACCGCTTCTACTACATCTGCTACTGCTGCTGCTACTACAATTACTGCTATTACTACTGAATCAGCTACTACTATTACTACTTGTTAGTACTACTACATGTACTCTTTTTTAAAAGAGAGGCATTATACATGTAGTTAATTTGATTTTGATATACAAACAGAAGCAAATACATATATGTGCATTACTCCAGTGCAATTTTTAAAAAGCCTCTCAACATTTCAGTCCCTTTACAGTATGTGATGAAAATTCTTCAAGCAGTGTACTCTATGAAGTATGTTTAAAATGTCTCCCTTTCGGCAGGGATCCACATTTTGCAGTGATTCTGTGTGCGTTGGCAGGAAACTGGCCATATTGGCGCCCGAGTATAATATCCTCTGTAATTTGTGGTACAGCCTCTGTGGGGCTAATGGGAAATGTATAGCTAGGCAACAAACTGTCAAGATATACAGGATCAAGGCTGATAGAGGATCAGAGAGTTATATAGCAATATTCTGTAACATGTTTCTGTGAAGATTGTGTTTCTGTAAGAAGGAATTACAAAGAGATTTTGGTAGGTTTTTTCCTTCACTTCATGATCTCTTTGAATTAACATTCAACATTTTCCATATAGGTATACTACACAAAAAGAATTCGAAAACCTCTCAATTATTGATTCAGTCTTTTCCACAAGAGTAGCTTCCCCTTAAAGATACAACTATCGTTTAGATTATATTAGGTGGTTTCAGACCGCCTTGAAGTTCGTCAGTTCCAGGTATTTTCTGATTTGGGAAATTTACCCCGATCAGAAAATACCAGGTAATATTGGCAATGTGAAAGCAAATTACACGTAATCTCCCCAAAAGAAAATACATGTACCCACTAAATAGAAGGTACTTGTCAAAATTACGAGAACTTTCGCGGGGAAATTTTTCCAAGGTCGCAGTTATTTTGGCAATGTGAAAGTAATTTACCAGAACTTTTAGCCCAGCGTGTAGTTGGGTGCGGGCACCGTGGCTGGTTGCTGAGTTAGTGATTTTGAATCTCGCGCCTTGCCTGCTTATCAGACCATACTGCACATGCTCGCAACTTTAGGAACTTATCCCGAAGGGTATGTTTCGGGGCGGTGTGAATGGAGGAATAATTAATGGGTATTTTCTAGCCTAAAAAAGTTCTCGTAATTTAACAAATTTTTATGATCGGGGCGGTTTGAAACCACCCTTTCAGACATTTTTTTTTTTTTTGGCAAGATGGCATGAGCCAGTAAAATGCAAATTCTAGTCATTAAACTAAGAGGGTTCACCTCTTGACTCATCATGACATGCAGATCCTTGCCTAAATTCCTTCCCTCCAGGGTCAACCTATGTACGAATAGATTGTGCCGTCAATAGTACTCCGAATGCAAAACATGTCAGGATGAAGAACAGTTATATTTCAGCAGACATTTTATAAGACACTCCTATGACATGTACATGTAGTATATTGTCTAAAATGTCAGGATATACAACATACTCAGTTTTAGGCATGTATTGTTGAATGGAATTGTTTGTGTTGATACAATTTTATCCATCGGCTGAAGAATAACGTAAAATCATCATTAGAAAATGCTGGATATGAAAATACAATCTAGAAAGCCAGATTTAATGATAATGATTTAAAAAAAAAATTTTGACAGTAGGAATGCACTATGGCTTGCCTTGAAAAAAACTCTTTTGAAATACATGTATGCGGAAGAAGACAGAAAGAAAGATAAAATATGGATATTGTACTGTAATCAGGGAAAAAAAGGGGTTCAGGGAGGTTTTGCCCCCAAAGTGCTCAAAAGAGCCCAAGAAATCCCCCATTCACTGAAATGCTATTAAAAGCTGATTTTTGGGGGGCAGATTTACATGTAGGCAGTAATTTGTGAAAGAATCACTGCAAAATTGTAAAAAAAAACAACTTTTTTTTGCCTGATTGGTTAAGAAAGGGCACGCACATTAATGAATGGGCCTGCAGGTTAAGGTATTTGAATAAACGTGGGTATTGCAAGTAATTGCTTTTAAAATGATTCTAAAGATAGCTAAGAGACAAATACTGTATGGAGAAGGGTAATACTTTGTTTAAATGGCTAATCTTGAACACGGAAAATGTGGCAAAGTTTGAAACTCGAGAGCAGAGAAATTGTAGACAGTTCAGAAAAAAATTTAAGCTACAGTTTGAACAACTCTTCTTACAAATTTTCAGATTTTCCCCTTTATTCTATATATTTTTCATTATCTCCTCGTGACCCTGACATACATGAATGTGGTGTGAATTATATTTTCCCATGACATATGCAGTGCTCAGAAGGAGGCAAGATGCAATTTGAAAGATAATGAGGAAAATCTGAAAATTTGTGTACAAAACAAATGGAGTTGTCCACAAAATCAGCCATTCTGAAGCACATTTGCCAATTTGAGGATCCCCATAGAAGGTACAAGACTATTTAGACGTCCATAACTTGCTTATTTCATAACCGATTTTGACGAAACTTTTTAAAAAATTGTAAAATTGTTCCTCTCATTTTACTCTTTCTAATAAGATTGTTTCTCTTCTTGGGTTTTGGTTTCCTGTAATAAATTTAACCTTACTGTTATTCCAATTTGATTTTGAATGAAGAGGCTGTAAAAAGCCTAGTGAAAAGAGCCAGGGTTGTGTTGTGTTTACCCTGTACCTGTGACCCTATGTGACCCTACATACTTTTGGTGATATTGACCATGAAGACGGAATGAAGCAAGTTGTTCTTCTATGAAAGGTCTCTCTGCTGCTAGTCTGTGAGATCAGGCATATTTTTAACAAATAAAAAAAGAGATGTCAACACCTTACTAACTTTGGAAAGTTGAAGAAATTTTATCCTCTTGGGGTACTCCAGGCTCAGAATAATAATATCTAAATAAATGGAGTAAAATCCACCTAGCAAAATGCTGAAAGTTTCATCAAAATCTGATGAAAAGTATTAAAGGAAGTTATTGAATTTTTTATTTTGCTAATTATATATTGTGAAAGTTATATGCACACTGCCATGAATATTTGATAATTTGTAGGTACGGTACATGAAGGCTCATAGGCTGATTTAAGTCGTGTCCCCTGACCCCACTTTAATATTATGTTATTACTCGAAATCATAATTATTTCATGCTGACATACATGTACATGTGTCTATGATACGCTTGGAGAGATACATATCGATATAAACGTACATGTACAGAGTATGTATTTCAAATTTTTCAATTATTTGTTTCTGCTCATGATGATATGAAAAAAGTCTACCCTGCAATAATAGAGTGTATCATCTCAAAGTAGTGAATATGAGATGGGTGAAGAGCATGCCCCCCCCCCCCTTTGTCGCTCTACAGTGTATGATGCTTTTATCACAGGCCATGAGAATGGGCCATTTGAATTGACTACATTGAAATAATAATAATAATAATATAGGATTTGTGTGGCACACGTATCCACCTTGCTAGGTGCTTAAAGGGGAAGTTCACCCTGATAAAAAGTTTATTGTAAAAATAGCAGAAAAAATAATAAAAAATATTGCCGAAGGTTTGAGAAAATTTCATCAAATAATTAAAAAGTTATTAGAATTTCAATTATTTGATTTGTGACGTCATATGCGAGCAGCATTCCTACATAGCGAATGGTAAAAAATCAATGAAATGTCATTTTCTCAGAAAATTGAAAATGGTTGTCACTGTAACTTTTGTATATCAAAAGACAAATCATTTCACCCCGATCATGAATAGAAAACAAAATTAAGTCATCAGGAACCATGCAAAATTTGAAATTCATGCATTTTATATTACATAACACATGAGGCAGCTGCTCGTTTATGACGTCACAAATCCAAAACTTTGAACTCTAATAACTTTCTTACCCTTTAACGGATTTTCCTCAAACCTTCACCAATATTTATTACTATTTTTTCTGCTATTTTTACAACAAAGTTTTCTTCAGGGTGAACTTCCCCTTTAAGGCACTCCCATATTACATGGCTAAGCTAGTCTACTGATTCTGATGCGCACAGCTTTTTGAGGGATTTCTTCCTGCCGGTGCCCATTTACCTCACCTGGGTCAAGTGCAGCACAGAGTGGATAAAATTTCTAGCTGAAGGAAAACACGCCATGGCTTTGATATCGAACCCTCGACCCTCTGTTTGAAAGGCTAGAGTCAGAACCACTAGACCACGACGCACCCATGACATGTTATGTTGCACTTGTGTGAAATTTGCGTGAAACCTTTATGTTGCAGAATGAATTAACATACTTAGATGCAAATGCATTTATTTAAAATTGAATTACAACGTACAAATTCTGAGTGGTACAAGGTTAAGTACTTTCTGAAGATGTAAGTACAGGGTTCCAAATTATATGCTTGAATAAATATTTAGGGGTATGCCACTGATTGAAATAAATAATTGATCGTGAACGAGCTCTGGTGCTGATGCGTGACTGTATCGGGGGGAAAAGTTACAAGGTGGTTTGAGCAATTTTGTCCTCCCGATGATCAAGAGAGCCCCAGAAAATCTGTATTAACTGCAGATTGTGAAAAGTAGCCCCCCCCCCCCCCCCCCCGGGAATAGTGTAATGTTTTGCTCCTACACAAACGTTTTCCATGTACAGTGTACTAGACATGTGAAATTTGTATACATGTACATGTAGGCCTTTCTAGATATCCTATATAATTCTCAGTATTTTGGCTTGCTTTTGCCCACACATATCATTCCAAGTCTTGATATTCCCCAGGTATAGACAAGGTTCAAGGCTTTCCAAACACTCGGTTTCCATTGGTCCTCTCCAATAGAAATCAAAACAGGTTTTACTGCATACATGTACCATGTAGAAAGGTGCAATGGTATACATGAAAGGGGCAGAGTGACTGAGAGAAGTATAAAAATGGGACTCTCCTCGTATGACCCTGTCTGGCACTTGTTCAGGAACCCTGTATTCACGCTGACTGCCTCTCTCTCTCTCTTGCTCTGCGAGCTTGGCTTTCATCCATTTTGAGTTGGATTTTTCTCTCTATTTCATGCATTACCTCTCTTGACAGCGTAACTCTTGCACATATATAATGCCACTGGGTACACATGCACATTTTTGACAATCTCAGGTTTGGTTTTTGTTTGATCAACTTGATCGGAGGAATGCAATGGGAAAATCATCTACTTCAGAGAAAACTGCTCGGGGTGAGTATAGCTACATGACCAGAGAGAGAGAGTATTAGTCAACTTTGATCTTGCGGCATCGAGTATTTGTGACAGATATATGGGGGCCCAGTGTACAGGGAATTTGTCTAGTACCTCTGCTTATCAATGATGGCATGCATAAGCCCTAATGTATGCCAGAATAGGGTTGCATTATTTTCATATTTTTAAAAGCTGTCATGTTGCCTATGACTGTGTGTACGCTATTTACGTCAAATATTCAAATACATATAAGTCCATTATGGATAAACAATGATTATACATGTGATATGTACACATGTACATGTATTTGTAAACAGAACCTAATAGTTGCTTGGTATATACATGTATAGGCCTATATGTCAACTTACATGAACATGCTACATGTAGACCTACTTGGTTGGTATAGCTATGCTTGTATTTTGTTTTCTTTTATTTTCATATCGTTTTCCATCTATAATCAAAAGAAATATAATTTGAAAAAAAGGTAAAATGTTGACAGATTCAAAAATCCCGACAAAACCTATTTAAACATTTCCCAACGATCACAGCACAAACCTGAACGCAACGTGGTATAATCATGGAGGCAAAAAGGATGCACTTCTGCAGATGTACTTTGGTGTACATTTATACATCACATAGCATTAGAACTTACTATCACTTGGAAATATTCCAATATACATCTATTACCATTAGTGTACAAATTAGTGGGAGGAGTCAATTCAGTAATTAAAATGAAGTGGATTTAGAATCGATATGTCATATTTTCAGAATGAATTAATCTCTGAAATTCATCTGAATAGAGGATATTAGAAAGGGTAGGAAGCGTTGCCAATCATAATCTATAACATGTCAATGTTTGTGTGTCCATAGACTTGTAAAGCTGTGATAGAAGACATTCATAGCATTGATGCACTTCATTGCCAAATGTATTTTTCTTTTGTCATGTCATATGTAATTGCTATGCTCCAGTATAACCCGTGGGGGGGGGGGCCACTTGCATTGACGAGTGGATTCCATGCGTGACTAAAAAAACAAAAAAAAAAACGTAAAAAGGATGTCTTTTTCAAGATAGGGCACGTTACGTACGTAATGTAATAAGGGTGTCAACAACACTAAAATAATGAAAAAATAATGAAAAAAAAGGGTATCTATTTCGCGAGGAAAGCTATACGTGTTAAGGGTCAAATTTGTGAGGGTATGCAAAAAAAAACTGAAAGTTTTCTAATTACCCCAAGAGTCAACACAACACGTTCAGAGTGCGATTTGCAGGAGGTGTGGGAGGTGGGGCCGTACTCAACCCAATGATGAAGTTGAAGGTATTAAACGATAACCGACCTTCGTCTCCCGGGGGGGGGAGGTAAAATATATTGCTGTATACACGCGTGACCCAAAAAGGGGCGTTTTTTTTCTTCTCAGTTTTGGACGCGGGCAGCGGGTGCACTCCAGTGGCGTACCTTGGATTTTCTACAGGGGGGGGGGCAAAACCGACCCAATCACAAAGGGGGGGGGCAGGGATATGTCTTTTGTATGGGTTGTGACTCGTCAGGGGGGGGCAGAATGCCCCATCTGCCCCCCCCCTCCCCCGTAGGTACGCTAGTGGTGCACTCATTAAATGTATCAAAAACACAGATTTTAAAGAAAGGGGTATATATATTTTTTTTTGAAAGACTGGTCAATGGTCAATTGCAGGGTAAAATGCATTTAGGAATTAGGGTATGTTTTTTTTTTCCAAAGCTTTTTTTTAAAGACTAACCAAACTTGTTTAGGGTATTTTTCTCCCCAGGGGCATATTCTGGCAACAACTTATTTAGGGGCCAAAATATGTAAATAAAGCCTGTGAAAAACTTCAGGGTGTACTTTGCACACAGAGAAAAACTTGTTTAGGGGGTGTTTGGAAATAATTTGGCCACGCGTGGGTACAGCAATACATTTGACTGCCAAAACATTGTTAGCCTAATAGTGCACAAACAGTAAGCCCAGTCACATCTTTCAGATTGTTATTGTCAAAACTTTTTATTTCAATGTGTCGTAATGCATTGTTGCAACATTAGGCATCGCTGCCACATACCAATTGTAACAGGGCCTTTGTTAGCGCTAACAACGTTTTTGTGCGGTCAGTAGTTTGTAGCTGGCCCTTGTGTCAAATGACCTTTGCATTAAGATCAGGCAGAGGAGCCTAATGAATAGCAATCATTTCTCTTTTTGAAAAGTGAATACTTCCACCCAAATCAACAATAGACTTCTCTTGTAAGGAATTCCAATAAAATGCAAGCATCTGGAGACACGCTGTTTTATAAATCCGATATTGTACAAAATGTTCATTTCACACCGTTGCTTGTTTACACTGGCCTCCATGTAAGATTATAGGCCTACATGTATACATATCAAAGGTCAACTTGAAATGACCACACATTGATGTTATTATTCAAATTATAATTTAATATGCAGGTTGATTAATGGATATTCATAAGCAACAAATAACAGTTTATCTTAAAAGGTACATGTACACTCTGTGATATGCTTCTGGGCAAGCTGAAAACAGAAGGAAATGATGAGTGACGCTACACTGTACAAATATATTGCGGCGGTCATCCAAACCGTTTTATCACGATACGACAGTGCAAAACACGTATCAGAGAAAATCTCAGAAACTAAAAATAAATTGCTGCCCAGAAATTCATGCATAGAGTTGGATTTGTACTTTCATTTTCTGCAAAAATCTCAAAATCAATTTTTTAAAACCAAAATTGACTGATATGACGGTTTGGACGAACATGGACAATATGTAGGCTACATGCCCTTGTCAAATGGTTTACGGTAATAGCATCCTTTGTCCTGATTGGAGTGAAGCAGTGAAACTCATATGTTTACCGTGTGAATGTTGATTAGGAAGCCAATCTACATAAGTGCTATTCAGTTAGTTACACTTGCTGAGCTTTCTTTGTGTCAAGTCCCACCTACACCTGCTCTTGTGTGGCTTTTAAATCTACATATTGTTATCATTTATATAGTGCTTTGCCATGTCCTACCAAGGCTAAATGTACACACCTATTATAAATAATAACATGCCCAATCACTGATACTCATTGAAAAACATTATTAAAGCACTGTTAGTGTGATTACTTGGTTTTATTTTGCAAAAGCAATTATTTTAAATCCTTGAGATTTTTGTTCTATATTTAAAAAAGTATAGTTTTGGGTAATTTCTTAGAATTAATAGGCTACGATTTGTGTGAAAGAAAAGCATGTTATAAGTATGGACTTGTGTTGGGAAAATACTGGCATATCTTTAATTTCAATATGTACTATTAAGTTGATAATTCATTCAATTCAGAGAGCCAAGTATAATTGATTTAAAAGTAAACATTTCTTTCTCTCTTTTTTTGAAGTCTTGATATCAATATTACTAGTAATAATATTAATTTTACCATACCTGTAGGCACCACTGTACATGTGTGTAGTTGAATTACATTTAGCTATTAAACACATCTATCTTGGCCTTTGTCTTGTTTGAAGTTAATCAATGCTGGTTGTTTATTTACATGTTTTTTATATTTGAAAATAATTAAATGACCTACATTTATTGTTTTCACGCAAGTAACAGGAATACATGTATTCCTTTTAGGGTTTGTTGTCTCCTGTGGCTTCTTGGAGTTGAAAATTATACATGTATGAAGTCTACATTAAAACATGTCTATGTATATCAAGCAGGTGCCCTGTCCCTCTACATGTATCTGCAGTCACACGAAATCATGTACAATCATCCTTTATTTTCTCATGATTTCTTCCATGAAACCTGCTTGGTGCAGCAACGTCTTTGTCGAACAAAAGCGTGTTTGGTTTGGTGAGCTTGCCAGACTACCCACTAATGTTATTAATTGGTGGTGTCCAAGCGTTTGCGTTTGCTCCTTCTATCAATCTCTCCTGCATGAATATTTCACGCAGCAGCAGCATATTGAGAGAGAGAGAGCATCATGCATAATACACTACTGCAGCCTACGAGCAGGCATGTACATGTATGTACTGTGGAGCGGTGAATCCCAAGTTAGCTAGCGCTAGCATACATGTTTGCCGGCCCTTCATGTACGTACGCACTCTGCATTTGCACAGTTTGCGTGTTGCTCCACTCCACACCATATTCATACATTGTACCAGTCTATTAGGTTGACTGTGTGCCCAAATTATTTGGTTCTTTGTTACTTGCATCAGGTTGTGTTTTTCCTTCCTATTCATGTTCATTTTTCTAGAATAACTGAATAGAATACCTTTATACATGTAGTTGATTCCTCTATCTCCCTTTTCCCACTTCAGTACTTTTAATCACAGTTTCTTTGAAACCTTGCAAAGCATAATAGCACATGAAAGTATATGTATAGGCCAAGATATTTTGAAAAAAATATTTAAATGCATATGAAAAAAAATTCTTATTTTGTTTCTGTGTAATTTTTGTATTTTGCTATGAAAGGTATCAAAATAAAATTGATAGTTTCCTTGTGGTTGTTGATAATTTTGGTGAATATGTTGTCTATACATGTAGATGTGTCATTCAAGTCTGGAGGGCATGTGGGGGGGGGGTAGCAGGCATTGCCATTACAATAACATGTAGGACACCTTTTTTTCTGTATTGTACTTCTTAAATTCTTTCAGTGATTTGGAACATGAATGAATGAATTCATAAATGTATGTATACTGTATGTTTAGGAATTACTTATTTATTTACTGGTACCTTGATGTATTATTTATGAAGTTATTATGGTGTATCATATATGAAGTTATTATGAAGCCAGTTTATGTTTGTATTCACCCGAAGAAGAAATAAAAGAATGCGTTAAAAAAAATGCTCATACACAAAAAAAGTAGTTAGTGATGGTCCAGCAATGTATTCTGTAACAGTGAAAAGGATATCAAATTGGCCCTCCCCCCTCCCTCTTTCCCTGCCAAATTAAAATAGCGGTAAAATCGTATTTTAACACCCTGGGTACGTTAAAAATGTATACTGTCGTGAAAATTAAATACTTGTGGCTAAGCCTGAGTCGAATCGATTTTAAAATCGGTGTTCGATCGATGTCATCGAACACCGGTGCAGATTTTGCAAAATCGGTGCATCGAAAAAAAAAAAAATACGTCGGCCGGCCGATTCGTTTGGTTTACACAATCAATCATCAAAATATCAGTAATGTCCAACTTTACTACTACTTACTTGATTTCTGTTGCCCCCAAAATGAAACCGAATGAGTAATTATGATGCTATTCACCATTAATTTGAAGTTTATTTCGATCATAGTTCGAGTCTTACTCGTCTGCTCGTGCCGAGATAATTTATGCACGATGAATTCATGAATGGAAGTCATGGCCATCGATCGTGCATGCGCAGTACTGTTCTTTAATCAACCCAGAAAATGGCCGGAAATTGACGCGATCAACGTAAAATAAATCTTGCTTTCATGAACAATATTAAAATCATGACCATAGAACATTATTAAATCGTAATATTTAACAATAATTTGCATATGATAATCATTAATATGAATTTAGAGCTTGATGTGAAACGTTTGTATTTCGTTTCAATTTTCAATGGCGGACATCTCATGACGATCGACTTGACTTCTTGAGTCGAGCTAGTGCACTTGTCTAAAAAAAATAATCATCATGTCAGGATTGATTCTCGAACATTGTCTACATGCAAAAACTCTGTTCAAGTTCGTAATATCACCATATAATAACATTTTTTACATGACAAAACAGAGAAAATTGCGTTTGATATTTTTCCCATCAATTTGAAGCTAGTTTGTGCCCAACTTTGGGCTCTGATTTCATGAATGGGAAAATATGTCATACGTCATCAAATACGCATGCGCATTGTGCTTATTTTCTCGGAGCTTGGAGGAGACGTCCAGAGATGGAATAACAATAGAAATAATCCCAGTATTATTTCTTCCATATGAACATAACATACTTTGCTGACATCGTCAATATTCTTAGTATGACCATAAAATCTTGTTAAATCGTAATAATTTAGATGAATTTAGGGCTCGATTCGAAACATTCGTATTTATTTTGATCGCATGCTCAATTGCGTCTAAAAAACTGGATTGTCATTATCAGGATTAATTCTCGAACATCGTCATAACTCATATTCCACAATCTTTCCTCACAATCGTTATATCAGCATTGAATAGCAATTCAAATGACCATCCAGAGAAAATTGCGTATTTATTCCCATAAATTTATTTGGAGCTCATTTTGGATCCAACTACACAATCTCAGGCAAGTTACAGCGCTCTCCGTTGATTGCACTTGTTTGCTGGCGCTGACGTCAAGCACGCCTGTCGTTTCGGGAGAGTGAGTGTACGGAGCTAGCGGACGGGGCTGGTGAATGGACTGCGAATGCTAGTCGACCGAAAATCATTCGGATCGACTCTGCGTGATTCATGTCTTTATTATTGTTTCATTTTAAACTTATATGTTGTCATCTGCAAATATCATTGTTGAAGATATTTTGGGAAGAATTCTGCTTTGGTCCCGGCCTTTTTTGTGTGTTTTGTGATCATGGAAAATACAAACGAACTTTGCTCTGTCATCTGCTTGTGCAACGCTCACCCGGCCAACGCCAGCGCATACCGTCAGTGCGTAGTGCATATGCAAAGCGCATCGCATCGACGCAAAAACAAAAGACTAAATTTTCCCCGCCTTCAATATTCGATGCATCGATGTTCGATCGAATTAGAGCTGTCGAACACCGGTTTTCAAAATAATCGATATGACTCAGGCCATGTAGGGTATTACTTGTGGCATTAACATTGGCTAATCCTTTAGCTGCTATTACTTTGGAAGACAAAGAAAACTCCAAACAAGTATGGTGAAATAAAATGCATGTTGATAGCTTTCAAGTTTTTCATGGTGTACTGTTGTAAAGTACTGTACATTGCCAAAACTTACACAGTAGGTGGTTTCAAACCGCTTCGATCATAAGAATCCCTGTTAAATTATGAGAACTTGTTTAGGCTAAAAAAATACACATTAATTATTCCTGCATTCACACCGCCCCAAAACATATCCTTCGGGATAAGTTCCTGAAGTTACGGGCATGCGCAGTATGGTCTGATAAGCAGGCAAGGCGCGAGATTCAAAATCACTAGCCCAGCAGCCACCCATGGTGCCCGCGCCCAATGACACACTGGGCTTAAAGTTCCCATAAATTGCTTTCACATTGCCAAAATACTTGCGACCTTGGAAAAATTCCATGCGAAAGTTCTCGTAATCTTTCGGGGAAATTATTCGTAGTTTGCTTTCACATTACCAAAATAACTGGTATTTTCTGTTGGGGTTAAATTTCCCGATAATAGAATACTTGGAACTGATGAACTTTGAGGCAGTCTGAAACCACCTAGTGAGCATGTGGAAACAAGGTTTATAGCACTTGAAAAGGGTATCTTTTCAGGCGTGATTGAAAAAAAGCTAACGGTTTGGTAATCAATGTTATACGATATGATTTTCTGTAAAAATGCATTGAAATAATGAATAAATCATTTGCTATGGAAAATGGCTTTCCAAGGTAACACAAAGCTATAATAGGGACAGCAGGATGTTATCAATATGCTTCTTATAACATACATGTCCAATGTCCACATACATGCAATTTAATACAATTAAGATTAAAAGGCGTGCCATCAACAACAACAAATGGACAATTCACATTTCATGCTTGTCCATGTATAATAGACATGAACATGTAATTATCACTGTATTTTTTGTGTAAACACTACGGTAGTGATTATTGGTACTTCCTCATAGGCAGCTGTAATGACAATGGTCGTAACCATGGCAATCACCATAAACACATAACCAGATTGTCCTTGTGATTATTGATAATGTGGGGGCTTGCTATTAGTATTACAAGTATTTTGAAATAAAGTATAGAATATTAAACAAATAAATATAGTAGCTCAAAGTAATCTTCACAGATAAGGGAATTCACTAATTATTTTTCGTAGTTCAGGGGGTGAACTTTCATGATACATGTACATTGGAAAAGATTGCTTACACTTCACTTGTATTTCTCTGATACCATTATTACCATAAAGTACACTTGGTGTGGACATGCAAAGCATATCTGGGGAAAAAAATTGAGACTATTTTGAGATACATATACATGTATGTTGGTACATAATTAAATAAAAAAATATATATATATATATATATATATATACAGACCTATATGTATAGGGGGAAGTGGGAGAATTCTGAACACCTCTTTAATCAGAGCGATAGCAAGATTCCAAGTGAGCCTTATTCCAAGACTAATCATAATTTATATGTTGACCGTAACAACGTCTTTATTCAACATCAAGCATTCCTATAGAAGTTATAGTACAAAACACAGGTATGTCATTCAAGGAAACATAAAAAAGTGAAGATTTTGTTATTTGCATTTTTTTCGATTTTTGTTCCATCGGAAGAGAAGAGTCAACTCAACATAAAAATTCAGACAATGTTTTGTTTTATGGCTGTTATATTTTGGTAGCGCCACCCCATCTCTCATAGTAGATACTGAGTTGTTCGCGGTTCCCCCACTCTTCATTCTTCAATGAAGGAAATGGGGATGACTAGAAGAGAAAAGTGAAAATCCTTCATTTACATTTTTTAAAAAGTTTTTCAACAGAAGAGACCAGTCAAGAGATCCCTGCATGGGAAGTCAGACAGCATTCTATGTTACGGCTATTGTGTTGTGACAGCACCACCTTACCTCTCCTCATATATATTGAGGTGTTAGGGATTACCCCGCGCTCGGGATTACCCCACTCTCCTCTAGGGCCAATATTAAAAAAACAGTAAACACGATATAAAATATATTTTTTTCTCACATTGGGGGGGATTGCTGTATTTTGGGGGTTATTTCTTTCACTTCTTAATTATGAAGATTTTTTTTTATTGTAGCATATATATGTACATGTATAATTTTTACATGTAGACTAGGATATTGATTTTCTGAATATTCTTTAATCTTGAATATAGTTTATGGGCAACTCCAGGAAAGGTGGTCACCTCAAAGCATTGCTATTTGGTGGAATTTTAGGGGCACTGAGTGTTGTGACATGTTAAAATTGCCCATCCCTCTCTATGTAGGCTTTTTCCCATGCTGCCAGTAATATACATGTACGTGTATTAAATTTCATTGATATTCAATGACAACTGTTGGGTTCGTTTTTTGAAAGATATTTAGAATAGTGTTCCTCTTTTCAGAGATAATTTTTCAAGTACAGTTCATTGACCTTGTGGATGATATAGGCCTGTATACCAAGTACAGCATGTGCACTGTAATGAATGTAAACTGCAGCAGGGAACACAAGGCACTATCTGAGTGGCCATATCCTACCTGGACAAGTACATCCCAACAGACGGCAGTATTGAGATTTTTCGTGCATTAATTCCATGCATTGCCAAGGCTGGGTGTTTTTATCACTTTGTTCTCAGACAAGGTCAATATGACTGACCTTGCCTAAAGCATGTCATACTGTTATGCAATATAAACAATTTGAAAGAAGAAAAAACTCTGATGTAACATACAGTGTAGTAGATTTCATGTGGGAGCATGGACGTACTACATGTAGGTCCATGGTGGGAGCAATCAAGTGCATGTATTTACTATGGGATGTGCATTTTGATGACCCCTGTTTGGGATCTCCTACCTCATACGTTTCATTCTTACTTACTTTCTCCTGACACATCTCATTCCCAAGCTCTTGTGTCTGATTCAAAGAAAAACACGTTCACAAGATACCTGGCTGTCCCAATGAAAGCAAGTTTGCCCCCATCTGTCTCCGCAAATGTGCGCAGTTTCCTTTACATACGAATATTAACATTTACACCACATTACTGCTTTCAGTGCATGCACTATAAAATTACATTCTCTTAACCTGTTTTCTTAGACTGTGATTTTTACTTTGTACCATCATTCCCTAGCTGTAGCGTATCATTATTAGTGGAAAATTTTAACACCACCCACTCTGAATAATTGAAATACACACAGATTATTGTCACAACAAAAATTCACTTTTGCTCTGATATTTGAGTGACTTTTGTTATTTCATACTGAAGGAAGAACCTGCTCATTGTCGCTCTACTGAACCGGATTTTACACCAAACCTTTTTCAAGACGTTCGGTTTAACTTGACTGAATGTTCGAGTGGGCAAGGGCGCCCTCTCATGAAATGAACTTGCTCACAAGACCATCTCAAGATGTTGTTTTCATGATCCTATGCTATGCGAATTGGTATCTGCCTTCTTGTCAGGCGCTTGATGTAAATAATGGAGAAGGGTAATGTTAATGGCATGCTGGAAGAAAGCTAACAGCTGAAGTGGCTACCCTGGTAATATTATCATCTTGTTGAATATATCAAATACAAGGTAAATTTAATGCACATGTCTGAACTAATATGCATGTCTCTTTTACCTTTTCCACAGAATTAGGCAGCAACTCCAAAATCCGCACATCTTGCCCGCACCACGACCAATCACAGCAGCCCTACAGCCTGAGGCGAAAGGCATCAACTCTGTGCTCTGGCAGATGGGACTTGGTAAGCTACATGTAAACCCCATCATTGTTACATGTCCCCTATGTCAGCCTACCCTTCGTTTACTGATTGATTTTAGGCCGTGTTTATGCTTCCGCTTTTCAGGCCAGAATCAGCGTTTCCAAACGTGATTAGTCCAAAACACGGTTGCGTCCATGCTTACTTTCATTTGAACGCTGTTTCAAAACGCCGATCGTAAACTAAAAAAAAGTTGCGTTTGTAAACGTCCGTTGACCAGAATCAGGCTTTCTGGGGAAGTATAAACAGAACCACGATCGTAAACGTGTTTAAATGACGTCATTTGGTATATGCTTCCGGTGAGATGAAAATCCGCGGGCAAATACAGTCGTATTGCTCCATGTTATCTCCACGTAATAACAATCGGAAAAAAAACTTTCGAAAAAAGGCGCACCCAATTCGACCTCGCTTTATGATGCGAAGCCAGCTGGAGATCATGATTTGCTCTGAAAAGTTTAGCATAAACAGCACTCCCAGAACCACGTTTACGATCGGCGTTTTGAATCGACGTTTGAAATTGCTGATTCTGTCCTCGCAATGGAAGCATAAACACACCCTTAATCCGTCCGAACATCAAATTTAAAACAAAAATAGAAATACAAGACAAGCATATCCCTGAAGATGTCAGTACTTTTGGCAACTTTCATATTTTACATCTGATAGTCGATGCAGTGTTCAGAATTATTTTGTGCCTGTTTAATGATGCTCTATTTGAGCTGCATTTGACTGACACATCTGTATCCTAGAATTAATGTTTTTTAAAACTTTAAGTTCAAATCACAGTTTCGTTCAGTCAATCTGTCATTTTTAAAGGTGATTCTGAAGAACCATGGATGCTTATACCCCTTTCATAAACCCAATTATGCGGCTAATAGCAGCATAATTTGGTCGTAAAATCGAAGGAGGACCAGAGTTATCCGCATTATTTTGATGCTGCTATTATCCGCATAATGGCAGCATCGGGACCAGATTTTGACTTTATGAACGCATTTCAAAATAATACGGATAATTGCCATGGTGAGGTCACAAGGTCACCCTTTTCCAACGCAACCGCATCGGAGGGGCTGTGTGCGGTTGCCATGACGATTATCCTCCTTTTTCAGGACGGGCGCTGGTAAAAATAGTGGGGATTATTTTCGGAGTTTATGAATGCAATTTTTATTGATTTATCCGCATTACTCTTAGGCGGCTAATTGGAGGATAGGTTTATGAAAGGGGTATTAGAATCTAATGAACGGAATGGAGATCTCAAGTATGATCTTACCACAGATTTTCTTCAGACATGTATGGGATACACTTCAAGGTTGACCTATACTTCTTGCATTCACTGATCTTGCTATGTGTGGTGGGTGGGCTTTAAAAAGAGGGCATTACTGTGATCAAAAGCTCTCTGCACAAGAAGCCATGTTTTGATTTGTGATTCTTGTTTCTCCCCTCTAGTTTACCGCTGCTTGGAGGAGCACCAGGGTCCTATTTCCGAAAGACTTATTTGTAAATTTCCCATTATTGTCCCTTCCATGAAACCCTTGATTGTGATTGGCCGCTGAGCCCTGTTACCATGGTAGTTGTTATAATCGCATAGTATTTACTTGTAAATCTTCAAGACATGGCCCCAGTTACATGTATTGACCCTTGGGGAGTGTTTCATCAACATTATTGTCCCACAAGTTGTCAGATCTGACAACTTTCCTTGATTTTGATTGGCTGAGAAACTATGGTAACGGTCGGATAAAACAGGACTTGTTGGATAAATCTTTCGACAGGTCCTTCATGAAACGTTCCCCAGGTATTGATACTAGGTATCAGCACCAAATCCATGCCAAATTCATTGCACCTTATGTCTCCTTATTTACCCATTGAAGAAAAAAAAGGATATGGGCAACCAATGTAGGCTTTTAAGAACAGGAGTGATGTGATCGTGTTTATTTAACAGAGAAACAATGCAAGCTGCTGTAGATTCTTTTAAAAAAATATATTTCACTGGATAACTGTAATAGTCTAAATCCATACTCATGTACAAGAACAATTGAGAAGTTACATGAAATAATGATGCTTTTGACAGACATGGAATTCAAACTTATCATGGTTGCATGATTTGCATTGTACATGATAGACACAGTACCATGTTTCATGCACAAAGCACCCTCAAATCTTCAATTCATGGGTTGAGGATAGATTAGCATCCTTAAATGAAAGCTACGAATCAGTTTATTGCACTTGACATCATGCATGGCATGTATGAAATGAGATTGCAATGCATGTGAAAGGGTATACCTGCTGGGCAGTGATAGAGGGAGACAAACCATTGGATCATGATGAATGTAAGATATGTCGCTTTTATAATGTAATCATGCTGAGCAGCCGTGACAGATCATCTCTTTTAACCTTGCGAACATTAAGGGATTCTCATGGGCCTGCTGTATGTTCTCTTAAATGTATGTATCCAGAATATATGTAATTTGCCATATGTACAATTTGCTAAATGCAGATTATACATTGTTGGCGATTACTATTAAGTGCCTGGCCTAAAAATGTTTGCATGGCCACATGCAGGACTTTTTTTTGGGGGGGGGTGAGATAAATGAATTAAAATGTTTAGAAATATTAAATTTTCTGAATTGGGGTTGGATTGGAGTTACATGTACCTATTTTCCTTCTATTTCTTCAATATTTTGTATAGAACCCAGTGGTAATTTATGGGGGCCATTTTCAAACTTGTAGGATACTACAGGGGTATTTCAGGGGCTAATTTACCAACAACCCACATTAATTTCCCCCATTGCAAGCGAGAGAGCAAAGGGACCGAGTAAATTCCACCTATATGAAGGTGGGTCTTATTGCTTATAATATTTAAGAGTTAATATGATAGCCACAAAAGAAAACAAAAAACAGTAGAGGAAGAGGTGTTTCTGCAAGGTTAACAGTTTGAATTGTTATGCTGATAAAAGGTAAACACACATCAAGATTGTGCGATCCAATCTGTTGTAGAATAATAAATGATCTTGGCAGCATGTTGAGAATGATGCGAATGATCTCAACCATTTGAGGAAACAGCGTGATGGGAGAGGAAAGAATTCCAGAAGCTGAATCACTGTGAATCAGTGTGTGTAAACTCCTTATCTCCCTACTTCATCAAGCCAAAACTTTCATACTCTCTTATTTAGAGGCAAGAACCTCTAGGTCAAGTACATGTAGTTTCTCTTTAAGTTTCATTCTGTATCAAGGTCTGAACAAAGAAAGCAGCAAATCTTTATAGAAACAATCTTATTGTGAGTCCTGTATTTTTTTTAGGGGGGGTGGTTGTGAAAGTGCAAGTAATTTGTAATTGCGTATTAGAGTACATGTGTGTAGACGCAGTCTAGTGAGATACATGTAGAAAGGTTCATTTCTCATGTAGGCCCGACGGAGGGAAAATATTACGGGGGGGGGGGGCTCATCCCTGGAATACCTCAAAAAGCCCTAGATAACTGAAAAGGGCCCTGTAAATTCTCATAGCACAAATAATAACACAATGTAACAAATTTTAGTTAGTGAGCTCAAAATGTAGCCCTTGAAAAAGTTTTTTTTTCAATATCATCAATTTTTCTCCTGGCCCTACATGTACTTGTGTATAACATGTGTAATTATGAAGGCTTTATTTGTGTTTATGTAATACGTCACCATTTTATTACCGGTAACTAAATCTGTAAGCCTATATAATATATTATTGCTCACATGTACATGTAAATGAATATAAGGCTGTATTACAGACCAGTTTTATTGTGTGAAATTGTGAAAATGAAATTTTCTCATCTAATAAAATCATAGTTTTTTTCTCCTGGCGCTACATGTACATGTGTATGTATCCACGAAGGCTTTATTTCAGGAAATAGTAGACCTAAAAGCTGAAATATGATTTTTCAAGAAGTACAAAAATAATGGTACATATTTGCCAGGACTTGAATTAGTGTTAAGCTTTCGGAAGCCATGATCAGGGATTCCTTATTGACTTGACTCAATGCCCAAGCCAGACTGAGGCCTCAGATATTTTGTGTGCCCTTTTTCCCCTTCTTTTCCCCATTTGTGTTGTACATTTAAGCTATAGATCTTTAAAATGTGCCCTATGATAGAAAAATGGTCTTGTACTTAAATTATCAAAATACGAAGGCCTGAATGTATCCCCCCACATGATGTCAGAATTACGAAGGGGGAGAGGCAGGGGGGGCATCTTTTAATTGTATTGGTTGACTTGTTGGGAAGCACTCACAGGAAAGTCTGTGATTACTATCGAATGGCGCACGGGAGGGAAGTATCAGTCATAGTCGTTGAAGGCTCTCGGGTGCATTCATACCGCAGAAGATAGACATGTACTTTACATTCATTATCTAGTGCAATGATAACATAATTTTGGTCAGTGTAAATGCATCAGACAATGCTTGTTTTCCAGAGAGGTTTGGTCGACTTCTCAACTCGTCTGTATCAGAAAATGAATTTAATTGACAAGAAGAATGATACTGAACATGCAGCTGATAGCAACACTGTACTCTGTAAGCCTATATGTTTTATCTTACATATTGGCCTATGTGAGGTATATAATGAAATTACTCTGAGCCTGCATCTTTAGGCTAATATGGTCATATACTTCATCCCAATTTCCTTTTCAGTTACCCATATTATTAGGCCAAAAATTGGAATCCTGTAAACTCCAGTCAAACTTGCCTATCAATTATTGATTCAAATGTGCGTGGGATTGATGAATTTACATGGCTGCATGAACTAATGTATGCGTATATTTACATTTATTCAAGTAGACAAGTAGACTACATATATATAATATTGATATTGCATCAAATGGAATTCATTCATTAATGAGTATATGGGCCCGCAGGGGGGGGGCACTCAAATTATTTTTTGATAGGATTGTGCTTTACAAACCCTGAAATGGGGGTGTAAGGAACTGACTAGAAGGGTAAAGTAGGGGGCCTTGGGAACTATAAAAATTTATATACCAGGCCGGGAGGTGTGAAAAACGGTCTGAGGAGCGGGATCCCGGAACTGTGCTACTAGGTATATGGTGATGTACGCGAGCGCTGTGCATGTGGGCACTAGTGTGCATGGCGCCGTGGTATAGAGGAAATATGAAGCGATGCATGCAGCTGCAAGCTTTGCGATGCTCGAGCTGGAAAATTTAGACAGGTCTTGGGAACTAAGAGCGGGGCGTGCGGCTTGTGAACGGAACTTTTGTCATATGGAGTATCTAGGGAACTGAAAATTAGGTCTGAAAAAGGGGTCATCGAAGCGGCACGTCCCTGTACCACCAAGACATGTGAGTGCCCCCCCCCCCCCCCCCGTAAATGGCTAGGCCTAGGTCTACTTATTTTGTTACTTGCTATTTAAGTAGGGCCTTTAGAAAAAATATGAAATCTGGTCAGTACAGTATGCATCTATGCCTATTTCAGTGAAGTCAAGATGATAATGATTAGGGGGGAAAAGCCACATTATTTTAGGTTGATTGATTCGCTAGTCTGGCCAAAAATGCATGTACATCATACGTGTAGGCCTACATGTAGAGTTTGAATGTATTGTTTTGATCATTCTCATGCTACATGTATCTCTAGTTCTTAGTATTCATACAGGGGAGTGTCAGTTTTGATAGTCAACATAGACACAGTTCTCACTACTGTCCTAAAACTAGTTTACTGGAAACTAGTTTTAACGTGTAATAAGAATGGTCAAAGCGGTCTTGGAAGAGATGTTCCAAACTGGTTCAGAAAACCACCTAGCGTAGGGACAGTGATTTTCCGTTTCTAAAAATTGCCTTTTCCGTTTCAGAAAATCTCAAATTCCGTTTCAGCATGTCTGGAAACGGAAATTCCGTTTCCCCATAGACTTTGTGTACAAGAAAAATTGACAGTTCCGTTTACATAGAAAACCAATATGCAACGAGTAGCGATGTCAAAATGCTAGCGCTGCTCAAAATTTGCATCTACCATTGTACTAACATTGCTTTAAAATCCATTTTGATCGAAGAGATTCGAGCTAAAATAAAAATTAGGGATACAAAATCAACAATATATTCTCACCTTTCATATAATAATACAATCCAATCCAAAAGTCATTTGATATAGCGCCTTTTCCTTTCGGTTACAAAGCGCTGCACACACACTAGCATTATTTTATTGTTAAATGGGATTTTATCGCTGATTTGGGGACTTTTCGGACATCGTTTTGAGCAGTCGACGACTTCCGAATATCCGCCATTTTTTATTTGATGAATCACCGTGATCATTATATTATGACCGAACGCAGAGGGCAGCAACACACGGCCGGATTCTGCCTTCTTGGATACGATCGAGTGATGGAGAGGCTCGAGTGTAGTTACAATGTGTTGATTGTCACGATTGTTGCAAATTGAGATCGTGTTTTTTCAGTTGATATTAGTATTTTGTTGAGGATTTGGGATTAATTTCTGTTGCTTTTTTGTGCATTTTGAGAAAAAACGTGTTTTCCGTGATTTTCCGTTTGAAAAGCCACTTTCCGTTTCAAACAGCCGATTCCGTGAATTCCGTCCGTTTTCCGCGATCGCGGAAAATCACTGTCCCTACTAGCGATGTAGTTATGAAGATCACTTTGCCTTGTTAAACTGGTTTTAGCGTAAGTGAGGACACAACCATTCTTCGGGAAGCGATCTTCGTACATTTTGAGCGTGCTACTCCACACACTGTGTAGATGCTGCGGTTTTGAATTTCGCACGAAACATGTCACCTTACAGAGAGCGTTCCCATAGGAACAAGATCGCTTTCCGCGAAGCAACCGTAAAGTGCTTTTTAAAAACCACTTTCAAGTATCAAGTGGGAATGCTAGCAAAGTGATCTTCCAGACTGGTTTTCTGAACCGATTTCTAGTAAACTAGTTTTGAAATTGTGTTGAGAACGGGGTCGTAGATTGATACGAACAAGGGTTTTCCACAAAATCCAGTTGGAACATTCCTTCTGATATTGAAAGTGGAATAATCATGAATACCTACCTTTTCCCCAGTTTATATATGTTGCTATCTGCATCATCAGTCACCATTAGTATTATAACATGACAGATCATGCACTTTATGTTAGTGTGAATGTGCCCATTGAAATGAGACAGGTGTGATAAACAGATGAAATAAGGCCAAGGCTAGGATTCAGTCAAACAGTTGCCAATTTGTGCATTCTGGGAAAGTCTGATTTACTTCTGCTCTCCACATAATGCCAACCATTCGCTGCATCCATTTATGTTCCAATAATCACATCCATTTAAATGCATGGAAGGTACCATACATGTACGCATAACATGGCATACAGGTACATGTACAGCCACAAACTGACTGCAGGACCGACTCTTGAATAGTAGCCAGAAAGAGTTGAATAGAGTTTGTTTACTACACGTATGATTATGAGTATAAAAACGTTGGTCAAACATATTGACATCGCAGTAGACAGGTCTTGTGCTTTTCTTCTTTCAAATTCCATGAAGTAAATTAATCAGCAATGGTCTTTGATCATACATGTAGACTAGGAATTGTGGTCAGGAATTCGAAACCTACCTTTTTTTTAGGTGGCCAGCCGGGCCACTTGACTAGGAGGTTCGGGCGGCCAAATGGAATTTCAGGTGGCCCAGATATTATCCTGTTAAGATGCATGCACATATGCATTAATAACACTTGGGGATAGCTTTAGTGGAGTGCCTCTGGCAGTCCCGCCTGCATTACATGATTATATAGCAGCAATGCTGACTTTGAACATGACGAGGATAATTATGTACAAAAACTGCCATTCATATGATAATAATATGCTATGTCCATTAACCCTACATTAAATGACATTTGACCTTGATTGTGTGACCAAAGACTGCCTATGGTAACTGCCTATGGTAAAATCACAATTAAGATCTTTCCTAAGATCAACTATTGACATCCATGGTTCTTTGCCAGGGTAATCACCCTTCTAAGTACCTAGTTCTAAGCACACCTTTTCCCACATTTCATGTTTCATGCTTGCATTCGTATTAGGCCAACAAAGCATTGATTGACTCTGAATGTGATTTGAATGAAATGTCACCTGAACACAGCATTTTGGGTATCTAGTATGACATTTGTATGGATCTTCAGTCTCATCATGTTGTCATGTGTCTTTACAGAGTTCATCACCTGGGTCATCTCCCATGACGAGAGCAAAGAGATCAAGGCTTTCCAGTCACACAGACACTCAAGCATCAGGAGGTACAGTATTTAACCAACCATTTGTTGTTGTCTTGAAATCCTTTCTTTTTTTTTCTTTTCTTCTTGTCTTTCTCCTCCGTGTTTCCCATTTAACTCAAAATTTTGGCTGACTAAATCTACCCAATCTAAGTTGTCCATGTTAACCAAGATTTGGTCTTATCATGATGTAAATGGTCATAAATATTTGTTCCATCCTAAAATCATGTCCCAACTGCTGTATGTAGGCATGTGAGTGTGACCTTTAGATGAGGTCCAGCTGAAGCTGTGTGCCCTTTATAATCTGAAGTTAAGTCCACCCTGGGACCAATTTCATAATATAATATTAACCAATTTGCAGTAACAGTTAAAAGCTACCGAAATCTGCTAATCTGATTGGCTGAAAGTAGATTTCTTTTAGAAATTGTGCATTTGTTATTATAACAAGGCTCAATGTAATAGGAACCCTAGTCAGTCTTGGACCACCTCTTTGCCCAGCCAAAAAGCTCTAGATAGATGAGGGTATAGATCTCTTATTCTAGTCACATGATTTTTGTTGTCTAAATTGCTGTTGTTTTGAAAGAATTAGAAACCAAAAATAATATTTTGAAGGGAAAAAAATGATTTTCAAAGTTGATTTTTCCAGTCTCATCATTTTTGTCTGAATTTTCACTACATGTATTTCAGAAGAATTAAAAACTAACAACATTTCAATACAGTAATGGATTTCCCATCGTCAGACCATAGACTTTGAATATCATTTCTTTGAAGGGTTCATGTCAAGTTTCTGGTTTTACAGAGTGTTCGATATATATCAGTAGAAAGATAGCAATGAACAGAAGAGTGAGCAGCCCTTCTTTGTCTATGTTTACCTTTTGTAGGGACGACAGGAGATGACAATTTCCTGGAGTCGTTGATGCCAGATGAGATCCTCATCAAAATCCTTTCCTACCTCCTAGAGAAGGATCTATGCAATGTGGCATGTGTATGTAAGAGGTTCAACACCCTTGCCAGCGATCTCACTCTATGGTACGTAGCCCACCCTCTGTGTTGCTTGTGAAATTCATTGAAAACACATTTAATGACCCACCACATATCACTAATCATAGCTATGTCCTTTATTACAAATACATATATTTCTCTAAGTGGTAATACTCAGAACTGTCAGTCTTCAAGCCTTTGACTTACTTTAGGCCCTGACTGCTTCACCTTTTAATGCTTTTTTTTCAGGATCAACTTTGTAATATACATATTGGGCTTTAGCCAACCCAATTTGGCCCTTGTGAGAGGGAAGCAACATTACCCAAAGCTAGATCGAGGGAGACTCACATTGTGCCACTTTACCCCCCCCCCCCTCGCCAATTTATTTCATTGTTGGCTGCTACTGAAGAGGATTTGCGGGGGGGGGGGGGGTAGTGTAGTTTTTATGAGTCTCCCTCTGTTAATGCTTTTGAAAAGCAGCTTTCCTCTCACAAGGGCAAAACTGTACTAGGCTTGAGCTTGTTCTGGCTTCTTTTCTTCTTCAGGCCCAATGGGTAAAACTGACTTGCATCACTGTAATGCCACATATCAAGATAATGAAAAAATGTCATTGTAGAAATCAGTTCAATTCATTGGTTCAAGGATTGGTTCAATTGTTACATTCAGTATTTGATATCCAGCTCTACACAGCTTTTGTTTGAATAATCATGGCCTCTTAAGTGCCATATTCAATTTTATTCAATTGAAAGCTACAGGATGAAACAAAGACAGATGTTCCACATATATGGTCCACAGACGGGCCACATGAATGTCTTTGTAGGAAAATGCATCTGGTTCAGCCTTGAACTCTAATTTTGGGGTATAATGATTGCTAATCTAGCGTAGTTGTGGAATATTGAGACCGTAAATGAATAGAGAGCAGCTTTAATAATTGTTGGTACACCTTTGTAAGTAGCCTGTAGACTCAATTATTATGCCTTATTACCTATTGGTCATTATCATCTTTAGAGCGAGGTTTGTAATATGCACACCATCTATATCTTTTTAGTAAATGGTTCCTTTTGCCGCCCCATGCACAACTGCAATTTGATCGTATGTTGAATGTTTGACAATAAGTACCCGACAGAAGCTTTAATTTTCAGGTGTAACTAGGGGCCAACTTCCCCAGCAAACACCCTATTACCATGTTTTTCTAATTCTCCTTTAACCTGGTTACCGTGATATTGATTATACTACGTGTACCTTAAGGTGAGGAGACAATCCGCCCTTTCGCACCGTAAAAAAAAAATCTTAATTTGAATAATGATTCCAGTGAAAAATAGGCTTATGACGAATTTTTAGCATGTGTGAAACCAATAGGGACAGTGATTTTCCGCAATCGCGGAAAACGGACGGAATTCACGGAAAAGGCCTTTTGAAACGGAAAGTGGCATTTCAAACGGAAAATCACGGAAAACGTATTTTCCCTCAAAACACACAGAATAGCAACAGAATTACTCCAAAATAACAACAAAATGAGAATATTAAATGGCCACAAAACCCCAGAAAACACGATCTCACTTCGCTACAATCATGACAATTCACACATCGTGATTGCTCTCGACATCAGCACACTCGATAGTACCCCGTGATCGTACCCGGCCGCGCGTTTCCGTTTTACACCCTGGCGAAGGCATTTTCCGGAAAAGTAGCCAAAAAGCGACTAGTGAAGAGTCTACACACGTCGCTGGTTGCATGCAGCGTGCGACACAGGCGAGTCCACCACACCGCATGCAATTTGCACAGTTACTGATCAGAGCACAGAGTTCCTCGGCACTTCATGTACAGAGAGAGCGGCAGTCAGGAGTGAAATCCGAACATGCTTTTGCAGTCGCGTTGTTTATGATAGTTTTTTTTCTAAAAATAAATTATTAACTAAATGAATAGAATGACAGACAAAATCAAAATAAACAGATACTTATAATGGAAAGACAAGACTGGTAAATAGATAGAGACAAGATAGACAGACAGATAGATAGATAGATAGATAGATAGATAGATAGATAGAAATAGAGAGGGAGAGAGAGAGAGAGAGGTGGATAGATAGATAGAAAGAGAGAGAAAGAGGGAGAGATGGATGGATAGATAGATAAACAGAGAGAGGGGGAGAGACAGAGAGGTCGATATATAGAGGGAGAGGGGAGAGAGGGAGAGAGAGAAGGATAGATAGATAGATAGATAGAGAGAGAGAGAGATGTTGGAGATAGAAATATGGACGGACAACGAGAGAGAGAGAAAAAAGACAGACAGATGCTAGAGAAGGAGAGAGATAGAGAATTTGAGAGACAGATAGATAGATGTTAGATAGATAGAAAGATAAAGAATGAGAGAGACAGAGAAGATAGACAAATTAACAGATAGATAGATAGATGAGAGATAGATAGATGTTAGATAGATAAAGAGGGAGAGAGACAAAGAATATTAACAAATTAACAGATAAGTTAAAAAAATAGAGAGAATAAGAGAAAGACAGACAGATGGATAGATAGATAGATAGAGAGAGATATTAAATAGATAATTAAAGAATGAGAGAGACAGAGAAGATTATTAACAAATTAACAGATAGAGAGAAATAGAGAAAGACAGACAGATGGATAGATAGATGGATAGAGAATTTGAGAGATAGATGTCAGATAGATCAAGAATGAGAGAGAAGAGCGACAAATTAACAGATAGATACTGTAGTTACATAGGTAGGTAGAGAGAGAGAGAAATAGAGAAAGACAGACAGATGGATGGATATATAGAGAGAGATAGAATTTGAGATAGATAGATGTTAGATAAAGAGTGAGAGAGACAGAGAAGATTATTAGATAGATAGATACTGCAGTTACATAGATAGATAGAGATAGATATATAGACAGATAGAAAGACAGACATCGGCAAGGCAAATGATCAAGGCAAACATTCGTATTGAACCTGGAAAGTATAAGCTCAGCTGCATTTGCAATTCAAGTACGTTATGTTCTGCGGATAACTTCGGTGAGGACTTTGGATCGCGCGCCCAGCTGATAATGTAAACAAATGTAGACTCTTCACTAGTCGCTTTTTGGCTACTTTTCCGGAAAATGCCTTCGCCAGGGTGTAAAACGGAAACGCGCGTACCCGCTACCCGGCCGGCCGGGTTGAGCTTCACATCGCTCAACTGCACGGTCGTGTGTTGCTGCCCTCTACGTTTGAAGACGTAACAGCACGATATCGTGGTCTTAAAATCCAAGATGGCGGATTGGCGAAAGTCGTTGACTGATGATAACGATGTCCAAAAAAAACCCAAAATTATCGATGAAATTTAATTTCACCGTAAAATAATGCTAATTATGTGAAAGGTGAGGATGTATGCATGCTAAATCAGTTTGAAAAATCATTAAATACACCAGCATAGATCCGATTAGAACGGATTCTATTGTGTTGTTGGTACACTAGCAGATACAAATTTTGGCCAGTGCGAGTGTATGTGCTTTTATTTTGCTATTCAATGTGTAAACGGAATTGTCACTTTTCCGTGTGTACAACGTCTATGGGGAAACGGAATTTCCGTTTTCTGACGTGCTGAAACGGAATTTGAGATTTTCTGAAACGGAAAAGGCCATTTTTTGAAACGGAAAATCACTGTCCCTAAACCAAACTAGAATCATGAACGCTAATCACGAATTCAAATTCTACTACGGAGGTTAATTCCAGTTTCACTCAAATTACGGTACGAGTATTCTGTGTGAAAGGTCCGATGATTCTAAAGACGAATTGCAATCATCATTACAATGATGATTCAAGATTCAAGTGTGAAAAGGCCCTTGGCCAAATCTTGATAAGAATGGCATGTCTTCATTTGATTGATACCATCAAATGAAGAATGATTTGAAAAGTGAGCGAGAATTCCCATAGCTGCAGCTTTAGAACTATGAAATGCTGCAGGCTATTATGAACTAATGTCGTACAGTCTGAGTGGAAAGCATGATTGAATATTTTACAGAGTAGTTTAAAGCAAGGTTTATGTGACCTATTTTTTGTAGGACCTCACCCAGTTAGAGTTGTAATAATTTGCATTTGAATACTTAGGCTCATATTCTGAAGTCTGCTTTCATTTTATTAGACCAAGGACAAACTCTATGCTAAAATTATGGGAAGCAGAAAATGTCAAAGATTGTTATTTTTAATGTTTACTTCCATCTTTCCTCAAGCTTTAATATTGGTAGTGAAGAAAACAATTTTAAGTTATTGTTCCCAAACAGTTACTAATAATTTATGTGTCAAATTAGTTGATGAATTAAACTTGTATTGCTAGAGATTTGTATGACATTTGGCATTCCATAGTTAAACCACAATTTTAAACTAATGATTAAATAATTCCTGAGTTCAGAATACTATTAAGAGGCAATGATGGCAAAAGCTTTCACTTTTTGAGTGAGAAAAAGTCCTTATTACCATAAAGATGCCCTTGACAAAGTTTCAAAGAACATTTTCCATTTCATGTATCACTATCGTGACCATCACCATCATGAGAGCATTCATAAAACAATTCCTCTGTGATTTTCACTGACTTTAGTTATAAGCTACTGAAATCCTTGCATCTGATTGGCTGAGAACAAATTAGTGAAAATCACTGGCAGGATGCTTCATGAAACACTCCCCAGTTCTTGTGGACCTTTGCCATCTCCGTAATTTCCATCTTCCAACCAGTGTGTTGGCTCAGTAGGTAGAGCGTCCGTCTCACAACTGGGAGGTCGGGGGATAAAGCCCTGCCGCATCAGACCAAAAGATGTTTGAAGATGGGAGTTGCTGCTACCCTGTTTGGCGTTCAACGGTTAAAGGGATAGAGCCTCGTCGATCTGGCACTGTATAGCGGCTCCCAGGCCCACGATCAATTGGGCAAAGCAAATTTTCGGAGTATTTCAATTCATATCTATTTCAAACAATAAAAAAAATAAAAATGTGGAAAAAAAGAATAAAATAACATTTGAGCCCCTTAAACCCATTGTTAAACTAGAGAACCCTGTCCCCCCCCCCCGCCCCCCCGCCCTCGTTTTCTAAACTGCCAGTTCAATGTACTACAGTATTCTAAACACAACAGTCTGTGTTCTTTGATGACTTGTACAAAACTATAGTAAAAAAAAAACAGAGTTTCCATGTAGATACGGCATGACAAACAAATGCTTAATGTTCCAAACAGGTATGATGTGCAGATTTTTCACTTATAAATTATGTATATTTTTAATTGATTTTGCTTTGATTTTCATGATTTTCACTGTATTTCCTGTCATTATTTGTTTGCCTGAAAATGAGCATTTTCCATGAAATTCTGTGAATTCTGCATTCTTCCTGGATTCCATGAATTTTTCTTTCGCTTTAGTTGCAGGAAACTTGGACTCTAGTTTACTGCAGCAAAGATCAGGGGGGTGTTTCACAGAGTCGTGCTCAAACGCTGACACACAAATGATATGTAACGCGCAATCATGTTGATTAATACCCAGTAGTGTGAGTCTTCTCAGCTTGATTTCACCACTGCAGCGATTCTTTATATACCAGCACATGAAACCGGATTTTTAATTGTGACTCTTAAGTCATACCTATCCCTTTGTTAAACACCCCTCCCCCCACCAGAAGGCCCCTTGATAGAATCTCAAGGACTAAGATAATTTCAGAGCCATTTCTACCGTGTTTACACAGTGACACGGCTCGGGGGTTCGACACGCGAGCCATGCTCAACACGGCAATTTTATGCTGTGTAAACGCGATCAGTGTGATCCGCGAGCCGTGTCGAACACGGCTTTTTTGATCCGCCAGAATCGTAGGTTTCAACCCGCGAGCCGAGTCAGACTCGGCAATTGTTTCGTGTGTAAACAGAAAGCCGTGTCGAACTCTCTTGACCAGGTCACTGCGCGCGCTTTCACTTTTGGCATTGTTGTTCGCACGGACAAGATTCGATTCCGGCGTTGAATTTCCCGCGTTTAATTTGCGACGTCATAATTCTTCCGTTCGAGATCCGCGAGCCGTGTTGAACTAGCCTTTTTATATGTACATATAAACGCGATCTCTGATCCCTTCTTCGCAGTGTTCAACCCGGCTCGCGGATTCAACACCCAAGCCGAGTCAATGTGTAAACACGGTATCAGTTCATTTAAATTTTTTTTTTTTTTTTTCATTGTAGGAAACGTTTGTACCAGTCTGTATATGAGCTATCTCTTCCCCTTCTGCGACCAGGGCCAACCAAATTCAAATTTGTCCAACCAGACAAGCTAGATGTGCCAAACATATGGAAAGAGAGTTTTAAAACTTTGGTATGTATATACGTATGTTACTAACACTCTACTGATTTTCGTTTGTTCTATTGTTTTTTGGTAGTCATAGAAAATGAGCACTTGTGAAAACTTGCCCTTTTAACTGAAAAGGATTTTTGTATGTTGTATGATTTTGAGTAATAGACCTTGATCCATTGACTTCATCGTACCGCCATCTTAGAGGTTGAAACCATTACCTTGAATGTGTTGGTGATCTACAGTTGGCTGATCTCTGACAACTCCGTTTACGCATGATCCTATATCCTCTGAGGGAGGGCGCTATGAGATCATGACATCATTCATAAGGTCTATAAGATAACAGTTACTGAATGGCGATCAGATTGTAAATGGCTTTTTGGAGTTGCAAAATTATTTAGTTATCCATTTTATGTTACGTTGTCGGGTTTTAGTGTTAAGTATTCATTTTTGTTCTATTGAGCCAGGCCATTCAGTTTGTGCTGAGTGTAACCCTTTAGATTTTTAGATTAAACGTTAGCCTTTTAATGATGCAAATTTCTAAAGGAAAATTTAAAAAAAAGAAGAAAGCTTAATGAAATTGAAATAGTGTTTAATTTAGGTGACACAACATTTGTTCTTATAATAATTGCTCCGGGCTTGATTTTACATCTGAAATGAAGTGCAAGATAGTCTCTGTTTCTCAAATAATGTTACGTACATTAGCTACTTGTGTTTGGGTCAAATATTTTCATCAAACAGTGTGGAATTAGATATACAGATGTAATTTAATGAAGCAATGTTTTTCTTATTATTCATTTGATAGGAATTTTTAAGCTCATTTGCTGTAATTTGACAAATTTATTTAAATGAAAGTAATTAAAATTTAATTTTATGAAAGTAACTTTAACTGTTTTCTTTTTACTGCTGAATGATCGTGTAGAAAGATATCTGATTGATGGAGTTTGACCAATTGTCGAGGCAAACATTGATATAATTAATAGCACTTGACATGGAGAAGACGAGTCATACATGTATTCCTGCTATCAGTTTAAACACATGCTAAAACCTTCTTTTGAAAATTTTGTCTATTCCAATGGTATACATGTATGCCATAGTTACATATATATATCCTTAGTAATACATATTGTTTGATTTTTGTTAGTTTCGTAGTATTTGAATTTACGATGCATTTGGATTTACGATGCATTTGGATTTTCCTCTTAACACCAAAATGCGAAAAATTCTTTACATTATTTTGTGAATAATGAATTTCATTATACGAATTGCATTAAGATGTGAGTAGCCATTTATCCCATGTTTTCTCTACCCGACTCTCAGTACTCAGCTGTCCACGTCAAGCCAGGCTATGCCGCCTACATGCATGATTCTCCTGAACTATTCAAGGGCCGTGATATCCAGTACTACGACACGATAGACGAGGCACTGTCATCGGTGGAGGGTAACGAATACACCCTGATCTTGGTTCACGAGGGTGTTTACACCGGAGAGTGGCTGTACATAGACACACCCGTCTGTATATTAGGAGCTGGTATGTATCCACTATTGATGATGGCAAGGGCGGATCCAGGATTTTCCAAGAAGGGGGGGGCCAAATTTTTCGGAGGAAAATTTTTGACAAAAAAGAAAAGGTTCAACCACAATTTAGGGATAGTTTGTACCAGAAAAATTTGACAAGCAAAAAAAAAGTCTTCGATTTCAAGAGAGGGGGCACACCTCTCTTTTAATGCCATTTTTACATTACAAATTTTTAATTTTGCTTCTCAAAGAGAGGCAAGTGCCCCCCCCCTGGATCCACGCCTGAATGATGGGTAATACAGGTAAAAGTGGCTCCTTCTACACTTTTGCAGTTCCTGATTATCCTTTAATTCTAGCAATTAATCATGTGGATCATGATTAAAGAGAGAAAAATATGCGAGAACTGATACGAACCCCAATGCATTGTGTGGAAAATTTCCTGAAGAATATATGTATAGTTTCAGCCAATCATTTCAAGCTCTTAATTGGGCAACACGGCGATATGCGAGTAAGCAAATTTTTGTGAAGCTGTTAAACCATTACTGTTGACCCCTGGGCCCCATCTTACAAAGAGTTATGAGAGATCCAATCAACCACAACTCAGTTACGCAATGTCAACACCTACAATGTATGTTTCTTGAAGGTCAAGTCCACCTCAGAAAAATGTTGATTTCAATCAATAGAGAAAAATCAGACAAGCACAATGCTGAAGATTTCATCAAAATCGGATGTAAAATAAGAAAGTTATGACATTTCAAAGTTTCGCTTATTTTTAACAAAATAGTTATATGAACGAGCCAGTTACATCCAAATGAGAGAGTTGATGATGTCACTCACTCACTATTTCTTTTGTTTTTTATTGTTTGAATTATACAATATTTCAATTTTTACGAATTTGACGATTAGGACCTCCTTGCCTGAAGCACAAAATGTTAAAAATAAATGGAATTCCACGTGTTCAGGGAGGAATGAAACTTCATTTCACATGACAATGACGAGAAAATCAAAATATTTCATATTTCGAACAATAAAAAACAAAAGAAATAGTGAGTGAATGACATCATCGACTCTCTCATTTGGAGGTAGCTGGCTTGTTCATATAACTGTTTTTGTGAAATGAAGTGAAATTTTGAAATGTCATAACTTTCTTATTTTACATCCGATTTTGATGAAATTTTCAGTGTTATGCTTGTTGAATTTTTCTCTTTTTATTCAAATCAAGTTTTTGTTGGGGTGGACTTGTCCTTTAAAAATATTCTCTAGATATGATGTTTATTCATATTCATAGTTTCTTGACAATGCAGTATGCTCCTCTTTGCTTAGAAAGGACATTGTGTACATTTCCCAACAAAAAAATTATGACATTGATAGATTTCCATATACTTCAGGTTGATCAGATCAGTCAAATCTTTGTAAGACTGAGCCCTGTTCTTCGAAATGATATGAAAATAATTCAAAAGCTCACAATGGAAAGCATTGGGTACATAAGATTTCCTTTTAAAAAGAATGATTCTGCACATGCTCAGTATGAAATTCCCAGTGGACAGAGCATGCTCAGATCCTTCACTTCTGTCACCCCTTCTAAGCTCCCCATTCCCTTTTTATGAAGATGTTTCTGATCGCCATGGTAAACTTGATATTCATCTGTTTTATTTGTTTTTACAGCTCCTGGTCACATTCCAGACAGCGTGATTGTTGAGAACAGTAAAGAGTCTACGTTTAGGTTCATTGAAGGATGTGAAGATGCATATCTTGGTTATATTAGTATTAGGGTAAGTAATAATAATAATAGGCATTTATACAGCGCCATCTATCTAGAAATATTCTATTCCGAGGTGCGTTATTATTATTATTACCCTGGCTTTAGCTCGAGCTGCCTCTCAGCGCTCATGCATTCAAGGAATTAATCCTGCCGGGTACCCATTTACCTCACCTGGGTCGAGTGCAGCACAATGTGGATACATTTCTTGCTGAAGGAAATTACGCCATGGCTGGGATTCGAACCCACGACCTTTTTGTTTCAAATTCAGAAGACTTATCCACTAGGCCACAACGGCCACAAGTAATGCGCATTCTTCATGTTAATCTTCTACGCTCGACTATTCCATATACATCTATTGATCAGCTCTTCAATTATGTAAGGAAATGAAAATGAGAAAGATTATGTGATGTATCTGGATTATGGTTCATACATGGTTGTTAATCCTTTTATGCAGATGTACATGCATGCAATACTTCTATATTTTACTTTTTTGTTTAATCATTATACCCTCTTTTATGTCACCAGGAAAAAAAATATATTTTAAGTAAGGAGGAGTTTGATTTTGGAGAGTATGGTATGATATGCGAATGGTGGTTGCCCAAGTTTGTGTCATGTAATTGATTATTAATTTTTGTTAAATAATTATAAATCAAACCATGATCAATAACCGCAATCTAGATGGACTAAGTCGTCTTCAGTGACAGCTTCTCAATGTTCATTATTTGATCTGGGGCCCGTTGCAGAAAGAGTTGCAATCAATCGCAACTCTAAAAATCACGCGCAACTTGATTTTCAACCAATCAACAGCGCGCATTTGGGACTTGCGATTGATTTTTTGACTTGCGTTTAAACGCAACTCTTTCTGCAACGGACCCCAGACTTTCATTATGTAGTAGATGATTTGAGTTCATGGGTCCACCATAGGGTAGAGTGCAGTTTTTAAGATTAAGTTTAAGTGGACGTTATGGCCCTTATTCTGAAGTCGGGTTTAACTTTAACTCAGGTTTAAAAGTGTGGTTTAAGTATGGATAGTCAATTGCTACATAAATCACTAATGGTAGAGATATCATATTTCAGCTCATTTGGCTCTCAAGTCATTCATGATTGTCCAGGAAGTATAAATAAATGATTGTCTTCACCATCGATGAATCAGGAAAGAGCACAGTAAACATGAGAAACGTACAACTTAATAGAAATTTTGACACCTTTGGCTTCCCATAATTTTAGCACAGAGTTAGACCATGGTCTAAGTCAAACCTGACTTCAGAATACGGGCCTCAGTGTGCATTGGTTCAAAATGTTTATCAGTCTCGTATTTGCTGGCGTACAACCAACCAAATAGGCATTGAACATTATGCAAGAGTGAGTGAACATAATGAATCAAGACATGAATTAGTATTGCCTTTTCTTGAAATCTGTATAATCTGTATCTTCTTGGATGGGTCATTCTCTTTGCAGTTTAATCCCGAAAGCAACTCCAATCAACCACATCACAAGCACTCATGTGTAGAGGTTGATGCCAACTGCTCGCCAACCATCGATAGCTGTAATATAAGGAGTAGATCACAAGGTAGGGTCATTTATTAATTTTTTTATCTGAATCGGTTTGTTGGATATGTCTAGGTTTCCATTGTTGACCCATTCATGCAAAGTATGCTTACTCATACAAATTCCCACCAAATATATAATCCATATAGTTTTTCTCTTGCCCTTTTAACACAGGATTTTCTTAACCCCGGACTATCGCTAACCCCGTACTATCCTTAATCCCGTACTATTTTTTTTTCCTTTTCACACATGCCAAATTGTTATTGCTAACCCCGGATAAGGAATGCTTGCTTTTTACACACGAAACTCGCTAACCCGGACTAGTGGTTTTTGTCGATCATTCGTAGTACAAGTGCTTCACTCGTACACTTTTTACACACGCTACAATTTCCTTAACCCCGTACTATAGGTGGGGCCAAATTGCCATTTAGCCCCACCTATAGTACGGGGTTAAGCTTAGCCCACTTTCGTTTTACACATGCGATCTTAACCCCGTACTATTGCTCTTAGCACCGCAATTGGTGGGATAACCCTGCTTTTTTGCAAGGCCAAATAATCCCGTACTATAGGTGGGGTTAGCCCACTTTGCAAAAACGCTGTGTAAAACGAAAGTGGGCTAAGCTTAACCCCATACTATAGGTGGGGCTAAATTGCCATTTAGCCCCACCAATAGTACGGGGTTAAGGAAATTTTAGCCTGTCTAAAAAGGGTATTTGTTTATTTGGAATTTAATCATTCACAATATGATATATTTGTCAAGTTTGCAGAGTTTATGGCGGTTGGAGACCAGGAAAAGAACCTGTTGTAAAGTGGTAAAAACAGGAAAGGTCATTATGAACCTCAAAAGCACTTAAAAGAGTACTCCGTCCTTGCTTGATCAAATGATTGTAAATTAGATTACGACTCGAGAGGATTCATTTCTTAATAGATTTAATTCAGAAGAAACTATGTTAAACAGTCTTGTCTTGCAGGAAATAATCTTGTATGCAACTTGAGTAAAATAACAATTTTTTTATGTGGGTGGTTTGCGTGACACACTTAGGTGAAGGTGAGAAGAAGCCGTCACGGTATCTATCAAGAACCATTGATGATTGTACATAGACCTAGGGCAGGAAATCAACCATTTCCTCCTGCCCTCAAACTAGCCATTTGACACTCCGAGAAACCATTCATTTCTTGCTGCTACCGTACAAAGTGAAGACATGGCTCAGTCAATAGTAGCTGACTCTCACAGGTGGAATATATGTCCAAATGGGAAGAAATACAATGGTCCTAGTAAAACATTCTGGTAAATTGCTTATATACAGTGGGTACTCAGAGAGCTCTGCAAAGTCGTATTGATTTTCAGTGTTTATTACTGAAAAATGATAACACTCCTCTTCTGTAATAGTGTGACCTTCGTAGTTGAAAATCAACACACTCCACCCTACTGATGGGTTCATGCAAAATAATGATATCTAAAGTTTCAGTTTTATGTGTTGTCCTATGGTATTTTTTTGAAAATACCAACTTCCTCACTAAAATACTGATTTTCAGCTTTCAAAATACTGAAATGTACAATGATTCTATAGTGATGTTGTGTCACAGAAAAAGCTACAAATTAGAAGCTATAGATTTTTGACACTGTAGTAGCTTTTTGTTTACAAGTCAACACAAGTAGCTTTTGGTTTACAAGTCAACACAAGTAGCTTTTTGTTTACAAGTCAACAACTGCAACCCATTTGTATTTCCTGCCCTTCTTGTCTTTCTTTCTTTTCCACCTTGTCTTGTTTACTATATCTGCTTCTCAATACACTAGTACATTCCTGTTTGATCTTTACATACTCCTTGTTTCCGGAGTATGCCCAAATGAACAAAATCACATTGGAATCTGAGACTACACATGATATTCCAGATTTGTGGAATTATCTCCCTTAGGGATATGCGATGTTATCTGCAGCATACATGCACATACCAACTCGTAATATTGTTTTTATTGTAGTAGTTCAACTGCTTTTACAGAAAATTTGAAATTTTATTCAGGTACACAATCTGAAAAGTTTACCTCTTTTTTTTCAGTAAGCTTTCACTTGCAATTCTGCAAGTGTCATCAGTCCTAAGAATTATACTTTTTTTTTGCTAAATTTGATAATGGGTTAATATTGACAACTAAATCTTAAGCTTTTTTAGAATGGTTTGAACAGGTTTTTGAAATATTCATGACTTTGTGTAGCCCCCTAACATGCACCTATGCATAATTGGGTGGTCCTTTTTAGGACCAACATTTGCCCAAGTAAGATACATGGTGTACCGTGAAACCTACTACACTATTCTTCTTCGCCATGGAAACCTTCAAAAGTTATATTATATCTAAATAAATATTTATGCATGAATATATGTATTAATTATCATTTATGGGTATTTGTTATTTTGTTGTGATAGAAATGAGTGAAGATCATTTGATCATGCCTTTCCTGTCTTGTATACTCAGTTTCTATTTATTTACAGGAAGTGATACTATCAGCAGTGATTATAGGAAGCATATCAGATTCTAAACTTTATGAAAAAATGGCTTCCATACAAAAGCTCTTGAACAATTCAAAGCATGTTGGGGATTATTTAATTCTGACAAATTTTTGAAGTACATTGAAGTAAACTACATGTATGCAAATATTTATGATGTTTATTGGATTGATAATTGAATGTAGGAAGGAATGAATGATGAAATTATAGATCGGAGGCCACGTCTTACAAAGATTTGCGATTGATCCAATCAATCACAACTATGGATAGCCAGCAACGTCAACATCTGAAATGCATGTTTGTTCAAAATATTTTCTAACTATGATGTATATTTATACATTCATTGCTTTCTGAAAAGTCAGCTTTGAAATTTCCTGTAGAGAATATAATTATTGATGGATTTCTATAAAATTGAGGTTAATTGGATCAATCGTAACTCTGTGTAAGAAAGGACCAAGATGCAATGAAAAGGACTTAGTATACAATAATACACATCATATAGGGCGTTAGTAGGAATTAAATTCAAAAGGTATCTTTAGCATTTCTAATATGCCTGAGGTGAAGGCAAGGGCTTTTGGACTGTTCCAACGGTAACAAGTGTGTGTGACTTTTATTCTACTGCCCAAGTAAAATGTATAACAAGATAGTGAGGGGGACCCTATATGATTTAGATTACATACATTTTCTTTGCTCAGTTTCTAGATTATTTATGATGATGAAATATTTTTATTTTCTATTCTATTCTACCTCAAATTCCCTGTTTTAATGCCTCCTAAATGACCTCAACATAATTTCTACTAAAATCTATAGGAAGACTGATTTAATTCTTGTTACTAACACCAGAACCAAACACCAGACAGACAAAAGCTATTACTTAATTACCAATGGCATACCGATAGGTCGGTTTGGAGTCAATTTTGTTGGTGTTAGTGGCAACATCTTACCAACCCTTAGAGGACAAGTCCACCCCAAAAAATAGTTGATTTGAATAAAAAGAGAAATATTCAACAAGCATAATACTGAAAACTTCAACAATCAAAATCTGATGTAAAATAAGAAATTTATTGACATTTTAAAGTTTCGCTTAATTTCTCAAAACAGTAATATGCACATCCTGGCTGGTATGCAAATGAGGAGACTGGTGATGTCATCCACTCACTATTTCTTTTGCATTTTATTATATGAAATATTCTAATTTTCTCTTCATTGTCAATTAAAATAATGATTAATTCCTCTCTGAACATGTGGAATTTGCATTGTGTAATACAATATGGTTCAGTCAAGTAGTTGGTCCTTATTGTCAATTCTGTCAAAAATGAAATATTGTATAATTCAAGCAATAAAATACAAAAGAAATAATGAGTGAGGGACATATCAAATGTCTCATTTGCATGTCATTAAGTTGTGCATTTCACTGCTTTGTTAAAAATAAGTGAAACTTTAAAATGTCATAACTTATTTTACATCCAATTTTGATAAAATTTTCAATGTTAATGCTGGTTCGATTTCAACATTTTTTCTGGGTAGATTTGACATCTAAATAAGCAATTTGTTGTGGTTGTTCTCTGCGTCATTTCTCTTCATCCATTTGTGGTGTAATTCTTCCAAAATTTGTCAAGTCACTCAACTGAGCTGCTGTGGGATTAATTTCAAAGACTTGAGCCCTCTCTCACCTGCTGTACCTCAGTTTTGTCACTAGCCATTAGTCTCAGGTTCTCTCTTGACAGTTCCAACTTGTCCTTCTGTACACCTTGTCTTGCAGGCTCCCCTCCCCCTCTTTTCCTCCCCTACCCCAGTCTACCCTTCCCCTCTCTTCCTCCCTTCCCCTACCCCCATCTCCTCCCCCTCTCTTTCTCCCCTACCCCATCCCCCCTCTCATCCTCTACCTCCATCTCCCCCTATTCATCCCCTACCCCCATCTCCTCTTCACATCTCTTCCTCCCCTACCCCCATCTCCCCCTCTCTTCCTCCCCTATCCCCATCTCCCCCTTCCCCACTCTTCCTACCCCCATCTCCCCTCCCCCTCTCTTCTTTACCTACCTCCATCTCCCCCTTCCCCTTTCTTCCTCCCCTCCCTGTCTCTTCCTCCCCTACCCCCATCTCCCCCTCCCCCTGTCTTCTTTACCTACCTCCATCTCCCCCTACCCCATCTCCCCTCCCCCTCTCTTCCTCCCCTACCCCTCATCTCCCCTTCCCCTCTCTTCCTCCCCTACCCCCATCTCGCTCTCCTTTCCCTTTCATTTAACACTCCCTCTTTGGAAGCTCTCTCTTAAATGGGGGCACAAGCATAAAGATGATTTGTTCATGTTCCCCAGTATTTTGGCAATATTATTGAAGAAAATTGATATGAAATCTTGATTGATCAGTGATCTTGCTGTGATTTGTGCTTTTCATTAAACAAATGTGCGCAAATCGTGATGTCACTTATCCACATTAATCCTGATGAATTGGTTTACGTAAGTAAAAGTGGACTCAACGCCATGTATTGATTGTACATCTTTCAAATGTGATCACAAACCTCATTTAAACACTAGAGTCTCCTGAGATCTTTTTCGTACATAGTTCTACTGATTTCTCTGTATTCATTATTCTTGGGATTCATCGATCAATTATTTTTTTTCCTTCAATTTTTCAACTCTCATGCAATGCCAGTTCTATTGTGTCAATCTTAGGAAAAAATTGGTTGTCCCACGTGCCTGTCATAGAAGTAGAGTAATATGAAACGCATGAATTGCAATCATTTTTACATGACAACCCATTGTCAAGTATTGTTCATATTTGTTCTGCATACAGTGGGTGCTGCAGTAAGTGTGAGCGGCAGGAGAGCGTCACCTACCATCAAGAACTGCGTCATCAGCGATTGTGAAAATGTGGGACTCTTCATCAACGACCATGCAGAGGTGAAAATACTTCAGAGTTTATAGATTTCAAGTGTTAAGCTGTAGTTCAATTTATAACGTATCCTAGCCTAGTCTTCATCATTTAACATTTTTCATGCCGATGGTACATGTAGTTACTGTGACCGTAATGAATTCAATTAAGTGTTTCTATAAATAAACAGAGGAATTATCAGCGATAAACTGTATAAAATGGCAACCCTATGCTATGTTTGATGCAGCTGCTCTCAAAGACCTTAAAGGCCTATGAAGAGATTCATCACAATTCAGGCTTGTCATTTGTATCTTTTGTCATATTGATATGACTCATGTTGAATGCCATGCAGTAGAAGGGGGGGATGAAGGTCCATCTGTAAATGAATCCTGTTCATAGATCTTATATCAGGACCCAGTATCATGCAGCTTAGAGATCGATCTTGAGGCTGGCTTTTACGATTGATCATGCATGATAATCAATGCAATCATACGCTGGTACCAGCCCCACTACTGATCTCCAAGCTTTATGTTGCAAGACCAGACCTGAAATCGAAAATTCAATTTGAAAAATGCCTTTTATGAGAAACTGATTGAAATTATTTTGTTGGAGAGTAATGATAATGGTGTATTGCTAGTTTTTTGTTGCAGTAGTTTTGAAACCTCATACCTCAAAACGATATCTAAATTTTTTTTTAATGATATTGGGTCAGAAAAATCTGGATAGAATTCTTTCTAGGCAAAAGAACGTTGCTTCTCAATCTGTTAAAAGTCTAAAATCAAGCTTCTTTGGTTGGAAGGTTTTGATACCCCAGCTACAATTTTATTCTGAATGTATTATGATTTCACTGCTCTTGTTAATACAGGTGAGTAATCTTTATTGTGATTGTCATTATCATCTTCATCACTATCAATGTCATCATTATCATCATTATCATCATCATCATCACCACCACCACCATTACCACCACCATCATTACCTCCATCATCATTCACATCATCATCGCCTTCATCATTATAATAATCATCATCATTACCACCATCATCATCATTACCACCATCATCATCACTATCATCATCATCATTACCACCATCATCATCACTATCATCATCATCATTACCACCACCACCGTCATCATCATCATCACTATCATTATCATCATTACAACAACCAACACCATTATCACCATCATCATCATCACTATCGTCATGTTTTCTCCATCATTTATGTTTCAGGGTCTCTACCTTGACAACGAGATCAGTGGTAATGCATTGGCAGGGATCTGGGTGAAGAACTATGCAAACCCTATCATCAGGCGTAGTCACATTCACCACGGTAGAGATGTGGGTGTCTTCACATTCGATAATGGCATGGTAAGGAGGATCATGTTTCTAGATGTCCATCCTCGATCATTTTGAGATGTCATGAAGATCATATAAAATCAAACATTAGTTTTGACTTTCTCTACCTCTTGAGATTCCTAAATAAAAAAAAATGGCTTAATATGGAACTTAAGGGGATTCAACCTTGGATGTAAATCAAATGTTGTGTTGGAAAAGAGAAAAATTCTAAAATTAGATTGGTGAAAGTTGGAAAGAAATCGGACAAGCAATAAGAACGATATGGCTGCTTTGAAGTTGCGATCCCTAAGACTGTAGATTTCAAATTTGCAACTGGGTAAGTAAATGATGACAAGGGGCAAACACAACTTTCCCTTGTAGGCCATGTACTTATCGGGATTTTGTGGTTTTCTCCTTAGTACCTATTCCCCTGGGGCAGTAATCAAAATATAAACCAGGCAGTATATTGTTTTATGTCCTCTTAAAAGAAAAATGAAATTTAAAATTAAACTTTTGAAAAAAATGACATTTTAGCCATTTTATGTATTGAAATAAGTGAAAGAGTATTCCTTGCCTTACATCACTATGACAGAATAATGCAGCCAATTTGAAGTCTCCAATTGGTATAGTAATTGCCAGTGTTTACAACTTTTAAAAATTCTTAACTTTCTCTTTGTTGGTCTGATATTATTCAAACTTTCACCTATCAACTTGTCCGATTCTTTTTTTCCCTCTAAAACAACTTTTTACTCGTGTTGCATTCCCTTATTTTCACTCATTAGTTGTCAGTTTGCAAAGATTTTATCTTGACATTTCAAATCACTGGAGAGTATGAAATTGATATGATACAAATAGTACAAATAATGCACAGGAATATTGTCGATGATGTAAGAAGCACATGACTTGCCGAGTGCCTCTAGCACCAATGTAAGCACCCAAGATTCCTGCATAGCCATTTAACCTCTGCATGATACGTTTTATAAAATGGGTTAGCGATATTATGTATTTGGCTATTTAGGCTGAAAAATTGTATGATTTTGAAGTATTGCATGGCCTATTAGGCAAGGCCAAACATTCCTTTATGACATTATCACTACTATGAAGATGAATTGTATGCGCCTTATGTGTGCGGTCACGAAAACCTGACCTCATATAGTCTTGTCTTACAAAACCTCTGCATTATTTTGTGTACTTGTCAGAGCATTGGCTTTTATATGTTAGAAACATACGCAATGTTGCGAGTTCCTCCTGGTCTTGTGTTGCATTCTAACGCATATCAATGTGCAATAAACGCATACTCCTGACCTGTTTAATTAAATGCTCTGATCCTTAACATACTTTATAGAATTTATTTTGTTTGATATTTTCAGGGTTACTTTGACCGGTGCGACATCCATCACAATCGTATCGCGGGCTTTGAGGTGAAGGCCGGAGCTAACCCAACCGTCGTTCATTGTGAGATCCACCACGGTCAGACCGGTGGCATCTACGTACATGAAAACGGTAGAGGAGAGTTCATAGAGAATAAAATCCATTCCAATACCTTTGCTGGAGTCTGGGTGACGTCCAACAGCGATCCAACGATACGGTAAGATCGTTGCTCATCCTTAAAAAAATTAACTTTGTTTGAACTTTGTTTGGCCCAACCAAACCGACCCCAGTGAAACCTGCAGACTCAGTATTCTTTAATTCATATTTGACCACCAAAAAATGTGCTTGATGACCCTCATTTTCCTTCATGTTTATTTTTTTCCAGGTAAAGAACCAAGCTGTTTAACACTGTCCTGATAGTTATCCTATCTCAATATATCTGAATAAAATAAAGATAATAAAAATAAAGATAGGAAATGACAGTAGAACATTGTACATCATAATCAAATGACACTTTTGCATAAGCAACCCTTGATCTCCATGTAAAGATAGATCAATCAGCTCTTTCATTTCAAACCTGAAAACAGAGTAAGTAAATATCAACCAATCCAATTTTTTTCTCCATTACAGCCAACAAACATTCTAGTAAAGAGCCAATAGTCCGTCCATGATAGGAACATTGAACTGTAGGAATAGGTTTTTCAAAATGGCCCTAAGCAATAATAATAAACTCTCCTGCTTGTGCTTATCTGTGTTTGCAATCTAGAGTGTAATCGTTTGCAGCTTTAATTTCATGATTTCACAAAGATCATATGTAACTGTACAAGATCTAGATCCATGATGATATAGTGATAGTTAGTCTTGGTTTTCAAGACTTTTTTGTGGAATTAGGCTTTACTGAATCTACTTACGATAATCTTAAATATATAGGCCATTATCTGTTTTATTGCCATGCAGTTTAGAGGCAATACACATGTTTTTGTAATGTGTGTTTATTGGCTGTGATGTTTCATTCATTTGAGAGTAGCTATCCCCGCCCCGAAATAAATTGTGATTGAAAATGGATAATGTTTATGATTTTTATTTTTCTTTATCATCTATGATTATTTACCTTGAATTATGATTGATTTGTTGTACATTGTATTCAAATCGTTGAAAATACCTAAAAATGAAAAAAAATGCTATTTTTTTATTTAGGGGCAATGAAATATTCAATGGTCACCAGGGAGGCGTGTACATATTTGGAGAGGGGCGTGGCCTGATCGAGCACAACGACATTCACAGTAACGCACTGGCAGGAATCCAGATTCGCACTAACAGCAATCCCATCATTAGGAATAATCGTATTCATGACGGTCAACATGGCGGCATCTATGTGGTACGTACATCACAGATTATTGTAGTAATGATGATAGTTCTTTATTTACATTGGCATAAATCTTCCGGACATCCTTGGATTTGCAGTAGCTTATCATGATCATCAGAGAAAAATACTACTAGTTCCATGAAAAATGCTCTATAGATTTATTCTGAACTATTCACTCCTAAATGAATGACTGGAAATATGAACCAAAAGAAAATAAGGCTTGTACAATATCTGATGATTGAATGTTGATTTTTTTTAATCATTTTGTTATTTTTAATTCTGTACAGCATGAGAAAGGTAAGGGGTTAATCATAGAGAACGAGGTTTACAGCAACACATTGGCTGGTGTATGGGTTACTACAGGTAGCTGTCCGGAGCTTAGAAGAAACAGAATCCACAGTGGTAAACAGGTCAGTAGAACTTCCTCTTGCTTTTCTTATAGAAAATTTCTATCCTTTCTTTCTGAAATACATAGGTTGACTTCGTTAATTAGAGGTGTGAATTGCTCTTTTGTGTAATCTGTATAAATGCAGTATTGCAGTAAATTAGGGGTGTCTGTGTGTTCAGCCTTTTAGCTGATTTCAGCTTCTTTTTTTTCAACTTTTTTCTGTACAAAAATATAGGAGCTTTCACAGTTTTTGTTGTCACTCACATCCCCATGTATAGTTGATGGTGGCTCAATTTGTTGACTATGTTATGTTATTCTATGTTATGTTAGTTTCCTGATAAGCTAATCATTGAATATGTTGCGCTACCTTTTCCACCTACCTCTCTCTCTTTCCTTTTTTTATTACTATCATTTTTGATGCCATACACGATTTTAAAAAAAAACGTAGAGAAATCAAATAATTTATAATTGGTTTTTAAAAAAGAAGAAAATAATAAGAGAGTAAAAAAAAATTAATGTTATCCTTGGGCCAGGCCTCACAAAAAGTGAAACATTTCTTTTCCCAAGAGGCGTGTGAGTCTTCACAGAAAAACCATTGAGAATCCATTTATCTCTCTCTCTCTTTATGTGATGTCATAATATAGTACTGTTAAATTAGTTTTCTTTTCAGGGACTTTTGGCCTTTGGTATTGTTAGAATTGACCTGTGTATTCTCAAAATCATATTTTCAGTTGTTGCATTGCAAGACTAATATGCCTCGCTCTGCTCTCTCTCTCCCTCCATCTGTTGTAGGTTGGTGTGTACTTCTATGACAACGGCCACGGTACGCTGGAAGATAATGATATCTTCAATCACATGTACTCCGGTGTTCAGATCAGGACCGGTAGCAATCCCATCATCAAGAGGAATAAGATCTGGGGAGGTCAGAATGGTGGTATCCTCGTCTATAATGGAGGTAAATATAAAAGATATAACAGCTGGATTTGGTCTCTGCAGACATAATTACTTAAATGTTTAGTTTTTCCCCTGACAAAATGAAAAAAAAAACTTAATCACATACGCAGTGGTATGTTTATTATTACGCTAGATATTCTTTTGAAGTCAATGGTAATCAAGTAATTTATTTTGAAGATAGTAATAAGTCCAGACTCTCACTAAAGATTGAATTATTGGAAAGTGCAGTCATAATAGATATAAATCTATTTGAGCTCTGTTTAAGACGTGGTCTTATCATCTTTGTGAAATTCCTAAAATTATTTTGGAAAAAAAAATTCCCTAAACCAAGAAGGAAGTCTATGACCTATCTTCATGATTGAATGCAAAGTGACTGTTGATTGGGATAATACTAATTTTTTTATGTGATTAGTTTATCAGTACAGTTGAAAGAAAGAAAGAAATCAGTTTGTGAAATGACGAACTGAATACCATCCTCTCATTTTCAGCCCTTTTGTATTTCATCCGTTGTACATGATAATAATAATAATAGGCATTTATGTAGTACCATCTATCTATAAATATTCTATTCCGAGGCGCAATGTTATTATTATTACTACCCCGGCTTTAGCTTGAGCTGCCTTCCAGCGCTCATGCATTATCCTGCCAGGTACCCATTCACCTCACCTGGGTTGAGTGCAGCACAATGTGGATAATATCTTGCTGAAGGAAATTATGCCATGGCTGGGATTCTAACCCATGACCCTTTGTTTCAAAGTCGCTCCAACATTCATCTGTTGTACATGATTCATTTCACAACTATCACTCAGCTTTGATGATGAAAACATATTTACATTGATTGATGTCGAGTATGAATGTATTTGTCTATACTAGGTCTTGGTGTATTAGAGCGTAATGAGATCTTTGACAATGCCATGGCTGGTGTGTGGATCAAGACGGACAGCAATCCTCATCTTCGTTACAACAAGATCCACGACGGTCGGGATGGTGGTATCTGTATATTCAATGGTGGTAGAGGTAAGAAACATTGTAGACGTAAGAGGGAACTTTCACACAAAGTACAATCAAAGCTGTGTAAAATGGCCACCAAGGGGAAACGGCAGATGTGAACTGTAGACAGGTTGGCGGCCATCTTGAATTTAACATGTATTGTCGATACTGTCCAATATACTGGTCATAGAGTATGTGTTTTTAAATTAATTTTAAATTTAAACTTTTAAATTTCAACTTTTTATACGCCGATCCTATGGGACGTATTATGGTATCACGCTTGGTGTCCATCCCTTAAATTTTCTTTGTAAATGCGATAACTTCAATTTAACTTCAAGGGATGCTCCAGGCTTGAGATATTTATATCTTAATAAATAGAGTAAACTTCACAAAGCAAAATGCTGAAAATTTGATCAAATCCGGATAGCAAATAGCAAAGTTATTAAATTTCAAAGATTTGCATTGTTCCGGCGAAACAAGTCTAGGCATGAAAATTTATTAGGTTGGCTGATGATGTTATATCCCCACTTGTTCTTTTGTATTATATTATATGAGATTTGGTTTATTAAAAAATTTTCTCCCAAGAACTAAAACAATTGGATTGACAACTGATGAAGTGCATTACTTCTTTATTGTCGCAACTTATTTCATCAGAATGGAGATGCATCATTTACACATGTATGAAAAAATGAAATATTTATGATTTCATGTAATAATATAAGAAAAAGGAAAGTGGGGATGTGACATCAGCCCACCTAATGAATATTCATGACAATGTGCATATAACCGTTTTCACAAAATATTGATAAACTTCTCAATAACTTTGTTATTTGTTAATCGATGTTGATATTTTCAGCATTTTGCTCTGTGAATTTTACTCTTATTTATTTAGATATAAATATTTTCAGCCCGGACCATTCCTTTAACCTAGACTCATATAGTTTGGTGTGTATGATACTTTTGTGCATTTCATATATTGAAGTAATATTATCCTAGAAGCAGATTCAATGATCTGTCAGGTGGGTATTCAAACCAGGCAGAATCACTTTAAAATAATATTTTTTTTATTAAAAAGAAAACATGAAACAGGCATAACATATAAAATAAGCTTTTTAACACAAGGGTTACCTTCAGGTAGAGAAAAAAGGAAATACCTAAAATTTAAACAATATAACAGGATCTACTTAATCCTACTGTCAACATTTTGTTCGAATTTGTTTATTACACTCTAACTTGTGGAGCGTTGTGGCCCAGTGGATTAGTCTTCGGACTTTGAAACAGAGGGTCGTGGGTTCGAATCCCAGCCATGGCGTAATTTCCTTCAGCAAGAAACTGATCCACGATGTGCTGCACTCGACCCAGGTGAGGTAAATGGGTACCGGTAGGAAGTAATTCCTTAAGAAGCTGTGTGCGCTATGAATGCTTAGCTTAGCCGGGTAATATAGGAGCGCCTTGAGCACCTAACAAGGTGGATATGTGCGCAATATAAATATCCTATATTATTATTATTATTATTAACTTGAAAGGGAAAGCATGTCATCTAATTGAGTATTTTTAGATATTTTGTAATCTTCATTGAATGTTAATGAATATAAATTGGCAATGAGTTTTGTTTGAATCGATGTAGGAATCCTGGAAGAGAATGAGATCTTCCGCAACACGCAAGCGGGTGTCCTGATCAGCTCCCAGAGCCATCCCAGGCTAAAGCGGAATAAGATCTTTGATGGCATGGCAGCGGGGATCGAGATTACCAACAATGCTAATGCCTACCTGGAGGGAAACCTTGTCTTCAACAATAAGTTTGCCGGGATCTGTCTCGCTACAGGTGTCAATCCAGAAATGAAAGGTGAGATATTGATCCTACTCAGTAATGCAAGGTGAATAGTCTTCACCTCACCTGTTGAAGCGTACTAGTATTTATCAAAAGCAAAGTCCATAGAATTAGGTGATTTTCATTTGATCTGAATAAATTGATGAAATCAGCAAGCACAGCACTGAAAATTTTGGTGAAATTTGATGTTCAAAAATAAAAGAGAATTATTGTCCTCAATAACCTGATCAGCTTGCCAGACATAGCAACAAGTAATATATGTTCATTGACTCTCCAAGTATTGCAGTTCATTCATTCAAACGGTTTGATGGAATGCTTGTAATAGCCACACAGAAACATTGTTAGTGCTTACAGAGCACTGACATTAGACCCAGTCACATCTCTCGGATTATGATGTCAAACATAGATTCATGGTGTAGATAAACGTGTTGTTGTGACATTTGGCATCACCGCGACATCAACAATTGTAACAGGGTCTCTGTTAGTGCTAACAATATTTCTGTGCAGCTGGTTCTGGCCATTAGGTCCCTAAAAATGCAATATCTGTAAATTTTAATCATTTAGTAAACAGGTCCGTTGTGTTGAGCGGATATGATCATTGGGATATGATCATAAAAGAGGGTCGTGGGTTTGAATCCCAGCCATGGCATAATTTCCTTTCAGCAAGAAACTGATCCACAGTGTGCTGCACTCAACCCAGGTGAGGTAAATGGGTACCGGTAGGAAGTAATCCCTAAAACAGCTGTGTGCGCTCAGAACGCCTAGCTTAGCCGGGTAATATAGGAGCGCCTTGAACACTTAACAAGGTGGATATGTGTGTAATATAAATACCCTTTATCATCATTGTTGGATAATCTCTCTTCTATCAATTTTCTCTTGATTTCTTTCCCAGATAACAAGGTGCACGGTAATAAGAATGCCATTGAGAAAGCTGTCAAGTGTGGAAGGTGCCTGTACAAAATCTCCAGCTATACAAGCTATCCCATGCATGACTTCTACAGGTAAATTACCAGCTTCATGCCATATCCCATCTCAGGATTTCATTTTAAGACACACCTTTCAATTAAAATAATGTAATCATATATTCCTTGATGACTTTGTACTCTCTTCACATCTTGGTGTCATTTGTGATTTTTTTTTGTCACTTCTGATTCTATTTGATCTTGGGTATGAGGCAGCAATGAGAGAGGGGAGAGAGAAAGAAAGTGTTGAGGGAAAATACCCATTGTGTCCTATGTAATTGTATACTTTGATACTTTTTTCTATCTTCTTTTTCGTCCTTATCCATCTAATTGAGGGAGAGAACAAAATTAATATTTAAATTTCATGAACGACAAATTAGAACATTGAAATTATTTGGGATTTTTTTTAGTTACAAAAATGAATTATATATGTGCTTTTCTTCATTTTAATGCTAAAATGATTACATATGTTTGCCATATCTTTGCAACTGTACAGTAAGTCCTTGCTTCTAGTGTTCTATTTTACCAGCCTTGCTGGTCAAAAGGGGGCATTGCAATAAATTGCAGTTGACGGCAATTCAATTATTTTTTATATCACAAGTGATTGCTAGTCTGCTTCTTACAACAGAAAATACACCTTGATTTGCTCCAGTTAAGATTGATCTAGCGATCTGAAACATGTAATTGATACTTGCAATCAATTGCAGGTTGGCTTCATGCAACACTTATATATGTCGAATGAGGCACAAATGCCTGGTATTGATTCGTGCAGACCTGCCAACTAGTACGTTTTAGGCTTATTTAGTACGTTACTACGTTTTTGCAACCAAAATACGGCAGTACGTTTTTTCTTTAAAAAATGCTTTTTTTGTCAAAAAACAAATTTAATTTTAATTTATTGAGCAAAAATCATCTCTATATGTTTCTATTTCATAAAACCTACACAAATATGGTTATTAGGTCAATGTAAATTCAGGTAACTTGTTTTTTTGGGATCATTTTGTTAAAACCAGGGTGAAGATATGCACATGTTTCAATTTTTTTTGTTCATCTGCAAGAGCAGTGCGCATTTTAGCTTGCATGCAGCTTGAGCACCGCGATGAGCGAGTGCACCAAGCATGTTATTATGAAACACACTTTTGGGGGAAAAATAGATTTTTTTTTATCACAGAATACAGTTTTTCATTCCCAGAGGTTGGCAGGTCTGTTCGTGTGTTAGCTTCTGAAAGCTTTTAATGACCAAGGTTTATACATACGTTTGTTGTTGCAGGTGTAAAACGTGTAACACGACAGACAGGAATGCCATTTGTGTGAACTGTATCAGGAGGTGTCATGCTGGTCATGACGTGGAATTTGTCACGCATGATAGGTAAGAACACATCTCTTCAAAGCTACAATGAACTCGGTTCTAGGTTACGATAACAGAATGCCATTGCATTGAAGTTTGATTTGTTTTAACAGTACAAGTGCCTCAACATACATTTGAAACAAATATTGGGGAAAATGGGTTTCATGGTTTGTTGGAGAATAAAGGGGCAAGCCGTTATGGAATGTCCATGTTGATAATGCATCTCCTTATAAAGGTTAGAATACTACTTTAAAAAGAAAAAAAATCAATATTTCAAGAGTTTTCGTGATCGATAAAAGAAGTTTAGATGGTGCAATTAGAATAATTTCCCCTAATTGTGTATTCCCTTGCATTAATGAGTTCTCAAACCATATTACTAACAACTGATACAAATAAATCCTCATAGATGTCTCCGGGGGGAGGGGGGGGCACTCACATGTATTGGTGGTATGGGGACGTGCCGCTTTGATGACCCCCTTTTTCAGACCTAATTTCCAGTTCTCTAGATACCTCGAATGACAAAAGTTCAGTTCAGAAGTCGCCCAGCCGTGCTCGCAAGACCCTGTTACGAGACATCTCGGTTCTCCAACCCTGCCAAAATTGTCAAGCGCGAGCACCGGCCCTGGGATGTCTCCTATTTTAGATCCCAAAGCATCAGTTCATGGAACAGTTACAGCCCTAATCAAAGAATTTTAAACCGCATTACTTACCAAATCTTAATTTGATTTTGCTTCCCTTCAGGTTTTTCTGTGATTGCGGAGCTGGAACATTGTCATTGCAATGCCAACTCGCGGGAGAACCAACCAAGGACACGGATACCCTATACGACTCAGCAGCGCCCATCGAATCACACACACTCATGGTCAACTGACAAGACCTATGCACAACTGAACAAATGACTTAACCAAGACCAAACTGAGAACTCGTTTCGGAGGAGAGATGCGTTCGGAAACCCTGAACTCTTCCAGGATAAACATTGATTAACCGGACGTTGGTTTCCTGTATTTGTTTGTTCCATGCCAAAGTTTTGTTTGTGAGTTGACCGTGGAGGGAAACGCGGAGTGCATAGTGGAATGTAGCCAGGCATCGGTGTTGTTGCCCGCAACGGATCATTTGGATCGATGCAATGTAGTTGGGGGAAGATTTCTTCGTCCGAGCGAAGCAAATAGCTGGGATGGAGAGGTACCTTATTTGAATAGAGTGTGAAAATTCATCATTAAAACTTGCCTGAAGGGTGGATGAAACTGCCATGTGGATATGGATGCATTGTAATCTCTCAAACGGCCATTGTGAAGATTATTTGTCAGTCACTTGATCAGCACAAACTGAAGGAGCGCAATCGACCTTTGGTTGTCATAATTCTGTGTATTATTTTACATAAGCCAGTTATGTTCAAATGAGCACATGGACAGTTTATTGTGATGACAGGAAGATTACGTTGAGGGGAGAGGGCCTCTTTTGGTAAAGTGCCAAGAGACATATGGATCCATTCGCGGTATGCAATCTGGATGTGACCTTTGACCTGAGAATGAATGATGCATATAAGGTTTCCTCACATGACCTTATTATCCACAACAGGTTAATTATTAGATGTATTCTTTGGGTCTTGGTCAAGAGACCCAAATCGACTGCACCAAGTACGCGGTACAGTTACACTAGTAGATTTCATGCAACTCATGTTAATGTTTATTAGGTGGTTAAATGTGATCAAAGAAAAGAATGGCTTAAGAAAAAAAAGACACAGAGGTGCCTAAGATGTTTTGTCTGAATTTGTCAAGTGTCATTGAGTAGTGAATAGAAAGTGTGCACCCATGGTTTATGTTGAGTATAGTTCGTGCTTGTTAAAAGGAGTTTAATCTCTTATACACAATTGTCTCATTTTGATGTGAAATACTTACTCTGAGTCAATTTATGGATGGAGTAAAGCAGAAGTAATCGTCCTGCAGATTATGTTTTTTCTTCATTTTCTCAATGTAGAAATATTTGTTGAATGAATCTTTACATATATTTGCATGATACATTCATTTGCCATTTAGACATTTAGACTATAATAGAACATTAACAGTTTTGTCATGGGGTTGGACTACTATAATTGTGTTAGAAGCAACGCTTCTAAACATTTCCTTTTTATTGCTTTATTTGCAAGTATGTATTTAAGTGCCACGGGAGGCGTATCATCGTCCAAACGAAAGGAAAGTGTATTCTCTCGTTAAAGCGAACGAAATACGATGACAGAGGATAAAATACTATTTCAAAGTCAAGATTCTATATTTCTATTAATATATATTTATCCATATTTATGCTGCAGAGTTTAGAACTGCCAAAATCAAAATCATGAAACAACAGAAAGGGGTTGGTAATTGTCTAAGTCCCGTTAAAACTTGATTTTTTTTTTATGCAGAAAGGCCCTCATTATTTACCACTATACTGATTTTCTTGAGATACTTCAATATCTATGCTAATTCAGGGAATATGTTAATTGCAACATTCTTGGACCTAACTTGTTCCCCGTGTGAAGAATAATTCACATGAAAGCGGAGAACACTCGGTATTTCAAGGATGCTTTTTTTCCAGTGATATTAGACTGTGTGCATTGAATGTGATGCATCTTTCCCTGGCCTGTTACAGTCGGCAAAGCATGCATGTTTGTGTGGCCCCATATACCGTTGTGTCGTGGAGTAATTTTCCAGTAGCTTCCAGATCATGCGTGAGACATCGTACAACTAACCTTATCCAGTTTTGTTATATCGATGGTTACAATCGGCAAAGCATACACTATTAGTGTTACTATCAGATCTGATGTTGGTCTTATTCTTGTAACTGCAAATGAACTTGTTTGTTTTCTACAGACTACAGATTCAGTTATTCTAATGGGAGATTTTTAGTTCCAGGTGCATCTTACAGCCCAACCTGCTCTTTCATGTGACTCAACTTAAAGAGAAATTCCAGTAGTTGCAGTAAACACTGGTTTCATGAGAAAGTCTGTAAAACCAGGCTTAATTGTCAGTATATCATCGAGGATCTATATCTGGTACAGTTACATAAACTGAACTTTGTGAAATCTTGAAATCTATGCTGAAAAATGTTCACACTGAAGATCACCAACACAGATAGGCACACGTGGGACAGTGTATTATTATTGCTGGAATAAAGACCCGACGGAAGTGACCGAATCCGCGCTTATTTTGCTTATTTCTCAGCAATTACACAATTTCTTCCAGAATCCTTTGGCACACATTTTTTATTCATACAAACAGACACTTGGGTGGTCATTATATTAGATTCTGTAAAAAGTCATTTTGAGATCGTTACCAATACTGGAATTTATCTTTAAGAGTTACGAAAGGTTTTTTTTTTTAAATTGATTGCTTTGGGTGGGAGGTTGAAGTAATGTCAGGTCAATGTAACATTGAGAAAACCAAGCATAGCTGCCTCTTTGTTTTAATAGCACCAGATTCAAATGGATGGGGTGTTTTGTGTAATATATCAGTGATCTCTCCGGACACTGGTTATAAGCCATTGAATCCTGGCATGTGATTGGCCGATTGCAAATGCGTCTGAAAGTCACAGCAAAAATTCATCATCACTCCCCTGGCTGTAACACTTTCCCAAATATATTAATCACCAAATGTTATCAAATTCTTGCTATTTTAGCATATTTCTGTGAATCATTAGTAAATGAACATGATTCTTTTATATGAAAAATGGAAGACAATCAGAGGATAAGATTTTCATCTCATAACGATGATGATGATATCAGGACTAGAGATCCGGGGGGCGTTTCATGAAAGGACTTGTCGGATGTTTTATCCGACAAGTCCCATTTTATCCGACAGTTACCATAGGAATGGTGCCTCTCAGTCAATCAAAATCATGGAAAGATGTCTTATCCTATGATTGTAGGTTCAAAACTTGAATAAAACTGATACACATTTCTGACTACTTTTAGTGCTGTATGCTAATTCAAAAGCCGGGGTAACATATAGTGCGCCTTTTAACAGGCATAGTTGATGGGTCATAGATGCTCATTATTAAGATATTGATACATTGTATGATAATCAGATTGAATTCCCATTTTTCTGTCCTTTCTTCAAGAAATATTGCTGCAAAACTATGTCATTGAGGTTTTTTTTTTTCATTTAGCTAAATGATCTGCAGAATTCCCCTTATTCAACTCAAAAGCTGATGGTGTTTTAGTTGAGGTTTGCCTCATTGCTTGAACTGACTGATTTAATGATTTCTGAACATTTTTGCGAAGAGTAATTTGTATATTCTTGTTTAGCTTATTGCAATTGCAATTAATACAACTCTATTGAAGAATAGGAGTTATCAAGTATTCCTGGTGTCTCGTTTTACTCAGAATATTCTCTCTGACCAATGACAATATTTGTCAGATCCCCAGCTCAGGTTATTAGTATTTCATGTACTTTAGAGTATAGCTCAATTCTTATCATATATGTCCCTACAATTTTTATGACCTTCATTTCCATTAATTTTTATTACTCATGATATATTTTGTTAAAAGTTTAAAGGTCAAGTCCACCTCGGAAAAATGTTGATTTGAATCAATAGAGAAAAATCAGACAAGCACAATGCTGAAGATTTCATCAAAATCGGATGTAAAATAAGAAAGTTATGACATTTCAAAGTTTCGCTTATTTTTAACAAAATAGTGATATGAACGAGCCAGTTACATCCAAATGAGAGAGTCGATGATGTCACTCACTCACAATTTCTTTTGTTTTTTATTGTTTGAATTATACAATATTCCAATTTTTACGAATTTGATGATTAGGACCTCCTTGCCTGAAGCACAAAATGTTAAAATAATGGAATTCCACGTGTTCAGGGAGGAATGAAACTTCATTTCACATGACAATGACGAGAAAATCAAAATATTTCATATTTCAAACAATAAAAAACAAAAGAAATAGTGAGTGACATCATCGACTCTCTCATTTGGATGTAACTGGCTCGTTCATATAACTGTTTTGTGAAATGAAGCGAAACTTTAAAATGTCATAACTTTCTTGTTTTACATCCGATTTTGATGAAATTTTCAGTGTTATGCTCGTTGAATTCTCTTTTTATTCAAATCAAGTTTTTGTTGGGGTGGACTTGTCCTTTAAGGAACAGCACAAATGAACTGGGGTTTCCGTGACTGACAACTTTATTTTTCTTTTCTCCAATCATTTGAGCAACCAAAAAAAAGTTATACTAATATTGTTGAGATTCTTATTAACATTCAATAGTGTGTCAGGAGAAGGATTAGATTGAATACACTAATATTGCTTTATAATTGAAGTAAAAAATAATCATGAATGAATAATGAAGACTGATTTTCTGAATACCTGTACTTACGGTGAAAATAAAGCATTTTGATGATTTGGGCATGCTTCCCAGCCAAATCTCATGGCATTTTCCAGGTAGGATAGCGGATCACATCGCATATTAATATTTTAGTCATGGAGAGTGTGAAAATGAGAGGATTGTGATTTGTAGCTGTTTTTCTTCTGTTGTTACCATCGTTATTTATTATTATTTGAATAGTGGAAACTATTTGTTATGGTGCTAATTTTAGAAGGTGGCAGCACATAGTGGCATTCCATGGGGGAGAAAGAGAGAGAATGAGTAATTTGTACAGTTCATTTTATTTGTAATGTTCACCGTCAAGAGATTATCGAGTCTGTTATTCTGTGTTCTTTTTTATTGTTACAACTATTTCGAACCAATTTTTTTTTATGTATTGTGAAAACAGTGTAAAAAAAAGCCTTGTTGACAGTTTTATCTTGACATGAATTGAAATCTTTTTGTTAACATTTATGAAATGTATTTTTTTTTATAGTTGAATATTGTCAGTAGATTGGTTGGTTGGTTTTAGTGTTGGTGTTGGAATTGTTATTTGAGATGGGTTTTTTTTTAAATAAATAAATGAAATATTTTGTATATGATTTACACTGTGACACGACAGCTAATAATAAGCCTCTACTCCTTGACGGCATTACAAGCACTGCCTGCATTCAACACAATGGTCTTGTACTGTAATTAGCTTAAACACTGTCTCTGTTCTCTGAGTAGATGTGATTTTAATAGTAAATGATTTTACTCTCTCCAGCTGAACCAACAACTCATCATATTATAAACCAGGCCATAGGTTCAGGAATCGGCCTGCACTGATAAGCATAAGGCATAGTGATTGATTTTTGTGTTTTGTGATTTATCAAATGCAGTAATCAATGTTAGCAATCAACGAGATCGGCCCCATGATTGGATCCCTCAGCTTTATGTCTTTGGGCCCGGTGCATCTCGGCCGATCAAAACGTAGGTTTTCACTCAAATTGTCAGCCGAGGACGTTGTCTGTGCTGAAAACTTTCTTGAAGTCCAGATGAATGTCAATACTTTTTAAGGGTGAAGTCCAATCCAGAAAAATGTTGGTTTGGTTTGAATTGAGAAATAGATCAAACGAGCATAAAGTAAAAAAAGAAAGTTATTACATTTTGAAGTTTCACTTATTTTTCAGTGATATGCAAGGGTCAATGATGTCCCTCACTATTTTAATTACTGTTTAAATTATACAATTATCCAATTTTTACAGATTCGACTATAACGACCAACATGACTGAACTACAATGGTAATTTCATATGTTCAGGAAGGAAAAAATATTTTGTTTTCACACTACAATGAGAAGATAATTCAAATATTTTATTTCATATAATGAAATACAAAAGAAACAGTGAGTGGGTCATCAGTCCCCTCATTTACATGCCGACCAGGATGTGCAGAGAACCGTTTTGTGAAATTTAGTGAAACTTAAAAATATCACAACCTTCTTATTTCACCTCCGATTTTGGTGACATTTTCAGCGTTATGCTTGTTGGATTTTCTCCTTTTATTCAGATCAACATTTTGGGTGGATTTGTTCCATACAGTGGGCACAATTATCTGGGAATTGAATTGAATTTTTCATGAATTTACTTTCTATGAAATGATGACATGAACTTACTATTTCGGTAGAGGTTAATTAATCACTTTACTTCACTAAACCCCTTCTTCTGTCTGGCATGATTTTTTTTTCTACATAATTCCAGCAATAATATCTTTGTTTCTCTTTGGAAGAATGATTTTAATTTTCTTTTGTTAATTACACTTCTTAACATGACCCATTGAGGAGAAAAAGATGTTTTGATTTATATTTTTACATTTTTTAAAGATAAGTTTGGTTCTGCTTCCTTGTGTTGTCTTTTTGTTTTTTCACGATATGTAGTATTCATTTTTTAAGGCTTTTAACAATACAATGATGGACATGCACTTGCGATTAGCGGTAAAGGTGTGAATAACCTTGCATATTCCTCAATCATTAATGAAAATTAACATTTGAGAGATGTGTGATATATATCTTCTTGAATTTAATTTGCATTTACAACTGAAATGCTCTTAGATACCAAGTGTTTCCTCTTCTTCCCCCTCTGTTGTACAAAGGAATTTGTAAATGGTGTTGTAGAAGGCTCTATTTGTTGGGCTAAGTTTATGATCAATATGCAATATAGTTACTATTTATGGGCCATTCATTATTTTTTTTTCATGTTATTTCAGTATCTTTCTTTTTTTAATTTTAATTTGTAGATTGTGATAGTAATACTACCTGAAAAAAAGATCAGATTCACTCCCATTGTATTATACACATCATTTGATGACAAAAACATAAAAAATATTCAAAAATGTGGGCGACCAGGTGTCGTTGAACTCATTGTGTAGAGAAGCACCAAATAAATCTGGTTGCCTCATGCCTTTCAAACTATTGGTTTTGTGTTGTTTATGCAGTATGGTTTGAATGTGAAAGAGAGGAGTGAAGGGCAAGGGAGAAAAAAAATGTGGTGAAGAGTGATATTAACTATCAAAAGCCAATAAGTTGCGCAACAATGAAGTTTTCTGCATTATCACCGTTTGCAAGACGAATATCTTGCCTTAGAAATTCTCAAATTAGCACGCTTCATTTTTCTTTAAATGAATAAGTAATCTGAAAAACAAAAGTAATCAATCTTTTTATATGTAAACCATGTAATCACAACCCAAAATCACATTGAATGCCAGTGAGAAGCACAATAAAGCCCTATTTCCATAGCTGGACAGACAAAAGGAGAGAAAAAACAAGAGTAAGATTTAGAGAGAGAAAAGCAGAGAGAACTATAATCAGTAAGAAATGTCTGAATGGAACAAAAATCATGGGATGTCACTCAGAAAATTGCAACTAGAGAAAAGGAAAACACAAAGTACTTAAATGTTGTGGGTTAATCAATATATTTCTCTTATTTCACACAATTGTACATTAAATAAGGAAAATCTGAATACATATACAGATCAATATATACAAAGCTTGAAATAGAACATACAATATCTACATCTGTACAAATTAAGTCTGTTTCTCCTCTCCTCATTCTAAGATCACAAATCAAAAGTTTGATTTTAAGTTATTTCTTCTTAAATTTTACAAATGATTGTTTTTTAGAAACTTTAATGTCAATAAAACAAACTACCGCATAAAAAAAGAGAAAAAGGTAGCAAATATGTAGATGTATGATATCTAAAAAAAAATTAAATCACACAAATATTGACGTGCTTCGTGCCTATAAAGATTAAATCCCAAATATTCTGTGGTTTTAAAAAGTGGGTCTGAATTTTGTAACCATCATTATAGTTTGCCAAAAATGCACTGAGATGCTTGTGAACAACATAAATTTAAATCAACACAGATCATATCTCAATCGATAAGCGTACCAGTTGCGCAAGTCATGACTATCATATAAACATCTTCAACACCCCAGTCCTGTTAAATTATGGATATCCCTCAACATTTTGCCAATTAATACCTAGTTCCTACTCTTACGATTTGTGCCACAATTTAAACATTGATCTTAATCGTGGAGTAGTTATAGTGAATCGTATCAGATAGCAGAGCTGCCAACCTGAACAAGAACTTTTCAGTATTTTTAAAGCTGAAAAATAGTATTTTGGTGAGGAAATCAGTATTTTAAAAGAAATACCATAGAACACATAAAAATGAAACTCGAGAAATCAGTATTTTGCATTTAACCATCAGTATTCTCATTTTTTAGAACTAAATACGGAAAATCCGTTCTACTTGGCAGCTCTGAGATAGTATCAGATCATATCATTCAAAATAATTTTGAACAGTTCAAAAAAAAATTTCTGTCAGTAACAAAAGATCAATCGTGGCATTAATGAAGGATCGCACAATAGTGAAAACGAGAATATTATGTCCTCTTCAAATAAAGAGGAATTTTCATAGACTCCTTCAAGATTTATGATCACCTGTTTCTTTCAATCTTTCAAAAAAGTAAACAAGATGAAACTTTGCACGAGTGAAAGTTTATCGATCATCAATGCGATTCCTATTACAAAGTTACAATAATAATCTGAAATATGGGTATATTGTCTGACTGGGGTGAAACAAGTGCAATATTTCCTGCCTAGATCTCAAAATATGATTTATAATTATATTAGCCTCAATCATATATCAAATGCAATTTTATGATTGTTCTGAAAAAATTACAAAGACACACAAAAAATTGGAATCGAACTTGCATCCCATGAACAATTTAAAAAACACCATGACAACGGAAAAGCTGACTGCATGTCAAATCGACATGATAAAAGTTGTAACAATGACTCCTAAAATTTGGCTAAGTATAGAATAATTCTGGAGCCCGTTTCATATTACAATCACAATAACTGTGCCATTATGGCAACTACCATAAAAAGCTTTGATTTTGATTAGCTGCTGAGCCCTATTACCATGGTAGTTGCCCTAGGGACCTGTCATTCGAAACTAAGCGATCGATTCTAGGGCCGATTTGTATGCTTGATTTCCATTTTCATAACGTACACTCAAGCAAACAGACCAACTATATGATCAATCCTTCAGTTTTATGCCACAGGCTCCTGAACATCATTCTCTAATTGGTCTCGTCAAACCCCTTCCTGAAAGCAAGGACAGGAGAATGACCACCAAATTGATTATAATAATAGGCATTTATAAAGCGCCATCTATCTAGAAATATTCTATTCCGAGGCGCGTCGTTATTATTATTACTCCGGAATTTGCTCGAGCTGCCTTTCAGCGCTCATGCATTCAAGGAATTTATCCTGCCGGGTACCCATTCACCTCACCTGGGTCGAGTGCAGCACAATGTGGATAAATTTCTTGCCGAAGGAAATTACGCCATGGCTGGGATTCGAACCCACGACCCTGTTTCAAAGTCAGAAGACTAATCCACTGGGCCACAACGCTCCACATTATGGAATGTATAAGCCAAGTTGATAGCAAGGTCTTGTATCTTTGATATGAATTTGCGAGGGGGGCAGTTTGTGTAGGTTGATTATCGAATGGCTGCAACCTTCAGATGGAGTTGCTGTGGTCTCGGGCACCTGGAAAATCCCTCGGTTCGATTGCCAGCTTCGGCATCTCAGAGGATGCATTTGCACCGCCCTTCTATCATACATTAAAGCAATTCTTTTCATTAAAACATGATCTGTACTTGCTCCGTTTCTTTCAAGGTGTGTTTAGTGATTATGACTTACTGACAATACTTGTATCTGATTTCTGTGAGGCGAGTCACTGGTCCAACACTGTTTGCAGTTCTGCGCATACCAAAAATGATAATGAAATGTATAAGCCAAGTTGGCCGGTATGTTTGATAATCTCAGTTTGAGAAGGGAGGGGAGCTAGCCCTATTCAGAGAGCTGTGTTAATAGTGATTATGACTTGCTGACAATACTTGTATCTGATTTCTGTGAGGCAAGCGCCTGGTCCCACTCTGTTTGTAATTCAGATGATACCTCCGTAAAGAGATGATCCCAATCCCAGGGTTTATCTTCTTCCATCACTTCGCTTTCAGCTGATAATGATTTGCTCAGCAGCTTCAGGTCTATCTCATTGTCCTGGCAATCACAAAATACAAAAAAAGGAGATATATCTATGAAATTAGGAATTTACAAAATCGCATCTATTCACATCCATAAAAACAGAAAAATCACATCAGAAATCTAAAGATATTGATTGAAGAATACAATTTTCTTTTTCAATATATTACTGGATTCTTTAAACTTGGGGGGGAATCTGAAGGAAAAAAAATCACCCTAAAAATTTAATGCTCACCAACCTAATCTTTAGAATGTGGTACGTTTTCTAATTTCAAGTCTCTGAATAAGATGTGCTTGACTGGTTGCAGGACGATCAGATAGTCCCTTCATAAAAATATCTATGAAGTTTAATCCTCCTTTTGTTACCATGGCTCAGTATCTCATTCAAAAGGAGGCCCTTTTTAAAATGCTGTTCATGTATGTTAAGAATTCAAACTTCCCCTCAACGCTATACCCCCTATTGTTATGCGCACAGGGAATTTCGGATTGAATACACTCGTGTCAGGCTCCACTGCACTCTACCCAACATAAACAGGTGGATAATTTTTTTTGTGTTGGGTGGGTTGCCTTATCTAGCAGTACAGCTTCACTATCTGCACTGAAGTCATACAGGACAGGAGCTATGGATCAATGGGTTGAGAGTGAGGTTGGAAATTTGAAGTTTAAAGCTCATATTTAGATTGCCCTGCACGTTAAAGTCAATGTCAGAGCATCACCATCACCAGAACCAACATTGAGGCCTTCCTGATGATCGATTCCCTGCATTCAGTCATTCAAGTCAAACTGTAAGTTGAACTTAATACCCATTTTGAACCGACTTAATACCCATTTGAACGATCTGAATTTGTCATTCAGAGAATCAACGTCATAAAACAACCTCTGAATTTCAGATACAAAGACTGTATACTATTTATCTCCCAATATAATTAATCTCATGATGTGTCCAAGACAATTTTGTTTATCATCAACTATGAAAAAGTTGAAAAGTTTCAAGATATGAGTAAAGGAACTTTGACCCTCAAAAATCAACGAGGATATTTTGATGAAGTGCTAACAACATCATGAAGATAGAAGCCATCTTTTCTGTCCAATGCTGTGTATCATATGGACTGATAATGTTAATTATTTAGTCTCAAGCTGATATGAGCAGTTAACATTAAATTAATCCAGGGAATTATTCATATAAATCCCAGAAATCAATATAAAAAAATTGAAGTCACTAATCCACATCAATGGAAGGTTATCATCCCATTGCCCTGGACTCGGTGTTATGGCAGGCATTTTTTTTTTTTACTGAACCCTTTGAACCCTAAATTATTAGAAGCAGCCATGACCCATACACTGAATCATTTGAACGTATCGACCACACTTATCGCAAACTCTGTGTTTCAAGCCCCCACGGCATCTTTCCCCTTGAGGTGTGATATGCTATGTGCATCAATATCTAACTAATTTTATCCTCAATATTTATGTATATCTTACTAACCAGTGTGAGTAGCTGTGAATGTTTTAGGAGGTCATTATCTAGCTCTCGATAGGTGATAACCCTGTTGACCGGTACACTCGGTGGGGCGGCTATCTGAGTGGCCATATCCTCCTCCTGGACGTCATCAAGATCTGGGATGACCGGCATGTCTGAAAATTGACCACAGCATACAGACTAATCGATTCTCATCATCTTCTAGGAATCTAATTTATATCTCATATTTACCCCCATAATCACACCAGTTAAACACCACATTAAAGGGGAAGTTCATCCTGACAAAAAGTTTATTGTAAAAATAGCAGAAAAATACTAAAAAATATTGCCAAAGGTTTGAGAAAAATTCATCAAATAATTAAAAAGTTATTAGAATTTCAATTATTTGATTTGTGACGTCATATGCGAGCAGCATTCCTACATAGCGAATGGTAAAAAAAAATGAAATGTCATTTTCTCAGAAAATTGAAAATAGCTTTTACTGTACCTTTTGTATATCAATAGACAAATCATTTCACACCTGATCATGAATAGAAAACAAAATGAAGTCATCAGGAACCATACAAAATTTGAAATTCACGCTTTTATATTACATAACGCATGGGGCAGCTGCTCGTTTATGACGTCACAAATCCAAAACTTTGAACTCTAATAATTTTCTTACTCTTTAACGGATTTTCCTCAAACCTTCACCAATATTTTTTACTATTTTTTCTGCTATTTTTACAACAAAGTTTTCTTCAGGGTGAACTTCCCCTTTAAAGATATTACCAATAGCTGCCTTTTCCAGAGGATGCAAATTGCAAATATCATTACCCCGAGCTGCCACTTCCAGCGCTCAGTGCATTCAAAGAATTTAATCCTGCCATCAATTACACATTTTTCAGTAATGTTACCAAGGTTTTACATAATTTTACTTTCCGCATATCCACAATATTCACATTTTAATGTTTGTCTCCATTTAATCACTGTTATCATACATCATCATTATCAATTTATGTTTTATCATCATCACAAATGATACTCGATTTAGTGCTAAAACAGGAAAATTCAACTATGGAAATGAAAAGTTCTACATGTAGCTCAACTCTAATACATTATAATTACAGCCATTTTAATTTTTTTTTCCAGGCAAAAGACAACAAGATGTGTACAAGAGGAAGAAATTACCACCGACTAGTGCCTGAGGATGACTAAAAGAAAAACTAGTTTCTGTTATGAAGCTCTCCTCACTAGTCGGGGTTTACAAATGTGCAAAAATAAAATCGGTAGAAAATGACAATATATGTTTATAAATGCATTATTTATTAAAACAAAGAACCTAATAATAAAGATTGTTTCCTTGTGCAATTATGATATCCAGTCAGTATGAAATGTTCATGTATTGAAATAAACAACGTTATGCGATAAAAAACACTATTCAGCAAAAAAAGATGATATTTTCAAACTTACCATCGTCCGAGTCCTGTGCCCTGGATTTTGATTCTTGCTCTACTCTATCGCTGCAAAACAATCAATACACAATATATATTGTATTTTCATATTTTGAGGACAGCTAGGGGAAAGCTCTCAGTTCTAGTTACAACATAATAGGACACCTTCTTTCACCTACAAAAAGTTGTCTACAGAAATTACTTCGGAGAACGTTTCAGATAATATGAAATGGCCACTATTGTCATGGATGTCATCATTCTAAAATACGTGTACAGCTTTTTCTCAGGTTTCCTAAAATGGTTTCTCAATTTTGAAAAAAAAAAGGTTTTAACACCTATGGTATTGAGTAGAAGAAATAACCAGTTGTCTCACGATGTAGCAAACGTAGTAGGAAAGCGACGTTTCGTCTGCAAGCTGCTAGACTTCGTCAGGCAATGAGCAAAGACGCTGCTGCGCACGGGTTATATAGCGTCGGGAGCTATTGTCTGGCTCCACTCGGGCGTGAGCCGCGCTGTGATTGGCCGGAGCCGCTGGCCAATCAGGGTCCGCGCTGGTGCTTGGTGCCCGCTCGGGCGTGCACCGCGCGCTGTGATTGGCCGATGCAGCCGGCCAATCAGCGTCCGCGCTGGTGTCAGGCACCCGCTGGTGCGGGCGCCGCGCGCTGTGAACTGTGGATGCAGTATGCCGTCGGATGGTAGGTAACCATTCATCAGGGATCTCAATGCCGCTGTCCCTGTTGATATTGCTCGGATGCAAACGGATCTGGATCGCTTCCTTAATGCGCCGCGTATACCAATGCTTATCATTAGCGATGCAGCTGACCTCATCCCAGTTAGGTAGATGAACGGAGTCCCAAGCATGTTCTGCAACAGCAGAGCTATCGGTGCGCCTAAGCCGAACATCACGGCGATGTTCCTTCATGCGTTCCCCCACAGGTCTACCAGTCTCACCGATGTAGACTTTGTCGCAGGTCGAGCAAGGGATCTTATAAACAACCCCATCGCGTCTGTCGGGGATCGGGCGGTCTTTCGGACGGACTAGCTGGCTGCGGATGCTATCGGACTTAAATATAACTCGGATGCCATGCCTCTCCAAGCGCCGGCGGAGAAGATGCGCGATACCATCAACAAACGGGATTACTATAGCGGATTTAAATTGCGCAAGCTGTTCGGACGGGGCGCTCTTCTTCTTAGCGACGCGGTTAACGAAAGAGCGCGGGTAACCGTTAGAAATAAAACCTATGGTATTCTTGAAGACCTACGGTATGTCTCTTCAAAATCCAAATAATGATAAGTGCGAATCATTCGGAACTTTCTAATTTCGGATGAAAAACAAAATAGAAAATACATCCCAGCCTTCATAAAGACAATATCTCATTTGCAACTAGAAAATAAGAGGAAAAAATGGGAAAAAGGGAGACGGCTTTCTCTCATTAGAGAATCAAGTTAGTCATGAAAGGTATTCCTCATACAAGGAGAAAAGGAAATGAGAATAATTCAGAAGAAAAAAAAGTCATGCAGGAGGGGATATCAAGAATAACATTCACATAGAATAGTTTCACTTCAATGATGTGCTTGATTATTTTTTTTACAAATATTTTTTTTTTAAACTCATTTTAGCATCGTTTATACCCGCCCCCCTAAAAACGGTATTAGTAACGACTTGTATTTGTCATTGGGTATTTAAGTCAAATAAGAAAATGGATTTTATATTAATATTGTCACTAAAAAAGAATGAGGTTATGTTTTACAAGGGTGTTGAAAAGAAAGTAGGCCTAAATCTTCTGAGTATTTCATGTGATACCTAATTCTTTCTTTTCATTTTCTTTTTCTTTTTTCAATGCATAATACACCAGTTGTGGTATAAAAGAAAGTTATCACATGACACAGCAATATTCTACCTCGTGAGGCAAGATGCAAAATAGACAAAAAATATATTACATCACATCAAATTAGTTGCAAACATGGAGTACTACACTTTGTTTATAATCCTTATATTGTCAATATTGTAAAAAAAAATTAAAAGGTCAAATATATGAGAATAGCTCATAGATCCTTGAAGCTCTCACACTTATTTACGTCTTTCATATCACGTTTCCATGGCAATATGAATTTGAGAAAGTGTAGTAAATGACAAACAAGTGCATAGAGGAAGCATTAATGAGTGTAAAAACCATCGGGGTGTAGATGTGAATTCATGTGTTGAAAAATAAGAGCAGAAAAGAGAAGATGTAGGAAGACAAAGCACAACAGCAATCCAGGAAATTGTTAAAAGCCAGTGAACAAAAGTAAAAATAATTTAGAATTATAAGCACACACAACAAAGAGCATTTTGGAAATCAGAAGCAGTAGTCCTCACGTCTATAAAATGAACTTACTTTGCTGAAAATGCTTCCAATTCATCAACGTTTCCACTATGATGTTTTTTGTTGTTGTAAAATTCAAGCATTCAATAACGAATAAATTCATGCGAACTAAAAATGAGCACATCACAAACAGGTCTCCTCAGGATCAATGATATAATTTTCATTTGACTATCTTTGTTAACTTACAATACATTCACACTTACTAGGATACACTGTACAAACACAAAATGTCAGTATGGCTAAAATGAAACATGGGTGTCACCACTTTTTTTTAAAGGAAACCAAAACCCAAGAAGAGAAGTAATCTTATTGGAAAGAGTAAAATGAGAGGAACAATTTAAAAAAAGTTTCATCAAAATCGGTTATGAAATAAGCAAGTTATGGGAGTTTGAAAACTCTTGTTTTACTTTCTATGGGCATCCTCAAATTGGCATTCGTGCTTCAAAATTGCTGATTTTGTGGACAACTCTCCATTTGTTTTGTACACAAATTTTCAGATTTTTCTCATTATCTTTCAAATTGCATCTTGCCTCCTTCTGAGCACAACATATGTCATGGGAAAATATAATCCACACCATATATGACAAGGTCAGGAGGAGATCATGTGCAATATGTAAAATAAAGGGGAAAATCTGAAAATATGTGTACAAAACAATTGGAGAGTTGTCCACAAAAATCAGCCATTTTGAAGCACGTTTGCCAATTTGAGGATCTACATAGTAAGTACAACAAGACTTTTTAATCGTCCATAACTTGCTTATTTCGTGACCGATTTTGATGAAACTTTTTTAAAATTGTTCCTCTCGTTTCCTTTAAACATCTCCAAGTGATAACTCACTCTAAAAAGAGTTACATGTCTTATATTTAATTGGTATACATAAATGACATACTGACACGAGACAATGGATGACATGCTTAATATTAAACAATCAAATGGTCAAGTAGATCCTGTTACATTTATGTGTGCTTTGGTCAATATGACCAGGGAAAAAGAAGATGATCTTCAAGGGGAACATGCACAGACCTGAACCAATACAACCTGTGCACAGCATTGTTTTGTATTTGATTCTTCATTAATCTTAAATGTCAACAGCCATTTCAAAGGCTTGCATAACTGATCAAATTTCAGGACAAACTCTAGGATATATCATACTCGGCAAAGTAAAATAAACTGTCATTCAAATCTTTTCATTACATTTGAGCAAGGGGAGACAAATGGAATTATTAATTACATCTGAATTAGACACCTACATATACATACATGTATATTTCCTTTTCCATCCAACATTCAACCAAAAATAATATATGCAAGGAAGTTCAACTCCTAGTAAGCTGAAGGTTGAAAATGTGCGTGACTTACCGGCTTCTTACAGGTTTGGCGGTGTCATCACCCCATCCCATCTGTCTTCTAGGAGGACGTGCTGGACCATCTTCAGATGTAACCTGTACGGGGGATGGATGGGGCATGGGGGGGGAGATCAGGATATAGAATAAGAGGGAAGAAAATGGCTAAACAAAACAATATACAATTTATCAAATATATATGAATATTCAATTTTTTTCTAACTGATTTATAGCAGCTCAAGGAGGGTCTGTCAAAGAAGTCTGAAACTTTAGTATTTTTATGGTATCAGCAAATCATCAGCTGACTGCCAAAATCAGAAAGCAAACTCATTTACATTCATCTGAATGTCAATACCAATTATATAAACTGGGGGGCATTTCATCAATATTTTCATGCGACAAGTTGTCAGATCTGACATCTTTCCATGATTTTGGCTGGCTGAGAGGCACTGTTCCTATGGTAACTGTCGGATAAAATGGGACTTGTCGGATAAAACATTTGACAAGTCCTTTCATGAAACGCCCCCCTGAACTCAAGCAAAAAATATATACACATGTCTCAAACTAACAGTTGCAAAGTAAATAACATTTTATTACAATTATTATACGCATTTTTATTAAACCATCATTACATTAGATTAACACAAAAGTTTGTCTCTACTTTAGGTACACATACAAATACAGTGTGCATACATGTATATCTTCTTAAATAGGTTAATAACCTCATTAATGTTATCTTACATTTTTCCTGGCGAGTTTAGCAAATTCTTTCTGAAAGAAAAAGTCGATTGATGTCATCCTGTATTAACAGAAACACCACCTGTCTCAAAATCTGGCCACATGCTGAAATCATTCCATTCCAAAACCACTAATGAGCATTCTTGAACAGAAACAGCTTCCTCAAACCACGGCAACAGCAAAAATGAAGCTGGATTGAACATTGTACCTACATTTTACCAGACTGTAGCAGAGAGAACTTGGAGCGATTGGCATTGTGTAACCAGGGAAATCTACATACATGTACATTACCCTGGTAAGATCACTGCCTTAATACACACACAAGCACACACAAGCCTACCCTGTATCAAACTGATGAGATAAGGCATGTAAAGAAGACATGCAAATACAATGGCTCCCGATAGTGTATAAAGAAGTTCTTGCTTCAAAGGATTAATGAGAGCTGAATTCTTCTGCTGTCAAGAGACCCCTTGCTGTTTACTACCAAGTGAAAATGGTTGCATGATCATATATGAAGCTTCATGAACACAATTACGGGAAGTGTTTCACCAGGGAAGTGTTATGTAGGTGTTATGTCTACATAACACTTCCCTGGTTTCACGAAGCAAAATTAGCAAGCAGTCAGTGATTTGCATCGACTTGTTTGTTCTGAGCCATCAGATTCAAGGATTTCAGTAGATTATAACAGGTGTCAGTGAAAAGCAGAATGCTTCTTTGCACTTAAATAACTGTGATTACTGTGAGCCTATGATCAGGCAAAAATGTTGTTAATTAACTCTAGGTAGTAGAAGGAACAAGAAAGGAAAGAGGGGATGCTTCACAAAAAAATAATACATACAGAGTAAAATATTTCATTACTTATTAATTAATAGAATGCATTAAACCCTCAAATGTTTGCTGTTTCAAGGCTATTTGTAATTCAAATCAACACCTACATGTAGGGAGGGTTTCACAAAGCAAAATAGTGATTTACAGTTACACTGACAAATTGTGATCTGAGCCAATCAGATGCAAGGATTTTGTTAGCTTTTGTTTCATGAAATATTCCCCAGATGTTTTGAATTGGCTCAACAATTACGATAAATATTTGTTTAAAGAACGTTTTAGCTTGGTATATTTCAGTCGTTAACAATGTCATGTATACTTGAAATATGACAAACAGCTACATGTATAAGCAATTACATATATGTGATACAGCTACCGGATGTGTACGTAAATCCATTTGTGACAAAGCAGATGGATGTAAGATGAAAACAAGATTGATTTTAAATCTCAACATCCAATAAAAATCTGTCAGCAAGAATTGTTGTGTAAGTTTGTACTCTACCCACACACACAGAAACACATGCACGTACACAAACAAAACACATCATACATAGCAGTAGGTAAACGTTTCCTGTATCCTCTGTTTACATTCCATCCCCCCCAAAAAAAAAACATAAATAAAAATAATAATAGCAATAAAATAAAATAAAAATATAAATAGAAAATGAGTGTAAACTAGCTCATAGAAGAAACCACAAGTGGTAATCAAGGAAATTCTGGTTCCACAAGGAAATCCACATTAGTGTGGAGAAAAGAAAAACCTATAAAATGAATTACTTAACCCCCAAATTCCAGATACATTTATTTTTTCTTCTGATAATAAGAAAATCCAAACGTTTTTTAGTTTGTCATGTCTGCACTGCATCTTATCAGCAAAAACTACCTCTTTAACGCACTTTCTTGTTACACCGGTGCACATTAATAAAGTTGAGTAACCCCTAAAATGGGTGGGGGGTGTAAGGACCGATCTGTTTACCTGATTCTGTGGAGGAGGGGGATGTCCTACCAAATCTTCTGCCGATTCATCCCCTCCGATGTCACCATTAGATTGAGCTGCTTCTTGGGCTGCTTTGCGTGCTCTGCGGCCCTGCTTGGCACTCTGTCAAATTTAGAAAAAACAATGCACATTAATAATTTCTTTCTACATATTTGTCTAACCTTTTTCATTTTAAAGTTCATATCATGTCTTAAAATCAATGAATTGTATAAATTTTAAATGGAAAGTCTTTCTTACTTCTGAATAAATGAACATAAATGTATACTCAATGTGTCATCATGTGGGAATCTGACACCTCTGTCAACCGATCTAATTCATCAATGTCCATGATCCATAGTTTCAAGTGTTTTTTTTTTCGATAGCAACCCTATCTCGATATTTCTTCATTCAAAGTTTGTTAATAAAGCTCTGGCAAAGCTTCAATTTGAACGATATGAAAACATTATTCGCATATTGAAACCTTACACAAGTATAGCAATTGACTATATCAATATCCCTTTTATTGCTTCTTTGTTGTGACACTTGAATCGCTTCTATTCATCATATTTACCCCCTCACCCCCCCCCCCTCTCTCTCACTCTTTTTCTCTAAAAAATGTCACTTTTCTGAACTAAGAATGCTAATTCATCATTTTCTTCAGCATCTTCAGTATGATGTGAGGGGGGTAGTAATAATAAAGTCACATGACAACATACACGAAAAATGCTTCATGGGAACTAAAACAGCACGCAAATGTAATTCCGTCAACATAATTATTCACAAACCATATAGAACACTCTTCAACCTGGCATTAACTAGAACTGACATATGACGTGACAGAACTGAGTGACGTGAACGAGAGTACAAACTTTAATGGGAATATGTCCTTCCCCATATATATTTCATTGTTCTATTGTTTGGTATGGCAGATCAGAAGGAAATTATGACACGCTGAACAGATTACATAAATGGGCAGCATACCGTACTTGGTGTTAAATCCCACATGGATGACATGGTCCAAATTTAAAATTGCATCGCAAGAACTTTTTCCCTAGAGCCTCCTGTGTTCTCATGTATAAACGCATTGACAAATTATCGCCCGCCATTCTATACGATAAACAATCTTTTGTCGATGTTTCTACAAGAACAACACGTAGTTCAGACAAATTGCTCTTGAGATTGCCACAATGTACCTTTTACCATAAATCATAATCTCTTCACACTTTCAGTTACATGTACCTACTTTAACATATGTAGACAAATCACATAGTTAATCAGTAGGCATGTTTTAATGCTATCATTCCTTATTCTAGTTATAGTAAATTAAGTACATATACATGTATATGCAGTGTAGTTATTTTTCACAAATGTACATGTATGTACAGTGACCTATTCATTAATTATTTTTGAAGGCAGAGACAAGGTACATGTAAGGGTATATTGTTTTTAAAGATTATTTGTGTTATTGATGTTTTAATTAGATGATCTGTCTAATGACAGATCACCTCTTATGTTTCTACGAATTTTCTTTTTATTTATTTATTTTTATTATTTATTTTTCTTATTTCCACCCTTTTCTTGTTCCACCAAAATCAGAAAAAGTGCTCTATCAATTTTCATCAAAATATTTAAATATCATGCGATGTGTACGAAACAAGTTCAACGTCAAATGGTCATCGTGACGTCATCTACGCGCCATTTTGTAAAATCACATTATCAATCATATCTTCATCATCAATCATCAAAAATAAACAATATTATCATCAAATTAACTTCAGATCAAGGGTCAACTGTCCATGTCATCAAAGGTCATGTACAGGTCACAACAAACATGTACGCGCGCATTAAAATTTTAAAATGCTCAAAATCACTTTTTAATCAAAGTAGAGTACGTTTCAGGTCATTTGAAGCTTATCATCATTTCTCCTTATAATAGCGTACATGTAATTTTACACAAAATTCCAGTGATCTGAATAAAGTAAACAATACCAGGAAAACAAAGTCTGCAGCGTCTAAATCTTCCTCTGCTTTTAAACGCAGTCATAACGTTATAGGCATCCAAAAATATATCAGTCTAATGTACTGCCTTGTGGGTGTAGCCAACGCAGTTCAGCAGAATAACTAATTGTACAGAATAAATACAGATCATGGAAGTCTAGGGAAGTCTGAAGACCAAAAATTAAAAATTAATCATATTTGTTTAGAGAAACTCCTCCAACTCGATATCCAACCTGCAGATTATGCGGATGTTAATTTTCATTCACACGCTTTGTTTTCTCCGTCAAAAGGGGTAGTTAAGGAGAAATCGAAGAGTGCAGTAGAAAAGATCACCCTTTTCTCAACGCGCTAGATGCTGTAGTTAAGCAGTTTTAACAGATACATGTACATGTAATATTAGTGAGTCAAAGAATTGTGACTGGTAGTGGTATAGTAAACAGTGCATTCTCCCTCATCCTAATGTTTCAATGTAATGCGTCCAACAAGCGAGCCCGACACTAGGTGAATTCTGTTCTAACATTACAAACTATAGGACAAAATCTAAAACTTTTCATGTTAAGATTTTGGATGTTACTTTTTGGGAGTAAATTTTTTACTCAATTAGTTGTAAGAGATTGGAACAATGTACCTGGAGAAATGGTAGAGGCAAAGTCATTGGAAAGTTTTAAAAATCCTCAGACTGACAAATTTTGGTGGAATGAGATTTATAATTCCAGATGGCAGGTGCAGATTCTCAAGTTTGAATTAGGCAGCCTTGTTTACTATCAACTAAGCTTTTTCGATATACCGGTATTAGTAATACCGTTCGGTATGAAAGTCATACCGGTATGGATACCGCCGTTGAAATTTCAATACCGAAATACCGTCATACCAAAAGTTGAAAATATCATACCGGTATTTTCTTCTGTATTGTCATTTATGGGTATTTTTACAGTAAAATTAAGTCAAAACAATAAGTTCTTTGGCTCTCTCAACGTATTTAATGAAATCAGAATCCAATAATCTAACCTCGAAATGAATACATCGCCCCTTAACTACTGTCTGAGCTCCGTTAGCCGCTGCATAAGGCCTCGGCCCCACCGCTACTGATACTGGGGTGCATGTCGGCTCAGCTCCATGCACTCGTGTACACAGCTACAGTAAACAACGAAGTCGACCGAGAAGGAGAGCATTTCATGAAGAGTTTTTTTCAGTGGTTTCAACAACAGATTGCTTTCCGCCAATCACATGCGAGGGTTTGCTAGCTTGTAACATCCCTCTACACAAACAAAATCACTGACAAAACTCTTTTTGAAACACTCCCTAGCCTGCCTTTTGACCACGTGGTGTATTGTGGGCTTCGACAAACTATCAACCTTGGCTTGGGGCGTTGACAGACAAACCACAGGGATTAACAATTGTTTTTTCTTTATGCAAGTTTTTTTTTTCTCGGACTGCTCTTAACTTGTATCAATGGGAATGACCACTGAGTTTTTTTTTTTTTTTTTTTTGGGGGGGTGCTGTGCATTGACAAACCACAGGGATTAACACTTTTTTTTCTTTATGCAATGTTTTTTTCTGGACTGCTCTTGACTTGTTTCAATTATGACAAGTTTACTTTTATACTATAAGCCTGCTACAAAAATCGTCTGACCCCCCCAAAAAAAATAGATACATTAATGAATAAATAAATTAAATATGAAAATAAAAAAAGACAGAAAATGTTGATAAAATTAACAGGAAAAAAATGTTACGCCATCCCTCTTTGTTTATTTTGATCTGTGAAGTGATCGTAAATGGAAGAAAGTGGCTGAGAATATTTGTGTGATTTGTGATGGGTGTTGTATCCGTTTTGTGCATGTCCTGTCATGAATAAAATAAAATAAACTATTGGATTGATTGTATGATGGTCTCGTGGGGTGATAAGAAGTTGATCAACTAAAATTTGGCATGTGTGAAAGATGAAATTGACAAAAAAAGAGGGGAAGATCGAGATTCAGAGAAGAGGATGTAGATTGTTCGTGGTAAGAGAGGGTGGTTACGGGGAGAGAATGGGCCGATGGGAAAGAGAGAGAGAGTGAAGAATTAAGGGGCTGGGGAGATAAAGAAAAACAAAAGCAAGAAAAAATGAGTGAGAAAGAGGCAGCTGGGGGATAAGAAGTTTGGGGGGGGGTTCAACACAATGGACATTTATAAGAAAAGTTATGTACGAGACGTCAAAATTTGAGGTCAACAAACTTTGAACCTTCGACGAACACGTGTTGATGTGAGTGGTAAACAAAAGGGGCGAATCTGAATGTGAATGAGTGGGGCCAGATCGGTGAAGGGAAAATCACGCATATATCCTTGACAGTTTTAGCAGGGAATTTTGGTGCTTGGAAGTTAGGGCATGTTACACACGTTTAGCAAAGTAAGTAGCAGTGAGTTTGTGCGGTGTAGCATTTGGCAACTTGACTTATTGATTTCGTACCATGTGCTTGCTGAGATAATTTTGCACCCATGCACAGGTAATTCACAGCTCTCGTTGGGGAGAGAGCATGATCGTATTTACTTTTGGTAAAGAAAGAGAAAGTTTTTGTCAATGAGAACGGACCATGCTGAGCATTCCTCAGCTGACCACAAGCATCCCCTCTTTATCCGAGGCCATATCAGGGCTAAATAAACATTGGACACTGTTTGCACAATAAATTGGGAATTTACTCGGTATTAGTCGGTATACCGGTATTGAAGCTATTAGTAATACCGGTATTGAAAATATCAATACCGAAAAAGCTTACTATCAACCTCGACGTTAAGACAGGATATCTACAGGAGAAATCCTATTCATCCGTATCCTACTGCGATGTGATGTACAATCAACTAACCCCAGGGTTTCAGACTTCTGGTTCACTGCACTCACACACAGGCCATCGTATGCGTTCTCACGGCCGTTTTCAAGACATCGCTTGGCATGCGATGTTTTGAAATCGGCCGTAATATGTGTAAGGAAATTGATACTGGCCCAAAATCACCAATTTTTAGGATAACCGGAGGCTGGACGAGGAGTGAAATACGGATGTAGAGTAAGATATTAAGTTATTAATCTTTCTTGTTATATTTTTTTCGTTCATTTTACAATAAACATGATTTCCATCCCACCTTTGTGACTCGGATATCCGATCGAGTTCACCGTCCCGAAATTCACGTAGGTGGAGCGTAGTGTAGCGGTAGTGAAGTGGAGTCGAGCCAGCACAAATTTCGCCCGAGGTACGCTGAACTGTGCTGGCTCCACTCACCAATAGGATCTACACCGGACTTAAGAGAAATACCAGTAGTTGCAGTAAATACTGATTTCATGAGAAAGTCTGTAAAACAAGGCTATATCGAGGATCTAGTCTTCTAGATCTGGTACAGTTACATAAGCTGAACTTTGTGAAATCATGAAATGTATACGCTGAAAAATGTTCACACTGAAGATCATCAACACAGATAAGCGCACGTGGGACAGTGTATATTGCCTTGAATGTTGTGCCCGACGTTTGACTCGAATCCTGTACTTATTTGCTGATTTCTCAGCAATTACACAATTTCTTCCAGAATCCTTTGGCACATAATTATGTTTTATTAACACAGACACTTTGGTCGTCATTTCATTGGATTCTGTACGAACTCATTTTGATTTCGTTACCACAACTGGAATTTACCTTTAAAATCACCCACACAGCTCAGTGGGAGCTCCGCCGTCGACCGTCGCACCCACGAATAGGTATCGAGAACAGGGTTCAATGACGCCGGCATCGCAGGCGGGGGAGCTCCCCGGTTTCTGGTTAGTCGGTGTAGCTAAGCGGGCCGTGGGTTTTTAGCTTAGCCATCTCGAAACGACTGAGCAGAGACAGCACTGAACAATTTATTGTTTGTACCTTAAAATAGTTATTATAAACCCAAATCTATCGCAAAGTACAAAACTCACTCTTTTTTGAGACGTAAAATCCAGATTTTCATCCATAACTTAGGCTAGCTCTGCCGCTCAGATCTTGACGATGCGAGCTCCATACAAAAAATGTGAGAATATCATTAGGTTTTAGATCGATTCCTCTGATTGGCCTAAGCTTTATAAACATAGAGTTTTTGACCAATGGTATTTTCTGTTATAACTACACAACATGTATATATCTCTATGATGCCAATACAATCCAAGCCACGGAGATGAGTATATGTATAGGCCTACGTAATTAGTATACATCTCTCTGATATATCTCTATGATTCAAGCGAATTATGCTTATGGAGGATGATGAATTATCAAGGAGCGAGGGCAGAGACAATTACACACAAATATATGAAATCATGTTTAAAGTACTTGAAATCAAGCATATTAAGGCCAAAGGAAATTTTTAGTTCTTTTCTTTTTAGTATTCTTTTATTGCTTCTTCCAGCTAGTGAATTGGACTGACTTCATTCATTTCATAACTTCATAAAAAATACATCATAATAACTTCATACTTGCATGAATAATACATCAAGGTATCAGTAAAATAAGTAAATCATAAACACACACATAAATTTGTAAGTTGATCCATTCATTTTTACAATGCACTGAAAGAAGTAAGAAATGTGAATACAGAAAATAGAGGTGAAAAAAAGAAGAATACACCCGCACATATGCCACACACCAAAACTGTAACCTTGTCCTTCACGTTCCTATCTTCCCCCACACACCTCCCCCTTCCCCGGCCCCACCTTCGAGTGGCGTAACAGCCATGGGGAGGGGCAAAATATGTATTCAAGCTCGTCAGGGGGGCATAATAGGTTTTCAAGCTCGTCAGGCCGGGGGCAGACTGCTACCTTTGCCCCCCCCCCTTAGGTACGCTAGTGCAGCCCCCCCCCCCCCCCGAGGATTTCGGATTCGGAAAATTAAAAACGAAATGGGGAAAAAGGGGAACCGAGGAGAAAGAATTAAGAAAGGGAAAGTGAAAGAAAGGAAATAAATAGGAAAGAGGTTGGAATAAAAGGCCTCCAAGGGGGTAAGAATGAAAAAGGGGTCAAGAAAAGAATAGGCCTAAGGGAGAACAGGAGGAAATAGGGAAAAGGGAAGGAACTTATGAGAATCAAGAACAAAATTAATCAAAATAATCGAAATAATAATAAATGAGTGAGACATGCAGGGGAAATGAATTAAAGCATGGCAAAATGGAGAGATGGAGGGGGGGGGAAGAAAACCAGAAAGCAATGAGCAGTGGCGTAATTACAGGCGGGGGCAGGGGGAGCCCCGCGCCCCTGCGGATATCACCGGGAAAATAAAAACAGGAAAGTGAGAAAAGAGAGGGAGAAAGAAAGGAAAAGGGGAAGGAAAGGAGAAAATGAAAGGAGGAAAAGGAAAGGGAAAAGTGATAAAAGCCACGAAAAAAGAATATTTATAAAAATTGGGGGGAAAAGAAATGAAAGAAGAACATTTAAGAAGGAACAAATCATTCCGAAATAGGCCAAGAAATGCAATAGCATGATTAGTAGACTAAGGGAAATAAATTAAAAGATGACGAAATGGCAAACATTAGCGGGAAATGAACTTGCTGTAGAATTGAGTTAGCCAAAAGCTTGATTTGAAAACGAAGAAAAGGGACAAGGAAAAACCATTACTTAATTACAAGACTGGGCTGCCGAGGATTGAAGATAAAGAGCGGGAAGAAAGATGGACTGCATGCAACATTGTGTTATAATATTAAATGCTTGCTAAATTTTATACAATTAAGATACCGGGGCTCTGCCCCAGACCCAACGCAGTAGGGGCTATTTATCTTCAACCTTCATTACGCCTCCTGTATAGGGACCCTTCCGACATTAAGCTTTTTCATTCAATCACTGGCATATACAGGAGGGTATACTGGGTGATCTACACGCAAGGGGAAATAAAAGAAATTATAGGAGAACAATGAAATGTGTTATTTGCTGAATATATGGAAAAATATATCACATAATTAGAATTTAATTTCAATAGGCAATTTTTCCAGCTCGCTTTGCTCACTGGTGACTTTTACACATTTTCCCACATTGTGCTGTGCCACCTCAAAATATTTGGTTGCGCAAATGAGTTGAATAAATGTGTTGTATTCAAGCTATATACCCGCGATTTGATTAAAAAAGCGGCAATCTGCGAGGTTTAAAATGGCTTTGATGACAAGAAGTTCCAGGGGCTCCCTAGTCTGCTATGCAGACTCTGAATGGCTCGTGAGGTGGGATCTGCTACTGGTTTGCGAAGCAAACCAGCCTGAAAGGGTGAGCGAAGCGAGCCATTTCTGGAGCCTCAGTAGACCTAGTCTGCTATGCAGACTCGTTGAATCAGCTGAGGTGCACACACTGCAGATGTGGGTCTACATTTGTAGACTAGGGGCTCCCCCCCCCGAGCCCAACCGCATAGCACTATCATGGCCCCCTAAAGTTCTACAAGGGCCAAGAACAATTGAACAGAAAAAAGGAGGAAAGAAAAGCATAAGAGAAGTGTAGGATACCATTTTATTTACTGAATATATATGTAAAAAAATATATCAAAGTTAAAAAACGGAGAAAAGACTATAAAGGAAAGGAAAAAGCGTAAGATTTGATGTGTAGACGGAAAGGTGTAGCACCCGCGGAAAAGCCTCATTTAAATAACATTTGCATATAACATATTTATTTGTCTATGGGATTAGCTCTCTCAATTCTCTCACCCGTGACTCTTTGTCATTTGTCATTTTTTAAAGCAATCTGCTTATAAACACAACCCTTCTCCTGCAAACTGTAAATGTTGAATTTTCTTTGTTGGTAGTAGATTTCTTTAGAGGCAGCGTAGCTCAGTCGGTTAGAGCGCATGTTTCGGATGAGATCGTTGACGTGAGGGGTTCGAGTCCCGCTCATGCCGAAACGCGTCTAACAAAAAAAAATCTGATGCTATAGCGTTGTGTGTTATCGTGCCTCACCACGTATTCAGTGCAGGTGTGAATGCAGTTGGAAAACACTCCGTCCATCGGAAAGGACGCAAATGTTGGTCCCGTGTATAGGAGAGTCACAACCTATGCACATTAAAACCAATACACTATTCGTCAAAGAGTATATAAGGTGTTCACCCGGTGTATTGCACCTGCCGGTCCTGGTAAGTCAAGTCAATCTTGACGTTCATATGCCATAATAATCAATATAATGATTGTGGGCATTAACGGAAAGACAAGACAAGAAGATCATATTTGTTTATGACTTTTTTTATTTTGTTTTTTTTTTCTTAATGATACCAAAATCAATTACCGATGTATTATGTTTGTTAAGTAATGAAAATTGTATTGTACCAATGTTATGAATGCAGAAGAAAAAAATAAATCAAATCAAATCAATCAATCAAAATCTTTCATTTAGAAATTTTTGCCACACGTGCCATAATGTGCCCCTCATTTTTTTATTATTATTACCGGTATCAGGGGCGGATCCAGCCTTCGCCAATAGGGGGGGGGGCCGGAATTTTTTTTCAGCCATATTTTCCCCGATCGGCCACTCGAATATGATATTTGCCGGGATTTTTGGATTCTTTAAATGGGTAGTCCTAATAATCACTTCTTAGCTTTATTCTTATGAATAAACATATATAATACCATTATCCTTATTTATATAATGCGAGCGCGAAGCGCGAGCCATTTTTTTGGGGGGGAATCTTATGTACTTTTTCCTAAAGTTTTGAACATTCTGGGCAATGTTTGTTATCCTGAAAAAGATGTGTATGCAAGTGAATAATTATTACGAACGTGAAGCGCGAGCAGAAATGAACTGATAGAAAAGATACTGTAAAGGACTTGCTTGCAGTTAGCCAATCAAATAATGCGAGCGCGAAGCGCGAGCTGAAATTTTTTGCCATTTTTACCTAAGGAATGGAATTCTAAGCACTTTTTTGTAACTTAACAGAATAGGTATATAATTAAACGATTGGTGCGAGCGCGAAGCGTGAGCAAAAAATTTCGAGATTTAGACCTACTGAACGAGACACTCTATTCAAGTTTTGTAAATCATGAAAAGGATGAGGAAGTGGGGATCTTCCTTACATTATTAATGCGAGCGCAGAGCGCAAGCAGAAATTTTTATATACGTTTTGAGTTGATCGAAAACGTACCTGTTATGGACTGCTTGAACTTAGCCATGAAAGACGTTACATATTTCAACATTCAAATATTGCGAGCGCGAAGCGCGAGCTGAAAATTTTTGACATTTCTACCTGAATAATGGAAATTTTAAGCACTTTTTGTAATCGTGGAAAGGATAAGACAAAAACTTAACACTGATGCAAGAGCGAAGCGCGAGCGGAAAAATTTTGGACACTCTATTCATGTTTTGTAAATCATGAAAAGGTTAAGTTATTGGAAATTTTCATACATTAATAATGCGAGCAAAAAGCGCGAGCAGACAATTTTTTTATATTGTGATCTAAAACTGGATAATTATTTAAATGGAGAACAAGCTGTGTATCTGAATAAACGTGTGCTTCAGATTTCGACCTAGACTTTGGGTATTCTAAATACCTTTTTTTTATAATGAAAATCAATAAAGCGAGCGCAAAGCGCGAGCTTAAAATATATGACATTCTGATCTGAAAAGGGGTCACTTTAAGCTCTGTATTTCAAGCACTTTGTGGAAAAATTGTGAGGTGAAAAAGGATCACAGTTAAAACAGAGCTGATATTTGTCATTATTGTTACTTTGAGTTTATGACATAGGACCGGGATATTCTATAAGGACATTATGTCATCATAAGAATATGATGAATATCTTCCTAAGTATGACAGCGCGAAATCTATCAGTATTATGGCCTGAAAACTGGACATTTAAAGCACTTTTGTATTATGCATAAGATGCATGAGTTTAATATCTATCAATGCGAGCGCAAATCGCGAGCAGAAATTTATGATTAATTGTCATCAAATGGTGATTTTAAGTAGTTTGTTTTAGAATTAATATTGAGATATACATAACTCACTAATCAAAATGCGAGCGTGATTTTTGAGAACTTTATGAAATACAGGAAAATAATAGGTACCTGACAAATCAAATTTTGCGAGCGCGCAGCGCAAGCAGAAATTGTTAATATTCAGACCATTAAAACAGAAATTTTTACACTTTTGAAAAATCAATTTGTAAATAAAACAGAATAATGAAAGTTCAATTTCCCAGCTGAAATATGTTTTGTATATTGACTTCAAAATTTGATAGTTTAAGGTCCATATTGAGCAAGATATCACCTAAAAGGCAATGCGAGCGCGAAGCGCGAGCGAAAAATTCATATCCCAACATGAAAGATTTTGTTAAAAATTATTTTCAAAGTCTTCCCCTCGTCGTATTTTATTCACTCATCTTCCTCCTCTTATGCTTGTCTTCCTTCTTTTCTCCTCTCTTTTCCCTTCTTTTTCTTTTTTCCTTTCTTTTCCCCTTTTTTCTTTTTTTTGCTCCGCCAATAGGGGGCCCCTCGGGCCCCCCCTGGATCCGCCTATGGGTATTATTATTTTCTTGTTTTATCTCATCATGCACGCTCCTGCCGCGCAGAGAGCAAGAGAGCTTCGTTGCTTCGTTCTTCGTTAGTGTTGCTGCCCTCTAGACTCGTGAATCCACGTTGTTTTGATGTGCGTGCGGTATGGTATGTGAGCCACCTCATCCTGGGACAGATTTGACTAGTTTTGTTTGTATTATTGCTGAAATAATAATTTTACAGTATACGAGCTCGGAACCTGAATCGAAACCTGCGACTTGAGATCCTGCATCTTGGGTTCTTTTCAACTGTCTTGACTCCAGCGAGGCTTCGGCTACTTAACTGGCGGTACTCGACGGTACCCTGTCCTAGGCTAGACTCACCCCCGCCGACACGGGCCATCACAGTCGGATCTGAGCCTACAGCATCGGCAATACAGCACCTGGACCTCGCGCGCTCAACTCGCCAGTTGGATCTTCTTAATCAGAATCAAACAGAAGGTTCCTAATAATAATTATGGTATGATATTGCTAGTAAATATCACTTGTTGGCCAAATCGTGGTTTTGGGAACCACTCGTCGATTTGTATTCGCGCACTTGTGTACAAAGTGAATGGAGGTGGAAATAGGGAACCGTGCGTGTGACTGAATAAAGCGTTGCTGTATGACGTGAACGGTGGTTCCCAATATCACGATAATGCCGATATTGCTAGTGAATATCACTTGTTTGCCAAATCGTGGTTTTGGGAACCACTCGTCGATTTGTACTATACATGTATGCGCACTTGTGTACAAAGTGAATGGAAGTGGAAATACTCCGTGCGTGTGACTGAATAAAGCGCTGCTGTACATATGAAGTGAACGGTGGTTCCCAGGCAATATCACGATAATGCCCACTTGTTTTTGTTTTATTTTTCTCTGTACAATGTTACTGCAATTAAATGGGGGGGGGGGGGGGGGGGGGGGGGGGGGGTGAAGCAAACTGAACTGGGAATTGTAGGTATGTTGCAAAAAAATAATTTTGAGAAATAATGTGTATAATGTGTTTGCTTTGTAGCATCATTTATAGCTCATCAAGACCTTGCATTTAATACCTCATACATTTCAATAGCCCCAGTAACAAAATTTATGGTAGTTTTAAATTTGCACAAATCGCCTCTTCAATTCTTATGTATTCCGATATTTTTTTAAAAACAAAAAAGTTGTGACCCTAATTGGGACCAAGGTGCACTAATACTAATAGAAAAAAACAACGCGCATACATTGGCATATGAAAGTGCCCAATAACACTCCCCAAAATTACAGACATCGCCGAAACGGACATAAAAACACACTTAGCGGCAGTCGCCAGTAGATTTCTTTCAAATGTCATTATAATGTCGTTGAAATGTTCTATCGGAATGAATACTTTTAGAGTGGGATGATATCTGTAAATATGAATAGCAAGAGGTTGAAAGCAAGGCCAAAGTTCCAGTAGCACACAGAGTTGCAAGATCACTGATTGAGATTTTTTTTTCAAGTCTAGACAGCTGCCATAAACATTTAACTACGTAAAAACATTGGGAATAACATTTCCTTGCACATGCAAACAATACAAAGCAATGCCCCCACAGTCACCCTGAGATTATAAGCAGCACACTCAATGCCTCATTCAGAATGCATCTAGAGGGCAATTTTGCAACATACATGTACCTAGATCATGCCTAGCGGCCAGCCTTGAGTTGAGGACTCCATGATGATATTTTACAATATTTTTACATCAGTTTACATAAGGTTCAGTTCTGGACTAGCCTTGAGGACTCCATGATGATTTTTTAAAAAATATTTTGACATATACTTCTACATCATGGAGCCATGAACAGCCTGCCATATATGTATTAGAGGCTCACCAAAACAAAGATGGATTTCCCTAGGAAATCCATCTTTTAATATAAAAATCACGTAAATGGTGGTTTTATTTATTTTTACACCTTCATATGCCTGACGGGTATGAAGGTTTCCAAAAAATCGGTAACTGAAAAGGCAAAAAATTGAAGGTTTCTTTAATACCAGACCAATCTCGTGTAGATCCCTCGATCCGTTTGTCAACAAGCAAATAAAATAGGTCTGATCCTTGAACGGCTTCGTTATGACGTAGCTAGAATTAGCGATGTTACAAAATGCCGTTTTGAAGAACAATTTATAGATACTAAAAGTGAATACGTGATTATAAATAATTATGATAATAATAGTAATAATTATTCATAATCACGTATTAAACTTTTATTGTGGTGACAGATGACACCTCAAATCTTATCATCGAAGGATGCAAAGTGAAATCTGACCCGTAATGTTCCAGGCCGGACAATGTCAACTCGGCAGGATTCAGTCCAGTAAACCAGCAATCCGAGCTACAGGACTAGTTTGACAGCAGATTTTGGTATCAGCAGAAATGAACACAGAATTTTCCAATCATTAATAAAGATGTCAAATGAAATGGGTCCGAAAATACTTCCGTGTGAAATTCCACTGCTTACTTGACTCCAATCAGAACTTACGGTACACCATTGATTATTACTCTTGATTAATTTTGGCAATTGAAAATGAAATCGTGCTCTATCCACCCCCCCCCCCAAAAAAAAATAATTGCTTGATTAAACAACAAATAGGTTCCATGACATTTGCTGTGGTGAAAATTTCTCCTCTCTGAATTCCAGTCACTAATCAACTGACCCACCTTCAACCCTGGGTTTAACACTATCCTACCCTAAACCCTAAATTGAACCCTATTGCAACACTAACCTTACATCTAAGATGAAATTAAGCTCAGAGCAATTGTCACAGGAGCAAATGCTGTGCCACCACAAATTATTTCTGCTTATACAAACTAAGATTTTTGACCAATTTTTCCTCTTTTTTTCCAAATCATTTTGGAAAATATAGTTAAAGTGATTGGTTAACATTGGTTTGACTTTTAAAAAATCTGAGCTAGAAGGTCACTCTTGTCACCTGTGTCTGTGATATGTTCCAAAAATGAAGCCCAGAAAAAATTGAGTTAGAAAATGATTATTTAGTGCTTTAAAAAGTGAAATATAAAGTGACCGGAAACACCATCTTAATTTCATCTCATACACTTATGTGTACTATTTAGGTGTCTATAAGACTCCTATTTACAAAATCAGGGTTTGCCTTGTAGTTTTAGCTTTTCATTCTCAATAATGGTTGTTTTCAGGGTTTATTAATACATGCACTTGTACACATGTTTCATCTTTGAGAATTTTTTAAATCGGCTGCTCACAAAGTTAAACAATACCTTTAAGTATGCTGAAGAATATCTGTATGATTGTCTCATGTTTGGATATGGTTTCTTACTTTCATTGCAGTCTCACACAATACTATTGATCCAGCCAGGAGAGATAGCAGACACAAGAACTTACACGGATTACAATTCTGTGAGAGAATGCATGGAAGGTGAGTATGCGTCTGATAAATTGGATAGAGAAAAGCAGTGATTTTTATTATGATCCCAGTCCTGTCAATTGTCAGTTATTACAAAATTCAACTTCAGTCTGTTATACATGAATTCCTCAAGTATCTGGGGATAAGACTCAATATAATAATTTTTTAGCAATATTCATTTTGTCCAAAAGTACTTGGGGTTTTAGAGAATGAATATAATTGTTTGGTTAGAATCTGTATACAGGTATATGTTTCTTTTATGTATCTGAGCTTGTTGAGAGAAAAAATTAAATTTACAAACATTTTCATCTTATGAGGTCGAATTATATATCTTTACTGATATATAATCATTGTTTTGACAAATAGCTGAACTAAAAGTTGACAAATGAAAATTAGCTCATGAATATGCTGAAAACATGGGTAAACACAGGCATACATACATGGGCTTGTGCATTGATAATAGCTTGGAATATGATCCATCTCAATATAATAGTAAAATGCTGTGCTGAATATGATTACTGAGCGATTACTATTCTTATTACAGAATGATTTTGCATGATATTTATAGCATAGTATCTCATGCCGAGCCAATTCATAAAGACGTAACGATGGTAACATTGCAACTCTTGTAAATACCATGGAAATCTTGACTGCGATTGACCAGTAAGAAAATTGCTGTGTTCTGAATTCTTTTTATGTTCGTTACCTCAACTGGAATTTCATTTTTTTTTTATTGACTTTGAAGGTGACAGAAAGTAGTTGCAGCAAACAATTATTTCGTGAGGAAAGTCTTTTTAAATCAAGGTTAATGGTCACAATATCATCATTGACTTACATCTGGTACATTAATGTAATCTTATCTTTGTAAAAACGTAAAATCTTTGCTCAAAATCGATAATTCTGATGATCACTAACACAGAAAAGAATTTGTGGGACATATGTTAATATTGCTTCAAAAATGTGCTTATTTTGCTAATTTCTAAGCAATTACACATTTTCTTCCAGAGCTATTTGGCACATATTTTGCATTTATACATGTACATACAAACACTTTGGAGGTAATTTCATGGGGTTCTGCTCAAACTTATTTTGATATTTTTACCACAACTGGTATTTATCTTCAATTCAGGAATTTGTCGGATCTTTGAAGAACACCTGAAGAGATTGCATCCTAATAGCCCATCCATCACATATGATATCAGTGAACTCTTTGATTTCATTGATAACCTGACAGACCTAAGCTGCCTGGTGTAAGTTGACTAAACTAGTGCCTGTTTCACGAAGTAACATTTGAATGCTTGAAACAAAAGAGTAAATCACTTTCAAAGATTCAGGGTTCAATATATCAACCACTTCAATACATGTTTGAATGCAATTTACGTCTTGAGATGGAAAGCATTCCTCCTTTTATTTCTCTGTGTTTATTTGCATGATTCTCAATAGTGATTGAAATTATGAACTTCAAAAACCTCAATCTCTGTGCGTAAATAGGTAATTTTTTTAAGTTTGCACCACAATATTTTATCCACTAACAAGAAATCCACTGACATGCAAATGTCACAGGATTTGATGATTCGTTTAGTTATTGACGTCATCACATAAAAATGATGCAAATACTGTCAACCTTCAGTTTTGAAAAAAAGACATACATTGACTTTAACATGATTGATTCTGAATTATGAAAATTTCAAAAAGCTATTCAGAATGCCATAAAATTATCAATTGATTAAATAAACTAGAGAAAAATAAAATAAACATTACACTAAAAATTTCATTGAAATTAAATGTGAAATAATAAGGTTATGACATAAATTTTACTGAATTTCACAAAATGTTCATATCCACAACATTGGTGATGTAAAGTTCATGTCACTGTTGTATATTTCTTATGAATTTTAATGCATGTTAAGAATTACAGGGCTCGAATTAATCCAAGGCCATCCAAGGCCATGGCCTTAGATGCCCTCAGAAATGGCCTTGATGCCCTTTCAAATATTTGTAGACTTAAGGCCAAAATAACTGCCCTTTTTTGCTGTGGCCTTGGTGCCCTGCGGTAATCCAGTGCATGTGCCCCACTGAAAAGTGCATTTATTATTGATGCCCTTTTTTTGGTGGCCTTGGATGTCCCATAAAGTGAAAACTGCCTGCCCTTTCCCTTAAGTGCCCTTTTAAAAAAGGCCTTGTCCCTTTAAATTCTTAATTCGAGCCCTGGAATTAAATATTTTACATACAAAGTAGCTAAGCAGTCTTCCATTACTAGAAGAACAAATTAAAAATCATCACACTTTCAAAGACATTTGGGGTGTTGCAAGGAAATTACATTCATTTCCATCCCCCAATATCCTTTCTCTCATCAGAAAGACTAGTGTATCATTACTTGTAGACTGTCCAAAAATTAAGAGGGTTCTACAGGCTGAAAATAATATGATTGTTCAATAACAGTATAGGAAGAAATCAAACTAAATACTGAAATATTTATCAAAACCTGACAATGAATAACAAAATTATTGAATTTTGAAGATTCACATTATTTCGGTGAAACAGTTCTATGCATGTCTTCATGAATATTCAATGAGCAAACTGATTATGTTACATCCCAACTTGTTCTTTTGTATTTTATTAAATTGAATTATGTTTAGTCATTTTTTTTCCTCCAAGAGCTAAAAAAGATTGCATTGATAACTGATTTAAACTCATTAGATATTCATTGCTGCAACCTATTGATTCTAAGGGAGACACATGCATGAAAAAAAAATTAAATAATTATGATTTCTTGGAATAACATAAGAAAAAGGATAGTGGAAATGTGACATCATGAGCCCACCAAATGAATATTCATAACAACATGCAGATAACTCTTACAAAATATTGCTAAACTTAAGAATTCAATAACTTATTTTTTAAAATCAGATTCTGATGAAAATTTTGAGCATTTTGCTCATTGAATTTTACTTTATTTATTTAGATAATATTGATAATTATTTTCAGCCTGGAGTACCCCTATAATGTAGATTTGATATTGGTGGTTTTCAAAGAGTATCCTACTTATGGCACTCCAAAGCGCGATATTGGTTATTAAATGCTAATTGAAAGACATACGGTATTCAACTTTTGTGCTAGGATGTTTGCTATTTTTATTAAAACAAAAATTCATGCCTCTTATAAACCCTGTCTATCTTTATTCAGCCTTTTAACCTGACACCATTTTTTATATGACAATAATAATTGAATACATCATTTGTTTGTATTTCATCTCAGCTTCCAACCGACTGCAAACATGTATGTTCCAGTGAACAAAGACTGGATCAAGGAGAAGATATATCTTACGCTCAGGAAGCAAGCTGCTAAGTGATGACTACGCGGATCCAAGATTTTCTCATCCAAACTTTGAACATTCGATTACAACTTATGATGAAAAAAAAGATGATGGAACTTTGATTGAGATCGTATTGTGCTGTATTTGACTGAAAGGCTTTGATCATGGAGTTGCTATGTTTTCACAGTGTTGTGTGTTACTTGTATTATTTTTGTTACAATTACAAGCACAATTGAGGTGAGATATGATATGTAACATCCGCTGTTGCTTAACATTTTTTTTGAGGGGGTGGGATGAGGGAATGATGGATTGATTAAAAAAATACAAATAACCCCTTTTCTTTTTTTTGTTGGGTCCCTGCTTTGCAGAAAATGTGTGAAAACCCCCCAGAAATCTGATTAAAGTGGGAAAACATGAAAATAAAGTAGAACTAGACCTAGCAGTCGTAAAATTCTTGACTTTACAATACATCACTTTATCATTGTGTGTCAAGGTGATTGAAGAGTTATTTGGAATCTTGTCTTAGTCAGTTGTTAACTTATTTAGCAAGTATCATTTTACTCAGATTCTTGCATACGCCTTTTATTTTGGGAGAACAAAATATCAGATATGACCAGTGAATAACAATGTACCAACTCTTTTAGGAAGAGATTTTTATTTTTTTGTTTTACGTATACTGCAAATATAAGTGTATGTTTGTAGTTTTGTTTGTTAAAAGTAAGAAACTTTGGTGGTATACAGCTGACATTTTTTCATTCATAGTTGATGGATATATGGATGGTTTAGTTTTTGTGTGTTTGATTATATTCTGTTGCATCAATTAAGGAAAGGACGCCTCCTTAATTTGTGGTTGCTGGAGAAAGACAGTAAATTTATTCCAATCTAAAATTTAGTCATTTTGTTATCTGTTGCATCATTTTCATTCAAAGTTTTCTAAAGGAAAGGAAGCCTCCTTAATCTTTGTCTGCTGGAGATAAAAACCTTTAGATTTTGAAGCTTATCAGTCATCAAACTCATCATGGAATAAGATCTTGTAAAATAGGTTTTTGAAGAATAAGTATTATGATTTCATCAGATCGCCTAGAAGCTTGATCGTCACTGAAATCTAATCAAAGTATGTAAATGCAATTTCTGACTTACCATTATACCCTTTGCCATTTATATCTCATTCAACATTTTCATGAGATATTACACAGGCTTTATGGGAGCTTTTACTGTATTGGGTTTTAATCTGTACCTCTGATTACCTATCCGACACTCAAATGTGATCAATATATTTAGCTGAAATATACTTTTGAAATCTTTCATTTAAGGCGGTGCTTCACCAGCCCGAGTTTGCTCAATCTCAAGATTTTAGCCTAATCAGCCCTCTTCGAGATTATTCTCGAGATTCAAGAAACCCCATCTCCACCAGCGCAAGAAGAGCAATTTGTGCTCGAGTCTGGCATTGATGCATTATGGTCTGACGCCGGGAATGAATAATCCTGAGTCAAATCTCGAGTGCGTCTGTAACTGCGAAGTAGTGAGATAATTCGAAAATGGCATCATTTTGCAAATAATCCAAAGTTGACTTGGGATTGCAATCTCGAGATTAATTCAGCAAACTATCGCAATTGCATCTCCATTACAAATAATCTCAAGCTTGTTCAAATCGGGATGATTTGCCATATCCGAAATAGCGCAATTATTTGAAAACTCTGGCTGTTGCAGATGGCCCTTTACATTCAATTTTTGAAGGAAATGTAGAGTTTGGCGATATTCAGGAGGGTGTTTCACAGATATTAAGTGTGACCAAGCGTTGCGCTTAATTTCCAAATGTGGTATGAATGTTTTTAACAGAAATGTGGCGCAATATAAATGCTGTGGATCATCATGAAATAATGCATGAAGCTATTCACTTATTGGTGATTTGATACACATGGGACATTGTAAGTTCTACAAACGCCCTCCCCCCCCATAAATGAGAACCTTTCTTTAGAGTCTGCATCTTTGAATTAGGTGTATTTCACCATGCAAATTCTGAGAAGAATCATGATCTTGTTAAAAAAGTTAGTTTTGACTTGTTAAGTAGTTCCATTTTCAGATATATATGTAAAAGCCATATCGGACTATTTTTCAAGTAGTTTTATGTGTCATTTGGTGAAAGATCATATTAGTAAAGTGCGTTTTTATATTTAGTAGTAACTGAAGATATATTTACAATTAGCAATAGGTGCATAATCTATGAAGAAGAAAAAAATTATTTCATAAAAACAAGTCTCCAGAAAGTTTTACTGCTTTGCTGTAAAAAAAAAACACAAAAAAATTGTATCTCCTTATTTTAGTTTTTTTTTCAAATCAGAATACATGACCAGGACGTATAGATTGGTCAAGCAAACTTTAATGACAGTACTACTTGATCAAGATTTTTTTTTCTTCAAGACCACTTTTGTGTCATCAGCCCATTCATCAATCGTTATGTGTTTTTTGTTTCTAAGTTAATAGTCCTTTGCTCCAAATTTGTTTGATTTATCACACTGGTACATCTGTGTATTAACAGAGCACTGTACATACTTTGGGGATATTATGCTTCATGTATAAAGATATCTATTTGCTCATTTCAAAAGCCAGGAAGAGGGTCCTGTTCATGTGGGCTTCTCTCCAATGTGGATGTGCGCCCTCTTGTGTTCTTATTTTACAGTCACAATTCTCTGAGCGTCAGAAAAAGTTTTTAAAGTTTGACATCTTCTTAAAGATGTATGTTTTAAAACGGTTCTTGTATATGTATGTGAATTTTCATCTTGAGTACATGGTGTAAAAACAATGAAAATGTTAATTTTTTCCTTTTTTTTATTGAAACAACTATTTCATTAAAAAAATATGATAAACAACATAATCTAAAAGTGTTATTTTTTCATATGTACCTCAGATATGTATAAACTCAAATTGTAATTTGATACACCATTTCCCGAGGCTGCACTACACAGATAATTACATGTATACACTTCCATTTACAATGACTTAATTAGGTGTGATACAGATCGACCACTCCTGGGCCCTTTTGTACAAAGAGTTGCAATTGATCCGATCAGTCGCAACTATGGATGGCCAGCAACGTCAACATCTATTATGCATGTTCAAAATATTTTCTAGCTGTGATGTATATTCATGCATTCATTGTTTTCTTGAAAATTCACTGCGCTTCTCTTTGAATAAAAAGACATTGTGCGAATTTTTCGTAGAAAAAATTATGACACTAATGGGTTTCCATAGAGTTATGATTGATCGGATCAATCGTAACTCTTTGTACAACAGGGCCCAGTTGTTGATGGTGTTTTGAATTCTACAGATTCTACCGGGGGGGGGGGGGAGGGTCACTGTCTTATATTGGAAAGCAGACAGCATCTGTAACAAGAAAAACACAAATTTGGGTGTTTTTCATGGATAGAACATGAAAAGATTGTCGATAATGCCAATATTGAGGAGAAAAAAACCCTCCTTAATTGATAACAAAATAATTCAAGTACCCCATCAGTTATTGATCTATTGCTGTGGTTACTAGTTTGATTATTTGAAAATGTAGGCCTATTTTAATAAGATAGAATTGTCTTGTGAGAGAATCTGATTTTATAAATTTGTGTCATTTTAAGTAGATGAAGAGCGAGAGTGTTTCAATAACCACAGAGGTTGTCAAAGGCCTACCCTTAAAGTAGACACCTTACCTGCGATCGAACCTGGGAAAGCTGTAACAGATTTGTCAGAGACCAACAGTCTCTGGACAAGTCATTCTGCTGATCGATGATAGTTACATTGCTAGTCGGGGACTATTGTAAAATGTCAGAAATTGTTAAATAAGTCCTCAGAAAAAGACAGTTATTATTGTACAATTTGTCAGTAGAAGTTTTTGACAAAGACATTTCATGAAACCTCCCCCTTGGCCTACACAGACGTAGGCTGGTTTAAGCATGGGGGTGTTGAACGAAAGGGGTATGGGATGCTTATCTTGGGGAGGTGCTATGGAACTAAAGTTTGGAAAATCAGCTGTTGAAAGCAGAAGAAGTTTTGCTTGCCAGTGTCGGAACTCCTCTGTCTAGCCTCGAGGGGCTCAGCCTAGCCTAGCCTACGCCCTTGGCCTAGTGCAGTGGACAAGAAAGAAGAACCCCCCTCCCCGGCCCCGTAGCGCGCGTGCGCCTGGCCTGAATTGAATTCATAGCTGCTTCAATTATGTCCTATTGTGATGTCACAATGACTTTGCGCGTGGATTATCACAAAAGAGCGTCCCTTAATCATCTCGACTCTCGACCCTGACCTACATTTTAAGCTGAGTATGATGTCATAATAAAAGATTTAGGACACGTGCTGCCCCTCCATTATTATGATGTCACACCGACATTGCGCGTATTCTTCACTTCGACCTTGACCTACATTTTAGGTGTTTATGATGTCATAAAGGGGTCATAAAGTCGGCTCCTGTGAAGTTTGACAGAAGATGGTGTTCGGAGTATAAAGGGCGGTCTGAGGCTAGGCCCCATGTTCTCGATCTCTAGCGCACATGGATCGTTGGACTTGCATCATTGCAAAGGTGAGGGAGAGTGGGAGTGGCACCCTCTGTCCAACTTGTTTAATATAGATATATTCCTGGTGGGTGTTTCATAAAACTGTTCGTAGCAGGTAAGTTAAGAATGACTTTATGAACGACGGGCTGGTTAAATAATCGCCAATAAAAATTTAATGGTGAATATCATTTACAAGAAAGGATTTACGAACAGCTTTATGAAACGGCTCACGTGCAGGATATCAATAGTCAAGGCCCCACTGCATAAAAGTTACTATTATGGCAACTTTGCAATCTAATGGTAACTACCATGATAACGCTGATCAATAGCCAATCAAAATCGAGGATTCCATGCAAAGTTACCATAATGGTAACTGTTATAAAGCGTTTACACATTAAAGACAAAGACGACAAAAAAAACCCCGTTCGGTGTTTACTTCGTGTCACTGCATGCGTTGATGCTGGGTGGATGCTGATGAAACGACGAAACTTTGATCAGCCGTACTTTATTGAAAAAAAGAAAAGGATCGAGATTATTTCAAATGTAAACCAGACCTCTTATACGAAGAAATCTAAAACTGAAAAAAGTGCAGATCGGCACTTGTTGAACAATGGTGTGATGTTGTGTACAAACTAAAACGACATCTACTCATTATCTATTTCCATTTTCGACCCCGCTGTAGACAATGTTTCAGCAACAACTTTTGTCATTAGGCCTACCTTATTTGGGCATTTTAATACAACAATAAAAAAAAAGTGAATTTCAGTATACAGACCTTTAAAACACAGTTATGGATGTATCAGGTTGGGCAGATCAATGAATGTGTTGGGTACATGGACTCGAGTCAACCTTTTTTTTTTTAAAAAGGCCTGTTAGTTCAATCAAGGACTGTTTAAAATAAGATCAAGTGAAACAGGTCGCTGCATGAGAATAATTCAATATATTAGAAACGGGACAGAGGTAAAGTAGACAAGTAAGAAACAAAAGCCCCAGAATTAGAGAAATAATGTTTAAAAAAAAATATATATTCGCATAAGAGTTTAGTAAACAAATTTAAAGGTCAAGTCCACTTCAGAAAAATGTTGATTTGAATCAATAGAGAAAAATCAGACAAGCACAATGCTGAAAATTCCATCAAAATCGGATGTAAAATAAGAAAGTTATGACATTTCAAAGTTTCGCTTATTTTTAACAAAATAGTTATATGAACGTGCCAGTTACACCCAAATGAGAGAGTCGATGATGTCACTCACTCACTATTTCTTTTGTTTTTCATTGTTTGAATTCTACAATATTTCAATTTTTACGAATTCGATGATTAGGACCTCCTTGCCTGAAGCACAAAATGTTAAATTAATGGAATTCCACGTGTTCAGGGAGGAATGAAACGTCATTTCACAAGACAATGACGAGAAAATAAAAATATTTCATATTTCATATAATAAAATACAAAAGAAATAGTGAGTGAGTGATGTCATCAGTTCCCTCATTTGCATACCGACCGAGATGTGCATATAACTGTTTTGTGAAATTAAGCGAAACTTTAAAATGTCATAACTTTCTTATTTCACATCCGATTTTGATGAAATTTTCAGTGTTATGCTTGTTGAATTTTTCTCTTTTTATTCAAATCATGTTTTTGTTGGGGTGGACTTTAATAAATTCCTAAATCACTTCATTTTCCTTCACCATATCTAGTGACGATTTCCCTTTATTGAGTGTAATACCATCTGCTTAGAAAGATGCAATTCTAAACAGAAAGAACTGATCCAATGAGAATAGAGACCCACCCCCCTTATCCGCATTCCCAGGTCAGCGATATGTCCCGATGGCACCGCATTCCAGCTGACCGTACGTGGATCGGCGTCGCGATAGCTTGTATTATTATACACTCCTCATGCAGTTTACACCAGTACCACGTGTGTTCTCGGTGGTGGAGCGGAGCTAGCCGAGAACAGTAACGATAAAGGCATCCCTCTCAGTGCTTCGTTGCCGCCGGAGTAGGATATTCTGCGTTAAATAATCTTCGTCAATTCTGCCGAAGTTTGAATATGCATATTTCTGTTGTGCTCTGTGATGGGAAACACTTCAGGCAAGTTTCTTTTGAAGTTTCTGAAGCCTAAGTTCTTCATTTCTAGTGAACTTGACAAAGAGGCGAAGGTTCGAATACTTCGTTAGCCGTGAGTTCTGCGGGGAACAATGGTCGGTCGTTCGCTCAGCAACCAGCGTGGAGGCCCTTAATCGTGTTTGCCTTATTTGGACTTCAGAACATTTAGCGAGGTCGATAATAATGTTGTTGGAAGCAAATGCAATGTTTATTTATCGTTTTCTAAACTTTGGATTGTTCATGGATATATTCGTGCTTTATCTTTAAGAGAGAACGTATGTTTTTAATGGTGCATCCTCTGTGTGTTTTTATGAGAATCATTTGGAGACCGATTTGGTATCAAATCTTGAGCGGAGGGACGATCAAGAGATTTAGGATGCCTCGAAGGAAGCGACTGTGGTTTTTCACTCTTTTTCTTGCCGCCTTCGCGAGTGTACTGTACCTGATTAATTCAACATACAAAGATCATGATATAGCTGTAAGTATCCCATTCAGTTTACTAAAAGAAATTTACAGTAATTAAATGCTGGTAATTTGTGAAAGGTGTTACTCTTGTCACATAGGGAAAAAGAAATGTTAAGTCTAGATCTGAACAGTAATGATATTTTGCAAGGGAAAAACTTACATATGATATGGGTAGGATTAAGTACTCTAATAGATCAACACCACTATCAGTATATAATTTTCAATTTTGGATTTTATTTTCTAATATTTCCCTGTTCCTACTTTATTCCTCTTCATGAGTAGTGAGCTCCTCTTTAGCTTCTTCCTAATCTCCTTATCCTTTTTTATTATTCATCTTGATATTCTTCTTGTTTGCATTTGTTTTCCTTCATCATCATCATCATCATCATCACCTTTCTTCTCCCTCTCCTCTTCTTCCTTTTATATTTCCTCTTCCTCCACCTCCTCTTCTTTCCCCCCCTCCTCCCCCTCCTCATCTTGCTTCTTCTTCCTCTTTTTCTTCCCTCCTCCCCTCCCCCTCCTCCACCTTCTCCACCTTTTCCTCCACCTCCTCCACCTTCACCTTTTCCTCCACCTCCACCTTTTCCTCCTCCACCTTCTCCTCCTCCTCCACCTTCTCCTCCACCTTCTCCTCCTCCTCCACCTTCTCCACCTTTTCCTCCTCCTCCACCTCCTCCTCCACCTTCTCCTCCACCTTCTCCTCTTTCACCTTCTCCCACTCTCCCCTTATATTCCACTTTCTTCCCCCCTTTCCTCTTGTTTGAGACGAGTGCATGATCAACAAAATTCAACAAGTATCTTCAAGTGTTTATGGCCGATTTTTAATGCCAATATAATCGTTATACCATACTATCCTGGCAGATTGGTTTCACTGTTAAAAACTCAATATTCAACATGGTCCACTTTATCATGCATCCAAATACACTTCCTTGTGTTGCATGCAGAGTTGTTTTGATTAATAATATTATTGAACCACAATTAGAGGTTTTTGTTTTATATTCTATGGAATTAAAGTAAAATACATGTAATACTTAATAATATTTATCATTCAGTAGAGTGGTGTAATGTAACAATTACTCTTGTATTATGACCTGTTTTAATTACAGGAAATTTGTTGATGCATGGATTTATTCAATAAAGCTCATTTAGGCCTACTTTCTGTTTTCATCATTTATGAGTGAAAAATTGCCAAAGCCCTTTCTCCTCAGCTCATTTCATATTTTGGTAAAAGTATGTTGAAAACATAACTTTTATGTTAGTAATATACATAAATCTTTCATGTTTAGTCAACTTTTGAATTTTTTTATAACATGAATACAAAAAAAAATTGAATTTTATTTCATTCTTGTTTTAATATGAATTTAAGGTTATACTTTTCATAATTGCCTCATCAAATTTATGATAAATTTCGGAATAAAATCAGGAAATTGAAAGCAGTCAATCACTGCCTCTCAGCTAATGAGTGTACTATGTATCATCATCTCCATAGACCTTGCAACCTTTCACAACATTAAAAACCCATTCTAGATGCTATAATTGAATTCAGTAGAACTAGGAATGGAGATTGATGGATTATGGACAAGCCGTTTCCGACACATTGGTCGGTGCACTCTGATATTTCATTGCGCATCCGCTTATATTCTCAGCACGCAACATGTGGCTACTGTCGGGGAATATTGCCACATGCCAGTACTGATTTGGTTCTTGTTGGAGGGAAAGGGTGGTTGCCATTTTGGTCAGAGGGAACATCCTTTATTTATTTCCTCCTCATTTAAATTTGTTGCTCTTCTAATTACTACCAGTTGGAGAAGGCGTTTGGTCACCCACTTCATGTTTAAAAGGGTGTGTTTATGCTTCCATTGCGAGGACAGAATCAGCGATTTCAAATGTCGATTCAAAACGCCGATCGTAAACGTGGTTCTGGGAGTGCTGTTTATGCTTCACTTTTCAGAGCAAATCATGATCTCCAGCTGGCTTCACATCGTAAAGCGAGGTCAAATTGGGCGCGCCTTTTTTTCGAAAGTTTTTTTCCCATTGTTGTTATTACGTAGAGATAACACGGAGCAATACGACTGTATTTGCCCGCGGATTTTCATCTCACCGGAAGCATGTACCAAATGACGTTATTTAAACAGGTTTACGATCGTGGTTCTGTTTATACTTCCCCAGAAAGCCTGATTCTGGTCAAACGACGTTTACAAACGCACCTTTTTGTGAGTTTACGATCGGCGTTTTGAAACAGCGTTTAAATGAAAGTAAGCATGGATGCAACCGTGTTTTGGACTAATCATGTTTGGAAACGCTGATTCTGGCCTGAAAAGTGGAAGCATAAACACGGCCAAAGTCTATCAATATTTGAAAAAGAACTGCAAGTCTTTATCACTTAGGCCTACATGATGAACTGTTAGTGCATTTTGTGAATAGTGTTTCTCCAGCATTCTATATTTAAAGGACAAGTCCACCCCCAACAATTTGTAAATAAAAAGAGAAAAATGCAACTAGCATAACACTGAAAATGTCATCAAAATTGGATGTAAAATAAGAAAAGTAATGACATTTCAAAGTTTCGCTTGATTTCTATCTGCACATCCTGCATTGTTTGGTATGAAAATGAGGGAATTGGTGATGTCATCCACTCACTATTTCTTTTGTATTTCATTACATGAAATATAAACATTCTGATTTCCACCCCATGAAAATTGAATCTTTATAAATGTTATCAACATGAAAATGGTCTATGTTCCCATTGTCAGGTTCCTGAGACAATAAAACATTTTTTACTACAATGTAAGAAATATGAAAGAAAAAGAAGACACATGCAAAGAAGTCTGAAATTTAATAAGCCAATATCAGATCTAGCAACATTATCAGAGTTAGTCATTTATCTTCACAAACAAGGAGAAATAGTCCTCACAATAATAAGGGGAAGAAGATTATCATAGTAATCAGCTCCTATTTTATTAAACTTAAAGCCAGCTGCTGAATACTAATACGTATCCACTATTCAAAATTATTCCCCCCTTTTTTTTGGGGGGGGGGAAGTAATGAGTGAATAAATTGACTCTCCAGAGGTCATTTGAATAATATTTTTTTTAATAGAGTTATTCATTAATTTTCACAAACAAGGAGAATTGGACTCATGTTGAGGAGGGGGAGAGAGATTATGATAGTAAGCAGCTCCTATTAAAAATAAACCAGCTGTTGACTACTAACACTTATCCAGTATTCAATATTAATTTTTTTAAAAGTAATAAGTGAAGAAATTGAGTGGACATGGCTCGTATAATAAACTTGCTCGCACAGATGTGCCACAAATTGTTGAAAGTCTGTCTGACTCAGAAGATTAAGCAAGACCCCCTTTCAGATGGTGTTGGCAGAAAGGATGATCATTACCTCTTTGAATGGTCCATAGAAGTTGAGCGTTTGAACTGTCTAGATGCTCTCGGGGTATAAAGTGCTTATCCCTATAGTGTCACTTGTATTGATTCTTCTTGATCCATGTAAAGAAATCCTCTTATGGGTCCTCTTCAAGATGACAAGATTACCACATTATTGGTGTGATTGATGTTTGGTAAAGGTTTCTTGAAACCATGGACATACATCCTGCTCCAGGGATGGTGAGTTACCACTTGGTCTGCACCTGCTGCCCAATTCCCATATGGTCTAATTCTATGGCACTATTGCCATTTAGTCCATATACCATTATTTCTAAATTCCAGTTAGACCAAGTGGAAAGTGTAGACCAAAAAGCTATATTAGACCAAATTGATAGTAGAACAAAAAGCCCAAGTGGTATTTAGACTCAGTTTAGCCCAAGTGGTATTTAGACTTTCTGAGAAATAGGCCAACTGCTTCAAGACCAAGTGCATATTTACCCGTGTGGATTGTACTCTATAATAAAGGGGAAACACTGAACTTCGGGATTTCTGTTACATGGCATAAGCATTGTTTGTGAAATTTAGTAGTAAAATTCAAGTAGTGAAATATACCTGCAACTATGGTTGTGTATCATTGTACAATGAAATCAGAAATGATAGGAGGCTAAATTTTCAGGAGAGCTACATTTACAACATACATGTTGGCCTGTGGTTTACTATTTAAGGGAATGAGAAATGACTAAACACTGACTTCAGTACAGGTATTGACTTTCCTCTGTTTGTTGACTGAAGAAAGTATACAGAAGAAAATGGTACCAATCTTCTAAAAGTAGAGTCCCAGAGAACAAACAAAAACAAGATATATTGGATTTGAGTTTTTTGTTTGCTTTTACAACTATGCTTCAAGTGATCGTGTTCACATCATGGAAAGAAGATCCAGAATTGTAAAACGGCTAAATTGTGACGCTGGCTTGTCTGCACCTGTCAAGATAACTTGACTTGGTAGATGAATCACAAAGATAGTTAATTAATTGAACTGATTAGAACATGTCTGTAGCATTCTATCCTGGAGACATGATAAAACCGTCATTCTGGATAGAATAAATTATTATCGGAAAGGGGACTAATCATGGATGCTTATGAGAGTTGCCAGGAGCCAGGATTAAATATTCTGTAGTGACCTTCCCCCGTTTCTAAAACATTGAATGGAATATAATCTTTGAATATATTTGAAAATAAGATACAAAATACTCTTTAGATATGTATAAATTTCTGTTCCCCACTCCCTTTAGAATCCATAAAGATTATGCTTTTATTAATTGTGTAAATCTGTAAAACTTTTTTTTTCATTCATGAAAAATAATCTATTAAACCCCTTGATCCCTATAATCATCCTGTTTATGGAGTCCATAGAAAGTGGGTTTTATTATAAAATCAATTTTATGCGAGGCAGGGGCGGATCCAGGATTTTTCAAGGGGGGGGGTGGCACATTTTCCCAATGAAACTTTGACAAGCAAAACAAATAATGGTTTTCACCTACAATTAAAGGTCATAAAATTTAAGAAGAAAAAAAAAGGTTTTCACGTATTTGTCGTCCGCGGAAAATTTGACAAGCAAAAAAAAAATTGCCACTGATGCTAGGTCCATGAATACAGTAGATACCTCAAACAAATCCAGACAATATTCTATAGATGTATGCCTCATGCAAATGATGCAATCCATATAGATTATTTCAAGAATGTCATCTCATGTAATCCTTAAAGATTACTTCATTAATATATAGTACCTCATGTAATCCAATGATTTTATTGATACTTCATGTAATCCATAAGGATTACTTCATCCACACCTCAGGTAATCCACATATAAGTCTGCCAAGATGTATTTTGTAGACCATACACAAGGAGTCACAAACCATTACAAAGGTAGATAATTTTAATCTCTTTTATTCATTTCTTGAAAGATCTTATGTTAACCAAGTGAATTATTTCATGCACTTAAAAAAAATGAAAGGGTTGGAAGGGGCTAAATCACCTTTTAAAAGGGCAGAGAAGTGACAGTACTTTTTAAATAATAGGGCACTGGAAAATGCTGCCATTCCTTGGCCCTTTCCAACCCTTTTCCTCTTTTTTATTAGAGTGTTTCTTTATCCTTGGCTTTCCCATAGAGTTCGATATGTTTATGTAACTACCAGATCTAGATCTTCAATAATATAGTGACAAATAATCCTGTTTTTTCACAATATCTCGTGAAATCAGTGTTTACTGCAACTACTTTCATTTATCTTTAAAGTAAAGTCACCTTTATTCAAATCAAGTAAATGAACATTGAACAAAGAAGTTCTCAAGAAATAGGCTCCATAACATTGTATTTTGAAACAAATTATGTCATTACTTTGTCATATCTTTCAGATATGAATAGTATGGAAACAATGACAACTAAATAATTTTTAGAAAATATTTTCCAGTCCAATTTGTGCAGTGAAGTACCAGTGTAGGTGCCAGGAGTCAGTAGTGTAATAGGCAAATGATTGATGTGTGATCTTTTTTAGCATTCTTAGTAAGTTTCATGCCATTTTTTTTTGTTAACTATTACTTCTGTTCAATATCCACCATATACAGCAGGTCAATATTTGAATAGAAACTTTTGCTCCTAGGTTGTTTGTTCTTTGGATTATTTCACACTGAAGCTTTATGATCTGGGTTATGGCAAGAAGTTTTATGATTTCCTGTGTATTGCCATATTTCTACACCAGTAGTCATACAATGCAGGTGAATGATTTCCTCTGAAATAGTGGCACTCCTGCATTCAGGATTTATTGTAGGAAACACAGGGGAAATATTAAGTTTTCTTTAAGTAATAGAATGATACTTACAGTGGTGCTAAAAAAGTTAATAGTGAACTCCACAACAAAATGCACACCTCCATGCCAAGTGTTGAATATAGACAACAGCATTACAATTTTCAGTGAGTCTGGAGAAACAAACTTCATTCAACTGTTCAATGTGGTAATTTATCACCCGACTTCACAATTGACTATCTAAAACATGGCAGAACTTGAACACTTAAATGTGTTCATTTTCTGGTTGGTTCACCAAATTTTTAGCACCACTGTACACTATTGCCCTTTTTACACAGGATTTTCTTAACCCCGGACTATCGCTAACCCCGTACTATCCTTAACCCCGTACTATCCTTAACCCCGTACTATTTTTTTTCCTTTTCACACATGCCAAATTGTTATTGCTAACCCCGGATAAGGAATGCTTTCTTTTTACACACGAAACTCGCTAACCCCGGACTAGTGGTTTTTGTCGATCATTCGTAGTACAAGTGCTTCACTCGTACACTTTTTACACACGCTACAATTTCCTTAACCCGTACTATAGGTGGGGCCAAATTGCCATTTAGCCCCACCTATAGTACGGGGTTAAGCTTAGCCCACTTTCGTTTTACACATGCGATCTTAACCCCGTACTATTGCTCTTAGCACCGCAATTGGTGGGATAACCCTGCTTTTTTGCAGGGCCAAATAATCCCGTACTATAGGTGGGGTTAGCCCACTTTGCAAAAACGCTGTGTAAAACGAAAGTGGGCTAAGCTTAACCCCGTACTATAGGTTGGGCTAAATTGCCATTTAGCCCCACCAATAGTACGGGGTTAAGGAAATTTTAGCCTGTCTAAAAAGGATATAAGCTAATCATTGGAGTGGGATTAAACAAAATTTTGTTAAAGTCTTATTTGACAAAAATAAGTAAGAAAAGGTATACATGTAGATGTTTATTTTTCTCAATGAAACATTGTACTTGTATATGCTGACATAAGCCCCCCCCCCCATTTGTAATTCTTACCTCATTCAGACAACGTCCAATCACTCCATTGGGGTATTGCAAGAAACTTGCTTTCATTTGCAAGTCAATTTTTAATCCTAAACTTAGTCATAAGTATAGCAGCTAATTGCAAATTATTCATTCTTAAATGCTAGTATGCAGACTGTCTATTTCGTATCTTGAAAAAAATATAGTAAAAATCAGTTTGCTTAGAACTTTTTTCTTGATGGCCCGATCGGTCCACCAAAATCATCAATTTCATATTCTTGGTGGCCCGAAATGCAAATTTGGTGGTCCTAAAACAATAGAAAACTTCACAATTTATCAAAACTTTGGTAGCCTGGCTGGGCCCCCAATTGTGGGCTTTTACATAATTTTGGTGGCCCGTCTCTCATTTTTGGTTGCCTTGGGCCACTGCTAATGTCGAGCCCTGATATATCAATTGATAATAATAATAATATAGCTCTTGTGTAGCGCATATCACAATTATGAATAATGTCTCTATGCGCTTCCTAAGGACTTGGATATTATTGCTGTAATTACGAAGATTACAGCGCAGCCGCACTTCAAGGAATAAATTCCTGCCAGGTACCCATTCACCTCACCTGGGTTGAGTGCAGCACAATGTGGATAAATTTCTTGCCGAAGGAAATTACGCCATGGTTGGGATTCGAACCCACGACCCTCTGTTTCAAAGTCCGGAGACTAATCCTCTGGGCCACAACGCTCCACAAATGAGCGACAGAAATGTGCAATTGATTGCAAATATTTTCTTGCAACTCCCCCTTGGTCTTATACTGTAGGAAATACACCCTATTCTTGAAGCTGACCACGGTCCACCCCTCTTTTATTAAAGTTCACATAACTTTCGTGAGCCCATATACTTTTGGTCATTATCACAGTTGATTCTGACATCAAAATTCACCTGTATTTGTCCTCCATTACTCTCCTGTGGCTCTAAGTTGCAAATCTTATAAGATACTTTCTGTCTCAAGGTAATTCCAATTTAAAGATTACACATTACTGTGTGTTTTTATAAATACCCCTCCTCTCTTCTACTTCTCTTAATACTATAAGCCTGTATGAAAAAAAAATCGCTTCTGTTTTTTTTTCACCTTCTTTTTTGGTCAGTGGATGAAGGAATCATGTCATGTGTAACACTCTTCTGTGTGTTGTACCCCCCCCTCTTCACAGTAAAATAAAATATGAAAGTGGGCTAAGCTTAACCCCGTACTATAGGTGGGGCTAAATTGCCATTTAGCCCCACCAATAGTACGGGGTTAAGGAAATTTTAGCCTGTCTAAAAAGGGTATAAGCTAATCATTGGAGTGGGATTAAACAAAATTTTGTTAAAGTCTTATTTGACAAAAATAAGTAAGAAAAGGAATAGATGTTTATTTTTCTCAATGAAACATTGTACTTCACTGTGTGTTTTTATAAATACCCCTCCTCTCTTCTACTTCTCTTAATACTATAAGCCTGTATGAAAAAAAAATCGCTTCTGTTTTTTTTTCACCTTCTTTTTTGGTCAGTGGATGAAGGAATCATGTCATGTGTAACACTCTTCTGTGTGTTGTAACCCCCCCCTCTTCACAGTAAAATAAAATATGAACAAGGTGATGGCTTTGCAAGAAGTTTGTGACATTGAAAGCAACAATATTGCTTTATGGGAAGTGGTTTTGAAAACCACTTTCGGTTGATCAAATGGGATCGCTAGCAAATCGATTTTCCAAACTGGTTTCCTGAACCAGTTTCCAGTAAAATAGTTTTAGAAAGTATAATAAGAACGGTGTCTTAGTTACACCTCCCCCTCCCGCTCCCGCTCCTGAAATTTTAACAACTTCCTTCATTGCAAACTGTCTGTTTGAAAAATCCACCTTTGAAAAATCCACATTAAGTCGGTCACCACCAGATCCTTAATTTTCAATTACAAAAAATGAAAGTCCTCTGCAGGTGATAAAGTCGGTGGCTTCACTCCCTCGCTTAGATATATTCAAACATTTTATTAAAGTGCTTTAATAATATTCAATATACATATTTATGAGGGAAAAATGTCTGAATAGTATCATCTGGCAAACAGGGCTATATCAATTCAGCATCATTTTGTTATTTTTATTGTATTCTCATTATCATCGATGATTATTATGATTATTATCATTATTATCATAACCAGTTTTATATGTAGTAGTAGTAGTATTAGTAGGAGTAGTAGGAGTAGTAGTAGTAGTTGTAGTTGTAGTAGTAGTAGTAGTAGTAGTAGTAGTAGTAGCAGTAGTAGATGTAGAAATAGTATTATTCTTTCTTTCTTTTTTTTAAATCATTTTTCTTTTCTTTTTGGGGTTGGGATGGGGGTAGAATTTTTGTGAATGAGATTGGAGGAAAGGAAGGATTAGCAATCATGCACATCCTGTCAGCCACATAACAAGCATTATTCCTCCACAATAGTTCGAATTGCCTCAATCCAATCAAGACAAAGCACCTCAGTCCTCAACACCGGAAATAGCTGTGAAGGATGGCATGATTTGAATGTGTATATTTTTGTTCTTCAGTGTAAAAAAAGAAAGTATGGTGCGATATATCATGGGGCCTATACCAGGGACTTCCCTGGTAATATCTCCCCCAAAAGAGGATTCCCAGTTATATTTCCGTAATTTGTTTTCCATTTAAAGGTATTGTTTAACTTTGTGGGCAGCTGATTTAAAAAATTCTCAAACCAAGATGAAACATGTGTACAAGTGCATGTATTAGAACTAATAAACCCTGAAAACAACCATTATTGAGAATGAAAAGCTAAAACTACAAGGCAAACCCCAATTTTGTAAATAGGCGTCTTATAGACACCTAAATAGTACACATAAGTGTATGGGATGAAATTAAGATGGTGTTTCCGGTCACATTATATTTCAATTTTTGAAGCGCTAAATAATTATTTTCGAACGCAATTTTTTCTGGGCTTCATTTTTGTAACATATCACAGACACAGGTGACAAGTGTGACCTTCTAGCTCAGATTTTTTAAAAGTCAAACCAATGTTAAAGTGATTGGTTAACATTGGTTTGACTTTTAAAAAATCTGAGCTGGAAGGTCACACTTGTCACCTGTGTCTGTGATATGTTACAAAAATGAAGCCCAGAAAAAATTGCGTTCGAAAATGATTATTTAGTGCTTCAAAAATTGAAATATAAAGTGACCGGAAACACCATCTTAATTTCATCCCATACACTTATGTGTACTATTTAGGTGTCTATAAGACGCCTCTTTACAAAATCAGGGTTTGCCTTGTAGTTTTAGCTTTTCATTCTCAATAATGGTTGTTTTCAGGATTTATAAGTTCTAATACATGCACTTGTACACATGTTTCATCTTGGTTTGAGAATTTTTTAAATCAGCTGCTCACAAAGTTAAACAATACCTTTAACCAATCACTTTAAATTTAAGCTTAGGCATATCTTCATAAAATATGTGGTTTTTTTTCTTTACATGGTATGCAGAGTGCATGTGTAGATCTTCAGAGAATCAAATTAATCATATTCTATATTAAATTCATCAGTTCTTTCTTACATGTATGTCTTTTCCAGATTATCTGAAAACAACTGCACATTTTACTAACTCTTACATTCTGTTAGATAGATATTCTTGCAGTGAAAGGAGCTCTTTTTATAGATTAAGTTGATTGAAATACCATGCTTATCAAAGATAACACTATTACAGGGTACAATTTCACCTGTAAAATAAATTTGAAGCATTCATGATTTTACTCTAGGAGAATCAAATTAATCAAATTAATCATTTACCAATTTTACAAAAGTCTTTTCCAGATTTGCTGAAAACCAATTTAACACATTACAAGCTCTTATATTCTGTATTATAGCAATATTCTATCAGCTCTTTTTAAACCTTTCATTGATTATTACTTTCAAATATTACAGGTTGCTTATTTATAAGTCGATACATTTCAAGCAATCATGATTTTATCTTTTATAGACATATTCTTAGTGATAATTTGTCATATTCTTTGTGATAAATTTTTGAATGTCCTTTACAGATATTCTGAAATAGAACATCACATGTTATGAGTTCTTACATCCTGTAGTGATAGCAGCTCTTTTCAGAGCTTTTGTTCATCAAAAATAGCCCGCTTTTCAAAGATTAAAGATTATGGGGTAGGCTTACCATTTTACCAATAAGTCACTATTTAGGTCTGTTTGTTTTCTGTTTGACAACTTCTTTTTTTTCTTTTTAAAGATAACTATTATCTGAAAGAACGGTTGATCAAAGGAATTGTATTACCTGTTATCAAGGGAAGATTTGTTGGATTAAGATTTAAATGGAGAAGATGGTACAACAATGTCAATAAGGTTTTAATCTCTTAATCCTTAGTTCTATACATTTTTGTACCTATTGGGAGAAATGATTAACCCCTTATTCAACTTATGCCTTTGTATAATGAGTTCAATATTGTACAAATCCCTTTTTCCAAGCATTTAGAGAATTTTTTCTCCACATGGAAAGTATCGACAAACAATTATGCTTAATTTTGTGTTTTGAAAGCTGTTTACTCTATCTCAGAGTAATGATGCAAGATAATTCATTTGGACATGTTTGCCACTAGGAAATCAACTTCTCTTGATTTGAGAAGCATGATATAGAAAACAAAAAAAAAATCGAAGTATTCTTGTTCCAAGTGAAAGAAGTTTTCCGATAAAATCTCTATTTTTTGTATCATACAGAATTTGTTAGGTATTGTCCTTCTTGAATGCATGAGATACTTGAGTAACTAAATATATTAATACCATGATTTCCCCTCTTAGAGACATTCTAAATTGTAATTATTGGAGTGAATAAAATTCCTCTTTTTGCTTTATTCTAATCATGGGAACTTTTCCCTCTGAAATTATTGATTTTTTTTCCCAAAGTTGTTCGTTTTACTTTAATCTTTAAATTGCAGCTTACTCTGGTCATCATGGTTTTAACATTCTGTGTAATTTGGTTTGGTGGTTTGTCAAGTTCTTAATCCAATAATTGAGTTCATGGATCAAGCTCTGTGGTTTTCAATTTTCCTAGGTCTCATCCGAGGGAATCTTTCACAAAGTATCTTGCATGTGATTTTTCACTTGCAAATAAGCTTTGGACCAATAAGATGCAAGGATTTCAGGAGCTTTTCACTGAACATTGTCAGTTGAAAATACTGAACAAATCTCTCGATAAAGCACTCCCCTAAATACACCCCTGTGCAAATGATTGTTACAATAAATTGATCTAATTGCCTCATCATCTGACCTTTGAACCTTGAAGCATGGTAAACACATTAATGACAATCTATCTTTGTTTACAACCATGTTTTAAGGCATTGGTGTTTTACCTTTAAAAAAAATCTTGAACGGCAAGTTCCCGTTTGTTACCTCTGACAGCTGTGCCTTGGATCAGGGGCGGATCCAGGATTTTCAAAAGGTGGAGGGGGGGGGGGCATTTTGTTGCAGGAATAATTTGACAAGCAAAACAAAATAGGGGGTATCACTACAAAGTGGAGGTGACATTGTTCCAGGAATAAATTGAAAAGCACAAGAAAAAAGGGCCTCACTTAATTATGAACAGCAAATTTTCATTATTTTTTTTAAGGCTCTCGAGGGGGGTGGGGGCATGGGCCAGATGTGCCCCCCCACCCCTCCCCTTGTTTATCCACCAATGCCTGTTTAAAAAATGAAGCCCTGAAAAAATTGCACCTGAAAATCATGATTTATTGCTTCTAAAAAGTAAAGCAATCATTAAGTTACTGGAAACAGTTTTATTCCATACTGTATTCAAGCCTACATGAATAGACAGTCACAGATTCTTGAAAGTGTCTGCTTAAATTTGATTTTTTTTCCATATTAAGTGTTTTTAAGATTTAATTTATAAGAACAGCATTATAAGATGCATCAAAGATACAGATTTTTCTAAAATAAGACATTTGTAATGCTAACCTATGTCTTTAATACAAAAATAAAGGTTCTGAGTAATGTAATTTGGTCAGTGTCCCTACACCAATTGAAAATTTTGGTTATGCAATGAATTAAAAGTTAATTAAAGGCAAGAAATTCTCTTTTTCAAAAAGAGTAATTAAAAAAAAATGTATTGGTCAAATTCTTATTTTGGTGAATGTTCAAGTGCTGTTGCTATATCGTCATTCAGTTTATTCAGGCCAGAAGCCCCACGATGTCACTGTTTTTCTATAGGGTATGAACATTCATATGTATTCTTATTAGGGTGTGTTTATGCTTCCATTGCGAGGACAGAATCAGAGTTTTCAAACATCGATTCAAAACGCCGATCGTAAACTTGGTTCTGGGAGTGCTGTTTATGCTTAACTTTTCAGAGGCAAAATCACGATCTCCAGCTGGCTTCGCAGGAAAGCGAGGTCAAATTGGGCGTGCCTTTTTTTTCGAAAGTTTTTTTTCCAAGTGTTGTTATTACGTGGAGATAACATGGAGCAATGCGACTGTATTGCTCGCGGATTTTCATCTCACCGGAAGCTGAAGCATGTACTAAATGACGTCATTTAAAGACGTTTACGATCGTGGTTCTGTTTATACTTCCCCAGAAAGCCTGATTCTGGTCAAAAGACGTTTACAAACGCACCTTTTGGTGAGTTTACGATCGGCGTTTTGAAACAGCGTTTAAATGAAAGTAAGCATGGACGCAACCGTGTTTTGGACTAATCACGTTTGGAAATGCTGATTCTGGCCTGAAAAGTGGAAGCATAAACACGGCCAAAGACATAGCTCTTTAGATGCCAGTGACACCCCGCAATTGCTTGAGACTGGAGTAATCATGATGTAAGCATTTTAGTCATGTAGGGATGTTGACATGGCATCTTCTGTTTCATTGGCTTTGAGATGGGATACAAGATCATATTTCTAATGATGTTATTGGGAAAGGGGGAAGGGTGTCAGAATATTTAGTATGAATAAACAATTGGATAATACTCATGTATCTTCAGACAGTCATATGTATGGCATATCATGAAAGAAGAAACTCTTTATCACTATATCAATCAAAGTCATTTACATTGGCTACCCTCTCCCCCAAAATTAACAACATGATTTCTATAATCATATAATTTGATGATGATGTAGTGATGGTTTAATATGTGCCAATGCTCTTGCCTTCTGAAATGATGTTTAGTTTTATTTGTCATATGAAAATAAAAACAACATTGTACAAATATGAAAAATAACTGAATATTATCAAGACGGATGAATCACTCTATTTTAAGCCATATTCAGCCATTGATATAATGGCTCTGTTTTTGCTAGATGTCAGTGGTTAAACTTAATAGAACATTATCAACCAATGATATTGTAGATATTTCAATTAGATTCAGGTTCTATTATTTTGGCATATTTTTCTCTCTATTTGCAATCTGTTCTGGCTCAATAGTCTCCAAGCATCAAACTCTAATTTGTAGTTCAAGTCTGTGGGCACATACGGTAATTGACTTTTTATTAGAACAAAATTAAGTGGGTCTTAGAAGCAGCTGATTTGCAGTAGTTAGTATCTCTGTGCTTTAATACTTCAGACTGCTTTAATATGTTTCGACAGACCGTTGGTTATGGATTCAAATTCGTTGATGGGCCAGGTGTTCTTTCACTATCAAGTTGAAGGGTATGTTGTGTATCAATTATATTCCCTCTTTATCGACATTAATTATACTTCTGTGGAATATAAATAAAAGAGGTTTCCTTGGATAATGTTATCCTCCCCCTACAGAAATTTCCAAGCTTGCGGGAAGCGTGCGACTAGCTTGCGCAAGCTTGCGGCATGCTAGTAACTAGCATGCGGTTAGCTTAATAAGCGTGTGATATGCGTGCAGAGTAATAGTTAAGCGATCTTTTAGCGAGCAGGGACTGTTCGCTAGCATGCACTCGCTTATTAAGCGAGTGCCCTGCTAGTCGCATGCTAGTTACTAGCAAGCGGCACGCTTAAATTTCGGTAGGGGTCATTTTGCCTGATTAGAAGCAGTTCATCTTACACAACAAACAAATTGAAATCCTTTAGTGAATTGATGATGATGGTGATGATGATGGTGACGATGGTGGTGATGATGGTGGTGGTGATGATGATGGTGGTGATGGTGGTGGTGATGATGATGATGATGGTTAGTGATGATGGTGATGATGATGATGATGGTGTTGATGATGGTGATGATGACGATGATGGTGATGATGATGTTGGTGGTGATGATGATGATGATTCCCAGCATTCGTAATCGTGCCATATACATCAAGTGTTAGAAAAGTAACGGTTAAGACTCCTGTTTGCCTCGATTTGGTTCACTGTTGACTAACACTTTTCTTTGTACTCCTTGGTCCAAATTTACTATGTCAGTTCATTGGAATGGCAATGAAATGTCCCTATCATTTGTTGTACCGTGGACCTAAAAGAGTCGGTTGGACTGAAATGAAATGAAAATACCTTGTGGAAGTATTTCACAAAGAATGGTATCATGGTCAGATAAATAAGGAGTATACTTAGGAGTCGTTTAATACATTAAAGGGATGGGGGGGGGGTGTCATGCGTACAATACCAATGTAAACATGAAGAACTCTTGTGACAGAAAATTATGCAAGATTATACAGGGTTCCATGTGGTAATTAGGAATACGCACTAAATTTTGTAATGAAAGTAATAATGATCAAGTAGACCTCACATAAATATGAATTTTAGGGAAATTCCCACTTTCGACCACATGATATGCATGCATCAAGTGCTTTTTGCAATATTTCATAGTTAAGTATATTCTTCACTTGCAATATATACCACCTATTTGACGACATACATCTTGACATTTTTAAGCACACATATTGATGTCTTCAATACAATATTTTATTACATTGAAATTCTCTAATGTTGCCACATGCAGGATGTTTATCAAGTAATACTTGAAACCATTATGAATTTTCTCTACCCCACATCTAATTAAAGATATCCGCTCTAATGATTCTAAGAAGTAACCAAGGAAATTCCCTAGTGATATCACACTAGACCATGCATATTATAGCAGCTTCATCATTAAAGGGGTGGTCCAGGCTGGAAATATTTATATCTCACTAAATAGAGTAAAATTCACAGAGCAAAGTGCTGAAAATTTGATCAAAATCGGATAGCAAATAACAAAGTTATTGAATTTTAAAGATTTGCATTATTCCGTTAAATCAATTCTAGGCATGTCTTTATGAATATACCTAAGATGGGTTAATGATGTCATATACGCACTTGCTCTTTTGTATTTTATTATGTGAAATTGGGTTTATTCAATTTTTTATACCAAGAACGTAAACAATGGGATTGACAACTGATTAAATACATTAGTTGCTCCAACTTATTTCATCATAATGGAGACACATCATTTATACTTGTATGAAAAATGAAATATTTGTGATTTCATGTAATAACATAAGAAAAAGGAAAGTGGGGAGGTGACATCATCAGCCCCCCTAATGAATATTCATGAAGTTGTGAATGTACTGTTTTCACAAAATATTGATAAAGTTTAAAATTAAATAACTTCGTTATTTGTTATCCGAATTTGATTAAGTTTTCAGCATCTTGCTCTGAGAATTTTACTCTATTTATTTAAATAAAATATTTTCAGTCCGGACCATCCCTTTAATCTTTCCTCAAAAGTGTTTCTTAGATGATTTATTATGCCAATGTTGATTGTAGTCATGTATAAATCAAAATTCAAGTACAAAATTTTCTGAAGCGCCAATAGGTGGTTTCAAACCGCCTCGATCACAAGAATCCCCGTTAAATTACGAGAACTTTTATTAGGCTGAAAAATACCCATTAATTATTCCTGCATTCACACCGCCCTGAAACATACCCTTCGGGATAAGTTCCTTAAGTTACGAGCATGCGCAGTATGGTCTGATAAGCAGGCAAGGCGCGAGATTCAAAATCACTAGCCCAGCAGCCACCCACGGCACCGCACCCAACAACACGCTGGGCTAAAAGTTCCCGTAATTTGCTTTCACATCGCCAAAATACCTGCGACCTTGGAAAAATCCCCGCGAAAGTTCTCGTAATTTCGCCAAGTACCTACTATTTAGCGGGTATTTTCTTTCGGGGAAATTACGCGTAGTTTACTTTCACATTACCAAAATACCTGGTATTTTCTGATCGGGTAAATTTCCCGATCAGAGAATACCTGGAACTGACGAACTTCGAGGCGGTCTGAAACCACCTATTGTGTGACTGAAGAATTTCTCCTTCATGACATGTTGAGCCTGGAGAGGGTGTTTGCAAGAATCTTGCAGTCATTGGCAAGTCAATCTCTGATCTCAAAGTGAAGTTACCCTTGTAAAAAAGTACCATCCAGTACCATGGTATTACTATGGTACATTACTATGGTATTACCATGGAGCTATGGTATTACTATGGTATGGTACTTCTGTATTTTCAAATAGTACTTTCCGATTCCATATGGTTCTTCTGTGGTAGTGCTGTAGTACTAATGAATTTACCATGGATACTATGGTAATACTATGGTAATACCATAGTAATACCATGGCACTGTATGGAACTTTTTTACAAGGGTAGTCATATGTCTAGTAGTTAGCGATTATCATAAATTTACACTGCAGGGTTCGATCAGCTATAGTATTGTACATGACCAGAGGTTTTAAAGGGGAAGTTCACCCTGAAGAAAACTTTTTTGTAAAAATAGCAGAAAAAATAGGAAAAAATATTGGTGACAGTTTGAGGAAAATCCGTTAAAGAGTAAGAAAGTTATAAAAGTTCAGAGTTTTGGATTTGTGACGTCATAAATGAGCAGCTGCCCCATGTGTTATGTAATATAAAATGCATGAATTTCAAATTTTGTATGGTTCCTGATGACTTAATTCATGTTTTCTATTCAATGGCATTTCATTGATTTTTTACCATTCTTTATGTAGGAATGCTACTCGCATATGATGTCACAAATTAGATAATTGAAATTCTAATTAATTTTTTATTATTTGATGAATTCTCAAACCTTCGGTGATATTTTTTATTATTTTTCTGCTATTTTTACAATAAACTTTTTGTCAGGGTGAACTTCCCCTTTAAAAACCACCCCTATATGCATTATTTTTAAACATTCATCTTATATATATAATTTATTAATGCATTTCCACATTTTTTTTGGGGGGGAGGGGGGTGTCAAAAAGACCTACATGTACTAGACAAGTGAACCCATCCGGAAAATTTGAAATATTCATGCAGTCAATTGCACTTTTCTATATTTTCATCCAATATTTCAAACATTTTTATTAGAATCAAAGAGCTATATGTACTTTCTTGAATTTTAAGTCATAGAATAACGAGCCTTTTCTAATCGAATTTGAGAATTTATTAAACAAAAAAAAGAGAATTCAATTATTTAGCTCAGGAGAACTGCCTGCCTCCAACCTTGGTCTAACCTTGTATCTACGAGGAGGCATGATGTGTTGTGATTTTATTGATGTTGCTTGATTAGGCACTGGTGATTTGAATCTAATGTTATTCGTTGGAGTGTATCCAGGTGAAAAATAATCTGCCGAAAACATGCTGATTGAATCAAACATATTTGGAACCTGCTCATTTAAAACCAGTGGAAATCCTCTTAAATCCAATTCTTTGTTGGCAATAACAATAATGATTGTAAGGTGCTTGTATTATGAAAGCTCACAAACAGGTTTGGACTATTGAAATTCAGGCATTTTCATTGCATCTTATTGTTGTTGGGTGTTGATTTAAAAAATATATATAAAATGAAATAATGAATGAAAAGGATGCACCGTGCATCTCATTTGCATGATTTGATGTATCATGCAGACACTAAAATTTTATGAACATGAATTAAATTTATGATTTAAGCCACTTTTTGTTCTGATAGGAATAATATTGTGTGATCACTGAATGGCTTAATGATGCACCCACTACATGGGAAATCCCCTATAGATCCACTATTCACATACACAAGTGTTGAATGGCAATAAAGACCTAGATTTTTACAGATACCCCCATATTTTCTATTACCAATTTCAGACAAAATGTATCGGAAACTTTAATCATGTGTCATCTTGCAATTTTCTTTTTTGTGTTTATTCTATGACTGCATGATATTTTTTTATGACATTTCGCCAAGAACATACCTGTAGGTAATGGTATACGCCTATATATCATCTTTATAATCAAATTTTCAGAAATGGAACTGTTTGACTTTTTTTCCATAGTTAGACATAACGCAAACAGAAGTCGCTTTCCACTGTCCATTAAGATCCCCTTTAAAAATTGATCATAATAATATCCCTCTTTGTCAAGAGGCAAGTCTCCTAAAAGGGCAAGCGTCTAATTAGAATCCCAGAGACAGAATACTCCAGAGCTTCATCAATTCATCGTTAAACTGCTTCACAGCGTCTGAAGAGATTTAATCAGAGGATTTATTGGCCCTCAGAGCAAAGGCATGCAAGTCAAATGGCTCTTCTTCCCTCAAATCATAATTCCCACTTATACATGAAAATTTTAGAATAGTCCCTGCCCAGAGGAACGAACTTGAGCGTTGCCCTGGAGAAGCCCATAAAAGGGAAAGTGTTCTGAGTGCTTCTATCCACCGTTCACTGTTGTTTTTCTCCCGTCCTCTTATTCTTAATGGGACTTGCTTTTGTATGTGTTATTTGTGAGGAAATGAATTTCTTGAAAATATTTATGCTACTCAATTCATTTTCATTCCTGACTTTCTAAATCCGTAATTTTGTAGTTGATCATCACTCTGAAATGATGTGTTAAGCAGCTATTAAAAGTAATGGTCATTCCACCAAATAAACAATTCATTTAATAGGCCTATATTTTGTAGATGTACAGGGGCCACGGAATGGTTTTGAAAGTGGGGGTGGGGGGGTGGCTGACTGTACCAAAAATCACAATTAAATTGTCATTTTTACATTTGTTTTAGTTCACAATTTTCTGAAAAAGGGGGGGGGGTGATTGAAGCCCATCCAGCCCCCCCCCCAGTTTCGCGGCCCCTGATGTTTACGTACAGTACATTACGTACATTTATCTAAAGCATTTAGTTTAGATATGAGAGATTGAGAATTCACTTTACCTGTGTCCCCCACAGGGCATGGATGAACATTCATACACAATTTAAGTAAGCACTGATTATTGGTCTTTGTGGTGTCCATTCAATTAGTAGTGACTTTGTGGTTTCTAGCTGTCGTTATGATTGATAGGTAGACATTCAATATTTGCTCAAGGATCATGATTTACCAGTTTTCATCCGATTTTTTTTTTAAATCGTGGCCATCGAGCATTGAAAGCACTTGCTCTTAGAGAAGAGTCCCTGATCAGAGTTCGTAGGTATTGGATCCATGATGAGAATGAATAGAGAGGAAAGATTGTCATGTTTTGGGGTGAATGAGAAATGAAGTTCTTTTGGGGATATGGCATGTCGCAAGAACCAACGCAGAGCTCTAGGAATAATTGTAAAATAGGATACTAAGCAGTGTAGGTAAATTCCCCCATAGTGCCTGTTACCATTCCAGTTCCACTTTATTACTAGACCATGGATCATACTTGAGAAGATTATAAGAATGCGCATGAACACTCCCCCTTATTATCATTATTATTAGTATTATTTTAATCTAAACATTTGTCAAGCAAGAAATGGGCTCAACATTTGATACAATCTGACATCCAGTCAATAATTTTGTAAGGTAAGAGTTCAAAAGGTATTTCAAAATAAAAAATAAAAAAAAAATGTTGCAAAGATATCCAAAAATTACAAAAAGAAAGTCTCATAATCGTTGTATTCAGACATTGCATGGCAACCATTAATGGTAATTCATTAGCTATCTTTCTGTAATGCATTCTTCACCTCCTCTATTGTGTTTGTGCACATGCCTAGCATGATCAGTTCTTAATGTTAGAGATTCCAATCCTAGGCTGTGCCTGCTTGATTTTGATATCCAGATATTCTGGGAGTCTGCCATTAAACTTCTCTGCAACTGGACCTATTTAGTTTCTCTGCCTTTACTTTCAGTTACTGTACATATATTATATTAGTTCAAGAACCCACGATACAACAATAATCAACAGATGAACAAAAATAAATGGAAAGTAGACTTTTTAAATTGGAATTTTATTTGATACTTTCTAACTATTGTCCCTTTACCAACACTTACTACATGATTGAAGAAGCAAGAATCGTCATGACTTCACTGGGTTTAATTTCGATAACAGCATATATCAGTGTGCTTTTCATCTAATTGTCATATTTTTAAATACACATTTCAATCATGAGAGACATAAATTAACCCAATTCTCCCTGTTTTCATCAAATTCAGGCTTGTTATTTTTGGCATATGCCTATTGCCTCGTGGGTTACGTGTTTTCACCTCACAGTAGGTGGTTTCAGACCGCCTCGAAGTTCGCCAGTTCCAGGTATTCTCTGATCGGGAAATTTACCCCGATCAGAAAATACCAGGTATTTTGGTAATGTGAAAGCAAACTACGCGTAATCTCCCCTAAAGAAAATACCCGCTAAATAGTAGGTACTTGGCGAAATTAAGAGAACTTTCGTGGGGATTTTTCCAAGGTCGCAGGTATTTTGGCGATGTGAAAGCAAATTACGGGAACTTTTATCCCAGCGTGTCGTTGGGCGCGGCGGCGTGGGTGGCTGCTGGGCTAGAGATTTTGAATCTCCCGCCTTGCCTGCTTATCAGACCACACTGCGCATGCTCGTAACTTCGGGAACTTATCCCGAAGGATGTGTTTCGGGGCGGTGTGAATGCAGGAATAATTAACGGGTATTTTTTAGCCTTAAAAAGTTCTCGTAATTTAACGGGGATTCTTGTGATCGAGGCGGTTTCCCGCCTATTTTCTCTTGGCACTGTTATATTGCATCTACTGCAAGAAATTAATCTGTGTTGTTTATTTTTGTCTGGGTGAAATGGTATTAATCTGCTGGAGGGATTGGATCTCGTCCATTCTCGGGATTCAAACTAATAAGGAACTTTCGTATGGAATGAAAGGTGCTTCTGAGTGCATCAGCAATTACGAGGACGTTCTCATTACGTTTTCTAAAACTAGTTTTCTGGAAACCGATTCGGGAAACCAGTTTGGAAGATCGCTTTGCTAGCATTCCCACTTGATCACACGAAAGTGGTTTTCGAAATCACTTCACGTTAAGCGATCTTGTTGCTTTGGAAACGCTGTCAGTGGGGTGACTCGTTTTGCGCGAAATTCAAAACCGCAGCATAGGCATTCTACATCTGTCGTGTGGAGTAGCGCACTCAAAATGTGCGAAGATTGCTTCCTGAAGAATGGTTGTGTCCTCACGCTAAAACCAATTTAACGAGGCAAAGTGATCTTGAAAACTACATCGCGAGGTGGTTTTCTGAACTGGTTTGGAAGATCGCTTTGACCGTTCGTACTAAACGTTAAACTACTTCCCACCAAACTAGTTTCCAGTGAACTAGTTTTAGGAAAGTAGTGAGAACAGTGTGTAATTTTCATTGAACCTCCAGTTTTTACTACAGTTTGGGGGGTGAATCAGCTCTGTGCTTAAAAACAGGAACACAACAGTTGATTTTGTGTTAACATGAAAGAGATATACACAAAAATAAATCACTCCAAAATATATATATTCACATGATACTTTTTAACAAATTGAAGTACATTAACATGAATACATCGACAGAAACATTGTAACACTGGACAGCTCAGATATAGGCCTTAACAACCATTGTAAGAGTATCCATCATTCAAAGAGAAATAGCATTGTTACTTCTGAAAATGTGATACACACAAATGTTACATGAATAATTTCAGTCACAACTTTTGTGGGGGTGGAGTGGAGAGATAATAGATTCAATCATGATAAACTAGATCACTCGCCGATCTCATGGAAACAAGCACTAATCAGAAACCCCAGTTACTTGAATTTAGGCCATAGGATTTATGTTCATCCATCGCATGAAATGAACCGGTTTTAGCGTGAGGACACAACCGTTCTTTTGGAAGAGATCTTCGCACGTTTTGAGCGTACTACTCCACACACTGTGTATAGAATGCCTACGCTGCAATTTCGTACAAAACGTGTCACCCCACCGAGAGCATTCCCATAGCAACAAGATCGCTTTACGTGAAGTGATTTTGAAAACCGCTTTTTGTAATCAAATGGGAACATTAGCAAAGCGATCTTCCAAACTGGTTTCCTGAACCGGTTCCCAGTAAACTAGTTTTAGAAAGGTAGTGAGAACGGTGTCTTTGAGGAGGAACCATCACAGAACTTGCTACTTTTACTATCCTTCTTTGCAGTAGGCCTACACTATTCTGACTGTCAAGCTATAAGAAGTTGTTGGGTCACACATGTACATGTAGTTTTGAGCTAGCTATTAGTTATTGTCGAGAATGAAACGATCTCTTCATTCATAAATGAGAACTAGAATACAAGCTACCATCCAATAAAACACAAGGATTTTTAAAGAATCTACAGAGAGTGATCCAATTAGGAATATTAAAATGATCCTCAGCTCACGTTGATGAAGCTCATTAAAGTTATATTAAAATGTTGAAGGTTTGCCTACTTTACTGCAACCTACTTTCCGGCTGTGATATTTATGATTCAATAAAATGTAAAATTTCTTGATCAGAGTCATAAACTGGATGAGTTTGTTGAAAAGAAATGCTTCACTTTTTTTATTTGAATATTGTGTTTCAAAACCTACCCTGTATTGTCGGCCTGTCAGTATAAAAAGCATTATTATTTGGATGAATGTTTAGCTATTTCAATAAATCAAATATTAGCTGTCGTGTGCTTGACTGTATTATCAAATTAATAAGAAACTAAACAATATTTATTCCATCTAAACATGTTTGAATGCATTTCATCAATTATTCTTTGTTTTAACACATAGTTCAAGCTTTGTGGCATTTGTTGTTAAAGAGGATGGCACAATTCCAATTGGATATGGGATATCTTTTATCAAGATACATAGTTTTGTTTGTGAAGATACGGATCTCTGTAGTTCAATTTATATCAGTATTTTGTCATCATCAATCCAATGATCAGATTATGTAGCTGTGGACCTGCTTCTATTTTATTTCTATAATATTTTCTTCTTTGATGTTGGAATTCAAAGATATCATGAATGTTTCCTTGTGTTTGCTACTGTCCTTTAGCAAAACACAGACTCCCTTTCTTTTTATTACATATGGGCCCTGGGGCCCGTTGCAGAAAAAGTTGCATTTATACGCAAGCCGAAAAATCACGCACAAGTCCCAAATGCGCGCTGTTGATTGGTCGAAAATTGAGTTACAAATGATTTTTAGAGTTGCGTATGATTTTTAGAGTTGCGAATGATTTTTAGAGTTGCGAATGATTTTTAGAGTTGTGATTGATTGCAACTCTTTCTACAACGGGCCCCTGTAATGGTATATGAAATATATAAGTGTAACTGTAAGTCTATGATGAACCATGTACAGAAAGTTACAATTGATTATTGTAAATATCAATTGTATCTCTGTGTGTTAACCCCCCTCCTTTTATTTTTTCTCCCAGAACCCATTGATAATTGATATCTTGCACATTTATGTCTTCAGTTTGGCATTGAATGGCATAGATCTCACTGCTATCAATGCAACGGATTGTCCTTTGTATGTAATGCTCAAGTTACACCTGTAATAACGACTGCAGACAGACAAAAGTTATTACGTTATTACCAATGACATGTCATCGGTCGGTTTGGACTCTGACACGTTGGTGTTACTGTAGCATTGCTTGTGGAGGCATGGCCGTGGTGATTGAGTCTGGTAGCGCTTTAGAGCCAGACACTTGACTACTGACATGAATCTCTACTAATCATACTAATCATGTTTTGTTGGGAGCATCATGTCCTTGCCTCTTGGCTTCATAGTGCCCCCCTTTCACACCAGCGGAGTGTTGAAATCACAGTACATCAACATGGAATGCTATTGCTAAGACTTTCAATAAATCGTGCTCGTGTTACATGATATGATGCTAGTTTAATATCAGCATCGTTTTTTATTCCAATATTTCCCTTTGAATTCTAAGATTGATTTTGAAAGACTTTTACCCTTTTTAAAATTTCCTTAACCCCGTACTATTGGTGGGGCTAAATGGCAATTTAGCCCCACCTATAGTACGGGGTTAAGCTTAGCCCACTTCCGTTTTACACAGCGTTTTTGCAAAGTGGGCCAACCCCACCTAAAGTACGGGATTATTTGGCCCTGCAAAAAAGCAGGGTTATCCCACCAATTGCGGTGCTAAGAGCAATAGTACGGGGTTAAGATCGCATGTGTAAAACGAAAGTGGGCTAAGCTTAACCCCGTACTATAGGTGGGGCTAAATGGCAATTTAGCCCCACCTATAGTACGGGGTTAAGGAAATTGTAGCGTGTGTAAAAAGTGAACGAGTGAAGCACTTGTACTACGAATGATCGACAAAAACCACTAGTCCGGGGTTAGCGAGTTTTGTGTGTAAAAAGCAAGCATTCCTTATCCGGGGTTAGCAATAACAATAGGTGGTTTCAGACCGCCTCGAAGTTCGCCAGTTCCAGGTATTCTCTGATCGGGAAATTTACCCCGATCAGAAAATACCAGGTATTTTGGTAATGTGAAAGCAAACTACGCGTAATTTCCCCGAAAGAAAATACCCGCTAAATAGTAGGTACTTGGCGAAATTACGAGAACTTTCGTGGGGATTTTTCCAAGGTCGCAGGTATTTTGGCGATGTGAAAGCAAATTACGGGAACTTTTAGCCCAGCGTGTCGTTGGGCGCGGCGGCGTGGGTGGCTGCTGGGCTAGTGATTTTGAATCTCGCGCCTTGCCTGCTTATCAGACCATACTGCGCATGCTCGTAACTTCGGGAACTTATCCCGAAGGATGTGTTTCGGGGCGGTGTGAATGCAGGAATAATTAACGGGTATTTTTTAGCCTTAAAAAGTTCTCGTAATTTAACAGGGATTTTTGTGATCGAGGCGGTTTGAAACCACCTAATTTGGCATGTGTGAAAAGGAAAAAAAAAATAGTACGGGGTTAAGGATAGTACGGGGTTAGCGATAGTCCGGGGTTAAGAAAATCCTGTGTAAAAAGGACATTTGAAGTATTTGGAATACTTTTGCATACATTCAATGGTTTATTTTCATTCCAACACCAATTCGTCCAATTGCCACCTCGTCTACTATCATTTGGTCTACCATCAGTTGTCCAATGTCCATAGAACTAATAGAAGATCTTCTAATGCTATGGACACTGGTTTATTCTCAGTCAAAAGGAGTTTAAAGATGGCCAATTATTATCCCCAGATCTGCTTTACTTCAAATATTTTTTGTCTTGTAATTCAAAGACAATAATATGCAAATTAATTCATGATTTAAAAAGAAAACTATCAAATATGTTTACTTCTATTCCAAGGGATACTACATTCTACAATGGAAAGTCGAGCTGGGTTATCTTGTGGCTCAGGGAGGTATTCACCCCCGCCCCCACCCCACCCACAGTTATTGTTATATCATGAGATCAAAGCAATAATAGAACTCAATATAACTTGTACAAGTTTGGAGAGTGACGTCTGAAAGGGACTTCAACGATACTCCTTTGGGGCACAAAGGCGTCTGGAGAATCAATTTCATCGCCAAGTTCACTGAGAGAAGAATAATGTACAAGACTCCATTATATACCAGTCTGAAGGTCTCCATCCAAAATCACATAGCCATCTGGCCTGTCCAGTTCATTATACAGTGAACCAATGAATTAGGCTCCACACGTATACATGGGTTTATTTTCGTTTGGTCCAAAGCTGATTCGTCCAATTGCTAACTCGTCTTCTATCATTTGGTCTACCATCAGTTTGTCCAATATCCATATGGTCTAATTGCCATTGCGTCCACTGACCATTTCGTCTAATAACCAGTTGGTCCAATAGCCATTTGGTCCATATACCATTTTGTTATATTAGACTAAGTGTTAATCGGGCAAAATGAATGAAAATAAAACTAATATTAGACCAACTGGTTATGAGATAAAATGGTCATAGACAAACTGGTGATTAAGACAATGTGATGATTGGACCAAATTGTTATTGGACCAAATGGTTGTTTGACGAAATGTTAATGGATGGAATGGCATTAGACTAAATGAAGGTCAATAAAAAAAAATAAAAAAAAGGTAGACCTTGTGGTGAGAGGATGAATTGGCAATTGACTTATGCGTGTACCCCTCTTTCACACTAGGCGTAGATAGAAGGGATTTAGTTCTATTTTTGATTTTTTTCTAATCAATAAGAATATCAAGAAATTTACAAATTTGCATGCGTCCATTACAGCCCCCTCAACAAACAATTAAGCTTTAATACTATAGCTCTTCATCAAGATTAAATTAAAAAACAAGGAAAAAATTGTAAATTTGTGTCTCCATCATCAATTTGCAATTCATCTTTCTGATTTTCTATTTTTGTTTAATGTTGTCTTTAAAGAATGTATGGTAATGCATAATTTACCCTAAAAACTGCTTGGACCATATTCTGAAATCAGGTTTAACTTAGACCATGGTCTAACTCTGTGCTAAAATTATGGAAAGCCAAAAATTTCCAAAATTGCCCTTACAATAAGAATGATTTGAGAGAAAAATAAGCTGATACATCGAAATTCTACTGTTACAGATTTATGCCACTATTGGCTATCCATAGTAAAACCACAACTTTAAACCAGAGTTTAGATTAAACCCAAGTTCAGAATATGCACCCTTGTCTATTTGAGATTCTGTTTTCATACATATATAACATGCATCATAATTTTTTTTTATCCATGTCTTTTCATGTGCAATGAAATGAAACCAGATGGAACTGCACGTGGTTATGGAGTTGGTATATCTTTATTTATAAGTTTTAGGGCTTGTAGAAGCTGGGATTGAGGCTTTCGGCATGGATCCATTATCATTTCATCGCAGGTCTAAGAGTGATTTTGGATTATTTGAATGCACTGTCAGGCATTATACAGCATGGTGTAATTGAGCTTTATTGAGTTTTACCAAGCATTCTTTGACGAAAAGCAAGTCATATGTCGTTGAATACGATCTCATGTCTCATTTTGAAGTAAATCTCTTCCTAGATTGAATTCCACTTCCAATGTCCTACCAGGGAGTTGGAATAGACCCTACTATAAAGTGTAAGAAGTAGAGTAAATGGTGATTTTACACGAGAGGAATCTTGGTATATTGAATCATAAAACTGGGGTGTGAATGATCCTGTGGGTAAATACACTGGCCTGTAGTCTGAAGTCAAGTTTGATATAAGTTGTGGATAACTATGGAAAGCCAATTGTGACATTAATCTCTAACAGTAGGAGTTCATAGTATCAGCTCATATGATTCTCAAATCACTCTTAACTGTCTGGGATGGATAAATAAGATAATTGTCTTCACCATTAAAGAAGTAGGAAAGAGCACAGTAAACAAAAAAAAACCTACCACGTGAACAAATTTTTCTTCTATATTGAATCGCGTAATGCAGGTGAGACAGCCAGAGGCGCTCCACTCGTTTCAATTTTGACACCTAAAAATGCTCCGTAATACATGTATCATTTCTATAACCTGGAATGCCTACCCAGACAGAAAAGGAAAGAAAAAGGAAAAGAAGATATATAAGAAAGGATGGACTGGATATTTTATTGGTCTGTTTTTTTTTAAATCGCACTTTATCTGATCCTGGCCTAAATTAATTTTTGGTCTTTCTAGAGCTACTCACAACAGAATTCGACCAGCAACTCTTTATGAAAAAAATATTATGGTGTAATGGTGTCACATTTAACAGGAAATACAGCCATCGACTCCCTCCGTACTCAAGGTGTGATTATAAACTCAATTTCGGAGTCACTCCGTCTGCATTCCATAATTTGTCTGCCCTTTGTACCGCTTTTCAATAATAAAATCCCAGTTCAGTTATTTTCATAAGTCTATTTTATGATCTTTTTATTTGATTGAGCATGTCTAAAATCATAAATGGCAAACAAAGATGGAATGAAAGGGATTGAATTTGTACACCAATACGTTTTAAAAGAGAAAAATAGTGAATCAATATTTGGGAACATTGCAACTCTATTATTAGGCCTATCTTCATAATGTATCCAAGTAGGTCTCTCGATTTATCCATTACTTTCAGAAAAGCATCAAAGTAAGTAAGAGGAGGGAATGATTAAACTACCGGATTAATTTTGTGTTTGAGCAAATAACGTCAGGGTGAAGGGGTGTTTTATCTCTTATTCAAGAAAATCCTCACACTTTATGCATGCACATTAAAAAACTCCCCAAAAATAGAGATAAAGAAATGTGCATGTTCTAACCATATTGCATTATAAGAGTCATAGTGATATAAATGTATTCAAGGTTTACGAAATTGTTTTGGAAACAAATTGTGTATATGTTCGATTAATCTCTGGGATTTGGGTAATTCAGTTTGTAAATAACATAGAGCCAAGTGTGTCATTGATTTCAAATTATGCAAATGATAGGTAATAGATTAATTGTCCTTCCTTTGTTAGGTTCATTGTTTATCCTATTTAATATTGTAATACATGTACTTCATGGTTTTTAATGGTTAGTTTAGAGAGACCTACCCCCCCCACAAAAGGTTGGTAACAATAGGTGGTTTCAAACCGCCTCGATCAAAAGAATCCCTGTTAAATTACGAGAACTTTTTAAGGCTAAAAAATACCCGTTAATTATTCCTGCATTCACACCGCCTCGAAACACATCCTTCGGGATAAGTTCCTGAAGTTACGAGCATGCGCAGTATGGTCTGATAAGCAGGCAAGGAGCGAGATTTAAAATCACTAGCCCAGCAGCCACCCACGCCGCCGTGCCCAACGACACACTAGGCTAAAAGTTCCCGTAATTTGCTTTCACATCGCCAAAATACCTGCGACCTTGGAAAAATCCCCGCGAAAGTTCTCGTAATTTCGCCAAGTACCTACTATTTAGCGGGTATTTTCTTTCGGGGAAATTACGCGTAGTTTGCTTTCACATTACCAAAATACCTGGTATTTTCTGATCGGGGTAAATTTCCCGATCAGAGAATACCTGGAACTGGCGAACTTCGAGGCGGTCTGAAACCGCCTATAAAGACTTGTGTCACTCCTCGCATGATATATTGTACTGTTTGTTTATGTAATAAAGGTATTAAGAGAGGTGTTAAAGATAATTATAGGAAAGAGCGAATGACAATAGAGGCATTGGTGCACTTCTTCATTGCATGCATAAGCAGTAAAGCGATCTATTGCCAATTTCATGCTCATGAAGCAGCTACGAACTGAATGCAATTTAAAGAACGAGGATTTAGGGGAAAATGATCTCGGAATTATTATATTCAGCAAATTCTGTGCCATGAAGCTACCTTGCTAATAGCATATTTTAGAAAAGTTTTTCGCCAAAGAAATTGGTGATATCAAAGAAGCAGAGTGGGAATATTAGAATAAATGCAGAAATCAATTAGAATGAAGTCATATTTTATACATGTGCTCACTTCATACTTCTTAGGTTTTTATGTGTTATTATTATGCAGGGGTATGAGAGTTCAGATTTTTATCTGATTTCAGATTTTTTTTGTTTTGATTTTCAGCTTTCAGCTTTTTTTTTGCTTTCCTCTGTGCAGAAAGAATGGGAGCTCGTTCTATTTCAGACTTTTTCCAACACTCCTCAGCTTTTTTTAGATCTTTTTATTTGTGACCACTCACACCCCTGATTATGAGTCTTAAAGCACTCTAAAGGTTTGAGAAATTGTTGGCGTTCATCTGAACTGTCGTATCAGTCAATTTTGGCCCCCCTAAAAAAAAATCGATATGGACTTTTTTGGAGATGCAGGGTGCTACATAAGCACTTGCCAAATTGTCCGGGGCAAGTAAAAGTTAGAGTCAGGCAAGTGTTTAGTAGAAGTTGAGACTGAATTGGGCAAGCAAAATTCTCACAGAAGAATGACCAAAATTAGCGTCGATATGATATACTAGTATTGACCGGCCTTAATTTTGGTCATGGTAGGCAAGATAAAATCACTTTAGAAAAAGAAATGCAATAAACAAAGTAGATCAGTTATTTTTCATGTCAAAAGAGAGAAAAAAGTCAATGGTTTATAAAACCGCAAAACTTTCTTTGGAAGAGGTAAAACTGTTTCTTCAATGATTTTTTAGGGCAAGTGAAATAGATTTTGGGGCTGGTATATTCCAACTATTCAAAAATTTACTTGCCAGACTGGGCAAGTGCTTCTAAAGAGTTCTGTAGCACCCTGTTGGGGATGTCATATAAATTTTGTATGAAATGCGCAAAATCCCATTGAAAACTTGTACCGTAGCAGAGCGACAGAGCGATACAACATTTTGACTCACCAGGATATCAGTGCGCAAGGTTAGCCAAACCATTGTATGGGCACTGCATTGACTTTGAACGTGAAAAGAGAAACAACGCTTTGACTGATCACGTGCGTTGAAATCGCCGTCAGTAAAACATCCTTTCGCTTTTTCCCTTTGGCATTTTTGTACGGGGAAAAATCTAAACCGCTCAAACCAAAATTACAAGCATGTAGTTCTCTTGCGATATTTTCTCCAATCCTTAGTTTTGTGTAAAAAAAAGGATACCAATGTGAAGCAATTGTCTTGGTCTTTCCAATCATGTACCATAGGAGGTTACCTTCACTCTCAGGAATTTACATGGAAATCATAATGTTGGTTGAATTATTAGTTGATTTGGTTGAATGAGATCTCCATAATCATATCTTACTAAAGAGAAAAATGTATCAAAATTTGGTGAGCTGATATTATTGTATAATAAACTTTATGATTTGAACATGTGTTTGCAAGAAAATAATGATTTTAGATCTGTAAGATTTTTTTTGCCATTTAAAACCAGAAACACTTGTATTAAAATTTGAATTTGATTTAAATGGATGTGGAGGGAGTAGGAGGAAATCATGAGAAAGAGCAAAATTCTAACCCTTAACTTTCCTTATCGACCCATGACTTTTATGTTATGCTCACCGAATAAAAATGCGTCCTCCCAGTCGTTGAATCTTGAACGAAAATGATCGTGATGATTCGCTGCGTTCAAACGATTCCTCTTTGCCCTAATTGCTTGAATGTGGGGAGAGGAAGAGAATCCCGTATGACATTCACGTTTCAGACACTGTCCTTGATGCTCCATTAGGGCTCAGGAAACACCTGTAGTCAAGACTTTGCAGAAACACTACACCACATCATCATGTCTTGCTGTGTTGTTCCAATTTGAACTTCATTATTGATTAGACATTCTCTGCTTCCCCCTGATGAGGATGTTTCAAATGTGAAACACTCAAGCATCTCATGAACTAGACCAATTTTATTCAATTCATGTTAAATACATGTACCTGAAAACAAGTTGTGATCTTTTTTATTTTCTCATCTTGTGGTTAGGGTCATTAAGTCTCAAAAATTAATGTCTCTTAAGATTATGATCAAAGCTGTCTTACAATGAGCTTGTGCCCTGTGTTCCCAGTTTTGTTCCTTTCACTTGTCTTCTTTCAAATGTAAACTCTTAATTTGTACTTAATTATATTGTTTCATATGAGTCCATAGGACGAGTTTAACTTATGTATTATGCGCTAGATGAGAAAATGAATATCATAAGTATTATTTGAAAAAGGGGGAGCAAAAAACCTTTATGTGGTTGATGATTGTCCCATCCCGACTTGCTTCCCTCCAATTTGAAAAACATCTTTTACAATCTTACATCTTTTTTTTTTGCATTCAGACATGTTATTTAGCTGCTTTTCAGATATTTTTTGTTGCATTTTTTATATAGGCCATTTAGCTAGGTGCTCTTTTTCATACCCCTCTCTTGAAGTGATGGTATATTTTCAATTATTGAAGGTGTTTGAAATACATGTATATGCACCTCCCCTTTGTCTCAAATTTCAGTTATGATATTGATTTAGAGTCATTTCACTTTTAGTGATTGGTGCAACATGTCTCAATTTCCCCAAATTTATTTTGAATATCTTTCATTAATTTTCCCAGGCATTTCAGTGTGGGATGAAAACCATTCTTTTTTGCCTCTTAGCATTGCTCAATATCTCTTGAAATTGGTGACAGATGTTGCTTTTTCTTTAAGTTTAATTTCTGACAGATGTTCCTGTTGAAGTTCCAAACAAGATTCAAAAAGACATGAAAGCAAGAAAAAAAGATGATTTTCAAATTAGACATTCCAAATACCTATGTGTGTTTTATTTGGCAATATGTCTCCTATTTTTTTTCACATAATGATCACTCTAAGGAGATTTCTCATGTCCCTCATGACACACACCCACACTCACTTTTTAGCATCCATCACTCACTCTCTCCCACACACACACCCACACAATCTTACACTTAAACATCCCTAAAATCACCCCCACACACACAGTCTCACACTTAAACATTTTTGTTTTCAACATGTTTTTATTAAGGATTTCATTCAAATGAATTACATAAACTCCAGATAAATACAAAAAATAACAAATCTTCATTTCATATCAACAAGGATATACAAAAAAATACATTTACATTTACCAAAAACTGAAGCAAGTAAGGACGGAATGAAATTCCTTAAAATTATACTTTTATATCTAAAAAAAAAAAACTTAACTGAGCCCCCAACCCTCTATGTATTATGATAATAATTAATATTGAATAACTTAAACGATTTGCAGGAAAACAGAAATCAACCTACATGTATTATCATTGCATCCCATTTTAGATCAAGCTTTAACATAACTTTACATAATTATACAAACATACACACACCCACCTTAACACCCACATGCACATACCATGCATACGTAAACAAACATAATATATACAAATCTGCATATGAAAGTTTAATTTTTTCGCGAAATAAGATACAGAAAGAAAAGAACCTGCAAATCATATTGATACAAGAGAAGGGGAATTGAAAAGAACTAGTAAAAAAGAAAAAAAAATCCCTAAATCACTCTCCCCCCACCCACACACACCCACACTCTCACACTTTAGCATCCACCACTCACTTTCTCCCCCACCCACACACCCAAACAATATTCACACCCCACCCCAGCCCCAAACACATCCACACACTTTCACATATGCACATCCCTATACCCAATCCAACCCTATACACCCTCACCCAGGGGGGAGGGGGGGGGGTGCCAGTAAAATGTATTTCTGTACATTTTTGTGACCAAATTATTCCCAAACACTGTTTTTCACAGGCTTTATTTACACATTGTAGTCCCTAAACAAGTTGTCCAATGTATGTCCCCTGGGAAAAAGCTTGGGGAAAAGATACAAAAGATACCCTAAACATGTATGGCTACTCTTTAAATAAAAGCTTTGAAAAAAAAATACCCCAAATAAGTTTGACCCCGCAATTGACCAGTGGCCATTCTTTTAAAACCACCCTTAAAAAAAAGAAAATGAGTGTTTTTTATACCCTAGACGAGTGCAAGTGTGGCCTGCATCCAAAACTAAAAAACACCATGTTTTTGGTCACGCATGTGTACAGCAATATGCCCCCCTGGGCACCCTCACACCTTCATATCCCTACCCCACCCCTCCCTCCCTACACACATTTACATCCTTCCGTACCCCACCCCTCCATCCACACACACACACCCACAGACTCTCCCCTTCACACACCCTCACACGCATGCACACTTTCACACCCTTACCCCCACATCAAGGTACATAATTCCTAGTATTCCCTGCATTGACTTAGATGTAAATTTATAAGGTTTTATATTATTCCAAGCCATATTGGCAATCAGAAGAACGATTCCCCTGTCACTTTTTCCATCTTATGACATTTCTCTTCCAGGTTTAGTTCAATTATTCCATCATCTATAGCAGCGATTTCATATTTCCTGTTGAATTACTAAGATGCTCAATCGTGAGGAATCGATAATTGACCTGACTAAGAAATATAGAAAAGAGATTTTTTGAGGATTATGCAAAAGTAAGTGGCTCCTGCAACAAGAAATTGAGTTGATGATCTAGCGAAGATGACAGTGACATTTGAAATTGGAAATAATGCATTTAGGCGCGATTTTATTTCTTCTGGAATTAGTGGATTCCTGGGATTTACATATACCCTTTTTAGACAGGCTAAAATTTCCTTAACCCCGTACTATTGGTGGGGCTAAATGGCAATTTAGCCCCACCTATAGTACGGGGTTAAGCTTAGCCCACTTTCGTTTTACACAGCGTTTTTGCAAAGTGGGCTAACCCCACCTATAGTACGGGATTATTTGGCCCTGCAAAAAAGCAGGGTTATCCCACCAATTGCGGTGCTAAGAGCAATAGTACGGGGTTAAGATAGCATGTGTAAAACGAAAGTGGGCTAAGCTTAACCCCGTACTATAGGTGGGGCTAAATGGCAATTTGGCCCTACCTATAGTACGGGGTTAAGGAAATTGTAGCGTGTGTAAAAAGTGTACGAGTGAAGCACTTGTACTACGAATGATCGACAAAAACCACTAGTCCGGGGTTAGCGAGTTTCGTGTGTAAAAAGCAAGCATTCCTTATCCGGGGTTAGCAATAACAATTTGGCATGTGTGAAAAGGAAAAAAAAATAGTACGGGGTTAGCGATAGTCCGGGGTTAAGAAAATCCTGTGTAAAAAGGGCAATAATGTGCTGTGAATGAGGCAGAGTATGGAACTCTATTACTCCCTCAAAATATTATTCTTAAATGCATTAAAACGTGAATTTTCTCTACCTAAAATTTGAAAATTCTTTTCAGAAGGGACCCCCTCCCATTTTGATACCTACTCCTATGAGGTGGGGCCCTTGCTGTCCCTCACAAAAAGCAATTTTCCTCTTTATTAAAGGACAAGTCCACCCCAACAGAAACTTGATTTGAATAAAAAGAGAAAAATTCAACAAGCATAACACTGAAAATTTCATCAAAATCGGATGTAAACTAAGAAAGTTATGACATTTTAAAGTTTCGCTTCATTTCACAAAACAGTTATATGCACATCTCGGTCGTTATGCAAATGAAAAACTGATGACATCACTCACTATTTCTTTTGTATTTTATTACATGAAATTTTTTTATTTTATCATCATTGTCATGTGAAATGAAGTTTTCATTCCTCCCTGAACATGGTGGAATTCCATTATTTTAACATTTTGTGCTTCAGGCAAGGAGGTCCTAATCGTCAAATTCATAAAAATTGAAATATTGTATAATTCAGACAATAAAAAACAAAAGAAATAGTGAGTGAGTGACATCATTGACTCTCTCATTTGGATGTAACTGTCTCGGTCATAGTTCATATAACTATTTTGTTAAAAATAAGCGAAACTTTTAAATGTCATAACTTTTTTATTTTACATCCGATTTTGATGAAATTTTCAGCATTGTGCTTGTCTGATTTTTCTCTATTGATTCAAATCAACATTTTTCTGAGGTGGACTTGACCTTTGATGTTATCTCCTGCCTGTGTACTTCATATTTTCATTTAGTGTCAGACAGGTCTTAAAAGTAATACATGGATACACAGCTCAGGAGCTACACGCTGGGTCGAGGAAGTTCCAGTAATTTGCTCTCACACTGCCAAAATACCCACGACCTTAAATAAATCCCTGCAAAAGTTTTCATAATTTCGGCAGTACCTACTATTTAGCGGGTATTTTCTTTCCGTGATGGTGCAAGTAATTTGCTAATTTGTTTACACACTGCCAAAATTACCTGGTAGTGGTATTATCTGATTTGGGTCGATCAGGGCAAAATTCCTGATCAGATATCACCTGGAACTCAAGCATTTTGAGGCGGTCTGTGATTCAATGAAGAGCTGCTTGTCACATTCATAGATGTTACAATGTATATATATATATATATAATGTATATATATGTATACATATATATATATGCACACGTATATATGAGTACAAAGAATGTTGGCTGTTTGACATCTCAAATCAGGAATATATGAATTTACCTCACAGATCTCTAAATTTCATATCCGAACAGATTCTCATTAGTATCAATTATGACTGCACAAGGGGTAATATTACAGTTCTTTGAACTATTTCATTTGGATCCATTGGTGATTGCATCCATAGGTGATTGCATCCTTTGATGATTGCATCCTTTGATGATTACATTCATTACTGATAACATTTTATTAGATAATGAACATTAGTTTGATAGTCAATTCATTTTATAATATGTTTCCTCCAAGAGAGAAACCCTTGGCAGGGGGGGGGTGTTGGATTAGTCACTATTATTCTTCCTGATCATGAGTTTGAACTTTGGAGATTTCCTGTATTATTCTACCAGACACAAATCATGACACATTTATTCGAGTGCTTCATGCATTCTAATTCTATTTTCCTTCCGAATTCCTGGAGGATATTATTTGCATTCTCAGACTTGATTTCTGGGTCATGGAAAGTAACTGCATAAATCAAGAACTATAGTCACATGGGATTTTTATTGAAATTGGTGGAGATTGAAAGAGACGAACAAGGGTGGGGGGGGGGGGGTCATCAGATATCTTAGTGATTTTTGACACATTTTCTCAGATCAGTCAAGGAACTGTCTTTGACAAAACTTTGTATACAGAAATGTGACATCACAGTTATTCATCCCCATGGCAACTCGTTCTTTTCAGTTTAAACCTGATGTCTGTGCATTGGATGTTGCTATCACCACTTATACATGCCTTGTGTAAGGATTCCTGGTTTGGAACCGTATTGGTAGACACTTGTTGCTACACTTGTCATCCCTTGTGTGATCAAAATAGGTTACTGGTACCTCAAGGATAAGGTTACTTTAAAGGAAGGAAGAAATTACCTCAAGAAGTTGTTGATCCTTATTTCCTTCTTTAACGCTTAACATCCCAATTCCAGTAATCATGTTAATCGGCATTTAATGTAAACAAAAATACATTAGCTTGCAATTTATCACAACAACATGTGAACCTAATGGAGTATGCTAGGTTTACAGCTTAACATACTTCTGGATTAGCCTTGCCTTAGATACAGTTATACAATCCTTTGCCTTTTGGGGTGAATGATTTCCACAAATGATTTAAATGAAAAAATACTTTTCACTCTATTTATGGCTCTGAATAGCATCTTGAGTGTAATCGAAATGCATTTGTGTACAGGAATATGTCCATCTCCATATACTTCATAGTATGTACCCTGTGACCGTAAAGTTCACTGGCTGTTTTTGGAAAGATAAATCCGAATCTGGGCCGAGACATCAATGCTTCCCCAAACATCCTGATGATGTCAGCTACTCATGAATGGAAGATGACATGCAATAATGCATAACGGATGACACAGCCCCCATCTCCCGCTGCTACTAGAGGTCGTACCGTGATCTCTCGAGGCTTCTCCAGGTCTCGTTAAACTTCCGACATACTGCCAAACTAAATTGGTAACATCTAACAGGGAGAGGAGTGCAGATGGCGAGCCAATCTGTTGTCAATTTAGCCTGGTGCACTAACCACCGGATGTCCTTTCCTGGGCTTATACTGCTGAAAGATAGTTCTCAAATTTGAACTCAATGTATTGATAAAGTTTATAGTATCCATCCATTTTGGTATTGATGTAGAATCTATGCTGAAATAATTCATTAAAGCAATGGTTTCTCAGCATAATGTCTCGATGACTTTTTGTCTTTTTTTAAAGGAAATCAAAGCCCAAGAAGAGAAGTAATCTTATTGGAAAGAGTAAAATGAGAGGAATAAATTAAAATAAGTTTCATCAAAATCGGTTATGAAATAAGCAAGTTATGGGAGTTTGAAGACTCCTGTTGTACTTTCTATGGGCATCCTCAAATTGGCAAACGTGCTTCAAAATGGCTGATTTCGTGGACAACTCTCCATTTGTTTTGTACACAAATTTTCAGATTTTCCTCATCTTTCAAATTGCATCTTGCCTCCTACTGAGCACAACTTATGTCATGGGAAAATATAATCCACACCATATATGTCAAGGTCAGGAGGAGATAATATGAAATATGTAAAATAAAGGGGAAAATCTGAAAATATGTGTACAAAACAAATGGAGAGTTGTCCACAAAATCAGCCATTTTGAAGCACGTTTGCCAATTTGAGGATCCACACAGTAAGTACAACAAGTCTTTTTAATCGTCCATAACTTTCTTATTTCATAACCGATTTTGATGAAACTTTTTTTGAATTGTTCCTCTCATTTTACTCCTTCCAATAAGATTGCTTCTCTTCTTGGGTTTTGGTTTCCTTTAAGTCTAGAATAACAAATTATATACTGGAGATTGTGGAGGTGATTCTTCAATATCGTAAACTATTGCCATGTTTATGCCTTGTGTATTGCGGGATTGGAGTAGACCTGAATCTCATGAAAATCAAAATAAGCGGAAAATTATTGTATTAAATGTACAAGACATGAGACAAATTGTAATTGCCTGGTGGCTTATATCTTCTGAAATAGAGAAGTAAATGGTAACGATAAGATACTCGACATTTTCATATTTACCACATATCCAAGGCTCGACATTAGCGGTGGCCCGGGGCCACCAAAAATTCATCTCGGGCAACCATTATTGAAAAAATGTTAAGTTTTGGTGGCCCGAATCGGGCAACCAATAATTTTCAAAGTAGCGCAATTTTTCTCCCGTTTTTGCATGCATTTATCAACTTTCTACAGTTCAGATTGCAATCCAATCCATCATGCGCCTTTTTTGTTAATCTACACACAAATACACACACACACAAATATTGCATAGTCATGACAGTATGTAGGCCTACCGCTGGCATACATTATTCAGCCGGCCGCGCCAGCTGTCTGGCTGAGCTTTGCATGCATGAAACCACTGCAGCTAGCTGTGCGATAGCAGACTATTCAGACTCAGGGAGCTGCGATACGAAATGTTACTGCCAAGAAATCTTCCCCAGAACTTTGAAAATCTACGTCAAAGTCACATTTCACACCAATGAAATGCCCTTCTACAGTCCATATTACTGAAACCTGATTATTTAAAAGCATTAAAAGGAGGAATTATTACCTCTCTTTTGACTCAAAAAGACCGATTTCCAAATGCATCAATACACATAAAACACAGAGGTAAGTACATCACAGTCCCACATGTGCATTTGTATGTATGTTGATATTTGGTTTATTTCGAAGCTGTGTCTCTTCTAGCCAAAAATAAATAGACAGCTTCTTTCTTTCTTGTTTATAAATGACTTCTTAAACCACTTTTAAGGAAGTAAATACTTTGGAAAGGCATTACATTGATATGAAATGTGAATTTTTTCAATCATTTTGTCAAATATAAGGAAGGAATTTTCTCTTTTTTTTTTCCAGATAACTTTTGCCGTTTTTTCTACAACCTGGGAACAATACAATTCTTTTATTCTCTTTCAATCATTTTTCATATTTACAATGATGGAACAGTTTATATATAACCACAAAATAAGCAAAGTAAAATAACAGCAAGCACTATTTACATACAAGATAAAGAATAGTGGTACGTGGTAGTGACTGCAAAATATTTCAGTTTGTTTTATTCATTTTTAATTAATGTTTTTCTTTATATTTTTCGGGCCACCAAACTTTACTAATGGGCCACCAAAAAAAATTATTTGAAGGTTTTGGTGGCCCGAATGGGCCACCACCAAAAAAAGTTTATGTGGAGCCTTGACATATCCATTGCCTTTTGTCTGCAATGTGTTTTTTTCACATCAGAGAGTCTATTCATATTGCAGAGAGGATGTCAATATCTTTTTCAAATTCATACTTGGATTCCCGTTTTAATCAATAGGCATATATATTTTCTCCTCTTTGCTTACTCCTCTCTGCCTGTTACTGTATTCCTTTTCATTTTCCTGCTTTAGGTGGAGGGGAGCCTATATTTTATGAATTTGCATATGAAATAAGCACATTTGTCGTAATTTTATTTTAATATCTGAAGAGGCCATCAAATCAGAGTGGCTAAAAGGACTTCAGCCCCTCCCCCCATTTTTTTCAAGTAAAAATGAAAAATTAATAAATGTTGAGATTACTTTCATGGTCACCCCCCCTCCACTTTCTAAACCATTCCATCCCATGAATATATAAATGACTTGCAGATTCTTAGCCTCATTAAAAGAAGCTAAGATGGAATAGCTCTATGGATGGATGTTTAATGTGAATACTACATTTTTTTTATACTATATTGCGAATATCATACTACACTCTGCCACCAAGTTTCACTCTCAACATATTTTTCTAACTCAGAAACTAAGCAGACTTTTTTTGTACGTTGTTATTTTACAGTTTCACTACTATCCGGTGGTTGTGCCCTTTGACATCAAGGAATATATAGAAGCAAAGAAGGAAGAATCTCGCAATGACCCTTATAGCAGACATGCTTTTAATCAAGTGAAGAGTGATCTCATACCACTAGACAGGACTATTCCAGATACAAGACATCTCAGGTATGATACTTATATAAAGAGCAAGTCCACCCCCAACAAAAAAAAGTTTATTTGAATAAAAAGAAAAAATGCAACAAACATAACACTGAAAATTTCATTAAAATTGGATGTAAAATAAGAAGGTTATGACATTTTTGAATTTTCACTTAATTTCACAGAACAGTTATATATATATATACACATCCTGGCGGGTGTTTCATAAAGCTGTTCGTAAGTAAGAGTGACTTTAAGAACGACTGGTGATCCTTTCTTATGGTAAATGATATTCACCATTAACGTTCATTGGTGATTATTTAGCGTGTAAGAAAGGTTCACCAGTCGTTCTTAAAGTCGCTCTTAACTTACGAACAGCTTTATGAAACGGCCCCCTGGTTGGTATGCAAATGAGGAGACTGGTGACATCACCCACTCACTATTTCTTTCGTACTGTATCATGAAATATTCTAATTTTCTCCTCATTGTCCTGTGAAATAAAGTTTTATTTCTCCTTGAACTTGTGGAATTACCATTGTTTAACATTTTTGCTTCAGTCAAGTTAGTCCTAATTGTCAAATCTGTAAAAATAGAAATATTGTATAATTCAAACAATAAAAATGAGAGATAGAAAATGAGGGACATCATTGATTCTCTCATTTGCATGTGAATAAATTGTGCATATAACTATTTTGTGAAAAATCAGCAAAACCTAAAAATATCATAACTTTCTTATTTTACATCTGATTTTGATAAAATTTTCAGCATGATGCTAGTCTGATTTTTCTCTATTGATTCAAATCAACATTTTTCTGAGTTTGACTTGACCTTGATGATAAGTTGGTTTTGATTAAAGCAGAAATAATGATAAGAGAAAGTTATTAGCAAAGATTTGATGAATATTGGTAAAAAAATAACAATTATGAATATTAAAATTTTGATTTTGCGATGTTACAGACAAGCAGCTCCCATATATAAGTGATATGAATATTAAAAGAACACAATTTTCTCCCAAATGATGATAGTTATTTCATTTATGTACGGGATATACAATCAAGTACATCATTTCATACCCCCTTCTATTAAAAAAAACAATACATCAAGTCCATAAAAACTATTCAAATCATAGAATTTATATTAAATGATACATGGGAGAGCTGTTTGATTATGACATCAAAAATTAAAAAGTTTCACAAATTTATAACTCTCTATTTCTTTTATGGATTATCATCAAACCTTCACTGATATTTTTCTCTGATTTTTCTGCCTTTATTAGAATGAACATATTGTCAGGGTGAACTTCCCTTTCTAAAAGGACACATCTCTTCAAAAGATTTATGCTAAAAACTTTTTTTTTCACATGATACAAAGCATTGCAATATCGGTGCTTTTCTATGATATGTAACCAGGTAATTGTGTTAATCTCCCAAACTGCACTAAATGTTTGAAATTCTGTGAATTTAATGATAGCAAACTATCAAATTTGCACAAATTATTTGTTCCAAAGAGTGCTCAATACATTATAAGGTACATTATCTGATCTTCAAATACTTGAATATTTCTTGATTGAGGTTTGTGATATTCTGTTTTATATCTATTCAATGTGATTGCTCAAACCAATGAAATATACATGAAATTCAGCTTTATAAGTTTTATTAGGCCCTTTTTTCTTTTAATCATAATTAATCATATTCTTCTTGATATTTTAGTGTACTGGGTACATATCTAATGTATATACAGGACCTTTAGCAGAGGGATTTGTAATTGGTTAATTAATTATTGCTTTCAACTTCAATTTGTTAGATCAAAATCTCATCTTTATTATGGTTAAAACAAACTCTTCAAAGTGAACTTCAATGTATTTTTAAAAAATCGATTGATGTATTCAGATTTCCTTACAATTCCACACTCTTTTACTTGCATTTCTTGTTATTTGTTTGCTGATAAACCAGATTTTATTGATCAGTAATTAAAAAAGGAAAGAAAAATATCAGAAATGTATTATGTTCAATTGAGATTGTTGCCAAGATTGTGACTGATAGTGATACCCCTTTCATAAACCCAATTATGCGGCTTATAGCAGCATAATTTGGTCGTAAAATTGGAGGAGGACCAGAGTTATCCGCATTTTTTTTATACTGCTATTATCTGCATAATAGCAGCATCGGGACAAGATTTTGAGATTATTAACGCATTTTCAAATAATGCGGATAATTGCCATGGTGCGGTCACAAGGTCACCCTTTTCCAACGCAACCGGAGGGGGCGTGTCCAGTTGTCATGACGATTATCCGCCTTTTTCAGGACGGGCATTCGTAAAAATAATGAGGCTTATTTTTGGAGTGTGTGAACGCAATTTTTATTGAATTATCGGCATTACTCTTAGGTGGCTAATTGGAGGATGGGTTTATGAAAAGGGTATGAGATATAACATGTCATCATTCTGCATGTATCATAGGCTGCGTTTATGCGACCTCAACCCAGAATCATGATTGGAATCACGATTTGAATCATGATTCAAAACAGCAACATGAATCACGATCCGACAGAATCAGCGTTTATACGACCATCTTTCTAACGCTGTTTCTCCCTGAATTCGGGCCGATCCAGTGCGCATCACAGTGCGCAGTTTGACCCAGGAAGTATAGGTCAACATTTTCGCGCGTGTTTCTAACTTCACGTCGGCTGCTAGATTTTTGCTGCCACCGGAGCTAACGTACGCGCGATCGTTTGTGCAAGTGCAACTCGGCTTCCGAAAAATAAATCTTTTACTTCCAGAATTCCGTGTATTGTACCTCGTATTGTTTTTGTTTACTTGTATTCAATCTTGTCGGTTCATAAAAAATGGTGTTCGGTAGCCGTAGTACTGGGCACGAATTCTGTTAATTTTGTCTCGACAGGCGGTGCCACATCTCCGTTGAAATCCCTCTCTTGCAAGCGCCGCTGAAAGGGACTCGTAGATCGTCTTATATTTCTGTGAATCCCGGTAAGGGATGCTTGTGCTTCAGGCTGAGCCCAAAGCACAAGCAGAGCCCTGAGTTCGTCGTCAGTCAAATTTGTGCCTTTGGAACTTGAAGACATGATTGATGAAAACAGTGAAATCAGGGTGACCAGACGTCCCGTATTTCCCGGGATTGTCCCGTATTTCAGAATATTGAACAAAATGTAGTTAATACATCTAAAAGTGACGAATTTTCATTAAATAACCAACAGCTGACGAAGCAGGGACAACAATTAAATCGATAACTGTAAACTTTTGCAAGTTCTGCGATGATTTCTTGCTAATACATTGCAAACGAACTGGCCTCCTGCCTGTGTGTGTGGCAGGCTACTAGCTAGGCATGGAGGATCGAAGCAAATTCTCAATGGTGCAAACACCTCACATGATAAGCAGTTTTTCCACCAAAATAATCACAAAATCGGCGGGAAATACTTATAATTATACTATGGATTCTCAGTTTAATGATTTGGAGATGTAATCGGAGGAAAATGTTATTGACTTTTCATAGATCTAGTTGTTTCAGCTTTCGTTTTGAGTCTTGGGGTGCACGATGCCGCGATGTTTCATCTAATTTTTAAGTTTGACAATATGTTTCACTTTGAAATTTTATTCATTTCTAAAACATTTTATGTTTAAAATTTTAAAAATACATTTAAAAAAACACCAAATAAAGTTATGATTTTTATTAGATGATTGGATTTTTTGTTTACTTGAAGTTTGAACTTTTCCCTTTTCTTTATTTTATATATACCCTATCCTTTCTGCTTGCCCTTTTTTGTTCCATCTATCTTTATTTCCTATCTTTCTTTCCTCGACATTTTCTTTTCTCTCTCTCTCTCTCTCTGTTCATTTTTCTTTCTTTCCTTCTTTATCCAATATACTTTTTTATTTCCTTCATTCTTTCTTTCCTTATAATTACCTTGGCTTCCTTCTCTCTTCGTCTCCTGTTTCTTTTCGTTCTTTCTCTCCTTCCATTATTTTCTATTTTTTCGTTCTCTTCCCCTTCATTCTTCCCTTCCATTCTTTATTCCTTTCTTCATTTTTCCCTTCTTATTCTTTTCCCTTATTTTTATTTCTTTCTTTTGTTTCTTTCTTTCTTTCAAAGAATGAAGGAAACATGTTTATTTCCTTCATTCTTTCTTTCCTCCTTCTTTTTCTCACCTTTCCCCCTTTAATTGTCTCCTTTATTTTGCGAGACATTTATTAATCTTCCCTTCCTTCCTTTCTTTCTTATATTCATTTCAAAGAATGACGGAAACTTTTTTTTATCTCTTTTATTATTTCTTTCATCCTTTTATTCTAACTTTCTGTTATTTTTTCTGTTTTCCTTTATTTTCTTTCCTTCCCAATCATTTCTTTTCTTTCTCTCCTTCATTCTTTCGTTCACCTTCCCTTCTAATTCTTTATATTTTTTTAAAAAGTCTTATTATTATACTATGGATTCTCAGAAGCCCACACTTTGTGTGGGCTTCTTTGTTGATCTTCGTTTGTCAATTGTCCCGTATTTCATTTTGTGAAATCTGGTCACCCTGAGTGAAATATACAAATGACGCTACAGTACAACCCCGGGGTACAATACACAGAATGATAATTCCTAAATGCACATGACAATTGGCATATACCGGTACTAGTACACTGGCAATCTGCTACACGAAAATTAACCTGCACGAAACACAGCGCGCGCCTTTGAGTCGAACCCGGAAGAAGCACGACACAATGACGTCATAGAATCATGATTCAAATCACAATATCGTTTATACGACCCTTTTCGTTCGTGATTCTACAGAAACGTCTTTCCAAACGCCCCTTTTTCCGTGTTTCATGTTTGTGATTTGAAAGACGTTTATTTCCACTTTCGACTAAACGCAATCGTGATTCTGCAGAATCGTGATTTGAATCATGATTCTAATCATGATTCCAGGGTAAAAAAGTGTCGAATAAACGCACCCATACTTGAAATGTATCATTTTCCATTTATCAGGTTTTTGAGGTTAACCATAATAATATCCCTGTAATTGATCTCTTTAGAGCAAGAAGGATGAATGATTAAATTCTTGATGCATAGCCCTTCTTTCTTGCCACAAAGGGACTATGAGTGAACTTTTGCATAATTATGCAAGATCTGAAATAATCATGACAATTGATATGTCTGTTTCGGATTACTACAGTTTGATACAAGGACGTACAGATGGGGGTGGGGGGCTTGGGCCACTTGTTTCCAACCCCCCCCCCCAAAAAAAAAAAAAAAAAAAAGTTGTGACCAAGGAAAAAATGAAGGGTGAAATTTATCATTTTCTAGATATTAAGTCAAAATCTATTACAAAATTAGATTTTTTGTTTACACATTTTCGGCATTACTCTTATTTGTTTAAGGTCGGTATGCTTCATCTGTAATGAAAATCATAAGTCAGAAAAAAATTTGGATTTTTGTATTAAAAATGACAAAATTTTGGCTTGCTCTCTCGATAATCAACTTTTTGTAAATGTTGCCTGATACGTCATATCTGGTCCCCCCTCTCTCATAATTTTTGGCTTATTATGCCACTGGTTTGATATACTGTTTGATTGTTTGCTATTAATAGTTGTATGACATTTTTGAAAATATTGGTATCAGACAATTCAGATACTTAGATGGTTAATACTCATGAATTAGATTATGAATTCAAGCTATGTATCTCATAATTTAAGGCCTGTAGGCCTACATGTACCTTACTTTGAAAAACACCTGGGAGTTCTCAAATTCACTTCAAATTTCGGTCTTCATCGTGAATTATTAAGAGTGGTCAACAATCCTGTGCAGTGGTTGAATCAGTGCATATTGTCTAGTTCGGTTTGTGGTTTAATCACCACCATCAGTGTCAGAAATATCCCTGGAGGATTGTGTTGTGAATAATAAAGTAACGGGTAGTCATATGCATAGAATCTTGGGACAGCGAGAGCAGGGGGGTGTTTCATGAAACAAATAATCAGTGATATTCACTAACAAATATGCTATGAGCCAATCAGATGCAAGGATTTCAGTAACTTATAACAATAGTCAGTGGAAATCAGTGATAATTTGTTTCATGAAATGCCCCTCTCCCCGTAACCCTGATGGTCAATTTGAACAGGATACCTCTAATTACCGGAGTCGTCCTTTCCCTCATCTTATCAGGGGATTTAGGGCAGGAATCCCAGAGTTGATGACACATATCGAGGTATTAGCTTCTCTAATGGTTCTATTCTACCTGTTAAGACGTTTGCAAAAGCTAGGGCATAAATTGGTGTACTAATACTATAAAGGTGTGGGGTATGGAGGCTCTCACCTCAAATAAACTGCGTTAGTAGCCCTGCTTCATCATGAACAAATTACACAACTGACCAGGGGCCACGGAATTGTGTACAAAAACGTAAAAACGTAAAATTCACCATATGATTGTGATTTTTAGCATGGTCAGCCCCCCCCCCACTTTGAAAACTGTCCCGCGGCCCCTGCTGACCAAGCAAAGAACTCAAAATTCAACCTAACCAGTGGGTTTCAATTGGGTATGTAGTTGGCTTCATCACAAAATGCTGTAGTCATGCCAATAAGGGCCGTCTGCACGAGCCTGAAATTTTTTCAAATTAGCGCGCTATTTCTGATCCTGCAAATTATCACTATCTAAACAATCTTGAGATTAATTGTAATGGAGATTAGTGATTGGAGATGCAATTATCGCGCTAGTTTGCTTGATTAATCTCAAGATTGCAATCCCAAGTTAACTTGGCATTATTTGCAAAATAGTGCCCTTTTTAACGAATTATCTTGCTAATTCGCAGGTGGACGCACTCGGGATTATTTGTCCACACCATCACACCATAATGCATCGATGCCTCGCTCGAGCAGAAATTCGCTCTTCTTGCGATGGCAGAGACAGGGTTTCTTGAATCTCGAGATAAATAGTGAAGAGGGCCGATCGGGCTAAAATCTCGAGATTACGCAAACTTGGGCTGGTGCAGCACCGCCTAATGTGACTGACTTGAGTCTTGAGAGCAATCAAAGATATCATGTTATTTCTTATGGCATATTATCAGTCTGTTTGGCGATGGTTATGTTGGTGTGACGTAAGTATTGGGTCTGAGCCATTTGATATAGACACAGGTTTTTAAAGGTCAAGTCCACCTCAGAAAAATGTTGATTTGAATCAAAAGAGAAAAAAGAGGCGAGCACAATGCTGAAAATTTCATCAAAATCGGATGTAAAATAAGAAAGTTATGACATTTCAAAGTTTCGCTTATTTTCAACAAAATAGTTATATGAACGAGCCAGTTACATCCAAATGAGAGAGTCGATGATGTCACTCACTCACTATTTTGTTTTTTATTGTTTGAATTATACAATATTTCAATTTTTACGAATTTGACGATTAGGACCTCCATGCCTGAAGCACAAAATGTTAATATAGTGGAATTTCACGTGTTCAGGGAGGAATGAAACTTCGTTTCACATGTCAATGACGAGAAAATAAAAATATTTCATATAATAAAGTACAAAAGAAATAGTGAGTGAGTGATGTCATCAGTTCCTCAATTGCATACCGACCGAGATGTGCATATAACTGTTTTGTGAAATGAAGCGAAACTTTAAAATGCCATAACTTTCTTATTTTATATCTGATTTAGATGAAATTTTCAGTGTTATGCTTGTTGAATTTTTCTCTCTTTATTCAAATCAAGTTTTTGTTGGGGTGGACTTGTCCTTTAAATACACCATAGAAACTGTAACATACATATAAAGTTTCTGTTTGAGCTTTTCATAAAAATTGTTGAAATGGGAATAAATTTTGATGAAGTTTATCATTCTAGTTTAATGAGACATTTTAGCCAGGATTAAATGAACTGCTGCACACAAGTCCAGGGCCCAGTTTCATTATATTAAGGTTTGGCACAATTTCTACTATCAGCCAATCAAATTGAAAGATTTCAGTGGCTTTAAACTTCCATTGCAAATTTGTTATTATGACATGTTCTGTGAAACGGGGCCCCAGGTTTTTATTGGGAAGAAAGAATAATGTTGCTTGTGGGGATGCATACGTGTACCTTAAACTACATATGAGGGTAATGAGAAGGCTCCTGTTTTATCAGCCGACTAGTGATTGCATTAGTGTAGGGTAACAAGATTGTCAGTAATATACCCTCCGTCCTTACTGTCGCCAATCTTGTATCCTCCTTTCCTTCCCATCTCATCTCATTATCAGCTCAATGTATTAAAGAGTTTTCAAAAACACATGATAATTAACTAGGGCACCAATCGAATCCTGGCACTTGTTAATGCATTTCATGTGATTGAGAATTAATTAAAACTTTTTTATTTTGTGAAGACTTCAAGTAGAATCCTGTTTATTTTACTCTTTTCTTCATATTTCAGCCAGGAACATGTTAGCACATTCCATGCCAGGTATATAGACAATGATATAGGACTACATACTCTTTTGGGGTTGGTCTCATGATTATTATCATTAATTTGTTTATTTATAACTGCTATCAAACCAGGGAAGTGGGAGTTACAATTCCCTGATTTAAGACATACCTGATATTGAACAAATTTTTAAAGGCTCTCATCACTGTGGCAAATAGAGTTCTGGTAAATACCATCGGGAAGGCGTGAATGTACTGATAAAATAGAGTGAAACTCTGAACACGTCTAGGCTATTTTTATCAGAATTGTATATTTGTGGCATTGTTGGAATTTCACTTGAATATTTTCTTCTCTTTTTTGTGCATTGGATGTCCCAACACACACCAAATGAATATAATTTCTATGAAGTTTTCTTCATTGGGTCTAGATATTAAAGTAAACAGTGTTGATTCATTTCTCTACCTGCCACTATGAGTCCCTTTTCATTTGACAGGCTAAATCTTAATTTATTGAATCTTCAACTAGAGCCTGTGTTTGATAATACCCATCATCCTTTGACCACCCCTTCCCCTCCCCCATTTGTCATTAGTTTATGATACCAATGTTTGTTTTCTCTATCATTCTTTATAAACGAGACATGTTTGTTGTGTCTGGTTTTCTGTGAGATTGAAGGTCGTGCTGCAAATTTATGAGATTGAAAAGGAAGCGTGACTCATTTGTCATCCAATTTCAGAGCCTTTGATATTTTTTTTAAAGAAATTTTTATTATCTTCATCTTCATCATTATCATCACCACCACCACTACCACCATCATCATCATCATCATCACCATCATCATAATCATCTCACCATTATCACCATCATCATCATCACCGCTACCATTGTGTATCAATTGAAACTCGCCTGGAGAAAAAGGAACAAGTGACTCATTTGTCATCCATTTTCAGAGCCCCTGAATGTTTTTTTTATATAAATGCTATCATCTTCATCATCATCTACATCATCACCATCTACATCATTATCACCTACATCATCTACATCATCATCTACGTCATCTTCATCATCATCATCTACATCACCCTTTTATTAGCTTTATATAGTACCAGCCATGTGTTTAAACCTGTTTTCTATTGGTCACCCAAATTTGAAAGTAATATCTGATATTGAACCTGTCTTTAAAGGCCACCTGCCTTCAGTGGCCATTTTTTCTGTTTCACTTGGGTAGCTTTATCAGACACATGTCACGCTCATATCAAGAAGACTGATTATGATCTTTAAAAAAAAATACCATGAATTGATGAATTACCAGGTCTGTTAATCTTTCGATGTCCCTACGTCATAGCGATATCACCATCAGTCTACACTGTAGACTCTACAAGGACCTTCATTTTTATTCAGTCATGACAAGATATCTGCATATGAGTATAGTTGATATTAAATCAATCCATGTCCTTGATCAATAACTCATTGTAATTTCTTTAAGCAGCGATCGTCATTGTCCTGTGTACAATCTTGGAGTGTAGTCACTTCACGTTCACCTCAGAAAGAATTATTTCCATAGCAACGGGGCTAGGGTAAACAGAGTTTATGTTTATCTGGCATTGTAATAGTTTGCTTTGTGTCCAATCTCAGCATGTTAGTCAAATATAACTTGATGTCACCATATTATGAGGTGTGAGGATATCGATGGAGCTGTCATATCAGATATTAGTAGACAGTATAGAAAAGCAATCTGCCAACAGAGTTGTTCTTCTCTTCAAGGCTAAGGGTGTTGATGATGCATTTTGAGGGTGTTGTGCTGGCTCTAAGTTGGTTTTGATAAAAGTAGAAAATGATACAAGGGCCTTGGTGAAAGTTTAACAAGAAATCCATGAAAAAATGAGATAATAAATTTTCAAGGGTTTGATTTTGTGACATCATTCATACTATCTTTCCAATAAATTGTGGTCAGGGACCTATCGAAAATCGGATCATAATTTTTAGCTCATACGGCCCGAAGGGCAAGATGAGCTTATGCCATGGCGTGGCGTCCGTCGTCCGTCATCTGTCGTCCGTCGTCCGTCCACAATTTCAAAATGCTACTACTTCGCCATTTCAATTCTGTTTGCTTTATATGATAGCACTAGGTGGCGCATTCAAAACTTCTACACAGAATTTTGAAATTCATTAAATATGCTAATTTATGCGCATTTTTCAAAATTCACAAAAAATGCTACTTCTTCTTTATTTGTTGACCGATTTTATTTTTTTGCTTCCATCTGGTAGAGCTTCATGAGGTTCACCAAACTTCTACACAGAATTTTGAAATTTTGAATGGAACAATTTTATGCTAATTTATGCATATTTTTAAAACTTCAAATAAAATGCGCTTCTTCTTCATTCGTTGACCGATTTTGATTTTTTGTCTTCCATCTGGTAGAGCTTCATGAGGTTCACCAATATTTAACACAGAATTTTGAAATTTTGATTAGAACAAGTTTTAGGCTAATTTATGCATATTTTTAAAAATTAACATAAAATGCTTCTTCTTTATTTGTTGACCGATTTTAATTTTTTTTCTTCCGTCTGGTAGACCTTCATGAGATTCACCAATCTTCTACACAGAATTTTGAAATTTTGACTAGAACGGCGACCGTACACCTTACGACTGCTCAGCGACCCGATTTCAGAATAAAATGTAGTAGAATTTGATGCTAATATTGAGACTTGGAATATCTTATGTTCTAAATCATCGTACAAATACCTATGATCAAATCTGTGACTTTGCTATCATCCTTCTTAGAATAAAAGCGAATTTGATATCTAGTCGTAATAACGTCATATCAGACATACGATTGGCTATGATATGAAACTAATTTGGTCTTTATTCCAAAATAGAGGCTTTCAATCTTTCAAAATGGTTATATTATTATTCTTCAATTAATTTAAACCTCAAATAAACTGATATGTTCCCTTCACATCTTCAGAAAATGAGCAAACTGCGATTTTTTTCCAAAATCGGATCGCAAACAGTCGTAAGGTGTGCGGTGGCCTTAGGACATAAGAGCAACCATGTATCCCTGAATATCCTCATTATCCTGTGCCTGTCTTCAGGTCAAATGACCAAGATCAAAGGTCATATAAGCTGTAAGGTCAATAAACTTTTGCCATGTAGGGGGTATTGTTGAATTGGCAAATACTTTGAAAGTTCATGAAACACATACCCTTTTCATAAACCTATCCTCCAATTAGCCGCCTAAGAGTAATGCGGATAATTCAATAAAATTTGCGTTCATAAACTCCGAAAATAAGCTGCATTATTTTTACGAGTGCCCGTCCTGAAAAAGGCGGATAATCGCCATGACAACTGGACACGCCCCCTCCGATGCGGTTATGTTGGAAAAGGGTGACCTTGTGACCACACCATGGCAATTATCCGCATTATTTGGAAATGCGTTCATATTATGCGGATAATAGCAGCATCAGAGTAATGCGGATAACTCTTGTCCTCCTCCAATTTTACGACCAAATTATGCTGCTATTAGCCGCCTAATTCATAGTAATTGGGTTTATGAAAGGGGTAACAGACATAAAGGTAATCAAGTACAAATGATTGTTTTGCACACATCTTGGGTCTCATGATCATGGTCAAAGGTCATTTTGGGTCAATGGACATAGTATTTTTTTATCATATGAATGTTTTCTTTTGTGAATAATTATTCAATAGGCCTAGCTGTTGAAAGTCAGCTCTGCGGCTATATCGAATCGTGTATTAATGCAGGCAAGACTGCCAGAGGCATTCCACTTGTTAATGGTTCATAATGACTAAACAATTTTATGCTTATCTAGTGGGGCTTATGAAGTTGTAAGTACATTTTGAATCATTGACCATAAAAATTGGGATGTGAATTAAATGGTGAGAAATTGGAATTTCAGAATTAAGTGGAAATATTTCGTCTGTTTTGAGATAAGGCTTACACTGACATACACCTGGAATCTTTGGCTGTCATGACAGGTAAAATATGCATAGCAACAGTGACAAGAGAGAGGTATTGATAGCTGCCTTATTGTGTTGTTACATCTTGTGAAGATAGCCGGAGAAATCTATCCTCTCAAGGTCCGTCTGCACCAGCCCAAGTTTTCAAATAAGCGTGTTTTTTCTGATCCAGCTAATGATCCCGATCTGAACAATCTCAAGACTATTTGTAACGGAGACGCAATTATCGTGCTAGTTCGGTGGATTAATTAATGGAGATTGCAATTCCCAATCCTCAAGTCAACTTGGGATTATTTGCAAAGTGGCACGCTATTTTACAAATTATCCCACTTAATTTACTCTGGATTATTCACACACCGCGGCAGGGCATAATGCATTGATGCCTCGCTATGGAGCAGGAATCGCTCTTCTTGCGATGATGGAAACAGGGTTTCTTGAATCTCGAGATGGATCTCGAAGAGGGTCGATCGGGCTAAAATCTCGAGATTGAGCAAACTCGGGCTGGTGCAGCACCACCTTCAGTGAGTTGACAGAAGATGACACCCAACCAGCCATAGTAATTAAAGCCTGTAGCAATTAGACCATGGATCATCAAACTTGGCTTTCTGTCCCTCATCACAAGGTGGCCTGATGAACATACTCCTTAGGGGACTTCAACCCGGCTCAAACTCCAAAATCCCTGCAAAATTTAAGAGATATTGTTCCGGCCTCAAAGTAATCGGTAATACTTATTTTGCAATCATACCCACCCGAAACGAACCTTTTTTTTAGTGTAAGTTCTTGAAGCTGTGGTCATCAGTAAAATGGCCTGTGTCCTCTCACGTCCCTGGTGTATCAGATGAGGTGCATATTTTAAATTTGCAAGCTCAGCAAAACAATCGAAGCACCCTACAGTGCCCGTACCCAACATACCTGCTGTAAGGGACAGTCTCGTAATTGCTTTCACACTACAAGAATATCCATGACTTTGGGAATATCCTTGCAAAAGTTCTTGTAATTTTGACGAGTACCCCCTGTTTAGCAGGTATTTTCCTTTGGAAACTTTGCCCCTAATTTCCTTATACGCTGCTGAAAATAGCTGGTAGTTTGTGATTGGAGAAGATCAAAGATTTTTTTTCCTGATCAGAGAATATCTGGTATTTTATGTGTTTGAGTTGGTCTAAAAGCACCTATCTGCCGTGATTTAGAGATTCATTTCAGATGAACTCTCATGATGAGTTCGTTCCTGTCTCCGTAGGTGAGGTTTGGGATGCACTAGATTGAGACGAGATTTGAAGCTTTGTCGGTAACAACCCTATGGCTTTAATCGCTCCCAGTTTAATTATTTTAATGATGAAGTTGTTGTCATTCCATTTGGTAAAAGTTCAAGGAAATTCTTTCAGGTCAGCATTACTTCAGTGCATTCATGAAGATGCAGAGGATATTTGTGACGCATTAGGTGGTTTCAGACCGCCTCGAAGTTCGCCAGTTCCAGGTATTCTCTGATCGGGAAATTTACCCCGATCAGAAAATACCAGGTATTTTGGTAATGTGAAAGCAAACTACGCGTAATATCCCCGAAAGAAAATACCCGCTAAATAGCAGGTACTTGGCGAAATTACGAGAACTTTCGTGGGGATTTTTCCAAGGTCGCAGGTATTTTGGCGATGTGAAAGCAAATTACGGGAACTTTTATCCCAGCGTGTCGTTGGGCGCGGCGGCGTGGGTGGCTGCTGGGCTAGTGATTTTGAATCTCCCACCTTGCCTGCTTATCAGACCACACTGCGCATGCTCGTAACTTCGGGAACTTATCCCGAAGGATGTATTTCGGGGCGGTGTGAATGCAGGAATAATTAACGGGTATTTTGTAGCCTTAAAAAGTTCTCGTAATTTAACGGGGATTCTTGTGATCGAGGCGGTTTGAAACCACCTATTGAATGAAAAGTATTATGCGTTTTTAAATAAGATTTTAAATATTTTTTTCACTATAATCAACACATCTCTAGGTGGTTTCAGACTGCCTCGAAGTTCGTCAGTTCCAGGTATTCTCTGATCGGGGAATTTACCCCGATCAGAAAATACCAGGTATTTTGGTAATGTGAAAGCAAACTACGCGTAATTTCCCCGAAAGAAAATACCCGCTAAATAGTAGGTACCTGGCGAAATTACGAGAACTTTCGCGGGGATTTTTCCAAGGTCGCAGGTTTTAGCCCAGCGTGTCGTTGGGCGCGGTAGCTGTGGGTGGCTGCTGGGCTATAGTGATTTTGAATCTCGCGCCTTGCCTGCTTATCAGACCATACTGCGCATGCTCGTAACTTCGGGAACTTAGCCCGAAGGGTATGTTTCGGGGCGGTGTGAATGCAGGAATAATTAATGGGTATTTTTTAGCCAAAAAATGTTCTCTTAATTTAACGGGGATTCTTGAGATCGAGGCGGTTTGAAACCACCTTCTGAGTATATTGTCCAGTTTGATATGATGACGGTATCAAAGGGATCATAAAAGTGGGCTCCTTGTGGCTTAGCTCAAGATAATTACTACATGTAACTCCTTTTGTGATTCCAGTGACGGGAAGAGAATAAAAAACAAAGGATGAGAAGATGCAAATAGATTTAATAATTTAAAATGAAAGAAAGAAAATTGAGTGGGCGATGACATTCAAGGAATTTAAGGAAGTAGAAGCTTATTGGAAAGAATCGAAGAACGGAAAGATGATAGACTCTGTCCAAACAGAACAACTCTGAAAAAAGTCAAGCTGGTTGAAGCGCACTTTGATGTCAATGATGCACGATGATGTCTCCATGACCAAGGCTATGGGTGCTCATTAGACATCATGCATGAAATGATAAAAGCTCATCATCCTATATCTCATTCCAGCTTTAATGATACTTATTCCCCAGATAATAATTTATCCCGTTTCTGTCATGATACTGTAAATTCATTCTCACCCCACCCCCCTCCTCCTCCGGTCTCGTTCTCTTTTCCATTCTCCCCGGTCATCCTTCCATTACCCCTTCCCTTCTTATGTGCAACCTACACTCACCCCTTTTCTTTTTTCTAACTCCTCCTACCCCTTTTGTTTGTCATCTTCTTGATGTTATTACCTTATTTTCTTCAGACCTTTTGCTTTTCCCCTTTTTTCTCATTTGAAAACTGCTATATCTTGAATTCTCAATGTTTACTCCTAGTCCTTTTCACTCCTTCCTTATTATACCCCCTGTTTCATAATCCTTTCTCTTCTCTATTCTTTCTTTTTTCCTTCCTTCTCCATTCTTTCTTTTTTCCTTCCTTCTCCTCCATCTTTCCTTCCTCCTCCTCTTCACTCCATTTCAGTTCACCCTTTTCCTCTTCTTTCCCTCGAATGCTTGGGTAACATTCTCAAGTGCAAGTGGGCTAAGGTTTCAGAATGATGCTGCACTGCATAATTCATTGGAACTCTTTGTAGAATCCCATCCGTGTATGACATAGGTTATGTCCACATTCGGTTTTCCATTATCAAACAAGATGTGGGCCAATGCAAAGTGATCATACCAAAAAGAACTACCCTCAATCATGAAGGTCCATGCTTGAGTAATTTACCATGAACCATGTGGAAGCGCTGTGATGTAGCGGTTCTGACTCTCGCTTTGTAAACATGGGGTTGTGTGTTCGAATCCCACCATGGCCTAACGTCCTTTAGCAAGACGTCAATCCACAATTTGCCACTCTCAACCCAGGTGTTAAATGGGTACCCGGTAGGATGTGAAAGCCTATGTAGTATGCCTAGCAATTGAGTCTTGGAACTCTTGTTGGAATGCTCCCCAGGGAGTGGAGAAGGTGCATGCATTGTATGCAGGCATGCAAGGATCTGATGACCGGTGTAACAATATATCTGTAAAGCGATTAGAGATGTCGCTCCTATGTGTTAAGCGCTATATAAATGCGAAATGCGAAAAGCATCACGAATTTAATGGAAATATGCAGTTTTTCTGAACAAACAAGCTACATGCATAGACCTCATTCTAACATACTCTGACTACTTTTATTTATTCATGTGCATGAATGTCATGAAATGAAGATGGGCAATCCGAGTTAGACATTGATCTTCTAATTATCTTGTTCTTAGTATCCTAGGATTTGTGAAGATAGGGGAAAGAACATGCTGATTTTAAAGATCAAATGCAATCACATTGAGAGCAAAAGGTTCTTAGAATATTTCATTATGCATCGCAGACATATATAAGAAAAAAACTTTATATAATTCAGGATAAGAGTCATAACATACAAGCACTTGGGGCTGTATAGTTTTCATTCCACATATTGAGAGCAAAAGTTTCTTAAAATATTTCATTATACATCGTAGACATGATATAAGAAAAAAACTTTATATAATTCAGGATAACAGCCATAACATACAAGCACTTGGAGGCTGTATAGTTTTCATCCCACAGTTATTCATCCGTTAGTAGCTCCATGATCAAATGTATACCAGGGAAGTGGGAGTAATCATTTTGCCTTGCAAACACTTGTATAGAATGACCGATGTGCTCATTACCATGGCAACCAAACAAGTATGCTACATATTGCTATCTGCATGTATTCACTTCACAACTTGATATGTGCTTTCTAGTGCCCCTAATACAAATAGATTCAATGAAATTTGTTTTGCTGGATTTTGTCACAACCCAATTAGATAATTTGATATTTTTACATTTTTAATATTAATTTAATTCATTTTTTTTATTGTGCCCTCTCCAACTGATCAACATAACTTTTGTAATGGGCCTATACACCTGTGGTGTAATTGTTGCAACTTGTCTTTCAATCACAGGCTTTGGTTTCAAATCCCATTTCATACGTTCATTTCCTCCGGCAAGAAATTTATCCATAATTTGCTGCTCTCAACTCAGGTGAAGTAAATGGGTAACCACTGTTACTATTCCTCGAATTCTCTTAGAACTGGTACAGCGGCAGCTATATCACATCAGTGACATCACAATTTACAATACAATATCATACATTGTAAAGTGCGAGAGAGTTTCTACATGTTCTAAGGCCTATGTAATCCCATAGAATTATAGATACACACTTTATAGATGATTGTTAAAAACTCCTTTTTGTTTGCGTTTATTTACTGTCCATGAGAGAGCCGTGAATGATTCAAGCTGTAGATGACCTATTGTTCAGACTGCTGCAACGTTTTCTTTTTGACCTTCTATTTAATATGACATAAGAGCATCAGTGTTCAGGTTGATCAATCCCTTTATCTAGTTGTAGTGACAACATGCTGTCAGATTTGTCAAAGAGATTGCATGACCATTCATATGGATCGTTGATTCATTTTCCATCGGCTCAGCCAACGGATAGGAAACAGTATTAAATATATTGATGGATAAGATCAATCAGAATTTTCCATAGTTAATATATAGTTTAATCTGTTCATACCATGTGGTCCATTTACACAAACAAACAAGATTTGTTTCCTTTTATCAACGCTCGGCCCCTTGGAGTGTCAGTTGTCTTTGTACACTGGCTCTGTTCATTTTTCTATTGCCCCAGTCACATCAGTGGGCTCTAGGCCGATTACACCTATTCCAATGAAATACAATCTGTCGGTTGGGTCTTGTTGGTGTGGCAGCAGCATAAAGGATCACTCCAAAATGAAATAAAGTTTTAAAAAGAGCTTTTACCATTCTATTTACTTGTGGTTCAGTCAGAAGTAAATATGTAGGGCCTTAACTCCATTCAGCTACCTTTTAAACAGTGACAGTAGGTGGTTTCAGACCGCCTCGAAGTTCGTCAGTTCAAGGTATTCTCTGATCGGGAAATTTACCCCGATCAGAAAATACCAGGTATTTTGGTAATGTGAAAGCAAACTACGGGTAATTTCCCCAAAAGAAAATACCCGCTAAATAGTAGGTACTTGGCGAAATTACGAGAACTTTCACAGGGATTCTTCCAAGGTCGCAGGTATTTTAGCAATGTGAAAGCAATTTACGGGAACATTTAGCCCAGCGTGTAGTTGGGCGCGGGTGCCGTGGGTGGCTGCTGGGCTAGTGATTTTGAATATCGCACCTTGCCTGCTTATCAGACCATACTAACCGCCTCGATCACAAGAATCCCCGTTAAATTACGAGAACTTTTTAAGGCTACAAAATACCCGTTAATTATTCCTGCATTCACACCGCCCCGAAACACATCCTTCGGGATAAGTTCCCGAAGTTACGAGCATGCGCAGTGTGGTCTGATAAGCAGGCAAGGCGGGAGATTCAAAATCTCTAGCCCAGCAGCCACCCACGCCGCCGCGCCCAACCACACGCTTGGATAAACGTTCCCGTAATTTGCTTTCACATCGCCAAAATACCTGCGACCTTGGAAAAATCCCCACGAAAGTTCTCGTAATTTCGCCAAGTACCTACTATTTAGCGGGTATTTTCTTTCGGGGAGATTACGCGTAGTTTGCTTTCACATTACCAAAATACCTGGTATTTTCTGATCGGGGTAAATTTCCCGATCAGAGAATACCTGGAACTGGCGAACTTCGAGGCGGTCTGAAACCACCTATAGTGCATGCTCGTAACTTCAGGAATTTATCCCGAAGGGTATGTTTCGGGGTGTTGTGAATGCAGGAATAATAAATGGTTATTTTTTTTGTAGCCTAAAAATGTTTTCGTAATTTAAGGGATTCTTATGATCGAGGCGCTTTGAAACCACCTAGTGGTATTTTCTGAATGTTCGTATTGACATAATCATTGTACATGCAATAGAATTGATCATATAGGTAGGCCTACATCATCATTTTATTTTCAAACATTGAAACATTGAAACTTTATTTACCACAATCTTCATAAAAACATACAAATCAAGAAGTATAAATATTTCAATAAAATAAATTATAACAAAAGTGAGTATATTTCAGAATAGTGGGAGGATCACTGAAAAGTTATAAGGAACTTATAAGTTAATGATCCTGAAATTAACACAAAACAACACAATTAAAAAACAAATGCAGTAAGGAAATACAGAACAAAAAACATAACAAAAGTATACAATTGTATCTATATCAGTATTACTATTAGTATTAGACTTTCTGCATGAAATATATTTTTAAATGTCTTTTAAAGCTTTGAAGGGTTTTGCACTGCTGGATATTTTGAGGGATCTTATTCCAAATAATGGGACCCCTACATAAAAATATGTTGTTTGAGAAAGAATAATGGCCATATATTGCACATGAAGAAAATCTCACTAATTTGCCTACTAATAATGGTATGGGCATACTATTTGATCAAAAACATAAAACTGGAAATAGTTTGTAATCGTAGAAAAGCATGATACACTCAAGGGGTTTTTGTTTTTAGTTTCGTCCATCAGCTGAAATCCAACAGCTGGCTCATCGTTCAAAAGCTTGCACCAGACCACCCTTTTGAGCCAACACAGGACTTCAGGTTGAGCGAGATTGCAATTTACAAGGGTGGAACTGATGAAGATGCAATTGCACGCTTCACCTGCGATTAGTCTGAAGCGTGCAATCCGCTTCAGACATCTCTCTTCAAATGGATGACAACCCATCTATGCAAGTCATTTAAAGATGAGCCATTTCCCATCGTTAGCGTTATTCACACCAAATAAGTGGACACAACAGGAATTGAAATGCTCCTTAGTGTTAAAGCAAGGAGTTCCTGAATAAAGAGTGAATCATAAAGTACTAACCAGTCAGTGCCGTAATGAGCCAAGGGAGCCAAGCGTGGCAAATTGGGCAAAATTTTCTTCGAGTGAGCAAAGTGAGCGAACAAAAATTTTGACCTTTTTTATATTGAAATCTAAATTTGTAATAGATTTGGCCATATTTTCAGAAAATTATATCGTTTCACCCTTTTCCTTTTAATTTTCTCCTTTTTTTCTCGGTCATGAAAATTGGGGGGGGGGGGGGTTATGTCCCCAGGCCCCCACCATCTGTATGCCAGTGTATTCAGTTATCTGTTGTAAGGTTGGTACCATCATGACGTATGGTCCATTGAAGCTCCTTGGTTTGATTCACACCAGCAGTTAAGCAATCTGTTTACAAAAAATGGAACATTTATCTAATAGCTACTTGTTCACAGACACTTATGCTACATCTTTTTCACACTATTCAACCATGGATATACAACTAACTGCCTTTCACACTGTAAAAAAATCATAATTTGAATGATTCCAGTGAAAACTAAGGCTGATTATGAATTTTTAGCACGTGTGAAACCAAACCAGGACATGATTATAATCACGAACGCTTATCACAAATTCAAATTTTACTCCAGAGGTGAATTCCAGTTAAGTTTCACTCAAATCACAGTTTTCGAGTGAGCATGTGAAAGGTCCCATGATTCGAAAGAAAAAAGGTTTTCAACCACAAATTAAGGATATTTCGTACTCGAAATAATTTGACGAGCAAAAAAAAAAGAAGGTATTCACCTCTGTGTAATGGCATTTTTACATTTACAATTTTTTTCATTTGCTTCTCAAAAGGCACGTGCCCCCCCCCCGGATTCACGCCTGCCGCTGAAAATTGTAATTTCGCCCTTTAAATCGCTGGATCGTACCATATTTCCAGAGTACTTGATGGCTTAGTTCAGGTTTAAGTAGTGGGGTTGCTGAAAATATGCTAAAATGAAAAAATCTGTGATTTTGTTCCAAGATCACGAGCTTATCTCCTCGGCAATTTAGGATGGTATCTTCAAATGCAATAAAAAAGCAAATTTACCGAAGTTACAGTGAAACACTGGTGCCGCATTATCCGCATTACTCTTAGGCGGCTAATTGGAGGATAGGTTTATGAAAAGGGTATAATTGAGCCCCACTTGACAGCAGTCTGAGGGATCAAACATTTCATTACACTCAGTACTCGTATAATCTCATTCAGGCCATCCATCATTGTCAGCATCCATTGATCAATCATACTCTATTAGCACCCCCAATTACAAATTTATCTCTCATTACTTTGACTAAAATGGCTGTTTGATAGTCGTAATGGAGGTTTTATTACTCATAGTCTTTTGTAGAATGTAACAGCATTGGAATGATCGATTGCCATTAACGAAATATCAAAGTATGTTACCTTTGACGTGTTGGGGCAATTTTTCTCTTTATATCAGATTAATTTATGTTAAGTATTGATATTAATTAGATTAATTCATATGGCAACCAATTATTTAAATGCATCCTAAATGGAGTGATAGGTTATTTCAGATTAGATGCTTATTCTTTTCTAGTTCACATGCAGTCAACATTGATTTTATATTTTGGAGTGACACTCATATAACCCAGTTACATTTATTTTTCTTTTATTGTTCAATATTTCTAAACTAATTATTCCTTTATCACCTTGATTATATTAAAAAAAATATATGCTGTATGTCTGATGATCAAACTATCAGAAAAGAACAGAAATTCAGTAATAATTTTTGATTCCAGCAATATTACTGAAATGAATGCAAAATTGTGCTCTTGATCATAATCTGTTTGTATATCCACTTGTCCAAGGTCAAAGGTCATGAATTATAAACTGAAGGACTTGATACTTTCGATACCAGTATATTTATCTAGTAAAGTGGAAATACGGTGTTCAACAGCAATGCCACTCCAAGTTGAAATTTTATTTCTTTGCAATATGTCTGGATATTGAGGAAATAGCTTTGCAGTTAAAGGTACTTACATGTAATATTCTTACGAGAATTAATGAAGAAGAAATTGTTTTTAATCGTACAATCTTGGTGCTGTTGTCCCACTATCTTATTTTGTTGAAAACCAGTGTTTTTTTATATTGCTGGCATCGGCGAATGTAGTGGCACTGTGCCTACAAACGTATTATTGTGTATAATAATTGTGTTTTATGATTAGGGATGTCTATTTCCATGTTTAACACTTGTATGCAGTTTAGGGAGCAAAAGAAAACTTAAAAAGTCATATTGGTTTGATTTAATCTAGTATGTACCACCTTTGGTTAAAAAAAATGGTTTAAGGCCTGGTCACACCGCCTGAGCATTGTTGGAGCGGTCGTGGAGCAGAGAGAAAAAAGTCATCACCGCTCGCTACAGTTCACCATTTTCGATTTCGATCGATTTTTTTTGTTTTTGATTTCGTTTTTGATTTTTTCCCCAATTTTGTGAGCGAAATTCGACCCTCTTTCCCTACCGCTCCACGACCGCTCCAACAACGCTCGGGCGGTGTGACCAGGCCTTTAGATTGGATATTCCATTAATGTTAGTGTTTGTATGAGGTATTTCTTCTTTGAAAATGACCCTGGCCCCTCATTAATCACTATGCTGAGTTAACTTCCCCTATCAACAGAGCTATCATTGGTTTGACAAATTCACAAACAGGTCCCCCCCACTCACATACCCCTTTCATAAACCTATCCTCCAATTAGCTGCCTAAGAGTAATGCGGATAATTCAATAAAAATTGCGTTCACAAACTCCGAAAATAATCCGCACTATTTTTATGAGCGCCCGTCCTGAAAAAGGCGGATAATCGTCATGACAACTGGACACGCCCCCTCCAATGCAGTGGTGTTGGAAAAGGGTGACCTTGTGACCGAACCATGGCAATTATCTGCATTATTTGGAAATGCGTTCATAAAGTCAAAATCTGGTCCCGATGCTGCTATTATGCGGATAATAGCAGCATCAAAATAATGCGGATAACTCTGGTCCTCCTCCGATTTTACGACCAAATTATGCTGCTATTAGCCGCATAATTGGGTTTATGAAAGGGGTAACAGACACCATGTGTAAAAATTTCTTATTTTAAGATTTAAAATGAGTAGGAAATTCTTCACATGTTAGTATTAAATGCTCTCATGATTAGCTGAGTGAGAGCAAGGAAATCTGGCAAGTCTAGTTATAGAGGGCCCCTTTGAAATAAAATTAAGATTAACCTTCAAAGGAGACAAGCAGACAATAGCAGAATGTCCATGTTGCCTTCTTCTCAAGGAAAGATATGAATCATTTATCTTACTGAAATAATCACGATCCTCCCCTAGGAAACAGCCTTTTTTACGAATCTTCTGGATTTGGGGATTTCTTTGATCTCTGAGGGGATTATCATTGGATTGAACAGGGAGAGTGTAAGATAAGCTACTGTGTTCAGAATTACTAGTCATTATCATTTATCCCACAGACCAGCATACACATTTCAAATAAAAGTCTGACATTTTCCTTCCTGTTTGAAATATTGTGAAAACAATTTTTTATACCATGCTTTACAAGATGTTTGTATTCTTATAAGGCTTGGTATTATTTTCTTTCCGTATCAGCAGTTCTATGGACTTACTTAATACCTATTACTTTGAGGCTGTTCTCACTACGCTCCTAAAACTACTTTACTGGAAACCGATTCAGGAAACCACTTTGGAAGATTGCTTTGCTAGCGTTCTCACTTGATCACACGAAAGTGGTTTTCAAAATCACTTCAAGTAAAGCGCTCTTGTTGCTATGGAAACGCTCTCAGTGGGGTGACACGTTTCGCGCGAAATTCGAAACCGCAGCGTAGGCATTCTACACCTGTCGTGTGGAGTAGCGCGCTCAAAATGTGCAAAGATCGCTTCCCGAAGAACGGTTGTGTCCTCACTTACGCTAAAACCTGTTTAACGAGGCAAAGTGATCTTGAAAACTACATCGCGAGGTGGTTTTCCAAACTGGATCGCTTCCAAGACCGCTTTGACCGTTCTCACTACGTGTTAAACTAGTTTCCACTAAACTAGTTTCCAGTAAACTAGTTTTAGGAACGTAGTGAGAACAGCCTCTTTGTGATCGGTCAGCTATTTACATCTCTTTATAGAAGAAAAAACATATTTTTATTGCAATGTCTTCAAACTCTGTAATAATGATAATAATAGACACCGTCCTTACTACCAACCTAAAACCAGTTTACTGGAAACTAGTTTAACGTAATGAGAATGGTCGATGCGGTCTTGGAAGCGATCTTCCAAACTGGTTCAGAAAACCACCTTGCGATGTATTTTTCATGATCACTTTGCCTCATTAAACTGGTTTCAGCGCAAGTGATGACACAACTGTTCTTTGGCTTTGGGAAGTAATCTTTGCACATTTCGAGCGCGCTACTCCACACACTGTGAATCAAATTTCGCGCAAAGCGTGTCACTCTACTGAGGGTGTTTCCATAGCGACAAGACCGCTTTACGTGAAGTGGTTTTGAAAACCACTTTCGGGTGATCAAATGGGAACGCTAGCAAAGCGATCTTCCCAACTGGTGTCCTGAACGAACCGGTTTCCATTAAACCAGTTTTAGAAAGTATATTGAGAACAGCGTCGTGGCGATCTCCTCCATTATATTGATTCATATTTCATTCAAAATTGATGCTTGTTTTTATGGTGTGTTATCTGAGTCAATATGAATTCAACCATGTCTTCACCATTTTGCTCTTTGTGTAAGATGAAAGTTATCATCTTTTTATTCCTGGTGAAAATCATTATTGTGATCCTTGAGAAAATAAAACTAGCTTGATTAGTTGACTGTCCATTCATATGACAATAATAGTACCTTATCCATATAGTCAAGATGTAATTGAAAGCGGTTGCCATGCCATCGCTTGACCATTCACTCATCTTTCTTTCTCTCTTTCATTTTGCTTCAGATGTCATAAGAAAGCCTACGATGTCTCAAGGCTACCTTCAACGTCAGTCATCATAACGTTCCACAATGAAGCTCGGTCGACTTTATTAAGGACAATAGTTAGGTAAGTCTACATATGATAGCAATTAGCTTTAAAAGTCTGCGAGCCATAGATAAATACCATAAAATCACATTGAGATATGACAGATCTTCTCTTAAAAAGATGCAAAAATAATTTAATGTGCTTTCAGATCAAATCACAAACCAAGAGTATACCAGGGGCCTGTTGCAGAAAGAGTTGCGTTTAAACGCAAGCCAAAAAATCAATCGCAAGTCCCAAATGCGCGCTGTTGATTGGTTGAAAATCAAGTTGCGCGTGATTTTTAGAGTTGCGTTTGATTGCAACTCTTTCTGCAACGGGCCCCAGGTGGGCATTTCATGAAGCTGTTTGTAACTTTACGAATGACTTTCATTTTACTCATGAAAGGTGGGCCTTTCTTATGGTATATGATTATCCATATAACTAACCTAGCAACTAAGAACATCTTCGAGTCATTCATAAAATTTGGCGTTACATTACAAGCAGCTTTATGAAATGCCCCACAGGTAAGCTCTGATCAGGAATATACCCATTTAATCCCAATTTGAAAATACCTAATATTTTTCTCCAATGTGAAAGAATATTACTCGCAATGTTCCAAAAAGAAGGTAACGGCTAAAAAGAAGATATACAATAGGATAATTTTTGCTGGGACTTTTTCAATGCATTGGTTGTATCAGTGCTCCGAGCTACACTAACACTTTTTTCTACTGGTGCCCCAAATAAATACAAACATTAAAAATTATTATGCTTTCGTTTATTGACTTTATTCCCCCCCCAAAAAAAAAGTAACAGTACACACTCACAACATTGTTTATGAGAGCAATTTCTCAATTTTGGAGAGCCATTTTTTATAATTTACAAAAAAAAGGAGAAAATATCATTTGTATCAGTATGATATATTTTTACTGATCATGTTGGACCAGTAAATCTGGGTATTTCTGAAAAGTTACTGGCCCAACAGCAATTTTTACTGGTCTGGGACCGTCGGACTAGTGCTAGTGTCGTGCTGGTTATATTTTCGGTATGGGAGCAAATTGCAAAAACTTTCCCATCCCAGCCAGGGTTAGAATAGAGTGATGGTCTTACGATCCCCCTTCTATGAAACAAAGAACTTTACATCAGACAGAATATTGACGTTTCACATAACAGCATCAGACTCATAAGGATGAAGACGAAAGCTACGGCCTCCGCCTCGATTAAAGGCTAGGTTACGAGTTAAGAGACAAATTTCTTTTGCAGATTTGTACCCAGTTCTCTCTAGGAACAAGGAGATTGTTTTTATACAACATGAAGTTGCAACCTGCTACTATTGTCATGATTGTTATGGGGTTTTTTTTTTTTTTATAGCTTTCTTCTCTTTTTTTAATCTTAAAATATGTGGTATCAAAAGCCAAGCGACAGTTTGACAACGTAATTGTAATGTCTTATACTGATATTTCTTTTTTCAGTGTACTGAGTAGAAGTCCTCCACAGCTTATTGAAGAGGTCATTCTGGTTGATGATTGCAGTGATGACGGTAAGCTCTCTCATTTCTAATCCTTATTGCTTCTTAAATCCTTCAATCCTCTTGGAGTCCATCCATTCCAAATCCTCACCCTCATCGGTATCCCTATCCATCCATTATAGCCATTTTCTCTATTTCTCCATCCAATATTTGCATGCAAAAAGCTTTTGAAATAAGATCTTCCTTCACGAAAGATAAAGTCAAGTAGAATCTTTCTCTTATATTTTGAAGGTCTGTCTATTCCTTGGACTTGACCTTTATAGTTCATCTTTGATTTTCTTTCAGTGATCGATTCAGTTCACCATTGTTTCTATTATAGTATTAGAGATTGGAGTTCAGTATTTTGATATTTGATGCTCATTGCAGGATTTTGACTGATAATAGTGCATTTAGATGAAAGATTTTTGAAGAAAGGATTGAGAGAAAAGTCTATACGAGGAATTATAGACAAGTTTTTTGCTTACAAGTGACCTAATAGTAAGAGTGAGGTGATATGTTTATTAATAAATGAAAATTATTATAATATTCAAGTTTTTTCAGAGTTTCAGATGAAGTCAGTTAGATTATAGTAGAATTTAAATTTGAATTTAGATAAGAATACAATAAAACGTAATAAAATCAATACATTAGATTATATTTTTTTAAATTGAGAAAGAAATTGTATTGGTTCATTGTATAAGCACATAATATAAATAGCCCAGTGGATGGAAATGGTGAAATGAAAACAAAACAATAAATTTTATTGATTATTATTTATGGTATTATAATTCACAATGGAGTCAACATATTACAAAACAAAGTCATGGAGTGAATTAGATGAAAAACAAATATTAGTGATATGATTTGTTTTCATTGCAAACCTTTTCTTGTTTAGTATCCAGTTCAAGCTGATAGATAAAGCACTTTTACAATGTTTCTCGGTGTATAAACACGCTGTCTGAATCACATGAAGGAGAAGAATACAAACAGTGTTATTTGTATTTCTCACTATTTATTGATTATTGCAGATCAAAGTTAATGTTTGTATATGTCTTGTAGTGTATTTGTTTTGCTTAACCTCTTTTTTTCTTTTCTACTAAATTAATGATGCTACATTTGAAAGCATGATCATTTTGTATGTGATAAGATATTCATGTTTATCCAACACAAGCAATTGCAGTGTGATGTCAGTCTGGAAAGGATTCGAACCCACATAATGGTATTGTTGGAGAAAAATGAATATCGTATTACTGGTCTTAAAGACCCAACAAATTAATTATTCGTTTGATATGATCATGTATGATGTGTTAAATTCATTTATCTTAATATCTAGGGCCATTGCAAAGCAAGACATGCATTTGAACGCAGCTGAAAAAAAATTAAGCGCAATGCACTAATATGCTTTTTAATTGGTTGGAAATCAGTTTGTGTTTGATTTCTAGAGTTATGTTCGATTGCAATTCTTTATGCAACGGGCCTCTAGATATACTCAATATTTGAACTTGCTCCGAGTGGAAGTGAAGATTTCAGAATGATTAATTCAAATTTTCCAATTTCTAATTGAAATTTCAGCCACTGATGGAGAGGTTCTAACAAGTATACCCAAAGTAAAGCTTATACGCAACAACCTCAGGGAAGGTATGTACATTAATTGTTTTAACTATGAAAAAAGTGAATTTTGAGAAAATGCAAGGCAAAAACTTAGGTGTTGATTTAACACCAGCTCGGAATCTATATCTGTCCACACCAGAGAAGTGTTGAAATAACACCAGTTTGGTTTTGGTCTCACACCAGATATGTGATTATACAACAAAAATCAGTATTAAAACAGCATCTGTTTGATTCTAAACTGGTGTTATTTCAATACTTCTCTGGTGTGGACAGATATAGATTCCGGACTAGTGTTAAATCAACACTAGAGTTTTTGCAGTGTGAGAGGAATAAGATATAGACGGGTGAGGGGGGGGGGGGCTGAATGAGATGGGGAAAGAGGGGAGGAGGAAGAGTAGGTGAAGGAAATAAGGGAAAGAGCAATGAGAAGGTGGGGTGTGTCTTAACAATGCATTTTGAGAATAACAGGATGACTGAAAAGGACGGGGGAGGGGGGGAGGCAATGAGGATGGGTAGAAGGGGAAATGAGGACGGGTAGAGGAGGGGGGATGAGGGACAGAATGAAGATGAGAAAGGGATGAGGTGGAATGGAGGTTTACAGTGGAAACAGGAGAATAGAGATGGAGGGTGGAAGAAAGTTTGAAGGAGATGAGAAAGAGAGAGAGTGGTAAAGAAAGAGGAGGCGAAGGGAAATGATAGGATGTATGTTTACAGTGGAAACAGGAGAAGAGAGATGGTGGGTAGTAGAGAGTTTGAAGGAGATGAGAAAGAGAGAGAGAGGGGTAAAGAAAGAGGAGGCGAAGGGAAATGATAGGATGTATGTTTACAGTGGAAACAGGAGAAGAGAGGTGGTGGGTAGTAGAGAGTTTGAAGGAGATGAGAAAGAGAGAGAGAGGGGTAAAGAAAGAGGAGGCGAAGGGAAATGATAGGATGTATGTTTACAGTGGAAACAGGAGAAGAGAGGTGGTGGGTAGTAGAGAGTTTGAAGGAGATGAGAAAGAGAGAGAGAGGGGTAAAGAAAGAGGAGGCGAAGGGAAATGATAGGATGTATGTTTACAGTGGAAACAGGAGAAGAGAGATGGAGGGTAGTAGAGAGGTTGATGGAGATGAGAGAGAGAGAGAGAGGTAAAGAAAGAGGGGAGGAAGGGAAAAGATGGGATGTACATTTTCAATGAATGTGGGGAATAACGATTGAGATTGAGGGGGGGGGCAATTGGAGTGGGGTAGAGGAGGAAAAGGGGTGAATTCAGGAGTGAAGGAAAGAAAGAGGAGAAAGGGATGAGGTGGGATGTGTGTTGCCTCACTATGGGAGGATTGAGATGAAGGGGGTAATGGAGGTGGAGTAGAGGGGAAAGTGGATGAGGGGAAGAAAGAGGAGGAGTAAGGGACGAGATGGGATGTAGATTTGTTATGGATTTGGTGAATAATGGGAGGATTGAGAAGGGGAGCAATGGAGGTGGAGTAGAGGGGGAAAGAGAAGGTAAAGTGGATGAGGGAGAGAAAGAGGAGAGGGGGGGAGAAGGTGGGATGTAGATTTGCAATGGATTTGGAGAATAAAGTGGTTTCAGACCGCCTCGAAGTTCGTCAGTTCCAGGTATTCTCTGATCGGGAAATTTACCCCGATCAGAAAATACCAGGTATTTTGGTAATGTGAAAGCAAACTACGCATAATATCCCCGAAAGAAAATACCCGCTAAATAGTAGGTACTTGGCAAAATTACGAGAACTTTCGCGGGGATTTTTCCAAGGTCGCAGGTATTTTGGCGATGTGAAAGCTAATTATGGGAACTTTTAGCCCAGCGTGTCGTTGGGTGCAGCACCGTGGGTGGCTGCTGGGCTAGTGATTTTGAATCTCGCGCCTTGCCTGCTTATCATACCATACTGCGCATGCTCGTAACTTCAGGAACTTATTCCGAAGGGGTATGTTTCAGGGCGGTGTGAATGCAGGAATAATTAATGGGTATTTTTCAGCCTAAAAAAGTTCTCGTATTTTAACGGGGATTTTCTTGTGATCGAGGCGGTTTGAAACCGACTATTGAGGAGGATTGAGATTCAGGGGGGCAATTTGGCTGGGGTAGGGGAGGAAAAGGGGTGAATTCAGGAGTGAGGGGAAGAAACAGGAGGAGAAAGGGACGAGGTGGGACGTAGATTGACAAGAAGGGGAGCAATGGAGATGAGAGAATCAAGGAAGATGGAAGGAGGATGAGGAAAAGACATTGGAAGAGAAGGAAGAAGAGGCGATGAGAGAATGAGGACGTGCTAGTTGGAAATAAATTTCATTTCGTTCAGACAATTAGATGAATTAATTTGTTTGCAAATTTCAGCAGTCTATTCCTTGCCTGTTCACCTTCATCCATTTCAATGAGTGATATATATCATCAATATTTGATTTCAAATATTGTGACACTCTGCCAACCTTGGGTTGATAGAATGGCAGCTAGGGTTTCGTCTTTTGATTTAACTCCATACTAAATCTCTCCTTGTCGCCCTATAGGTGTGGATATCAAGCCAGTAAATATGATGAGTAAGCATGCATGGAGCATTAGTGTTCGGTTGTAAAGTGGGAAGTCAAAATATAATGAAGAAAATATTTGCGAAGAATATCTTAGTGATGTCTTGAGTGGAGGATTAAAGATATGATGGTTTTAGTCTCACTCTATCGGTATGAAATTTTGAAATGGATCTTTCACAAAGTATGGATTTTTAGGATGTATTTTGAGAGTCTACATTCACTATAATCATTCACTCCAATATGCTTTCACACTGCACCTTTTTTCCTTAAAGGTCAAGTCCACCTCAGAAAGATGTTGATTTAAATCAATAGAGAAAAATCAGACAAGCACAATGCTGAAAATTTCATCAAAATCGGATGTAAAATAAGAAAGTTATGACATTTCAAAGTTTCGCTTATTTTCAAACAAAATAGTTATATGAACCAGCCAGTTACATCCAAATGAGAGAGTCGATGACGTCACTCGCTCACTATTTCTTTTGTGTTTTATTGTTTGAATTATACAATATTTCAATTTTTACGAATTTGATGATTAGGACCTCATTGCCTGAAGCACAAAATGTTAAAATAATGGAATTCCACGTGTTCAGGGAGGAATGAAACTTCATTTCACATGACAATGACGAGAAAATAAAGATATTTCATATAATAAAATACAAAAGAAATAGTGAGTGAGTGATGTCATCAACTCTCTCATTTGGATGTAACTGGCTCGTTCATATCACTATTTTGCTGAAAATATGCGAAACTTTAAATAACTTTCTTATTTTACATCAAATTTTGATGAAATTTTCAGTGTTATGCTTGTTGAATTTTTCTCTTTTTATTCAAATCAAGTTTTTGTTGGGGTGGACTTGTCCTTTAACCTGGGAAATTGGTGGGGCTAAGGGGGGGGGGGGTCAGCTTAGCCCACTTCGTTTTCACACTATGTTTTAGCAAAGTGGGCCAGCACGGTAATAGTACGGTACTATCTGGCCCTGCAAAAAAGGAGGGTTAGCCGGCTTATTGTGGTGCTAGGAGATGCAGTGTGAAACGAAACAGGGCTTAGGAAAAGTGGGGCTAAGCAATAGCGAATCACAGAAGTCAAATTGCATGTTAATCACGCTCTGTCTGGTAAAATCATCAATATTCATGAGCCGTGTGATAGTACAGGGTAAAGGCGTTAACTCCGGCTAAGCAAATAATGGGGTTAAGAAAGACAGTGTGAATCGAATAAAAGATAGTGTGGGGTTAAGGAAATGCAGTGTGAAAAACATATGAGGTTGTTTTTTGTCAAGGTTCTTTCATTGGAGACTGAAAAAATACTTAATTATATACTTATCGAGAATGAGCATTATAAGACTGCAACAAGTATCCTATGTTTATGAAATGAAATTTTTCATCCAGCTCATTTTATATTTTGAAATGTGAAGTGAACTCCTGTTTTTTACCTTTACAATGACTTAAAGTGATTGGTTAACATTGGTTTGACTTTTAAAAAATCTGAGCTAGAAGGTCACACTTGTCACCTGTGTCTGTGATATGTTAAAAAAATGAAGCCCAGAAAAAATTGAAAGAAAAAAATTGCGTTCAAAAATAATTATTTGGTGCTTCAAAAATTGAAATATAAAGTGACCGGAAACACCATCTTAATTTCATCCCATACACTTATGTGTACTATTTAGGCGTCTATAAGACGCCTATTTACAAAATCCGGGTTTGCCTTGTAGTTTTCGCTTTTCATTCTCAATAATGGTTGTTTTCAGGGTTTATTAGTTCTAATACATGCACTTGTACACGTTTCATCTTGGTTTTAGATTTTTTTTAATCGGCTGCTCACAAAGTTAAACAATACCTTTAATACTTCAGGTCTGATCCGATCAAGGATAAGGGGAGCGGATGCAGCGAAAGCCAGTGTTCTAACCTTTCTTGATAGTCACTGTGAAGCCAATACAGGATGGCTACCTCCTCTCCTAGAACGAGTTGCTCAGGTTAGTAAAAGACTTTCATCCTTACAGAATATCTTGGGTAAATGCAGGCCAAACCTCACAGAAATTCAAACCAGCCGCTAGCTATTAACTAGCCAGTGGATAGTTTCATAAGCTTGTAATTGTCTTACAGACATATAATTAGGTGATCTCTTAGCAAACATTTATTGATTGCTAGCTTGCAATTGCTTATTAAGTGAGCTACCAGCTATTTTTTGGCTTGTAACATTTTTGAATTTCTGTATGGGACTGTGTAAAGTGAAATTTAGGAGCTATGAAGATTGCTGTGAAGAGTACGTGGATGAGATATTACACAAATATGTAAGAAAGCTCTCTAAACATTTCTCATAAAACTATTACCAACGTTTGAAAAGTTTACGTTACCAAATGAATCATGCGCCAGATACTCTTCTATACAGGGATTTTAGTGACCTCAGGCGTACTCAATGTCTAGTTTTATTAGGATTGATTTTATACAACAGGTTGCTGAGGGAGAGAAAAACATCTCAGAAAACTGGGAAGTTTTAAGACAATTTGTATCACTTTTTAGATTGTAAAATCTCTCATATCAGCCCACAAGGAAAGCCCATATATTGTCATTTGATTTGAAGTAATCTCAAGAATTTATCAACAACATGTTTTTTTTAATTAGCATTCTCTTCTGTCCAATGAGAATAACAAATATCTCAAGTTTGCTTACTTTGATTCCTTCAAAGAGAAAAATAATTTTCAAATAATCCTTTTTTTTTTGTCTTTCATCCAATGGCTATTTTTAGCTGATGCTGAAAGTTTAATGTATTCTTTCTCTCTTGGTAATTTATCTCAGTTTTTGCCATCTTTATTTGTTCTATAGTATCTTTTTAAATAAACAAAAAATGAAAGATGGTAATCTGGTGTATTCTCATGAAATGAGGCAGAAATTGAACCAAATAACAGAATCTAAAGGCTGACACCTGCAAGGTTCTTCCCTTAGTCAATTTGAATATATTTTCTTTCATTTCAAATACGCTGCTGAACATTTTATCTGGAAGGAATTATAAGAGGAGATCAGATAATGCTTCCTGATCAAGATATTTATGGAGGGAAGGATTTACTCAAATCCCGTATTCCCAGCTGAGTCTCTCCTATATACCCATACATTGAAGAGAGATCTGTATTCCCACTTGGGCAATAATTGATTGTGATTTGGTGAAAATCTATTCAAATGGAAAAAATAGGAAATAACAAGTTGGGCTTTCACTAGGCGATGATAGACATAGAATTTTTCAGAACCAGTTTGCATTGGCTGAAAGATGTCGATCCTGTATTGAGATTCTAGCACAACTAGAAATTTGTTTTGAAAGGAGGAATGAAGTATGATCAACTCAAGCGATTGCTAAAAGTGTATGATTTTTCCATAGTTGTTATTGTCTTTAAGACTTTTAAATTGAATGCATACACCATGTCAGCGTGATGTAGCGACCAATTGGTAGTTTTGGGAAGGAATTGTTTCAACTTAAAACGTTGATTATTGTGGGGGAGGGAGGAATGCCAGAGAAGTCAAATTCAGGCAAACAATACTTAAGTTATGACCCCGGGGGGGCCACTTCCATTCACGAGTGGATACCATGCGCGACCATGGGGTCTCGAAAAGCACCCTAAACACGTAATTTCCATAATCTGAAAATGCACCCCCTTAACAAGTATTGGCGTGTGAAACCCTACCCTTAACAGGTATTGGAAACAAAGATACTCTTGGCAAATATTCCCTGAAATGAAACCCTAAACGAGTACAGGAATGTTTTATTGTTGCGGGTCCTTCGGCCGTCGGCTTACCTTATTTGGTTTAGTACGACCCCACCTTCTACACCTGGCGCAAATAGGACTCTAAACACGAATTGTTGGGGCAAAAAGGACATCCTTTATAAAACATTTTAATTTTGTTTTGTCATCCCCTCAAATTCGACCCTAAACACGAAATTTTCATAGTGAAATAGATACCCTTTTTTCATTATTTTTGTGTTTTTGACACCCTTATCACGTTACGTACGTAACGTGCCCTATCGTGAAAAAGACATCCTTTTTACGTGTTTTTTTGGTCGCGCATGGTATCCACTCGTCAATGTAAGTGGCCCCCCCGGGGTTATGACGTTTAAAATGTTATTATCGCTACACCGATATCAGAACCAATGAATGTCATAAAGACTGCTCTTGAATTAGCTCTATAATACAATAAATGACTAAATACCGCCAGGATCCTGTAACACAAAGGTTAGCAATTAATTGCTAAAAGTGATTGATTAACATTGGTTTGACTTTTAAATAATCTGAGCTAAAAGGTCACACTTGTCACCTGTGTCTGTGATATGTTACAAAAATGAAGCCCAGAAAAAATTGCGTTCGAAAATAATTATTTAGTACTTTAAAAATTGAAATACAAAGTGACCGGAAACACCATCTTGATTTCATCCCATACACTTATGTGTACTATTTAGGCGTCTAGAAGACGCTTATTTACAAAATCGGGGTTTGTCTTGAGGTTTTAGCTTTTCATTCTCATTAATGGTTTTTTTCAGGGTTTATTAGTTCAATACATGCACTTGTACACATGTTTCATCTTGGTTTGAGAATTTTTTAAATCGGCTGCTCACAAAGTTAAACAATACCTTTAAGGAAATGGCCTATTGATATCATTGTTGCATGGGCACTTTGCTTCGTTAGATTTACCATTAGCCAATCAGAATTGTTTTTTCATATAAACGGCGATTAATCGATAACCTCTGTCTGACGGGGCCCCAAGACCAATCAAAGCTATCATTTCATTATTCTCAATGACATACCAACTGTTAGTCAGTATGCTGATGTGACTGCAGTATAAATGGTAGAAGTTCTGTTCTTGAATTAGATTTAGATTTTAGATTTAGATTTATTCATTTTCCATTCACAAAGCACAACAAAATCAAACAATACATAGTCAAATTTAAAGCCTGTGTATAGCTTTGGTAAAGGGTCAATAATGTGATTGATATCGAATATCATCTAATATGACAGTCTTACTGAAGCGTAGAGACCATTAGATATTTTTCCAACTGCACTTCTCTGAGAAAATTTTAAATATTCAAATCTTGGATATATAGCGCCCTCTCTCGGCGATGCTTGTTTTAAATTTTAAAAATGGGCATTCAAGTACTTATCTTATAAAGTTAGTGATTAGATATCCAAAAGTTACAGACAAAGAACATATCTTGAAAGTTTCGGCCCATTCCATGATTTGGAATAGGATTTAATTGAAAGACAAAAACACACAGATATTTTAATTTGATCGGGTGACCCGATCAAGTTAAATTTCCATGTAAAATCGCAAAATTTATCCTGTAAAACACATTTTCATTTCATATCCTCCACATCATAACTGTAATAGGGCATATCCATTTATATTAGCTAGCAATGAATTGGAATAGTGATAGGTGCATTTTGGTGGATTTACCAAAACTATACACAAGCTTTAAAGTACAACATCAATCGAAATAAGGTATAAACAATGAGAACTAATGCAACTAAAGTAACTTTGACTATAATAACTATATAAAACAGAACGGATTAGCTCTAATACAAAAAAAAAATTATTAAAGGCGACCGCACACCTTACAATTGGTCTGCGACTCAGTTTTGGAATAAAACGTAGTAGAATTTGATGCTAATATTGAGACTTGGAATATCGTAATATGATGCACCACGCCGTACACCGGGTACCGTAGTACCCCGGGGTACGGCGTTGTGCAGCGCCATCTCGTGTTGTAATAGTGTACAGTTACATTGTTGTCATGTTGATCACGGTCGTACGATCGGTGCGACAATCATGACAATGAATGGGGACAATGGGGGACAATGATCACAACGCCTATTTCCTTTCTTTGATACAATCTAATGCCAATAATGGTAAACAAATTATGTTATACTTAAGAATTTAAGTATACTTTTCGACAGCTAACTTACACAAAAGATTAGCTTATAGTCCCAAAACTCGCCCAGGTACACGCACGCGGTGGGGGTGGTGTTATTATTGAACAGTGAAGATTAGAACAGAACATGAAAATAAGAATAAAGTTATCATTTGCATGCATTAATTGTTACATAAGATCACTAAAACGAAAAAAAAATCTGTACAAAACATTAAAATATACTTGTACACATTTTTTGGTAACCCAGGGTACTGCGCAAAAAATAAAATAAATAATTCAACAAAATGGCGGATTATTATTTGGTACCCCAGGGTACCAAATACTGCATCATATTCAAAATTATTGTACGAATACCTATATTCAAATCTGTGACTATGCTATCATCCTTCTTAGAATAAAAGCAAATTTAATATCTAGTCGTAATGACATCATTGCAGTCATACGATTTGCTAGGATTTGAAACTTATTTGGCCTTTGCTCCAAAAATAAAGGCTTGCAATTCTTCAAAATGATTATATTAGTATTCTTTCAATTAATTTTAACCTCAATTAAAATAATATGTTCCATTCACATTTTCAGAAAATGAGCAAAATGCGATTTGTTCCATAATCGGATCGCGAACAGTCGTAAGGTGTGCGGTGGCCTTAAAATGTAGAAGTCCCAAAGGTCGTTAGTACACTGCAACCTTGGTCCTTAAGCACAGAGAGTATATTAAAAAAATAACCCATTTTCTAAGAAGTGAATAAATTGTGCTATATCTCATGAGGAGTATATTATCCGATTCCATATCCATGCACAGGATACAGGGTGGTTGTATCTGTAGATGAATAGGGGATTAATTTCTTTTATCAAAACCCGTCATCCGAGTATCAAATTGCATGTTATGACTGGTAGGAATTTGGGGATTAGCGCCTTTTATGGTGTATTCATATGGATATAAAAAGCAAAGAAATGGGACGGCACACTAACATGCGTAACCAACCGAGGGAGGTCACAGTTTGACGGATGAGTTATATTTGTTACAGACTAGATATAATAAATTTGGTTCATGGCATAAAAGCTCTGTTGTCAATAAGTATTTTCAGTTGTTATCAGACTACACTTAATCATATTCCTGTCATGTAAACTGTACTTTTCTGTAAACTGTTATTTTTTGTTCCTTTTTTATTTTTTTGCTGAGTTCAGCAAACTGAATATTGATTGTCCTATCCACTATATTCTCAGGTCTTAAATTATAGAAATGTTACTGCTTTATCATATTGATTAAAAACTTATTTTTGCTCAAAATAAACCGAAATAGCATACTTACATAGAAGAAGTTTGAAAGATGAATTCTTGAATGTGATAATTATTTAATACCAAGCCATGGGGTTTTCATGGCATTTTTTAACGCCCATATCTATTTTAACCATAGATCTACATGTGTGAAGCCAGATGCTTTGATATCTTTCTCCTTATTTTCTTCAGGTTTTAAGGTCTTTTTCAGGGTTTTAAACCCTCTCAGAACCCCAAAGTTTCTTTCTTCCTCTTCCCTGTCCTAACAAGGGAAGAACACCTTGACAATAAGTTGTTCTTGATGAAAGCAGAAAAATTAAAGAAAAAATATTGGTGTGAAGTTCTTATGAAGATCCATCAAAAATAAGAGTATAATGTTCTGTATTTTTTTTAAATTTGTGATGTCATGTGCAATCAGCTCTCTCATCTATCATGCAATATGAATTTCATAATTTTATATTTCAATGAAACATGATGGTAAAATATTTCTTCTTACAGAAGGGGATATGAAAGGATGTATCTCATTATAAATCATCCCCCACCCAAAAAAAAGTAAATGAATAATAATAGAATTAAAAAATAAAATGAAATTCTTTTTTTTTAATAGAAAATTCTGTTTTGGTTACATCACAAAATAAAAACTTAAAAAATCATAACTCCAATAATATTTTTTGACTGATTTTCATCAAACCCTCGTCATTATACTTTTTCTCAAATCTTTCTGCTTATTTTAAATGTAATTCACTTATCAGGAGAAACTTTAAAGGGTAAGTTCACCCTGAAGAAAAGTTTGTTGTAAAAAATCTGTTCTGATTAAGAAAGTTATTTTTTGGATTTGTGACATCATAAACGAGCAGCTGCCCTATATGTTATGTAATATAAAATGCATGAATTCTATTTTTAATGGTTCCTGATGACTTTTTTTTTCTCTTTTCATGATAGGGTGTGGAATAGTTTGTCTATTGATATTAAGAAAGGTGCAATATAAACTATCTTCAGAAAATGACATTTCATTGGCTTTATAGGAATACTGCTCACATGTGACGTCAAGAATGAAATAATGAAAATTCTAATAACTTTTTAGTTCTTTGATGGATTTATCTCAAACCTTCAGCAATAATTTTTATCATTTTTTCTGCTATTTTTACAACAAACTTTTTGTCAGGGTGAACTTCCCCTTTAAAAAGTCAGAAGCAATATCTTCCTTACATCGTCTGTCTATATGCCACATATTATCTCCCGAATTAATAGCAAGGAGGGTTTTTTTTTGTACTCGTCATTTTTAGCCTGAGCAATCATCGTCATTTTTCTCTCATCTACTCTTATATTACAATTTGCATCATTCTTTCAAATCTTCTTAGCATCATCACTCCACATTGATTTTTCTATTCCTTTTTAGTGTCTCTCATCCCAGTTTTGTCAATCTTGGTATTTTACAGGAGACCATTTTGCTTCTGTCAAGTAAAATGTCTCTCTTCCTGTGATGCTCATTTGTAGTCTAGCACAATTTTGTGCTTAGATGTTTTTTTTATCATCATTATTATTATTCAATAACCTCTTACTGCGGTCTTCAACCTCTTAATTGCATCCTCGTTCTGTTTGGGGGAAGAAAAACATCACTATTGCAAGAATAAGAATTGCCCCTGCCTGGCTTCACTTGAAAAGGCGGTATTCCTTTACAAACCACGTTTTGAAGAAGTCAACAGGCTTGTTAGAATCATTGTGAAAAATCCCTGATGCATTGCCTTGTTCTGAAAAGCCTACAGACTGGTCCAGACACAGATTGAAAGGACACATGATCTTCTTCTTCTCCTAAGCTGATTATTCTGTCAATATTTTCTTGCTTAAAGGATGATCTGTAATTGAGACTTGTATGGTGTCAAAAGAAGGATAGAAATGAAAAATCATCTATCATCACCTCAGCTAATTTCTTTTTTTAGCAAAGGTCAAATTAGATTAGAATCGTAGCTAATCTATGATTGCTATGACATTAGTATTATTGTTATTATTATTTGTTTGGCGTAACCTGTGCCTGGGAGGCGAAAAGCAAACTTAATCACTATGACCCGCAGGTCTCTCCTCCTGATATAACTGATTGGGGGAATGCAGGTGGACCACTACACCAGGGTTTCCCCCTACTCTTATGTGAATAGTGCAGTGGGTTCTTAACGTGCAAAGGTGGTGACTCTCCTCTACACGGGGCCTCCTTAACGTCCTATCTGAGGGATGGAGTGTTTTCCATTGTAACATAGCCTGCATCTATGAAACATGCGAGAGACGTTTACACACAACGCACTGGCTTAAGTCATCCGCCCGGGGTGGACTCGAACCCACGATCTTTGGTTCGAAAGGCAAACGTGTTACCGACTGAGCCAACACCGCTCTGAGTAGATATGAGTAGATATTAAAATATTTTATTCTAATAAGGATGATACCAAAATCACAGATTTGAAAAAAGGTATTCGTACTCTGATTTAGAATATTACATGGTAAAATACTCCATCTCTCAATATGAGCATAAATTATTCAAAAATTGGGTTGCAGACCAATCATAAATTGTGCGGTGGCTTTAAGACATACAAAACAACTTTTTATAAGTAAGAAGTAAGGCATTAAAGAGTAAAATATTAGATTAATACCTTGGTCACATTTGCTCTACAGCGGCTGTACAGCGAGTCAAAACAACTTTTTTTTTCAATTTATACAGTGGTAAATTTACATGGCCTATGCATATTTTAAGTTATTATTATTTCTCATAACTTTCTTTTCTTCTTTGTTTTTTCTTCAATTCGTGAATAGTCTTGGGGGGGGGGGGCGCATCCCCCATCGCCCAGTCCTTCCTGTGCCCCTGCCTCTAACATCCAATGTATCATGCATTTATGATACATATTACAATGTTTTCAAGGTTTATGCTGTTTGATATTGTTTTTTTTTGTGAGACTATAGGCGCCGCTTTTCCGACGGCGGCGGCGTCAACATCAAATCTTAACCTGAGGTTAAGTTTTTGAAATGACGTCATAACTTAGAAAGTATATGGACCTAGTTAATAAAACTTGGCCATAAGGTTAGTCAAGTATTACTGAACATCCTATTAGAGTTTCATGTCACATGACCAAGGTCAAAGGTCATTTAGGGTCAATGAACTTAGACCATGTTGGAGGAATCAACATCCAAATCTTAACCTGAGGTTAAGTTTTTGAAATGTCATCATAACTTAGAAAATATGTGGACCTAGTTCATGAAACTTGGACATAAGATTAATCAAGTATCACTGAACATCCTGCATGAGTTTCACGTCACATGACCAAGGTCAAAGGTCATTTAGGGTCAATGAACTTTGGCCGAATTGGGGATATCTGTTGAATTCCCATCATAACTTTGAAAGTTTATGGATCTGATTCATGAAACTTGGACATAATAGTAATCAAGCATCACTGAACATTTTGTGCAAGTTTCAGGTCTAATGATTAAGGTCAAAGGTCATTTAGGGTCAATGAACTTTGGCCGAATTGGGGGTATCTGTTGAATTACCATCATATCTCTGTAAGTTTATTGGTCTAGTTCATAAAAAGTGGACATAAGAGTAACCATGTATCACTGAACATCTTGTGCGAGTTAGAGTAGTATTCAAAGTCAGCACTGCTGCTATATTGAACCGCGTGATGCAGGTGAGATGGCCAGAGGCATTCCACTTGTTTCAGATTCATATTCCTTGTAAAGCCAAATCCCTATGATAAGAGTAAGTTTTCAGTCAACATATTCTTCTTCTTCAAGACAGGGCCATGTATTTCTCGTAAAAGTGGGTGGTCATTTTATATAATTTTGGAGCGTTTCTTTGATGGAGTAGGACTGCGTGATGAGAGCGGGACAATAACAGATCTTCACAGCTTGTCAATAGTAATCTTGTCATCTATGCTCATTGTAGAAACCGAGCGGTATGGTGTCAAAACTTGTAATGGAACAGTCAAAAAGAAGCTGAATTTTCAGATTGTAAAATGGTCTATTAATCCTTACCAAACAATAGGTGTACAGAATAAAAGTTACTCGGTCATTTCATGACATCAGTAGTCAGTTGAGACTGTACTTCTTAGCCTCGTTGTTTATTCAACCTTTTTTTTTTCAAAATATCAAGACATGCTGATGATGAACACAAAATGTTTAGCATGGTTGTGTTAAAAAAAATAATGTACAATACTGAAGGCTGATTTGTTTTCATAGGGAATAAGAGAATTATTGGGATTCTTTTGCCTGATGTAGGAGGTTTATTGCATTTTGTAGGAATTTTGTTGTACTACTTGAGCCAGATTTCCCTTGTATAATGTGTGGAAGTGAGAAATATTCGTTCCATGACATTTGTTCTGGCGACAATCGCTCTGCTGCAAATTCAATACACTAATGGAATGACCAACTTCAACCCTGGATTTAACACTAACCCTACACCTAACATAAAACCTTATTGCAACCCTAGCCCCTATATCTTAGATGAAATAAAGCCTGGAGCAAGTGTCGTGTCACAGAAATATTGTGGTAAAATATTCTGAGGTGCTGAGGAATGAGATATTTACAGGATGGGTTTAGATATCACAACAGCAGCAACAACATTTTTATTTTACAATATTCAACAAAATTACAAAGGAAAACATTAAAGGACAAGTCCACCCCAACAAAAAGTTGATTTGAAAAAGGGGACAAAATCCCACAAAAACAAAACACTGAAAATTTCATCAAAATCGGATGTAAAATAAGTTATGACATTTAAAATTTCGCTTAATTTCACAAAACACTTATATGCTCGTCCTGGTCGGTATGCAAATTTGCAGACTGATGATGTCACCCACTCACTATTTCTTTTGTATTTTATTATATGAAATATTCTAATTTTCTCCTTGTCAAGTGAAACAAGTGAAAGTTTTATTTCTCCTTATCCAGGTCCCTTGGAGAGGACCTTAAACTATTGATCCTCTGCTTGTCCTCCTAAGTATTAGCATTCATGCTTTCTTAGTAATTAGAGGATATATAGTCACCACTATCACCAAATATGATGAAAAAGTCATATTGTATACCTCTCTATCTTTTGAGGACAAAAGTAATACCTCGGTCACATTTCCTCTACGGCGAGTCAAAAACAGCTGCTTTAACATATTTTTGTACCAGCTAAATATAGGTGGTTTGAATAAAAATGAACAAAACGGCTGTTTTCGACTAGCCTTACAGCCGCCGTAGAGCAAATGTGACCGAGGTATCAGGTTTCAATTTTGTCATTCACTTTTCAGAGCACGGGGGAGGTGAACAACAGTTGAAAGAGTAGCCTCTGTACCATTAGGTTTCTTGGAGTATTTTTAGGCTACTGTTGTCTACTTGATGTAGTGTTAATCTGTTTAAACTGATGCGCAGGAGTATTTATGAGTTTGGACAATGTGTGCTGATTATACCAAGTCAGACAGGGAGGAGCAGGGGCTGATGGAATAAGAGATGATTACAGTATATATTGGCTTCACGATGAATTGGTAGATATCAAGATCTTTATTAAGTCTGATAGACACCAAGGATTAGTGCCTAAATCTACAATAAGAGCACTATAAATTGTTTCCCTTTTCACAAAAAAGGTATGAAAAATGCACTGCTACAAGCTTTTTCATGTTGTTAGAGGATTTCATGAAGAACATAATAAGTCCATAGATATACCTAGATTTATCCATGAGTGTGAAAGCAAATTACGCGTAATATCCCCGAAAGAAAATGCCCGCTAAATAGTAGGTACCTTGGCAAAATTACGAGAACTTTCGCGAGGATTTTTTCCAAGGTCGCAGGTATGTTGGCAGTGAGAAAGCATATTACAGGAACCTTCTTAGCCCAGCATGCAGTTGGACATGGGCGCCTTGGGTGGCTGCTGAGCTAGCGATCTCGCTCCTTGCCTGCTATGATCGAGGCGGTTTTGAAACCTCCTGTACACGCTGCAATTATTACTTATCTTCAATTTGTGGGCTGTCATGATTTAGGTTAAAAGCGAGTATGTAACTGCATGAAGTTGTTGGTTTCCAAGTAAGCGTTTGGCTGGAATAGGATTGGTTAATGGCCTTTCTCATCTCCTTCACTCAATACCTGTTTACTCTCTCCATCAATGATGTCAAGATAGGAAACCGACTTAATGCCAGATCACTCCTTCGCTCTATTAAATCTGATCTTGCGTGCAAGAGAGACGTATCCATTACAAGCACACACATTTGCTTAGTGCTGCGTTCAGTGGGCTCCGTATACCTCCTCACATCCAAAACTGTCAATTGTTGTATCAGGTAGCGTTCTTGTGGGAACGGTAGCCTCACAATCATGTATCCCATCATGTAAAGCAGTCTCGTTTCCAGGATGAAATTCAGTTGGGACGAACATGAGATGTGATTAAAATGTATAATACATCGGATTTAAATATAGTCTATTCCCCCATGAGCTTCAGGCCTCATCGTTGGAGGATCACTCGTGTAATGTGGTCTGTGTATTTGTCATCTCAAGGCTGCCTACTTGTGGTAATTACTATTTATTTCATGTTGAATCAGGGGCCCATTTTCACATAACTTTTTCTAATACAAAATTGCAATAACAGTTTAAAGCTACTGAAATCATTTGATTTGATTGGCTGATAGTATACTCTGTATAATAGATATTGTTTACATTTTATTGTACAACGCCTACTTAGCTTGTTGTACGCGATCAAATGGGAGGCTGAATGTCACACATTCGTACCGTTGCACACAAGACGTACCATCCAAAATGTACCATTGCACGGCTTTAGAGGTGACGTCACAATGCGATTTCATTGAATAAGGTGACAATGCGCGTACAGCCCGCTGGCTAAATGCGCAACGCTGTCCAAGATCGATCATGTGCGCTTGTGGGATTTTGCTTTTTGCTTTCAATATTTTTGCTCCCTTTTCATAGATTACTGGAGGGAAAAACTCTTGTTTTTTTTCATATTTTCGCTAGATTCCGAGGCGTTGTACAACACAAATAGCGAATATTCTTATTCGTGCAATGGTGCAAGATTTTGCATTCGGTGAAAGAAAGAAACGCTCTATTCAACTCGGCTACCGCCTCGTTGAATAGAGCATCTTTCTTTCACCTCATGCGAAATCTCGCACCATCGCACTCATGCCTATTCGCTATTTGTATATTACAAGTCTTTATGTAACGGAAGCATGACTGGCTATCATCATAGCATTTTTCTTCAATAATGATGATTTTTTATAAATCAATTTCTAGATTTTCATTAAGAATTTACTAGTTTTTTGCCATTGGGTATTCACATGTATTGGGGGGTTTTTTTTTAGAGAATAATATTGGTGTTCATTTTTTTTTCGCAGTAGAATGAGTCATTAAGTGTGGGTTTTTTTCCCAATGACCTCTCTAATTTCAATATGTTTATTCATTATGAGATTACTCCTATTCAATATGACTGACAATTAAATCCTATCCATAAACCAATACATCCATTTGGATTTAACAACTGTGCCATCAATCTAACCATGGATTTATTTGCTGAATCACAAGGATACACATATAGGAAATTATCAGATTATGTTGAAAGAAATATGACTGTTTAGGAGGAAATTAATTGTACATTTCAATTAATAATGTGTTTTATGAAATAATTCAATATAAAGATAATAATAGGCCTATATATGTAAGGGATGGAACATGGATTTACCAAGGGGGGGGGGGAATCCCTTTGGAATCACTTTTCCCATTGAAAAACACAATCTTAAAGCCCCATCATTAAACAAAAAAATATAGATTACCCCTTGAATCACAAAAAATATTAACAACGTTCTCTTCAAGAAATTGTATAAAAATTGAAATTGTGCATTAAACAAATAAAATCAAGACAATCATGGAAATTCATACAATAATGAATGATTATCTCCCATCAAAATAGCTACAGTTACATCAATATTTTTTCCTGCTGAAATATTTTGATAAAAAAAGCTGAATTACTTTATTCTTTAAAAAAAAAAAAACTCATTTGCATTTTGCATTCAGCACTTCTAGACCATGTCCACATTAATGTCATTAAATGATCAATTAAGTGTGTAAAATGGGGGAAATACTTTAATTATGCGCATGAAATGAAGAGTGAACGAGTTTGTGAGCATAAGCATCATCAACGAAACAAAAAACAACCCACTAACGATTCCCAGGACAAAGTAAGAAAAGACGTGAAACTCTAATGAAAATTCATGTGGATGGACGGACGGCTAAGACCCATTATTAAACTTTGATTGCTCCCAGTGGTGATATTGGGGGATGCAGTAACTTTCACAACACTGCAGCAATTTTAAAACCTTCCAATAACTGATAACCTTTGTAGGTTTTGGCTATGTATGGCTGTTTAATGACACTTAAGGCCTGATCCGAGCGTTGTTGTTGCAGTTGTGCAGTGGAAGGGAGAGAGGGTCGAATTCGCTCACAAAATTGGGGAAAAAATTGAAAAAAAAAATTAAAAAACAAAACAACAACAATCGAAAATGGTGAACGGTAGCGAGCGGTGATGATTTTTTTCTCTCCGCTCCACGACCGCTTCAACAACGCTCGGGCGGTGTGACCAGGCCTTAAAACTATGCATGCAAGGTGTTTCTTTTTTGCTTAAAATATCATTCGTGATGGGGTTACCTTAATTACAATATCAAATCTGACAACCATTATCTACAAAATATCTATGCGAGGGAACATTTGGTGTTATTCTAAATGAGAATACTATTGAAGCTGTTTCAGTCCTTCAGTCTTTTACAAAGAGCTCAATAAAATGTCCCTTTTGACTTTATGAGTACAGTAAGCAATGGGTTGTCAAGCTAGGAAAAGAATCAAAAGTTAATAATAATAATAATTATTATACTTGCTTATATAGCGCTTAAACTTACTTTGTCAGAAGTCTCTAAGCGCTCTACAGTATATGCAGCATAATTACCCTGGCTTTAGCAGTGCAGCTGTTACGCACGCTGCGTTTCAAGGAACAAATTCCTGCCAGGTACCCATTTACCTCATCTGGGTTGAGTGCAGCACATTGTGGATCAATTTCTTGCTGAAGGAAATTACGCCATGGTTGGGATTCGAACCCACGACCCTCTGTTTCAGAGTCCAGAGACTAATCCACTGGGCCACAACGCTCCACTGTTAGCACCGAATACTGCACATATGTAAATAGATTTCAGATTACTAAGATAGGTCACAATCATTTTAAATGAAAAATTGATATGAAAGGTAGCCTATATATTGTATTTCTATGTAAGATCTTAAACACATTTAAATGTGTGGGGCTGTTTTTTAATTTTGCTTTATTTGATTAATGTAACCATGAATTTCCCATCAAAAACAGGTTCTTGATATTTTTTCTTTGTCTTTTCCTTTTCACCCCTCCTAAAACCCTATCTATTTTTACCACTTTCATGGTATTTTGCTGCATGTTGTCCATTTATTTCCAATTCAATATCTTTTCCAATCTATTCTCATATGGCCCTCTTCCTGTCTTTACCGCCTTCAATTTTCCTCCAATTTGTGAGGGGGTGAGATAAGTGATGATGTCTTGAAGCTACTCAACACAATTTACAGAAGTAAAGTAATCAACTTGTTATTCAACATAGCTCTGCCTGGGAGATATGTTTCATCAATTTCAGATTGTTTTCTAGGGAAGGGCAAATTACAGTTGAATGAGAAATAAATTTGACCATAGCCTGAAACTAAGACATATAATTGATCCCTGGTTGAATTCAAAGGCGGCCAATTGCCAGTGATGGGCAATAAAACAAACTGATTTGACTAAATTGGCAACCTTTCTGTAAATTTGTGCCTGTAAAAATCAAGAGAAGCTACGCTCTTTAACATGTTTTTGCTTTTTTGAAAAAGGCAAGTTTTACTTTTTAAAAGGGGATATCGCCTACCACAAGACTTTGTAAGAAAAACAATCTTGGCTGGGTAACTTATGAAATACAATAGATATTTAGGGGGAAGTTTTCACTAAACTTACGGAAATTTTCTAATGATGTATCATATCACATATCATACATCAGATCAACATCTCGAAGTACTGTATACATATATTATTTCCCCCAGTCTCACAAACTATGAACTTCTTCACTTCCTGAGGAGCATTTCATCAAGGTTTTACAACTCAATAGCTAGGCATATTATGTAACAATTACCAGGTACCCATTTAACACCTGGATTGGGAATGGCAAGGTGTGAATTGATGCGTTGCCAAAGGACGTTTGGCCGCAGGGGGATTGCTGATAACAAGACAAGAGTCAGAACCACGGTACCATGATACGTCCATGTCCTTATAATAATAAATAAAAGTTACATTTATATAGCGCATTACATTAACATTTCAATGCGCTTTACAATAACAAATTAATATACAGGTATATAATACTTTACAAAAATCTAAGTTCAACATACATTCATAATATAGTCATAATAATAATGAAATTTAAATAACTTAAGTACCACATAATAAAGATATTAAGAAATTAAGGAAGAATTAAACAGAAATGTCTTTAGTCTGCTCTTGAAAGCATTCACAGAAGGAGCATCACGGATTTGGGTAGGAAGTCTGTTCCAGAGCGTGGGTGCAATTGAAGAGAATGCGCGATCGCCGTATCTCGTGCAGGTGCGGGGTCCAGGTGCGAGATCTAGGTGTGCATGTGCTGAAGAACGAAGTGTACGGGAACCAATAGTCGCTTTGGATGTGATCAGTGAGGTGAGATATGCAGGTGCAATGCCGTGCTTGGCCTTGAAGGTGAGGAGAAGGATCTTGAATTGCAGCCTTTGTTGGATTGGAAGCCAGTGCAAGGATTGGAGAATTGGGGTGATGTGTTCAAATTTCCTTGAGCGTGTTATGAGCCTTGCGGCGGCGTTTTGGATGTGCTGTAATGGGGTTATTTGAGTTTTGGGAAGTCCGATCAGAAGGCTATTGCAGTAATCAAGATGTGTTGTGACGAAAGCATGTACAAGTTATAACAGTCTTAATTTATAAACTGGCCCCTTGAGTTGTTCTTTTCTTTACAGTTTGTTTGTTTCAACTTACATTGTACACTGTTTATACTCATGTTTGTTATATGTTTGTATTTTTGTTGTAGGGCCTCCAAGGACAACAGTATATCAATTACTGATGGAGCTACCCTACTAAAAAAAGACTTATAAATAAATAAATAAATAAATAAATAAGTCTTTCCGCACTCGCACTATCCAGATACTTCCTAATCTTTCCTATTTTGGATAATCCAAACCCTGCAGACCGACACGTGTTTCTGATGTGTTTACAGATCTATATTCAGTTATCCCTAAAACTTTCTCATTTCGTAGGCGGTCATCCAAACCGTCATATCACTCTTATGACAGTGCGAACCCTTTTGAGAGAAAATCTACTTCATAGTTTACTATAATTTCCACACGTGAGTTCCCCCTCCTCACAAAATAAAATAGAAAAATACATGGTTGGAAAAATCAAGACAATTGCTTGACATTGGTATCTTTATTTTCAAACAAAACCAGGAATAAAAGAAAATATCGCAGAGAGCCACATGCTTGTAATAGCGGTTCGAGCAGTTTAGATTTTCCCTGTACAAAAACGGCATAGGGAACACAAAACCCCTGACTGCGATTTCATGTGCGAATAGTCAAAACATCAGTGCCGATATGATGGTTTGGTTAGCCGTGCATTTGCATATTTTTTAAATGTGTGCAGCTGTGGGATTTGCGCATTTTATCAACAATTTGTATGGCATAGCCGTAAAAATCCCAACATGTCTCAGAAACTAAAATAATTTGCTGCCTAGAAATTCAAGTATGTATAGAATAAGACTTTTACTTTCAATTTCTGCAAAAATCTAAAAATAGTTTTTTTTCACCCCCCTCCCCTATTCTTGACTATTTCTCATTCCACATCTACTTTAGAAGGGATAGATCACAAAAGCTGAGAACTCATCACTAATCTGATAAAAAAGAAGCTTTGGAGAGATTTTCTCAGGTGGCATTATCTTCCGTATTTGAAACAGAGTAACCTTTTGAAAGGTTCTTCTCATTAAATAAAGATCTAGATTCATGTGACTTTGATACACTAATGGAATTTGGATTGTGAAAATGCATAGATGATTCCTACTCCTTTTCCCCTTCTGTTTTGTATTACCTGGTTTTCCACGGAGCTTCTTAGGCCATGTTTATGCTTCCACTTTTCAGGCCAGAATCAGCATTTCCAAATGTGATTAGTCCAAAACACGGTTGCGTCCATGCTTACTTTCATTTAAATGCTGTTTCAAAACGCCGATCGTAAACTCACACAAAAAAAGATGCGTTTGTAAACGTGGTTTGACGAGAATCAGTGAAAGTATAAACAGAACCATGATCGTAAATGTGTTTAAATGACATGATTTGGAACATGCTTCCGGTGAGATGAAAATCCGCCTGCAAATACAGTCGCATTTTTCCATTTTATCTCCAGGTAATAACAACACTCGGAAAAAAAAAAATTCGAAAAAAGGCCCACTTAATTTGACCTCGCTTTCCTGCTCAATGAAAATTACAAAGCGAAGCCAGCTGGAAATCGTGATTTCGCCTTTGAAAAGTTAAGCATAAACAGCACTCCCAGAACCACGTTTGCAATTGGCGTTTTTTATTGATGTTTGAAAACGCTGATTCTGTCCTCGCAATGGAAGCATAAACACACCCTTAATTGTATATGGGGTTGTCATGATCTAGTGGTTCCGAATCTCCTCTTTCAGTCAGAGGGTCATGGGTTAAAATCCCAGACATGGTGTGTTTTCCTTCTGCAAGAAATTTGTTGCTGCACCCTACCCAGGTGATGTGTATGCGGTCATTTGTCTATTGTATTTGTGATTAAGTTATGATAAATCATTGATAAATCTCGGTTTTGCTTTTTTGTTGGAGGCTCTGTATATATGCTGTGAAGTATACCTAAGTTTCAAGTAAATAAATGTTTGGTATCACAAGATCGTACAATAGCCTTTAAACAGGACATGCTGAAGCTTTTCAGAAGTTTTTAATGCTATTGTACGATTTTGCGGTACCAAACACTTATTTATTTACTTGAAACACAGCCTATGTACATGTAGGTACACTTCACAGCATATATACAGTGTGTCCCACAAAAAACGATACCAAGATTTATCAGTGATTTGTCATAACTTAGACAAATGACTTACCATTGTAAAGCTCCTCTTTCATCTGGAATTACTTAGATTATTTTTCATTTACACATGAGTGAGCAAAAAATTTGAATCGGGGATACCAAAAAGTCACTTGGTGGGCTGTATCTGGGTTTCAAAAAGAAAACCACAATTTTAAAAAGTTCTGTATCTGCTCTTTAATTTGATACTTCATGAAAATGGTCAACAAAGAACAAAGTTCTGGTTATTTGAAATAAGGCTTGAATTTCAATCATTTCATGAGATGAACAGGTTTTACAGGCTAGCGTTCAGACTCACTCAGTGCATTAAGTCTTTTGTTAGCCGTGTGAAAGCTTCTGTGCGAAACTGGGAAAAACATGTTTTTCTAATGAAATGGAAATACAAGCATTGTTTCGAGGGAACAGAACTCTTTTACTTCTTGACGATTTTCTGTGATTAAAGTATCAAATAAAAAACAGATATTGAACATTTTAGGCATGTGTATTTCTTTTTAAAATTCAAATCCCCCCCCCCCCCACCAAATGAGTTTTTGGTATCCTTTCTTCAAATTGTTTTTGCTCACTCATGCGTGAATGGGGAATAATCTGAGTAATTTCAGATGAAAGAGGAGATTCTAAGCTTTACAATGATGGGTCATCTGTCTATTGTATTTATGATTAATTTATGATAAATCATCGCTAAATCTCGTTTTGGTTTTTGTGGAACGCACTGTATTTAAGTGTGATCATTATTGGTGATGTTTGTGTACGGGTCTCCTTCATGATTATATTTGAGATCAATAGTATATACGCGCTAGTATGCAGCTCTATTATACATGATACAAGTGCGATATAAACGTTGCATATTATTATCATGAATATTAATATTATTTTTTTACTTGGTATGACCACGGAGAACAGCACTTACTGAAAAACAAGTCCCATCCTTCATATATTCCAAACAGAGTCCAGATTTGATGCAATGTGGTATCAAGATGTGTTTATGATGTTTGGAGGAAAGGGTTAGGTCAAAGAGTATACCCTACCTGTCTGCTGCTGAGAAGTGATTAGTATCCTACCGATATCAAGAAACAGGTGGCTGGGTAGGTGAAGTTCATCACTTTCATAACTTGCTATGGTTGCAATTTCCAGCCTCATTCATGCCAATAATATGAAATTTGATCCTATGCAGCCCATTTTTGACAGCTGTTTTTAGTTTCACTGCATTTCATTTCATTTATTTATTTCACCACGGTTAAAAGCCCATTCAGCATAGCTGTTCTGCAGGTGTGGGTTCTCGGCTGACCTCATTTATTGAGTGCAATTTTGAATATGATTAATAAGTAATGACATATATGTTTGGATATATTGAATATGAAAATAAATGTATAGGCCAGAATAAAAAAAAGAGGTGTTAACCAGGAGATGGTAAAAAGTCATGGAGTATATACAGATTTCATGTATGATAAAATGTAGCACCCTTTGCAAAAGTGTGCATTAATTATTGGACATTTCTCAGTGAACCTACTGGAGTAAACGCAAATCTGCATTTGCAACATACCCCTCATACATAAACTTCTATATCCACTCACAACCGGTGTGTTGGCTCATTTGGTAGAGCGTCTGTCTCACAACCGGGAGGTCGGGGTTCAAACCCCAGCTGCGTCTGACCAAAAGATGTTTAAAAGATGGGAGTTGCTGCTACCCTGTTTTGCGTTCAATGATGAAAGGGATAGAGCCTTGTCAATCTGGCGCTGCACAGCGGCTGTCGGGCCCATGATCAATTGGGCAAAACAAATTTTCGGAGTATTTCATTTTATGTCTATTTCAAACAATAAAATATGGCTACAAAGCTCCCCAAACCCTGCCACACTAATATCTACCCATACAGATGGAAGTGTGGCGCTTCAAGGTATGCTCATGGTTTAAATCTCTTATGAATTCAGACAATAGAGGTTCATTTCCAGGCTGTTCTTTCATTCCTTAAGGCCTGGGGAGCATTTCATCAACATTTTTGTCCGACAAGATGTCAGATCTGACAACTTTCCCTGATTCTGATTGGCTGAGAGGTGCTGTTACTATGGTAATTGTCGGATAAAACAGGACTTGTCAGATAATATCCTTTCATGAAACGCTCCCCTGGTCACACCGCCCGAGCGTTGTTGGAGCGGTCGTGGAGCGGAAGTGAGAGAGGGTCAAATTTCGCTCACAAAATAGGGGAAAAAATCGAAATCGAAAATGGTGAACGGTAGCGAGCGGTGATGATTTTTTTTTCTCCGCTCCACGACCGCTCCAACAACGCTCGGGTGGTGTGACCAGGCTTTTACTTCATTTGTAAGTTTGAGAATACTTCATTTATAATTTTCTCTTTTCTTTGTCATTGAATTTACTTTGACTGTAATGATCACAGGACAGGTCATCGATTATAGTTGGCCTGTACACTGTTAAAAATAATTAAACAACGCTGTCTACTATGTGAGTCGCATAGTAATTGTTTAAACATTTTAAACAAGTGCTTAAAATCTTGAACAACCATGTTTAAACTGTTGATAATAGATATTTGAATTAAAACTTTGTTTAAGATTCCTAATACTTGTTTAAACTGTTGAACCGTCAAACGATTTAGGTCAAAAATTGAAATCATTGGCCGCTCAGAAATTGGTTGATGATTTCGGGGCGAAATTCAATATCGGCCGGGCGATTTGACCCAGCTTTGGCCTTGAGTAATGGGTAATCAACAGGGCACCGCTCAGCCTCCGATAAGTATTTTTACATCCCACTCAACTTCTACGAAAATCGCTTGGTGATGCCTTAATTCCAGCGGCACCTGAGCAGGCTACTAATCGGTCGGTTGCTGCTCTGAGTTATGACCGAAGCATAACCTAGGCTCATATAATTTGGTGTGTATGAAACTAGCATAGATTCCAGGAATTCTATTGATTTTGATGTCAGAAGGTCAAAGGTAAAATCGCCGCCTTCCACTGTACTTGCTCGACCAATAATAACTCGCATTTTCTGCATTACAGGTGGGCATATTACATGTTCGCCTTAGCGACACTCTTTTTCCTATAGCCCGGATACCCATACCACTATGCTATAATTCCTATGGATCAAATGGTTAATTGCCTCAATGAGATGAGAGAGATAATAGTCCTATCAATAATGTCATCAGTTTTAAGACCCATTCTGTTCAAACCATATCATAGAAATGCTATGTAGGTAATGAGGATGCAGTCACTTCCAAAATTAGATGGTGACATTTGCATCCGAGAGTTTCCGACAATTTTGTTCTATATCTTTTTTTCTGATAAAATTCGACACTTTATTAAATACATGGGCTGATGCAAACCTGATCGCAATTTCAAAATCAAACTACCCATCTCCAAGTTCAGGATTATATTTCTGGTCATGGAAATTAGGATGTTTTTCACATAAAATCGCTATTTTCCGTTCAAATTTGCTGTCTCAGGGTGGAGGTGCCGATCAATAGCTCCTATTTGGTATTCAGCTCATGACTATTGTTTGATTTTTCTCTTTAGCGTGTATATCTCTCTCTGGACATGCATAAAATATGATTTTGACTTTAAGCATTTGTGGACTCGCACTTCATTTGTGCATTTCTTGAGATTTCAAGTGTTTTTACGGCCCTTGATGCTTGCTCTGGAGTAGAGACTAAAAAAGACGAATTAAATCATCTCATATATTCAGAAAATCCCCTTCAGCATCGTACTGCTTGAAAGGAACAACTATATTCATTACAAGAGACAGGAAACCGTTCACTACTTGCTAAAATACATGATTCAATAATGTTTCTTAAAGGGAAAAAAGATTACCATGAAAATAGAAAAAAAGTGATAAAGATATTGTCAAAGATTTGAGAATAAAATATATCAAAGATATAAAAGTTGTGAGAATATTAGAGATATTATAAAATGCATAGATTTAAACCTTTTTCAGATTTTGATTAAATGATATTTCATCAAATTTTTTTACTACAAGATATTGTATGGTATATGGGGAGGCTGCTTACATACGACGTAACAAATAATAAATATGAATTTCCAATAGCTTTCCATCTTCGATGGATTTCCCTCAATCCTTCAATATTTTTAAAAATGTCTTTTCTCCTGTTTTTACAATAATCTTATTGTCTGGGTGAACGTTCTTTTAAACGACACAGTGATGAACTGACCAAATATATGTTATTTTTCCAATGTTGTACCATTGGTCAGCTTGGACTCAGTTTTACCAATATGCCTGAGGCGTTAATAATTATTATGTTGGAATGATACATCTTTTATCCTCCATTACTAGACTTCATACGCTGCAGGCGAGATCGTCAAACTGCTGATGGCTCAGTTTGATAACAATAACGAACATCTTTGATGTTTTGCGTCTCGCCTGCATAGCAGAGCGAGACTATAGGCGCCGCTTTTCCAATGGTTGTGGCGGCGGCGTCAACATTGAAATCTAAACCAAATTTTAGTTTTGTTAATGTCATCACAACTTGAGAAGTAAATGAACCTAGTTCATGAAACTTAAACTAAGGGTAATGGTGTATCACTGAAGATTCTGCCTGAGTTTAGGTCACACGACCAAGGTCAAAGGTCATGCGGGGCCAACAAAATTTGGCCATGTTGGGGGTATTTGTGCAATTGTCATCATAACTTACAAATTTTATGGATTTAGTTCATGAAACTTAGGGTGTGTTTATGCTTTCATTGCAGAGACAGAATCAGCGTTTTCAAACGTCATTTCAGAACGTCAGCAAACGTTCTGGGAGTGCTGTTTATAATTATAATAATAATAATGTGACTTATAAAGCACCAAATCCACTCTGTAGAGTGTTCAAGGCACATAAAGAGCTGAGAGGTAAATAAAAAAAGTTTTTAGAAGATTTTTTAAAGTTTCGACAGAGGTATTTTTTTATGCTTCATTTTTCAGAGGCATTGATGGGTTTTTCTCAAATCTTTTGGCAATTCTTAAAATAATTTTTCTGCTACTTTTACAATAATTTTTTTTTGTCAGCGTCGATTTCCCCTTTAAGCTTTTTCAAGTTGTTTGAGCATAGATTTTGTTGTATTTGACATGGGGAAAAATTGCTCAGTCATCACAACTGAATTCGTGCAAATGATGATATTTATCAAGCACGATTGCATCCTACCAGTATTCATCAGCCTTTGAAGTCTAAAACCCTTTTAAATCCACCCATTATTGTCAGTGTATTTTAGCTTCTGATATGGAGTCCTTGTCTAGGGGGCTTTTTTTTGTCATGTGAAACCTGATCGATAGAACCAGTGCCTCGGCTGTATTTGTCTAAAAATCAACCCTGCAAAGTCAACGCCATTGTCACTCTGTCCCCTTCAACATTTTCTTTTCCGATGAAACATTAGAGAGGAAGCGGGGAGATTCATGTGTGCTTAATTGAATTTTGACGACGAGCGGTTGCAACGCCAGTTTGCCCGTAGGCTTCTTTTGTCACTCGCAGCATGGTCGATGTGCGCCGGGAGTACGATTGCTCTCTTTCGTAGATTAGTAGAATGTGTCGCCTTTGGCACCACTTTCCCAGAACATGAGGTTGTGTCTGACCCTGTTCACATCTCAAAAAAGCTAATAATGTTGGAATCAAAAGTTCATTGAAGTAATGTCCCCCCCCCCCCTCACCCCCTCTCTCTCTCTTTCTCCCATGGGCGAAATTACACCTCTACATATGTCCTTTGATGGAATTTCCTCAGGTGGAGTTCATAACATTCTGGAATTGATTTTTCTTTTACATCACTTCCGGTATTCAAGTGTGAAATAATTGATTGATTCACTCTTGATGCATGGCTTCAAACTGATTAGATTATGCAAAACATTTTTAGAAATACCTCAAACTTAGCCAACAATACTGTAATGATCCCAATGAAAACGTGGTGGACTGGAGATGAATTTGTGATAAAAATCAGTTCTCTATTTTTCTTAATTTCAGAATATTAGTTGAATAGCGCATTGTATGTTTGTCAAGGCAGTGCTATGGCCAGAAGCAACGTTTGTGCATTGATCTGTCTTTAGAATAAGAGAAGAAATGAAGAGATTAAACGAAAACTTTCCTGTTTGAAGTTTGATCTCCATTTTATGAAGTAGGTGTAGTGAAGAGCTAATGTGAGAAGCCCGCCCCGCGCATGCGCCTTGCCACAATTCAACGTGAGGACAGAGTTTAAAAACCCCACGTAGTGCCCACTGGATTAGTTTTCCAATTCTGGGTAAAATTTCCCATCCACTACGTGGAGGTATATAGTATGTAGGTGTGTGAAGCTATAACCCCTCTTAGACCTTCAGTTAACCAAACATGGGAGGGAGTGGAGGGCACATTAGCTCTTCACTACACCTACTTCATAAAATGGAGATCAAACTTCAAACAGGTAAGGACGCAGATTATCCCAAACCAACGGGTTAACTCGAGGAACTAGCAGGTGAGTGGAGTTAGCAGGTCTCATATACTTCTCGCATGTCACTGCCAAATATTTTTCCTCGAGTGGGTGTGTAAGAAGAAAATCAACACTCCGTGCGTGCTCAGATCCGAGAACGTCACCTACCTCAGCAGAGACAGCGAACCTAGAAGCGAACCCAATTTTTTCCTGACCTTCATCAGTTTGCAGGGTATTAGCAGTTACATGTTTAGTCAGTCTTCGTTTCTTGGCAACTTCAACCTGCTGATCTGGAGCAGTGTCAACCGGCTGCATAGTTTCAGAGGATGCGTAAGTAGGAGAGTCTGGGTACCCCATCTCTATATCTACGTCCATTTGAGTAGATCTATCATAATCATAATCATGTTCTCCATAGTCTGCATGTTCATAAACATCCCCATAATCATATTCTTCAGGGTCATAATCACGCGTATGATCCCGCTCAAACCTGTGAGTACGTGCACTGCCTGCACCACCAGGCCTAAATCTAGATTTTTGTTTATCACTCTGAGTCTGAGGTTTTGTTTGTGACTGTGAGCACAAAGTCTCTAACATAGACTTGATCTCTATCCGCTCCTCCCGGGAGCGTTTCAACTCCTCCTCAAGTTTTCCAATCCTGCTTACCAAACTTATATTCTTAGCTTTCTTCATACCTGGCTCCGCGGAACCGGTACTTGCCGTACCGGGCGAGCTTGAGCTCCCTCCCTTGGCGGCAGCGGTAGCTGTAGCGGCGGCTGTAGTCCCGGGCGCACCCGAAGCTCCGGCGGAGGACCCGCTCACGGCGTGGTCCCGAGAAACAATGCCTGACCCCGCAGGATCGACAGACAATTTCTTCTTTTGGCTTGGGCCCGCAGGCTCGCCAGTTTTCCTCTTTGTGCAGGAGCCCGCAGGCTCCACTTTCTCCGAATCCTTCATGATGTTTTGGTCGAAAAAGGAGAAATTTTCTGAACTTTTGTAGGTCCACAGATCTTCAAAAGTGTAGTGGCAAACGCAAAAACGTAGCGAAAGTGGCAAGGCGCATGCGCGGGGCGGGCTTCTCACATTAGATCGAACGTACACCGTTTGAAATAAAATACATTATCGAAAGACCACAAGACCCAGTCACACTTCATAAAATAGCCTGCATACAGTGCATTTCCCACATACAAGCATAGTTTATAGTCACAATGTGAAGGACAATGTAACATGCTCACTTGTGCAGGCTAGTACTTTAGTCTGTGCTTACTGCTTACTAGCTTGTCTAATGCAATTAACAGCGCTTTGTATCCTCTGGAAAAAGCGCTATATAAATCCAATTATTATTATTATTATTATTATTAGCTACAAATTTTCAAAATCATTGCAAGTATAGAGGTAGGAAAACTTTATCTGTTTTAGGGCCGGGACAAAAACCGATACCTGGTCCGGTCCAATACCCAAATTTGCTTACCAGTATAACATACCTGTATTTGATTTGTATTGCGTAGTGTAAGACATGATTGTAACTCATCACAAAAGTATACAAGTGTTATTTTTAATCTCACCAATTATCCTCGAAATATCCATAAATATACAACTTTTTCAAGTGATGATGTGACTGAGATCGTTCAGTCGTCGCCATGTTTCTTTTTGCCGCTTCAGCATACGAAGCGCCAACCAATCACGTTGGTGTTACCATTTTAAGTTCATCATAAACCGAAAATGGTAACACGATGGTGATTGGCTGGCGCATTCGACGCTCCAAAACCCGGAGATCAATCGACTTTGTGCACGTGGCAATAGATTCTTCAAACTCCAAGAATACCGTTCATAATTCATATAAAATATAGGAAAGAGGAATTCTAGATTGATTTTGGTACAAGGGGGTAGAGTATTGCAGGCTTGTTTTGATGGAATACTGCATGGGGCACGGAAGGCTTGCTTATTATTATTTTCATTCATAAATTGGCTCGCGACTGGATGACGTTACCTATGCCACTGTGTTATGCGGGTTGTTCCACCAGTCATATTTCTTGCGACATGATTTTCAGGTACCCGGGTACCTGCCCGAATATTACCACGGGTACCTGAAGACAAAAATACCCGAAAGTCCCGGGCCCAGTCTCTTGACTAGATTACTGCTTTTTAAGTTACATATGTTGAATAGTATGTACTTGGAAACTGGATTCTTTCTTTTGCTGCGCCATAAGGAATAGGCTAAGCCCCACCCTCTTGATAGGGAGGGTGGGGCTTTTTTCATATAAAGTAAATATGAAAAGAAAGAGGGTGAACTTTAACCCTTGATAAATACCAGTTGTACAAACTTTCCTATGGACCTAGCTTGTTATCATCAGAATTATCGATTATAAGCTGAGATTTCATGATATTACTCAGATAAGTATACCAGATCTAGATGTATGATAATATTTTAACAATTAACCTTGATTTAAAAGACTCCCATGAATTAATTGTTTGCTGCAATTACTGTCTTTTACCTTAAATCTAGTCTATAATAAATGACATACGTTTATCTAGGCCTAGAATGAAAAGCAGGGCTGTGATCAGCAATGGAAGCATGCCTTGCTTATAAAAAGTTTGAGATTGAATATGAAAAATATGAAAGGTAAAAATCACCAATCACAGTTATTACAGCAGTAAAAAAATACATTTAGAGAAAAAGGTTAGATGAAATTCCAAATATATATTTAGTGCTTAATACATCTGAACGACGTCTCTAAACATGTAATAGATATATTGGATAGATGTGGTTAATTGGAACAATATTACGATAAAACCATGTAAGGTAAAAGACTATTTCAGTTTTCACAAATATCTAGAGGAAAGGGTACTTGGGTCCTGATTGATAAAGATACAGCTACTGTTCATGACTGCTTTTTCATTCAGAATTAGGCATTGATCAGTCCTATTTTCAACAAAAACCTTTCTTGAGGGCATTAACAGTTTAATGATGTTGTTGAACCGCTGGTGGAATAAAAGCCAACAGTTATTTGCTAATTTCCGCTTTAGAATGCACATTACTCTGGCCAATCCTTGAACATGGTTTTGTATTGTCATGTGAGAGAAAGAAAGGCGTTAAGTCGTTGTCCTATTATGAATTAATGACCTTCTGTCTATGATATCATGGTACGATGTGGGTGGATACACCCTGAAGACAAAATCATAGAAAAGAGATTCAGGTCAACATTCAAGTGCTTTGAATTTATGAAAATAATCTTGAATCTAAAAAAGACAACACCTGCCTACAATGATAATATGGGATTAGAGTAAGTGGAAGGGTGGAACTATCACAATGTGTTTATTTGCCATAACATGACTCTAAAACCCTTTTTAAAAGTTTGGATTGGAATATTTCCAAGTTTTTAGTGTTGTAGTCTTCATGAGTTGTGTTGTTTTTTTTGCTTTGTGTTTTGATGAGATATGAGATGAGATGATGGTGAAGTAATGGTTTACCTGCAATCCTTTAATCAGTATAATATAAAGAGTTCAGAGGAGAGAAGGGAATAGAGGAAGAGAGAATGGGAAAGGGGGAAAGAGCATAGAAATATACAAGAAAATGGATGCATTTTGAATGTTTTTAATTGTTCAGTACAATGGACAATAAATCAACGATCCTACATGATTGCATTTACTAAGCTTTTTATGAACACAGACATAATCCTGTTGTTTCGCTGTCATGCAAATCAACTAATAACAATTTTCCTTACAGAATCAAAAGAATTTACTCCTAATCTTTCTATTTTCAAGAAATTGGCAAGTGATGCAAATTTGTAAATATTAAGAAAAAAAAAATTCAACGCAATTATCTTTAAAAGCAGCGGCAATTGTAATACGACAGGAGAACAGAAATCAAGGGATATAATTTTCTCACTGTTTGTCTTGTGGCAATTCATTACAAGGGTATTTGTTTTTGATGATACAATTTTTGTAAGAACAGTTCATGAATATTTGATATCATAAGGGCCGTCTGCACCATCCCGGGTTTTCAAATTAGCGCGCAATTTCGTAGGATTAATCTCGAGATTGCAATCCCAAGTCAACTTGGGATTATTTGCAAAATAGCGCGCTATTTCACGAATTATCGCGCAAATTCGTAGGTGCAGACGCACTCGGGATTATTTATACACGGCAATGGATCGATGCCTCGCTCGAGCAGGAATTGCTCTTCTTGCGATGGTGGAGACGGGGTTTCTTGAATCTCGAGATTATCCGCGAAGAGGGCCGATCGGGCTAAAATCTTGAGATTGTGCAAACTCGGGATGGTGCAGCACCGCCTATACACTCCCACAAATGTTTTGATGTGAGGTGGATGTTTAGTGCAAGCAAAGTTTATGGATTTTTTTTCTTCTTTTAATCATACAAATTGTAATCTGAAGACCATTGATTTTCTAACTCTTTATTTGTCCATAACTTCAATTCAACCTTGCATTTTGCTTGTGCCAGCTGTTCTTCCAATTTCCAATTAGTGGCAGGTCCATGATTTTATGAACGAGAGGCCTGTAGAAGAGGTCGACCAGGGATAGATCCAGGATTTTCCAAAAGGGGGGGGGGCAAATTTTTCGGAGGGAAATTTTGACAAGCCCCCCCCCCACCCCTCCAAAAAAAAAGGTTTTCAACCACAAATTGAGGATATTTTGTACCCGAAAAAATTTGATGAGCACAAAAACAAAGGTCTTCACCTGTGCTTTAATGGCATTTTTACTCTGGGGTGAGGCCAAACATCTTGTATATTTCGTTTCAACCATTGCAGTTTCTTTACATCTTGAATCATAACTGAAATCGCTATTGTGTTCAATTGATATTGAACATCGACGTTTCTACAATAACTATCTTCCAAACACGCCCTTTTCAGCCATATATGATTTCATGTGAAAAATATTTATTTGTACATGACTGATCATGATAGATTGTTTTCATGCAACCATTTAAATTAAATTAAATGTCTTTGAAAAATGTTTTTTGGTATTAAAAAATGTGTTTTCGGTATAAAAAAAGAGGGTTGATTGAACATAATCCATTACAAATGAGGCAAGCCACCTACAGCAAATATAATTATAGAAAAATATTGATTGTCATTTGGGCCTACTATTCATTTGGGCTCGTCTCTCATGGTCTAATTCTATTTGTCTACAACCAGTTAATCTACTAAACATTTGGTTTAATTGTAATTTAGCCTGTTTAACATTTGTCTTCTTTCCAGATTGGTTATATCTGATTTGTGTTATCCACTGGGTCTAACACACCATTTTTGTAAATGAAATATCAAATTTGAACAATTTTCATCTGACAAACTAAGAAATAACATTTATAAGGTAGAATCAGACTAACGAGGCATTAGACTAAATGAAAATTGGATTTAGTGGGTATTAAACCCAGTGGCCCGTATTCTGAAAGCAGGTTTAACCTAGCCCATGGTCTAACTCTGTGCTATAATTATGGGAAGCCAAAAGTGTCAAAATTGTATTAAATTGTATATTTCTTATTTTTACTGTGCTCTTTCCTGATTTAACGATGGTAAAGGCAATCATCTATTTATAGTTCCTAGACAATTATGAATGACTTGAGAGCAAAATGTGCTGAATGTGATATTTCTACTGTAAGTGATCTATGTGACAATTGGCTATCCATACTTAAACCACGACTTTAAATCTGAGTTTAAGTTAAACCCGACGTCAGGATACGGGCCAGTGTGGTTTAGACCAAGCAGCAATTAGACCAAATAGGTTTAGCCTAGATGGTATTAGACTCTCTAAGAACTAGACCAACTGCTTGAAGTGAATATAAACCTTAAAATATCTAATGAAGATGTGAATATACTATGTATTCATATTTCTTTGTTTCCATGGAGTTTTCATTGGGGTAGAATACATTTGTCATTGTTTTAGTAACATACTAGCAAGAATTACATGAATGTATTTTCAAACAGGTTATTTACTTCAATAACTCCATACATCTACTTGATTTGCTAGTTCAGCCCTCTGGACTGCCATACCCGAATAGAACTCCCAAGGATTTAAAAAGCGCGAGCGCGCCCTCTCCCGTTCAGGCTTACTACCCATGATCACCGCGCAATTAGCGTCCATCTTCCTCTTTTGCTTTCGGCAAGCCACCTGTCAAGACGTGCTCAGATAAGTCTCCTAAGAGCTCAAATCTTTTTGAGCTTTGGTATATTATTTTCGCTTATCTGTGGTGCATTCTCCCTTTTAATTTCAATCTTTCCATTTGTGTGTAAGATTGTGTTCAGAATTACACTTGGCGTGACTTTTTAGACGTGTTTTTGGTGACACTTAAATTGTTTTTCTAACGTTTGAGTTCTCGTCGCGCCGCATCGCTAGCGCGTTCGCGAGGCACCGGGCTTGGCCTGCCTACGTGGCAGCAAGCCTTCACCACCTGTCATGGTTATTGTTCTTCACGTTCAAAGCGTGGTGGCTTTTGGTGCCGTTTTTGAATTAAATTCTAGACAGCCTCTACACTTTGTTGTCGAGGGTGTTATTGTTATTTCTTTTTGCAGGTTGGGATCTTCAAATTTACTTCAATAACTCCATACATCTACTTGATTTGCTAGTTCAGCCCTCTGGACTGCCATACCCGAATAGAACTCCCAAGGATTTAAAAAGCGCGAGCGCGCCCTCTCCCGTTCAGGCTTACTACCCATGATCACCGCGCAATTAGCGTCCATCTTCCTCTTTTGCTTTCGGCAAGCCACCTGTCAAGACGTGCTCAGATAAGTCTCCTAAGAGCTCAAATCTTTTTGAGCTTTGGTATATTATTTTCGCTTATCTGTGGTGCATTCTCCCTTTTAATTTCAATCTTTCCATTTGTGTGTAAGATTGTGTTCAGAATTTACACTTGGCGTGACTTTTTAGACGTGTTTTTGGTGACACTTAAATTGTTTTTCTAACGTTTGAGTTCTCGTCGCGCCGCATCGCTAGCGCGTTCGCGAGGCACCGGGCTTGGCCTGCCTACGTGGCAGCAAGCCTTCACCACCTGTCATGGTTATTGTTCTTCACGTTCAAAGCGTGGTGGCTTTTGGTGCCGTTTTTGAATTAAATTTCTAGACAGCCTCTACACTTTGTTGTCGAGGGTGTTATTGTTATTTCTTTTTGCAGGTTGGGATCTTCAACTCTGTTCCTTCCTTGCTTTCTGGAATTGATTTATTAAGATTTTCGTTTGATTATTGATTGATTAATTCTTCAATTCTCTTTCCTTTCTGTTCTGAATAAATTTCTTAATTGATATTTTATTCACAGGCGGATCTTAAAGCTCAATTCCTTTTTCCTTCTGTTCTGAATAAATTTCTTGATTGATATTTTATTCACAGGCGGATCTTAAAGCTCAATTCCTTTTCCTTCTGTTCTGAATAAATTTCTTGATTGATATTTTATTCACAGGCGGATCCTAAAGCTCAACTCCTTTTCCTTTCCGTTCTGAATAAAATTCTTGATTAATATTTTATTCACAGACGCTTCGGGGATTGTTTAATTCGGCTTACGCAATTATACCTGATGATTGTTTGGTTATTCAATCCCCCCTAAAAAAAAAAAAAAAAAAAATTTTTTTGTTCTTTACAGGTGGGGTCTCCTTCCTGTTAGAAATTTTTTTGACCTGTCCCGGAATTGTTTTCTTCGTTCAATTCCCTCTTCCCTCCTAGTCTTATATATTTTTTTATTTCGACAGGCGGGCTCTACGATTCCCTTTGAGGATTTACTGTGTCGTTCTTCCTCTTGGAATCGTTACTAGAGACGTTCCTCCTTCCTCCTGTTCTGAATTTCTTTACCTTTCCACAGGAGGTTACTTTTTTTTTTTCCTCTTGGAAATTATCGTAAAATTTCTCTTATCTGGAATTATTTGTCTCTCAATCCCTTTTCTTCCTGCTCTGAAATGCTTGTTTTTGTGTTTCTTCGCAGGTGGAAACTTCGTTCTCTTCTGAACTTGCATTCATTTTTGAATTTTTGTTTCGAATTTTTCCTTCGGGCACAAAAAAGAGAATATAGTAGGGGAACCTTGTAGGAGTTTCTTTTTTCAAAGTCTCCGACCTCCTTTTTATTTTCTTACAGGCAGATACCTAAACTATTCTTAGGTTCTTCTTCCTCCCTACCCCTCCCCTCTTGTTTTGTTCTGTTTGCTCAAACAAACTCCTTTTAGGAGGAGGGAAAGACCACTCCGGTCTCCACTTTTAATCTAAGCGAGATCTTTGTAAAAAAAAAAGAAAAAGAAAAATTCTTGTTTTTCCTTTTTCAGGGTAGAGAGAGGTATCTTTGAATGGGACTAACACAGCCCCAGAGGACCTGGTGCCCTCCACGGGGACCGTCCCGATTGCAAGTTACAGAAGTCGGCCGCCTCCAGGCGAGCAGGAGGGACGCCGCGGTGAGCGCCCAGCGGCGGTGAGTATGAGGGTGCGTCGATCAGCATTCCGAATTTGCGGTCGGATGCTAAGAGAAGGAAGGCCGAGACTGTGGTGCCACGGTCTCGGACAAAGGAAAAAGTGGTAGCCAAGGCTTCCAAGCCTAAACTAGGTCCTGCCGCCGCAGCACCCATAGGGCTATGCGACCCACCGGCTACCGGGTCACCAGAAGTCCGGAGGGAGAGTGCGGTTCTCTCCCCCCGGCACAGGTCAGGATCTCTGCCGTATAAGTCGTCCTCCGTTGACAGCATCGGGAGAGATCGCCCAGCCCCTGACCGCGAGAGGCGTCACACAGACTGTAACCACAATCTGATCGTGACCACATTCTGACCCCGTCAGATTCGGGTGAAGTTTCGTTGTTGGCGGCCGCCCTGCCAGGGGCGGCAAATCGTAAGAGATCACCCGTGCCTCTTGTGCCTTCTTCTGCTCCGGCCACGCCGGCGGAGCCCGCAAAATAAGAAGAAGAAGAAGAGGTCGAAGGAGAGGTCGGCCAGCCCTGTTGCCATGGGCATTCCTCCTTCAGACCCTCTTATCGGTGGCCAGATGTTACAGTCATACATGTTATGCTGCTATATTCTGCTACCGCGAGAGGCGTCACACATCGGGCTGTGACCACAATCTGACCCCGTCAGATTCGGGTGAAGTTTCATTGTCGGCGGCCGCCCTGCCAGGGGCGGCAAATCGTAAGAAATCACCCGTGCCTCTCATGCCTTCTTCTGCCCCGGCCACGCCGGCGGAGCCCGCAGAAAGAGAAGAAGAAGAAGAGGTCGAAGGAGAGGTTGGCCAGCCCTGCTGCCATGGGCGTTCCTCCTTCAGACCCTTGTGTCGGTGGTCAGATGTTACAGCTATTCATGCTGCTACATTCTGCTACCGCGAGAGGCGTCACACATCAGACTGTGACCACAATCTGACCCCGTCAGATTCGGGTGAAGTTTCGTTGTTGACGGCCGCCCTGCCAGGGGCGGCAAATCGTAAGAAATCACCCGTGCCTCTTGTGCCTTCTTCTGCCCCGGCCACACCGGCGGAGGCCGCGAAGAAGAAGAGGTCGAAGGTTAGGTCGGCCAGCCCTGTTGCCATGGGCGTCCCTCCTTCAGACCCTTGTGTCGGTGGTCAGATGTTACAGCTATTCATGCTGCTACATTCTGCTTTCGAGTAGTGCGGGTTCACCCCACCCTCGACGTCTACTCACCCCGCTGATGCCCCTGAGCATCAAGCGAGACAAGTGGGCAATAACCACCAGACATCCGGGAAATCCTCGAGCGATTCTGTTAAATCGCCAGCCAGTGCACCGACTAACCGGGTGCCCCAAGATCGCGTGTGCTTTCCAGCATTTTCGTCGATCTCAGAGCACGTGCCCCAGCCGACACGCGGGGCCACCCCGGCGCTTACTGGACAACCCCCCGGTTCAGTCCATAGAGCGAGACTCCCTTTACGAGGACAACCCCTATCCCGCGGTCGACTTTTCAGTAAGCGCTCAGGCGCTGCTTGACAAGTATCTACCTCACATCTACCCTCCGAGCGGGGGTATTGATGAAGCAAGGGAGTCCATATTTTCTCGCCCCGCCTCTTCAGGCGCTCCGAGCTCAATCGGCCGAATTGGGGGTCTCGGAGAGTGACGGGGTCGCTCTAGACGAGGCGGCTCCTACGACGAGGAAGCCGCCAGCTCCGTGGGTGTAAACCCACCCCCGCTCTGCTGCTGCCCGGAAGCGCCAGGCTACGGCGCCGTCGTCTCGAAATTTTCAAGCCTCTCGAGGCTAGCGAGAAGGCAGAGGCAGGGGGGGGGGGGCGATTATTATACAGGTACTCCCGAATTCGCCCTCTACGTCAAGCTCACATACGGCGACGACTCCTTCAGCGGTAACTCTCTCCATTCTTCCCCCTAAGCGGGCCCGTAGATTGGAGGTATGAATCTCTTACATACCGCATGCCGCACTTCTCTCGTGAGAATGTTTGGCTGCTTTGAGAGGACAACCTATCACGTCCGCGGACCGTCCGCCCAGGCGACGGGACCGTCGCTTTTCTGGCCTGAACCTCACTTTCTATTCGAAAGTAAGGGTGCCCTGTCTTACTTAGCTCCTACCCTTGCAACGCCAGAGTCAGGGCTAGTACAGACACCCGTTCTCCAGCGATCGCCGCTGAAGAGAGGGCGACTCTGATATGAGCACCATCACCGCTCAGCGGTATGTCTCACTATCTCATAGCTCTCCGAGCTTATGAGTATGTATATCGGATCTGAATGTCACGGCGATTAAAAGTTCTCCTGTGCTTAATAATCGCTATGCCTTCACCACCCGGTGCATTATGGTTATGTTAACCTATTTGTCTCGTATTCGGGCGGCTCGTACGAACCCTGCCCGAGCTGCCATCACCGGTCGTCCCCCCGGACACCGCCGGCAGCATCCGCACCGAATACATGGAAGGAATCAGCTTTTCATATGCTAGATATCCCTCCTGTTGACATTCACAGCTGTTCCCCGAGTCTTTCCCGGTTGGGTAAACATCATCTCGGAGGAAAGTAACCGCCGTACATCTCATGAGATTGTTGGCTATGTACGCGCGTTCAAACTTGTTTAAAGCCCCAGGATTCTCTGTCGGCATTCTATGCCTACTTTCTGGGCACACCCACCGTACCGGGTCGGCGAGTTCACACCAAACTGTACACCGCCAGACCATCGGTCGAGCTCTAACTGTCTATCTTATAGACTGCCCTCTATGTGGGTCAATCTTGCGGGCGTCTCCGCCGCTCCCTCCTTGTGCGGAGTGGTCTACGGTGGATGTCTTTACCGTGCCCGTTAGTCGAATCGGCTTCTTTCTTAGAAATTTTTTCACGGCACACTCGAGTCGCCCCGCATGCTGCTTTCATCCTCCTTCCATGCAAGGCATGTGGCCAGGGTCACCGCACGACCGAGGATGATGTAACAGTGGATGGATGTATGCTTATGCCTTCCTAACCACGATCACTACGACCCGCCTTCTCTCGGGCCGACTGTGGATGAGCCTCTCCATGTAAGTGATTTACTTCACTGGAGTTCTTTTAGAAATTTAGATTCTCATCCCCCGCTGCTTAGGGCGTCATTTTTGCCGCCCCCCCGCAGCTTTTTGGAGCTCCTTATCTTACCGATATCGGACTGTTCCACGCTGCCGCAACCGGCGCCGGCGGTGCTCGCTCTTACGATCACCTGAGAAACAGGCCTTGTGACTGTTTTCATAAACAACTGGTTCTCACCGCAGACTGATGGAAATTTTGTGATTACTTCCTCAAGTCTTCTTCGCTTGTTTCTTCAAGCGAGGACTTCGACACTCTTAGCCAGTTTCCGTCCCTAACTTGATAGGACAGGGCCGTTGCTACCTCATTCGATTCCGTTGGGAATGTAACGGTTGAGGTATCATATCTGGCGATGTCTGTTCGTTTAGAGCATCTCTTGATGGTCGTTTACACGTAATATTGTGACAGATTTTTTTTCGCCAGCTCCCTCTGGCGTACACTTGCTGCTGCTAGGGATTCCCCCGCCCAGCGGACAGCCATCGCAGCCTAGCCTCACGGGCTCTCTCGGCGATGGTGGCTTGAGCCAAGCCACCTCTTCCACCGCGGGCACTGCACCCTCAGATGGGTGCTTCAATCAGTATGGGAGAAAGGGGATCCTGAGTTCTCTCTCGATCACTCGGTCTAACACACTTTTGTCGTGATGTGTACCGCGCTGTATCCCTGACACGCCCGGTTGAGCTGTTTTGACCAGACTGCTCTATTCTACATAGGCAACATGTCCGCGGCATTCCTTATTAACAGGATGGCACCAGTCGCTTTCTCGACCCTTGTCTGCCTTACGAGTGGTTTTCTTCCTAAATCCCTACTCTCCGTCGTTCCTGGTCCCCTTCGGACCGCTAGTAACTTTTTACCACAGCTCTCTATCAGAATTCTGCAGATTTCTGCCCTCACGCATTTGAGACAGATATCGAATTCTGGGCGCTTTCTCCCACGCGGAGGCTTCCCCTACAGAAATTTCCAAGCTTGCGGGAAGCGTGCGACTAGCTTGCGCAAGCTTGCGGCATGCTAGTAACTAGCATGCGGTTAGCTTAATAAGCGTGTGATATGCGTGCAGAGTAATAGTTAAGCGATCTTTTAGCGAGCAGGGACTGTTCGCTAGCATGCACTCGCTTATTAAGCGAGTGCCCTGCTAGTCGCATGCTAGTTACTAGCAAGCGGCACGCTTAAATTTCGGTAGGGGTTCTGAGATATCTCGCCTTCTCAGATTGGTCGATTGATCACTTACTGAGCCTTAAAAGCTTCAGTTTTCCGATCACGATTCTTGTTGAAATTTTCAACAAATTTCAATTCTTACGCTCTAGTCAGCAGGTGATGTTGTTCTCCTGACACTAGGCCGAGGGCCCATGATACTTAGTATTCCTGAGTATACAGGGCATTCCTCTCGAGGACATTTTTGAGGGCCGCCTTTTGGCGCTCAACTAACTCCTTCACTTCTTTCTACTTGAAGGACATTCCGTCCAGCGAGGCGAGATTTGCTGCTTCGGCGCTTAAAGCAGCTGCGGCTTTTCCCCCTCTCCCTAAATTTCGTTGTTTTTTGTTTTTTCTTTTAAATTTTCTTAGGCTTACAATTGAAAACATGCCTCCCTACGGTTTGAGTCCGTGCTGGTCTAGCAAATCAAGTAGATGTATGGAGTTATTGAAGTAAATTATGAAAATACTTACCTGATTTTCTTATTTACGAGATAACTCATACATCTACTTGATACCCTCCCACCGACCCTCCGCCTTGCGTAGCAACATGTTTCAACGTATGGGCTTGCGAAAGGTGAGGAAGATGGACGCTAATTGCGCGGTGATCATGGGTAGTAAGCCTGAACGGGAGAGGGCGCGCTCGCGCTTTTTAAATCCTTGGGAGTTCTATTCGGGTATGGCAGTCCAGAGGGCTGAACTAGCAAATCAAGTAGATGTATGAGTTATCTCGTAAATAAGAAAATCAGGTAAGTATTTTCATAGTTCCTCACGCCGCTATCTTACTATCGACCTCCCCCCCCCCCCCCTTTAAAATGAAAAGAAAATTGTGAGTTTTTGTCATGATTCTTAAGTATTTTTATCTCAACCTCTGTATTTTCATAAAATCTACTACTCTCTTAGTAGGGACCCCTTTCTCTTAAACATCCCCCCTTTGTTTTAATTTCTGTTTTTCTTTCATTAAACTGGGCGAGCAGAAGCCAGATGTAGTAGTTAGCCCAACTATTGACATCATCAGTTTGGAAACATTCAACTACACAAGAACCATGGAGAACCTTCGTGGAGGTACAGACTTGCGATTTGGTTTGATTGTTGAGAGCCCAAAGGTCATTAACTATTATCTGAAAGTTACTACCTTGTGTCTCTCACGTGGGTATGCTTTTTGGTAACCTCTTTAACGTGAGCTGATCTACATGTGCTTGAGCTGCTGTTCTTAAAACTTGCTTTGTGGGTTTAACATGTTTGTTAGGTAGCAAAGTAAGCAAGCCTTGACTGTTTTGTGCATTCTGCAGAAACTCATTGCTCTTCATCCATGCATACTGTGCTGATATATCAATTACATTGCAATTCATCATTCTATCTCCAAGTTATTCTTCCTAGAATATGTAACTGGTTCAAACAAGTCGTGCATTATATGTTATTCTAATAACAAGCAAATTGTGTGAAGTGTGTGTAGTTGAGATACAGCAAGTGCAAAATGATGTGAATCACAAACGGAGCTAGAAGGGGGCTATGTTTTCAATGACTAATACAGTTATGTTAATATACTTATTGTCATCGTGGTTATGCGGTAGTTTTCTTGCATATGTTAATGACATCCCCGTTCGTGCAGTTGAAGTTGAAGTAAAATACCATTCTCTGTGATTGGTTTTATATCTCTCAAGACTCAAGGAGACCATGGAGTGATTCCAGAATTATGGAAAAATACCTTGAGAATAGTATCCTGAATTTACCTGTCCACACCATGATCCAAGTTATCGTGTTTCGCCTGGATTTTGATATTAAAGACTAATAGGAATCTGTGCATCATGAGCTATTTGAAATCTTTAAAGGCAAAAAAAAAACATTCTTTCGAGGCATTTTGAGCCATTTCTGCTCTTATTTTAAAATGAAAATATGCTTGCCCATAGACCATGAGAGGTAATGATGCAAAATATTCATGTATAAATTTGAAAAATCAGAGTATGAGTAATGATGTGACACCCTTAAGATGGAGAAATTATAATTTTAGTACTCAAACAGAGACATATTCTTGTGATTCAAACATCTGTGCCCTGATTGAGTAAATTTGAAATATTGATTTATTTCTGAGATAAGGCCTTTTACGTGCTTCCATGGGTTTTAAGCTGACCCATTTTGTGTTGATTTAATTGTGCAAAAGATATGGATAGGTCCCACCATAAGTGCTCTGAACTCTTTGATGTTTAGGTGATTGAAATTATTTTTTAGGAGACCAGGATAGGCATGGTGTCTTGGTGTCAGAAATGTTTGTTTAGTATTCATGTATGGTTCCTTTTGAAATATTATATGATAAAATAATTCCAGTGCTTGTCAAACATGATCAGAATGTACAGAACTATAAAAAAAAATAGATTAGGCCATAATTTATGAATAATTTCTGATAAACATCTAAGTCACCTGATACAAGATTTATCAGGAAACCCTCTCAAATGTTTCATGTATAGCCTGGAGCTCAATTAATAGCTCTCCAATTTTAGAGTCAATTATGATTTAGGCACTTTGACAATTGGTGTGATTTTTTTTTCTCAAGTCTTGTAATGGTCAGATTTACACCTGAAAACACAATGACTGGATCAGCACTTTGGTAAAGTCAGAAATAATCAGTGTTTCTATTCAGTTCTGTTAGTTATTGTGAACCATGCAGATGCACAATGCATTGCTGTTCTGTACATTCTAAATTTATAGGACTTTAAAATGAATCTAGAAAAGCGGTGAATTGACCATTGGATTTAATCAAAACTTTGTGGATTTGAATTTTTTTATATGAATAGTGATAAGCAAAACATTAATTTTTGATTGAGATCTTGTGAGGTATAAAGTATTTGAATTGAAATTTTTTGACATTTAAAAAGAATTCTGTTCATATGGAAATATATAAACATTGTTTGACCAGGCTCTATTTGCAATTGCTCTGGATTTATTGAAGTCCTTGACAAATAGAGTGTATTTTCCAGTAGGGCAACACCAAACTAATGTGTTCTAGAAGTGCGTAGTGAGTAAACATAACGCCTCACAGTTCATTGTACATGTGTCTTGGACACCAAACAGAGAGAAACACCCTGGATTAAAGGTGTAAGTAAAATGGTTTCTCCCATGCAGTTATTTGTAGTCCACTGTATATTCCAGTTTCACATTTAAAGTACTTGAATTTAGGAGAAACAATGTTTTCACTTACAAGATGAATGTCACTTCTAGTGCAAGAAATGTTTTCTTATTGTTTGGAATTAGTTGATATCCTCTCTCAATTTGTAATGAAATTTGCTGGAAGCAAAATGCAGGGAGGGATACAGAGAAAATGTGGTATGATTAGGCATGCGAAGGCAGAGGATTTTATGTTCATGAAAAAAAACTGACAAAGAGATAATCAACTGTGCATTATTGTACTGGAATCAAGTAATCATGTGCGTTTGGATGAAACAAAAAGGATTATTGTGGTAGGCTTCTCTGGCAGATGATGAATGGATATTGTTTCTATTAGCATAAAACTTCAATAATAGGTGGTTTCAGACCGCCTCGAAGTTCGCCAGTTCCGGGTATTCTCTGATCGGGAAATTTACCCCGATCAGAAAATACCAGGTATTTTGGTAATGTGAAAGCAGACTACGTGTAATTTCCCCAAAAGAAAATACCTGCTAAATAGTAGGTACTTGGCGAAATTACGAGAACTTTCGTGGGGATTTTTCCAAGGTCGCAGGTATTTTGGCGATGTGAAAGCAAATTACGGGAACTTTTAGCCCAGCGTGTCGTTGGGCGCGGCGGCGTGGGTGGCTGCTGGGCTAGTGATTTTGAATCTCGCGCCTTGCCTGCTTATCAGACCATACTGCGCATGCTCGTAACTTCGGGAAGTTATTCCGAAGGATGTGTTTCGGGGCGGTGTGAATGCAGGAATAATTAACGGGTATTTTGTAGCCTTAAAAAGTTCTCGTAATTTAACGGGGATTCTTGTGATCGAGGCGGTTTGAAACCACCTACTATAACCCTTTACCCCCAAATCTCCTGGATTGTTTACATTTATGTGAGTGCAGTGATCAGTATGTGGGAAGTATACTTAGCTAATACTGTTTGACATTCTCTCAAGAAGCTCTTGTTTTTCTTCAAGGGTTTTTGTGTGAAATTTTAACAATATTTTGTTGTTTGCTGCTTTTGTTTGAAGTGAAAATAAAGGGTTGATAACTTGCCTTGGCTGGTTATTTTTTTTATTCTAATACATCACATAGTGAAATGAATTGCAACTAACAAAGTGTTTGTTCATTTTCTTTTGTATTCCTTACCCCTCCCCCTCTTCTTTCTCTCTCTCATTTTTCCGTTCCCCAACCTACCTTCCTTTCTCTTCCTTTCATGTTTTGCCTTACACCATCACCCATAATATTTCAACTAATTCTACTGCTTTGTACTGTTGCATATACGCATGCATTTGTTTGCTACTGATATATTGGATATATATATATATATATTCAAGCCATGTTTATTGTTTTCTCTATTTCATACCAATTACCATGGTAATCCTTCATCTAATAAAATACACTGATTCCTTTGGAATAATAAACTAATTGCTTTTGGATATATGTTGATATTTGCTTTCATTTGCTCTTTGGTCATGATGAAAAATGATGCAATTTTGTTTGCACTCTGGGATTTATCTCTGCTTACTCTCTCGTTCTCTTGCATTCATTCTTTTATTCTTTTCAATCTGATGGCATTTTATTCAATTTTCACAACTTGTGTTTTATAACCCTGTGTGCATTTGAAATGTCACTTTTCTTATACCATTTTATTACTCTTTTTTCTCTCTATCACACTTGGTACTATTTGTAACAATTTGCTTTATAAATCTTGCTCACTCTCAAAACTTGTAACCCTCTTGCATGACTTTCCGTTTTCCCATCACTTCTCATTTATTTCTTCCTAAAACATACTATGTTTTTAAATCTTTACATCCTACCCCAATATTGCTTCTAGCGTCTTCTCCCTATATCCGCTCAACTTGACTTCCAATTTGTATTTATCCTTTTTAATTTCATTTTAATCAATATTGATGCTAATTGCATTGAAACCAAACCCCCATCTTAATGCATGACATCCAATATGTTCTCATTAAATTATTGAAATTAATCCTCTGTCGACATACCCTATCAAATGTGTTATCATGTATCTTGATGAATGTTTAATATCAATCTATTAAAAACAACGTCCCCAAACACATACCCCATTCATATCCCACGCTGCATGATGCTTTATAACCACATGAAAACATGGTGTACAATATGTTGAACTATCTGTCAATTCACAACATCAAATTGCTTTCATCATGTTAATTTTTCCATTAAAACAAAAACTAATCACAATCACTGACACGCAATGTTGTGTTCTAAATTACGATCCTGCATCTTTGTTTATCTATTCTTTCTAACCTTTACCACCACCACTGTCACTGCCACCTTGCTATCCCATAATACTCCTACCACCCGTGCTCCCCCCCCCCCCCCCCCTGTTTCATTACCCCCCTCTTGCTTTTCCTTACCCCTCAAAGGATCCAACAAGAGTAGTGAGTCCAATCATCGATGTCATCAACACACAAACGTTCAACTATGTTGGAGCGTCGCCGGACCTAAGGGGAGGTAATGTTCATGAATGATGATATGTAGTCGCAGATCCGGGGAGTCAAGAGACATAGTGGGGGAGGGGGTGCGCAACTGTCTTTTTGCTTACTTAGGAATATCATGATCTTACCATAACATCCAATGAAAGAATGAAACCAAGAAGTATTAAATATCAGATGTGACGGTTGTGATGTTTTTTAAATCAACACTGAGTAATTGTTCAGATATAAAGTAAGTATAAATGTATGTTTGTACATTTGTTTGTACATTGTTTCTCTTGTACTTCAGATACCTGAAGAAAGCCAAAATATGGCCAAAAGCTTGTTGTAAATAAACTTGATGCACTAAACCCCGGCAACGCCAATTGCTGTATATATAACATCCTCTCAATTCTATATATATACATCTAATCATTTTGTGCTTTTCCTCTTTCTATTTTCCTGATGGTGTATTTTGAAATCATTGAAATTCCTATCGAGCCAATTTGCATTCACAGCTTCAGGCAGTCTGAAAATCTGAATTTAAGATTGCAAAATGCGTTTGCAATTTTGCTTCAATTGTTTATTTAAAATGGTTGGTTCTATTGAAAGGACAAAGGATATTGCCTTTGCTATCCAAGAATTGTAGAAGTGATATAATCAATGCTCTAAAAGGAAAAAATATGGTGACAAATATTGATGCCTTTTGGTAGCTGCCAACCACTATTATTTCTTTTCATTTTCATTGTATTTCATTATTATTTAATAGTATGCTCTCTCTCTCTCTCTCTAAAAAAAAAGAAAGTGTATTTTCAATCATTTTTAACTCCCATTGGTAGTGACATCAAGGATCACACAATTTGGAGCGAATTTAGAGTGAACATGCAATTGCTTCACACAAATGTCACTTTAAGAATAGGGGTGAAATTCAGTCAACAACTGAAAGACACTATTGATCGAGGGAAATTTATTCACATGATATTTATAAGGAGTATGGTGTGAATATGATCTAGAGAGACTCATAATTGAAAGAATAATTCTCCATAAGTTCTCAAAGATAGTATAAAAAATCAGGGGGAAATGAAATGTGATAAAAAGACATAATTTGGTATGAATTTAAATCTTCTAAGAGATTGAAAAGGTTACCTAATAGGATTAGATTATAGCTGTACGCAGAATTTGTTCGAAGGGGGGGCAGGATAAGTAGACCTTTAAAAAAAAACTTGAAAGCAAGGGAGCGAAGTGGCCAAGCTTGTTATTTGGGCGCTTTTGCATTTTGTAAAGTGAAATTGGAGGATTTTGTGCATAGTTTGGTGAATTTTGTGAATATTTCAGTAAAAAATGCAAGTATTCAAATTTTCTTGGGGGGAATTCCCCCCCCCCCCCTTCCCCACCCGCTGCATATGCCCATTGTTAAGACCTTGAATTACCCTTATTAATTGGCCATCATCTCATCACCATCCTCTTCAGTATAGGTCCTTGAGGTATAGAGCCTTTGGCAACACTATTCTCAAGTACTAAGCAAACACAACCCTCTTCTAAGATATTTAATGAATAACTCCATCTAGTTGGGGTCAAGTATCTTTTTCTTGAACTAAATGCTATTATTATTATATGATTGAATATTGTATCATAATTGTAATTTCGATGATTTGATAATGGTACAGTAATCATGATTTTACAAATTAATAACGGATAAATACCTTCTTGAAAAGTGGAAGAGAATCTAAAATATATTATCATCATGAACACCATGAAAACAATGATTTGAATATGCATGGACCTAATATGGAACAGTAATTTATGAATTTTTAAGCAACAGATGTTAGATATATTCAATGCATGTAACCTAAGATCACACTTAAATTGGAAATGAATCGACCTAGCACACATTTGATTGCTACAAGGTGTTGATTGTATAAATTGAAATGTGCATTTTTAGTAGTCGTTTTATTAGCAACTTTTATTCAGCTCATCAAGCAATTTTTTGCAAATGTAGCACTGCTAGACAGTATTTCAAGTTTGACCTATATCGTTTGGCTTGAACTATATACCATCAATCACGAGAAAGGTCTTGAATTACCGTTATTTACACGTTTTGCTCTCAAGTTTGCAAGTAAACAGGCCGCAGAGCACGAACTTGTCGCTGCAGTGAATTATCGTAACGCGAGCCCGGAAAGCTTGCCATTATCAATCAGACAATTGCATGCTCGGTTCATGAATATGCTCTTGTGCTCTCGTAGACGTGTATGATTCTATTTCCCTGGCGTTATTATGTATTTGCATTTTAGATTTATAGAGGCACTGTGGCTGTGACAAGGGCTTGGAGAAAAAGTCAAGATTTAAGAAAAATATTTTTGATAAAAGGAAAATCTTTTTAATCCAAATCAATTAAAAGGACATTATAGTAGACTATAGAAGAGAAAGAAGACAATGGTATGGAATTCATTTGAGTGGAACAAAATCTTGAAGGCAAGTTTTTATGGTTACCTTTGTTATCTGTTTTTCTAATAACCCTACCAAAAAATATGTATTTTGCAGGTTTCGCACTGACAGACAGGAGTGTATTTATCTATCCATCCATACATCAGTTGAATTTATTTAAGAGATTTCCTTTCAATAAACTTCCATTATGCTTTAATGTGATATTAAAAAAGATGTTGATTTCTACATTTGGAAATTTATAGAAGAATAATATTGCGAAAAATAAGTATGCTTTTATATAGCTTGTAATACCTAAGAATGACATCTGTAAGTGCTTTACAGATTATTCCTTCCCACCTTGGATTCTGACTTGCCCACACACAATACACTCCCTGGGGAGCATTCCAGTGAGAGCATCTGAGCTTGAGTGCTAAGCATATTATCTCAGCTTTCGTAATGACATATGATTGACAGAACTTATAATATAGGAGAACCATATGATTATATGTGTTAAGATATAAGGGGGTTTTTTTAACAGGGAAATGAATTAATATCCATGCTGAGATGTACTATACAGCAAAATGATAAAGAGTATTAAGTTTCTGCAGATTCATAAAGCTGTTCTTTTGTAACCATGCTTTTTGTGGATATCTTTCAACCCCTGTTTTGTTTAATAACCTCCCCTGAGCCAATGTCAGCATGGTGTCCTTTATTACATTTCTAAAATGCCATTTTAATCACAACCCAATGCAATGCTATTTACCCCCTATTTAGTATTATTCAATATATTAATTTGGAAAATGGAAAGTGAGTTTGGAGCTTGGTCCCCTGTTGCTCCAGACACTTCATACACACACTCTCCTCATAACAAGCACTGCTGGTACAGGGGCTACTTTTATCAACTCTATTTTCTGCTCGATGGGGTAGCTCTATTTATTATTTGGGTCAGGAAAACAGTAAGGTTGCAACCAGAAGTGTTTAAGTGCGAGGAAAATGCTCAAAATCTTGCAATCGATAATGTGAAGAGGAAGGTGGATGCGCAGTGTTTGTGAGCGAACTTGGTACTGTACCACTACCAATTTTATTCTGTACAATGCCTGCAATGTAGTAGGTAATATGGTGGTGGTGGTGATGATGATGAAGATGATGCTGTTGGTGATGATGATGGTGGTGGTGATGATGAAGATGATGCTGTTGATAATGATGATTATGGTGGTGGTGGTTGTGGTTGTGATAATGATGATGAAGATGCTGCTGTTTATGATGATGATCATGATGATGATCATGATGATGATGGTGATGATCATGATCATGATGATAATGATGATGGTGATGATGATGATCATTATAATCATGGTTATGATAGTGATGATGGTGGTGGTGGTGGTGATGATGATGATGATGATGATGATGATGATGGTGATGATGATGATGGTGATGGTGGTGTTGGTGATGATGATGATGATAAAGATGATACTGTTGATGATGATGATGATGGTGATGATGGTGATGGTGGTGTTGGTGATGATGATGATGATGATTATGGTAATGATAGGATGATGGAAATGGTTGGGTGCGGCACAAGGTATTTTGTTAGGGAAAGATGGCCAGAAGGTGATGCTCTCAAGGAAGTACTAGTAACACTTGATATACAAGAATTCTCTTAAGAGCTCCACAATAGTACAGCATAATTATCTTTGGCAGAGCGGCTATTACAAGTTTCTGTGTTGCAAGGAATAACTTCCAGTCAGGACCCCATTTAGCTCACTTGGGGGGAGAACAGCACAATGTCAATAGACTTCTTACTGAAAGAAATTATGCCATGGGTCAGATTAAAATACTTCTTCACTTTGTTTATAATCTGTTGATGTGATCATTTTAGCAGTATAAACTTTACAATCTAAGATGTTAGTGATAATACATAGTTTATTTATAAAATGGAAGCATAAACACGGCCTTATGATATATGATGTTATTATTATTACTATTATTATAACAATAGCAGCATTATTGTTAGGGGTAGGCCTATGTGTTTAATCAATTCTGTATAGCACTTAAGAAATACACTTTAAAACTTCAAAAACTTCAATCAAGTAATCATTTTCAGCAGCAACACCAAAGTGAAATGGGGTGATGAACTTGGGAGGAATGTGAATATGTTAAAGGAAATCCTGTAATAAATATCCTGATCAAAAAAAAGTCTTGAAATACCCCCGTATTACAAGAATGCTCTTATAGGATGGTATACATAACTGCAGTGCTCAAGCCCCCCCTTCCCCCCGGTCTACAAGCACAGACTTTTTTTTATACTTAAACTAAAACCTTGTTTAGAGTGAAGTCTAGACTAGTCTCTCTCTCTCTGTCAAATATTTGGTGCATCTTTAATGACAATGATGAAGAAGTTTTAGGAAAAGGACCTTTTCTGGGAATACAAATTTTTGCTGGGGATCGTAATTAGCAGGGGCAAATGTCCTATGCTTCTCACAGAGAAACGTGCAATGACTGCTTTTAGGATGGTATACGTAATTGCCGTGCTCAACCCCCCCCCCCCCCCCGGTCTACAAGCACAGACTTATATCTGACACTTAAACTAAAACCTTGTTTGGAGTGAAGACTAGACTCCACCAAAGTCTCTCTCTCTGTCAAATAACTGGTCGAGCCCGCCACTGTGCATAATGAATCTAGTCTCACAACTTCAGACTCTGCATTTTATCACGATACATCACAAAATACTATACAACAGATGTTTACTTCTTAACTTTGGAATAAGGTAGTTTATATTCATGGATGAATGAGTCCCATCTGGATCACAAACCATAAGACATTATCTATTCATAGATAGATTGCTAATTATGAGGGATATTGTTTAAATGTAAATTATTTTCATGCATCTTTAATGACCATGATGAAAAAAGTTTTAGGAATAGTACCTTTTCTGGGAATACAAATCTTTGCTGGGGAATCGTAATTAGCAGGGGCAAGTGTCCTATGCTTTCTTGCAGAGGCACATGCAACGAATGCTTGAAATAAGAAAAAAAACCTGAAGAATATCAAACTTATTTTCACAGAAATTATGAATATATTTTGCCCCTGTACTCATGGAGTAAATATTTAAATAAGTATTTTGAAAACTAAAACTTTATATTTTCAACTGATCAGACAATCTGCCCCCTTGTATTGTAATTTCCTGTCATGATCACACGATCAAGAAAGGTTCACCATCAAGAAAGTACTCCCAGTTAACATGTAACATTTGAATTGTATCTCCTTTAGCATTCAGATAAAATCCTAGATCCGAGATCACTAATGTTTTGAAATAATTTTATATAAAACTGCACCTGGTTCAGTTGTATGCTGAACATCACAGGGCCCAAGGAAAAATGTTTAAAACAGCTTTCATTGTGAATAGGAGATCCACTGTTGTATAACGAGAAAAACAAAATGCCATCTTGATTTTTGTAAAGAAATTACATGTATCTTTAAAGGTCAAGTCCACCTCAGAAAAATGTTGATTTAAATCAATGGAGAAAAATCAGACAAGCGCAATGCTGAAAATTTCATCAAAATCCGATGTAAACTAAGAAAGTTATGACATTTCAGAGTTTCGCTTATTTTTAACAAAATAGTTATATGAACGAACCAGTTACATCCAAATGAGAGAGTCGATGATGTCACTCACTCACTATTTCTTTTGTTTTTTATTGTTTTAATTATACAATATTTCAATTTTTACGAATTTGATGATTAGGACCTCCTTGCCTGAAGCACAAAATGTTAAAATAATGGAATTCCACGTGTTCAGGGAGGAATGAAACTTCATTTCACATGACAATGACGAGAAAGTCAAAATATTCCATATTTCATATAATAAAATACAAAAGAAATAGTGAGTGTGTGATGTCATCACTTCCCTCATTTGCATACCGACCGAGATGTGCATATAACTGTTTTGTGAAATGAAGCAAAACTTTAAAATTTCATAACTTTCTTATTTTACATCCGATTTTAATGAAATTTTCAGTGTTAAGCTTGTTAATTTTTTCTCTTTTTATTCAAATTAAGTTTTTGTTGGGGTGGACTTGTCCTTTAATGATTGTTTTTGAAATCAGGTTTAACTTTTGTTCAAAAGACAAAAATGCCTACACAGTTAGAAAAAATGGGTTTTAAATTTGTCCAGTTATCCAAAATGTATATACCCCCCTTGTTTTTTTTCCAAGTTTTGCATGTATTTGATTTATGATTATTTTATTTATTTGTTTTCTGGTCAGGACTATTCTGTCATTGATATTGTTCCTTATATTGATGGTCTCATTTATTGTTGAACTCTGACTGAAGATCACAACATGCATTTATCAAAGCCAATAAACAATGGTGATTTATCATTCAACCACCGATAATATCTTAATGTATTATGCATGTGATGTAATGTGCATATTAATGGCAAATTCTGTAAATTATAAATTTGTTTTGAAGATAAAGTAAATTGTTTTTAAGTATCCCTTCATTTAGATTTTTCATTCTTCTTACGATCATAGCCCTCTAGCCAGGGGGGCGGTCGCCCCCCCCCAAAATGTCCCCAAAAAGAAAAAAAAGAAGGGAAAAAAGAGAGGAGAAAAGAAAAAGGGAAGGGAGGAAAGGGAAGAAAGGTAGCTTTGTGTTTTTTTTTCTTTTTATTCTTTTTTTCTTAAAAGAGGAACTCCATCACTCTTGCTCTAAATTTATATATGAATTTTTCTTTAAATGACAATATTGCAATTCTCCATTGTTTTCCCGCACCCTTTCTCTATACCCTGTTTTTCAACCTCAGGTATATGTGTTTCTTACTGGTTAAAGTTCAAATGTATCCATTAGGGCATATAAGAGGAAGGCTACGCCAAAGTATATGAAGTTATCTTTTTTAAAAATTGATTGCGCAATTTCTGGTCGGGTCGGCTCCGGGCGGGTAAAATTTTATATCAATTTCTGCCGCCACCTCCATAAAGTCAACTTCTGCTTTTCAGCTCATTACCAAACAACCATAATTCTGGGGCAAACAGGTTCCTAAAATTCGCGTCGTATTAAATAAGAAGTACAATATTTTTTTTATCAAATTCTATTAAACTTCATGTCATTTCCCTTCACATTCATCTCCTGCCCTGTTTTGCGCCCTCAGTTTGAAATTTTGAATGACACTTAAGTTTCTTTATTATTCAAAATGAAGCACTTCAGGATAAGTCAAAGAAATTAGGAATCCTCTTTTTTTAAATTTAATTTCAATAAATCACAGAAGTTTCAACTTTTTGCGCACTATTTCCTCAAAAAGAAGTTCAATAATCTTAGAAAATCATTTTAATTAGAGCCGATGGTGGTATTAGACGTATCTGCATTATTTTGATGAAACGTCCGCCCTTTGAAATTTCAGAGTTTCATTGCTCTGCGCGGGGCTGAATATCTTTCTCCCGGCATATATACACTTCTTCTCCTCTGTTTTGCGAGTTAAAGATATGCACTGTCGCTAAATTGTTTGTAATCAAATCTGATCTTTCCAAGGGAAGTATTCAATATATCTTTGAGAAGACCCTTTAGTCGGGACCCTTTTCATGGCAAAAAAACTGATAAAACGCTTTAGCTTCCGCGCTTCGCGCGAGGGTATTATTATTTTAATTTCCTCCAATGTATTCCTTTTTTTGTGCGTTCACAATCACTTTTTGAAAACAAATTAAGGTTCATGAAAACACAATGAGTCAACTGAATTGGAGCTGAAATAGGCACTAGAGACAAGAGAGACGGCTCCTTTTCATTTTAATTTATGAAACACCAAAAGCTTCGCGCTGGAGGGGGAAACTCCCCCTCCCTGCACCCACCCCCTAGGGAGCGCACTTTGCGCGCTCTGTAAGTGTTGGCGCGCTTTGTGTGCATTTACCGCCCCCTCCAAAATGAAATCCTGGCTACGCGGTTGCCTCTAGCTTTTCAATTGTGCCCAATTTTGTGTGTTAAAAGGAGGCATGCATCATTTAGTAGTGTTGGTTTGCAATCCGGAAACCCAGGGGCTCGTTTCAGAAAGAGTTACAACTGTTGTAACTTTGCCAATATGGCAATTACCATGGAAGCCTTGATTGTGATTGGCTGCTGCGCTCTGTTACCATGGTAGTTGCAACTTTTTGTCTCGCCCACCAGAGGTGAAGGTCCAAATGTCGTCCGTCATCCGTCCGTCCATCACAAACCTGCAATGACACATAACTCCACAACCGTAAGTCGCTTTTCAACCAAACTTGGATGGTAGATGGACTTGGGGGACCTGCATGTTATGCTGCAGTCTGAGGTCACATGGTAAGGTCAAAGGTCATTTTCAGGTCAACGTTAAAGTTTACATGCAAGACTCTCTTATGACACCTAACTCCGCAACCGTATGTCACTTTTCAACCAAACTTGGATGGTAGATGGACTTGGGGGACCTGCATGTTATGCTGCAGTGGGAGGTCACATGGTAAGGTCAAAGGTCATTTTAAGGTCAACGTTAAAGGTTACATGCAAGACTCTCTTATGACACCCAACTCCGCAACCGTAAGTTGCTTTTCAACCAAACTTGGATGGTAGATGGACTTGGGGGACCTGCATGTTATGCTGCAGTCAGAGGTCACATGGTAAGGTCAAAGGTTATTTTCAGGTCAACGTTAAAGTTTACATGCAAGACTCTCTTATGACACCTAACTCCGCAACCGTAAGTTACTTTTCAACCAAACTTGGATGGTAGATGGACTGAGGGGACCTGCATGTTATGCTGCAGTCAGAGGTCACATGATAAGGTCAAAGGTAATTTTCAGGTCAACGTTATAGTTTACATGCAAGACTCTCTTATGACAAGTGTTATTCCATCCCAGTCATTTCACAATGAAGTTTCGATATAATTCTCTTTTCATAAGTGGGCGAAACACAAAATTGCTTTTGCCTTGTTTATGATACGGGTCCCGGGTCTGATTCCCAATGAGTGTGCTAGTGTCCTTTGGTAAGGTGTTTATCCTCAGTCTCGGGTCCCTTGGAGAGGACCTTGTACCTTTGGTCTACTGTTTGTTTGCTTACAAGAATACATGCTTTCCCAGCAGTCAGGCAAACAACACTTCCACCCAGTGAGCCATGTGTTTAGAGACAGTGGTAGCATCAAAATTATTTTAAGGGGAGAGTTCTTACTCAGCCCCACCCCCTCCCTCTCCCTCTGGTGTTAAATATAGTTCCCATTTTTTTGTGCATTAATAAATGCCTTACTTTCACCAGTGCTCAACGTTCTCCCTTGAGAAGGATCACGGTGTGCTGGGAGGCAGTGGTGGCATCAAGTATTTATTTGGGAGAGAGCATATTGAGGGCAAGCGTCCTAATTGAGCACCACCCCACCCCCCTCCTAGGTGTTGCCACCAGCTGGGTGGAGGGAATCAAAAGCTACTGGCCCTATCCTCCTCCTCTGGGGGGTGTTTCACAAAGATTTAAGTATGACTTAAGAGTCACTCTTAGATGCCGACGCGTACATGAAATGCAGCACGCAATCTTATTGATCAAGACAGAGCAGTGCGTACCCACTTGGCATGATCTGATCAATGCACGCAACTAGGCATTTAAGTGCGGCTCTTTAAGTCATAACTTAAATCTTTGTGAAGCACTCCCCAGGACCTGTCTAATCTTGGCTAGTGATACAACCACTACATCATGACACCTATACCACACCTCGACTTTCAACGAACCTGTGATTTGATCAATCTCGTGGCGTGATATCAACGAGAGAGATACAGAGAGAGAGAATAAAGATAGAGACAAGGAGAGGAGAAAAGGACACAACTCCCATCATCACTTCATAAAGTATTCATGATTTTGCATCGAGGAGCGCCACTTGATAATGAACTTTGGTTTTTGATCGGAGTGATTTAGAACTCTAGACAGTTTGACTATCTATTGATGCATGGGAGATGCAGCTAATCTCTGAGTTATGTTTAATTCAGAAGCGAGATGGACTACATCCTCTTTATTTCAAGGCTTTTTAGAATCAAGGTTGAAACGAAAGTCATCAAGATATTCCCAATTTGCTTTCTGCTATGACATATTAAAAGGACAGTAAGCTTCGATCGGAAATACTCTTGTCAGAAACTTTGCACAATCATCATCAGGCATTCATTATCAGTAACTATATATTCAGTAGTTTGAGATTTCATGTTTGATCTTAAACAATATTTCAGACTATACTTGAGCATTTCAAAGCGTACCTGGTAAAATGATAACTACATTTGTGTTATGTTAATTTTCATTATCCTTGAAAGCTTTGTTGCCAGGGGTGCACACCACCTCCTGAAAATTCAGTTGGTATGCTATAATTATATTATATTGGATGGCTCAGAATGGAATACCAAAAATATTCCAAGAGTTTGGGCAAATATTCTCTGAATGGCAGATGAGTGGAATATTGGCCCTGGTGTTCCATTAAAAAAACCCATCAAATGTAATTATTATCTATCCCACCCCATCCCTCCCCCCCCCCCCAAAAAAAGAGGGAGAAATTAGATAAAACTAGTCATATCACTTATCACATTATGGCTTCATCATTTCATTAGGATCAATTTTGTCATTAACATGTAGTTCATTATGACATCATTGAGTTTCATTGTGCTCTATGCTGCGCATTGCATTGCTTTCATTGTTCTATGCGTTGTATATTTCACATATTCGCGCATGCGCACTATACTGTTGAATACAGTCCAGTCTCAAAGTCGGTTGCAAAACTTGTACAGGCGCTTATGGGACATTCGTCGGATTTCGGTCCTTTTTAGGGATACGCTCTGATACTGCACGGCCAATTGATGCTGACCAAAATACGCGCTTTTAATGCATCACTAAGATGCTCTATATCGATGATAATGTATGATATTTGGCTTTGCCAAATTAATGCAAAGGCCAGAGTTACATACTCCTCTTTGGAAGGGTTTGCCCAGAAATCACCTTCACTGAAACCAGCATCCCCTTTTGGAAAATACTTTCCAGAAACCAGAACAGTACCAGTAATGAACTTGTTCACAGCAACTCATGTAATGATGGTTATGATGTGAAGGAAACGAGAAACAAAATATTAGCAGCAATAAATGCAAGAGACAAAATTTAGATCATAACAATGAAAATATATGTATTTTTTGTAAATATGGAGGTTTCAAGTTCAAGTTTATTTAAAAAAAAAAAACATTACATCATAATCAAAATAGATGTACATACAACGAAAATAAGTACATAAACATACATCACTTAGACTGTCGCATATACGAATTGGTTTTAGGACCCCTTTAAATGCAAAGCTTGTGAGTAGGGCTCTGGAATACTTATGATTATTAACATAAAACATAGGATATAATAATCTACAAGATACAAAGTAGAGGGGGAAAAATGTTTAATAAGGTTAAGATGCTAAAAATAGAATGGAAAACTATTACAAACACACATATAGACACACAACCACATCCACCCACACATGTACATATAAACATAGATTCTGAGTAGGTCATCAACTTAAGTGCAAATACATCAACTTAAAAAATACATATTGAAGGAAAATAATCATGATCTGTCAAGAAAGTAAGTTTTTGATGATATTTTGAACATGAAAAGAGTTTTACTATTTTTTATATCAACAGGTAAATTGTTCCACTCTTTATTATGTGATATATGAAAACAAGGGCCTTTAATATTCCACAGTCTAAATGCAATAATAACCCCAATTAAACTTAGGTTTCAAAGTTTACATATTCACTTTAGTTTATATGCACTTGAACTTGAATTAAGTATAAACAAATGTGAGAATATTTCTGTGAAATCCTATCCAGAAGGGCATACTTATTGATGACAAAATTCTAGGAAGCCCATCTCATGAAATCATTCCCTCAGTCGATACCTCTTAAAATTTGTGCTTTGTTTCATGGGTATATGTCAGTACCTCTATGGGATTGTCTAGTTTGTCTTGGAGAATTAAAAGGAGTGTTCATGAAACAAATAATCACTGATTTTCACTGATTAATTTTCTCTCAGCCAATCAGATGCAAGGATTTTAGTAGCTTGTAACAATACTTAGTGAAAATCACTATTTTTTTCATGAAATAGTCCCTAGGTTTGTCGAGCGGCCCACCTGGGCCCCATCTTAGAATCGTGATAGATTTAAAGGGGATGTTCACCTTGAAAAAAACTTTGTTGTAAAAATAGCAGAAAAATAGTAAAAAATATTGGTGAAGGTTTGAGGAAAATCCGTTAAAGAGTAAGAAAGTTATTAGAGTTCAAAGTTTTGGATTTGTGACATCATAAATGAGCAGCTGCCCAATTTGTTATGTAATATAAAATGCATGAATTTCAAATTTTGTATGGTTCCTGATGACTTAATTTTGTAAGAAAGTTATTAGAGTTCAAAATTTTGGATTTGTGACGTCATAAATGAGCAGCTGCCCAATTTGTTATGTAATATAAAATGCATGAATTTCAAATTTTGTATGGTTCCTGATGACTTAATTTTGTTTTCTATTCATGATCGGGTGTGAAATGATTTGTCTATTGATATACAAAAGGTACAGTGAAAACCATTATCAGTTTTCTGAGAAAATGACATTTCATTGATTTTTAACCATTCACTATGTAGGAATGCTGCTCGCATATGACGTCACAAATCAAATCATTGAAATTCTAATAACTTTTTAATTATTTGATGAATTTTTCTCAAACCTTCGGCAATATTTTTTATCATTTTTTCTGCTATTTTTACGATAAACTTTTTGTCAGGGTGAACTTCCCCTTTAACTCAAATTGCGATTGATCTGATTATGTGTAGTTATGAGATGAGAATTTTAAATCAATCACAATTCAAGTTTGAATTCTATCCATTCAAACCTGTTGTAAGATGGCTCCTTTTTCTCTAATTGGCTACTTTTGTACTCCATTCCAGTTTATAGTTGGTATAATTTCAGTCAGTAATTACAGACAAGCCAAATATCCCAAAATGATGAGGTCGACTCAACCTCAATTTCTGCCAGCTTTTCATTGCCGAGACAGCAATGAATCCCCAATTACCCTCGATCATTGGAGTATAAAATTGAAACATTCAAGCTTGCTTAATATTACTTTGTCATGTACTAATTTGCCAGAAGGGACATGAACTCTATGAATACCCTTTCAATCTTAACAAGTTATCAGAGAGGGTTGCTTGGCTATTTTGATGTAAATTATTATGTGACCACAGGATATTTAAAGGACAAGTCCACCCTAACAAAAACTTTATCTGAATAAAAAGAGAAAAATTCAACAAGTATAACACTGAAAATTTCATCAAAATCGGATGTAAAATAAGAAAGTTTTGACATTTTAAAGTTTCGCTTCATTTCACAAAGCAGTTATATGCACATCTTGGTCGGTATGCAAATGAGGGAACTGATGACATCACTCACTATTTCTTTTGTATTATATTATATTTTTAACATTTTGTGCTTCAGGCTAGTAGGTCCTAATCATCAAATTCCTAATAATTAAAATATTGTATAATTCAAACAATAAAAAACAAAAGGAATAGTGAGTGAGTGACATCATAGACACTCTCATTTGGATGTAACTGGCTCGTTCATATAACTATTTTGTTAAAAATAAGCAAAACTTTGAAATGTCATAACTTTCTTATTTTACATCCGATTTTGATGAAATTTTCAGCATTGTGCTTGTCTGATTTTTCTCTATTGATTTAAATCAACATTTTTCTGAGGTGGACTTGACCTTTAACAAGTTGTCAGAGAGGGGTACTTAGCTATTTTGCTGTAAATTATTGTGTGACCACAGGATATTTCATTTGTCAAAAAAGACTAATTGTTGAATTTCCACATACTACTGTTGTACATTGACCTCAAACGAGTGTAAACCTTATGAAACATGCAACCTGCTTGTTATCCAGGAATAATTTATCACACAAAAATTATGACTAGTATGTGGGATAGGATACCCTAAATGGGGATGACTCTAGAATATACATTTTCCTCTTTGTGTCTTTTATTAAAAAATATAACTTTATTTCTCTTCAGTTTTAGCCAAAATAACATGGCATTCTTAGTTTGTGGGTCATGTGTGTGTGTGTTCATTCATATATAGTGGAGCATTGTGGATCAGTGGATTAGTCTTAGGACTTTAAAACATAGGGTCTTGGGTTCCAATCCCAGCCATGGCGTAATTTCCTTCAGCAAGAAACTGATCCACAATGTGCTGCACTCAACCCAGGTGAGGTAAATGGGTACCGTTAGGAAGTAATTCCTTAAAAAGCTGAGTGCACTATGAACGCCTAGCTTAGCCGGGTAATATAGGAGCGCCTTGAGCACCTAACAAGGTGGAGATGTGCGTAATATAAATACCCTATATTATTATTATTTGGTTGGGTCACCCCCAAGGTGAGCTATGAAATATTCTGTAGCCAACTGTTTCGAAGGAGAATGTACTATAACTTTTAGAAGACAATTTGAAAATTTAGATCAATTTCTGGGTATTTGAATCATGTCTCAAATGATCATATTTTCTGCCAGTCAAGTTCCAATGCAACACTTCCTTTGTAACAACTAAAAAGCTGTTGTATTGGATATTTTTTCAACCAGACAACACACTGTGTTCAACATGTAAACAAATTTGATATTCATCATGCAGGCAGGGTTTTCCATTTCACCAGCTTTCTAAACTTACCCAGACACCTCATAACAGGACAGACAGACAAAGCTTTCCCTCTATCCACTCACCACACCCTAGAGTTCAATTTTGTTTAATATTGATGACGTTCAGTGGCTAATCCTTGGGGGTTATCATGGAAATACGATTGCATCTCAGAAATCGTATCAATCATAATATCAAACATGGTATTGTCGTGAGCATAGTGTGATGCAATGTTGTATTTTTGGAAGGGGAAGAGAAAGCTGGAAGTTGGAAGGTAACGTAAGTTCAGGAGTTTATAGGGCTTCCTCCAAAAGCCATGCAGGTGGAAGACTCCATCATCAGAAAGGCCACTAGATGGACAAAAAGTGTGTATGGGATGAGTGACCTTTTCTATGCCCGTTGAAAACACAAACAGAAGTCTTTTGATGTAGTTTATATATTATTCAGTAAGCACCAATTATTCATTTTTGCTTTGTGGTGACATAAATATTTATATACAAAGATTTATGCCTCTTGCTGGATGGACCTAAAAAAAACGGTGAATTTATAATAAGATTTACATCTCCAGAATGAATACAGTGGTGAAGGTATTGTCACAAACAAGTTATTTATATCGACTGACTTCAGAGGATCTCATAGTACAGCTTAACACATTTTCATCGCAGAAGGATATTTATAGTTCCTATTTTCAGTTTTGATTGCCTTGAACTCTGAAATTCCGTAAGTCCTGGAGTAACGCCTTTTGGAAATTGTTGTTTCTTTCAGTGCTGAAAATCTGCTACAATGTGTGACTCTCGAAGTACTCCCTTGAGATGGAAACATAACTAGTTTGCTGGTGAGAGAGGAAACTTTCCAATTCCTGTCCTAGATCATAAAGATATGATATTAATCTTCAGGAGTCCTTTATAGTCATGAGGGAAAGTTATTCCAAGGACTATAGCTTCATGGTTATTCCCATCAGGAAAAATTTCCTCTTCGATTTCATTGGTCATATATTTTAGGGGGTTCAAAGAGAGTTTTCCCTTTTTGTTCCCTTTAGTTTCAATTGATATACCACACTCGCTGAATTTAATCAGGTTTTGCAGACATGCTGCATTCTCGGAATAAAAGCTGAATTAATGCTTATATCAATTCATCTTTTATTTGAAATTAAACTGTGTTTGATGTAGTTTCACTTTTTTTGAAAATGCAATCGAATTGAATTGAATTAGTTACCCAAATCTGACTGCTATGTACCTATACATCAAAAAGAATATCACATTTGAACAAAAGCACTTGGCTATTAGAGCTAACATTGTTAGTTCAAAAGCATGACATTTTCCCTATAGATATGGGCCTTATTTGCTTCTTTTGTCCCCCCCCCCCCCCCCGAGTTTGTGGACACCCAGAAGTTTCTACTTTTATTAACTATTTTTTTTTTTGGGGGGGTCACACTTGTGCACACCGGTAGAATTCAGACCCCCCCCCCACCCCATCGGCCAACAGATTAAAGTTGTATAAATCTATGGTAAATAATATTGGACACGAGTATTATTGTAAAAGCATGAAAAGCGCCTTATATTACTAGTATCATATTTCACAAACACTCTAATAAAACATTATTTTTCTTTTATACTAGGGTGTGTTCTCCTGGTAATATCTGGAGAGTTTATTTTTCCCTTTTCAACTTTGCCTGTAATGTTTTTATTTAGGGAGGAGGTAGGGGAGAGCAACCAGGAGATTGCTAAAGCACTGGGGGAAAATCATAGAAATTCCTGTGAGTAATGGAGGTCACATGTCAGTCTGCAAGGTCAGGTTTATTTTCACAACATGGTCTCATGGATCAATGTCAGAATCAACTCTCTCTGATCATCAATCCATCACAAGGTGGTTTCAGACCGCCTCAAAGTTCGTCAGTTCCAGGTATTTTCTGATCGGGAAATTTACCCCCGATCAGAAAATACCAGGTAATATTGGCAATGTGAAAGCAAATTACGCGTAATCTCCCCCGAAATAAAATACCCACTAAATAGTAGGTACTTGTCAAAATTACGATTACTTTCGCGGGGATTTTTCCAAGGTTGCAGGTATTTTGGCAATGTGAAAGCAATTTATGGGAACTTTGAGCCCAGTGTGTAGTTGGGTGCGGGTGCCTTGGGTGGCTGCAAGAGCTAGTGATTTTGAATCTCACGCCTTGATTGCTTCTCAGACCATACTGTGCATGCTTGTAACTTCAGGAACTTACCCAGAAGGGTTATGTTTCGGGGTGGTGTGAATGCAGTAATAATTAATGGGTATTTTTTAGCCTAAAATGTTCTCGTAATTTAACAGGATTCTTATGATCAAGGGGTTTGAAACCACCTACAGACACCACCACATTGGTGCTCGAGTCACACCAGCGATACCCACTCCTACCAGACCAATTGTATTTCTTTCAAAGTAAATGTAATAGCTTTTGTGGATCAGGGTCCTGTGACACAAAGGTTAGCGATTAATCGTATGCTTGATTTTTTAGATGAATTGTACATTGTAGTCAATGCAATCAATTGTAAATACATGTTCTGCAATGGTTGTTAAGCTTTGTGTAACTGGGGCCTCTGGAGTCTGTTTCATTGGTGTGACTGTAGCACAAATCAGAGCCCTTCGAACCTAGTCTTCAAACACAGACCCTTGGTTTTCGCAATTTGCATATTGTGCATAATGCCGAGTCTGAAGTAGTGAGACTAGATTCACTATGTACTGTGTGGCTGGCTCTGATACATACAGAGAATTTGGCTCTAGTCTTTACTCCAGACATGGTATAATTGGTGAAAGTGTCAAATGCAAGTCTGTGCTTACAGACTACTTCTCACCATCATTCCAGGCACAAGCGTCCTTGAAGTATGACAAGATTCATTGCTTTCTGTGGTCTTGGACATGACAACTATTGAACAAAACAAAATTAGATATATAGAAGTTTTCAGGTGGCACTGTTGGGGTTCAAGGGACATATGTCCTGTGTGTGACACGATCTTGGATGGGAGTAAAAATTAAGGGAAACTAAAACAAATTTAAAGAATAAGAAGAGAAGTGGAAGGAAACATCAATGTAATTGACTGGATTGATAATGAAGGTGCCATCACATATAAGCATAAGGGTGGGATTTCAGCTCTCTATCACAGCTAGTAGAAGCAAAATAATATAGGGTATTTATATTGCGCACATATCCACCTTGTTAGGTGCTCAAGGCGCTCCTATATTACCCTGCTAAGTTAGGCGTTCATAGCGCACGCAGCTTTTTAAGGAATTTCTTCCTACCGTTACCCATTTATCTCACCTGGGTTGAGTGCAGCACATTGTGGATCAGTTTCTTGCTGAAGGAAATTACGCCATGGCTGGGATTTGAACCCACGACCCTCTGTTTCAAAGTCCGAAGACTAATCCACCATGTGTACATAGGCCTAAATTATATACAATAATAGTAATATATAGCATTTATGACATGCCAATTATATTATTTGCTATTCAATGGCGCGCTATATAATACCCTGCCTGTAGCTCCAGCTGCTAAAGGTGCTTGGTGCATTCAAGGAATTGAACCTGCCAAGTACCCATTCACCTCACCTGGGTTAAGTGCAGCACAATGCGGATAAATTTCTTGCTGAAGAAATACATGCCGTGACTGAGATTCGAACCCACGTCCCTCTCATTGAAAGACGAGATCCATAACCACTAGACCTCGACGTCCCCATAAGACAACCTGGGTGAGAAAGATAAAGAGATATGATTGACATTGATGTACAATCGATAGCAACTGTTAATGCATGCTTTGCCAATGACTGACAGCTAGGATTGATTTTACTGATTGAAAAATTAATTGCATCTTTTATGTTATAAAGCCCTGGCTTACTATTCAAAATCTTGTATGCTTTAAATACTTTTTGAAATTTATATAACAGTAATCAACTTTTTTTTAATAATTATGTTCCACTTATAAGCAATAAATATTACAAATTGAACATTGCTTTTTAAATGTAATTGTTTCATTGTATAAACCATTTTGTACTTCTTGGTGAGATGCTGGGAGGCAGGGTGGGTAATAATTTTAATTTTTAGGGCTTTCTTTTTTTCCACATTAGGGTGATTGCAAAAGATTGCAGAATTTTGTGGGCTATTTTTTCATTTTAAGGGCTACTTTTGGGGGGTAGCAAGAAATTATGCAGTGAAAGCAAAATCATTATTCTGCCATATTTATTGATTTTCTAAAAAACCTTGAATATTGTTTGTGACAGATCTTGGGGCAATTCTAGAAAGAATGATTGCCCCAAAGCATGAATTCTGGGGGGAATTTTTTTTTTTTTTTTTTTTTTTTGGGGGGGCTATTTGGGCTGTCATCAGGGTAAAATTGCCCCTCGCCCTCTTGTAATTCTTACGCTATTAGAAGGGGCTTATAATTATTTCATGCGTGCCCCAGGTGCTGTTTCCCCCAGATACGCCACTGGAAGTTATTACCGTGCTCTTGAGATTTGACGAAGACTGTCATTAAGTGTGAAAGTAAAGGATATGTTGTGTGTGTGTGGGAGGCTGTTTTCTGCCTGCGATTCTTTACTTTCCACCTGCTCCCGTTCTTCACACTTATCTGATTATATTCCAGCACACCGCAGCTTGTTACAAGAAGACCGATTTATCTCTGGATGTGGCGTTAAACCACATAATTGTTTGTTCACTGTATTGCCAATGAAGTTACTCAAAACTGCCGTAACTTCATTTCAAGAAGATGGTGGAGGTGTTTCCGCACTGGGCCATAAATCAATGTTGATTTTGTTTTAAAGGAATGCCCAGTTGTTGGTAATAAAGGGAAGGTGACTGAGAAAATCTAGAATGGATTATAAATATGTTGCTGAAAGAAAACTTGTCTTTAAAGAAATCCATGGACAGGTGCTTAATGATAAAAAAAATCTATATCTTCATCATAGAGGCCGTTCTCATTACGTTATCTAAAACTAGTTTACTAGAAAGCGGTTCAGGAAACCAGTTTGGAAGATAGCTTTGCTAGCGTTCCCACTTGATCACACGAAAGTGGTTTTCAAAATCACTTCACGTAAAGCGATCTTGTTGCTATGGAAACGCTCTCAGTGGGGTGGCACATTTCGCACGAAATCCGAAAAACCGCAGCGTAGGCATTCTACACCTGTTGTGTGGAGTAGCGCGCTCAAAATGTACGAAGATCGCTTCACGAAAAACGGTTGTGTCCTCACGCTAAAACCAGTTTAACGAGGCAAAGCGATCTTGAAAACTACATCACGAGGTGGTTTTCCAAACTGGTTTGGAAGATCGCCTCCAAGACCTCTTAGACCGTTCTCACTACGCGTTAAACTAGTTTCCACTAAACTAGTTTTAGGAATGTAGTGAGAACAGCCTCATATTGACTTGGTAAAATTCAAACTGCTCTTTTCAGTTCCATGCTTTTATACAGAAATCAACATTTTATGACTTTCAGCTGCATTTAGAACGTGAAAAACAGAGTTTTCTCCTGGAAACGTCCCAGTATCAAAACTGAAGCACTTTTTTCAACCTCAAATTCAGTTTGGAATCAGAATATGTTCCCATTAGAAATCTTAGATCTTCAGGAACCAGTTTGTTGACAGCTCGTCGGGTTAAATGCTCAATTTTGATGAAAAAGCTTTTGCGAGTAGTGCTTCCATTCTATGGAATGCACTCTCTTTAGCAATACATCAGATTTAGAATGTGAACTACCCACTTTACTTCATTCTACATCTACCCCGGTAGTATGCCTAACATGTAGGTCATCGTAAAACCTTCCACCGACATTATCATACATCAAATATCCTACCATCTCTTCTACTATAAACCATTTAGTGACCCATTTCCATCTAAGAAATTATCCAGCTTTTAAGCCTTTTATCTCCGTGGGCATCAATCTTTTCCAAGAATATTCTCTCCATTTCATCACTGTATGATATGTGTCATACTGTTGGTTATCAGCATTCTGAAATGACAGTGTATCCTCAAATCTAAAATGCCTCATAATTAGAGGGTGTATACATTAGGTTCATAGCTTTACTTCATAAATTTAAATTTTGCTTTATGTCCCGTTTTCATTACTTTATATCTAGTTTTGTTTTCTGCTTGCTAAAGATGTTTGAAATACATTGATTTTATTAGTATTTATCAATGTTCTAGATCCCTAGGGTGTACAGCGTGGTAATAATGACCATTCTGAGTGGGCAATCCAGCCATTCATTCTGTATCCATTTTGTATTTTATTCTGTAATTGTTCCTGATGTCACTTTTGTTTGTATTTTGCATATTTTTTTATTAATGGAAAATAAATGCAATACAATACAATGTTTTCAAGTTATTTAAACACATAGGCCCGTATTCAGAAGTCGGGTTTAACTTAAACTCAGGTTTAAAGTTGTGGTTTAAGTATGGTGAGCCAATTGTTACATAAATCACTAACAGTAGAGATATCATACTTCAGCTCATTTGGCTCTCAAATCATTCATAATTGTCTAGGAAGTATAGAAAGATTATCGTCTTCACCATCGATGAATCAGGAAAGAGCACAGTAAACACAAGAAACATACAATATAATAACAAATTTGATACTTTTTGCTTCCCATACTTAAACCACAACTTTAAACCTGAGTTTAACTTAAAACCGACTTCAGAATACAGGCCATAGGTTTTATTTATGAAAGAGTCAAGCCTCATCATATTAGAGCCGTGTATTTAAATATTTTGTATAATTTTCAGATTTGTTGAAAAATAAGTATCACAAACTCAAGAGAAGGGATACTATAATGCTCTTTATTGAGGTGTTCACAGTATAATGTATGATAAAAGGAGTTATGCAAAATTTGTTATTCTTTTGTGTATACAAAATACAAATTAACCATGTTTTCCACATGTTTTGACATTGTATTACCAAAATAACGCATGGAATTATGAACAAGCTTTTAATATGCTATGTTTGTAGGTAAGATTCATTTTAAAGCAAATATATTAAAATTGCTTGCAATATAATCTCTTTGACTACCTCGCTAATTGCATCTTGTGTTTTGAAATATGCAGTTATGGGCCTATATCAGACTTGGGAGTGTTGCAAATTTGTGCACTTATGAATAACTCTAACCATTAGTTTATCTTTGCTAACATCTTTCATATGTTATTTGTCTGATAAGTGCCACCGTTAAGAGAAAGATAATTGATTTGGCACATTTGATTTATAGCTACGCTCATTATCATTTTATTACCCTATAATCTCAATTTACCCTGTGACTATTATAATTTATCACAACAATAAACATTTAGCACGCAATTATGGGGCATTCAAACTGTATTGTGTTCATATAACAGGAAGCTGATCTCCATACAACCATACTTAATTCTATTCACAGTATCCAATTTCAGAGAATGAATATATATTATAATCATTTGTTAGTTTGCAATTTTGTTGCTATATTTTGTTATTATTCTTTGTTTTGGTTGTATGTAGGTTTTGATTGGAGTCTTCATTTCAAATGGGAGCATATGTCATCAGAACAGAAGTATAAGAGAAAAGATCCAACAATGCCTATACAGTAAGTCCTCCCAGCTTTTGTTTGAATTGTGTTGAATTAAATTGAATCTCTATGTATTGTATTTCCACAATACATGTGTCCCATTTTATAAAGGACCTATGGTTTTAGAATACCTCTCTTTCTTCATAGTTTTTCCTTGTTACAGATAACAAACAATTATAATAATGATGTCCTTTTACCCAGGGTAGCCACTTCAGTTCCGAAAAACTGTTCTACCAGCTGTCCCTATATACTTAAGATGATATTGTTATTACAAACATTATTGAGCTGTTTCTGTATTGTTTCTGGTAACTCCTGTTGGAATATGGCAGGACAGCTATTTGCTGGTAAAGCCAAGCTGGTATATCACCAATTTTAATAGGAAACATTTTAAGTCTATGTTAATCGGTCATAGTGGCTGAACTTATATACCCCTTTCATAAACCCATCCTCAATTATCTGCCTGAGAGTAATGCGGATAATTAAATAAAAACTGCATTCACAAACTCCGAAAATAATCCGCACTATTTTTTACGAGCGCCCGACCTGAAAAAGGCGGATAATTGTCATGGCAACTGCACACGCCCCCTCCGATGGAGTTGCGTTGGAAAAGGGTGACCACACCATGGCAATTATCCGCATTACTTTGGAAGTGCATTCACAAAGTCAAAATCTGATCCTGATGCTGCAATTATACAGATAATTGCAGCAGCGAAATAATGCGGATAACTCTGGTCCTGCTCCGATTTTATGACCAAATTATGCGGATATTATCTGCATAGTTGGGTTTATGAAAGGGGTATTAGACGACAGATATCACTCTTGGGACTTTTAATCAAAGTTGAGTCAATGGCAAAGTTGGGATTCGAACTCACAACCTTGCGAATATGAGTCTGATCCTCTAACCACTGGACCACAAGGCTACATGTATATCAGTTAGTATAGAATTCTACTTTATGACGAAATTATTATTTCACTTCAGATGTGTTTTTGTAAATAGTATAATTTCTTAAAGCAATTGTCTTCTTTCTTTACTCGGTCCGTGGATTTTCAGATTACATTGATCTGTAGGCGTCTAATTGCTTTCTTCAAGGACTGATTATTTTGTATTATTATCAGGATATAAGTACATGTAGTGGGAACAAAATCCCTGGCTCATTTCTTTAATACAAAAAAATAATATTAAGAAAGACTGTCTTGTTTTTTTTTCCTGAATTTATATTTATCTGAGATTCACAAATGTAATCCTGTATCTAATATATTTTTTTATTATCATAAGGTTTATTGTTGCACTTAACGCTGTTACTTTAAAGGGGAGAAGGGGTATAAAAGGTTTGATAAAGAATTTATCTGTTGATAACATATGCACGTATTTTGTTATCATGGGTGGAAATCCCAGGGGGACATGGGGGGACGTGTCCCCCCTACTCAAAATAATAGGGGGACACAATATCAAATGTCCCCCTATTTCTGGTGTTTTATGATGGTAAGAAATTCATCATTCAAAATCGAAATAAAACATGTATTTTAGGATGAGATGACCTTACTTTTGGGATGATAACCTTTTTTTTTTGCCTGTCAAATTTTCCAGCCCCTTGGCCCCCCTACCTTTTGGGAAAGATTTCCGCCCCCGTTTGATATCAATCTATAAGTAATAAACATTGGGAGGAGGGGACAGGAAAAGTTTTTCCAAATCAGATCAAGGAGGATGGAAAGGATGTTGAGTATGTGAATTCTGATGACAAGAACGCGTCTTTGAATAGAACAATAGGACGGAGACGATGTCAAAACTTAAATCTTACTGCTAACTGTATACATTAATATTTTCAAAGTTCATGAAAAGACCTAAATTAGTTTAGAACCATTGTACTTTTGAGAGAATGTGAGAACGTTAGTCAAGGATTAATACTACGTAACATTGTCTTATGATCCAATATTTACTCAATTAATATTCACCTTGCTTTGATTGTTCCCAGTTGCTAAAAATGTTATATTTTATTTTTTCTCATTGTTTATTGTGAATGAATATTTTAAAAGATTATGATAAACCCTATATAGATGACCATTGTTACTTAAATAAATGTGATATGCAGAGATGACGAATGAGAGGTGATGATTAAACATTCTTTGTATTTTCCATTTTATAAAAATGAATTTAAACCCCATAGTTCCATTACTCCATCAGTGTCGTAATTTTTCATACAGGAAATTTGCACAATGTGCTCTTTGTAAACAAAGAGAAGCACAGCAAATTTTCAAGGAGACAGTGAATGCTTGAATATACATCAAATCTAGAAAACATTTTGAACAAACATGAATAAAAGATGTTGACGTTGCTGGCCATCCATAGTTGTGATTGATCGGATCAATCGCAATTCTTTGTAAGACGGAGCCCAGGTCTGTTAAAAACTTTGAAATATTATAGCCCGAAAAAGTTGTGGTTTAAGTATGGAGAGCCAATTGGGGCACAAATCCTTAACAGTACACATCCAATTTATTAACTCATTTGACACTCAAAATGTTCATAATTGTCTGGGAATGATAACTAAAGGATTTTTCTTCATTGTGAAAGCAAAAGGGAAAAAAATAGTAAACATAAGAAATATACAATATAAACAGAATTTTTGAAATTTTGGCTCCCCATAATTTTAGCTAAGTTAAACCCGACTTCAGAATACGGGCCTATGGGTTTATTCGGTCTACTTGTTTATTCTGTGCACTACCACATCTTTGCACCACCTATCCACAGTTTACTTCTCTTTATTTTGTTTATGAAGCACCACAGGTTCTTTGACATGTTTATTATGATTTCTGTTGACAGGACGCCAATGATTGCAGGAGGCTTGTTTGTGATCAGTCATGATTGGTTTGATAAACTGGGAAAGTATGACAGCTTGATGGACATCTGGGGAGGAGAAAACTTTGGTAAGAAAGGGGGGAACATGGAAGTATTGTGTATTAAATGTGATATCCTTTCATTAGCAATCCCAGTAAATTAGATTCTTCCGCAATACAAGTAGATTTCTGTGCAGGAATTCTTTCCTGCTTTGAGGGGGAGGGGAAGGGGTGTTGCAAGAAATGCTTAATTCATTTTTTTTGGGGGGGAGGGGGGGGAATGTGCATGCAATTGAGTTGAATGAGACTGCCCTTGAGATGTTACATTTTAAGAATGGTAGAATTTTCTAGTGAAATTTTGAAAGTTTCCCAACAAAATAGTGAGAAAAATAAATAATGCAACCTGGTTTACCATATGACCTTATGATTGTACTGTGAGAGTCTAAAGATAGCTTAAGTAAATGTCCCTAAGCATATTGCATTTCTAAATTAGAGATCTACTGGAAACTTTAAATGATTGGGGTATTTCTCTGTAAGTTTCAATGAAATTAGCAAGGAAAGATAGTCATTAAAAAATATTGGATTTCAACTGCCTCCTGTTCATCTGTTCGTGTTGATGGAGTTGAGCCTAGTCCTTTTGTTTTAGTACACTCGTACATTCTGTGGATGTGAAATGTTAGCAAGGTATCCCATGAAGACTTGTATCATTTGAAAAGGTTTGAGAAGGAAATCAAGAGGAGGAAAGCAAACATGAAATACACATTAACTGTCACTCAATATCAGTTTGCGTTTCCTCGATGTTAGAGGATGGGTTTCAGAATATCTTAGCTTATTCTTTTGGATCAGGAGGTGCTGATAGTATCATGGGTGCCACTTGTTAGACTAAAGGCTAAAATCAGACTCTTTCATCAAATTTTCTGGTATAGAAAACACATTTTTTTATGTAAGAAAGTGACTCCATTTTATATGTGACTTTCAGATTTTTTTTATCAAGCCTAAGTGGAATTCCTTTATCCTAGATCTGACTAGTTTTAAGCTCATGTTTTACAGATGATTCAAATTTTTTTTTTTTTAATGTATGGGTCATGTAGATGTTATTTTTCAGGTTTTTTCCCTAATGCTAATTTTCAAAGGGATAGTTAACTTTGTCAAAAACAGGAACAATAATGAAAGGTATATCATGTGCAATCAACAATACATAAAGGTTTGATACAAAATAAAACCTATTAAAAATCTAAAAAAGGAAAGTGGTAATTGATTGCCATTCTCAGTATTCTGAACTGAAGTAAATCTAAAAGGTCCAATCCACCTCAGAAAAATGTTGATTTGAATCAATAGAGGAAAATCAGACAAGCACAATGCTGAAAATTTCATCAAAATCGGATGTAAAATAGGAAAGTTATGACATTTCAAAGTTTCGCTTATTTCTAACAAAATAGTTATATGAACGAGCCAGTTACATCCAAATGAGAGAGTTGATGATGTCACTCATTCACTGTTTCTTTTGTTTTTTATTGTGTGAATTATGCAATATTTCAATTTTTACGAATTTGATGATTAGGAACTCCTTGCCTGAAGAACAAAATGTTAAAATAATGGAATTCCACGTGTTCAGGGAGGAATGAAACTTCATTTCACATGACAATGACGAGAAAATAAAAAAATATTTCATATTTCATATAATAAAATACAAAAGAAATAGTGAGTGAGTGATGTCATCAGTTCCCTCATTTGCATACCGACCGAGATGTACATATAACTGTTTTGTGAAATGAAGCGAAATTTTAAAATGTCATAACTTTCTTATTTTACATCCAATTTTGATGAAATTTTCAGTGTTATACTTGTTGAATTTTTCTCTTTTTATTCAAATCAAGTATTTGTTAGGGTGGACTTGTCCTTTAAGGTGTAGCCTGGGAGGCAGGCCTGACTATCTTGACTACTTATTTTGTTATATCTTGTAGAAATCTCTTTCCGAGTGTGGCAATGTGGAGGTAGTTTAGAAATCATTCCATGCAGTCGGGTAGGACATGTCTTTCGCAAGAAACACCCTTATACATTCCCAGATGGAAATGCCAATACTTATATCAGGTGAGTAAATAGAAAGTTGCCATCTTCCTTTCGACAACATTAGGTGTTCCAAGGTCACAGGAATTTTTGCAGTGTGAAAGCAGATTATGGGAACTTGTAGCCCAGCGTGTAGTTGGGCGCGGGTGGCAGCTGAGTTAGCGATTTTGAATCTTGCGCCTTGCTTGCTTATCAGACCATACTTCGCATGCTTGTAACTTCAGGAACTTATTTCCGAAGAGTATTTTTTGGCAATGTGAATGCGGAGATAATTAATTGGCATTTTTCAGCCTGAAAAATCTCATTAATTTAACAGGGATTCTCGTGATGAAGGCGGTTTGAAACCGACTATTGTGGTTAAGAAAAGATTCAATTTAGAATCCTCAGAGATGTGTCTGTCCACATGATTAAATCAATATAACAAAATAAAGTCCTTCTTGTGTTAGGATTTTTCGTAACCCTTGAAATTAAATGACATTCTTATATCATCTTCGGCCTACGTAATGTCGTGAGCGAGTATTGGTTTGTGATTCTAGGGTAAAAGTTCTAAGGGTGCGTTTATTCAACACTTTTTTACCCTAGAATCATGATTAGAATCATGATTCTAATCACGATTCTGCAGAATCATGATTGCGTTTAGTCGAAAGTGGAAATAAACGTCTTTCAAATCACAAACATGAAACAAGGAAAAAGGGGCGTTTTGAAAGACGTTTCTGTAGAATCACGAACGAAAAAGGTCGTATGAACGATATCGTGATTTGAATCATGATTCTATGACGTCATTGTGTCGTGCTTCTTCCGGGTTCGAAACAAAGGTGCGTGCTGTGTTTCGTGCAGGTTAATTTTCGTGGAGCAGTATTGCCAGTGTAGTACTGGTATATGCCAATTGTCACGTGCATTTAGGAATTATCATTCTGTGTATTGTACCCCCGGGGTTGTACTGTAGCATCATTTGTATATTTCATTGTTTTCATCAATCTTGTCTTCAAGTTCCAAAGGCAACTATACTTCCTGTGTCAAACTGCGCACTGTGATGCGCACTGGATCGGCCCGAATTCAGGGAGAAACAGCGTTAGAAAGATGGTCGTATAAACGCTGATTCTGTCGGATCGTGATTCATGTTGCTGTTTTGAATCATGATTCAAATCGTGATTCAAATCATGATTCTGGGTTGAGGTCGCATAAACGCAGCCTAATTGCCCTAGGGTTTTTGAGGGTAGTAATACTGTTGAGTAGTTATCCTTTCATATGTTTTGTTTGTTTTCTTCAAGGGAAACTGCGTGATTGTTATCATTGAGTTTTAATTATCTTATGTGTGCTGTCCTAGAGATATAGTCCGTAAAGAAAGGTTACAATCTCGGGGATACTGATCCAAGATTGTTCCAGAGCCCAAATCAATGCAGAAGTAATTGCCCTGAATGTCCTTTTCCAAGAGAGATACTTGTTTGATAATTAGTTCTGTCCTAGGCAGATAGAGTCTGCATATTTTTTTCTAAGTCATACTAAAAGTAAATACCCAAGGAATGCAATAACCCCCAGGTTATCTCCCTGAAAGTTAGCGGCTGTAGTTGTCTTGGCAAGCAATTATCCCGACAGTATTCCCAAGCGAAGTTAATCTTAGGGTGTAGTCACCACTGGCTAATTGTTTGTCATTAGATTTCTTAAGTAATATATTTCAGAGGAGTATTGCTATCCTGTGCAGAGAATAGCCAAGTGACCTTACTGAACAAAAGGGGAATAAAATGATGAATAAAACAAAAATACTAACACATTGCAAAATCTCTTGTAAAATCATTGTCTTGAAATGTGCAAGATACAATGTATATTGTAAACTTAAGAATATCACCATTGTTAATCCTAAAGTTGATGTTAGACAAAGCTTATACACCTATCAATTGTAAGACGCACCCCTCGACCCCCGGGAATGGTGCGTCATGGGTGGGTCATTTACCAACAAATTAGTGACTCAGGGTACCGTCATGGAGGCAATTGGTCAGTCAGAGCATGGAGAATAGGTGCGTCATAGTCAGTCATTTTACCGGGGTGCGTCATAAAGCCTCAGCATGGTACGAACGGGTCTGTCCGCGCACTTTACTCACGTCGTTGGGCGTTTATATTTCAACCCTGCATGCTCATCCTTGGATTAAAATCTTGTCTTGAATTTTCTGTCACCTTGCATAAGAAGTTATTTCACTTTTCTTTAGATCCATTTTTATATATCCAGCCCGCAAGCCCGCACGATGGCTCAGGATGAAAAACAAGTTTTTCTTGCAGCGCGCGTCTCGTACGTCGTTCCTCTCAGATCAAAAACTGATTCTCATGGGGGGGGGTGTTCTTTGCAAAGGACGTCTTTCGTGTTGCGGATTTATGATGCGCCGTAGGACATTGTTTTTTTTAATGCCTGCCAACATATTTTATTCATTTGTTGGTGAACAAAAACCGTTGCTTAATAATACCGTATTTGCCGGCGTAAAGGCCGCACCCCCATTTTGCGAATCATCTTTGAAAAAAAAATGCATGACAGAATTCCCGGCGAAGTCGGAAAAAATCTTGGTTGGAATATTGTTCAACAATCGCCGCGGAATGAGAAATAATAAACACGCATGCTGTAATTCTTCTTACTATTTCATCTTTTTCGGAAGGCGACGCAATTAGGAAAATAATCCACCATCGACGTGAAGAAACGGCCGATCGAGGTAATCAAGAGCTGCAGATGAAAACAAGAGCTGCGGAGGTAAACAAGAGTGGCGGAGATAAACAAGCGCTGCGATGGTAAAAAAAGCGCGGCGAATATATTTATTTCTTTCAATTAACGATTTCTTTTCGTACAAATAAAGTTGAAGGTCAAGTCCACCTCAGAAAATGTTGATTTGAATCAATAGAGAAAAATCAGACAAGCACAATGCTGAAGATTTCATCAAAATTGGATGTAAAATAAGAAAGTTATGACATTTCAAGGTTTCGCTTATTTTTACAAAACAGTTATATGAACGAGCCAGTTACATCCAAAAGAGAGAGTTGATGATGTCACTATTTCTTTTGTTTTGTATTGTTTGAATTATACAATATTTCAATTTTTACGAATTTGACGATTAGGACTTGCTTGCCTGAAGCACAAAATGTTAAAATAATGGAATTCCACGTGTTCAGGGAGAAATGAAACTTCATTTCACATGACAATGACGAGAAAATCAAAATATTTCATATTTCAAACAATAAAAAACAAAAGAAATAGTGAGTGAATATTATCATCGACTCTCTCATTTGGATGTAGCTGGCTCGTTCATATAACTTTTTTGTGAAATGAAGCGAAACTTTGAAATGTCATATTAACTTTCTTATTTTACATCCGATTTTGATGAAATTTTCAGTGTTATGCTTGTTGAATTTTTCTCTTTTTATTCAAATCAAGTTTTTGTTGGGTGGACTTGTCCTTTGAATAATACACAAGCACGAGCAGTGTTTCAATGTTTTTTTTTTTTATTGAAGTCGATGATGTCACATGAGATAAATAATCTACAAGATGTACATCAGGCCATTGAGTTTGCCGTGCCTGTTTGGGCATTTAGCATTACCTGCCAACAATCCGCTAGCATTGAGTGGGTTCAGAAGAGGGCTCTGCGTATCATTGCCTGGCCAAATGTCTTGACATACATTGAACTTCTACAAAGTATGAATGTGTCATCTCTTAAAGACAGACGGAGTGAACTTGTTGAAGGATTTGCACGCTGGTTGCTAAAATCGAAACGACATCACCACTTCTTGCCTGAAACCTGTAGGGTTAGAACTGGTCTTTCCCTAAGAAATGCACATCATCTTGAGATTCCTCGGACTAGAACAAAAAGATACCAACAGTCGCTAATCCCCCACTTTGTGCAATTGTTGAACTCTGTAATATAATGTAATTTTATATGCAGCTTTATTTTTTTAGCAACGGTAACACTTTTTGTACTCCCCTTTATTGTTTATCTTTAATCTTAATGATTTTATGTTAGGTTTGTCACCTTTTTATTCCAATGTTCTTTTTTTTTACTTACTTTAGTTCCACCTACATGTAATACGACTATTATTTTTTGTTTCGTTTATTTATTTTACTATAAAGCATATACTGTACCAGTCACATTTCTTTGACTATATACCTATTTGCCTGTTTCGGCCGGAGAACATTGGATTCAGTGCACTGAATTTGCTGTTCTCTGGTTTAGGCAGGTAAACGGGTGGTCAAGGGATTGTGACTGGTGGTGTACTATCTACAGTATATCACATGGTTAATTCCAGACTTCATACCAATCTATTGTAACATCGTATTTATTTCGCTTTAGTTTTATGACTGTCATACAAGGCTCAAACTAATTTGAAATTGCAATTATTCACAACATTGATTTGGTTTATATTTTTATAGGACTTATATATTATTTAATTTGTCTTGCTATTTACATTTTTTTATATACATGTACATATTTTTCTTGTTTTAAATATGATATTTTAAAAGTGTAAATGTTAATTTATATATGTTTTTAATACTCGCAACTTTGCTGATGTGATTTTGACGATGATAGTTTTGCAATGTTATAATTTCAATCAATAATCTTTTTTTGAGATTGTCCAAATTATTTTTTCTGGCTTTATTTGTTGATTATTTGTCAAGCACTAGAATTGTGATATATTTTAATCTTTTAATAATATACATGTACATTTTTACTTTGTAAATATGATATGAGTCTTCGGACTTTTGTCAAGTACCATTTTCACAATAAAACCAGAATTGAAGAGAGAGAGGTAAAGACCAAGTGAAATAAATTCATTGGCGGCGGAAGCCCAAAGAATTAGAGGGGGTCTACCTTAGTGATGGACAAATGTAAGTAAAATAATTTGACAAGCAAAAAAAAAGGTCATCAACCTAAATTTTAGGGGGGGACAAGAGACATTTTAGGGGGGGTCCACCAGAATTTAGGGGAGGGGGATGCAGGAAACAAAATTGACAAGCAAAAAAAAAAATTATCAACTAGAAATTTAGGGGGGATCGTCCCCCCATCTCAATTTTTTTTGGGGACCTGCCCCCCCCCCCCCCGCCGCCTATGAATAAAGATGAACCCGGGGGGGGGCACTTACATTGACGAGTGGATACCATGCGCGACCAAAAAAAACCACATAAAAAGGATGTCTTTAATCTCTAACGTGATAAGGGTGTCAAAACACAAAAATAAGGAAAAAAGGGTATCTATTTCGCTAGGAAAATTACGTGTTTAGGGTCGAATTGTCTGATTTGCGCGAGGTGTAGGAGGTGGGGTCGTACTAAACCAAATTAGGTAAAGCCGACGACCAAAGGACCCGTAATAATAAAACATTCCTGTACTTAATTGTTTAAGGGTTCATTTCATCAGGGAATATTTGCCAAGAGTATCGTTTGTTTCCAATACTTGTTAAGGGTAGGGTTTCACACACCAATACTTGTTAAGGGGTGCATTTTCAGAAAATGGAAATTACGTGTTTAGGGTGCTTTTCGAAACCCCATGGTCGCGCATGGTATCCACTCATAAATGGAAGTGCCCCCCCCCCCCGGGAGATGAACACTGATTCTTTCTTGGAAGTTTGTGGTCTTGAAAAAGACCGTTATTAATTCACGCACAAAGCAATTTTAATTGACATACCTTGTCATGTTCCCTCGGTCTCTTTCAGCGGGAAAATATTGAAGGCGGCATGATTCTTTTTAATACTTACGCTATTTTTCCACCTGCAATAGAATATTAAATTGCATGCAAACTTCGTGTATCACCGTGTCATCTTTATCGTTGCACGCAAATCGTGCATCATCATTTACTATTGTCAACATAAACGTGCTCTATCATCATCATCCTCGTCGCCATCATAATAATCCCGGATAATAATCCATGCCTAACAAGTTAAAATCTAAATCACTCATATTCATCTCAATGTTGTAACTTTAATTATCATTTTATGGCAATTCATTGACGAAATCGTTCTTATATCATTATTGTCACCATTATCATCACACAATTCATCCAAAATAATTTGTATTCACAACCAACCAGCCAATCATCACCACTACCGCTATTTCCCGCAGCAGACCACAGCACACATCGCAAGGTAGGTTTTATTATTTGGCCGATGAGACTTGGAGATGCAAAACAATAGAAAAGATCAAAAGGTAAATATTTTAATTTCATTATCCATGATCGATGACGATGTAAAAATAGAATTTAAAAATGAAGAGCAAGGTGCTGCTAATCTTCCTGGCTCCTGCAAGGAAGATAAAAATGATAACATGTTAAATCAATGTTCCACATAATTTCATAAATAGTAATGACATTCATTACAATTAGATAGGTTGTTAATGTTGTTGACAAAAGTCTTCCAATACATATTGCAAACGTACTATTACACATGCTATAGCCAGGGAGGCCCCAGACCCCCAGACAGAGTCAGGTCGCTTGAGTTGCACGGTCTCTGACTGAGCTCTGCTACGTTAAATATATGGAAACAAATTTAGACCTAAATAGAATTCAATTTGAAAAATAAGTTATCACGAAATGTTTTCTTAGTTAAGTCATGCTTTTTACTATTTCATCCTATAAACGCGCTGTTTTAAGTAACATTACAATGGAAGCGTCATTGTAGTCCCAAACGTACGCATACGTGCTGTTTTGACCACGTATTCAGCGTTCGCGGGCGCCGGGCTCGCGGGACACGGCTTATGACTATGACACGTATAGGCCGCACCCCGACTTTGCTTCTTTTTCTCATAAAAAAATAGTGCTGCCTATATACGCCGGCAAATACATGAATACGGTAGTTCATGATTAAAATGCGCCTCATAAAATGGGCGATACCAAAGACAGTCCTTTCAAAGACCCTCTCGTGCATTCGCCCCCTGAATGGGTATTATTCCATAGTACTTTGCAAGGTTCCTTCGCGAGAGATGTACGCGGATATACGTACAGTACAGCGGCACGTTCGTGCCCGCGGCACGGAGATTTACTTGACGGGGTGCGTCATGGAGACAGTCGATGGTCAGTCAAAATCTAGCACTGGTGCGTCATATTTTTTCGTCCAGGCACAGTCATCGTAAGAAAAGGTCCGTCACAGTCGAGACACACAGGTGCGTCATGGTACATGAAAATCCGACTCACATCTGACAAGTGACGCACCATCCCCGGGGGTCGGGGGGTGCGTCTTACAATTGATAGGTGTATTATATTGATTGAAAGAGGCATAAGAATATGTTTTGGGGGGTGCCTGCCTACCTGGATATACCATTCCTTTTAGAAATTAAACCAGCCCCCCCCCCCCCATCACCTTATTCCTCCTTTCTTTCAAGTTGTTCATCAAAAATGTTATGATGGAATACTTTCCTTTGAAATCTTATCTTTGAAAAATTCTACACTGTATAATTTATTCATTTTGATATTTGATTAAACTGATCATATCCCGGGGGGGGGGGGGGGGGGCACTTACATTGACAAGTGGATACCATGCACGACCAAAAAACATGTAAAAAGGATGTCTTTTTCAAGATAGGGCACATAAGGGTGTCAAACACTGAAATAATTAAAAATGGGTATCTATTTTGCTAGGAAAGTTACTTGTTTAGGGGTTCAATTCAGGGAATACTTGCCAATAGTATCGTTTTGTTTCCAATACTTGTTAAGGATAGGGTTTCACACGCCAATACTTGTTAAAGGGTGCATTTTCAGAATATGGAAAATATGTGTTTAGGGTGCTTTTTGAGATCTCATGGTCCCACATGGTATCCATTCGTCAATGGAAGTGCCCCCCCCCCCCCCCCCGGATCATATCACAGAAATATTTATGATTACATATTTGTTTGTTTATTTGTTTGCTTGTTCTAGGAATACGAGAAGGACTGCAGAAGTATGGATGGATGAATTCAAGGTTCTTTTTTATAATGCTAGACCTTCTGCCAGAGGAAAATTTTATGGAGAGTAGGTATTAATTGTAGGAAATACATGCTTATTAACTACAATTTATTTTTTTAAAACTTAGATGGTCTAGTGAAAAGTGCATTGTAATTATTCTATATCATGTTTCTCACATTGATGAAATTAATACTTAGTTCTTTAAATATTCTGTGAGTGTAAGCTAATTTGTATAGGGTGTAAGTGTATTCAATTATCTTATATTTAAATATAGATTTAAAGACACTTATATTCTCATATAAATTAGCTTACAGTCATTATGTTTAGAGTACTTCTATTATTATCATGATCTTCAACATCTGTTAATTTCCATCAGCATTTTCCCTCTCACGAAGGGTTTCTACCGCCTCTTGCACCATGGTGACATTCACTCGTGATGACTTTGATTAATGTGGAAAATGTGACAAAGAATGGCAACAATGCAATTTTCACCTAAAAAGTCAAGTTTGTTATACGTCTATTCATATGTAGGTTGTAAACAGTGCAAGTCATGAACTGAAATCTTTGCAAATTTCCCCTCCTAATCCAAACTCATGAAAGTATATATTAGGCATATTACAAATAACACTTGAATGGAAATGCTTGCTTCTGTGACCTTTCAAACCGCTATGAAGTCTCCTGCAAGAATAGGATATATAGTCAGAATAGTCGGGCCAGGCTCAGGAAATGCACAGTAGTAAGTAGCTTCCCTCTCATTGAGAAATATATGATTCAATATGAATCATTTCATATTGACCATCGTGTACGGCTGTCCCTTCACACAAGATAGAGGGCAGTATTTCCTTTCGTATGCGTGTTAATTGCAGTGAAAATGTGGATAACATATCAAATTTTTGTTCTGCTTTGAAAGAATTTTTTTCTGTATTTTGCCCTTTAGTTCATATGATTCAACCTCATGTTGCGTTTGTAAGGCCTGTATCATTTACTAATTCTTGGAAGCCCTGGTTGTATTAAATTAATAGAGATTCGCAACAAGGCCACGATATCAATATTTATTTAGTTTTGATAGCAGGCTTGTGAACTGAACCATCTGTTTCAGTTTACATGCTGTTGTCTGGTAGATACTATGCTATGTATTTCAAATTTCTTTATATGTTTACTTTGACTGTTTCATGTCTAAGTATGTTTACACATGGAATAGCTTGTTCAACACTTTGAGCCTTAGCTCTTATTTTACCCCTGTCACAATTTGGCATGAGATGATATTTATACAGCCCATAGAGCTTCAACCAGGCATGTTAGAATTTGATATATCTCTTTGTCTCTACTGCTCAGTAGAACCATATCTCCTTTTCTGTGTCTTCAAATAAAAATAGTGATTGGCATTTATATGTGGGTGCGTCGTGGTCTTGTGGTTCTGACTCTCGCCTTTGAAACAGAAGGTCATGGGTTCAAATCCTGGCCATGGCGTGTTTTCCTTCAGCAAGAAAATTATCCACACTGTGCTGCACTCGACCCGGGTGAGGTGAATGGGTACCCGGCAGGAGTTTTGGATCAATGCCAAGAACTGATACTGATAGAAAAGAGTAGACTTCAGTTTAGAATTGAAAATTGATTATCTTAAATTATGCTTGAGCAAAATTGAATGAATGTTCAGGAAATCATTATTGCAATGTTGATAGCACACTCCATGTTGACTTCAGTTGATTTGATTAAATAGGACAACAGAGTTAACAGGTAACTGACATGATTTGTAATATGAACAACATCAATTCTTACCTATATTAACTAGAGAAAATCATATCGGGGCATTCAGCTAGAGTGCTTAAAGACTACATCTGAAATATGATATATTCATACATAATTGAGATTTTACAACAACAAAATCTAAGGTAAAAGATAATAATAATGAAAATAATAGCACTCAGTTTTGATATAAACACAATTACAATCAAGTCTCATAGGGCTCAAGATATGTTTCTTCAGCTTTGTTTTGATGATATTGGACCTTGTGTTGTTATGATATGACATTGTTTTCCTTTTTTATAGCGTGAGCGAGAGGAAGGAGTTACGGAAACAGCTGAAATGCCAATCATTCAAGTGGTATCTAACCAACGTATATCCTGAGCTCAAGTGAGTGTTTTGATTGAGGGCCCTGGGATTACAATGTTTAGTCTACCAGGGTAGTCCTGACCTCTGGCAGATCCAGGGGGGGAGCAAAGCCGGCCCCTGCCAGCCCCCCCCCTTGAGAGGACAATTTTAATTTGTAATGTAAAAAGATGTCGTGAAAACAGAACTGTGTCCCCCCCCCCCCTTTGAAAGTGATGACCTTTTTTTTTTCTTCTTTTTTTTTGCTTGTCAAATTTTTCCTCTGGAAAATGTGCCCCCTCCTTCTTTTGGAAAATCCTGGATCCTTCCCTAGTCCCGACTATGCCTCCAATATCCCATCTTTGATGATGATATGGTTACTCGGTCATGTTTCATAGAGACTCAATGTACTAATCAATTCACAGTTCCTTTAAAAAGTTCACTGTCGGCCAATCAAATTGAATGATTTTAAGAGTTTAAAGAGGTTATTGCAAGTTTGTTATTATAACATGTATTATGACATTGGCCCTTAATTTTTTTTTTAAGGTGAATAGGATTCTTGCTTTATAAGGAGTTATATCATACTTTGTTTCTCTCTCTCTTTTTGTGTCTCTTGTTTGTCTGTCTCTTTCTCTCTCTCTCTCTCTTTCTTGTAAATTACTTGAAATGGGAAAAAATTATTTCCAATAAAAGAATAAATCTTGATTCTACATTTACATATTCAAATTCACTTATTCACACACGGTAAAAAACAGCAACAGTAGTATATACATTGCATATACATGTAATATAATATGACAATTGACCGATACATAGATTAAGCAATAATGATAAATAAAAGATACAGGGAAAAATAAAAATGCAGTGGAATAAACCAGAATCCTGTAAAGCTTGTGAACGTGATATATAGCAATGAATTGCTGCTCAGCAATATTGAATTTAACATTGAAAGATTCATATTGTTTGCACGTGGGTATGTGCTCAGAGAAAATAGATGAATTATAATGTAATACCCGCCTGTAATATGTATTGCATGCATGAAATAAGTGTGAATTGTTATTACTGTATGGTTATCATCCTGTATTTCCTTTCATCTGTTTAATGGGTTATATACCCTTAGGGGCAATCATCATATTTTAAAAAAAATTGTTGGTTTTAACCTGGGAGAGAGAGATCAATTTGCATTCCTCATTCTCTCGACAAGAGGAAAAAAATGATAATCCGCTAGAAATAGAATAAAAGGAATACATAGATACAGAGGGTCTGCAAAATGATTTGATGCACATGTATATGTGACAGAACCCGATATAGCATTGATATCGTCCTTGTCATCCTTGCTTATGATACAAGTTAGCTATTAGGTGTTTATAATTCCCCAGTACATAAGGGTTTCAATTGAGAAAACATTGAAGCACTCATGCAATGATATTTAAAGGCCACCGCACAACTTACGATTGTTCGCGCTCCAATTTGGAACAAATCGCATTTTGCTCATTTTCTGAAAATGTGAATGAAACATATAATTTTATTTGAGGTTAAAATTAATTGAAAGAATACTAATATAACCATTTTTAAAGACTGCAAGCCTTTAATTTGGAGTAAAGGTCAATTTAGTTTTAAATCGTAGCCAATCGTACAACTGCTATGACGTACTAGATACTAAATTTGATTTTATTCTGAGAAGGATGATAGCACAGTCACAGATTTTAACATGGGTATTCGTACGATGATTTTGAACATTACACAGTAAGATATTCCAAATCTCGATATTAGCATCAAATTCTACTACGTTTTATTCCAAAATTGAGTCACAGGTGTTCGGTCGCTCTAATGCATATGGTAGCTTCCTTTCCCCTGTTACTGTTAAGGTTGTTTTAAAGCACATTTGGAATCCCATACAATATGTTCTATTTCCTGGAGGGAGGGGTATTGGACAAAAAAAATCATCAAAAAAATCCTTTGAATATAAGATTATTTTACTTCACATTTATGACGTGTCTTTCACCTTAATAAAAAAAAATACACATATGAAGCATTTCAAATATTTTAATAGCATGTAGCATTATTCTCTCTCTCTCTTTCTCTCTCATGGGAGAAGTGTAAGTTCATCAAAAACATTTTGTCACTGCCACCCCTGCCAAAGTATTTGACATTAATATTATACAACTCTTTTTCCATTTTCCCTGTGCTAAATATAAAAGGGCTTAGTATTCAATGTCAATGTTTTAACACATCTTTCCATTACATCCTTTGCTTGATATAGGGGCCAGCATTCAGTTATAAAAGTATAACGTATATTTTCATATTCCATCTGCTTGGTATAAAAGGGTTTGATATTCAATAGTAATCACTCCTTTCCATATTCCCTTTTGTTAGATATAAAAGAGTTTAGTATTCAATGTTAATGTTATAATACAACTTTCCATATTCTCCCATTCTAATGTAAAGGGATTGTTATTCAGTGGTAATATATCACAACTACCAATATTCCCTGCTAGATTTTTTTTGCCTCTTAGAGGATTTATTCACATCCAAATCAGGGGTTACACAGTAAATCACATTCAAATCAAAGGTTACACAATTAATCATAAATCATGAAACATGAAGTATTATTACAATAATTACAAAATCATATCTATGTTACATAGATTCTTCTTACACGAATTAGGCAGTTCTTCTTTTTCTTTGGTCTTTTTACTAGCAATGCTAGATATGAAAGTGGTTAATATTCAATGGTAATATCATTACCCACCTTTCTATATCACCCTTCGGTGGACATGAAAAGATATAACATTCATTGGTAATGTTATTACACACCTTTTCACACTCCATCTGCTAGATAAAATAAAGGGCTTAGTACATCACCCTTTCAAATTCCTCTCTGCTAGATGTGAAAGGGGTTAATAGTCAATGGTAAAATTATTACACACCTTTTCATATAGCCCTCCGGTTGATATGAAAAGATTTACTATTTATTGGCAATTGCACACCTTTTTTACACTCCCATATGCTAGGTAAAATAAAGAGCTTAGTGCGTCACGTTTTCAAATTGCCCTCTGCTAGATGTGAAAGGGGTTAATATTCAATGCTAATATTATAACACAACTTTTCATATCGCCCTCTGGTGGATATGAAAAGATTTACTATTCACTGGTAATATTATTACACACCTTTTCATATTACCCTCTGGTGGATATGAAAAGATTTACTATTCATTGGTAATTGCACACCTTTTCACACTCCCATATGCTAGATTGAAAAGGATTTAGTATTCAATACTTATATTGTAATACACTTCTTCATATTCAATTCATTTATTTTCTCTTTCAATCCTTTTACATTTACAATGACAGTTCAATATACATATTTACAAAACAATAATACTATGAAATCGAAAGAGAAGGAGACCAACTAAAAAGCAGAGCTTGTAGGGTGAAGGCCCCCTTTAATAAGTACATTTGATGAATCAAAAATAAGATGAAATAAAGAAATTAACAAAATATATATAATGACTAAAAAATAAACAAATGAAAATAAATAAATAATAATAATATTCCTTTTTGCTAGATATGAAAGGGGTTGGTATTCAATGGGTTTAGGTGGTCGTCCCTTCATCCATCCTTCCTAGAATGAGGTTAGCCATCGTTGTTGTTTTAAGTGGTCAACGTCATGGTCTCTGCTTTCTGAAGGAGCCCTCATTTGCATTTTGTGGTCGAGCTTTCTCCGCGTAGGGATGATTTCCCTGGATAGACGGCTTACTCCACACCGGGACTCTACGGTACATCTTAAAAGCATGCCATCAATGAAATAATGCTTCGGGCTACTTTTAACGGTTCATCAAAGGATGGATGCGGATGAGGTGATAGAAAAGGGATAAAACTGTTCACCCGTCATGTGCCCCCGTTTGACACAAAGACAGTCACTGAAATGTACATTAACAGATAGATCTCTCTCTTTGCTTCACTTTTAGTCATTTAAAATATCAAGGTGATTATTAATGGCAGGTGAAAATTTGTCAGGTTCCTCTCTTTCTCTATCTCTCTATATTTGTTTTGTTTTTGTTTTGTTTCTTTTTGCTTTTCATATTATCGTCCCTTTTTTTTCTCTCCTGCACTATTTCTAGCTCTTCTCTCTTCCTCTCTTTCGTTCTCATTATACTCATACTATCCTCAAATATTGTCTTTTAGAGAGGTAAGTTTAAGGTTACATAACATTTGTCTTGAAGAAGAATGTTATGTGCAGCTAAATTTTTCTTCCTATTACCTTAATACCCTGTCTCCCTCTTGTAATCTTCATAGCTCTCCCCCCCCCCTTCTCTTTCTCTCTGTCTTCCAATCGCTTTTGCCTATCTAAGCACAAAGGGTGTAAGCATTAAGTGTCCTGACATTTGTCTTGAAGAAACTTATACCATGCAGCTTTCACTGTTAGCAAATATCTAATAGAGAAAAATTATTAGATATGGGTTGATATCCATTCTTTTAATCATAGAATTTTTTCTATCCATCTGAAATATTGTTAAGTTTTCTTTCAAGCATGAACTCTCATTACACTATTCAATGCCATGACACAGCTAGGCTTCTTTGTTTAATACGTCACATTTACCAAATTCCAAATGTTTGGCTTTTTTTCATCAGCTTCAACCCCAGAAAAAAGTTGATTTGAATCAACAGAGAAAAATAAAAAACAAGAATAACGCTGAAAATTTCATCAAAATTGGATGTAAAATATAAAGAAAGTTATGACATTTTGAAGTTTTGCTTATTTTTTCACAAAACAGTTAAATGCACAACAAATGAGAGAATTGATGATGTCACTCACTATTTCTTTTGTTTTTTATTTTTTGAATTATATTATATTTCAATTTTTACGAATTTGACGAATAGGACCTCCTTGCCTGAACCACAAAATGTTAAAATAATGGAATTCCACATGTTCTAGGAGAAATAAAACCTTGTTTCTCATGACAATAAGGAAAAAAATTGAATTTCGTATTTCATATCATAAAATACAAAATAAATAGTGAGTGGGTGATGTCATCAGTCCCCTCATTTGCATACTGACCAGGGTGTGCATATAACTGTTTTGTGAAATTAAGTGAAACTTTAAAAATGTCATAATTTTCTTATTTTACATCCGATTTTGATGAAATTTTCAGTGTTATGCTTGTTTGATTTTTCTCTTTTCATTCAAATCAACTTTTTGTTGGAGTGGACTTGTCCTTTAATGCATAAGTTCAGATCTTATCCTGATGATGATGATGGTGGTGATGATGATGATGATAATGATGATGATGATCCACAGCATTTATATTGCTCCATATTTCTGTTCAAAACATTCCTAGGCCCAGGCTCATCCTTCAAGAAATTAGTGGATTGACTGTTGATGGTAAAGAAAGACCCACAAGCATTTTCCTTCAATTGCTGATAAATTGTGAAGCTCTAACTTTTACATACATCACAGAAATATTCTTATCTTGGATGTTACATGTAAAAAGGTTGAACATTAATAATAATGATAATAATTGCCAATTTTTATATAGCGCTTTTCCCACAATGGCTCAAAGCATGTTACAGCATATTTTTACCCTGGTCATTGGATTCATTTCAATCCCGCATGACAATTGCACGATTTCCACTCCCCGGGGAGCATTCCATTCCCGAACATTGTGCATTGTGGGATAAATATCGTTGGCTAATTCATAAATGGTTAATAATAAGTATGATCACTGTGTTTAACTCTGCGATTAAGTATTACACTTTTTGTTTTGATAAATTCCAAAATTAAGTAAGGAGTATAAACAAACACTTGTAGCTTAAATGGTATGTGAAAAAAATCAAGACACCTGAAAAAATCAATCCCCTTACTACCGACACTGTATAGTGTCATTGTAAGTCACTGAAAGTCATTGTAGCTTGTCGAGTGCTGTGTGCGCCTCACCAGCGACTGACTGGAATACTCCCCAGGGAGTGGAGGATGTGCACACATTGTGTGTGGGAATGGCAGATTGAATCCCATGACCGGGGTAATAATATATCTGTAAAGCGGTTAGACACATCGTTCCGATGTATTAAGCGCTATATAAAAGCGGATTATTATTATAGTCTTTTTGATGGCTAAGCGGTCTCGGTTACTAACAATCACTTTCTTTCTCGTCTCATCTCTCTGTGTAGGATTCCTGGTCCTAATGAGTTAGTATATGGTCAGATCAAACAAGGTAATACCTGTTTGGATTCTTCGCCCCATCCGACTGGCTCGGCATGGCCTCCTGTCATGGCTCGATGCTCAAAGAAACAAAAACGTCAGGTAAGTTTTCAAGAATTACTCAATGCGAGCATTTCATCAGCATTTTTCATCCGGACAAGTCGTCGGATCTGACAACTTTCCTCGACTATGGCTGGGAAGCCACGGTTCCTATGGTAACTGTCGGATGAAACACACTTTGTCGGAAAAAAAATCAAATGGGTCCTTTCATGAAATGCTTTCTTGGTCAACAAGCAGTTGGTCTACTTTTCATGCCACATGGGTTAGACCCAAATGGTCTTCTATCACTTTGGTCTACATTACAATTGATCTCATACCCGCTTAGTTGAGTTCTCATTTAGTCTAATTCCAAGTTGGTCTAATGTTCACTTTGTCTATTTTTTATGTTTAAAGTTGTTCAAATTAAAATTTAGTTAAACTTAGTTTCATCTAACCTTTTATATATATATATATATATATATATATATATATATATATATATATATATAGTTAGACCACATGGAATAGTAGTTGAAAGTCTAAATGGAAATGGGTTAATTGGCAGTTAGACCAATTTGGAATTAATCTTTTAAAACACTATCTAGCAAATTATCTCATAAATGGTGACTTGAGTAGTTTTCCTGGCTTTACCATGGTTACTTGGCTTTCAGATGCAGCCTTTCTCAAAAGAAAATGATTACAAACACTTTTAATAGGCAATGGAGTATCTTTGCAATATTACTCATTTCCTTTCTCCATTAGCTCCATGATTGGAGTTGTATAGATCGATATTGCACTGTCAACATATTATATCTTCAGGGCTAGCTTGATGTCGTCCATTGTGAATACGAGAAGTATCAATAAGGGTGATTAATAACACAGCCCTAACACGACAGACTTACATGTACAGTATGTAAGGTAAAAGGACTTTCCCTGATTGCCATAATATGTTTGTTACCATGGCAGCGCAGTACCCAGCACATTACAAAAATTGTGTTTCACATCTTCATTCCCAGACAGACGAAGGAAACTTGTTCAAAAAAGTCTGTGTCACTTCTTTTTGCATGAATCCTGCTTTAAAGGTCAAGTCCACCTCAGAAAAATGTTTATTTGAATCAATAGGGAAAAATCAGACAAGCACAATGCTGAAAATTTCATCAAAATCGGATGTAAAAAAGGAAAGTTATGACATTCCAAAGTTTCGCTTATTTTTAACAAAATAGTTATATGAACGAGCCAGTTACATCCAAATGAGAGAGTCGATGATGTCACTCACTCACTATTTCTTTTGTTTTTTATTGTTTGAATTATAAAATATTTCAATTTTTACGAATTTGATGATTAGGACCCCCTGGCCTGAAGCACAAAATGTTAAAATAATGGAATTCCACGTGTTCAGGGAGGAATGAAACTTCATTTCACATGACAATGACGAGAATATTAAAATATTCATATTTCATATAATAAAATACAAAAGAAATAGTGAGTGATGTCATCAGTTCCCTCATTTGCATACCTATCGAGATGTGCATATAACTGTTTTGTGAAATGAAGCGAAACTTTAAAGTGTCATAACTTATTTTACATCCGATTTTGATGAAATTTTCAGTCTTATGCTTGTTGAATTTTTTTCTTTTTATTCAAATCAAGTTTTTGTTGGGGTGGACTTGTCCTTTAAAGATGATTTTTGATTGCAGCTTTCCTACAGTTATTTCATCTATTGTCACCGTTGTCACTGTGATGATTGGTAATGAAAAGCTGCTCTCAGGATTACGGTGAGAGAGACACTGCTCTGACTTTGAACAAGATGCCTAATATGTATGCCAAGTCTCATGGGGCACTGGATAAAAATTGAGGGAGTAGCTCATTCTGCAAGATTTGCAACCACCTGACCATTGGACCAACTACCCGTACACTATGTATATGTATATACATGTATTCCCCTTCAAACTCGTTCAAACTCTTTTTTTTAATAAGACCATTGGTAGAAATTTAGTTAAAATACTGTATTTATAAATAGTTAAATATACAGTGACAGCAACAAGGTAAAATACTCCATCCAGGCCCTGTTACATAAAAAATATAATCGATTGTATAATTAAGCCTATGACAAACTGTGTTCAAAATGTTTTGATCAGTTGTGAATATCAGTTATCTTAATGTTAAATCCATTCATTGTAAAATTAGTTTATTGCTTGCAACAAAATTAAAGTCAATGCACCTCTCCCATTAGTACTTTAGTGTTTGTGAAGATTCATCTTTCTAAAACTTGACCCCCCCCCCCGGAGAAATTTGTCTTTTTCTTCATCTTATGATGATATGAATGTGTGTTGAGCCAAAGTCTGCAGGCCTGATTGAATTTGCTTTTTATTTCACTTTCATGAAAAACTACACTGAAAATGTAATGATGATGCAGTACTGATTTAATATTTGGAATTGAAAAAAAAAATAATAAAGAGGGTGACATTTCTTTTAGAACACAAAACCTGAAATATTTACTCAATTGTGAATGTGAGGTCAGGAGACAGGACCAATGATGATGATTTGAAATAATTTTCTAAAAAGTTGTCTTCATATTTCTTCCGTCTTTATTTCCAGTCGTGGATAATAACAAAAGATGACACAGTCGAACAGGATTCTATGTGCTTGACTGTCACCTCAACTCATGAAGACTCGCGGGTTTATATCTCTAGCTGCATTCCAAATGATATCAAACAGGTGAGAGATCATTGTCCCATCTATTTATTTCCATGTTGTTACCTTTGTTTCATATTTTGGAGTGGTTGAGAGGAGGGAATGGGTATTGGAAAAATGAAAATTGATTGAACACAGATGCAGCAATTTCATTTGAAGTGTAATAATAATGATAATAAATTTACATAGAGTTATGTAGTTCTTTATCCATATTAATTACATGCTCAAGATGCATGTCGATAAAAAAATACATCAAAAGTTCGAATTTTATCAATGAATGAATAAACTTATGCCTGTCAAAGAGCACGCTTATACTAATCAGGGGTTTGTTCAAATCTTACACTGCAGAGTTAAGCAACAAATCTATAGAGCTGTTTAAGAAAAAAAAATCATTGATAGATGAGATGAGGTGTAAAAAAAAATGTTGTAGATGCTAACCATATTTATGTTGCTTGGCTACAAAATAGTTTTTTGCAAAATGAAAGGATTCTTGACATTGTAAGGATATTTTTATATCATGAGTTTGTTCCTTTAACTTTAATATGTACTTGTAAACATTAGTGGGGCTATTTGTTTGCCTGAACTTTAAGAATGTTGTTGGTATTTGTTGCACTTATTTCAGCAGCAGATTTAAATAACTAATGTTTCCTCTTTATTTTTTTTTAAATCATTCTAGAAATGGACGAGAATGGAAAACTGTCTACAGCATACTCTAAGCAAATTGTGTCTTGATAATCAAATACCACAGAAAGGTCTTATAGTCAAACAGTGTAACGAAGACTCAAAAACGCAATCCTGGTTTATACTACCATCTTCCACCCTTAATAGAGATGAACACTCGCTAAGGTGACCCTAGTGGAACAAGGTCATATGTCTGATCAGGGAGGTATTACAGGACTAGCAATTTCATGGATGGGGAAAAAATGTTATTTTTATATTTCATTATGATATATCACCTGTATTGTGCATTATACTTTATGCATATACACATAGTTTGTCAGATTATAACATGTTGAATATCGAATTAATGTGCCAAAATTAGAAATAAGTATGTATATTTCAGCCTGCATTCATACAAGTTTCTGGTGCTTATGATGGTTCACCGCTGATGTAGACATTGTTTATATTTTCTTTTGTTGTTTTATATTATTTGTAAATGAATTGTGTGTCCTATTTGTTATATACTTTATTTTTTGTATTGTTTTGTATGTACTTTATTTTTTGTATTGTTTTGTATGTATAGATCTAATATATTAGCAGTAGACTGCTAGCTAGTACCCTTACATTGGACCGGGGCTGAAATAAAACAACTCGACCTTTAAAAACAAAATGTCAGATGTATCAGATATTGCTGGTTCTTTAAACCCCTTCTGTTTTTTTCCACAACTTTACTTTGTATCAATTTTTTTTCTTTTAAGTAGAAAAGATAAGTTTTAAACATTTCAATTGCCAGTCAGTTTTCTTTGATGGTATTCTTTGTATGGTTTTACATTTTATTTGAAAATGCTATAAATGTAGGATTTTACATTAGCTAAGAAATATGGTTATGATAACAGTATCACATGATTTTTACTGCATAGCATGTTTAGGTCAATATTCTTTGCCGTTATGGAATTAGGCATTGCTTGCCAATATTTTTTGCATGTGACTCAATTCACATCTCGACTGCATTTCAAGAAGTGAGCGAAAATAGCAGCTCATAGACGTACAATAATAGTTTTTCCTGTATGAAGAGGCTACAAAGTATCTTGACAATTATGCTTCACAGACAGGAATAGGAGTTGTGCTTTTACTTGATTTTTTTTTGTTCATTCTTAGGAATTGGAATTTTATTCTTTTAGAAGAAATGTAGAGCATAGCAAGTGGTCATTAGAAAATGTAGAGGTAATTTTCTAATCAGCTATATCTCCCTGATCAGATTTTTATATATGTATATTTGAATGAGTATCTCAGGACAAAAGAGGTTTATTGTAAAAAAAAAAGTGGTTAATTCACTAACAGGGTTACACTGGGGTGAACAAAATAAATAGTAGTATGATCCTCTGCTCTCTGAGGCATGTAACATGAAATTCAAATCCCAATTTCATCAAAATAATATTGTTTCAGCCAAGAGGTTTCTTTTATTTTTTTTTTAAATGACCAGGTTAAAGAAATATTTAATTATAAAGGACTGGAATCTGGAATATTGATTCCTTCTTCCATTAAAAATAGTTTTAGATCATTCTTAATCCTGCTATTCCACTGTATGTACAGAATAAGAGAAGTTTGGATTTTAAAAAACTTCCGGAATGTCAGAATTAAAGATATTTGATGCAAATTATTCACACACCCAATTGTGATTACATCTTATATTTCATGTAATATAATTCATAATTTCATTGCAATTCATAAGTAATCCAAAACTCTAAAGATAAATCATTGAAGATAATGAAGCTTGAAACGAGAAGTTTACACTGACCAGATGCTCAGGTGGATTTGATAATAAGCAGAAATCAGAGAAATTTTTTTTGAAAGGTTGCGGAAAATCCATTGAATTATAAGAGTTATAAATTGTCAAAAGGTTTGATTCTGTGAAGTCATTTATATGAGCAGCTGCTGAATTTATTGTGTAATATAAATTCATTAATGCATACACCTTTTTGATTGTTCACGATGGCAGAGCATTTTATCACAGTAATTTTGTATTCAAGAATGTGTCTGATAAATGCTCTGGAAAAAAATTGATACATTGAGAAAACAAAAATTATGGGATTTTTATCACAAGAAGAGGAAGTTGCTCACATGAAATGTCATAAACTCTTTCGGTCTCTGATGGACTTTTACCGAAGATTAATGTTGTTTTTCTGCTTATATCCAAACATATGTAATGTCAGGGTGAATTTTCCCTTTAAAACATCAACAATGTATGTAATAATAACTTCACAGATTGTATCCTATCTCGTGTGATTCATTCATGCTTGCCTACTTGCAACGTATGCACTATATGTATTCTATATTAATTTGTTCTTCCTGTTAGGATTTCTTGCATACCATATTGTGTACATTTATTTGTTGGTAAAATATATATTATAAACGCTTGGCTAATATTACCAGGTTTTAATTAAATGGCAAGTGCATCAGCTGCCGTTGTATAATTTATTAAATTGAATTGATTTATCACTAAATCTTTTAAATAAACATATTTATATATCATAGCAGTTTACAGGGATTTTAATGAATAATTATTGTGTTTGGTATCCCCTTTGTATTAACTTTGTGAATGAAAATTTCCATATCCACCATATTTATATCAAGCACAAAGAAAACAGTTGATTCTAACTAACAATTATTACAGGTCAGTATATTCAGGGAATTATCAACCAGTGCTTGAACATTTTAACTGGCAATTTGACTACAGTAAATAGTACTGCACAGTTTTCATTTTACGTTGTAAATTTGTTGTATTATGTAGTTAGTTTCAATACCCAGGATATGGAATAAAACTTACCATTTTTAAATATATAAACATTGAAATTAGACAAAAGTGCAAGTTGATGATAATACGCCTTAAGGAGACAAGTTTCACGAGTTGCTCTAGGAGCAGAATGAATATTAATATATGTTGGATTGTATATAGAATGGACACTTTGAGTGCAAATTATTTTAAACAACAGTGCCATTGGTTTATATGTCTTCCGTAAGTTGATGATAAACTTAGTTAATATATGTGTACTTTGATATCAGTATCGACAATAATCAAATCTTGCCTGTAATTGTCACAAGACTGAATATCTGAAGGGTTTATTTACAGGATTGCTGAAACCTTTGATTGTTTTAAAGAAATGAATTTTATCCTCCATATCGAGAATTAAGATTTGTTCTAATAAAGGTTATTTATTTATAGAATGAATGATATTTGTAATTTCTATGTTACTGAAAGGGTACAGAAGGACATTTTTTGACCGGGGTCAACGTAAGCATTTCATATGAAGGGTAGTGATCATTATACCTTACACATTTTGAAACTGACTTGTGTATTGTAGGAATATCTAATATTTTTGTGCAATTACATTCTTTGGAAGAAATAGAAAAATAATACAGATATCTGATTAAAAAATCATTTATTTAATGTATTTCATTGACATTAAATATAACATGGAATGTACTTAAAAAACTGATGTCATTGTCTCTTTTTTTTCGTCAAAAAGTAAAGTTTACAATGTTGCATATTTAAATGATTATGTGACAATAATAATATAGGATATTTATATTGCGCACATTTCCACCTTGTTAGGTGCTCAAGGCGCTCCTATATTACCCGGCTAAGCTAGGCGTTCATAGCGCACACAGCTTCTTAAGGAATACTTCCTACCAGTACCCATTTACCTCACCTGGGTCGAGTGCAGCACATCGTGCATCAGTTTCTTGCTGAAGGAAATTACGCCATGGCTGGGATTCGAACTCACGACCCTGTTTCAAAGTCCGAAGACTAATCCACTGGGCCACAACGCTCCACTAAATAAATGAATGATTATGTGACAATGGAATATGTTACGTGCATCATTTTAAAAACATTACTTTACTCAATAACTTGCTGCAATTCCCTTGTAACATTATCATTTCAGGTGGGTTGTAACCATTTTTTGGAGACAAGATATAAACATATTTCACAAAGAATTCAGTCTAATGTAATATAACGTAATCTGAACGAGCACGATGTGACCAATGTGGTGAAGCATTATATACTACGATATTTGTGACCCCCCCCTGGGCAGTAAAGTTGTTCGAACCGTTTAAAAGAAAACTGTATCTTGTGTCGCAGTGTGCTTAGTCATAATTACTGTTCACAAAAAAAATCTACACATTGCCAAATGCTTTGATTTGAGATTGTGGCAAATTCTCTGCTATTTTGCCCATTAACAAATTATTCAATATCCAAAGGCTTTCATGAATGAATGGGGGGATGTGATATTACACCAGGGGGCCGTTTCATAAAGCTGTTCAATAGTTAAGAGCGACTTTAAGAAGATCCTTTCTCTTGGTAAATGATATTCACTATCAAATATTCATTGGCGATTTAAGCGCGTAAGAAAGGATCACCAGTCGTTCTTAAAGTCGCTCTTCACTTACGAATAGCTTTATGAAACACCCACCAGCTCAGATATTTAAATAATTTGAAAAAAAGGAAAAGAAAATAAGAGTGATATATACCATCATTAACAAACAGTGTAATATTTTACCTGGTGTCTGGATAAACATCTTTTGGCAAGTCTTATACAAGTTTTGATACACCAAAGTCTGATATACCATACAATAAACCAATTTCATATTCTGCTTCTTTAGGTCAAGAAACTCATAGTATCAAAACAATGATACATTAAGTGAAAAATGCTTTAATATGCTTTAATAAAATATCTGACTACATGAATTGAACTTGTTCAATCTTTATTCTCTAAAGCATCATTACTTTAGTGAACCAACGCTCGATGAAACTTACAAGCAATAAACGTCCATCTTGCTTTTCTAATTTCTGGGCACCATTTATTAAAAATGTATTGAGAATTGTTTTCTCCACAGCTGTACATATGTATAAATGTATACATATCTATAAAAACAAATGTATAAACATTGAACACAAAATTAGAAAAATTAAATATTGACATCTTGCTACCCAATTGAGGGTAATGTGACGCTTCACGAAAAAGGGAAATTTTACATATACATGAATACCTCATCTCTTTCTCTTCTACAATAAATTTTCAAGAATATTACTTTTGAAAAATTTCTGACACATTCTAAAAGTTCATTGTATGTAAATGGGCAGTGACAAGATTATTACACAAGTTTGTTTGTTGAATGTTACACCTAAACATTACTCTGCAATATTTCATATGAAACGCAAATGAAAATTTAAATTTCAAAGGATTGTTGTCTCAAAGTCGATTGCACCTGATGCTAAAGCATTCGTCGCAGTATTCAAGAGGTATTTCAACTAAAAAAAATACTGGTAATAATTATTACACAAATTTGCATACCTGGGAGCATTTCATCAACATTTTTCGTTTGACAAGTTATCAGATCTGACAACTTTCTTAGATTTTGATTGGCTGAGAAGCACTGTTACCATAGTAACTGTCAGATGAAACCGGAATTGTCAAAAAAACATCTGACAAGTCCTTTCATAAAACGCACAGTGCATACTTTGTAAAAGATAAATTAAAAAACATACAACATATATGAGGTGCCAATTATATATTATGGCAAATCACACATCACTATTTACTCACTCATTACGATGTACTAAGTACAAACCTGCTATATGATAATAAAACAATCAACAAAATTTGATTCTTTGCTTCCTTCAATTTTTTTTCTGTTCAGTACTGGACAATACATGCATATACGAAAATGAATCTGAATATCATGTTTGTCAACTTGCTTGTATTGTTTTTGTATTTCATGGCTAAACAATAAAATTGAATTGAATCATTTTGGCTTAGGTGATCAAGCAGCAGTGATAGAGAAATTGTAAAAATGTAAGTATTCAGCATGGCATCAATCATTAAAAAGCTCTTTACCCAAACAGTTCCTTCATATCGATTAACAGAGCAGTTCAACATAAAATCTGTCAATGATATAATTTTCATAGATTTTTCAATAACATTTTCAGTTCAGATAAGTTCAAATTATTGTTGTTTCTTAATTTACTAAACAATATATACACAAATTACAAATTAATAATGAAAAGGAAAATAACCTCCCCCCCAAAAAAAAAAAATATATATATATACACATTTTAATGTATCATAGAGTAGTTCCAAGTAAAGGAAATCATTTGAATATTTTTTTATAAAACCTGGTACTAAGATTCTCCAAGGAGGGTATTTCATACACCTATTCATAAAGAGAGGCAGGACACCATAAAAACATTACATATAACTGCAATATGTGCTCATGTCACTGTAGATTCCCAAATTGATTGCTGTTCCAATAAATACCTTCTTTTTTAGCCTGAAGTATAAATATGCATAGTTGATGCTACAAAATATTGATCCTCAACCTTCTTAAGTTGTGCTAATATTCTTATACTATTAAAATTGTTGAATGCCCCAACTGTCAGTTTGTTAACTTGATATTTTATAATTTTGTACAAAGTAAAACACATAAAAGTAAATATTTCTAATTATTTTTTTAAAGTAATCATTACTTTATTATTAATTTGAAGAACCCAAACATGAGCAAAAGTAGTTTCCTGACTTATCAACAAAGAAATAAAAAATATAACAACCTTTCTTCATATAATTTCGATTCAGATGAGGCAAAAATAACAATTTACCCAGAAAATGAGCAGTAATATATGAATCAATATCTGCATATTTAAAATCTTAGCTAATGGATTTAAAATGATTTAGCTTAATATATTCCAGTAGTTCTTATGATTGAGCATAACTTTACAAAAGGGTTAATGACACAACACCCCCTGCCCCCCCCCCATCATATCCCTATAGCTATCATGAAAGACACATTAGATTCACAGAAGATGATAATCTGCTTACAATGAAATATAAACTTTGCTGAAAATACTACATTTTAGTCTGAAATACAAATGTATAAGCCCTTGGCTAATAAATGGTATAAAAGGTCGACTGCTTAGCAGGTGTGGAAATTGTTTCCCAAATTATTTCTAAAAATGCATGAAATAAACATATTTCAAAAATAAACTTAAAGCTGTATGAAGCCCTGAATATTACGAGGAATCAACTCACATTTGGGTTCATAGACCTTATAGCCCAGAGAATCTTCCCATAGAGTTAATAAATGAAGCCCATGGTTCACTATACAGAGCGTATAAAAAAACGGGACAGATTTGAAAAGTCTATAAAATTTTTGTTTCAAATTATGATCTATATTTTGGTGTCAATACATGCTCTGGAGTCTTATCCTTCAAATGCCATTAAAATAATTTAGTTTCGTTCATGCTTGAGCGAACACGGAATGTTTTTGTCCGGGTAAAAAAGGATGCTTGCGCCAAAATGGCATAAAATGATAAATATGGTGGTCGGACTTCTTGCAAATCAGAAGGCTTCCTCTTAACCTTTTCATTATCTTTGCCATAATTTTCTAATTATGGCAAATTCATTTCCAAATCTACTTATTTGCTTGAATAGTTCTGTTGTTCCTTTTTAATCTGTTCTCTTTTAGCTTTGAATATTCCTTTAGGCAAGAACATTTTTTTTTAAACCAAAGTATGGGAGAGCGTGTTTTTTGGGTTTCAAATCCTTTCATTATGTGCTACAAAGGTTATGGTGCCTTTGAGCAGTGGCAAACTGAGGGTGGGGGCTCGGGGTGCTCCCCCCAATGAAAAATTATTACCAAGGAAAAAAAAGGGGAAAGGAAAATAACAGAAAACATAGAAAGTGAAGTATGATATCATTTTCTGAATATTATGTCAAAATCACAAGATTTGATATTTTAATAAAAATGTGGAAATATTTGCTTGCTCGCTTCACAACTTTTTAATACATTTTACCCAATCTGCTGTATCTTGCTCCTTCAAAATTGACTCAATACACCATTGCCATTGAAAGACATGAATCCTTTCCTGTTTGTCCTGTCAAGCACATAATTAAACTTGGTGAAGGATTCAATAACCCCTTGCAAATAGGATTCATGTTTTTATAGGTACCATAGCATAATTTATTAAATAATCAAATCAAATAATTATTAAAGGTATCATAACATATTTTGTTTCACATAATAAAAGGATTTGAATAATTACAAATTTTCCCAATTAACAATGCAAATCTTCTTACTTGGGTTGACAAAAAGTCTCTTCTTTTCTTACTTATGAAGGAAAATTCAAGCAGGTTGAATTCGCAAAGTTAGGCCAGTGATGCCAATTTGCTTTTGATCATATTTCAGTGTGTACAGGGCAAATTAGCAGGGACTTTGAAATATATGTTAATATGCCAGTAATTTATTTTGATCATTTGAAAGATCTAAAATCACTGTTAGTTTGTTGTTATGGCAGTACAATTTCTTTGAGGTCACAATTATCTTGTAAGAGCAAGATTTAGATGCTTGCGTACAGTATACATTCATTAAAACAAGCATATCAACTCTATTCATTTTTTTTAAATCAAACTTCCTATTTATAGTGGTTCTCCATGTGGAATATAAAGCATATGATCGACCCTTGATTTCAAACTATCACTTCCTCAGCAAGCTGGATGTAGCCATCTTTTCCCATCCAGCTTGCCTCAAAAGTGATTATTTGCTTTATTTTATTTTCTTTGTTAATCGCTTGTATTGTCTTTATCACCTAGGTAGACTTTCCCATCATCTTATAACTATACAAGCCAAAGGGTCTCTGTATTACCCCTATGGAAGGAGAATTGAAGAGGTCCAAAACCCCCTCCTCTTTAAGAAGTTGCTATTAAAGCCTCTTAGAGTCTCTAGAGAAAGACTTAAATAGCAAAATGATACACAATTAAATCAATTTCATAGTAATTATGTTTAAAACATATAAATACTCATTTAACTTGAATACAAATAATCACTGGTTTATTACATAAAATGAATTTGTACCACCTTATAAATTTACATAATTTTGCTATGAAGGGACCTTAACTCTATCTAAGCTAGTTATCATGTAATATCATACAACAATACACACGATAGACAAATGGAGATAGCACATTCATACATCTGAATAGATGGGAGCATAAATTCAAGCATCGATAGCATGACATTGGATATTCACGCCCTTGGATGGGTGGGATTTGTAAACATGCATGGTAACCAACATGCACCTTGTGCTAGCTGAGCAGCATGGTTTGTAGACCTTTTACCCTATATCTGATCTCAGTCATATCTCTGCAGAAGTTCTTTTGCTTCTTACTGTACTTGATTGATGGGGATTTTTTACCTGATTGCTAAGAAAGCATGAATGCTTTGTAAGCAAGCAAGCAACCAGAGGACCGACGGCTTAGGGTCCTCTCCGAAGGACCTGGTAATGAGGATTAATGCCTTACCAAATGGCACTAGCGCATCAAGTGGGAATCGAACCCGGGTCACCGGAATACGAATTCCCGCTCTACCAGCTGAGCTATCGCACCTCCAACCTCTTTCCGATCTCATTCATACCTCTGAAGAAGTTCTTTTGCCTCTTGTCGTACTTCGTTTTCCTGCAGACAGATACAGAAAAAATGTGATATAATAAAGAATGACTACAGGAACCTGTTGCATAAAAGAAAGCGGAGGGTTGTGGCCCAGTGGATTAGTGTCCGGACTTTGAAACAGAGGGTCGTTTGTTCGTACTTTCCTTCGGCAAGAAATTTATCCACATTGTGCTGCACTCAACCAAGGTGAGGTGAATGGGTACCTGGCAGGAATTTATTCCATGAATTGCGTGTGCGCTGTAATCTTAGTAATTAAGGCTGCCAAGCTACAGCTGGGGTAATACTATCCAAGTCCTTTGGAAGCGCATAGACACATTCATAATTGTGATATGCGCTATACAAGAACTGTTTATTATTATTATTAAAGAAAAAACACTGGTATTTTGGGGGCCAGCTTTTGAATGTATAAGTGAATAATGGCATTATTTTAGTTTGCCATTTTTTTTGTTGCATAAAAGTTTTATGCAACTGGCCCTAGGAATCAAAGGAATATTGATAACTCTTGAAGTGCTTCCTTGTCTTCAATGTAAAATATTTGCAATGAAATTAGACTGTACCACTCCTATACAAAGCAATGTATCCGTGACGTAAATTAACAATTATAGTATACAGACCTATCTATTCACTGAAGTCACAAGAATTCTTACAAAAGTGAGACATAACCTAGGCCTATTAAAAGGGGGTAATGGTACACTCTATGCATCAAAATACACCTTAGTATAGATGTTCCTTCTATGTTTCATGAGATATTTACTTACACCTTATCAGATATTAGAAATAGGACATAGGTCATATCAAATATTATTCTACACTGTATTTCTTCCTCATCTCAAGTGAATAATTTGGATGACACAGCAAATCATTTGCACAGGAATATTTCAATATATAGGATCATGAAACTGCTATACACCATCTTGTACACACCTCGAAACTCCTGCCAGGATCGGAAACGGCCTTGCGCAAGAATTCCACTGCAACGTCAGTTTGTCCTTTGGCAATGTAACACTGTTGATGAATGTAAAAAATGATGCATTAGACACCTTACCAATAATCTCCCTATCATCTTTTTTTTTACTTTTAACAGGAATTACTCTCAGTGTCTTTTTTCCAGCAGTTCTCCTGACATTCCCAATTGTTTTGTGTATGGTGAATGGGGAGGATTAGATGTGGTAAGACAATTGAGATTCTCGCTGCAAAGGCGGCTCAAGGCATTTGTTAAAAAGCCTCAAGTGGATTATCTACCCATTTAAAAAAAGAATGTACAAAGAAAAAATAAAAAGTATGCAATGGATTGGGACACCCCCCAAAAAAATGATAAAAAATTTTAAAAAGTATGCAATGGCCTTCCTCCTCTTCATTTCATGTCTATAGAAAATGCGATCAGTTATGAGCTTCAGTCTACGAATCCCATATTTGAATTCAACCTGAATTAACATATCACTTACATGCACAAAAAAATAAGTATCTCAAATATTCCCGAGTGTATCAAATTTTGCAAATGTAAGCTCAATAATTCATGTTCAATCAGCTGTGACATTCTCAATTCAAATAAGGTCATAAAACTTATTTCATATCAAGTAAAGGCCCTAAATAGGCTAATGAAAAAAAAAACATCCTAAAAAGAGTTCAGTGTGTGGCTTGATATGATTTAGAGAAAAAATATTTCCCCACTTCTTTGAAAACTTCTCAGGGATTGAAGTCACTTTTACTTTTAATGCAAGGAATATGTTAAGCTTTGTCATTTTCTTTTATTAACTTTAATGCAGAGTTACGAGTTGGGGGAGTAAATATTGAATAAGCTCCATTCATGAAAAAATATGTGAACAGGTGCATATTCATGCATTGATTTTATCAAAATGTTGAATATCATACGAACTTTTGCTGAATAGAATGGATTGAGATTGGAAAAACCAGGTTGAAGTTCCTCTGCCTTTTCAAACCAAGCGAGGGCGTCATCTAGACTGAGACTTTGAGACAGACCGTACATCATAATAGCAGCCTTTCGTTGCATCCACCCTAAATTTGCAATCTAAGGGGGGGGGTTCACAAAGAAATACAAGTCAGTGATTTTATGATTACAACTATCATACACGATACATTATTTTCATATAAGCAATTTCATTCACGTAAAAAAATTGTATCATCATGAACTAATTGACATTATTTCATAAAGAGTTTGATACTGAAAAATCAATCTTAGGCATTAGTAGGTCTTGTTTTATAAACATTTACATAGAATTATTGGCATTAAGTGTCCTTCAAGTTTGCTGATTACTGACAACATAACATGACAAAGCTGACTTAACCCTATCTTGGCCGGGGTATTTTGGGAGTTCATATGGCCGGGGGGGGGGGGCCTTCAGATCTCGGCCGTCGACCGCGCGATCGTGCCGAAAATTGGCATGCAGGTTGTCTGGGATATAATCTACAAAATAGTATAGTAATTTTTTTCATGCGAATTGTCATTAAGTAATTATGCTAATTTATGCGTATTCAGTACGGGAAATCATACTTTTTGCTCTAACTCCATAAATAAAGCTCCAAATGTTTTAATTTTTGGCATAAAATCTCTTTGTGGTGTTCTTAGCAAGTTTACATGAAAAAAGTTGTGATATCAGATCAATTTCTTATGTATTACATTGTTTTTTGCAATTTCTTATGTATTTCTTTGTTTTTTTTACCCTTTGTTTTTTATTGCTTTTTCAATAAAATTTGTTGGGGACTCTTCTAAGATCATAAACAGCAAAAAATACATACATTTAGACCAGCAAAACTAAAAAATAATGATTCATTTATGATTTTTGGTTGAAAACACAATTTACATTGACTTTGTACACAAAATCACGTTTTTGAGCAATTTTTGGTCTGACATGCACTTACATAACATTGCGTAATTTCGGAACCGTGTACCTGGGTGACACAAAATTGGTCTCAAAAGTTGCGCAAGACTTGAAAGTAAAAAGTCAGCGAGCAGCGCGGTTAAAAAAATTTGCGCAGCGAAAATATTGCGCGACTCGTTGAGGGGGCCAACGAGGCCCCCCTGGCCTAGATAGGGTTAATACGCTAAACAAATCGATTGTATTTTAATTTATATTGATAAACTGCTTTAGGGACAGAAGTTGAATTATTGAATAATTTCATTTCAAGTTTTCAACTATCCATAAAATCAATATCTATACATAAGAATGCTTATAAGGTTATACTTCTTCAGCCACTCTAAATTTCAGAGATGCTAACTGATAGCTCAAAAAAATCCTGAAAACCCAGGCCGGGGTTCCAGGGGCCCGCCCAGGGCCCCTGGCGGGGTCAAGGGCGAAGCCCCCTGAAGCTGGAACGTTTTCTTATTTTTTAGAGGGCTGAAATCATTAATCTACAGTAGTACATAACAAATAATTAATGACATAATAAACTTCATATCATAGGCAAGAAAGGTGCTCAAAAAAAAAATCATGTAACCCGTACTCATTACGGTACGGGTTAACCTGCTGCGGGTTAATATGCTGCAGCCAATGGGTGCGACTCGGGACGGGTGTATGTAGCAGCTGGGGTGCCCTTTTTCACTCACTGTACTCATCAACAAGACAATCCTATACTATTGAAAATCCATAAATCACAAGTTCACACATATGAATTGATGAATATGCACCAGAGAACACATATTTCATGGTAGCAAATAGGTTTTCAGCTGAAAATACAGGAAAATTTGCAGTTTTCATTTTTTGGTAGTGAGTGTAGCAGCTACATGTTCTGATAGCTAGGTAATCCCCATTCTCATCTTTGATCTCGAGCCAGGACCATCGCCATTTGTTTTTTACTCCTTCGTCTAATACCCTTTTCATAAACCTATCCTCCAATTAGCCGCCTAAGAGTAATGCGGATAATTCAATAAAAATTGCGTTCATAAACTCCGAAAATAAGCCGCATTATTTTTACGAGCGCCCGTCCTGAAAAAGGCGGATAATCGCCATGACAACTGGACACGCCCCCTCCGATGCGGTTGTGTTGGAAAAGGATGACCTTGTGACCGCACCATGGCAATTATCCGCATTATTTGGAAATGCGTTCATAAACTCAAAATCTTATCCCGATGCTGCTATTATGCAGATAATAGCAGCATCAGAGTAATGCGGATAACTCTTGTCCTCCTCCAATTTTACGACCAAATTATGCTGCTATTAGCCGCCTAATTCATTTTAATTGGGTTTATGAAAGGGGTATAAATCTCTGACACATCCTTCTTCTCTCTCGATGATTTCAGACATTTGTAAATGGTGACTGGGAAATAAGGGTAGAAATGCAGTCCAAGCCGATTAGCTGAAATCCCGCAGCAGACAACCAATCACTCACGCAGCAGCAGGCAATTGCAGCCACACCGGGCCGTGCTTCGAGCGGTTCTACCGGGCGATCGCCCGACTGGGATAGCGCTGACACCCGTATCCCTGCAGGGTATAGAGCGGCGTTTGCAACTGCTACAATGTATTGCTCGCGCGTACCGTGCAAGTACAGTACCAGCTAAACTTCATGCTGTGCACAACGCTAATAATTTTCCGTCTGCGCAAATTGGCCATCCAAAATTGAAATTGCGCTCTCCGTAGCGAACACCGTGACAAGATTTGGAGGGATTTCACTTTGACAATCGATTTTTTTTCCTGAATATTTTTCAGCAAAGGAAAAAATCCGGAATTCCGGAAAAATCCGGAAAATTAGCAACTCTGATATTTGATGTTTTAAGTATGCTTAAATAAATTATGAATGATAGATGAACTGATCGAACAAAGTCAATTAACCCTCTAGGGTCGATACTCTGAAATGTAAGAATGGACATATCACATACATTCTACAAGTAAATACCAGTTAATTTGAGTGATAATGGACTGATTTGATGAAATTGAGACAACCTGAAATATTCAGACTTTAAAGACTGATCTACTGGAGCGTTGTGGCCCAGTGGATTAGTCTCCGGACTTTGAAACAGAGGTTCGAATCCCAGCCAGGGTGTAATTTCCTTCGGCAAGAAATTTATCCACATTGTGCTGCACTCAACCCAGGTGAGATGAATGGGTACCTGGCAGGAATTTATTCCTTGAAATGCATGTGCGCTGTAATCTTATTAATTACAGCTGCCAAGCTACAGCTGGGATAATAATATCCAAGTCCTTTGGAAGGGCATAGAGACATTATTCATAATTGTGATATGCGCTATGCAAGAACTGCATATTATTATTATTATTGTTATTATTATTATTATTACTGGTCAAATTCAGAATGCTTACACTAAAAAGGAACCTGCCATACAGATGATTGAGGTAGGGCTCTTCTGGTCTTAACTCCAATGCTCTCTCTATATGTTGCTAAAAAAAGTTAAATGAGAAAGAAATCATCAATACCGTTAACTTGTTCATATATCTAAGGCCTAGTCTACCTTGACAAGATGAAAAGAAAACAGAGAATATTAATCATAATAATGCTCAGTTCTTGTATAGTGCATCACACATAGCATAGCATGTCCCTATGCGCTTAAAGAAGAAATAGTGAAAGGTAAGAATAAAGTAATCAAGATATTTATATTGGACCATTAGTTCAAAGTTGGTATTTTATGCATCGAATAGATATGTTTTGAGGGATCTCCTGAATGTACATAAATCACTTTTATATCTCATTATTATTAGAGGATTTTATCAAATTCAAATGTAAAAAAAGAAAGCCTTGCTCAATTAAACAAAACGGCTGAATTCAGTTCCCAGTCAGCATGCAAATGAGGAAGACATTCATTATTTCTTTTGTATTTCATCATCGATTATTTTAATTTCAGCGAATTGAGGATACAAATGATCACATCCAAATATTGATAAATAATATATTTATTTGACATTTCCATGTGGAATCACACCAAAGTTTTATAGTACTGAAGGAATGATTATCAATATGTCACATTTCATATAATGAAATATGAAACAAATAATGAGTATGACACTGATTGATTCCCTTAACACCATATTTCTTCTCAACACGTTCATTATCACTTTTTTTGTACAAATACCGGGATTAAAGCAAAACTTTGAAATATCATTAGTTCCACAAATAATTTTGATGACATACAACATTCAGATTGTCAATTATAAAGGGGCCGATTGCATGAAAGGGTCTTTCCAAGGACCGTCTTTATATATATATATATATATGTTTGTAGGCAATTTATTTAAAATGCGTTACACATGGCGCATCATAATAAATGGGCGACACAAAAGACGGTTCTTGCAATGACCCTCTTGTGCAATCGGCCCCAGGTTACCACAATTCAACCTTAGGCTTGGTGATTTTGTATTCTGTAGCAACAAGCTGTTTTTTATTTAGTCATCAAACACCTTTGTCTGAGTATGACCAAAGCTTGATCACCTCCTTAATTATTTTGATCATGCAATTGAAGACAGATATCCACAATGCAATACTTTTGTTCTACTCAACCTGATTCTTTTGTGCAACCACTGGTCTGAAGTTCATTGTTCAGTAATGGCCAAGAATTTATTTGTATGTAGTCCAGAATGGATCTTTATACCATCAACAATGTAGTTTATACATGTACAGTCAACAGTGTACTTTTGTCAGCAAAGGAAATGTTTAACATTTTTCTTCAGCTACTGTTGCTACATGTTCCTCAATTAGCAACAACCACACCAGAATGAAGCATAAGAGAAACCCCATTTCACTGCACTCACTCAGTGTTGACATTACAATTCTACTTGTCATTTCCTTGCTACCCTTATTCTCTCTTAACTCAGCAAGAAGCTTGTCAACATTTGTGGATTATTACACATTGGATTTTCATCATCATGAGAACAAGCTTTCTTGATGAATCTTTGGTTAACATCTCTGAATTATCATTGCTTGTGTAATCCAAGTGAGAGTTGCGCAATATTATTGTGGAGAATGCTTCGCTCAATGTCATCGCAACGCACTATGTCAAGGCCTCATGTGCAGACGTCATTGCAGCATGACCTCCATACTCTTCATTCGTATCATACATACATTTCGCACTGCTGTTGTTAACAGACATCATGCCATCAGGCCGGAGATGTGATTTGAATATGTGAATTGATATTATCAGAATTCTTTTACATTGGGAGAATCTATCAACCAATTCTATAGCAAGTACTCAAAAGCTGGTGAGTTAATTTATATTTGTCTATAATCTTATATTTCCACTGTTTATAATTGATTTTGATATTGATTAACTGCTAACCTTATTCTCATCAGTGATTGGTCAAAACTACATCATGTGACAGTACACCCTGAGTGATTGCATTGTATTTATGACTATCAGACCTCCTACCTTGTACTCATTGCCAAGTGTAGCTGCTTCTGAGAAAGACACCCAGTCTGTTATAATACCCTGAGTGATTGCATAGTATTTATGACTATCAGAACTCTCCTCATTCAGATCTATTGCACACTTAGCATGCTCCCTTCCTGCAATGAAGACATAATCATAAAGTCAAACCTGTCATTGAACATACAATTATCGTGGTAATGATGAAAAATGACTATGACACAGAGCTGCCAACCTTAACTGTGAAAAATATGAAACAGAAAATAGATTCCCATTTCATTGATTTCAGGAAGCAAAACATGAAATTTTAGCAACTTTGGGTGAAATTTCCTTTCTTTTCACCCCCGCTTTTATCCATAAATGCCCATTTATTAATAATGTTGAAATGTTCTTTAAAAATGAATGCAATGACTCGAGCCAGGTGATTTTTTTTTCTTGATTTCTTTTCATCTCATTTTCAAGTCTAATATCCCATTTTCTTAAAATTTTGAAAAACATACGAAAAAATTTGTCATTCGTACAAAATGAAATTTAGTGTCACTTTCCACTTAAAATCCTACTTAACAGGATAAAAGTCCTACTGATTGGCAACTCTGATTACATTGAATGCAAAGTTTCTTTTCTTTCTGATAGATATTTTGATGATAACTTACTAAAGGATAGAATGTATAGCGACAAGAATTAATGATGTTGATGTCTCACAATGCCTTGATATAATAAAGCACAACTATTAACAGCTAGATCAATGAAAAGGTTTGGTTTCATGACATCAAATATCATTCTCTTTTCACCATGCTACAACAGAAAAACCATCTACAATAAAGGCCTCATGAAGCTTGCAGCCTCGCAAGTGAATGCATGTACCGAAACAGGTAATTTCAAGACTGTGGAACAAAGAAAATTATCTGAATTACAGACTGGATATTTATGCATTTGATGATGAAAAAAGCAGGCATGCCAATCATTTTACAATAATTTTCCCTCTGGATTTTTTTTCTTGACATATTTTCACTCAATTTCTTACCTTCAAAAACAAGTCTCTTGCGCTCCTCATCATTACCTTCAATTCTACAAACCTCAGAGACTAAGATCTTAGCCCTTGTTAACCGCCATAAGAATTCTGACTCTGACGTATACTAGGGGGATAGAAACACAGACGTTGCTCAATACATTGAATTTATTTCTTTTTTTAGAGTCACTTCTAAGAAAAAAACATTGAATACATATACATAGATAGTCCAGATCTCCAAAGTTTATCTCTGATGGTATAGTTGATGTAATTTTCTATTTTACAATCGTTTTCAAATTTTAAGAAATTTAAAACCTCATCAAATACAAATATACTTTTTTTATCGTACAAAATGTCAAATAAATTATTATTTTCAACAAGTAAAAGAAAACTTATTGATTAAACAAGCATGGATTTGTGGCAAGAGTTCCATCCCCCATTAAAATATATGGAGCCAGATTTTCAAGTATCATTATCAAATCAGGGGCATACCTGAGACTCTTTAGCTAGCATTCTCCGAAGGGCTTCCTGGTGATCAGATTGGGAACCATCAAAGAGTTTGTCAATTTCCACCAAGAATTCTTTCAGCTCCTCTGAAGTTGTTGCTATGCTCTGAAACCTCTGTTCAGGGGCATCTTTGTAAAGGAGTGGATACTCGGGGGTAGTGAATCTGTGTAGATAAGATAACAGGGGGATAATTTTCATTTCACTTTTTTTTCAGCATGTATTCAGGGCTGAACTTAATCCAAAGCTTGTCTGCAGGCACAGACCCTATGTTTCCACAATTTGCATAGTGTGTAATACATAATAATACAGAATCTGAAGTAGTGAGACTAGATTCACTGTAGGGGAGACCGGGGTTAGTTGGAACATGGGGTAAGTTGAAACATTGTAATTTTCTTGAACGCCTGTAAAATAAATTTACGCAATACTGCCCTCAATTTATTGCAATAATAATTTAACACTTGTATTATTAATAGCAATAAATTGGGGGCAGTATTGAATAAATTTATTTTACAGGCTTTAAAGAAAATTACAATGTTTCAACTTACCCCATGTTCCAACTAACCCTGGGGCCGATTGCACGAAATGGTCTTTCCAAGGACCGTCTTTCGTGTCGCCCATCTTTTATGATACGCTATAAGCGGGGCGTTTCTGAAATTTATGATAAAGAATAAGATTCGTAAGCTGGCTTTTAAATCAAATTTTGTACAATTTCATGATATCACATCATTTTATAAACAAATATTTTGTTTATTTTAATGGACGAATGAAATATGTTTGCAGATGATTTATTTAAAATGCGTTTCACATGGCGCATCATAAAAGATGGGCGACACGAAAGACGGTCCTTGCAAAGACCCTTTCGTGCAATCGGCCCCAGGTCTCCCATACTATGGCTGGCTCAAACAGAAAGTTTGGAGTCTAGTCTGAACTCCAAACATGGTTTTAATTAAAGTGCCAAATTTGAGTCTGTACTTGCAGACTAACGCAAGGCCATTGGATGCCATATGTGGCAGTGGATAACCTGTTGATTGGCTTTCATGCCCCTATTTATATTGGCATTATTGATTTCTCATGCTCTTTTTTTCATGTGCTGCAATTTAGAAATGTGTCTAAAAGAAAAGTGGCATTGCTCTACAATAATTGAAACTGAAGACCAGATTAATTTGCTATTGTTGATTTTCCCTTATGATATTCAAATTTGAAATCTATCTGAAATATGTTTAAGGCAAGTGGTTTTCTTGATACAGATGGCTGGTAGTGCATGTCTTTTGTTTTTCTTCATGAATAGCTACATAAATCATTAAATGAGATTTATCAAAAACACTTATCTTCATTTGACAAAATAAAGTTTTAAGGTTAGTTTTGGCCAGGCAAGTAATGAGACAATCCTATAAGTTATGTCTACAACTCATACTGCTGCATGTAGGGGAGATCAGGGTTAGTTGGAACGCGGGGTAAGTTGAAACATTGTAATTTTCTTTAATGCCTGTAAAATAAATCATGCAATACTGTCCTCAATTTATTGCTATTAATAATACAACAGTGTTGTATTATTGATAGCAATAAATTGAGGGCAGTATTGCATAAATTTACCCATAGAAAACACACGTTTGGTGATGATATCATACCATTTTCAAGTCACCAAAATATTTCACATGCAAAGTCTGAGGGGAGTGAGGGTCTGATTGGAAGCTGATAACGTGAAAAAGAAAAATGATTTCGGCAAAAATTTTATGTTTATATTTTGTAAGTATATGAGTGTTTATGGTGAAAGTTTGGTGAAGTAAGTTTATGAAAATATGATTATTTTATGAGAATATTGTGTTTGTTATGATTGAATTCATAAAGTGTTCGGAAATACAATCCACTAGTACTAGTAGTAGGCACTAGTACTTAGATTATGCAGAAATCATGGAAATAAATTTGGATTTTTATTCACCCCTCGTAAGCTTCTTCAAAGTCAAGATCTTCATCTTCATCACTTGTGCTAGGGTGCAATGATATTATCTCTGATCCAACTCTCTTCATACCACCGCCCCGACTTCGAGGCCGAGTGTCTCCGGGTGTTCTTGGTCGTCCTCCACGTCTGCGAACTTCACCATCCGTCTCGTCGGAGGACGCTCGGAGAGCTGCCCGGAGCTCCCTGCACTCCCGTTGGAGTTCCCTGGTAGCTTCTGCGAGCCTTTGCACATCACTTGGCCAAATATTGTTTACTAAGTGAGTGACGACAATCGTTCCACTTGCTCCTACAAGAAGACCGAGTCCAAATTCTTTCCAGGTCATTAGATTTTTCAGCATCTTTATGTTAAAATGCACGAGAGAATAGTAATGCAAAAAAGGAGAAAATTAATGATTTCCCGTACAATCAGCGGCAGGTCACAGTTCATATTTTCCGCAGTAAACTATGGTAAGCTGCATGTGCGAACTGCGACGCTTTATTATTATTCCCCCCCTTTTGTCTATTCAATAATGGCAGTCTTCGCAGACCATGGACTCTACTAATTATTCATTTAACATGTATTTTTTTTTATTCTACTTCACTTTATTTTTGTTAGATGTTCTGTACCCGGTACTCGTTTGTGTGAGTGTGTGTGTTTTTTTGCTTGTTTTATTTTCAAAGTACTTGTTTGTTTACTCATTATTAATTTCTTGTTTTCAGAGCATATTATGTCTACTCGTGGATTTTTTTTTATTTCAAGATTAATTTAATGTCATTTAATTCATTATAGTACATTTGTATTCAAGAAATGTTTCAATGTATACACGAGAATGTATCCCTGGTGTATATCACAAACCTACATGTGTCTATACTACTAATAAATTAAAATTGAATTTAATTGAATGATTTAGCTGCTAAATTAGTTTGGACGATTTTTACTTTTCGTCTGAAGGTCTGAAGTGTTGATGAGGAGACTTGGAAGCCCGTCCCCCTCCTTACGTCCTAAGTTTCACGTCCTCCCTACTTTGGGTCAATTAATTTTGTTTTCAATTACGGATTTGAACAAGAAAGGTTCCTCTTAGTAGGCCATAATAGATAATAGGTTTAGACTTCCTCTGAATCATGACTGCTTAAAGGACAAGTCCACCCCAACAAAAAAATATTTGAATAAAGAGAGAGAAAAATCCAACAAGCATAACACTGAAAAATTCAACAAAATCGGATGTAACATAATAAAGTTATGACCTTTTAAAGTTTCGCTTAATTTCACAAAACAGTTATTTGCACATCCTTGTCGGTATGCAAATGAGGAGACTAATGATGTCATGCAATCACTATTTCTTTTGAATTTTATTGTATAAACTATGAATTATTCTCATTTTCTCCTCATTGTCAAGTGAAGCAGTGATTAATTCCTCTTTTAACATGTGGAATTAGCATTTTTAATACTATATTGTTCAGTCAAGTCGGTCCCTAGTTCAAATCTGTAAAAAAAATGAAATATTGTATAATTCAAACAAAAGAAATAGTGAGTGATGGACATCATCGACTGACTCATTTGCATGTCACTGTTTTGTGAAAAATAAACGAAACTTTAAAATGCCATAACTTTCTTATTTACATCCGATTTTGATGTTATGCTAGTTTGATTTTTATCTACATATTCAAATCAACATTTTGCTGGGGTGGACTTTACCTTTAAAGATAGCTTCTGTTGGAATAAAACATTCATCCGGCAGCGCTTTGACTTGTCACTACGCCATCTACGACGGATTCGAAGTTTTGTCGTGTTATATTTTGTTTGGGATTTTTTTAACCAGAGGAATACATTGAACCACATTGAAATATATATATACACTGTCTGATTGCTCAGTGGCGGCACCATAGGAGTGGGGAGTTAGAGCCTTTGTTTCTCCATCCTGTCTTTTTCACTTACCCCCCCCCCCCCCCCGAATTCAAAAGCATCAAACTAAAGCTGTAGGTGTTCTTACAAAGACTTTTAAATACAATCTTTTACTCTTCATGAAAAAAAATCTCACATTTTGGGGGTTTCCGGTTACCCATCCTCGACCCTGTCAAAAATTCTAGTGACACCTTTGCACCTCTGCGATTGAGCTGTGTGAATCGCAGCGATCTTATGTCAAATCTTGACATTACATAATTATTTTTTGTATATAGCTCTTAGTGATTTATTGTCATTTTTTTTGTTAAACACATAATCATTATCTGTATACATCAGACTCATTTCCTTTCAGTTTTTACAGTTTAAAGTGGTTGGGATTGGTCAATTATTGATTCCATGTCAAACAAAAATAACTGACCAAGATGTGATTAGGGGAAAAAAACATCTTAGAGTTCTATAAGGGGTCCCACGGTTCCACCTGCCCAAGTCATGTTGAACCCCTATATTTTTTTAGCGCATAACGCCATCTATCGGTGACAATAATATTGCACAATCTTGATATTTTTTTTCGTAATCATCCTACGGCTTTTTTTTACAAAAAATAATGTTTTTCTCCCCGTTTTTTGTATTACCCAATGATTACAAAAATCCATGTCATAAGATATGAAAGAGAACTTACCAAATTGAAATATGGGTATATATAATCATTTTTTATTTAGAAAATGGATGCCTATACATCATAATTTAAAATAGTTGACAGTATAACCCTACTTTATTATTTAGCTGTGTGTGTGTTTGAGTTTTGTCAGACGTGTATCAATCAGATATGATTATTTACGTCTGGGACCGACCTTTAACGTGCTGTTTATACTAACCTCTGGCCTACATTCAAATCGTTTGTGTTTTATGATATAATCTAGAATAAAGGCAACATAAATAGGCATTATATTTTTCGTCTCTTTTTTTTTTCTCTCTCCATAATTTTTTTCTCTCTGTGTATGAATACCCTCTCGCGGCCCACATGTTAGTTTTACCTCTTCCTTTCTCTCCCCCCTCTCTCTCTCTCTCCCTCTCTCTCTCTCTCCCTTTTACCAATCTTCTCATGTCCTCGCTTCACCCCCCCCCCTCCTCCACCCTCCCCCCATCTCTCTCTTTCTCTCTCCCTCTGATAATCTGTAGATTTTATATATCTCACACGTGCGTCCTTCAGGTTTATTCTTCATAATATATTACACATTGCATTGAACGGAATCATTCCTAGATAATCATCCATTGTTATTCTTATCTCCCATGCTTTTTCTCAAACTCATACCCTAAACCTGCGCGAGCCAAGATCACTCGTGGCATGAAGACAATAGACCCTGAATAAAAAGTACAGTCACTTCTTGGTCGAATTTCGTTTTACCACCACCATAAGCAAAAACGCAAGGCCTTCCGCTGCGTCGTCACACGCACCGAGTAAAAACATATTTTTTTTTTGGAGAAATTAGAATACGGATTCCCAATCAGCGAGAAAGCAACATCAAGGATTCATTCGAGAAAGCTAGATCGAGGACATTCTATTCTGTGGTGAAAAGAGGGTTGAATGTTTAACGATGAGGGAGGAGCTTCATGGTTATTCATTCACACCAAAAGAACCGCCTCCAAAACGATTGACTTAATGCCATTCGATATAACGTCATAGCTGTGATCGGTCTGTGATCGACTTCATTGGTATGACTGTTGCATAATAATGGTCGCGGTTTTGAATGATGGAACCGGGGAGAGATCAAGCACTCAACTAATTGCAGATTAAAGAAAAGTTCTGTGACATCTTGAGATATAGAAGTAATTACATTATGGTTAAACCTATATATACAACAACCTATAATTTTATGTACTTATTCTGAACTGTGAACTGATGGGCGAGACTTTCCCCACCCGGCCACCCCCCCCCCCCCCCCCGATCCTCCATTCATGCATACCTACAAAGCCACATTTTAGAATTGATCAAAAATTTGCAAACCAAAATAAGATAATACCTACATAAAGTTTATCAGTATGGAAATAAAGCATTTAAAATAATTCGTCTCCTTAAAGGACTTGGGAGTGGAACATAGAGGGGACCTATGTTGCTTCAGCTAAAATCAGCTTCAATACTTTTGTCCTGTTCCAACGGAATGAAGGTATGATTTTAATCTTTATCAAAGACGAAATGGAAAATTATCATTCAGTCAGTCAAGCATCACAGTAATTCTTGGGGGGAGGGGGGGGGGGCTAAAACACGGAGCAGATGAGGACAACGGGGGTGGATCTGTGCCGTAGAATTCCATCCACGCTGCTGCTATGTCAGAAATATGGAGAACCAATAAGGGGTAGGACCCAGGACTGACAAGAGGTGGGGCACTTTTTCACGCACACCCCCCCCCCCTCCAACACACACACACACAAATGGAAATCAGACATAAAAGGACGGGGAAGAAAGGGCTAGGTGCGCTCAGCCTTTGGATCCGCACGCCTGTTGTTGGAATACCTATAGAGCATAAGAGATTTATGATGAACTGTAGGAAAGAAGAATAAAAGTGTAAATAACAACATCGTATTTTTAAGGGTGCAATTTCTTAATCAGAGAACAATTCACACTAATTACATAGCAATAGCAATTAGTAAAAGTGATTGATGTAACCAGGTTGTAATAACCAAACAGTTTAGTTGTCAATTACGCTATGAAGACAACTTACAATGATCATTACTTTATAAGCCTGATTATGCTAAATATTAATTATCATTTTAGGGTTATATTGATTTTGTCAAAAGAATTATTGGTTTCATGTAGCAACCAAAGGTGTAAAGAGCCAAAAATAAATGAGGGGCTAGATATTGCTTATTAGGTAAAGTTTATAAAATGATGCGAGCGAGCAAAGAGAGCTATTCAAAAATCAACATTTTTATTACAAAAATCAAATTTTGAGATAGATTTTGATATGATATTAAAAAATATCATGTTTTACCCTTCTTTCTTTCCTTTTCTTTTTCCTTTCTCTTTTGTTTCTTGGTCGTGAAAAATTGGGGGCGCCCAAGTCCCCCATCCGTACGTCACTCAGCAACGCCATTATGTAAATGTTTGTTGTAGTACTTAACATACACACTGTTTTATTTTCGTTTTATTTCAATTTAGGGAAGATGAAAATAGATCTATGAAATAATTAGTATTGCATGCAGACATGAAACAATGAATCCGTAATCTTCGGTGTGTTTTTATCATAGAGGTAGGCATAAATATTACTATTTTTCATGATTTTTTCAAGTAATAATCTATATAGTGACCGAAGGACTATTTGAAGAAGTGGTGCAAAGATTCATGAGAAAGGCGGGAAAGAGGAAAACGTGAGGAGTACTTCATTATAAGTACACCAAGGCCATTATTTTTTCAAAGGGGGTATTGGTGTTTCGAGTACAAGGTCAATTACCTTAACAGATAGAACTCTAGGGTTATTAGAACGGTATACGGTAAATATTTGGGTATCCTTCTAAAAAAAGTGAGGTTTTAAAAATCATTCAATCTGTTTTTTTTTATCTTAATCTATTATATCGAACATTTCTGAATCATTAATCGAGTTTTTATAGAGATAGGCTACATCGAAATCCTTGTAATGAAACAGATGACAGATATCCTGTTCACGATCAGGCTCATGAATACACACGCAATATGCTGGATGATCATAATCACAAATAATGACCGTTATAGTTTTTTTTTATAATTCTTCTTTTCATAAATCAAAGGTCAGATGTACTGGAATATTTGTCAAGGAAGTCGATAATTACAATTATGGTTATGAACTTTTTTTCCCTCCAAAACATTAAAATGATCTAGTATCAAAATGTGTTGAAATGATTTTGAGATCGCTGACTGGAGTCGTTTACTGTGAACATTCAGGAAAACATGACAATGACCAAGCAGTTAAATAAGGCAAATTATATTTTTATACTCTCTAAAAAGAAAATAGGTTAATGAAGACTAATAGATCAGAACAGTCAGCTCGTTGCAAATGCTATGTCGAGTCATATATTTCAAAACAATATTTCAGTAACCAATTAACTGTGTTCATCAAATATGACTAAAGTAGTCAAATAACTTATCAATAAAAATAATAGTTACATCCACACAATTGACCTTTTTCAAAGTTGAAAAATAAGATTTCAAAGAAAATCTTTTTTTTTAACAAGAATTTTTGTTATAATATGATTTTTTTCTGCAATTCAACAATACAGGTCTATTTAAAAAAAATAAAAGGGGAAGAAGTTATATGAAATTTGTAAGATTTAAAAACGAAATTTCTGTAATTTTACACAAGAAATAAAAGATAAAAGAATGCAGTAACAGTAAGAATACAATTGTTCTCGAGATTAAACTTATTATTAAGGGCATATGATAGATGAAGATAATACTCATATACATGTATAAACGAATTTAGGAAGAATTTTCCTTGGTTTTGTTGCTTTCTATTTTGTATAATTCTATGCATGTAACATAATAATATGTAATATGTAATGTGTTATTACTGTTTATAATGTGAACAAAACGAATTTCCATGTGGACAATAAAATAAAGTTGAATTGAATTACATAAATATATATAACGGCTAAGTATTATTCAACAATAAGAACCATAGATAATTAAATCAGACAATTAGTCGACTCATTTGTCGATCTCCCGTGCATTAAAAGATATCTGAAATGTTGAAAGTGTATTATTCCCTATATGATAAAATATTTATTAATGCAAACTGGGTGGAAATACGAACTAGATTACACAAAATGAAACAAATACGTGTTGCATATAATTATTATTCATCTTTCAGCTATCAAGCATTTAAACTTCTCACCACCTTCTTAATAAAAAAAAACGACTCCGTCAATGTAGATTAATGGAAACACCCGGTCCCGTTTCATAAAGGACTTGCAACTGTTGTAACTTTGTCATTATGGCAGCTGCCATGGTAGCCTTGGTTCTGATTGGCTACTGAGCCCTGTTACCATGGTAGTTGCCATTATGGCAAAGTTACAACAGTTGCAAGTCCTTCATGAAACGGGCCCCTGATCCGATTACAAATTGAAACCATCTTGTTTTTGTTAAAATGCAAATGATTCTATGCAGACGATGATTACTTCTCCAGTCTGCAGAACTTAACACCGATACAATATTTCTTTTTATTTGATTTTCCTTCGCCTCCTGTTATTTATTTGCTTATTTTGTTTCTATTGAGTGATGGAGAGTAACAGATGTTACTCTTCGAATCGTTTAGAATTTCTCTGAATGCTATCTTCTGTATATAGACCTAAACCTTTATCATCATGTGGTGTTTTAGTTTTTTATAGTCAGGTCTCATTGTGCCGAGTACACTTCACGTTATTATATCAAATCAAAAGTGTTATTATTTATCGGGAAATGCATTATTGGTGAGATGGTTCTAAATTGCCGATCGGTCAACACCCCGTCTGACGGTCTGCGTCTGACATACTTTCCATTTCGTCCATTCCCACTTGGTCTAATCTTAGTTTCCATAACTACCACTTCGTCTCCTTTTGATCTCATTGCCATTTACCCCGTTTATACAATTTCGTCGCCACCCATTTCGTCTACTTGGGCTAATTAACACGCTTCGTCGCTATGGTTCGATTAACTCTTTCTATACAAAAAATTAAATCGACGATTGCAATCAATAAATAGACTTAGGGTTCCATGACATTTGCTCCGGCGACAATTCCTCCGATGGAATTTCTGCACGTTAAGCCAAACATTGAACCTAACCTCCAAAACTAAAATAAACACTAATCCTTATATTATTCAGAACAAAAAAACTTGATTAACCCTGTGCCCATTTCATTGAATCACAAGTTTAAAGAAGGGAATTTCTTAAATTTATGATCATTTTGCTATCATCGTTGAAGTTATAATTCTAATAAAATGAAATGAAACAGCAAACATAAAAAAATAATCAGTTTGTCTTTCTTACTCTTTACTGAAAGCCGCTCTTTGATTTTCATTTCTTTACTTGTTTGAATTAGTTATTATTTACCAGCAGAAAATCAATCATTTTGCAACTTAATCATCCAAATACCTGTGATTTACTTCCCAGGGGGCCGTTTCACAAAGCTGTTTAAGAGCGACTTTAAGAACGACTGGTGAAACTTTCTTACGCGCTCAACCCAATCGCCAATGAATATACCATTTACCACAAGAAAGGATCACCAGTCGTTCTTAAAGTCGCTCTTAACTTACGAAGAGCTTTATGAAACACCCGCCTGATCTCGTTTCTGCAATAGCTATGTATTTTTTGCTGGTAAGAAATTTGATTTCGTACGTGGTCGCAGTATGTCGACTGTTTCATAGTTCCTTATATTAATTCATAGTTAATTCGGTCCTTTAAAGAGTTTCATTTTCTAGTAATACAATCGTGAATTACGAACAAATATGTTTTGGTGTACAAAATATGAAATCAGCGAATGTTTTGTTTAATTGCCGTAGTGCCAAAGAAGTGTGTCGTTGTTTTGGTTTAATAATCGCGTATTCAACCGCGAGATTCTTTTGTCAAACTTACTGTTTTCATTTTCATCTAACGCAAATGTATTTTCATGAATAGAGTTTGAGAGTTGCTTTTAATAAGACAAAACACTGATAATGCAAACTTACAGGATGAAGATTATTTGCAATTTGTTTTCCACTCGAAATTCTCTGTGAAATTAATGAATGAATGCAGGATCCTTGTTGATGGCTACGTCTAATGCATCGAAAGTGACAAATTGAATTAGAAAATAGAATTTCCAAGGAGAAATGAAATCATATATCTCGTTAATCGCTTGAAATCGGGCCAGTTGTACTTCAAAACATATCAATGAGCTTTACGTCAAGAACTTTCGTTACACAGAAAGCACTCAAATCGCCACTCGTGTTTTTTTAGGACACCTTACACAGACAGTTGAGTGACGTTACTGTGTACTTTTGACTATTCTCCGCCAAGGTCACATGACCATGTTGTTCTACACAATATCGAATTGTGAAAATTGCCAAGTAAAGTGATATTCTTTGCACGGTATAGATTCGCTAATTCTGCCCATCATTTGCAATGAACGTGACTCGAGTCAAGAGATTTGTGGAAAGGAGTTTGGAGATTAATACTAGTGATCTCAACTAATTCTATTTCAACCAACGTGGATTAAACCATGTAAGCCCAGTTACATCGCCAAGATTCACCGCAAAAACTTGCTTTCTTTTCATTTTTTATCCATCTAGATAGACGAATTCGAAGAAAAAAATATATCGTATTATCGTAGCGGTTAGAAAAAGGATATTTTGCATTGTGAAATATAATATGAATGCTTCCTCGACAAATCGAGAATCTGTTATTACCCCCCCCCCCTCTCTCTCAGAAATACATAGTCACTATTTGGTTTCTTTCTAAAATACAATTCATGGATGTAATGGTTTGCAACTTTAGCTCACTATTGCCCTAATTGGTCCTTTGTAAAGAAATACGATCATTGGGCGTATACATAGATAGAGGATGGGGGAGGGGCAGCCTAGGGACACAAGACCCCCAACTTTCCACGACCAATGAATATTACAAATGAAGGGGAAAGAAATATAAATGAAAAAGCTGAAATATGATGTAGTTTTCTGAATAATATGTCAAAACCTATCAGCAACTTATATTTTCATTTCATGAAAATATAGATTTTGGCTCAATCGCAACTTTGAAAAAATGTAATCTTTGCCCAATGTGCCATGTTGTGTATCTCACAATTTTTTTTGCTCATTACGTCACGGTATGTAACATAACGTGTGATGTGCCGCAGCTACTACACTGGATTAAACATTATTTACCCCCTCACTATTTTAGAAAAGTTATGATTCAACTCATTGTGCGTTTAGTTTAAGTTTATTCTAGATAAATTAATTATATCAACTTTTAAAGGATTTCTTTGAATTCTGCTTTTACATGCATGATTCATTCTTGTACTGTATTATAATATTTTTTTGAAAAGACAATTTTAAGGTGTAGCCATTTCTCGTGTGTGTTTCTTCTTATTCAAATTTTCGTTGATGAGAAATTGAGTATAATTTTGCCATGCTCCTACCGTCATCATAGTGCGGCAGCTAAATGATAATTAAGATAATAGCTGGGCGTGGCTCGAGGGCGTGGCCCAAATCATTATTATGATAAACGACGACCACACTTATTCTGACCCACAAACTCCTAGCATGACGTGATGTAGACCACCTTTTTGATTATCACTTTCAATCATTTTCCAGTTATATGTAAAACATCAATCAGCTTCTGCATTTCATTATTCTTTTCCTGAAATGTCGCGAAACATTGAGCTAGATTATTTTTTGTAATTTGCATGTTTTGTAAGTTGATATTTTGTACGCAGTGGTACATGTGGTGGTGATATGCTTCCGAGCAACAACAATTTATTATGCTTTTATCACCCCTGACCAGCAGTAGCACTGCTCCATTCTGTATTGTTTGTTTTTATTATGTATAATGCCATTTATGATTATATCATGATTTGGTAGAATTATAAATAAATAAATGATGGTAATATTAATGACAATAATTGATTGATTGATTGATGAAATTGAAGAATACCTTGACAGGATAGCCCATGAAAGCCGAAAGGCTTATTTCCAATGGGGTCCTATAATAATGATAATGCCAAGTCGACTGGAAACGTTTGAAATCTTAAATTCTCAATTCCTGGTAATAAAATTTGTTTAGGCTATTCTCGTTTTTAATTTGCGAAAGTGGCAATAATAATATCCGCGTTTTAAGTCTTTATATCTACTTTAGGTTTATTTATACAAACCAGCGTCATTCTTCAACGCTGTAACGATTAGACCTACGGATTACAATTTTACTTTGAAAGAGCATTGAATACACTGTCTTGCAAAATATTGATCAAAATAATGGAGAGTTTGAGAAAACCTTTAATTACAAAAGCATTTAAATATGATGATTTAATATTGGATACTTTGATATTGTCGAGAATTACAATGTAACACTATTTATTTCTAAGTTCAACAGACAAATCAATGATAAATCACAATAAAATAGCACAGAGTAAAAATATAACAAAATATTAATTAATTCAATCAAATTAAGGGATTACAATTCGATTTATTTTGTCGAAAAGGGCTCATTATTTCATGAAGAAAAATATTTTGTATCATACAACCATCAGGGTACTGGTCATAGAATTATTTGCTCCCTCTAAATGTAGTCATGGTAGTGTAAGTTTCAGAATGCACTGTGACTGCATATCATGTGAAACACTAAAGCTTGCTTAGTTGTAGTTTTCTGAAAGGAAATACGACAGAACTGGGCTGCATTATAACAATGCTTTCATCACAAACAGGCTAAAGATCGGTTTAAAGGATGATGAATCAAGTAATCTTTCATTCAGAAATCTCTTTATCAATATCATTCATGCTGATAATATTGATGTTGCAAATGTCCCATTTGGGCAAATCCACTTACCTTTGAAAGTGAATAAGACTATAATGGAAAGGGAGAGAGAGAAATGGAATTCTGGTCGAACTCGAAGTGTTTTCCAATTTAACACGTCTATACAAAAATATCTTTGATTTTTATGTGTGTATATATATATACACAATATTGTTTCATGAAGAGAGCTTGGTACACTTTAGATAATTCCTTGAGATTAATCAGATGATGATTAATAATCACATTAATCTCAGAACTTATCCGTCAAAGCTACCGAATACTGATCTCGCGAACCCCACACTTAGAGACCCAATAAAAGTACACACGATTCGCGCGTTGCCGCCAAAAAAAGTACAGAAAGCTCGAGAAACGGGCGGATGCGAGAGCCGCCCAAGACGCAGGGCAACGCGGCGGAGTTCTGAAGAAATTGCTTGGGCCGATAAAAGTGCAACATATCGTAATCGTCAAGGGAAATTGAGCCGCCGCTTTCCCGGACGCAATCTTCAAGAAAACACTTTGATCTCCTTCCCCCAAATTTGGTACACAATCGCTCGGTTATAGATAAAGCAACAGCAGGCAAAATCGTAGGCTATTTTTCAAACATAATACTTGACACTAATATTCGAAATGCATCTATATATTTACAGTAACAATTTTCATTCACAGCACAAACTGCTGTCTGTATTTGTAAACAAACAGAAAGATTCACAATATTTACTCGAAATCATGTTTTCTCATTGTGCAATTTCTTTTCAATTGAAAAAAAAGTAACCTTGTGAAGGTTCGTTTTGTTTGTCTATATCACGAGGAATACAGGAACAAAATGATAAAACCCTACCCTGCAATTTTCATGGTATTCCCAAAAGTTTCTAACTTTTCTTCTGTTTTGTGTGTTTATTCCTATATGATTCAAAATGATATCTTGTAGATCATTTTGATAGGCCCACACCTCGAAACGACATACTTCTTATCATTATGACCATAAATTCCATGCTACAGAATTCCTTGTCAAAACCTTGTCAGAGAACGGAAATTATAAGGACCACAAGAACAAAACATCTGTAAAACAAACACATGCGGTTGAAAAAAACATAACGAGGTGTATTATGCTTCATATTTTATTTGAAGGCCATTTTTTTTCATGTTTATGGTTTTACCCTCATTTTTCGTATTAGCTTTCTTTTGCTGTTATGTAAAGCTATGGATGTAAATTCATAGTGTGTCCTTGGGGACTCCCCACTTTACCCACCCACCCATTCAGGGGGGATATCAATATTATTTCAATAATCGAAAATGGTTCGAAATTAGTAGTACCTCTATTGATTCGGATTATAAACCCAAACTATAGGGATTTAACTTGTGTTAAGTCATCGTGGGTCCTTGAGTTTGATGTTATTATCGTTAACAAGGTATTTTGATGAAATTGGACCGTCTTAAATGATTCCCCAATCACAACGATTTGTCATCTTCAGTAGATAGCGATGTGTCACGTGCTAGTCACGTGACTTGGGGTCATGTGAATTAAGGTAATAATGTACCTCTTTCTATAGTTGATTTAAGATTAAAGTATCCTCACTTTTCTTCTCTTTTAGCAGATAAATAATATCCTCTACGTTTATAAATAAAAAACTAATAACATGTCACGGAAACAACAGAGAATGAGAATTTGAAAAATATAAGCCGATTTTTAAGATGAGAATAAATATAATTCTCATATCAAATCAGTTGACTAATTGATATTTATGAAAATGATACGTAGCAAAGAGTATCTTTGAAGGCTACTCCTCTGTCACTTACTATGTTTCTGTTTGGCGGTTTTATCAGGTAATTGTTCAGCACAGACAATCATGCGTTTGGATTGTCTTTTGCTGGCTATTACATAGCATGAACTTCTAGGATATTATTTGCTCTGTAGATAATGATGAAAAATGGCATAAAAGGCTGACATTTAAGTCCCCTCCGATGACCCAAGTTTTATCGATAGGAATTGGTGAGGAAATATTGACTTGAATATTTCAGAGGAAGAAAAGCGCAGCGAGGGAAGAAAGAAGCAAATATCGAGATAGGGAAGACCAAATGAGCGCCACAATTAACGCTAGAGGGATGACTGGAGTAATTCAGTGTACCTAATCAACCTGAGAAGATACCAAATATTTAGACATGATTAAGGGCATACAACTTCAAGCATTATTATACCTCTCATCGCTAACTTGTATATCTGGTCCTTTTATTCCATCTCTCTCTCTTTTTCCTTCTCTTACTCTGTCTCCAACCCCTCTCTACTTTCTATTTTGGTTTCCATCCTCTCTGCCCTATTATATAGTTTGTATCTTCTTTTTTAAATAGTCTCATAAGCCTGTAAAAGACTCAGTGATTCATTAATCTTTGAATGTATTTAAAAAGAGGAAATTCTTCCTCTATAAATCTCTTAATTACTCCCTTCTTCCCCTCCCCTCTCTCTCTATACCTTTCTTCATATCAACACACACACACCCACCTTCTTTCGCCAACTGTAGACTCTTGTCTGCACCCTCCCATCTTTCACCCCCCCCCTCCTCCCCCTCTCTCTATCCCTCTCTCACAACACACACACTCCACATCCACCCCTCGAAACACGTTCTATCGCCAACTGGGCCAGCACACACATCTTTCACGCTCTCTCTCTCTTTCTATCCCCCTCTTACTATACACACACACACACACACACCTTTTATCACTCTCACCAACTGTGTATCCTGCACACTCTTATCTCTCTCACACCCACTCTCTCTCTCTCTCTATCCCTCTGTCACAATACACACACACTCCCACACCCACCCCATTAACCACTATCTCTCACCAATCGTTGACTGTATCTTGCACCTTCACATCCATCTCTCTCTCTCTTACTCTCCCCCTCCCTCTCTCTCTCTTCCCTCTTCCATAACAACACACTGATACGCACACACTCACGCACACACACACCCACCTTCTCTCGCCAACCGTGGACTGAATCTTATACCTTCTGCACGCCTTCTCTTTCTCTCTCCCTCACTATCTTTCTCCCCCTCCCTCTCTTTACCAGTCTTCGTCTCTTTCCTAACCCTATTTCTCCTGGGTATCTTCACGCCATATTAAACCTTTTCATCGAGTTAATTGGTCGTGTTGGTAACTTGGATGGTAATAAGCCTTCTTGATTTATCCGGTAGACCCATCTTCCAGTGCACGGGGTAATTATCTTCCTATCGACTCTTAGGCCTCCTTCCCGCCGACAACTCGCCGTCTTCGGAGCTTCTCTTTATGCCCTATCTCCAGCGGCTTGGCGGTGCCTTTACTCATTTTCAGTTTCGAGAAGGAAATTATAACATTCGATCTTAATTGAGAGAAGACGCCGAATCTATGTACCGAAATACTGTAGGATATGCCAGTAATATAGGTCTATATAAGAAAATATATCGGTCTCCTTCTTGCTTTCAAACGTTACATTAAAAAAGTTCGGGATATTATCAAATTAGATTCTTGAAGAGCGAGTTTGCGTAATAAAACAAAAACCCAATAAATTCTTTAATGACCTTAGCTTCTAATCTTGAAATGATGAAAATATGTGTTTAATATCAGGCTGGGTCTTTGAACGGAAGGTAATAAGATCTAAATTGCAGTTCAACTAATCAAGCATGTCTGCACTTAGACTTTGTCCGGAAATGGCGTAACGAGGTCTTTAATCTCGGCTTCTTTTTATCAGAATTACATGAAAGGCAATATCATTCCAAGCTTCTTTCATCATAGTACTAAGATATAGAACATGACAGTCGTTTAAATAAAAACACGCAAGGATCAACTCTACTTTTCTATGACAAATGTATAAGTACAAAAAAGTAAATAAACGGTTATTTGAAATACAAATGCCAATTCTTCTTTCAAAAAGTGTCTTTTTTTAAGAGGGCACTATGTTTCCCGTGAGAGACGTGAAACACAAGATTATTATTCACAAGGCTTGACGCAGGCAGCTTCTAATGTGTTTGTCATTTTAGGTGATTATTTATATATATCAATTGATTTTATCGTTTCGATAAAGGCTTTTAGCGAAGCCTCAAAAGATAAAGTGAAAAGAAAATTAAAAAGGCAGACTTGAGGGTCGAGAAATAATCAGTATGATCGCTTTCTCTGGTTCCTTTTTAGTTTCCCTTTTAAAACTGTGGTACAGGTGAAGGTGTTTTGGGGACAGCGACGAAGAAGCGCTGTCTTATCTTGCTAATGTAAGTGAGAGGTTTACGGAGAGAGAGGCGCGATAATCATCAGCTTTATACAACAATTATTATGCATCAGATTTCTAGTATGGAAATAATGAAAGATTTCTTTCTATTCGTGATATCTTATGCAAGGAAAGAGAGCAAAATCAAGAGAAGTAGGAAGAGAGAGGGAAAGAGAGAGGGGATGGGGTTATAGTGATACAAGCCCATCTCGGTGGATCTTTAGTGATGTTGTTAAAGTGATGTATCAGATCAGAGCTAGCGATTCTAAGAGCAACCAAAGATGTGATCTTCAGTCGGCATCGCTTTGATCTTCCTCCTTGCCTCATCGTCGGCGCTCTTTTCCTCTCATCTCCCTGTTTCCTTATCATCATCCTTTCCTCTTACTTTTCCCCCAATCTTTTCCCGTCTTGCCCCTAAACCGCTAATAAATTCCATCTTCAGACTCGTGCACAGATGCTAATAGAGCAAGACTGACGTTAGAATGAATATCCATCCTGACCCCCTTTTTTTGTTGGTAAACGTAGGAAGTGTTTATTTGGAGTTTTCGGCCGGTATGATATTTTCTGGCTCCATTCTTTGAAGGCTAAACAAGCCAATTGTGGATGGAATTGTTTTGTGAACTAACAGTCTGGAGTCTCGTACCACGTGATTGTTATGCTTCCAAAAGTACTCGTGACCTTGGCTAAAGGGATGATCTTTGATTCTGAGTTATATACCCAGGTGCGTTATGCTCTGCTTAAACATCACGCGCTTCCAAACCATATAGTCAACCATTGCAATCTATCTTAAAATGTTTGAGTGCATGTATTTAAAAAAAGAACATGAATAATATTTTCGGCTCTTTGATCATGTTGATTGTCGATGAAACGATTATGCTACGGTCATTAATATCACAGCTGGCATTGTAACTATAGTGTTTGGCTTAGAATAATGTAAAGATGATGGCTAGGGTTTGATTTAGCTTTGGAGGTTATAGGTTCTTTTGACCTAGCGTGCAGATTTTTCAATCGGAGCAATTGTTATTGAACCCGATTGGCTTCTTTGTTTTTCTTTTGTATTGGATTAGACGTCACTGTTACACATCAACACAACATACACAAGTAAAAAGCAACATATTTACTCTCGCTGAAAGCAGAATATTGTCTCGTTATGAATGATTATAGATTTTAGATTTTGATTGAGATTTATTCATTTTCCGTTCACAAAAAAGCACAACAAAATCAAACAATACATAGTCAAATTTAAAGTACAACATCAATCGAAATAAGGTATAAACAATGGGAACTAATGCAAACTAAAGTAATTTTGACTATAATAACTATATAAAACAGAATAGATGTTGCAGTTCAGTGGATAAGGTCTACGGACTTTGAACTACAATGTCCGGGATTCAAAGCCTGCCGTGTTTGTATGAATATCGAAAAACACGGACACATATTTCCAGATCCTTGACAAGGCGTTTAGGGCTATACGATACATTTACCACTCTCCACCCAAGTGTAGTAAATGGGTATCTGGCCGGAAGAAATCCCTTTAATGCTCGAGCATCCGATCAGGGTCGTGTGGTCCAGTGGTTAGAGCACTGGACTCATAATCGCAAGGTTGTGAGTTCGAATCCCAACTCTGCCATTGTCTCCACTTTGATAAAAAGGCCCGAGAGTGATATCTGTCGTCTATAACGTCAGCCACTATGACTGATTAACATAGACGTTAAATGTTTCATTGGTAATTGGTTATATACCAGCTTGGCGTTTACCAGCAAAAAATGCTGTCCTGCCGAGTTCCTACGGGAGTTACCAGAAACAGAAACAGGGTAGCCGTGATGAAACCAGCGGGAAGTAAAAGTATGCTCCACGCAGAAAAAATGTATTGACGCTCTGTAAAATGTTGTATATCATTACTATCAATAAGTTGCTCTGTTGATAAAGGCAAGGGCTCTATAGTATTTTCGCATATAGCAAACCATAAAGATCGTCTACTTTCGTAATCAATAATTTTTTTTACAATGCTAAAGAATAATCATGCATCTCGTTCAATAATGGTAATCGATAACACCCCGTTGGACAAAAGATATCGTGATATATTAATTATGTGATAGATTTGGCAAACAATGGTAGGCATAGATTAATGAGTATTGTCAAAAGTTGAAGTGACGTAGATGCGTTATCTTTGCTATCATCAATTATCGTGATAAAGATCGTTGATAAAGAATCGCTATATTTATTTGCTGTGGTTTAGAGTTCCAATAGCATTCAATGTTAGCTGAGTAGAAAGCACCTGTTTGTGGCGGATTAAATGAAGGTGCTTAAAGGAAACCAAAACCCAAGAAGAGAAGCAATCTTATTGCAAAGAGTAAAATGAGAGGAACAAATAAAAAAAAAGTTTCATCAAAATCGGTTATGAAATAAGCAAGTTATAGACATTTAAAAAGTCTTGTTGTACTTTCTATATAGATCGTCAAATTGGCAAACGTGCTTCAAAATGGCTGATTTTGTGGACAACTCTCCATTTGTTCTGTACACAAATTTTCAGATTTTCCCCTTTATTTTAATATTTCATATTATCTCCTGACCTCGATATCATGTGGTGTGAATTGTATTTCCCCATGACATATGACATGCTCTGAAGGTGGCAAGATGCAATTTGAAAGATAATGAGGAAAATCTGAAAAATTGTGTACAAAACAAATGGAGAGTTGTCCACAAAATCAGCCATTTTGAAGCACGTTTGCCAATTTGAGGATCCCCATAAAAAAGTACAACAAGAGTTTTCAAACTCCCATAACTTGCTTGTTTCATAACCGATTTTGATGAAACTTGTTTTAAATTGTTCCTCTCATTTTATTCTTTGCTATAAGATTGCTTCTCTTCTTGGGTTTTGGTTCCCTTTAATAAACTTTGCTAAAATGAAACATGATTATTTTGAAGCGTTGCTTTTTTGAAAAGTTATGCAACAACTTCATTAAGTGTTTGGAACAAGAACGTTCAAGCATAACGCACTTTAATGTGGTTTAGAGGAAAACAAGCAGAAACATCTGCATTGAATTGGCACGAGTCTTGAAATAAATTGTAATAAACTGTGATTAAGTGGACAGTTTATATTTACATGCGTAATATATATGTCTGTTGCAACTTCAAATCCTTGAGACAATGGATCGTTACCGTAAAGGACATATCGGGTACCATACATCCGACAAAATTCGATTTATCCGACAGTTACCATGGAAACAGTCAGACATTTGTACGTATCGGCCGATCGGAATCGAGGGAAGTTGTCAGACAGCAAAATGTTACGCGCTCTACAAGAGACACAATTCATGTTAAGTTGGAGTTTTCCAAGTCCCTTTCAACCATCCTATCGATTCCAACGCCAAAACGAATTAGAAACAACTCCATCAAAGTCTTCTTTCAAAACAATTCCTCTGCTTAAACTGACATGATTCCAAAATAACACCCCCTCCCCTATTCAGTAGATATCTAGAACTAAAAGAAACGATAATATTGTGATAATCTACTCAACACAACATAATAAAAATGTCCAGCACAATTGCGCCCCCTTTTTTTTTATAAAGGAACCTTTTGTGGTGCACCGCAGGGCTCTGTTCTGGGACCAACGTTTTTTTACCAAGAGTATCAACATGATTATTTTGATCATTGATTATTTGTGAATGATCGCAATGTTTTTTGCATTCATCGTCCTTTAAATCAAAGAGACTTAATTTTCGCCCGAACAATAGGCAAGTTACATTGTGCAACTATAATAGGTGCGATGCTAATAAAATGTCAATCTGTATACAAAAAATGAAATTTCATGTAATTTTACGGTGAAAATACTGGGGGGTCTCATACGGTATACCGTAATAATCATACGGTACAAAGTCGTGCAGCATTTCAGTTGCCATGCATAGTGTTCGGTATAATGTTTTAAATTGTACAAAATTTACCTTTCTCTTTTTATTATTAATTATTTCACCCTATATCACCCTTTTCTTATGCACGTCATGGTCTTACTATGAGTTTTGTTCTAGATATTTTTATGCTACCTTAGATAATACTTTGATAATTCTCTCATAATAATTATGGGTTCCATTGCCGGAGAAAAAAAAATAAAATACAGAAATAATTATTCACATTTGATTTAAAGCCCGTTGACTTGTTGGTTTCATTCATTAAACACATGGATTTCAGGATTTTCTGAATAATTGCTTGATTATTTCATTTCTTTTCTTGCACGAAATTTATAGTATATGCAATGTCGCATTTCAAATTTATCACTGTACCTCGCATCTGAAGACTTTATCCAGTGATTCTCTGATTTTTAATTTTCATAATAATCCTATATCTTGCCTATACCATCCTCGAAGGAGATCCTCAATCCTTTCATAAACCACAATGATACACAAATGTTGAATTTATGATGTCCAAATATTATTTTACTGTGTGTAATCACTAATCATAATCTTTATGTGAAGTTGATTATGATATTTCTTCTTAAATCTCCTCTGATAGCAGTTTACGTTGTGTAAATACATTTAGACCTTGGTTATGATAATCAGAATGCTGTAATTAAATCATCTTCTGTCATTTTACTTCTTAATTCCGTAATGTTTAGGTCCGGTGTTAAGGATTTTGTTTATGCGAATTTCGGAATCAGATTTTATTTAAGCTCCTGACAACTAATTCACACATGTCAACTAAAGTATTTAAATATTGAGATAACATTGTGCAAAATTTCATGTTATAAGTGAAAAAAAAAAAGTGGACGTGTCTCAGTGGCCAGGTGAGTTGCATACCACACTGGATAGCCTGCATATACCACTTCCTCATAAAACCATTATGTTGTCGTGAGTTTCCTATACTTTACACCATCCTTTGGTAGATTATTTATGTCAATTCAAATTGATGTTTGCATACATGTAGACTTACACTCTTAAAAAAGATTGGTCAAAGTATAGAAATATACTCTGTTGGTCGGTGCCACGCCGCTAAAAATGGTCGATATCAACATATGAAAATTCTGGTAGCTTTGTAACCAATGAATTGATCGATTTTGATTATTTTTGTTGGTTGGACACTTTCGTGAATAAGGCATGTTTGACCGTTTGATCAATTACTAGTATATTCAAAGTTTTGCCGTTATGGAAAAGCAACAATGAAACCTACTTGAAATCTCCATTTCAATTTGGAACCGTAATTTTCCGGAAATAAATCTATTTTGCTTCCTTTTTAGATGTTATTCGTGTTGTCATTCAATAAATGACCCCGGAAGGGGATCAACCGTGGGCTGTGCAGGATGCAATTGTGCGTATACATTGATATCCATAAACATAAATAATGACTCATCATTTGTATACAATGTGTTATTCATTAAAGGGACTCCCCGTAACATACAAAACAATTTCCACCTATATACCACCACAAAACAAACAATTTCACCTGATATAGCTTATACATCCAACGCAAATATCAACATTCTCAACAAGGTTATAAAGTATGACAGAGAAGTAAATCAATCTCGAAAAACAGAACTGTAGAGTCTTTCTTAAAAATGCAACTTAATTTTAAGAGGTTCAAGGACACAAAATGTAGAGATGTTACGTCAAGTTCTATTCTCTATATTCTATTTTCCATTTATCTGTTTGTTGACGATGATATAAGTACTATCTGCTGTTTGCATATATATTTTCGGAGTGTTGACTTTCCGAAGCCGCAGAAAGGGGATGTTATCTTCATGGCGATGATCAGGAGGCCGAACCACGATGACAACAGTTGGCGTCCGTGTTCGGCTGAGCATGAAGTAATACAGAATACACACTCATTGTACGCAGACGACACCCACCCTAGCTTTCCCGCGCTCCGAGATGGCGCGCTAATTAAAGGATTCAAACCACCGAGTTTGTTTGTCGTCCCATTACCTTTATTTCATTGATAAATCTCCTGAGTAATTTACTCATCCTTGAAAGACACGAAGCAGCCGAAGAGCGCTCATGAAGTAGTCATCCCCCGCCTCTCTTGTTTGTTCTTTTGTCCTCCGTATCTCATATTTTATTGATAACTAATCATCTTGTCAGAGTATTATTACCACCAGGCGAAAGCTAATGACTTTTGATGCTGCTCAATATTCTTCCAACTTGTGGGTGTCTGAAAGAACGAATATCAATAATGCAGAGTTATCATGGTTATCATAGAACACAAAGTAGTTTTAGAAATGAAGATTTGAAGACTGTGCATCTCATTTTGGCTATTACGCATCAATTTGTTATCAGCCCCCATCACATTTTCCTCCCTCTATTTTGGCGGGAGAAATTACGACATTCACTTAAAGAGCGATTGTACCGTCGAGTTTTCAGTGCTCCATACTCGCAGGCTACCACACTGAGATGCGCTCTAGCAATTATCGGCCAACGTTGATTCATAAATGTTTCATGTAGGCACGCGCAAAAGCAACACTAAAGAGCCCCATTAGGTAATTGGGCAGAAGTGTATCGAATTAAACTAAGGATCTCGATTTTCATCAGCTTTACAAGTCGATCGGATAATCACCAATCATCCAAACGCGCTCTCTCCATTATTTTGGAGCTTAAGATATTGACACCATTTTGCGCTATCTGTGCCTGCATTTCCTGTCAAAATACCTTGTCTGTGGAGGCACCTTGAACGTGAAAGGCTTACAGAACGGATATTAAAACGACGTTTATCAATATGAAACCTCTTCTTGATAATAATGAATGAAAGCATTATATTTATACATACTTCCAAACATTAAAACAAAAGAACACAATTAAAATTCATAATCAAACATAACAATAAAAGATATACGTTGTAGAAAATGGAATCCCCAAACATAGATTATGGTTTTAGAGTGTTTGACGATTGTGAAAACATACTGGCGAATCTCGTCAGTAAATTATTGTAACCGATCATAAACATTCGAAGGAAATTACAAACCATCAGACGGCATTCGAAGTAGACAGTTCATGGCTTCAACCCATTTCTATAAGTTAGAAATCGAAAATAAGGGCATAATGATCATCTGCTCCCGCCATCCTACTTCTAACCATGCGATAATGAGCATTATCAATGGATTGGCATTACAATCTTCATAATGTCTGCAATTAATTTCACGGATATTTGCCGATTCTCTTTAATTGTCAATTCCTTCTTAAATCACAAATTTGCGATCGCATGGATGTGTCTTATAGCACTGACGGCATTCTGTTTGCATATAATACAGCGGCATCAGCCTGATTCCGATTCAGAGAAGCCGGGTTTTCGGCCCGGTTTTCGGCTCGGAAACTAGTTTTACTGACATAAGAGATAAACTCGAGTCAAAGCAAGACTATTATGGGTCGGTGTACTTTCGGTGCGCGGTTTTCACTGATAAGAGCCCGAAGTTCTCTGCCAACATTACTGAACATGCCTGTTGAGTATCAGAGAGAGAGAGAGAGAGAGAGAGAGGGGGATAGAAAGCCGGGGGGGGGGGCGTAACTCATTAAGACATAGTTTTGTACTTATAGACGCAATATAAACAGAAGCGAACTTGCAGAACAGAAAATCTAGCTAAGAGTTTTACAAGCCAAGCATCGAGTAGTGAGGATTTTGGTATCATCTCAAGCCGATGCTGGCGAACAATGGGTAAGAGACATGAAAGTCGGTGCTTTCTTGCACTATGACGCCGCGTTAAATGCCGCTCCGAGATCTTTCGCGCTCACCGCCATCGTCGATCGTATCGAGCGAATGATGGTCTCCCTAATAACGCATTAAATCCAGCTTTCTCCCAATGTTTCAATTAAACGCAATCTCTCGACAACGTTTAATAGTTATTGAAAGTCTGTAGTTACAGCACTTTTTCCCCTTTATCAAAGTGATGGTTGGTTGCTCTTTAAAAGTGTTAGTTGATATAGAGTTGAAACTTTGAAGTCTTTTTGGCTCTTGGTGAGCTGGTAAATGTGTTCTTAATTCTAATTCTCCCTGAATAAGCAAGCACTATCTAATAATGGATAATTGAACCAAAATATTGATGTTTGAGTTCTCTTTGTTTTATGTCCCGCCCTACAAATGAAGCTTTTTTTCTATTTGACCAAATAATTTGGTACAAAGTCAGTAGCGGTGAGCATGGTATCCTTGAATCGCAATTTTCCAAAGCAAAGCAATATTTCCCTCTCAGTTTTAATAGCCCAAGAAATTAACGAAAACATTGGAGCAAAGGGCACACATGAGATTCCTCTTTACGACCAATTTGAATCATTATTCGTTGAAACATGGTCAAAACAGGGGCGTGGGCGTTTTATTTCTATCTTAAATCGTCCTCTGTCTCCCTCGAAAACAAGACTTTTTATTTCTCCTATTTCCCCCTGTGAACCGTCTTTATAATAAAGTTCAATTCTGGGTATAGCTTATTCCTCGTTACAAGAGAACCGGCAATCAGAATTTCCCGCCAAGTTCACCGTTCCCTTTCTGTGCGGTACCTGACTGCACTCTTTGCGTGGTGCGCGTTCGAGATCTTCAAAGGAATCTCTTTTGGCCATATGTCGTCAAAGTACAACCTCTCAGGGTTCAGGCCATCACTCCATTTTTACTTCAAAAAAATAAGAGTGATCTCTTGCCTGCCATTTCCCCTAAAATATCTTCGAAGGGTAGAAGAGATGGTGAACGTCATTGCTTTCCAATACAAACTGTAATATTGTAAATCTTCGTGAAGGAATAGTTCATATCGTATCAAAAGCTTGCGCCGCCTTCGGTGGGATTTGATTAATGAAAGACCCAATAACATATACCTTAAACTTCGAACTTTTTTTCCACTTCGACATTTGGATTTTATGAAAATGACGGTATCTTGCTACATTACTGACATAAAAAAATGTATTGGATTGTATTTCAAGATATCAAACTTACAATTTCTTTAACTGATTTCTCTACTTAGTTAGAGATCCTCCCTTCCTTCTTAAACCCAAAAGAAATCAAGGCTACATGAGCAAATCAAAAATATGCAACCAAAGTACATTAAGCTCACCTATTATTGAAAGATTTTAATTACTCACTTTCGGTTTATAATGAAGTAAACAGTTAGTCAAAGTCAAGGGAAATAGTTAACCACAGGAATGCCTCTAACGAATTTCCAGCAAATATTTCCTGTTCTGATTTAATTCTAAATTGTAATTTATGTGATTTGGGACAATATTCTTAGTCAAACCCTAAAGTTTAATAATAAAGTTTGGTTTATTGTGTTTTCAGGATACTGAATATGAGTTATGAACACACGAGTTTTGAGAAAGAGAATTATAAACTGAACATAATTGAAATGTTTTACACCACTGAGGAAAACTTAAATACGAATGAAATTACCTCAAAAAGTTTTTCTTTAAACGCTGAGTGCAAACATTAATTGTGATTAATATGGAATACAAAAAGTGCATTTTGACTTAAAAGATTCGCATTATGGACATCATTGAAAACAAGCAATGTACTTTGGTAAACAAATATTTAAAATATAAAACCCAAATGCAGTTTAAAAGCGATCGATTCAATGTCAAAAAACTTCAGCTTATTTTATTTCTTTCTTTCAGATTTTGACCAAAATGAAATATTGATTGATTTCTGTCTTAGTAAATTAGCGATTGAAATGGGCTATTGTATTTTTCCCGATTTAGTTAACTAACTATCTTAACTAATTTAGAATTAATATTTTTTAATATATTCAATGTGCTCGTTCTATAATGGGTATATTGCATAAATAATTTTTGGGCCATCAATGGCAAAAGAACAGTGTTTAAATAAATTACTAGTGGAACTAAAAGATCCAAAAATATAAATAAACGGAAAACCAAATTTTCCCCAATTAAACTTTGCTCTAAATTATTCATAAAAGAATTCAATTCAATTCATTTATTCACCATATAAAAATCTTTAAATACAATGTAAAATAACATAATATATAAATGCATAAATATAACAACGCATACAACAGATAAATATACAACAAATAAATACAATTTATACATTCAAGTAAAGGAAAAATCAACAAATGGTAAGAGGCAACCAAAAAGATTAAAATCTTGTAGGCAGTTGCCCCTTTACAAGTACTCAACTAATCATTAATAATCATAACGTAATCAAAATACATTCACACATCAAACACAGAATCACCCACATTCAACACACATCCATGACCCATTGCACTCAAACAAAAGAGAAAGAGAGAGTAGAGAGAGAGAGGGGGAGAGGAGAGTATGTTTAGAAAAGGGAAAAAGAATCAAGATAAATAACCACTAATTAATTGTCTTTTAAGTAAAATTTTAAATGAAGAGGCAGTTGAACAGGAACGATGGAGATATACATCTATTTTGATGATCATTCACACGATGAAGATACATTGATTTCTGTATTAATAGACAAATAATTTCAGTGCATATATTCAATTCTCTCTTTGATCGGGAAAAATCAATTGATCATTATACCACTGCATATCTTGAATTATCACTTTCGATCAGTAAAGATTCATTTATCAATCTTTTATCATGGAATTCGACCCAGTGAGTGAGTTTCTCCAGTCTCCCCGCTTTGAGCCAAGAAGCGAAAGCCGAGGACAGGGGGAGAAACGGGGTCGATCTGTCATCGTCCCATTGCTATGGGAACTGGGGATGTCGTCCCGTCCACGACAGCAAATCACATTACCCTTTGCGTGCAGCCCTGAAATTAGGAGATGTCACAAAGGTTGAGAAAGGTTTGTTTAAATCGGCGTAGGAAGCGTCACCACAAACGATGGCTGCTGATACTTTACCCCCCCCCCCCTCTCTCTGTCTCTCTCTGAAATGCTGATGGAGGGATTAGGAGATGGAAATACATGTATAAGGTTTGATAATTTTCTTCGAAGCCAGAAATAATTTTTTTGTATTAAATAGTTTTTATTGACAACTTCAATATATATACAAAGTAAAATATACACAACAATTAGAAGTTTGATGTCATTACAAATTGATAAATACCTTGACAACTCATAAATTTAACACCATTGTTTTCTTGGGTGTTACAATAAAACACAAGATCAGACATCTTCCCATACATAATTATGAATGACATTGATGATAATAATATGCATTAAAACTAAACTTCTGCAATACATTTAACATATGGAAATTTTTCCAGTGTCAAATATAAACATAAAAAAAGAGATTTTCCAAATACTTTTTCATTAATAAAACCTAAAAGAATTTGCGAAACCTAAACGAATTATGATCGATCTAATCGATTCTATATTAAATATAACGGTAAGCGTCCAGTGCTATGGCATAATTTGAAAGCTAGGACAGACATCTTAATAAAGTTGACAAGACAATGCCAATTATAGTAGTCATTTTTTGTATGATGCATCGAGAATTGCTCGTTTCATTCACCAAAAAAAACACAATATTTTAGATGAATGTACATTTACTAGTATAGTAACACTTTACCTTTCCCAGTGTACAATGTAATACTGCATTATCGTAGAGCGCTATATAGTTCTGATAAAGTAAGTGCATAATTAGCAAGTATAAAGTATTATGAGTACACGCCTGTGAATGGAAATATATTAAAAAATTTGAGAATATGATACTGATTCAAGATACTAAGGCCAAAAATTACTTACGAAGATTAAAATGAGCTAATAATGAAAAGTGATCAACGATCTTAACTCCCCACGCAGACGAGACAATGGAAAATGATCAATAGGAGAAACGATAATTTGGTTCTTACTGTTATTTAATATTTTATTGTTATCAACTTTTCAATTTCGTGATCCTTTGCCACATGAGTTAACATTTTATTCCATTCAGTTGGGCTTGAAAGTCTGCGAAGATGAGATGTCTTCATGAGAGGAATAATAGCACATTATTCTGATACTTAGCAGTGATCGTGGATAAGAGAATATAAAAGCTAATATATTACTATTGACCTTGACAACATGGTATAGCCTTCTTAATAAAGCCCTTAAATGACAGAATGTAGTCAAACAGGCGAGTGACAGTGATTCTGATGTATGTTCTTTACTTTGAATTATGAAGATTATTTCTCTCTCCCTCTCTCCACCCTTGTTCAGGGCTCGCTGATTCCAAGCATGTGATATGATAGACTGAAAGCGTGTTGCACACTCGAAAGATCTCGCCAAGATGAGCATAATATTTGATTCCTCGCTCAGATAATTTGTAATTCGTGGGGGGAAACAAGAAAGAACATCAATCAAAGGCAATTCGTTCCTTGATGAGATCTTTACATATATCGTGACAATTGCCACAAAATAGCCGCCGAAATGGAGATGAAATCTTGGATGTCGTATTCCGAGTTTAATCAAAGAATCGAAAAAGGGGGAAGTGAAAAACGCGGGAAATGACGATGTTCGATCGTGCAATACTACACGCCACAGTGCATGCATGGTACACGTATCAATGTATTAGCTTTACGGTGTCGTTAATGAGAAAATGTGTAATGCAACAACAAAAGGCAGGGATAAAACGTGCTCTCTTGGCCTCCTATACCAATTCCACTCGTACCGTTAGACATACAAAATAAGATTCTGGTGGATAGTCGATGCTTACTTGATAAGTCTCTTGATTTATTTTATTGACTTTATTTCAATTTCCACGCCATTTCAATCAGTGTAGCTCATAAGGCTAACAAGGCCTGACGTTGATCATCGAGTCAAGGAAATGAGAAGTTGCTTACTTTATTATGCTAGCAACAAGTCGACCACCTAATTTTGAAGTGATGGAAAAGAATGAAGATAGCAGAGCGTAACGGTCTATGCAACATCATTAGTTACATTACGAATAATTTCATTCACTCTGACCAAAGTAGAGACAGAAAGAAAATTAGTATAGGCCTATAGAGATATGTTATAACGAGGTCTGTTTCAATAAGGTGTTCTTGTTCATAGCTCTAATTAGCCTTTCCTTAACACATAAGTCACCGTTTTAAGAAAAAAAGTTATGACATCGAGTAATCAAGGGGGGGGGGGCAACTGACATACTTTAACATCTCGACGTTTTAAAACACTTCTTTGCCTATCAAAACCGATGCGGAACAACCCAGAAGAAGCTGTATAGGGGGATTATTCACAGTGAAATTTGTTTTACGGAATCTTCGTCTACAATTTGCAATGTTCGTGAGGTAAGACAATGTTATATATGTTTTAGCCTAGGTCATTCCTATAATCAATTTCTTTACAAATTTGGTATTTAGTGAAATCACTCTCTCAATTCCAGACTCCTCTTAGAGTAAAAAAAAGGGACCGGTCATTTTGGAGTGGGGATTTGCATCTTTTGAGAGTGCCTTGTAACTCCTTACGGAGTGAACAGTGCATATTTGCTTCTTTTTTTTACATTTTCACTCCAGAATGAGCAATAATCCACTATCACAAGATGCAAATTCCACTCCAAACTAACTGGTCCCTTGTCTCACCGTCTCTGAGGGGGGTGTGATTGGGGACCAGATTAGCTCTTTAGCATTGATAGTGTAGCAGTTAAACATATGAGAATTACAATTTTTGTTGTCGAAAGTAGATCAATCAGTAACAATGACAACAGCTTCTCTAGCCCGCCCTGTTTTGAGACGGTCTGTAACTGTTTCGTTAATAACACCACCACTATCACCACGACCCACAGTCAGTCGCCATGCACTGCGATATGACATGTGTGTATCTACGATAGGTCTGTTTGCGTTGTAACAAAGTGGGCGCCAATATCGTGAATATAGTTCTGATTCCAATATCCAGTCTATACTTTGTACATCTGGGGCCTGTTGAATAAAACTTTTTACCTGAGAAAACTCTGGTAAAAACTGAAAACTAAGGTTAGTCTGATTTCTGCCATTGACTTTATCACAGGGCAAAAACTCCGGTAAAAACAACCTGAGTTTTCTCAGGTAAGAAGTTTTATGCAAAAGGCTCCTGAAAATCTTTCGAAAGCGTATATAAAGCCCCTTTCACAATTGACGTATGACCTCTTTACGACCGCCTGCAACAGTTTTTTCTTGTTGCACGATCGATCCCTTGGTGTCTTGCGAGCACTCGCAGTCGTTGTAGACGATCGCACGAACTCGAGGTGGTCGTGACTGGTCGCATCTGAACTTTGAACATGTTCAAATCCAAACGCGATCAAATACGATTGATTCACTCGCATCAGGTCGTACCATCGGTCGGGCGATCATCGTGTGAGTGTTGTTCAACGTTGTACGACTTGGTGCGAGAGGTGGCACAACTAAGTATAGTCGCATTTAGTCGACTGGAGGTCGTACAACACTTGCACATGTGCTAGAAACCTTGCAAGACCGATCGAAATTACGACTTACAACATTCCACTACCGTTGCATTCGCATGTATGCGACCGTTCAGCCCCTTCACAATTGACGTCCGACCTGTTTACGACCGCCTGCAACAGTTTTTTCTTGTTGTTGCACGATCGATCCCTTGGTGTCTTGCGAGCACTCGCAGTCGTTGTAGACGGTCGCACGAAGTCGAGGTGGTCGTGACTGGTCACATCTGAACTTTGAACATGTTCAAAATCCGAACGCGATCAAATACGATCGATTCACTCGCATCACGCCGTACCCGGGATCGTACCATCGGTCGGGTGATCATCGTGCGAGTGTTGTTCAACGTTGTACGACTTGGTGCGAGAGGTGGCACGACTAAGTAGTCGCATCTACTTGACTGGAGATCGTACAACACTTCCACATGTGCAAGCGACCTACATGTACAGAGACCTGTCTTGCGACTGGGTGCGATAATAATATGGGCCATAAGACTGTTGCAAGACCGATCGCAACGGCCTACAACATCGCACTACCGTTTCATTCGCATATATGCGACCATTCCACTCGCAATCCCTCGTGCAACACTCGCATGTGATCGCACGAACACAACAAGAGCATATGCGACTCACTCGTGCAACGGGGTTTACTGGGTGTTTTTGTTGTACGACAGCTGTTGCAACTGTGAAAGCCTCTGTGCGATCTTATGAGATGACCAGCGATTGATGCCTGTTGCAGCCTGTCGCACGACCAAAAGGTCGCAAATGGTCGTACGTCATTATTGTGAAAGGGGCTTAAAGTAGGTCTTCTATGCAGTGCAATATGAAGAACGTATATAAACGAAATCAGCCTCGTGCCGCAGTGCATTCCCTGGCCTGGATGCCTAACCCATCGGCGGCAGACTAACTCAAGGACCCGTATTCTGAAGTCGGATTTAACTTAAACTCAGGTTTAAAGTCGTGGTTTAAGTATAGACAGCCAATTGTTACATAAATTACTAACAGTAGAGATATCATATTTCAGCTCATTTGGTTCTCAAATCATTCATGATATGTCTAGGAAGTATAACTAGATGATTGTCTTCACAATTGATAATCAGGAAAGAGCACAATAAGAGACATAAAAAGTGATATTTTTGGCTTCCCATAATTTAAGCACAGAGTTAGACCATGGTCTAAGTTAAACCTGACTTCAGAATACGGGCCAAGAAGTCAAAAAAAGGCATGGAGTTCCCAACCCATTTCAGGTAAAAACAGCGATGCTATATAGGCTAGTCACACGAACGATACGTACTACAAACCGATACTACGTTATTTCCAATAGCATACCATCGATCGGTTTGGAGTCGTTATCGTTCATGTGACTGTAAAATAATGGAAGGTAGCCGGAGTTTAGGGGAGGGAAGCAGGCCGCGCTTCCTGGGCTTGGATGGGATATGGGGGGGAGTTGGGTTTGGAGGGTGTTTTACTTCTAATACCCATTCAGTTCAAATCGCGTCGCTATAAATTCTTTTCTGTTATATCTGTATTTTTTTCTACAGACTAAATATTTACTTTGTTCTAGAATTCTAGAATTTGAATGTTATATTTTGTATTAATTTGTATTTTTTTCTTGCATTATGAATAAGTATTTGACTCTGTTAACAATGTTTTGTTGATATATACTTGTATGATTTTACACTGAATGATTTTAATAAATACTATTACAAAACAAAACAAAAATAATTGACTGAATCTTCAAAATCTCGATCCAACCAACTTTTTTTTTCTCTCTCTCCTTTTCCCTATCTTTATGTATTGTTTATTCGGGAGGGGGAGGGATTGGGTAATGAAGAGTGGCTGAGAGTGTGTTTTCCTTGACCCCCCTTTTTTTCAGAACTTCCTCAAATTATTTTGATTCAATGGTATTGTAAAGGAGAGCTTCATGTTCAACTTGAGATTTATCTGTAGATTATAAGTATGTTTGTGTCTTATATTTATATTCAAAGAGATTTCCAGAACACGTAGAAAGTTTTGTTCTGTATTACAATTCTCGTTGTGTGTATAAGTTGTTAAAGAAATATGTACAGATTGATTTTAAGATTACAGTTGGAATAATCAATTAAATGTTTTTTTTTGCATGACTTCTAATTCAAATATGTTAATGATTTCGTGTTAATCATTATCTTCACATAATGACGAAGAAATAAAATATGAATAAAAATAAAACGATACCAACATTGCTATAGTCACACAAACGAATCCGCCTCCAATTTAACTAATTATCTACCATTGATAGCAAGATGTTTATCCCTTTGGTCACCCTAGAGTCCGTTTGGTTGGTGTGACCAGTTCAATAATTTAACTTGCCAGGATCGCCAATTTTAGGGGATGACGACATTCATAATTCACTGGTCACTGAAAGGCTAAGAAGAGAAATCAGATAACGATCTGCATGCTTACTATATGGACATGATGGAAGGATGAAAGATTATAATCAATCAGTATTAGATTTCCGACAAAACTAAGTTTTCTTTCATGATTTCTCTGACATACTGATGTCATCACTTTATGGACACTGCTATTATAATTCGAGGATAATACCCAGTGCCTGTAATGTTAGAATAATTCTAATAGAATCAGAATCGAAAAAAAATCCTCCTCTTTTGACATAATGTAGCATCCTTTGTGTATGTCCAATAAAATGTTATGTTGTATGAGTAAACCAGTGAATGAAAGTGTAAATGAAATGCCCATATTAAGCATCATTTTCATCACGATTGAATATTTCTCTTTTTAGCTATATATTTTGTTCCAGAATATGATCGTTATCATTATGAAGTCCTAACACAGAATACATCTTCAAATCATACAAGTTAACATGCTTTCTTTAAATGATAATAACAAAAACAGCACCAGTGATGTCTTCGTCAGAAGATAAGTTTTCTAAATGTCCCATTTCTTATCATTTCCCCTCTTCACTATTATAATTTATGATACTAGAGACCGTGGGACTAGATACATTGAACACCTAATCATGTCTTGTAAAGATCATCAAGCATGAATATAGACTAGATTGCGTGCATAGAGTCTTATTTTCGACAGCTTCTTTTCTTTGATTTCAAAATCTCCGACAATGAATTTCAATAACTGCCGCTGCTCGAAGAAACCGGCAGACCGTTAAACCATGCTGTAGCTCTGAAAAGAGATAAAGAAACTTGGCCTTCCAACTTCTCGTCGTAAACATATTCATCAAAACATCTTTTCATAAACCGCCATTGAACCCTTATGATTAAGGCTTAACGACGAGGATTCTTGCATTCCAATATTTTCTAAAGATGTTCCGGCCTAGCTGGCCCCTCAGTTCGAAAAAGAGAGAGACGCTATTCACCCCACGCCTATTGTGAAAAACCTTGTTTCTTGCGGTTCGTTTCTCGCAAGAAATGCGGGCATGAACTTCCCTTTCAGTTCCAGAAAGATCATAAAATTTATTCTCAGATTGTTAATTTCTTGGTAAATGCCTCAATTTTTCTTTCCATTCTAAGGCCTGTGTCGGATGGGTGCATACGCGGTCAGATCGGATCAGGTCCAATAATTTCCTGATACTGGTCCTATATATTTTAATGTTTCCTCAAAGAAATGTACAGTCCAATTTAAGTTGTTTACGAATTTATTTATCGCTTTGTTACTGAGATTGATGTTGGCTTAACCTCAGTTTATCATGTTTATGGCTAGTCTTAATTTTACTACACTATTTTTTGTTATTTAATCGGATCGCTGTAATTTTCTTGATGTTTCTAATATCAAAATGATTTACGAAGTCCTATATGGACATAGTTATGAAAATAATAAGGTTACATGCACATTATGTAGCCAATAAACGTGAACTTAGGATTCAGTATACAGAATTTACCAATATGATCATAATTATTACCCATGTTGAATTAGCCAGAGATCTTCGGGGGGGGGGGTCAAGAGGAGGAGCCAGTAAAACGATGCGAAAAAGGGAAGAAGATCATCTCCATGGGAAGATTAGATTAACATTAATTTAGACACGAAAATTAAATGTAGGCGAGACATGAATATTAACTATGCGAGAGATCTTAGCAACGAAAAAGAGAGAGTTAGAATTTTTTTTCAGCAGTGAAGTTTTAAATTTAGAACGTATACTGAAAGGATAAAATTTGATTTTAGTAGCAAAGAGGCGATTTGTGGAGACACCTGCAGTGGGTAACTTTCACTGGTAGATTTCGCATTTTGACTCTACAGTATGTTCTTTAAAAACGACCCTGAAATAAAAGGGCATTTTTTGTATTCAATAAAACTATGTACTTGAATTTGGCCCATAATAATAATTGTATGAAACTTTACATGCAATATCGGGAATATATCGATGGTTGAATGCTTTACAGTTTACCTAAGACTTTCAGCATGGTCACTGCTGATCATTATGAATAAAACCTGAAATGTACTTGTGTCATTAAAAAAATAATAATAATGTCTGACGTCGAACCTATTATGTAAATAAAAAATACAAATAATTTTTCAGTCACTTTAATTTAAAATATTTGTAAAGAAAATAAAGAGAGTAATTTATATCCATAACACCAGTGCATTAGATGGAGTTAAATGATGTTACTTGAACGCTACTAAACTATTGTACAGCGACCAATAAAACAGGCAGTTTTCAAAACAATTCATATTGACAAAAATTAATGCATCCGATGTATGGAAATGAAACAAGGATATTCATATTGTTCACTCCACTTTATGTGGAAGTGAATTGCATGAATTAAGTTGAATTGATTAATGATTACGGCTTGAGTTAGCTGCAAGTATACCCGTATATGTGAAGTAACACCTTGCATTTCGTTAATAACCATCGCTTTGTTATATATTGTCCGCGAATAGAATAAAATTACAAGTAAAGTGTAGATGCATATTATTTACTATACAGGGTACTAAACGATTTGGTTTTTCATCTGTATATGCTTGACCCGGTTAAGGAGCATCAGCATGGCTAACCTACGAAATATCTCAGAAGACAAACAAATTATGATTGAAAAAAAAATGAGCAGTAGAGCCTATCATAAAGAGATAAAGGAAGGGGATGTATTATAGGGAAATGCGAGCAGGAGGGGGCCTATATATTTTTATTTTGCTGAAGGGGCGGGGATGTACGACCTAATGAGAAACGCGGATCACCGGGTAGGGGGGGGGGGGGGGGGGGGTGTCCCCATTTCGGTGATTTCTAACTCCCGTAATTAATGTGGTGTTTTCCTTGTATTACTCACTCAATATCATGGAGACCATAAAAGCAGTCTATGATAATATCGTTTTAAATCAAATTTTCCTATTATGCAAATAATATGTTTACTTGGCAGTACTAACAAAGTGGGATGGGTGATCGAACAAAAGAGTGGAAAGCAGAAATAACATATGAAAATAGAAAAAGAGAGAATACAGAAAAAGAAGGGGAAAAAGAGTGATGATGAGAGACAAAGAGAGGAAAGGAAAAAAAGGGAAAGAGGGGGGGGGGGGGGGGGGGGGGAGGAAGAAAGAAAGACAGTGGTAATATATATATATGTATATATATATATATATCACCCAATTTGGGCAGATTTTGTTAAACCAGTAGTTGTGTGGACAGTTGTGTGTTGCCAAGGGTTGTTTGTGCAACCGAGAGAGAAAGAAAGAAAGAAAGGGAGAAAGAGAGAGAGGGAGATACACGCACACGCACACACAGACTCCAGACAGAAAGACAGAGCGAGTGTGCAGGTGGATTGGTGTCAAAAGACAGAAGATGGAGAATACAACAAAATGATGGAGTATATAAGACGCATAAAACCAGAGCATGTCAATTTCCATTGCCAACTTCTCATTATCAGAATATTACCGGATGAAATGAAATTATGAAAAATATGGCGGACCAACCCGTGGCCAACGATGCATTATATTTCATTTTCCAGAGAAAGTGCATCTGGCGAAAAGCAACAAGTGTTTGTATCTAGCTGTATTCCTATCTCAATCTACCCCCCGATTCTCCGGGTTAGCAAGTTGCTTGATGCCATGACTACCTGTGGAATATAATCATCAAGTCAAGGAGCGCTGGAGGGAGATATCCACCCCCTCGTCGTGCTCGTCGTGGTCGGCTGCGCATCCCGAAGAAGACCGCAGCTAATTTACCCTACCCAGGCCAAATCGTAATGCTGGCATTGTCCTACAATTTCCTTCATCCTTTCATTTCCCATAGACTTAATGAAGTACGAAAAAGAAAGACCCACTAGCGCGTCAGAATAATTTGAATTAATTTTCTCTTTGTGATATCCTTGATACATCTCCAATTATTGCTCGAATCCTAACGCAACGACTCCTTCTTATTTCCTGTTGCACTATAGGAGGTATCATGAATTCGTGTTTTTCATTATACCACTTATATCTCCTTCATTTTCTTGTATAATTGGCATACACACCACAGAATGATTATTTATCACGGTTTGATTAAAGACACACGAGGATGATATATCGGTGTCGAAAACTAAATATCCACAGTAAGCTGGGGTTGTTTTTTTTTTAGAAGTTTTAATTTGAAAGCCAATGAATGTCATTGTACTTCGTATTCTAATGATTGATTGTATAATAGAAACTTGAAATAGATTCATGAATCTAGTTTTGAATAGCTTTGCATTTTCGTCAGTAATTATGTTTACATCAATATGATTTCGACCTTTTTGTTCTTTTTCTATTTTTTCTTTCCTGTATTATACGCATATATGAATAAGTCGACAATATTTTCTTCATTTCTAAGGGGGATCCACACTTGACAAGCTCTGCTTTTAGGGACCCTCCCCCCTCATTTGTGCTCAATATTATATTGTTTTGGGTTTTTTTTGCGCAGTAAGAATACTCGTCTGTAAAATTGTATTTGATTTATATTAATTTATATCACTTTGTATAATGTTTTGAATGGAAATGGAATAAAGAATTGAATTATAACCATACGTATAAATCGACTTGTTTGTAACTTAAAAAAAAAAATTAGTGAGTCATTCAGGTTACATAATAAGTGTAGCAATCAATGCAGAGGTGCGCCAGGATATTACATCACAAATACGACTTAAGAATGTACTTCATTTTCCTTATACATGAGGAAGAGTTTTCTGATAATTATGAGCCTTTGCATTTATGTACTAATGTATGTGCTCATTTTGACGTCGCGACATTTTCTTGCTCTTTATACAAGATCCATCAGTCACAAAAATTGTCTTTTCGTTTTCATTAGATATGTGACATAATATGTCAGAGATATATTGAAATGAACTATCAAGTTAAAAATGATAACCAAATGTCTTACAGTGTACACTGTAATAACGATACGTTGCAACGTTGCGCCACTAATAGTAATATTTTCCAAAATATCAGATTATGGTATCATTTTGAAAGTTACAGACCAATGCTTTATACACTTAGAACACCTTGTAAGTTGTAACTGCATATTTTAGAAAGGGGGACTCGCCTGTAAAATGCTGCAATTTTGCATCCTTCGTTCTGCATGATGCAAAGTTGCATCTCAACATTTTTTTTTTCAATTCAATTCAATAATGGTTTATTCAAAACATGCCTCGCAGCCAAAGGCTGAATAAAAACATGTGTACAATTTACAATAGAAAAATACTTAAATACAAACATGCAATGACATAAGATTACTAGAACTTCTTATTGTAATGCAAGGAAATAAATTGTTGCAAGGAAATTAATTGTAAATTAAATCATAATTGTTTTGAACATAATAAATATTAAGTATGCAAATTATAAACATAATGAGGCACATTTTACATGCATGAATAAAAAGTATTAAGATGGGGAAGGATAAAGACGGCATAGGGAGACAGACAGAAAAAGTGAGAAAGGGGAAAGGGTAATTAAACGGAGATATAAATAGAAAGTACAGAGAGAAGATTGGGCCAGAAAGATGAAGATTAAACATAAGGTATGCATGTATGACAAGAAATTATGTACAGAGTAGACTGAGTGGGCCAAGGCGTATAGAATGAGGATGACTATCCTAGCAAATAAAGAAAAGTATAAAGAAAAGTATATCAATCATACTTAACATGTGCTTCCAGTGAGACATTGAAAGTGCAAAGTTGCACCTTTAAATGAACGTCCATGAGATTTATAAGGTGCAAAGTTGCACATTTGCATTGTGCCCCCAATAAGACATTCGTAAGGGTGCAAAGATGCAGCTATTTTCTTAGATAATATTATTCCTTACTTATGGCATTAGCAAATATCAAGCATATGCCTATGCCTACAGCTCTATAGATTACTAATTACTATGAAATAGCTAACTAAATTATGGTTAATATTTCGCCGTGAGTTTGCAGATTTGTGTATGTTTGTGGTTACTGAATGAAGTCCTTGGGTGATTCAATCTCGTGGAATCTCACCGACGATCCGAAGATTAAACAGCTAAAGACGTGATCAAGTATTGATATAGCATTACTCAAGGAGAAATTATCCTTATATATGATTTGATTTCTTTCAAATTTCATCTTTCTTGATGTTCTGACGGCTGCAGAATGCGTCAGACGGATGTGACTGGATTAACGTGAGCTAAGGGGTTGATGGAAACACACCTGACCGATTAGAAATACATTGAAAGTAAGAAGGAAGGAAGAACAACGTGATCGCAATGTTGTTACCACATAATAAAATCATTAAGAAAGTATGCTCCGATGAATGTACTTTTGAGCGCTCACATTAAACTTTGTTACCACATAATAAAATCATTAAGAAAAGAACGCCTCCATGAATGCACTCTAAATCACATTTATTTGAAAATCGCGTGAGTTTTACTCTCTGAAGTCATTCATCACCATTCATCGATAAGATAACGAATTATAATATATTTCCCCCTGCCCCCCTCCCCCAATATCACGAGACAGTATCACGTACTTATATAATGGAGACAAACTGGAGATACTTGATTATCATTGTGAAATGTAATCACACACTAATGAAGTAGTAAAAGAAAAAATGCAATTATATTAAATTAAACGAAGTCAAATTCATAGAAACGATAATTATCTATTTATTATCTAATGATACTATATTGCGCAACAAAAGGGTTTTAAAGAACTATGACGTCATAAAAGTTTTTGAAGTCATCACTAAGTTTAAAGATTATAAAAGAAGTACAAGCACCTTCCCCACGATGGATGCCTAAACGTATTTCCTATAAAGTTTACGGATCGCGTGCAGAAAATGATTCTGCCTTGGCAATTACTGGTAGTGTGGCCTTCCAGCCCATGTTTCATAAACAACAGATTACACATTCCGGCAGTAAACAATTACTCGGAGACCTTAAAAAGACCGAAACCAACCTTCCTTCCTCTCATCTTTTAAATTAAAATACCAAATGAGCTCTTTAACAAAATCTATTATTTTACTCCTCTTTTTTTTCCTTTTTTTTTTGCTACTCAGTTTGAAAGAAGAATGGATCTTCATATTCCGGTTGACACATAAAAACAGAATCATTAAAAACGAAGTGTAAAGAAACCTCAGTCAGATAAGCTACGATTGTTTTGTGTCATTCTTGGTTTACATCCGATTGTAAGTTGTTAATCCCATATAAGACGAATAGCCAGATTAAGGGATTAATCTAAATCACTCAGTGATGAAACTTGATCGTGAAATATGATAATTGTGTGTGTTCTGCCGTTTTTGCCAGTCCCTGCTTGAAAAAGTACGCCATAAGAATCGAGTGTCGGGCAGTTGCATTTTCAGTTGATTTTTTTTCTTCTTTCCAAATTTTAAACCTGAGACATTGAAAGGAAGGCTGGGAAGAGTTGAGTTTCAGCCAGAGCAATTTCTTGAAACAGATATGACAATAATCAGAAGTTATTTTAATGACAGATAAAGAAGCAATAGAATTAGTGTATTCTTCCTGTATGAGATGATTATCTCCTCGGTTATTCATTACGCAGTGAAGTATATGAATCATTCTAATAAACACACAATCAAACACCCATACGACCAGCGATATTCAATATACGAGAGAGGACGACTACATTATATCCTTGCTTGAATCTAAGGGACATTGAATATTTTGAAAAAAATAATTATTAAGATCTTATTAGCTCCCAAGGCAATGTATCAATACAGTCAAGTTCATCTTCATACATGTCTCTACATTTAACATTAAAACTGTAAACCCACGCCGGAGCCGAGCTGCGAACATTATCATTGCTTTTCTAAAAATGTGTGAATTTAATCATTATCGAGATAAAATACGCCTGTGAATGTTTGAACTTTCGATTCCTATATGAATTCATCTGTCATAATGCAGAGACTTGGTAACTTTATCGGAGAAAAAGAAATAGAGATGGAAAGTCAAATAATATTCGTCTTCATTCATATTCCCTTCACTATTTTCAAAATGAATATTTGAATTATTAAATGTATAATACTTAAGATCAATTCCATTTCACAAACCATCCTCTTGGAAGCATGCTTTTCGAACAGCTCCTTGTGAAGAATTATTTGCGATTTAAATGTCAATTAAAGACAGTGATTTATAGTTTCTTTGAGAGAACGATTGTATCTAAAGTGTCATAATATTTACTCATCAAACATATCAGCAGTATTAAGACATATTAACACTTTAAATCTTTACCTAAAATCATTTATTCACACATCCATTTACTTTCCTAAGAAAAATCCTCATTCGTATTCATTTTTTCACTTATCCACTCACTGAAACCGGTACACCTCTATCCCCAACGAACTCATTCATAAACCAACTCAACAATCCATTCACATCCTCATTCACTCGCTCATTCACAGTGTCATTACCTCGATCACTTTATCACAAACTTACACGTTACCCAATTAAACTCAGTACCCCATTCACTACCTCATTCACCAATTAAATGCACTCCATTCACACATGCTCTCACCCACTAACTCCACCACTTGTTCCAACCATCACTCACTCAATCGCCACTCACTCACTCACTACCTAATTCACTCACACACTCACCCACTAACTCAACAACTTATTCCCATCCTCACCCACTCACTCACCCACTACCTCATTCACTCACACCCTCACCCACTAACTCACTTACCCAACAGTCACTCACTACCTCATTCACTCACACACTCACCTACTAACTCAACAACTTGTTCCCACCCTCACTTACTCACTCCCTCACTCACTCACTCTCTCACTCACTACCTCATTCACTCACACACTCACCCACTAACTCAACAACTTGTTCCCACCCTCACTTACTCACTCACTCCCTCACTCACTCACTCACTCTCTCACTCACTACCTCATTCACTCACACACACACTCACCCACTAACTCAAAAACTTGTTCCCACCCTCACTTACTCACTCACTCCCTCACTCACTCACTCTCTCACTCACTACCTCATTCACTCACACACTCACCCACTAACTCAACAACTTGTTCCCACCCACCCTCACTCACTTATTCTCAAATTCATTTACCAATGAAACTCAATCACCCACTAACTCAACGACTCAATTACACCCTCATTCTCGCTCTCACTAAATTCGCTTTATCACCAACTCACTAACACGTTCACTAACTCATCCATTCACTTACTCACTCATCCACCCACTACTCACTACTTCATTCGCCAATTAAACTAACTTGTTCACACCGTCACTCATTTATTCACTAACCCCTTCAACATAATGCATTCACCCACCCAAGAGCTCATTACCTCTTTATCAGTTAAACTAGCTACCCCATTCACTCACTCACCCACCCTCCAACTCGCACAATAACTCAACAACTTGGTCACAACCCTCATTATTGTACCAACTCATTGAAACACCTTCAGTGCCTTATTCACTTATTCACCAACTCACTAAATTTGTACTTTTATCACTCACCACCTTATCCACATCCACCAATTAGATTCACTACCTCATTCATTCACTCACATGCTCACTCAAACAACTCATTGGCCCGTATTCTGAAGTCAGGTTTAACTTAGATCACGGTCTAACTCTGTGCTAAAATTATGGGGAGCAAAAAATTAAAAAAATATGTTTATACTGTATATCTCTCATGTTTACTATTTTGTTTCCTGATGCTTTTATAATGAATCGAAATATTTCAATTATTACTCCCAGACAATTATGAACAATTTGAGTGTCAAATGAGTTAATAAATTGAATGTATACTGTTAGGGATTTGTGCCCCAATTGGTTATCCATAGTTAAACCACCATTTTATACCAGGGTTTGATTTGAACCTGAGTTCAGAATACGGGCCATTAAGTTTTACAACTCCTTCCCATCCTCATCAACTCACTAATTCACACATTTACAATCTCACTTTCACAATTCACACATTTACAATCTCACTTTCACAATTCACACATTTACAATCTCAATCTCATTCTCATTCACAGTCTCACTTGCTCAAAGCAACTGACTCTTTATTGAACTCATCAACTGCCTATGTACTCACTTTTTGACCAATTCATTCACTCCTACACATTCCAAAGCTGATTATTAAATTTGGTATAATTTTTTATTCACATCATATATGTATCAGTTGATCTCAGTGGGAGAATTCAAAATACACTCACTCACTCAACCAACCAATCAAAATTCACTCGATGAAACTAGGCAATACAGCAATGCAATTTACGTTTTCTTACCATTTTATTTTCGGTATCCCTAGATGCCCAAATACACCATAAACAAAAGAAAATAAGAGAAAAAGGAAATAAAAATCAATACCATGAAATTCATCTGACATCATATATACATATTACAGCTACCATAAAAGTAGGGTATATCTAGAACAAATTGTACCTAAAATTCCTGACAAAACAAACAATGACATCAAGCCATTTACAGACCTGATAACACTCTCGATAATACATCATTATTTCATATTCTGCCTACAATAAATATCCATGTATCAAATATTATAATGTAAATACTCAAAAACAATTTATGTCAATCCAGTTAACAAGCATGTGAGCACACTTCCCATTGAAACCACATTTCTTTCTCTCTTGCTGGCGATAAATAAATGAGAGACTAAAAATAATATGAGATGTGATAACCGAACCCCCAATACAGTGCTTTTGTAAACAAAAAAGCTTTGTTATATAATACAGTAAAATATAAAATATGACACTTTCAAAATAATTGAAAAATTGTGTTGGGGAGATGATTTAGAAGTGGTCATCATAGCTTTGTGACAAGAATCGTGTATTTTGGCAAAAACAGTTTACGTTTCTTATGGCAAGCTTTTTTTTTGAGTTGGTCAAATTAGAGTTTCAGTTATTTAAATTTCAAACAAGTATACTTACTGAGATACACAAAAAAATGAAATATCCCAATTCTAATCATGAAATCATAAAATCCCTTATTAGAAACCTTGAACAAACCAAAAATATAAGACAAATATAGGATGGGAAGAAGTGCCACAAAAGCATGCCACTTTGAATATATGCCAACCCAGAATAATCACTTTAATGCAAAATTAATTTCATTCTCATTTTACATCGTATGTCTATGCTAAGTCTTATTCAGAATACAAATATACAATCTAAATTTCACACAATATTAAAATTAGGTACTCATAAAAATGTTCACACATATGAGGCACATTATTAAATCTTTCAGCCTAGTTTTCTACAAGAACACACTGCCAATATTTAAGAGATCCTTTACGAAGTTATTTTGAAGTAAAATGGACAGCCACTTTCATGAGCTACGTCAAATTACTGAATAAAAAAATTGTTTTTCAAACATTATTAAGAACAGTGAGTCATAATGCCACACATTTACGTACTTAGTCCCATTCCTGGACATACAACACACCAGGAATCAATTCGAAATAGGATCGGTTAATCAGAGTTGAAAGAAAATCTAAGCCCTTTTCTTATTAATTTGAATATTTTGAGGTAGACAAAATTTACATAGCTATCGGATTCAATGTGAAGGAAAGAGGGAGAGTTACACTCTTAAGAAAAATAGGGTTCAACTCTGCACCATTATTGGGTGCAACCCAATTGTACAATGGAGGATCTTATCCTGTTTAGAGGTGCAACTTTGCCCATTTTAGATCAGAGGGGGTGTGAAATTGCACCTGTAAACAGTACTCCAAGTGTGACATTGCTAAATGAACCATCACATTTTTTTTTTCCTTTGAAATATTGAACATAGAGAAGAAAAAGAACATCAACCCTATCACATGATCTAGCTAGTATCTCAATCAATAAATGGCAAGAGTCAATTAATATGTGGGCTGTAGCATGCTTTCATCATTATCCTCCATATGACACAAATTGTTTAGTACTGTTATAGATTCTCCATTAAACTAGGTGAAACAACCACAATCTCATTGTTTGAAAAAACCCTGTATATCCAAGCCAGTATCATTAGAAATTCAAACATAGCAAAATTCAACATCCTGGTGAGATCGGTGTGTGCCTGTACTCCAACAAAGAAATATAAGAGGAAGAACGTAGGCATTTTCTCTATCAATTTCTTTCCAAGAAATAGTTATTTGTATTGATGGCATACAAAAGATACTTGTGAAACTGATTTCAGTAAATTGGGTGACTTCAGAAGTTTGTCCTTTAATTTGCTTCTACTTTAACATCATGACTAGATGAATATAACTTTAAGGTAAGTTAAGACCTATTGATTCATAGCGAATATTCAAATAAAGGACTGATTTTTAATGTGAATTGCTATTCCTAGCAAAAATCCATGCCCAGCTCTACTCCTGATAAAAATATTAAGGGATAGAGGCACTCTTACTCAGAACAGTCTTGACTACAATAAATATTTCAATGCTGAAGAATCTATCTCTACATTCTACTGGAATGTCAAATACTATATTTTTTTCAATAATTTTTTATCAATAGCTAGAAGAATGGAGTATAAAAAAGAGGCACTGCCATGGAAAGAGTCCACACCACAGGCACTACAAGTATATAAAATACATTTGAATATTACTTTCAAATATACATCAAGAATGTTTACAAGAGAGAGTTTGATGAAAATGTAAAATTACTTTGAGTGCTTGAGTTTAGACTATCAATGGGTAGGAGAGAAACAATAGGAATAAAATAAACATGAATTAATAGACAAGGATGAAAAAATAAGACCCAAGGATTGCAAAGTCCCAAAATGAGATATAAAGAAGAAAAAAGAAAGAAAATAATAAAGTGATTATTGCCGACCCTGCCTGAGTGGAAGTAATCCTATTTACAGATTGCAGTAAGTGGTCAGAATTCTGATCAATATAATTTAAAACAATGATCATTATGATCATTTTAAAGGGATTGATGTAATTCTTTCCATTTATGACCAACAAAACACATAACTAACTTGGTATTAAGGACCAGATCTGAAAGCTGTTCAGAGTACTCACAATAGCTTTATCATCAGCAAACAGGGCAGTTTCTGAAGATCATGATTTATAGTTTCATAAATTCAATACACAATCTATGATCTTCTAATCTGCCATTCAAACAGTTAAATAAAAGCACTTCTAGTGAATGCATGTACACGGATCAGGGCAAATATACATCTTCATACCCCTTTTCCTTAAAAAAAAAATCACACATGATCTGATAATATATTTACAGCAAATCACATATAATTTACCAGTCTTCAGCAAGTGTTAATCAAAGCATGGTTTAGTAAAAAAAAGACTAATGGGTAATATACAAGCAGTCTGAAGTGCAAGTGCCCGTATGAGAGCTACTTCACTTCAGACGTGCAGACGAAAGCTCTCCGGTAGCTATCTTACGGGAGACTGACTTGAGTGCTCAGTACGTAGACTCTACTTGATCTTGGTGCTATGCACTCAGCTAATGTCTATACTATAAGCAAAGCTTTGGTTTCTACACCTACATTCATCACCTGGTCGACATATCAAAAAGCCAAGCACACACAACTCAAACAAAACACAACAGAAATCCTTGAGAGCACGTATTTACCGACTTTTGAGTTTCCTATGCTTTTCTTTGTCGCACAAAAGATGCAGCACGTTACCACCTTAAAAAAATGTTTAATTGATAGATGTCCCTTTCCATCAAATCACAAACTAATAGTCTAATAATATTTCATATTGCAGCATACATTGATTTTATTACGATTGTCTGTGAATGACATTCCTCTTTAACCCCAATTGCTTTCTTCCTCCAGGTTTGCATGTATCTATCTCTGCGCTACATAGGCTACGTTCAAATCCCTAAATCTCGAAGGATGAGCTATAATCTGGAGAACTAGAAGGAAGTGTTTATGATATTCTCATGACATCACTTGTGTGAACTTTCCTTGCAACAAACTCTTTAAACAGGCCAAGAAAATCTTCGTTTTCATTTTTTTTGTATAAATATTTCTTGGCATCCACCAAAGAATGATGACACTTATTTTTTTGGCACAAGATGTAACAGATTGAGCAGCACATGACATGACAGGTCTCCTTGTTTATGATTCAGTAAGAATCATCTCGTTATATCTAATACTTTGGTCAATTTCCTCTTCAAAATTTCTTGGTTAGGAAAAGAAAATTGACTTTCAGATTCACTTTCAGATGCCATCCCCATTTCCTATACAGTAGATGGTCTCTTTCACTTGCTCATATACTGATCTACATGATCTTAATAATAAAGAGTAATGAAATATATTATTGAAACAAATTGTTACTCTTTCTATAATATAATTTCTTTGTAAGAGGTTAGTTATTTGTATAGTGATTATTCACCTTTTTGCAACAAAATAAAATTCATCATGTGACCAAGAGTTGTGAGACAAAATGGCAAGTACAGTGGACTCAATCATTCTTTCAATTTCTTTGTATGGTCTAATTCAATGCAAATATCATTAAATAAAATAACATTATCTACTGATTGCTTGACATAAAATACTAATTATTATCAGTGCATCCAAAGATGTAAAAGGTTACCATGGAATATCTTTCTTTTTTTCTCTCTATCTCTGAAACATTAAATTGATCAAGACAGCAGTATGATCAATATCACGCCACACCTTAATACGCCAAAGAAAGCATCGAGGTGTTCTGATGTGGCAACTTGGAAAAAAATATTATTACATCTTCCTCTTTGGCTTAATGAATCAGGCAAGCTGGTTCAGCATTGTGGGCCTGGTTCCATGGACTCGGGCCAGAGTCTAGGCTGCTTATCAAATTGGCAACCCAAGCAAAGCAAGGCATGATCCTGAAGTGGTTTCATGCAGAAAGCCTGGCTTCATGCTTACTTCAAAAGGGTTTCAAGGTGGGGATATAAGAGCATGGTCAACAATTAAAATAAATGTCATATGAATTTTTTCTTCAATCTCACTTTTGGCTCCGGGTAAGTGGCTATGACAGGGTCGTTTTTAGTTTAATTTCTTTCTCCCTCCTCCCCTTTTCTTTCTTTCTTTTTTTTTCTTTGTGAATGTAGATTATGGATGACGGCCTGGGTACTTGACATGAACAACAGTGTGTTGGTGGGACATGGTTTGCAAATAGCCAAGGTGCGAATATTATTGGCTTCATTAATCATACTTTGTGTATTAGACATGTTGTTTTCATGACTGCTTCATCATCAATCTAATTCATACATGCTTCCTTTAGCACTTCAAAAGCTGCCTTGAGAGAGTGAGAGAGGGAGAGAAAGAAAGAAGGGGGGGGGGTAGACTTGTTGAATTTTATGATTAACTTCAATATGAAGCACTGAATGTTCATATTCAAATCATAAAAGCAATTTTGTGAGATATGATCACATAGAAAACACACCCAAACAAATGCAATTTTTGTTGAGTGTTAAAATCTAAAAAGAAATCTTGAAAATAAATTTGAGTGGTTTCTGCTTAATTAATTAAAGATTTAATTTAATAAATCAAGTCTTTGTACAATGGTAATGTCTTTGTTAATATGATGGTGCCTTTGTCTTGCTCTCAAAACTGAAAATGCTTTGGATTTATTTTATTTCTATTGTGGACATGATTTATTCAATAAAATGAGGAAGAATGCTTTTGATATAGTTCATGCACACACATATCCATAGAAATATGAACTAATAACTAATAATAAAGTAGTAATATATAGGATTATTTCAAGTTATCAAAGCACTGCATTTAAATGGCAAATGAAACTTTCAAAGACTATACTAGAACTATAAACTACAAAACTATTTTTTTTTCTGAGAATCAATTCAGAATATGGCACAATATTCACAATTCTTTTTTTGCAATCACATACAATGCGACTGCTTCAGATCGAATCAGCATATAATATGGCAGGCTCTTGTATACATGGTTTCGTTCTCACAGCAGCGGAGGAAAATGGCAAGCCTAAGGTTTTAGGAAGCTAGAGGAGTGTTTGATATAAGAAAAAAAATTGTCAGACGGTGTCATCAATCATGGTGGTCATAAACTTGTGTTTTGTGATTGAGATGAGTTTTAAATGGTGGGGATACATGAACAAAAGAGATGATAGCAGATGTACAATGGGGGCATGCTTTGCCGACTAAGGACTGTGGTCGGTATGAATAGGTTATTGCGGTCTGTTGGTCGATCCGAGTGCATAATGCATTCAAGCCCCTGTGGCGCAGGGAGGCTTCTCGCCCAGGGACTGCATTGGGGTGCAGCAGATAAATCAACTTTGTCTTCCAGCCTCTTTGACTTCATCAAACCATCTTTTGAATTCATGACAAATCACGAGGGAGGACACCATATTAGACAGAGCTGCGTAAAATGATTAGCGTTTTCTTCTAGGATTCAAGAATTATTCCTATTTCATGGTGAGCATCCTTTCTAGGAAGCGACCAAGTTGATTCTCAAGCAAACAATACAAGCAAGGGTGGAAAGAGTTAATTACTCGGTGAGATCCCCCCAAAAATTGGAAAATTGTCAAGCATAAGGCAGAAAGACATTCATCAGGCAAAAATGCAAGGGGTTGTTTATCACTTAATCAAACTTCATACAACTCTGCGACTTCGTTCAAAACCTTTAGCAAGAAAGGTGACAAATTCAATTCGAACCGGCCAGCCATCTGGGGCTTTGTTTGAAAAGAGCCCTCGTAAGTCACAGCTTTCATTATTATGCAGGGGGCAAGAATCAATTAGCTATCACAGAAAAGATCTTTGCAGTAATTAAAGATATCTAGAGTGGAAAACTTGACGAGATCTACGTACATGAAAGACATGGTTTCTATTCACATTGCTATACACTTAGAGGAAGCAACATACCGAAAAATGTATAGTTCATCTCTTATTGTACAATAGACCAAACAGGTGGTGTTCAGACAAGAAAGAACTACTGATCAAACACATTCACACAGGATAAATACATAGTAAGAATATAGAGAAGACTTTTTTTTCAAAAATGGAATATAGAATTCGAAATAGGAAGGGGAATAAGTACAAATACAAAAGATCAATTCACCAGAAAATTCATCACAATCGGCTTGCCTATGGTGGAATTTGCCACAGTTTGTCTCTTCAATATCATTTGCTTCTCTCGGTCTCGATGCTCTTGCTTGAAGTATGATGTTGCTATTGAATTATCAAGCTTTAGTTTTCAGTTGTTCCTGCTTTTATACGCAGTTCTATAAAAATTGCAAGATATTTTCTGGATTCATTTTGAAAGAGATAAGTTTACATTTTCCAGACTGCTCTTGGTTGTCAGAGAGGCAGTAGATCCAGGCAGTTTGGATTCTTGAAGAACGGAGGAAGGGGTTCATCCAGTTTGCTAATCACCTTGTAGATAGTCTTCTTCCAGGAAGGTTCGGTGTCTTTGCCGGACTTGATCGCTGTGAAGAACTCACGAAGCGTCGTGGTAGACACGTGCAAGAAGCCTTCGGGTACCTGCAAAAACACACAAGATGTATGAAATTGTTAAAATGGTTGAGAAAAGAAAACGGGCATGATTCTTTATCGATGAGATTGAAAGATGAAATATAATTTTGTGTGCGGTGCATACAAGGATGATCAACAGGGCAGGAAATGCATTAATGTCTAACACTTGATATATACATTCATAAAGAGGATGATCATAAACTAAATGTTTCCATGATACGGCCAAACATCTATTTCCAAATACATGGACATAGAGGTTTTCATTGGTAATCACTGATACACATCAATATTCTGTTCTTTTCCGACATAATTCCATTAAGTTATATTATCATGGACAAACAAGAGACAAAAAAAAATCTTTCATTTTCTTAGTGTACATTAATCATTCATTGCTAAACCATCTTTGAGATCAAAGGAATTTTATCAGGATAGAAGCACTAAGCTACTAGCCATCAAGAGGAGCCATGAGTCAAACATCAAAGATCAGCTATCTCACAAGATCATGGACTTGAAATTAGCATTATGAGATATTGGCTAAGCCAAGTTGATCATCAAAGATCATAACATGTTGAGTGAATACTAACAGGTGTGGACTTATAATGACCAAACAAACATATTTCACACTTCAGATTAATTATTTGTTTAATATTTAGAGAGTAGAAATGCCAAAGAAGTGTCACCGAATTTTCGTCAACAATTGAAGGCAATTAAAATTGAGAAGGTCCCAAAGAAGCATTCTTAATCAGCTAATGAGACACATTAACAGTCAAATCATTCTTAGTATGGCTTAATGAAAGAATCAACAAAAATGACCTCAGTCACAATCAAACATAAGATGGTAACATCCTTCCTTAGATATTGAAGCTACTTGCACACCAAATCTCTTCAAAATTTCTCCTTATTTTAAGATCACATTGAAAAACATGGCTTTTATGTTGACATGAATTTGCTATTACAAAAGTTTTAACCATGAGCTTAACTATGAACCTTGGTGAATGCAAAATGGCACTCTTAGTAAAAAAAAGTGATAATGAAGATGGAATAATGACAAGAACATAAATAATGATGCTGAACACAACAAAAACAACAATGAAAATACTTGCAAACAATTATTATAAGACAAGGGTAATAACATCCAAAATCCTGTTGAATTGCATAGAGATGTTAACAAGATATGCAATGCTGTATTTAAGATCGAAATATCATTGTTATCAAAGTTCACATCACCAAAATATGATATGTTACCCCATGCATGCCATCATGTCATTATTTCAGTTACCCTTGTGCCAAGAAGCACTTTTCTCATTCCTTTTCTATGCACAGGAATAAATACATTATTCTCAATTGCTTCAGGTGGACATTAATTTCAATTTTAGTTAGTAAGATGGAAGTCATTCTTCAGCTTGATCTCCGTGTGTCACTTTTCTGTCATTGTTGACAGGTGATTCATGATATTGTCAGTCATCACAATTCATGCTTCTCACAAAATTAGATTCAATTGGAAATAATCATTGAGGGAAGTGGAGATAAGAAGAGGCAGTTACTGAAAGAAACAAGAGATAGAGCAAAATAGAAAGAGACAATGAGAGAAATGTCATAGAGAGAGGTTGATAGGGATGGGGAGGGGAGAGAGAGGGGGGGGGGGGGGGAGGGGGAAGGGAGGGGAAAGGAGAAGGAGAGAGAGAGGATGAACCTAATCATAAAGACTAGTAGCAAGTGAAATAGAGGCTAATTTATTAATAATGTTCAATCATTTTATCCACATTCACCACAAGACAATAATTGCATTTTCACATTTTATTTCAATCCATTTGCTACCACAGATTTCTTTACTACATATAAGGCTACCCTGAAATTAACCTCCTAATTTTCAATAGATAGGCCCTAATTCATTAAGTCAACAAAATTTGGTCATTTAGTTGTTGGATGCTTGATATTTCTAATAACTGTGATATAATAACTAAGCAAAAAAATGATCTTACAGGATAAGGTAAATTGGCAACACGACGGCGCTGCGGACAGTGAGAGATTTACATTGAATTTATTTCCTGGCATTTTTTCAATATCTCTTTTGTTGAGACTTTGCTGCATGGGTGTCGGTAAAAGTAAATCAACTTAACCTTGTTCCGCCAAGCCAAGATATTAGAACGAAAATGAGAAAAGAGCAGAAGGTGATGCGTATCATCATCTGTCATCAAGTCTACCACACCTTAATGGCATGTGTGTAAGAAACTCAACAAGAGTTGACACAATATAGTAAATAATACCGGACTGAAAACATGGAAGGCGTAAGAATTCATAACAGATGGTTAACATGACAAAGAGATATAAAGATGAAAGGTAACAGTATGAATACTCATGACGGGATACATGCCAACATGAATATACCAAACAGGAGTCATCGTACAGATAAAAGTTAAATTAAAAGAAGGAGAGACAACAGAAAGAAAGGGAAACTGAACAACAGAGGATTGTAACAGAGAGATGGGGTTTTAAATCTTTATTTTTTCTTTTATTATTATCTTTGGGTGGAGGGGGCAGAAAGCTCAGATTATTTCTGCTTATAATTATGGCTGATTAACGAAATGTACAAATAGCTATGGTAGATTGTTCGTTTTTATATATACCATATAGAAAAGGCATGTTGATGCCATCCTTGGTAGGGGTAATTAAAAGAGAAGAGGGGGGTGAGGAGGGGGGCGGGGGTAGAAAGTTTAAAGTTATTTTATTTGATGCATAGAACAGATATAGGAAATGTATACTATTAGTAGCTATATGCTCTATTGTTTGTTTATTTTTTTTTACACCATATAGAAGTCATGTTGATGCTATCCTTGGTAGGGGTAATTTGAAAAAGGAGGGGGTGAGAAGAATGTAGCTGCTTGATGAGAACCACCCACTCCTGATTGAAGACAAGTGTTGAGGCCATGCTTCCTACCAGAGCATTGGATCTATCAGCACAATGGTAAATAAAGGAATTAAGGTATGAATATGAAAGAAATAAAGAGCCATTGGGGGGAGATGGAGAAAAGGGGTCTTTCCTAATCTATCCACCACCATGTCTAGGATGCCAATGAAGTGTTGACAAGCAGAGGAGTAAGGAATCAAAACAATGAAATGGTTTGTACCAATGCACTGTGTGGTTCATGGTCATCTGCAACACTTCGCTACACTGAAGGAAAGAGAGAGATGGAGAGAGAAGGGGATAGAGAGAGATAGACATAGAGGGGGGGGGGGCAAGGAAGAGAAGGGGAGGAGAGAGACAAAAAGGATGCAAACAGAGGGAGAGAAGGGGGATATACGATGAATGAAGGTTGGCATAACGGAATATGAAGAGAGAAGAGAAGAATGTTGACTGAGCCAGGGCAGGGCAACGTGGGTGCCCTTTCCTGGAGAATGATGCTGGTATGCAGAAGATGAGTTTACAGAAGAGACATACCAACCAAATCAGTGAGACAGGAAGAGAGAGAGAGACAAGGAGAGAGAGGGAGAGAGACAGAGAGAAGAAAAAGTACTATGAACCTGAGATGGTAATGGGAGTCCCTGACAGAGGATGGGCAAGGATGAGTAGTCTACCAAATGAGCCTTCTACAAATAGGCTCTAATTTGTGGGGATGACACAAACAAGGATGTAAAGACCAAGGGGTGTGACTGACAGAGACCCTACACTCATATCCATTGTAATCCAATTACACCAGCCCTTTCGCTTCTTCAAGATGCGCTAAACGAAACAACACCCCTACAACCCTCCCGTCTGATTCCGTGCAGCGCTGCTTCCGTCCCGAATACCACAGCAGCCGACCCAGCCAGCGATTCTGCAATTCATTGTCCCAACTGTTTATCTCCTAATCGGCAGTCAAGGATTCCCTTATTGGCATACAAAAGTGTAATTTTCCTCCCCCTTTTATGCAGTAATTTTCTACCAATGTGGCTTGAAGGAGAATGGTTAAAGTGACTAAGTGGCATATTCCTTTCCCTCTGTAATCCTAAGGCATTAAGTAAGCTTTATCAGTGTCTCCTAACCATAATGCACTTATACCGGCAAGAGTATTCATTGGCAAACCAAGGATCTAAATAAAACCCTAGCGTTTCCTTAGCAACGCAAAATACAGACCTGTTGCACCTACTTGTAGATTCCCCACAGAAAAGTACAGACGAAGGGCAAAGCTTAGTTGAGGACTAACAAATCAATTAAGGCTTTATGTACCTTGAAACTCTTCCTAAGCTCTCATGGATCACACTCCGTCCAATACCACTTTCTCGGTAATCACTCCATTTTTTATTAATAAACTCAGATTTGCGGAGTGGTGTATCCCCGGTAAGGATCTAATAGACGCTGTTTAATTTCTCCTGCACGCTACCTAAGATTTCCTGATATTAGGCGCCGATGCTGAGGATTTTAGACACAAGAAGTGCAATCAAATTGCAATATATTTTTGAAACCTCTAAATGGCAGGATGGTATGATGCGGTAATTGCTTTTTTATGACGCGACTCCCAATTAGCTAGACATTTAGACACTTGGAGGTAGATATGGGGAGCTGCAAATGAAACGCAAGTAGCTGCTGGCGAAGGGCTAATTTCTTTCAAACTGGATGAAATTGATTTAATGTTGACTTGTACAATATGGGAATTAATCCAGCCCCAGCACTTAATCACCATGCCTGTTGATTTGTCGTTGATGGCATATCACTTGTTGGACAAAGTTTCAAGGATGTCCTCTTGTTGATTTCAGTCTTTATTATAAGTAATTCATGATGACATATCAACATAGTGAATTTCAACTGGGGTATGAAAGTTTACATCACAATCGTGATTGTAATGCCTAACAAACTAATCACGCAATTATCAACCATTTTCTCTGACAAATTGAGAGACAGAAAGGTTTGGGCATTCATTTAAGAAAACTAGGATTTAGCATGTTGGCAACATTTCCTAGGGACAGAATCTAGTTGTTTGCACTATGCGAACAACTATAACAGGCCGAAAGTAGTACCAATTTTACAGGGATGAATAAAATAAACTGCGCTGAAGGAAATTATATCGTGGCGCTTTGCACTATGCGAAGAACTATAACAGGCCGAAAGTAGTACCAATTTTACAGGGATGAATAAAATAAACTGCGCTGAAGGAAATGATATCGTGGCGCTTTTTTTGAGTGTTTTAACAAACCAACCTGTAATAACCATGTACCCTTGATATTGTGAATGGGTAGATGGTGAACATTTATCAAGATTGAGACATTGGTTATGCTCATGACTCAAAAGTACTTTGAACTCTGGCTTCCTTTGAACCTTCTGTTACATCAATTACCCACCCGCTTTCTTTCCTCTCTATGTTAATGGGAGTGCGAGGGGTGGAGGGAACAAACAGAAAAGTACAAGATGAAGGATGGATGGAGGCAAAGAGAAAAAGAATTAAAAATAAAAGAACAAGATTCCACACGGCACAATTTTGAATCCACCAGCCTTGCTTTTGGGCCATCAGATGCAGCCTCTTTCCCCATATTCTTTAGTACTTGTTTATTTCTTTTATTACCCCCATTAACAAATACAACCTTGACTCAGTCACACGTTGGAGACTCTCAATTGTTACACACCCAGCTTGTTGGGAGAGCTATGCAAGGGAGCTGGACGCAGCAATTAGATTCAAGAGTAATCTGTCATGTCTTATTGTATGCCAGGCCGAGTGAAAGATGGTCTGCTGTTAGGGCACCCATCATCAAAGTCATCGGGCTGGAGAATGGTCGGTATGAATACCCGTCACCCATGTTAACCCGGGGATGGTTTTCTCATAAGGAAAGTACCGGTGAACCAGCCTCTTGGAGGTGTAAGAATCGGTGAGTGATGGGGGAGGTCTGACATGGCCAACCCTAGAAAATATCATGAGGACAGGGGACGAGACGGAAAAAACGGCAGAGGGTCCGGGCCAATATGATCTGATGAGGGAGGTGTGACAATAGCAGCTGGTTCACCACACTTCAGAAATTGAATCAAGATCACCATGAGACACACAATGCCACTAACACCTTAACTGGGTCTGGGGGCCGGCCAAGTCTTTACCAATCAACCTTGTGGCAAGTTTGTGCCACCTCCAATTACCTGGGACAATGTTGATTGGTGATGCTATGGGGTAGGGTGGGGTGGATGGAGAGCAGTGAGTATGCTTTCTGCGAGATGCTCTGAGCATGGGCAGTTAGGGTCTAGAGGAAGCCCGACTGTGGGAGTGGACAAGGATGGATGAAGGTGATGCAAGTATACGGTATCATCAAGGACACCAATTAGAATGATTAATTACTCTCAATCTCTTTTTACCATCATCTCTCTTGACATTGCTAGGAATAAAAGACTCCGGATGAAACCTCTTTTTATATCTTATCTATCTATTTACTTTCTTTGATTTCCTTTCAAACAGTAACGTCGCTTGTTTTAAGAGAACAAAAAAATGTCATTTCAGCTTAGAAAATAATACTTGACAGGTCTGATGTTCTCCTCTTTAAAACTGATACACAGAACTCATTCAATCAACTCAACATCCTTCCTGAGAAGAAATCCTATCTGTTACAGATTATCTTCAAATCCCGCAAGAAACAAGACATTTTTTTTTGCTAATCCATTTTTTTTCTCTCGCAAAAACAGATATCTATGCCAAGCAATAATTGTACGTCTGCCAGTCGTATTTTCCTCAATTTACATTCTTCTAATCATCATGACCAAGCAAATCCAAGTGGATACACTGATCAGGAAATGTATTAACCATTAAATTGTATCTTGCTTTTACTTCCATGGACAAGGAAGTTGTGACATAAGAATGAGGATAAGAAGGAAACATAAAACACATATTCTTTTCTTTCTCAGCAAGATCAGTGTCACTTCCTCTTTTAATCTGTGAAGACACCTTTCTTTGTACTTTCTTCAAAGCATCCGACTGACCATGGAAATTATGAGTCAACTATCATTATTAATTGGACCTATCTTACTCTGATGTGAACTGTCCACTTGTCAAGGATACATCAAGAAACCTTCGGGATTCTTAGACAAGCAACAGACTCCCTCTTCTTCTAATGTCCAAAAAAGAGGTAGAGAAAGAGTGGCAATGGCAAACTTAAAGATTGATTTAAAAAAAGTTCAAATCAGCCTGAAAGAGTACTAAATAAAGTTAAGTGGTGCCTTCTTAACCCAGAATATTCAATAGTTAAATGCACAAGTCCTATGGTACACAGAAAATCTTGCATAATCTCGAAACACACAATCATTTATAGAGCATGATGTAATGCCAGTTTAAACCCAGCAAGTAGAATCAAGAAACAGATTTTTAAACAGATTTTCTTTCTCAACAACATCCGGTTATCAACTTTTAAAATCAGGATGGTAATTTTTTCCCAATCATCTCATCAAATCATTGACAATTATGATGGAATTAATATAAAAGCTATTGGATAATAGACTTTATCAGCCCTGCTTTTTACCTTACATACAAATACAAATATAATCATTATCACTGTCGTTACTTTAAACCAAAATTTTAGTCAAGTCAAAGTCAAGAAACCAAAATCTTAATCAAATAGTTTGAAAAAGGAACTGGTTTGAAAATTCTTATTGCTTTTTGAAAAAAAAGTTAAAAAAATGAAAATATGATGCCTGCTGCTAATAGAAATGGCAAGCCACTTAAAATTCATCATTACAGCTTCCTTTGCGGACAATGATTTGTTACCAATTGTTTATTTTGAGTACAGCTCTAGCAAGAGTGAAAAACTAGGGTCTTCTAATTTCTTTTCGGAAAGGATAATACGCAGGCAAGGTCAGTGTATTATTGATTCAGGAAACTTTGTTTTAATGATGGAGTAAAGTGAAAAAGATATATTCCAAATAGGTATCTTCCTCTAACTGACATGTATCCTATTAGTTATTTCTGTTTCTTTTTCTTGACACAAAACACGCACTTCCACTGATGAAAAGGCCAGGTAGATATACAGGGAGCAAGTAAATGCTATTTTTGTTTCCTTTTCTTTGGCTTCTGAATAGTACAGAAGGCAATGTCCTTGCCGATGACACGCAATTTGGGAAGAAAATGAGATTTTTTTTCTTCTTATCGGCAGCTAGGGCTACCTGAACGCCCAGCAATAGTGTAATCAACCTATATATGATTTTCACAAAGACTAGGAGCTAATGATTAAGAAAAATTCCTGCTTTATGGACCCTCTCCGTCAAGAAAATGACAGAAAATGAGTGAGCTGCTCATTGGTTGAACAAGTAGAATAAAGTAATGGGGTGGGTAATTGTCTTGATCATAACATCCATTGGAATGAAATGTCATTGTACTTTTTTTTCGGAAGGAATTCAAGATAACCAACTTTTTTTGTGTTTTTTCCCCCCTCTCCTTTTTCTCGTTTCCGCGGCATCAATTTGGGAAGCATGTAAAAATGAGGACATTAACATCGGACCGAGGAATTTTTTATTCATTCATGACTTTGGAGTTGGTGTCCCAGATTACGTGAATGACAAAGTACTGAGAAAGTATTATCGAAGATTGAATTGGTAAAAACATAAATAGTAATAATAATAATAAAAACATGTCATGAAGTGCATCTATTCTTTAAACAAGGCCGATGACCATAAGGATGGATTGGGATTAGAGGGAAATTTGAAGAAAAGAAAAACAGATAATGAGAAACATATACAATTTGAGAGCTAAAATAGTGAAATAACAAGATGAATTAAGGAAAATAGATGGAGAGAGAAACAGCAAGGGGGGGGGGGGGCTAGAGGGGAGTATAAAGGTATAAAATACTGAAATTATATCAGGACTGGCATGTATATCAGACAGTATATGAAAATGAAAGGAGATACAAATACAACGGGACACATATTTACTACAATGGAGATGAACCAATGTAGTGCAAGGAAATTAACAAAGATATTGTTAAATATGAATACATTGATTGATCAGTTGTAGAATGATCAAAATGACGGACCAAACATACAATTTCTGGAATTTAAATCTTCACCAACCCACCCAGACGCAAAGAAGCATGATTTGTGTATATTTTTGTCCATTGATATTCACCTAGCAATTGATCAGCTGACCACAGTGCAATGCACTATTATTGCCCATCTAACCTAAGTGGGAAATGCTCACTGAGATACCTTCCTTCCTTTACTAATTCAGGATTTACAAGCCGTTACACAAAGGAAAAAGAGGGCAGCAGACATGTTCGTTCCAAAGAAAACGTCAAGAACCCGTTTTGGATCCAGTTCTCAAGAGAACTTGCTGAGATGTAATCTAATTATGTATACTTCAAAGTTTCATATCTATGAAAGATATATGGATGACTTAACACAGCTAAGATTCTAATCGCTTCTCAGATAACAAGCACTGAAATGGAGAATATTGATTATCTTTGTAATAATGGTAGGAATGAATCGTATCTTAACTCCCAGGAGATATTAGCATGTATTCATGGATTCGTCAATTATTTTTCACATCGATTGATTGATTATCAACGTTACCCTTATTCAGATTACAGCCTGTTATTTTGTGAAGCACTTTAAACCTTAGATCGACAGTATTTTGCAATTGTTTCCTTTTAAAACACGTCTCCTTTGAAAAGAGGGTTGAGCGTTGAGATTATGATTTAGGTGCAGGTTAATAAATTTCTTTATTCATAAACCATTACTATTCGACAAGAAAGGACAGTATGATGGCTTGATTATATTAAAACAATATTCCAAATGACAGGAAAGGGATAAAGTAAAGTATTGTTAATCACAGGAAAACCTTCAGTACTTATTTCCAAGATATTACCATTTTTTTCTATTTGGGATAATTCCAGGATAATTGCACAATGAATGCTATAAATCTCACTGTTTCATTATTCAAGAATTCATGGTCACTTCCATGTTCATTAAAAAGTTATTCATAGTGTCAAAGTTAAGGTTATAAAGGCTATATGAGAGCAACTTGAATAAACAAACAAATAAACAAACAAACACAATATCTGTGCTCAGCAGTTGTAAGATAACTGGGGCATGCTGTCAACCATGAACTTTTTGGCAACAGCCTCTTTTCTATCAACAAAGCAATAGGCCAACTTTTGTATGGTGCAAAGTAGTTAGATTTCAGGACACTTAGGATGTAAAAACTATTTTTAAAAATTGGAATATTAATAAGGAAATCTGCACCCTTTCTCAGAAGAGTATCCAATATTAGATGTTACAGAACATGACGCGATATAAATATGTTTATAAATCAAATAATTAAGTACCGGTATGATTTATCAAGTAGGCCTATGTTTATTTATCAAATATATAATAAGTACGTTGATTTATCAAGTATGTTTTAATATCAAATCATGAAAATTGAGACATGCATAGAGTCACTCTCATTTTCACACGCACACAGATGTGTAACGTCATTGTACATGTATGTAGTGCTAAAACAAAGATGACAACCTCATTCATTCAAACAAGCAGCAATCATTAAACATTAAACATTGATGTGATGGACAATGCAACCTACCAATGTGGTTTAAAGATCTGGGTTTTCAATTAGAGAAGATACACTTAGTCATCATTAACAGAAATAACCATATCAGCCAAAAACAGCCAAACAATCGATGAATAAACCCAAAATTTACACAAAAACAAGAGACAGCTTAAGAATATCATTTACGGAAGCATCTATCTCATCTTAGCCTTGTTCGGCTGACTAGTCACGTCAACAAGTTAAAGTAAATATTCAAGTCCTTTCAAATTAAGTTTCAGTGGCTGACAATGGTCATGGATTATTGATTCTCATTTTTTATTGATTAAAACCTATTTTCCTTACTGCTGGTTAAGGAATGTCCTTCCGTAAACAGATCCGTTCAAATATTACGAGGACAGGGTATATCATTTCTTCCATCATTGATTAGTGACGAACAATTTGAGAAATTATCACAGAATTTTCAATCTAAAAGGGACAGTGGGAACTTAATAATCTCTTTTCCTTCTAAAAACCACCCCTTCCTTATTAATTGTTGACATACTTGCATATAGAATTTTATATTTGTTGGAAAATTTGACCAATTTGTTCAAAGACAAATCAATGTCAAATAATGAAAAACATTAATCAAGGGAAGAATAGATTGATTTTTGTTTTCATAGCAAATGACCTGCATACATAACAGAAACACCACTTTGTCTGTTTTCTTCACACTTGTGAATAATAGATAAATCAAAATCCTGAAAATAGATGTGCCGGGGGTTGTTTTGTGAAATAAATTCCACAAACACCCACACTCGTCTTTCAAGTCAATATAGCAGAACAACAAACAAATAAGCAGAGAAATAAAAAAAATTTTGTCAATAAGTCTATCATAAATATGACAAATTGCCATTTACTCATAAAGAAGCTTTTGATTGCAAGAATATTAGGCGAAAAATGTAATAAATATTTATTTCCTTCATTTTCTCAAAGATGTTTAAATTCCCAAGATTTCATAGATGCTCAAGGGTAGCTATAAAATAAAAAAAAGTTAATCTATGAATAAACAGTCTGTTGGTTTCAAATGTGGATAGATTTGTTTTCTTTAATGAGAGAGAACATTGGAAATGGACTTACTGTAAATTCATTGCTCTTGTTGTAGTGGAGATTGAGGGCCCGGTAAAGCTCTGAATCCCGGGTCACCTTAAGATCTTCAGCACTCTCTACACTATCACTGACGGCCTGACGGGCAAACTTCTCCATCTGGATGTAATAGAATTCTCTGAAGTTACTGAACCACTTGATGATCTGAGAGGTGTTGTGGCGGTTGAACTTGACGTCTGGGAAATGTTGACGCAGAAGGGCAGAGCTCGGGTAGCGGACGAAGAAGAACATGAGCTTGGCCTTCCGCAGGTGGGTCGGTGTCAGGGTACAAGTTATCGAGTGTTGGTCAGTTAAGGTAAATATATTGCATTGCATTTCATATCCATATATGTGTAAAAATGTTAATCATGCTGATACATTCATGAAAATACTACCACTTTGGGAGGGAAGTATGAAAGAGTCAATGACAATTTTATTTTCTGTTTGAAATTATTTGCAAGAGTTGCATCATTTTGATGGAATATATGAGATTCCTATATTTTGGGTCATCAAGAAAGTATATAAATGCACTAAAATCAAACAAGAAGTTTTAATGCATTGTCTGGAGTTCACTCGGTGATCTTTTCACATTTGCAGTCATGCAATTTATCTTGTTCCTTTACAGGGCCTCTAAATGAATCAAGCAAATGAATCCAAACAAAAAAGGCAAATATTCCATATTTCAAGGAATTACTAAAAAAAAACTATCCCGGGACAGACAAATATTTTGTAAATCTGACAACAGATAGGAAGAAATAAGAAAAACAGAAACAACACCAATAATGGTGGACTGATAAAAGATGGTAGCAGATGTAATAAAACATGACCAAGCAGAAACTATTTTCTTACAAAAAAGACATGGTGGACCAGTATGAAAAGAAGGCTTTTCTATTCGTACCAGTTTTGGTGGCAAGAAATCCAAGGCCATTTTCATCCTTGGTCTCCTCTACACATTACGTGTTTACACCTTTTCTTGCACTGCTGAGCAGCCTTCGGGCAAAAAGAGAATATCTCACGCTGCATGCCAACTCAAAGCCAATGAATAAGATTCTTGTGTTTGCTTTATGATTTTCTTTGTATGGAAGAATGCCCGGTTTACTCTGCATTTGGATGCGTTTCTATTCACTCCGAGTTTCTTCAAAAAAAATATGATAAGGGACTTAGACAGACTTGGGGAAGGAACTACAAAACAAGTTAAGCCTCGTATTGACTTGGTCTGTGAGATTTACAGAGTCATGGAGATGAAAGGAAGATAAAAGAACAAAACGAAGAGATACACTCTCACGGCAAGTACAAGATTACACAGCAAACAACGTAATCTTTTGTACATGACGTTCTTTGTGCTTAATACATATAGAGAGAAGATGGCTAGAAATAAAAGAGAGAGAGGGGGGGGAAGAGAATGAGAGGAAATTAATCAGAGTGTAATGATAATGATGGAAATTTAGCGGAAATATGATGGGAGAAGAGAGGTGATTTGCGGCACACTGGCAGAACAGACTTGTCGTTACTTTTCGACGCTTGCTATCAATTAGTCTAATCACAGGGGTCATGCATGGCCTCTCGCATATCCTTCATTTTTGATCATTTAATGAAGAAAAAGAGCATGTACTCCCCGGCATCAATTTGGTGAAGTTCAGAAATGAAACATTTAGAGGAGAGCTCGGGGGACCCCCATCACACCAAACAAGGGAAAATCTTCCTGTCAGTTGTTCTCCGTCATAGTCTTGGGGATTTCTAATCTACAAGCAAACAATGAAAAGATGATTGGATATTTAAAATGGAAACCTGACAATTTCGTTTTTCTTTTTCTGGGGGTATCATGGTGGAGGAAGAGGCAAGTGGCGGAGGGTTTGAATGGGGGGGACCGATGCCTGGTTAGCCATGTAGAACCGGCCAATGTCAACGTCTCATCTAGAATAACATGTCGCATAAAGTCCCACTCTGATCCTCAAGCTGTGCTTCGGCTTCAAGGTACGGGCAACAATAAGGGTTTGAGTCTGTTACGGATGAAGCGGCTTCTTGAAAGGGACTCCCAGCAAAAGTGCAAGAACCTGGGATGAGATAAGCTAAATGAAGGCAGAGGGTTTGATCTTGAATGGGCGTCGGCACTGAAGTGGAAGAAGGACGTAGTGGGAGAGAGAGAGGGCTGTTTACCCCCAAAGCTTGGCTACGTCTGAATGAGAATGACCACACAGGGTTCATTCATCATAAAGATTAATCGTTCTATGGAAGAAACAAAATAGGGCGATGAGATATAGATATATATATATACTTCCATCGATCTGGAGTTATGATGGAGATCCACCTTAACAAAGGCTCTCAGTGGGAAGTCAAAACCAGCATCTAAAGGAACAATTCTATTCTATGAGAAAGACACTAAAGCAAAATGGAGGAAAAGTGGCATAATAGCTTGGGAAAAAAAAACTATGGCCTTGTTACCACAAAACAAATCAATTTTTGTAACCAATGAAAGAGAATAGGACAAAACCGGGAGTCGTTTATGTGGGTCTTTCCGAGCATCACAAAAGATGAGACGGAGAATAACATTTCACTATATTGAAGAGATAGATGCCTTGTCTTTTGAGATATCAACAGAAAACCACTACTTCCTCTCTTCTTTGACTGAGAAGAAAGAATTATTTACTTATAATTGCTCATGATAGTGAGGTTAACTTATTCTCTCCTTTCTCCACAGGGTTAATAAGTAACTTGGTTACTGTTTCTGTTCTCTATGGAAAATCATTGCCTCTATGAATAGGCACAATCAAACCATCTTTAGCCAAGGCTAAGTAAGATTAATATCCAGTTATCCAAAGAAAGCTATGATTGATGGTATTCTTGCAACATCAATAAAAATCAATCTTCATTTGGGGCAAGATATCAATGAGCAGAGTGACAATTAAAGAGAGAGAGAGAGAGAGAAGGATGTTGTGGTCAGAAGAAGTACCAAAGTTGATGGAAATCAAGTAAGATTTTGGTCAAATAGAAAGAATTATGATGCATAGACTCAGGAAATCCTTTAAAATTACCACAATTCTTAAAAGAAATAATCACTGTATAATGGAACCATCGGCCCTACTGGTGAGAAACAAGAAAACACCCATGAATTTGTTTCATTGAACCATCTACTTTCCCCCACATTTCCCAGCTTCCTAATAATTCCATACATGCATTCACAAAAACCCTGACCCTCAACTCAAAGACGATGATTTTTTCTTCTTCATATTTTCATTACAGAACTGTATGATATTTTGTTTCCAACCAAGAAATGTAAAAAATCATTGACATCATGATAGAATGAAAGAGAATTAATTTCAATTGATTGCACAGCAAAAGAAAATAGAAAGGAAATGGAAATTGGAAGCACCGTGAAAGGAGCGACAAATAAGGCATTCCGTCTACTTTATCCTCCATTTCTTGGGGCAGTCTTAAAGCGTAAGCACCTGATCAGGCATAGTGATGTCTCTACATTACCCTTCATGCTTCATAAAACAAGAAGAATCCTTAAGGAAATCAACGGACAAAATGCCTTTTCAATCTTTGATGGGCATATGAACAATAATTGAGAAATACTTTGGCCCCAAATCAGACAAAAGACCTAAAACCCCTCAGCGGCCAGATAAGAAAGGGCTCCTCATAATTTTTTTTTGAGGTATGGCGACAAGTTCAGCGATTCAAAGACTGGCATTTGAAGGGAAAGAATACGAAGCAATGCCGACGAGAAAGTACATTGCCCTCTGACTGTGATCATCATATCAGCCAAGATTTATGAATCAATTCAAACTTTATTTCGTCAATTTCAGCTGAGTATAGTGAGACTGCGGTGAGACCAATAAGCAACACATACACTAAAGAGAGCATGGGAGAATGAAAATCAACCTGTCTGGAATGAAATGACATGGGGAAATGAAAGTCAGACAGAGAGATAAGGGAGAAAGAGAGAGAGAGAGACAGGTAGCTAGTAAGGGAAAGATGGATAGATAGGTAAGGAGAGTATATAAACAGATGGAGAAAGAGACAGAATGAAAGGAGAGAAAGGGAAAGAGAGGGGGAGAGAGAGAACAGAGATAGGATTGAAGAGATATGAACAGGGGGAGGAGAATATCAGGAGAAATAAAGATATGGAGAGATGGAGAGAGAGAACAGAGATAGGATTGAAGAGATATGAACAGGGGGGAGGAGAATATCAGGAGAAATAAAGATATGGAGAGATGGAGAGAGAGAACAGAGATAGGATTGAAGAGATATGAACAGGGGGGGAGGAGAATATCAGGAGAAATAAAGATATGGAGAGATGGAGAGAGAGAACAGAGATAGGATTGAAGAGATATGAATAGGGGGGGAGGAGAATATCAGGAGAAATAAAGATATGGAGTAATCAGTCTGAGTTCAGGAGCAAACACACCTTAAGAAATATCAATAATAAGCCAGAAGATAATAATATAAGTATATATGGTTCAAGTTAAAATTTTAACCAGATACAGTAAAATCAGGATGGCAAGCTCCCCTATGATTTATCAACTTTGAGCCCCCCCCATTAAAACAAAAATTAAAAAAGGAAAAAGAATTTGAATTCATACATCTCAAACACCATTGAGAATGATTAGATTGTTGTTGGGCTCCCATTTACACTCATGAAAAAACCTTGGGTAGAAAGAAGATATTGTAGGGAATTTTTGTTCATCATTTGCTAGTTGTGTATCAACCCGCCTCACAGCAGTTTATTGCCTTTACTTTGTAGTGTTCTCTTTGTTTTTTTTCTTTGTTTTGGGGGCATATTTTGTAAAACATGTATTATTGTGGTTATTATAGTCTTGTATATAACTGTTATTTTTTATATGTTGTTTTGTGATATTTAAAAGATATGGAATACAATTTAAATATTCTTTCTATGGAAGAAATACAGGCAATTTATTTTTCCATGCGAAAGTGTGTTACATGTGATTTCCAATTTCTCCATTCATCACTTCTAGCATCAAACTAGGAACCTTTCCAAAGATATAAGCCTTGAGAATTTTATTTTTATTCTTGGAAGTGTATGAATGAAGTGAAAATAAACGTGAAGACAGAGTGCATTGTCTGATCTCTTTTGTCTTAAAGGCCATCTTGACATGGGTTTACAATGCCAAAACAGTCAAGTCGAGTCAAGACTGAGAAGCGATACAATTATACCAGCTTTCTTTTTCCAAGTGAAACAATGTGGCCAAGATCGATCACATGATATTGTTGGTTGGGTTTCCGAGTGCTTACTTGAAAGGAGTCTTGAGAGTAACTCTAACTGGTTTGCTTGGCACGCAATTTCCTGAATGATAGCATTACCAGATACCAGATCCAAAACATTGATCTCAGCTCACTTCCTTTGCACGGCTGACCGTCAAGAATCTTGTCTCGAATCTCTATTTTTGGTGGTTACGTTCGGCCCGCAAGTCGTGGGAAAGGAAGGAGGAGCAATCACAATAAGAAAATGACCGCATACATTAAAAATTTTAATCAATAGGGAAGAAAAAATAGGGAAAATGATAGAGAAAGTAACAAGTATGACTTCCAGATGGGACATATCCAATCCCATTATGTTTATTTCTTTTGGAAACTGTTGATATTAAGCCTCAGCATGGCAGCTTGTAATCATTTGGGAAATAATTACCGTCAGGTGATTGTCATCTTCTAATAGAATAGGAATGGGATTTACGGCTGATATGGACTTTCTTTTCATTTTCGAGATAAAATGTGTCACATGTTGGCTGCTGAGAGGATCCTTACAATGACAGGATCCTCGTCACAATCCAAGAAATGTATAAAACGTAACAGAAAAAAAGATTTTTTGGAATTATGTCATTAATGGTCCATTTGTCAAAATAACTAATAAATCACTGCTTACCTGGTAGTAAATTATAATTCCCCCATACTCATCAATTATCAATGAATGAAAATGTTAAAAAGATGCAAATTCTAATAGCTTGAATACATACAACATGCATATGAAGTTCCTCTTAGGGTAATAGTGATTTTAATGATATATCAAATTGAAGCGTTATATGTTTTGCTTTACTTTCATTATTTAACAAAGAAGACGCTAAAGCAATTTTTTTTGTTTATGTACAACACTTTCATATGAAATATACCAAAAAATATTTTCTACTACTCTTTTTGGAAGTAAGTGCTGTGGGTTGCTCTTTTATATTATGCATATAATACCAATGATTATTTCAGCAGTTGTTATTTCACCCCCTCCCTCATCCACTTCTTAATTTTATAATTTGTTAAAAGAAATATGAGAAAGGATATTGTTCCATTGACTGGTGAGTAGTCTGAGAGATCAGCTGAGCTGGGCCTGTCGTGCATGTGAAGAGGTGACGTATCCCGCCCCTCTGGCTTAATCATCGGGTAGGCCGGACTCTCCCCAGAAAGATGGGAGAGGTCACCGGGAGATGACCGGTGGTCACTCAGGTAGTTGAGGGGGGATAGATGAGAGTTGGGGATCAGAGGACTTCCCGCGTACCTGGAGTCAAGAGGGAAAAAATAAATGAAATGATGGTTATGATCAATGCATTTGGAAATCTACAAGTTGAATGATAGCATGAGAGAGAGAAAAAGAAAGAAAGAGAGATGAGTAACTCAATATCAATGAAGAGATAATAGATTTTCAAAATAGACAACAGAAGATAGATAGATCAATAGATAGATAGATAGATAGATAGCTAGATAGATAGATAGATAGATGGAGAAAAAGAGGGGGGAGGCAAGACATTGCAAAAATGTTAAACACAATGTAGAAAATTTGAATACTTCAAATATACAATGACAACAAGAGGATAGAGGGAAGAAACACAAGAGAAAGGAAATGCTGGATGTAGAAATGAAACTATATATACTTATTTTAACTTATATATAATATGATATCAAGAAAGTACATCATTATGATTATGACCTGTCTTAAGTCTTGGAAAAGGATAACAAAAACAGAGGGGAAACCCAGAGACTATTCTCCATTCAAAAGAAGAAGGAAATGATGATCAATAATAATGCTATAAAGTGTCGCCTCAAAAAGGACTTTGTTGAAATGGAGATACTTGCATCACCTTGAACTATATCACATGGTACTTGACTTCAGTTTGTCTATGATTTATTGCAGGATGAAAGGAAAAGATAAATACTGCTGCCAAGTGTTTGTCTTTAATCTCATGAAATGATATTACCGATGGACGATATGAAATATTCATTTAACCATATACTTGCAGATAAAAACTCTAGAGGAAGTAAGGAACATCACTCATAAACTACTCGCCCAGGTGAGCCATATTCCTGAAGATGGGTTATAAACATGTCACAGCATAAAAGAGAGTAACAGCCGATGAATGATCTTTCAAACAATGTCGGCTGCAGATGGGATCATCGTACACAACAATGATACATCCCTTCTCTTTCTAACACATCAAATCCATCAAAAAGAACTCTAAACGGAAGAAAGGAAAGTGAAAGAAAAAGCAGACCCTGTACAGATTTCCTGCGAAGATGTTTTTGCAACGTGAGAGCGAAAAGCCCCGACGGCCTGCTCTTTGCACGCCAACTTGTTATATCCTGTATGAGAATCCTCGGAGATAGGTTTGGTTTGCTAGCAGACCAGGTGAAAGAGTATGACAAGGGGATATCATGTCTTAATCATCTATAACAACCAGGAAGGATGCAGCCTACACACTTGTACACAGCGAGAAATGGGGCAGGAGTTGAAATGCGAAAGAGGGGAGAGAAAGAGCGTTCGGAGAAAGACGGGTGTGATAATGCTATTCATTGAGACGTTTTAATGAACCTTGTTTTGAAAGCCATTCATTCCATCCTATTTCTATTCATATTGTGTGATTCTTTGAACTTTCTATTCCCTAATAGACAAACGTTATATCTGTATCAAAAGCGTAGGGTTGAATCCCGGAGGCGACAACAAGAAATCATTGAACTTATGTCAATAAATTCATGCATATTTTTAAACAATGACAATTAATACCAGTAGCTAAAAGGTCCTTTTACTTCATTACAGCAAATGTATCTATTCCCTCATCCAGCAGTGTATTAGCAAAGCAATATGTCAAAACCTGTATTAATATGACATATGAATCACCAAGTTAAAACTATGAATCAATACAAGTTTATATCTCCTATCTAGGTAAGCATTCGGATGAAAGATACAACACAAGATACGACAGGGTATGAAGTACAGATCTAAGCAGTAAGATTTCGACCTAATCCGAAGTAATCTTAAAGTGCGTGGGAACATGAGATAATATGAAACACCGGTATACACGCTCACAGCCGAGTCTAGCAAAGATTGTAATACATTATCCTAATCTTTCTCTCCTAATACCCATGATGAAATTTTATGTTTTAGGAGTCACTTTCTTTTAATCATGTTCAAGAGTGGCCAAGTCACGGCAAATTCCTTTTTTATTTTTCCATTGGTTGGCTTGGGGATATCCTACAACCTTAATGATATCAGAATTAATACTGGAGATTGGCAGGCAGTGATTACAGCCAATACTTGGGATTAGAGATGCAATAATTAATTCTCTGTCATCTTCATTGGAATTACTAAGATTTCTACACGATCTGGAGTTAGGCAGGGTTAGGCGTTTCAAGATCTTACCATGCACAGTAATATGGATAATTTGAGACATTATGGAGATTGTTTATGGAGAGACTCTAAGTATTGTTTTATCCTAGAAGATCGCATGTGCATGCTTACTTGATAATGCAAGCAATCATGACTAAACCAGAGCCTGATGGGGGTACTCCTGAGTTTCTGATGACTTAATTGCTCACTCATTTTCAGGCAAGTCACACACACTAAAAATGAAAATAAAAAGCTTTGGGATTGATTTACAAGAATGCACTTTTTAGGGTCACAGCCACGTGTAGAGTTTGTGTTTTGGAGGATAGGAATAATTTATGTCACTCTCCTCGCCAACATTTGATCTTTTTTCTTTATTTTTTTTGAAGGGGCAAGTAGCTCAACAAGTCAACTTCACTGACAAATACAATGAAGTACTTCCTATACTAATGATATACTGCAATGGGAATTCCTTTTGTGTATCGAGAGACGGAGACAAATCCATCGTAAGTCGGTGATTCAACTGTACATTGATTGACGCTGCTTGCGAGGCAAGCTGAAAATAGAGTTGTTTGAAAAAAGTGGAGCTCTGATGAAAGTTGAGCTGTCTGAACTAAGATTGGCTGATCCGCGGAAAAGTCTTGGCAAGATTCTCGGATTAGGAGGCATCGTGACAATTAAGAAATGAATGCGTCTTGTAAAACCTCAAAATATGTTCTTTTCACTTTTTATGTTGGCCTTCTATACACAGGATGTGGTGATTTTTTGATAAATTTCTTTTCTGATCATTTCTAGGAGCCAATGCAGACTAAAATTTCAATTGAAAAAAAAAATGGATTTGACAAAAAGAAGTGGAAATGGTCTATTAAAGGATTACTGTCGGTGAAATAAGATTAATAGTACTTCAACTGAGGTATACAATTTATCCATTTTTCTTATTTTGATGTTTCAACACCAAAATCTGTTTTTTTTCTAAGGCCTGTTAATGACATAACACAAATTAACCTCAAATTGGAACGATCTATGTGGAATTGTTGGCTACCAGCACTATAAGGAAATTATTAAAATTATCTTCTGCAAATTGAATGCATGAATGATTGATTCTAGTTTCCTTCTAATGGGGATAATAAATATTTGTCCATTTCAGTCAATAAAGGAGAAGAATTTGCCAAATATCTCTTTTTATTTGTTCCACAATGATAAATCTACTGGAACATTAAGGCAAATGAAAAGGCAAAAAGAGCTCTCACCACATATTTTGATGGTTTCGAATTCTTGTCCAAATAGGAGATAGGTCACAGATATTGCACATCCAAATAAACAGAATCGCAAGAATGTAAATCAATGAATCATCATATATCCAATCAACTTCAAGCATCTGGCTTATGATTTTTTTTTAAAGAGTTATTGGCATGTATTCTGCGTGACTAAATAATTAATTATAGATCGCACTTAAGGTGGAGCTGCACCAGCCCGGGTTTGCTCAATTTCGAGATTTTAACCCGTTCGGCCCTCTTCGAGATTCAAGAAACCCATCTCCACCATTGCAGGAAGAGTGATTCCTGCTCGAGCAAGGCATCGATGCATTATGGTCTGACGCCATGAATAAATAATCCAGAGTGCGTATGCACCTGCAAAATTAGCGGGATACTTCGTAAAATAGCGCGCTATTTTCAAAATAATCCCAAGTTGACTTGGGATTGCAATCTTGAGATTAATCCTGCGAACTAAAACGATATTTGCATCTACATTACAAATAATCTCGAGATTGATCAGATCGGGATAATTTGCCGGATCAGAAATAACGCGCTAAGCTAATTAAGGCTGGTGCAGACTGCCTTTTCATGTGGTGATTTGACTTGAATACATGAAGTCAGACCATTGGACTAAATTAACATAATATTTATAGAATGATGGTTTTACTGCTAACTACCTGAATAATTGCTAAGCTGTAAAGTACTGATTCCTATTTAATTGTTCATTTGAGAATAATTTATTTTAAAAAAATTCACTCACTTTAGGACTGAGGCCTTGGAATATGCTGGAAAAGGGCCTCAAGCATACACATACAATTAACCCCATAAGAGCAACAAAAAAAGGGATTAATATGAACTAGGATGCCTCATTTAATATGCTGGTTGATGAGGAGAAAAAGACTTATAAGAGGGATTGTAATTAGAAGTGATATCCAATTTCAATTGAACCAGAAAGTAATATTTAATTCTTCTTTATTTTCATTTTTTGTGGTTAACAGCTGGCAGCATTGTGGATTAAAGGAATAGTGCACTTTTTTTATAACTGATAAATTTTAAGTTACCATTTTGCACCTACAGGCACAGCAATGTATTTTCTGACAAAAACCCCCCAACATTTTGAGCTTGAATCCCCCTTTTTAAATGCCTTTTCACACTCTTGAAAATAAGTAATAGGAAAGTATTAAAGTTTAAAAGGGAAATGTGACCATACCGGATATTTTTCTTGAATATGGCTCTTAAAAATTTGATAAGGATTTTATGTGAAATTGCTTTCGAAACATAGATGTTACAAAATTAGGATACAATGATGGATATACATACATACAGACTTTTCACCACAAAAAGAAATTCTTCACCCCCCCCTTCCCAGATAATTTAATCTTCTGTTGAAAGTACTGTAAATGTTCTAGGTGCATGTTAATTAATCATCAAAGAACATTACTAAAAACACAACAGGTTTGGTTACACTTTATACCCAGCACATGCAGAAAAATCCTAATCTAGGGTGTTCAACCAGCTAAAACTATTGCATTAAAATTGCTTTTGAAGGAAAGTAATACTTTAGAAACACATTGTCTTAAAATTCTTAAAGTTAACATGACCTTTTCAGCAATTTTTGATTAATTAGTATAACATATGGAGGGGACAGGCACATAAATCATCATTGTATTAAGTATGAATATAAGGCGTGATGTAAGAGAGTAGAATAAAAGAGTTCTCTTTCTCCGATCGGTCGGATTGCTTTATTTCATTTGAAACCATTGCAATTGAACAGATGGAAAAGAAAAATGATATTCATCATACTTACAAAAAAAATAGCAGAACTTAATACTTCATTTAGAATTAATTATAATTTCTTAAGCATTTAATCTACTGACTACTGGTATATGTGGTCCCTGTATAAACCTTATGAGAATTAACAAAATTAGTAATTAATGAGTTGAAAGTAAAATGAGAAAAAAAGACAATACGCACATTACAGACTAGTATGGATTAACTATGATTTAACATTAAAGAAACCCTTCATGTAAGAAAGTATGTGCACTATGAGATGATGTAATACTGGGGTTTTGAATAACAGATAAGAGAATACACAATCATTAATTTTTTTACACTCACACATTTGTTTAGTACTCACATATAATACGAAGCATTTTTTTCCTTGTTAAATTTCTTTTCGTAATACATAGAAAACTAAGAAAAGTATCATGTAGGCATGCGTCTGGAAATTCAGTCACATGAAAATTTGTATGTTCAATTTTGGAAATCCTTGCAGCTTGAGTTTCTAACGTTAAAATCATATTATAACATCTGTGGTACAAGCATGTAACATTTTTGCATTTAATTTCCCTTCCTTTCCCCATTTTAATGTTCAGTCTAGATCTTCCCCTGCTTATCAATTTTTGGCCTCTTTCACATAGTAATCATGCAATACATGTTTAGATAATAAATGAGAACTGGATGATAGAAAGAAGAAAATTCTTACATGTACCTGAGGCTCTCAAAGTGCTCCCTTGGATCCGTCGCCATGGTGGGTGCCATGAAGCTAGCAGCAAGGGTAGGGTGAAGGCTGGGGTTGGGTATGGCTACGGAGGTGGGTAAGCTGACCGGTAGGAGAGGCTCAGGTTTCATTGGTAGATCTCCAGGATGGAACCCACTGCTGGCGTGAAGGGGTCGGTCATTGCTCCTCACCCTCTTCCGACTTGGTACCACCAATGACATGGCCTCTGTCTGCTCCAATGGCGTAGGGAATGGCCTCATAAAGAAGCTTGGGTGAAGAAGGGTTGGCGGGGGAGGTGTCGGCTTGCGCTCCTGGGCTGGGGCAGGGGGGCTAGCAGCATTCCGGGCTAGTACTGGATTTCTGCCCTGGTTACTACTGATTTCAGTCTTAGTGTGGGTCGAGTTGTTGTTGCTGGTGTTTTTGCTGCTGGTGCTTTTCGTGAGTTTATTCATAACAGAGTCTACAGCATTGAGGAGGAGAGGGGGCAACTCTTCCTTCAATGTTTGTCTTACGATATAACTTGTCGTGCGGTCAAGAACACAACTTCCATCCGCTCTTCGTTTTCTATCGTTTCCATGACGAACAGGTGAGCTGTTTCCACTGACACCATTGACCTCGTATTTGGGGATTGCACTACTACCTGTGTCGACTGGTTCATTTAAATCGTCCATGTCGTCAGAGTTGTCTGATAGATTACCATCATCTTCTGTGTCAAACATGTTGAGGTATTTCTCCTGAAGTGTATCAAGCTGCGTTTGAAGGTGGGATAGGATCCCTTTGAGCTTAGTTTTCTCTTGTTTGCGGGATGGTTTTCCTGGAGAGTCTTCGTCTTCAGAGTCCCATCGCTGGGGTTGTGGTTGGTATTGCTTTCGCTTTGGCTTGCGAAGACTGTCCTCCAAACCCAAAGGCTCTTGGCCCCCTACTGCTGGTGGTGAATGCCTCATACTTGTGATAATGTTTTCGACTCGGGCGCGTTTGGCTTTGAGACTATCTGTTTCTTGCATTGGACTAGTTGATCCGTTACACTCTTCCCACATTGCGGTTTCTGCAGTGGGCATGGCTGTGGAATCTCCACTCTCACTGGGTACCTTCGCGCACTCCAACTTTCTAGCTTGCCAATTCCCACCAAGTTCAGTATCTGCGCTCTTCGCAATTTGCTCTTCTAAATCAAGTAATCCGCGACGGTTCTCAGTCAATCTGTCCTGCGTCAGAGAATCTTGTGATTCCGTATCACTGCACAAACTGAAGGACTTGGCAGGACTGCCACGATTCAAATTTAGCAAGTTCCTCAAAACTTCAGAGTTGTGTTCGACATTTTCCTGGAACACACCGTTGATGCTGGCAAAACCGTTGACTTTTGTATGAAGACTGCCTGTAGGTAGACCGTGATCAGCTCTGTGTCGCTTTACTTGGCGACTGGATGCATCCTCGACCTTATACATTGGCTTGCCAAACAACGACGATGTCTCCTTGACTGTCCTCTACACCGAAGCACTTCAACGGTCCAATGTCTCTACAGTTGGAACGAGAGGTGTGAGTAAATTCCGTCAGCTGACAGCTAGTACTTCACTCGGCCGCAAATCACTCACTGTGTGAGGAGAGAGAGAGAGAAAACACCAGTTATAAATAGGCTAACAATACCACATTCTACCTGATGGGCAAGTACGCATTCATAATCAACGAGCAAATTTAAGTACCAGATGCACTTTTTTTCAGGGGCACGGAGGAAGCGAGAGCCCTGTAACACACGTCTTACCCAGATGGCTTCTTACTTCTTTCTGCTTGTCACCAGCGAGTCTCGCAGAAAGATTGTTGGCTCTTCAGCCAATTGTTTTCAACATAACCCTGATACTTAACTTCCTCTTTCCCTGGTATCCCGTACACAACCAAGAAGATTGGTTTGTGGGAAATGAGCTGCTGAAGACCAAGATAACGCCTACTTTACTATATCCGACTTCGCTAACCATCCACTACTGGCAACCAAAACCAAAAAAGATATCTAGCATAATACTCATTTAACCCTCCTAAATGAACTATTTCAGATTTTCTCTGCATAACTCATTGGGGGTTAAAGTACTTTCTATCAATGCAGCAAGGACGCACTAAGATCATGCTAAGTACAAATTTTGCTACAGAGTTGCTACTTCCTAAATACAATTGCAGATTACATTTCCTCTTTGGCATGATGTCACTAGTTGATATTCTACCTTATATTATTTCATTCTTATTCTTTTCACGGGATCACTTCTTTGCTAGAGAAACAAAGATGGTTTAGATAGACGCCTTTGTGTCTGGGTTTTTTTTTTCTCAAAAACAACCTATTGCTGTTTGTAGATAGAGTAAAAGTACAAGTGAAGGAAAAGGGCTGCATCCTTATCTCAATTGTTTATCACGCTGGCAAAGGATCACGAGTTACGTTTCTGCATATAATTTCTGTCTTTTCTTCTTTCTTTCTCTCATACTGTTGATAGGTTTAAAAACACAAAATGCATTTCATTCAAAATAATCCTGTAATTCAGAATGTCTGAAGTGCATAGTATAGACTGTACACTTAAATGGGTAAATTAATAAGTAAATCAGAATAAGGAACATCAGCAATTTCAAAGAAATAAAGGTGTGGATAAATGAACCTGACTACAGTTTTATCAGTGCAAGAAATAATCTAGACTCTCAAAATATATATCTAGAACCACTTGTTTCGCATGCTAATGTTTTTTGCTCTATTTGTTTTTTTAAATATTATCTTCTTCTGAAAATATCATGTTAAAATATCATGTTAATTTCAAAACACTTAATTTAGCTGCTCAGCTCCAATGTATATACAAACTATAAAAAAAAACATTTGTATCTTTTTTTTTGAAAAGTTATCAGAAGGCTTCCTAAACTACCTCTAGGAAGAAAAATCAACTTCTCAAAGAGTGGATGATATAAAAACTATTTCCTACAATACACTATTCATAGTTACCTTATACAGACATGTACACTGCGCCTAACAATATTTGCCAGAAGAAGGAGAGATTTATCAACAATTAACTATTCTTTAAGAAAATTGTTATTCAAGGGCATAGATAAAGGTAGAGGCCAAATATAATAATGCTATATACAGTATGTCTAGAAGTAGGGGTTACTTCTTTGCTCTCTAATTCTTATGTCCTCGTCAAACAATAGACCAAGACCGATGATATCAAAGCTTGACCATTGACCAGTAGCCCTGGCCGGAGATGACCAAAAGACTGCAGGGTGATTAAACCCTTACAATATAAAACACCCTAATGTGACGAGCAATTTCTACCAAATTAATATTCACTTTTTCCAGCTTCTTCATTCAAAACAATTTTTCAACAACGCATTTCTCCTTAATTCTTCTTTAAAAAAAATATTCTTTACAATGAATTTATTTTATGAAATCACTGTAAAAAAATCTACATTGAAAATAAAAAAATTGGTAGGTCTGCTTTGGGGCAAAAACAACATTACAAGAATGGTACTCAGATCTTACAAAGTGATATATACTACAACCATCCTTAATGGTTGTGCCTTTCTGTATTACATTATTTGTTCATACTTTCAATGTGTTTTCATTTCACATTCATGTCAAATCATCAACGATAATCAAAAGGTAAATATGGAATACCATACAAGTGTAAAGCCTATAGCTACTTAATCTAAATATATAATTCAAATGCGAATGAAAAAAAAGAAGCTTAATTCTCTATTGTCAACACCCTTATGATTTCACTTAAAAATTGATACTGTTTAAATGTTTGATACAGCTCTAATTAAAAAAGGCTAATTTTTGTTTAAAATGTGACAAAACTAATTTGTTTATTTGATTTGTGCTCCTAGTTTTACTTTGTGTGTTAATGTGGATTAGTAACCTTTTTTCACAAAAAATGAATTAAAATAAACAAATAACAATAAGTAAACAGACTTTCTGAAGGGTTCTCTTTATTTCCACCTAAATATTTGTTTCCCAAAACTAGTTGACAAAATTGATAATCATAAACATCCATTGCCTTTGCCAAAATTATGAATGAATACAATCATTTTTTTTTTCAGTTACAGAAAGCCTTACCTTGAAATATCATTTGGACATAGTGTGCCAAAAATGGAATTTGACATAGATATGACCTATACTCATGCTATGAAAATAGAATGTTTAGAATGGCAGTGAAGTTATTCTAGGGTTTATGAAGTGTGTTAGAAAAAAACTTTTGTGTAACACTGACAGTATTACAAGGTATTGAGAGTTAAAAGCTGAAAGTGAAAGGGATTTTGTGAACGCAAGAGATTGATGCCTCAATCCAAGTAGTCAAAACTTTTCAAGATAATGTACATTGTAAGTTTTTTTGTAAGTAATCAACATGTTTAATACAAAATAAACCCTGTTACAAACAGCATAATTTTTCCAAGAATTATTTTCATGAACAATTAAATCTCTGCTATATCAAATTCAATTATAAAGTTACAAAATAAGATGCAAGTACTTAATGATAAGAATATATCGGTTATAATTGAATATTCAATCTGGGCTAGGAGTTAAAATTGAAGTCCTTAATAACTTAAATCTCCTCAATTCTTCCAATTTTCATATTTGCAAGACATGCAAAAACAGAACTGAAGCATCTCATGTTTTTGTTTCAACAGAAGTTTAAACTTTTTACTTAGAGGTGATTTGTCATTTTCTTTTTAAATAAAGATTGTTAAATATTCTTCTATTTCTTTACCACACAGCAAGTATTGTCAGATAACATAATTTTAATGCACTATTTAATGCACTATCTTAGATAATGCTATGTTAAATCAATTGTGATTTCACTTTGGAAAGTATTAAGGCACCAAATTAATATCCTGGGTCAATTTTCATTGGGAACTTTACTATACTAGCATGTCTTCAGTGCATGTAAGTAAAAAGTGAAATAAACGAATGAAAAAAAATCCTACAAATCACATTCTAATTTCAAAACGTTAATGCATGTCATCATAGTTAACTTTAAGAACTGTATCTTTTCCAATGATATGCTGTGGAATGGTATTAGAAAGATATGGCAAGGAAGAGAAAGAGGGACACACATTGATGTCAACTGAGCGTCTTCATTCCTAATATAGATCAGATCCTTCCAGCTACTGGGAGGGTCTTGAAGGGGGCAAGCTTAAACATCTTAAGAGTTGTCAAGTGGTTAGTTAACTGGACATTGTTTCATATGCCACACCAGACCTTGACTGGATTTGTCTTTAGACAGAACAAAGGCACATCCCTCGCCTTGAGATATATCAGGAAGAGATCCAACCTGGGAGGGATATGGCTTATCTTATCCAACAAGACTCTGGGGGCTGGGAGAGGCGATAGTCCAAAGATTTAAACAGAAATCTTCAGGTAATTTGACAAACAAGGAGAAAGAAGAGGAAATGAAAAAGCTGGATCTTGAAATGCACATCTTGCAATTTCTCTTATCTTATCTCCTGTCACCAGTTCCTGACCCAGACTCCAACAAGGAAGGAGATTATGCTTTAAAAAAGAACTTAAGAGGATTTTTCAAAGAAGGAACTACCAAGGCTGCGACTACTGTTGCCGGAAGAAGGACTTATAAGGAATGATACCATCTGATCACATGATATAAGATGTGCCGTGTTACATAATGGAAGTGCCATAAGGAAAGAAAGAAAGGAAATGAAACGGCCATTGCTGAAGATAGATGTAGCAGCACGACTCCTTTCAATAAACTCCACCCCAACCAAGAAGTCACCCTCATGTAAACTAACTTTTATTGACTGAGCTTGAAGAGCCAAAACCTTCTAAGATGGCAGTATGACTCTGTCAACAATCCATATATAAATTCTCCTGGCAAACATACTTTTATCAATCTTTGGTCCACAAAGGGGGGTTTGAACAAATACTAAAGGTTGAAGCTAAGAAGCTCAAACACATGTTCCTTAAACTGATCTCAAGATATTCCACAAGTTGTTGAGAAGTAATAATGGGTATACAATATGAACGCACCCAGACCTTTGTGTTGACCTTTTTGAGGTAAAGTCTGCATTTAATATCCATCATTCATCTATACACAATGGTATAAATGAGATATTTACATCATCGCCTACTTTTTATGGATATAGAGGGTGGGAATGTGATAGCAATGATATGTAAGAGTGATGATTGATTTCTGATGGACATTTTTCTTAAAAAATTGGTATACATAACTCAAATCACCTGCATAACGTAATTGAAAATGAATATAATGAACCCTTGATTAATAAAGAAATTATAGATAAAGGTATTAGCATATTTTGATTTTTTTTCAATCTTATAGTCAAATATTTGACAATATTTAAGTTAAGACAATAAAGGATCAATTGAATGATATAAAACATCATAAAATACATTTCAGCTTCAAAGGATAATGGATTTCAATCAATTATAGTTCAAGTTCATGCAATAAATTCAAAATCTTTAGGAGTTCACAATCATCATGAGTCAATCCTACAGGTATCAATTTACATCTTGAAGAAACAGAAATTCAATAAAGATTTGTGAGTTTGGTTTCTGAGAAAAGGAGGAGGAAATATGTGCATACTTGGTAAACTAGTTTGGTCGCAAATCATTTTTTATAAAAACAATTAACCAAAGCACTTATGAGGGTATTTTTCCCCTATAAAATTTGAGATTTTATTTTTATTTTTAGGATTGCTACATTAATTGCATTAACGATCACAGCAATGTCTGGAAAAGTCTTGTATCCAGTCACTCCATGCAGATAATAAGCCGAAACAAATTCAACTTTATTACCCATATTCTAGTTGAAGAGCAATGGAAATTGAAATCAAGCTTTTTGTTACTGGTAGAATTGATCTCTCTCAGAAGATTTCTGTTCAGTTCTTTTCCTTCTCATCCAATGAAACAATGGATGATCCACTTAAAAATAAAGTTCTGGTAGCTATAGTTTTATTTTATCACCGCCTGCATTGTGCGGATGTACATTTCAAGGAAGTATACGGTATCTTTTACCCCTTTTACAGGAAATATACACAAACAGAACTATATCAATACAAAACCTATACACAAGGCTGTATCTGAGATAAAACACTGTCATCCATAAATCACTATCTTAAAAAAACAACAACTACCACTTGTATTCTTTCATTACATGGTAAAATGACCAGCATAATCATCAAATGGGTGTTCTCTTTCTCAAGAAAGAAAGGAAAGAGCCCACCTCCTTAAAAAGCAGACGGAATCAGATTAAGCTACTTCTAGCTCTGTAATGTCTGCTAGTAGTCATATGACATCGATAATATTGTTGATTTATTGATCAATATATTACTTTGAATTTAAATACTGGTAGGAAGTCAAGGTTTAGCATGCAATGATTTTAGTGCACTTCTTTTCAGTAGGCCTGGCCAAGATTTTACCAAAAAGTACTACAAACTTAAAGCTAGATATTCTGTATATGCATTTTAAAGTAAGAAAAAAAAACATAGGCCTACGGCCTACTTAGTCATTAATGCTATGGTTAATGATTTACAATCTGTTTCCATATCAACAACATAGCATGATGTTTCTTTGCCAATTTGATTATTATTTGTGAGGGAGCTGCTTAATTTCTCTAGAAATGTAAATTTTCTTCATCATATCTTAATATATTTTGAGTACAAAATGAAACTTTCCTATTATAACATAAATTATTTCACCTCGTATTTGAATGTATGAAAAATACATTGAGATACATACCTTATAGATTCCAGTCAAAGAAATAACAAATATATTTATTTGATCCACAATATTGGAACAATATCATTAAAGATATCCTGATAGTGTTCAAATATATTACTAGATGCTGACAAGAAGAGCAATCTCCTTTTCCCTGATAAAAAACAAGTTTCCTATGAGTGAACTGTAAGAATACACTGTAAGTAGATGAAAATTGGCGACCACGATCAACCGAGAAGGTAGCGGGAGCTCACAGGACTGACTGCCTCAGACTGCTGCGTGAGTGAGTGAGAGAGAGAGCATGCTGGCTGGAGTGAGCAATACAATTCACCACCAATCAACGCACTGTCTGCACCATCATCAGTCAACCTGTAGCACCCAGGCCTATGGGAAGAGCAAGGGGGAGGGGGAGAGAAAGCTACCTAGGTATAGAGCAGAAAGAGACTCACCGGCCGGCCGCTGAAGCTGGCTCCTTCGCAATGGTCTCTATCCCTGATGGCTTAAATCACTATCAACAGGAAGTCTCCAAGGATAAGTCATCCAATTTATAGAAACAGGAACTTGAGTGATAACAACCACCGAATAAAAGTAAAATATACTTCAGCACAGCAATCACAATGCAACAGCCTTGATCTGGGCGATGATATTGGGGCTAGTCGATGCTGAATGCCATGCCATGCACAGCTTTGGAAATTTGTTTGTGTGTATTAAAACAGGAATAAGGTGATGGCATATGAGAAATATGATAACACTTGCGCAGAGCCGCCCGGGATAGAGTGAACTAGCAACACTGGTAACTGGAAAAGCAATACCCCCCAGAACAATGGGAAGAAACCATGCATGCTGTCTGAGGTATTGTTATAGATATATTGTGAAGGGGCGGAGCTAGTGGAGCGGTGGCTATTGATCGGGTCGGAGGGGAAAGGGGCGGGAGCTGTCCACATACCATCATCTTATAACAAGTGGCTGATGCAAGCATGGTCACATGATCTTCTTGCCAATTTTCTTACACTCCCGAACATATCCTCCCTATATAGCAAATAAGGAAGTCTTGAACTTTGAGCTAAGAAATGATACTGTAGCCTATCTGCTTACTTGCTTCTTAAATAAGAAGCTATAAGACCCATATCTCAATATCGCCTTTTCTCACAGTAGCAGACATTTGTTTGTAGAAACGATTGTTACCTGGGGTACAGGCCACCAAGGGTTATGGGTATATCAATTCCAAAGGATGGGATTATGATATTTGCTTTATAATGAATCCAGCCATGAAGACAAGGCATATCAAAATAATAAGAAAACAAGGGTTGGAATTAACAAAGAAGTATCGACGACTATACCTCTGCATGGGCGATCCCCCACATAGAAATGTCTTAGGGTATGGGATTGTGTTTGAATGGATTGGTAAAGAAACTAGGGGGATGGACCGCCTTTAAGGAATGGTGATCAACAAGATTGGGGTGGGTGTCACAATAGCATAGCCTTTTTATATTAGCCTTCGAAGTATTATTCAGGACAAGACTTCTATGGCATCGCAACAATAAAGGAAAAGGAGCTTCAACAATGAGAACTACATAGTCTTGACCTGATCGGGTCAGGGTGCCTGGCTGGTTATTCTTGTAGTCATAATTCTTCACTTCTTCTTTACCCCTCTCATAATCCATCAGGTCTTTTTTTTTGTCATGCTATAACCCACTTGAAAAGAAATATGAATAGACACTGAAGAGCAGAAAAATAATCCGGCGCCATTGGGATTCAAACAAACGCACTGTACGTGCATAACAAGATATTAATAAGGCGAGAGAAGAACGCCACCGTATGGAAGACTGAACACTGTTAAGCAGCTGGTGAGGAAGAAAAAAAAGGAGAGAGAGAAGATCTATTTCATATCTTCACAAACTAGAACATCCCTTGAAAACCGCCACCTGGATGACCAGCTACATATCTCAATAACACAGAATTCAGGGCCATCTATATACCCATCCACACTCTAGAGATCTTTAACAAGAATTAAGGGGAGAGAGATGGGAGAATAGGAGGACTGTCCTCGGCTAGAAGAAAAGAAGGAGAGGGAAGACTGGCATAGATGTGATGGGATGATAACAGCTGGAGGAGAGAGATTAAACAATAAAAAAAGATACAAAGCAAGGGTAACAAAGATACAGGCTTCAGCCATTCACACGTGCACACTTCCCGAGGGTTTGCGTGGCTCCAGTGTCCCCATCCCCCTTCCCTGAATATATCACTGTCATAATTCAATCTCTGTCACCCTTCTATTATCATCCCAGTTGTCCACCTATACAACCTCTCATCTTCCCCTCAGTCTTCCCAGCTCCTCTTCTATTCTCCTGCTTCGCCTCTGATCATTCGGCCATTCTTTGGGATATTATTCATCTAGTCGCACTTAAAAAGCAATGAATCAACAAGGCGTAGGGCCCGTTTCGGACTAAGGAGAGACAGGGAGTATAAAGGAAGGGGTGCACATGGATCAAATCTGTCTTTATACTTGACAAATGTAGAGAAAGAAGCAGGCATTTGGTCACATTAATCTTACAAACATCCGTGAGACAAGCCGTCTCTACCTCACAATCCAAGCCAAACTTCTACTTCACAAATCATGCAGAAATCTGATACTGAATTTAAAGGCGAAGTCCATCCTAACGAAGAAAGGGCAAGTTTGGGCTCTTTCAAATGACTATAATAAAATAATAACTTTTCAATGAAATTTGCATCAACACCATCCAAGGAATTTGTGTTTTAAATTAAAATTTCAAAAGATAAATCCACCCTAATGAAGCGTGGATTTGAATGAAAAGAAAATATCCAATAAACATAACACTCAAATTTTATCAAAATCGGATTTGAAATGAGAGAGTTACAACATGTTAAAGTGTTGCTTATTTTCACAAAGCATTTTTATGCACCTCCTTACCTATACTAAGGGAACTGATGATGTCTCCCACGCACTACTTTGTTTGTATGTTATTTACATGAAATATGTTAATTTTTTCCTCATTATGATGTGAAAAAGGATTTGTTATTTCATTAAATATGTGAGTTTGCAATTGCTGTGACTTATTGTTTTAGAATGAGTATGCCAGTACTGTCAAATCTGTAAAAATAAATAAATAAATTCTCTGTATTTCCTTTAATGAAATATGATAACTTTCATATTTCATACCTGATTTTGATTACTGTATCTTTGGTTGACCTTTTCTCTCTATGTTCAAATACAATTCTTGTTGGGGGGGGGGGGTAATATGCCTGAAGAGGTAAGCTAACATGCTTTGATTCAAAATATTAGACATCGATGTATGTAGCTCTAGGTAGAACATTGTCAAGCATTAAAACCTTTATTCTCAGTCACAACTTCACTGCCTACCATAACAAATTAGCAAAGAGAATTGAAAAAAAAAATGAAAATTAGAAGTATCTAATGAATCATTTAAATTGCTTATGGCCTTTTCAAAGCATACTCCTTATAAATGTATTGTGTGACCTGAGAACACTTGATCAATCAATTCTAGTTTATATCACATTTCTAGTTTCCCATGGTTTATTTCATTGTATTTCGTAGATGAGGGGCTTTGATAACACGAGAATAGACAGGAATCACAATGAGAATAAAAGACATCTGGGGTGAGGAAATAGAACTCTATATACTGCCCTCTGTTGTTCATAACTATGTAGTGAGTGTTACAATGATCTGTGGACAAGCTGATACCAAAAAAAAATAATAATAAAATGAAGGTTTCCCCATATATCAACCCAACTTGGTATTCCAATAGGGTTTATCAACTAACAATGCTTTTTCATCATCCATGTGACATACACTGTATACTGTAATAAAGAAGTTCATCTATATCAATTTTTATCACCAAGTTGAAATAAAAGGGAAATAAAATGAATTCATTACAAATTATCTGTTTTATAGAGTGTAATTATTATCATATCAGACAGAATAATAATTTGTATTTACCTAGTTAATACCATTGAATAATCACAAGAATTATAATTTGAAAGGTGCCTATTTTCTACTCTTTGTTTGTTTCTAAAAACAATAATCACTTTATTTTATTCCACAACAAAAGGTATCAGTCACTTATTATAACAATACAAATAGAGGAATTATGAAAAGTTTTTTATATGAAAAAAATGGTAAAACACAAGAAATGGTAGATGCGAAACAACCTGGGCGATAATTTTTGCAAAATCAAAATTTAATACCGAATCCAACAAAATGTGTGATTAAGTCTTTGGTGATGATTATACTTGTCAACAAGTGCACAGTACAGTATCATGCAAGTACATCGAATCTATAGAGTATAACATCAATAGAATATTACACTAAAATGTGATAATGAAAGCCCAGTTTCTGAGGGTAAGCCAAACTGCAAGGACATCCCTCTACTTTACTCAGAGCAAAAGCATTTCACCCTATAAAACCTTCTTGTACTACGGCTATCAATTTTAATGCAATTCACTTAGGCTAATAACCCACCGACTGACTTCATGTATTATTTGTAAGGAGAGAAGAAGAGAGCTGACACAGCAACTCAAACAATCGTGAGATCAATTTCTAGATTCTGTAATTACTTGACGATATGCATAGGGTGTCTGCATGGCAAGTCAAGCAAGAAGAATAGTCTGCCATTTTTCCTCCGCTACCGTCGTCGTCGTCAGGAGTGCGGCTAGTCTAACATAATGAGAAAGGAGCAGCAGCAACGGTGTTATAAATTAGATGGATTAACTAATCTGCCAGAAAGTGCTGTTGCTCTATCTTGCCATAAATTTCATTATTGTAAGCAAGATCTCAAATGAGAGAGGAAAAGATAAAGAGCTTTTTAAAGGAGTACTCTCCTGATGAAACATTACTTTATTTGTTCATAACTTATTGTAATTTGACTAGATTTCAAAGTTTTTTTCTTGCTCATTTTATCAATTCAATTTATTTATTCATTTGTTTTAAAGCTATTCATTTATTTTTTTTATTTTGGATTGTTACTATTATTGTCATTTTTTATTTGTTTATTTCTTCTTCTTTTTTTTTTTTTTGGGGGGGTATTTCTTGATTAATTATGAGAGGTCATTGTGTAACACTTTGCAGAAAACTCTAGAGACTTCTCTTATGCTTGCCAATGCGTCTTTACACATCAATATTCAAACATTAATACAATACAATCTTACCATTATCTTATTCAAAAGATTTGGAATCAATAAATATGCCAATTTTTGAAAAATTTGAATTATGAGTTATCTGCAAAATATAAAGGCCCAGTCTAAAGCTAAAAATGATACATCAACAGAAAGATAAATACATTTATGTAAAATATGAATGCTCAGTACAATTCAAAAATTTGCTTTCTTTGTCTGTATTGATAAAAACTGCACTCATTAAAAAATAAAAAGTAAATGCTTATTGTGAGTTCCGCACCACATATATTTTATCTATTATAATATATTATATATTTTATTGTTATATTCACAGACAAAGTTTTAATACTTTTTTACCCTTAAAGTAATAGCAAAATAAATGCTTGTTTGTTTGTATCTATTTCCATATAAAACAAAATATATACATGATCAAATTTGAACAAAAGAAAAAGAAAAATCGTCAAATAAAATATGGAGGATTGTCCATTAAAAAAAATTGCATATGCATGCATTTACAACAAATATGAAAGGTATAATATTCATAACCAGGCCAGTAAAAGAGATTTTTTTATGTTTGAAAAGCATGAAAATTAATTATATCTCAGCATAAACAATCAGTTCAACAGTCAAGTTGAATGTGAACATGCATGAGGAAAAAGGTGTCTTGACAAAGGCAAGAAAGGAAATGATCTATAATTCTGATATGACTGAGCCTTGTAAGGAAAGTGCTCCCTGTCCAGTTGTCTTGAATCAATCTTGCGGTGAATCTGCTTCTTCGAACCTGGAGCCAGGAAGTGGGCCTATACCTTGGAAGCTTGCTTGACATATCACAAAGTCAAGACAATCCAGAGTAACTTCTGTTCTGACATAAGGCGTGTTTCCATTAGACAACCAACAAACTACAAGGCTGTAATCAAATATTAAGTAGATCTCATCTTAATTCAATTTGAAAACTTCAGCAAGGGTCCAGGATTATGCTTAAGGAATCTCAAAACTATCATTAAGCTTGATGATGATTAGTGGATCAACTCATCCCACTAAGTCTAAGATCAGCTCATGCTTTATATTTTATGATATCTTTTTTTCCTTAAGATGAGGGTTGGACTCCAGTATGAATTAGCCAGATTTTTGCATTCTTATGAAAAGCATGGACATGTCGATTGCTGCAAGCAATGTCTAGCTGGCCGTGATGGAACTTAACAAGAATGATTGGCCCAAGCTGGACGTTGATGCTGATGAAAACAGGTCTCTTGCTCTGATGTCTTGACTCATAGCATCCCACATCTGTTGAAGATCTTCCCCAGTGAGAGCAAAGGGGTGCAAGGAAGGGGGAAGTAAGGACCAATTTTGATGAAATTGTTACCGTAATTGATTTTTCTTTACTGATTCAAATCACTATTTTTCTGGAGTGGACTTGACCTTTAAGAAACCCGTCTTTGGGCTCCATTAACATTTTAAAAATAAGCAAACAAGAAAAAGGTGACTGAAAAATGTGGGTGAATACATCCATGGGAAGTCCACAAAAATAGCTATTTTTATAATAATATTTTAAGAAAGACAACAATAATATAGAAAATACATAGAAATTAATAGATATCTTACACTTTTGCTGAAGTGTGAAGTGTTATATCCACCCATCCCCTCTCCTAAGGTCATTGAGTTGAAATCAAAATTAGCCTATTTGAATTAAATTTAGAACAGGATTAAACAATATCTAGAAATAAAATTCAAAATCAAATGTGTTATCCAAATGAAGGTGAAAACTAAATCTATTGTGTATAACAAATTTTTGCTTCCAACATTCAAAAAAAAAAAAACATCAGAGAAAGTCTATTCTAGGCCCAACACTTATAAAACCCTGATTAAATATGTATATAAATATTTCATCTAAAAAGAAAAAATAAATATTTCATCTAAAAAGTAAAAAAATACAAACAAATAAAAGTATTTGAGGGTTTGACAGGCAGGTAGCGAAGATCATTTAAGGATAGTTTTAGAAAATATAACAAACATAGTCCTTTCCTGATTGATAAAGAAAGAGGGAAAGGAAAATCAGGGAATTTAAAAAGATAGAAAACTATAATAAATTTTCAAACAAACAAAAATAGAAAACAATCAAAATTAATTTCATAAGATTCACAATGAACTTATTAGAACAAATTGCTGCAAACCTGCAACGACCAAACAGAGCTCAACTCAAATGAATATCAGCTACTACTTAAAGGAATACAGGTTGAAATATCAATTTCATTATCAGTCCAAAGATAAGAGAAATAGAAACAAGAATAGGGCCGTCTGCACCATCTCGAGTTTTCAAATTAGCGCGCTATTTCTGATCCGGCAAATTATCCCGATCTGAAAAATCTCGAGATTGTTTGTAATGCAGACGCAATTATCGCGCTAGTTCGTAGGATTAATCTCGAGATTGCAATCCCAAGTCAACTCGGGTTTATTTGCAAAATAGCGCGCTATTTACGAATTATCGCGCTAATTCGTAGGTGCAGACGCACTCGGGTTTGGACTCGGGTTAATTTATTCATGACCTTCAGTCCATAATGCAATTCGCGTTCCATTTCCGCCTTGGTAAAAACATAAACAGCGATAATACCGAACGCATGCGAAAGTCAACTTTATCATAGCGTTCATCAATTCCCCAATCAGCAACGATGGTGTCAAGCCCCCCGTGAATGGATTTTGGGAGAGACCAGACCGATGGGGGAGGCGCTCATTATCGACGATGGTCATAGTCAATAACAATACTGACAGCATTGTCGTCTTATTCCTTCGCAAAATGTGAGCAAATAGCATTTCTTTCCTCCCCCCTCTCTCTCTCCCCCTCTGTCGTTGCCTCGGAGTCCGCCATCATATTAAACGAAGAATACAATTCACTCGCTTATAATTATAGCGCGGCTGAGCTGAGAGGATTGTTGCATAACAACGGTCGAATTCGGCGAAAGAGTACATGTACTTGATTGCATATCGCGGGAAGTTATTCAAAAGCGCGGGCCGTTGAAACTCCAAGATCGAAAGTGCGCATGCTCGGAATATCGGCTTGTTGCCTCGCTCGAGCAAGAATCGCTCTTCGTGCGATGGTGGAGACGGGGTTTCTTGAATCTCGAGATTAATCGCGAAGAGGGCTGATCGGGCTAAAATCTCGAGATTGAGCAAACTCGGGATGGTGCAGCACCGCCTAATGGTTCCAAGAAGTTGTTGTTGTTTTTATTTCTGTAAGATTAAAAATACCAAACAACATTACAAATAGAATGTACAGTATATACAGATAAGATGAAATTACGGCTGGTAGCTCATATTCGGCTGCAACTATAATTGTTGCTGCTGTTCTTCCATGGGGCTAGTGCAATGTACGACAGTCAATATGACAAATCATAAAATGAAATATAATCCATTGATAATGATACATCAAATTAAAAAAAAATAGAACTAAAATCAAACAAAGCAAAACATACATGAAAAGAAAAAAAATATATATATATACAAACATAATCAAGAGGTACAACTTAATAAAAACTAAGGTGAGTAAAGTTCATGAAGGTGATTTCTAAAGTATACAGTCTGAGCATGACAAAAAATGAAAAGTTGATTGCAGTAATGGTGTGATTACCATTAAGAATGAGAGGGAATTTACTTCACAGCATCATGAGCATAAAGAATAGTCATATTCTGAGACCGACTACAAAGGAATACAAAAGATGAGAATACTTGATGTCTCATTTATCATGCTTTTAATCAGTTTTTTTTTCTTCCCTCCTCCTCCTCCTCCATGTTCCATTTCACCCTATCATCATATCAGCGAATATCATCTCACTCCTCAAAATAAAAAAAAATCACTCTAGATTGCTCTCTTCAATACATGTCATGATGACTTCTCCGACAAATAAAGCAGCAATATATCACAGCTAGAGATGTCTTGGTTCATTTACACTATATTCACGATAACATCTAGGGCTGAACGTCGTCGGCCAATTTTAATGAAAATGAAAAGTAGTTTGAAGATATTCTCTTCAATCAGTTAAAATTTGAGGGAAAATATATAATAGCAAATAAATATGGAAATAATAATTGGGGGTGCCAAAAATAAGGTTACTCAGTGGCCCACTGATATATTTGTCCAATACAAAGTAAATGTAATTCAACTTTCTTTTTATATCTGTTAGAAAAAGAATGAACTCATAAAAAGGTAAATAAGTAAGCAAGTAAATAAGTAAGTAGGTAAGTAAGTAAGTAGGTAAGTAAGTAAGTAAGTAGGTAAGTAAGTAAGTAGGTAAGTAAGTAAGTAGGTAAGTAAGTAAGTAAGTAAGTAAGTATGTAAGTAAGGGGGTGTTGCAAGAATTTGCAATCAATTGCAAATATTCTGTTCCAATTTTGCAAGTAAAATATCGATTTAAACCACAGCAAATCAGATTACACTCCATGTTTCAAGGAGGAAATTAGCAAGTAAGTGCAAGACAATCAATTGCAAGACATACACTTCATTTAGGGACCAAAATTCGGCTTGCCATTGATCACAAGTTTCTTGCAACACCCCATAAGTAAGTAGATAAGTGAGAAAATAAATAAATATATAATAAATGTACAATAAAATAAACTGCACATACACAAGATGCAAAGGCAAAGTCAATAGGTAAAGCTGATTTTTAAGAAATTAGAGAAAAACAAAAGTTTATTAAAAAAAAATGGATTCATGTGATCGATGGCAATGACAGGGAATGGAGAGGGAGGGGCAACCAGAAGAAAGTGATCTGAGCAAATATTCATATTGCCTCTTCATCAAAAGTCTGGACCTTGATGAAACAGATTAAGCACAAAACAAACCATTATAGCTCGATTTCTGCAATATATACATACTTGAAACTTGCAAAACGGATGTCAATTAGAACTTAAATGTCACTGATTAAGAGGTTTATCTGATGAATATATGGGCAAATGATGGGAGTAAAGTTACTCTCATCTTTATAATGCAATGATCACTACTAATGTATACAGAATGAAATATGAACATCCGCTACACAGTTTTTTTTTCATTGTATTTTTTTGACACTCGTTTTAAAGATACCATCTTCTAGACATCCACACGTTCCAAATGTCACCAGCTTCATTTATCAGTGTATACAATCAGCAAGATTTTATATACTACCCCCACTACTAACCTACCTCCTTTGCAATGATCCAAAATTTATTTGAAGAAAAAGTTTACAAAGATGTCTAAAAAATATTAAGCTACATCGTTTTAAAGAAATATCAGCAAGGTGTTCCTGGGTTTAGTAAGAGAATATGAGAATTCTGGACCTACTTTGCACATTACCCAGCAGGAGTAATTCCTTGCATGCACTGAGCACCGGTGATGGTGGCTCAAGCTAAAGCCGAGGTAATAAAAGTAGTGCTTTGTATTCTCTGGCAAAAAACGTTTTATAAATATAGCTATTATTATCATTATTATTATGGTGTCGGTCTAGAGAGATGGAGCGAAGCGAGTGACCAAAAGTCATAACCTTTTTTTAGTACTATACTACTACTATTTCTACTATTACTACTACTACTACTACTACATTTACTACTACTACTATACAACTACGACTGCCATACTACTACTACTACTATAGTACTACTATACTTCTACTACTACTACTACTACTACTACTACAACTACTACTACCATACTACTACTACTATACTACTACTACTAATACTTCTTCTACCACTACTATTACTTCTACTGCTGCTGCATTATTAATACTACTACTATTTCGACTCCTACATCACAGAAATATGATTATCATTACTAAACCAGTTACTCATTTATCTTTAGTTCATTAAATTCTGGACCTATTTTGCACATTATGGCGTCGGTCTAGAGAGATGGAGCGAAGCGAGTGAGCAAAAGTCATAACCTTTTTTTAGTACTATACTACTACTACTACACCTATTATTACTACTACTACTACTACTACTACTACTACTACCACTACTACTACAACTACTACTACCATACTACTACTACTGCTGCTGCTGCTTCTGCTACTACTACAACTACTACTACTACTACCATACTTATGCTGCTACTACTACTTCTACTACTTCTACTACTATACTACTACTACTACTAATACTTCTTCTACCACTACTATTACTTCTACTGCTGCTGCATTATTAATACTAGTACTTTTTCGACTCCTACATCACAGAAATATGATTATCATTACTACACCAGTTACTCATTTATCTTTAGTTCATTAAATTCTGGACCTATTTTGCACATTATGGCGTCGGTCTAGAGAGATGGAGCGAAGCGAGTGAGCAAAAATCATAACATTTTTTTAGTACTATACTACTACTACACCTATTACTACTACTACTACTACTACTACCACTACTACTACCATACTACTAATACCATACTACTACTACTGCTGCTTCTGCTACTACTACTACTACAACTACTACTACCATACTTATGCTGCTGCTGCTACTACTACTTCTACTACTACTACTTCTACTACTACTACTACTACTACTTCTACCACGACTATTACTTCTACTGCTGATGCATTATTAATACTACTACTATTTCGACTCCTACATCACAGAAATATGATTATCATTACTAAACCAGTTACCGGTACTCATTTATCTTTAGGTCATTTAATAGAGATTTCATTTTGAATAGGTGTTAATTGAAGAGACGACCGTGGGAAAAAATGTAATAGATTTATCATGTTCCACTCACCTGAAATGACTCAAGGAAGTCGTAGATTTGTTCTAAACTTCAATCTTAAATGGGTGGACTTCCTGCCTGATGGGTAGAAAGAAATCTCTCACGACAAAACACAGATGGGTGTCATTATCTTCAGGCACCATCCAATCACAAGCTACTTCTGAAAAGTTGCATGCAACTTACGTTCTCACTTGGGAAGCTCGCGCGTTTGGCAACAGAAAGGAAAGCAGAGCGATATCCGACAGATGATTTCCTAAACCAAGGTGTCTTAAAGCATGCATAAAGCCATGAGGTTTCAGATATTCATGCTTTTTGATGGCAGGTAACCTATGCAGAAAATATTCACACTTTCATTTCCTCAGGAACTAATGTGCTTGTCGTGATGCTTCAAGAGCTCTGACTGACTAACTTCTGCACCAAGCAGGCCACCAAGTACTCACCGTCTCTGGCAGCACGCCCTGAGACGCAGGGGCAGTCTGAGCACAGATTGTTACATAAGCCGACTTCTATCAATAACCACTCACTCCTAAATCTCTACCAGCAATCTGTATTCAACCCTGGTTTGGAGGCCTTACAATCAAGCCTAGTGCATTGTCTCCTCCCCCACCTTATGAATCTATAACCCTTACAGAGCGAGAGAGAGAAGTAAAATATTGATCCTTGAGGGCCATATGGCCCGTTTCACATCGTGCAGTCTTAAGGACACTCCAACACACACCTTACATTTGTGCCATATTGATAATTCCTCTTCTTTTGTTTGAAGAGGATAATAATACACAATCTTACAGCGCCATTCCAATCAATACCTCTAGCATGCAAGCTGTTTTGTCTATACGTAGTAACATTGAGGCATACAATGCCAAGATATTTCTTTGTGTGTAGTTCAAGTATTTTGTATAGGAATTCATACTGGGCTTGACTGCATATAGCTGGATATAGAAATGATTTCAAACTGAAAGTACAAGTTGAAATTTGGACTCATTCAGCTTAATATGACTAAATATTTTCATATCATACCATATCATGGATTAAGATCATAACTATTGAAAATTTACAACAGGATAAATAAAATTTTTGATTTTTTCACTGAAAATAGACTTTCCCCAAGCTGTAACTGAGATGTACCCAAGGTGCCCATTTCATAAGAATTAACAACTCTTGAAACTTTGTCAAAGTTACAGCAGCTGTAACTCTTTATGAAAACTGACCTGAGCTTTTGTACAAAGAAACCCTGTAAATGTTTTTTAACTTTTCTAACATAAAAGGCACTAATGACTACAATATACTCGAGCACAAATATGCAACTGAAATATAATAGAAGAGTTGATACATTGAATGAAATACCCGACGAATAAATCTTGAAATGATTTAGGATGGTAAATAGAAATGAATGCACAGATGTTCGATTCAACCCTCATTTACATTTTAATCACCTTGAAGAGATTCTAAATACCTCGACAGAGAGAGAGAGAGAGAGAGACACTCTTTACTGAAATCAATACTTACTGATTTGTACTATGGGTCTAATTGCCAATACCCTGAACAACAAGTAGAGTACAGAATATTGCCATCCTTTGCCTGCACCTAAAGACAAAAGAAAAGAAAGAGATCTTTGAATTTCGATCAAATAAAATTTGCTGAAATGAAATGATACTGAACTGAGCAAAAAGGAGAATAATTCCTTATATACTGCAGTAAGAAAATAGATAATGGCTTATAGCAATATATGAGCCTATTTAACTGTAAATGCTGAATCAGATATACACCTTCAAGAATCTTGCTATATAGATTCATATCGGGCTAGTGCTAGCAGCTGCGGGAACGGGGAGCTTCGACCCGCCCGGCAATCTATTGCTCCTTGATTGCTGCTCCAACCTGCTTAGTAGTTCATGATGGACGCCCAAAATGGAACAAGACGGCACAAACTTGAGGGTCTCCGGAATGGGAATTTTTTTTTAAAAAATTCATGGCTTTGTGAATTGGTGATGCTCTGGAACGAAAATTTAGGCTGAAAACGGGGGTCTCAACCACAGCACAAATGTATCATACATTTATACTAAGTGCCCTCATCCAATGATATCTTCAAATGGAATCCTTGATTTTAATTGGCTCATGAGCAGTTACCATGGTAGTTACTCTATGATGGCAAAGTTAACATAAGAGTAACTTTTATCCAACATGCCCCAGAACTGTAACAGTTTCACATTCGTAGTACGATACAGGTAATCTTGAAACTACTTTCTTGAAAGCACAGTACATGCTAATAAATCAAGGTACGGTTCCAAGGCTGTTTTAAGAACGATGACCCTGAAAGAAAACATGTTTGCATACAAAGATGCAGGTACATGCAAATCTAGTATGCTCCTTCAAACTAAAAAAGAATAAATCAGAAAAAAAAACAGTTTGTGAGTTGAGTTAATTGTTTCTACACCGAAGTCTTATCATTTGTCAAAACAGACTGGATTAGAAATTATGTACAGCATGTACTGAAAGGAATATGGGGTGTAAAATCAAATTAGTCATTTACTTCCAACAAAGGAGTCAGCAAACAGTGACATAAAGAATTACAAAAAAATATATGTGAAGTTTTCAGGCCTCAACAATCAAACTAAGTGTAAATGAGGGTCTATGGTTATTTCTGATACGTTAAAAAAAAAAATATTAATATACAGTCATTTGATTGCAGCATAAACACATGTTTTTCCTAGAACTTACCCTAGATTATAACATGGTATAAGGTATATGTTTACTAACAACCTTCTCAATGTGTACAGCAGGATATTAGGGGTGGATCCAGGACTAAAATGAGGGAAGAAGAAAGGGGGGGGGGAGCAAAATATTCTTCTTGGAAAAAACCCCACAAACACACAACTACCCCGAAAATTGGAAGACATTACTTAAAATTAGTCTTCAAAAAAAAAAGGGATTAGAAAGGCAAAAATATAAAGGCAAAAAATTGTCTTTTATTTAAAAAGTTGCCAATTTTCCATTATCACTTCAAATTGGAGGATTACCCCTGGATCCAGAAGTGGATGAAATGGACATTTCTAGGGGCAGGAAAGGAAAACGTTTTATTTCCTTCTCACGGTGTTTTCTAGTCACCAGCAATAGTATATAATATTCAACTACGAGAAGGTTCATCAATTACCAGTAAGATTAACTATAAGTGTGCTGCATAACTAAGCTGAATATACATTACATCTTATGTTCTGCATACAGCTGCTTGAGAAAGCGCAGGGTAAGAGAGATCTTGTACACACATACACACACGCAACCAACACTTTTACATAAGAGGTCAGAAACACATCTTGACTTTTTTTTCAGTTGTTTTTTGACTTTTTCCAGTGCTCATGCACTCAATCATAACTCTAATCTCTAGACAGAAGTTTTTGAAATAATGACCTATTCAATTATACTGGTCTATTGTAACATTAGACCTACATGTAGTTGATATGTTCAAGAGTTTTTATTCAAAATGATAATAGTTTTGTAAGTAAATGGTCAGACACAAATCTATAGCCTCTCAGTTCTGATAACAGGAATACCTAACTAATATTCTAGAGTGTATTCTAACTCATACAATTTCTTTCTCCCAGCTTTTCATTGGCTGAATCTCATATCCGTTTTCTTGCGTGCCAATTAAACTTTCTTGGACTTTGGTTGAACTTCTCTTTAAAGGCTGCTATGTCGAACATTCTGGTAAATCCAGATCAATATCCTGCCTGTACAGACCAATCACAAGCATTGAACTATATTAGCTATGCTGATTATACCAGGAGTCCATTAGACCAGGTTTAAAAATCAATAGTAGGGTAAGACAATTCCACGACAGCTGTCCCCCGGTTTGACACTCTTGAACCATCCCCTCCAGAATGCTCACGACGACCCCAAAAAAAATTCAATAATTTTTTGGAAGCAGATTCTCTAATGATGTTGCACTCTATTAAAGTATTAGTATCTTCATTGATTACTTGCACTCGTACGACCGACAAAAGTAGTTTTATAATATATGCTCTAAGTTAGAGCTGGTATCATAGCTGAGATGATAATTTTGTGGAAGATTTAGCATAACATCATTCTTCAGGCACCGAGTACACCCCTAAACATCATTGATAAATTATCTGAAATGAATTCTTGAATAAACAGAGAAAAACCAAGAAAGTAGAATGCTAAATATGCATCAAAACTGGAGGTAAAATACTAGAGTTATATAATTGTCAGTATTTGCTTATTTTGACGAGAGTGATATGCACCTCGTATGAGCAGTATACTCATCTCGGCATGAACTGTTCACATCAAAATATAGTAATATAATTTAAATCTATGATTATGTTAATGACATATATCATTTATCTATGTGGGAAAAAATATATACCTGAAAATTCTGATTTCTTTCTTTTTTGGGGGGATACATTGTACACTGTAAGATCTCAACTTTTTTTACACTGGAGAGAAAGGAACTATATTGAGAAGGAAGTGAAAGTCTTGGAGTTTGTGCAGATATGTGAATATATTAGTGATTTTTTTCCCTCTTATCTGATGCTATACTTTTGTTCTCCAAGTGTAGAATAAGAAATTGCACGACAAAGGTCAATGCTACATTCAAAAGAGAAAGTGAAACATGTTTTATTTTATTTGCTTTCTTTAGGGAGACTAATGAAGCAATTAGCATTTTGTTTACAGTTGGAGAAATGAAATCAAATGAAGCAGAATCAAGAAAGAAAATAAACGGAAACATGCATTCGTGTCAATATGCATGCTACAGAAACTCCACTAACTTGAATAAGACAAGTGTTGTGTGTGGTATACTTTTAAAAGTGCACCACTCAGGCACCTTAATATGAATAACTTCACAAAAAAAATGACAAGAATTTTATTTAGCTGATTAACTTCTACTGCACTTTAGACTCAGCACTAAAGGAATAGAAAATGCACAAGAAGAAAAAATGAAACCGATTATCACAGACACAGTGTCCATTTCTATTCCATCATTATATAAACTGAACTTTTGTTCAATGCTAAAAAGGTCAAATTCTATTCAATATGGTTAACTTAATGATGGAATGGAAATGTAAAAATTGTATTTGTTCATACAAACTGACTAATCTATTTCTAAAAACAAGAATTTCAAAAGGAACATGCACCAATGAAAGGAAGAAAGGAAAACAGAATGTTGCAAAGTTAAAGGAAAATGAAACCTTTGAAAAAAGATAGCTTGTGTGAATACAGAAAAATCAAAGAAACAGATCAACAAAAGTTTGAGAAAAATCAAATAATGAGAAAGTTATGAGCATTTGAATATTGTGATCACTAATGCTATGGAGATCCTCACATCGGCAATGCAACAAAGATGTGTGATGTCACTTGTGAACAACTCTCCCCATTACCTCAGTATATATTTCACTAAAACTGCCTCTTTTATCACATCTATCAGTAGATCATGTGTTCTTTCTATAGGAGAGCATGTAATAGAGATTTAAAAAATACATCATGGATAAAGAGTTTGTATCACCATAAGAAAAAGCAAAATGAGACATTTGGGGGGTATTTTATAGTCCAACATAGGGAAAGTTGTGACATCACACATCCTTGTCGCATTGCCCATAGGAGGATTTCCATGGCATTAGTGATTGCAATATTGACATGCTCATAACTTTCTCATTAGTTGTCCGATTTTTCTCAAACTTTCTTTGTTCTAATCATTTCATTTTTCTGTTTTGGCACAAGCCTACTTGTTCCAAAGGTTTCATTCCCCTTTACAAATAGGTTTTTCATTAATTCACTTTTCTGTTTGGGTTCTAAATCAACATTATCAAGCACATCATCTTCAACTCTCTCTCTCTCTCTCTCTCCATCCATCCATCTTACCCACTCTTCCTCCCTTCACTCATCCCTATCTCCTATCTCTCTCTCTCTCTCTCTGAAACACACAGACAATAATGTATAAATGAATAGACTTTCGTTCTTTTCTATTCATCTCTCTCCTCCAGGCTCCATCTCCCATCTCTTTCATCTTCACTCCATGCATACACCCTAAAGGCCTGGTCACACCGCCCGAGCGTTGAAGGAGCCTGGTCGTGGAGCGAAGTGAGAGAGGGTCCGAATTTCGCTCACAAAATTGGGGAAAAAATCAACAACAAAAAATTCGAAATCGAAAATGGTGAACGGTAGCGAGCGGTGATGATTTTTTTTCTCTCCGCTCCACGACCGCTCCAACAATGCTCGGGCGGTGTGACCAGGCCTTAAGTAAAACTCCTTTTTAATAATTACCATAGCGTATCTTATTTTGTTTATTTTTCAGGAAACTTTATAGAAGGAAGGAAACAAACGGGGAATGAGTGTATGTGCTGTCAGGTAAAGTATGACTGGTTATGATTCATGGCAAGGCTCCCTGACCTTACACTCCCTGTCCCCTCATGTCAACCAGCCCCCACCTTGATTGTAAGTAACAATCTTAACCAACTCCCTGACCCCTTTCACATCTTCACTTCATTCAAGAAAGTTACCTCGGAACAGCTGTAGGGAGTCCTCACACCTGACACTCCTCCACAAGAAACAATCAATTCTAAGATGACACACTCTAAAACCATCTCCCCCCTCTTCCACAGATGGCGAATTCACAGAGAACACCCCTCCCATTTTTTCTTCTAGCTAGTCAATTATAAAATAATTCAATAATGTTGTCAAAATAGGATAAGGTTAAGAACCATGCGAAAATAGAGTAGTCTGCAACAATAAAATCTATTTAAAGTAGAAACAAATCATCTATCGTGCTTGAAGGTAGTATAATTTCTAGCCCCTCCTTGTACAGCTCAATGAATAATGATTACACATGTTAACTATATTGACCAAACTTGAGTAAATCATTACATTAGTTACAGAGACTCACACCTATTCTTAGCAGTCTGACATTTATCACTCATTGAAGTTGAACTTCTGCTGCAGCAATATTGTGCATCTGTTGACTAACAATTGAATTGATATTCATACATGCATTGATTTTTCATCGTTTAAAATTAAAATAAATGCCTTTCCAAATTTTCTTTAAGTACAATATGTTAATGGTTGAATTATGCAATTTTGTTTGTCATCAGTATCCATACTGGCATAGACCATAGATACTTATAGTAAAGCACATTTCTCTGAAGGTCAACAATACATTTCAAAAAAATAATCACAGTTTGGTAATTTAAAATGTCAGATAATATAATATTATAAATTATTAGCTACATTTTCAACAAAATAAAGATTTATGTGAATCATAAAGTGCAAGATAAAATATTGGCAATTTTTATTTGGTTTATAAACAGATTGAGCACAATAATTCTCATAAAGAAATATGATAATCACAACATATGATAAAGAACACTTTTCTCAATAATTTGAAAAAAATGTTTTATGTCATACTCTGACAAATACAATACCCTATTATTAGTTTTCTATACGACTAACCCTATTACCACAGACATAATACCTGTCTTGCAAAAGCCGTTGTTTTTTCATGGGGTTATGGGCACATAATAAATCTTTAAAAATGCATGATTAATTAAATTCATCTCTCCTTTTTAAAAATTTTGCTCCATCCCCAACCATCCTTCCATCTCTTCGGATTTGATATTACAACTTCAAACAGAGGTAAGATAATGAAAGACCCAAATAATTCTCTTACAATTACCCTTGGACAATGTAACGAAAGAGGCACTTCCTTTACTTCAGTCTCAAGCAATCAAAGTAATATATATTGCCATTCTTTCTCTCTTTGTTGCATCTTGGTATAGATGAATCAAAACAAGGAATTGGGTCAGTATAGTTATCATCATACGCTATACAGCTCACTTACATCCACACCAACCAATCCATCACATAATTTAACAAAGTCAGGTAGTCTATGCTTCAGACATCAATTTTTTTAACATTGATTCTTTGCAAATTGTAATAAAGGCTATAAGTGTTGAAGGCGTTTATATATATGCATTGAAAATGATATCATATAAGAAAGTCTTGGACTTGGGCATTGTTTATGCTTCTTAAAAAGCAGAATTTTTGTGCATTACATGCTTTTGATAATATCTCGTTACTAATGGCAATGATATACTATGAATTGTAACTTGTGCCTGTACAGATGTATCCAGCAGGTCATGATGAATAAATAATTCTTTATTATTATACTACATTCTTACTTCTGCTGTCTTTGAGCGTCTGATACTCCATCCGAAAACATAATACCCTCATTTCTTATGCCCTTGAACGGTAGACTGTTCATTTTGGATTTTCGCAATTGTTGAGACTACAGACTTCAAGGAGGAAACGCTACTGTTGCATGAAATGCAACAATGGATGGTGAATACATGAATAGCAAAGTGGAAAATTATATAAAAGGCATTCATTTATGATAGCTGCAGGAAGAGACATGGTGTGAGGAAATGCAGGTTTGAGAAGCTGATAATAACTGTGTTGGCATAAATTGGTTTATGCATGTGGAGAGAGTCCAAAGAATTGGAGAAGGGGGGAGGGGTAAAAGGGAGAAGGGAGGGGGAGGAGGAAAGAGGAACAGGACAAGAAGAAGAGAGGAGGGGGGGGGGGTTGAAGGGGGATAGAAAGGGGTCAGGAGAAAGCGAGTAGCAATACAATCATCCAACTTCTAAGCCATTGCTGGGACAAGGGTCATTATTAAAATGAAAAATTGTAAAGCAGAAAATTATATGAAGGCTTTTATTTAAGATAGCAGCAAAAAGAGAAAGGATGTGAGGAAATGCTGGTCTGAGAAGCTGATGATAAATGTGTTGCCATAAATTGGTTAATACATCTGAAGGAAGGTAGAATCAAATGAGCCAAAAGCTAACTTAAAAAATGAAGAAAAGGGACGAGAAAAAAAGAACTTAATAACCAGGGGTGTGACAGGCCCAGGTCAGTGGGGGGGAGGGGAAAGAGCCAAAAATTTCACAGTCACATCATGATATGAACAGGCAGAGGCGTTATGAGGCAAACATTTTGAGGGGGCTACATATAGCGTATCGGGCAAAATTTCTTTAACAAAAACAAGCGAGCGAGCAAAAATGTCAACCCTTTGAAATGAGTCACACAGTTACAACAAGAATTTAGATTTGTCAGATTAATGAAAGCAATGTATTACTATTACGTATTTTTAGGCATTCATAATGTAATACCCTTTTAAACCCTTTAACTGCCAAGTTAAAAACACCAAAGATAAGAATAATTGGGGGGGGGATCTGGCTCGTCTCCCCCCTTTTTGAGAGTCATAATTAAAATGTATGCCATTTTTATCTAAGTGTGCCCCCCTCCCATTTAGAACCAAGGACCTCTTTTTTTTGCTTTCCAAAACTTTGGAAATGTTTGAACTATAATTATGATTATATATACTAACAATCTTTATATACTTGGGGATTAGCCCTAAAAGAAATTTATCCATTCCTTTACAATAAAATGAAGAAAAAACATATATTCGGTTATAGCAAATTAACAATGCCATGAATGATATATTACAAAGAAACAAACAAATGTGGTGATCTGCACAAAGGGTTGAATGTAGATCTTTGAATAGAAAAAAAAACACTTCATGTAGGGATGTGTAAAATATATTAAATAAAAAGTGTAAAATCTACTGTCCAATATTATACAGATATTGACTGATGGGGTGTGTAATATAACATTTTTTGGACTGCCGGATTTATACTTTCCCAAGGGGTTATATTTTCCTGAAGCGCGCAGCGCTGAGGGAAAATATGATCATGAGAGAAAATATTAATCGTTTAGGTGGTCCAAAGATTTTTTTTTTTACACATCCCATCAGTCAATATTTGTTATATTAGATATCTTTTAATGATATAAAGATAGGCCTAAAGATGTGTGCAGCCTGTTGTTTATGATAGTCACAGTGATTGATAATTTTATATTTGGAGTTCATATAGTCCAGTAATATTGTATGATAGAACGTTCACTATTTATTATAGCGAATCGTACAATATGCCTACTTAGATTGTTGTACGCGTGCAAATGGGAGGCTGAAAGTCAAACATTCGTATTGTTGCATATGCACCATCCAAAATGTACCATCCATTAGGTACCTTGCATGGGTCAGGAATAGGTGACATCACTATAAAAATTAAGATTCAACACATTGCATGTGCTCAGTAAATGCAGACGCGCAGGGCTTACTGGCTATAATGCGCATTGCCATTGATCGATATTCTCCCCATTCATTTACTACAGGTTTTACCCTCCAAAAATTGAAAGTTTATATTGTACATATGTACAATATATTTTTTTAAGGGAGGTCATGTGGTACCAATCTAGCCAATCACAGCTCATATTTTACTACCACTATTCACTATATTGTTGTTGTTTGTATTGGGCCTGTTTCACGCCCTAGTAGTCTCCTCAGTAGACACTTGGTGTTGAGAACTCAAAGGTAGAAAAACTACTCGGTAATTGCTTTATTGGCAAGTTAGGTGGCTAGATGTTAGTGCTGGTGGATAAGACAAATACTATCACACACAGGGGCATCGATCCATTTTTCAAATGGGGGGGGGATCATGAATCAATGTTTCAAAGGCGCTCGATCAAACAAAACAAACAAACCCACCCACACATAAGCCTATATATATATACATACATAAATATAAATACATATATAAAAGTATAATATATATATATATATATATACATGTATATATGACTCATGAGAAAGAGGCTCATATCTCACCAACAATTTAATGCGAGCGCGAAGTTTTTTAGTATACTGTCTTGAAAATATATCACACTACACAAATAATGCGAGTGCAGAGAGCAAGCTTAAATTTCTTTATATTCTGACCTGAAAGCTTGATATTCTAAGCATTTTTGGTACCATTGATTAAGAGGGGTATCTAAAAGAACAATAGATGCGAGCGTGAGCTGAAAATTTTGGTATTTCGATCTGAAAAAAATGACAGTTAAATATACGTTTTTAATAAAAGAACAAGATATATATCCAAAATAAGATTATTGCAAATCGAAGCAGAATTTCTTTTGAGGTTAAGAACTGAAAACGGGACATTCTATTCACCTATTTAATCGTGAAAAGTATGGGTTTTTGCTCAAGAAATCATACAAGTGCGAAGCGCAAGCTGAAAATTTTTACATTCTAATTGGAAAAGCAGACATTTTGAGCACGATTTCAAATAAAGAACGAGTTGTGTATCTCAATCTCGCTTGCTGATTTCTGTGTAGCATTACAATCTTATTTTATTTTTGCACATGCGGAATTATTAGGGGGGGGGGGGCAAAACGATGTTCGCCCCCCCAATATATTCATTGGTGGGGCGATCTGCCCCCCCCAGGATCGACGCCTCTGACCACCAATGCTCTAATAATAGATTGCATTTGCTTGTGAAGCCCATATATTAAATTATAGGGGCATTTGTACTCTTTTCACTCTTTATTGTCTTTTTCCATCATATTTTTTTCATTTCTTGACAAATTTTAGCATCTTCGACATTAAATGCCCCCATACTTTTGTCTACTCAATATTTCTTAAATTTTCATTTTTAATCTTATTCTTTGATTTACATTTTTCCCAAAATAACTTTTTCTGGAGGCATGTCCTAAATTCATCTTCCTTTTAACATTGAGAAACTAGATTATTTGTTTTTGTATAGATGGGGGGGGGGCTTGATCTATTAAGTTCCATGACCCCCCACCCCCCCTCAAAAAAAAAGAAGAAAAGAAAAAACCATACAAATAAAAGGGGGAAAAAATGAAACTTCTAGTTCTACAGGAGTAAGAATAAACCTTCTCAATAGTACTAAAGTAAGGGGCTATGCATTGTAAAATTCTTTCACAAAATTTAATTTCAATTTCTAACAGGATCAGCAATATCTTCGTTCACTTTGCCCCCCCCCCCAAAAAAAAAAAGAATGTAAGCACTTTAAAATTACACTGGCCTCGCTCTCAATTTTTTTTTTGCTCATTTCATTTTCATCAAGACCAAGCGCTAAGTCATGCTGTCACTGTTAGATCTATACCAGCTCTGACTCCGAGAGTTCATAGAATGAGTCGGATGACACTATAGTGACTGAGTCTGTCTCATACTGTCAGGGAGCCGTTCATATCAACTCATTAAACTAGTAGTAGATAAGATAGTCTAAGTAACTGATGAGTAAGTTTAAAAAGAACATTCTTATGTATCACTAGCACTTTAATAGACTATACATTAGAAATTAAGCAAAAAGTGACCACTGGATAAGCATTTAATCGCTTCGCCCCTGCCCTTCTTCTGAATTCCTGGGCCATGACATTTCATTACATTCTAGGCATTTATACGGTCATGGGCATCGCGGTCCGGGCATCAGGAGCCGAAACGTGGTCGTGAGCAGTGTGGCCGCGCCGCCGCTGAAGCCCCGTCTGCGAGCAGCAGCTGTATCTCGGTCACGAAAAAGGATGTCTGCTGCATTATATTTTTGGCATTAATATTAGCTTTCTTAAATTATCTGCTTTCTTACTAGACATCCGGTTTCTCAGAATTCCATCTCCTTGGTCTTACATGTTCATCCATTATGACGATATATGAAAACAATACTCAGAGTCCGAGTCAGACAAAAAAAATAAGGTTAGGGAATGTTACGGCACCACGACCAGTTGAATGAAATCTTAAAATTTTGATTAATGCAATAACGTACAGTATTGCACGATAGAGATATGTCCACGATCGCCGAGGAAATAGTCTTAAGCCAGAATTTTTGTATGATGAGCTACGTATACTAACTAGTATTATATGCAGCTATCAAAATCGAAGTATAAAAACACCTAATTTAAAGACTACAACCAAATTGACGAAATGGATTCATTCACTAAAAATAAATTTAGAGGATAAATACACTTCTTTTTCCTCTTAATTTATCTTTTTTCTATATTTAAAAATATTTTTTTGGTATGAATAATTTATTTTATTACTAAAATGATTCATTTGATTTATTAAAAGATAAAATTCTACTAAAGTAAATTATCGGTGTCTGATTGGCAACTTTAACCTATTGAAATGGCGATGCTGTCAGCTAATCTACTGAGGAAAATTCCTCAATTTCATCTAAGAGGAGTTTCTTCTACACTAGAAAAGGTAAATGTAGAAAAAATAATTATTTCCTCCTTAGAAATATTCCGTTCCTTCTGTTTTCAATTCATATATCTTGTGATATTTTACTGTAAACATGCGATGAGATGACGGATGTGATATTGAAATTGATCAAGTTTTGTGTGTGCGTCCTGCGGGTTTGTGTAGCATTAATTTCTCTCGCAGCGGCAGTGCATGCATGCAAATTGCAGTGCAGCACCTAGTAGTACTAGATCTAGGTGACCTAGACAGGAATAACCGTCGTTTCTGGGGATTTATTCAACAATTTCTGACATTGTACTATCATCCCCATTCACCGATAGTAGAGACTAGAGTCTAAAGTGTTAGTGTGAGCTCGCATGTCTTATTTGCACGCCCTCCTTTTTGTCGATTGACTGTCCAGATTTCGATGTGCTTTTTTACATCGAATTTACACTCTTAAGGATTTATCATCTACAAGATATCAATTTATAATTTCTAATCAATGAAAAAATGTCAAAGATATAAAAAGGTATGAAAATCGTAGGCCTACTTTACCAATGTTTTCTTGCGACTTGGACGCCCGAATCCCAAAATAGCAGCCAAAATTACAAACGAACGGAGAGTGCATCGACAATTTACGAATGTGATATCGATATTGCTTTCGATGTTTATTATAATGCGATCTGCTCCACATGCGAGCTCAACTGCTAAGATCACAGGTAGCAGACAACATTTGATAAACGAGACATTAAGTACGATAATGACGTCATTCAAGATGGCAACTTGCTAGAAAAACCGTCAGCTCAGGTGAAAATGTCTTAGATGAAAGGTTTCTGGATCATCCAGAGGATTTTTATCAATAACTCCGGTCCAAGGTTTGCAAGTACTTAAATTTCCCTGATAATGGAAACCATGAAACTGTAAATTTTGCTTAAAAAACAGTTTTAAATCTCGACCTATAAAATATTAGTTCACTTATTGTACATTGGCTGTACGTATGGGCCTCCAAGCTCTTCGGACTATGTACATGTATTGGTGAGTGGAGCCAACATAGTTCAGCGGAACAACCAAAATACAGAGACTGAAGCTTTTGGTCTATGCAGCACCTAGACCAAAAGCTTCAGTCTCTGCATTTTGGTTGTTCAGCCAAGCAGAACTAGCCAGGAGACTTCTTGAGAGTACAATTCATTTACTAATGTAGGCTTACTCTCAATGAAGCCAGGTCTTCCTTCTCATTCACCTACCGCAAGTACGAAGGACGCCAAGGCAAAACCTGAAACTTTCACCCCTGAGATTTCTAGAAATTCTACTTTCCTTCTAAAAGATCTAGCCCTAAATCATGTACATGAGATAAAACTTCATTTCCGACATTTCTACGCTCTCGTTATTTTTTAACAAGAATTCATCAAAAAAATGAGAAAAATATTGTGAAAAGTCGGAAGAGACTTGCCCGATGTTTACGCCGCCATCTTGTTTCCTATTGTTCTTATCCTCTGGATATTGGTACTGTCTGATCTTCCTCAACATGTACCAAACAAATTTGATAAATTCAGCTTTGAAAGACATCGAAAGATCTTAATTGTCATTGAAGAATTAATTCAGGTTGATATTCAAGATTTATTGATAGTTTTACATGATTTATAGTATACTTGAGAGATGTCCTATTTTGGAATTCATGAAATAGTCGGCACTTAAGCATTCAGTTTAGCGGGGATCGGAAGATTTCTTCCCCAGTTCTGGTAGCCTAGATATCTGCTCTGTGCTGCTGTCACAGCCTGTGCGTGAGTGTGTGTGTTTGTGGTGTAATTGAGGCTGAGCTGTGCACGTTGTGAAGTGATCTACACTTTTGTGGAATGATTACTACTCCTAATCTCTGTTGATTTTTTTATTAGGTTGATTTACAAACAATGTTGGATATTTGATGCACCACGCCGTACACCGGGGTACCGTAGTACCCCGGTATACGGCGTTGTGCAGCACCATCTCGTGTTGTAATAGTGTACAGTTACGATCAGTGTGGTGATCACGGTCGTACGATCGGTGCGACAATCATGACAATGAATGAGGACAATGATCACAACGCCTATTTCTTTTCTTTGATACAATCTAATGCCAATAATAGTAAACAAATTATGTTATACTTAAGAATTTAAGTATACTTTCCGACAGCTAACTTACACAAAAGATTAGCTTATAGTCCCAAAACTCGCCCTGGTACACGCGGTGGGGGTGGTGTAGACTTATTACTCGTCCATCACAGGCACAGCGCAGTGCATGTGCAGCGCATTTGCAATGGTATTGCATGAATTTCCAAAAGTGTATTCAACTAAATAATAGAATTGAATGGATTCAAAGACATAAGATCAATAATGACAACTACAGGTATCATTATTGAACAGTGAAGATTTGAACAGAACATGTAAATTAGAATAAAGTTGTCATTTGCATGTATTAATTGTTACATAAGGTCACTAAAAAGAAAAATAAAATCTGTACAAAACATTAAAATATACTTGTACACATTTTTTGGTAACCCAGGGTACAGCGCAAAAAATAAAATAAATAATTCAACAAAATGGCGGATTATTATTTGGTACCCCAGGGTACCAAATACTGCATCATTTGTGGAATGTTATTTGCATTTTTTATAACACGTGATAAAGAAGTTGATTAAAGGGTATTGTTTGGAAATAGCAATGTTATTTGGGGAAGAAGTTAAAATAATCAAATTGATGTGAACTTCTTTTTATTTCTCTGAATAAGAATAGTCTAGACTGTAGAAATGAGTTTCGACTGTAAGGTCAAGATTGAACAAATAATCATTTTAAGAAGTGGAAAGGTAGCCCTCTGAAGTTATCAACCAGATTTTATTTTGATGCCCCTGAATATTTTTTCCTGACATAGGCCTCGATCTAGATCTATGATGATAACAAAGTGCTGTAGGTCAACTGCGCTTAATACTTTTTAAAAGAAAAATTTGGCCTTGGTAACCTTTTGACCTTCATGCCTTTAGAATGGCCTTGATGCCCCTTTAAATTTTGGGGGTATCCAAGGCCACTTGCTCCACGCTGAAAGTGCCCTTTTTAAAAAAGGCCTTGCCTCTTCGAATTCTTAATTCAAGCCCTGCCAATGGACCTTATCGCGAACGGGCGCGTCTTGGTCTAGTGGTTCTGACTCGCCTTGCAAACAGAGGGTCGTGGGTTCGAATCCTAGCCATGGCGTGTTTTCCTTCAGTAAGAAATTTATCCACACTCTGCTGCACTTGACCCAGGTGAGGTGAATGGGTACCCGGCAGGATTAATTCCTTGAATGCACCAAGCGCCTTTAGCAGCTGGAGCTACAGCCGGGGTAATATATAGTGCGCCACTGAATAGGCAACTAGATAGAATCGGCGCCTCATAAATGCTATATATTATTATTAGATTCACGCAAAGGATCATGGGATCGAAAAGGGAGCAATAGCGCCGCTATTGTCTGGATGTGGCCATGTGAACGCTAGCAGCCGACAATATTGTGTACGATTTCCATATCGCATCCAAATACGATCGACGCCCACAGCCGACATTTTGCTTTTTTCAAGTAAATGCTTCGTCATATTTGTGACAGTGTCTAACATATCATTTTTGTCTCACCTGCAAAGCAGAGTGAGACTATAGCTGCGCCGCTTTTCCGACGGTGTCGGCAGTGTCAAAACCAAATCTTAACCAAAGGTCAAGTTTTTTAAATGACAGCATAATCAAAAAGTATATGGACCTAGTTCATGAGTATTACTGAACATCCTGCCTGAATTTCAGGTCACATGACCAAGGTCAAAGGTCATGTAGGGTAAATGAACTTTGACCATGTTGGGGGTATCTGTTGAATTACAATCATAACTTTGAAAGTTTGTTGGACTAATTCATAAAACTTGGATATAACAGTAATCAAGTATCACAGAACATTCTGTGCGAATTTCAGGTCACATGAGCAAGGTCAAAGGTCAATGAACTGTGGCCATGTTGGAGGTATCTGTTGAATTACCATTTTAAAAGTTTATGGATCTGATTCATTAAAACTTGGACATTAGAGTAATCAAGTACACTGAACACCCTGTGCGAGTTTCATATCACATGATCAAGTTCAAAGGTCATTTAAGGTCAGTGAACTTTGGCCACATTGGGAGAATTTGTTGAATTACCATCATAACTTTGAAAATTTATTGGTCTAGTGCATAAATCTTGGTCATAAAGAGTAATCAAGTATCTCTTAACATCCTGTGCGAATTTCAGGTCATATGACTAAGGTCAAAGGTCAATGAACTTTGGCCATGTTGGGGGGTCATTTAAGGTCAGTGAACTTTGGCCACATTTGAAGTATTTGTTGAATTTATTTATTGGTCTAGTGCATAAATCCTGGTCATAAAGAGTAATCAATCTCTGAACATCCTGTGCGAATTTTTTGTTGGGGGTATCAATAGACTTTAATACCATCATAACTTTTAAGGTTTAGGGATGTGATCCATGAAATTTGGACATAAGAGTTATCAAGTATCACTTATCATCCTGTGCGAATTTCAGGTCACATGACTAAAGTCAAAGGTCAATGAACTTTGGCCATGTTGGGGGTATCTGTAGAATTACCATCATAACTTTGAAAGTTTATGGATATGATCCATAAAACTTGGACTAAAAGAATAATCAAGTATCACTTAACATCCTGTGCAAGTTGCAGGTCACATGACTAAGGTCAAAGGTCAATGAACTTTGGCTATGTTGGGGTTATTTGTTGAATAACCATCATAACTCTGTAAGTGTATGGATTTAGTAAGGCTGTAACCGATTTTAAACTTGGCTCCCGATTTTATCCGTTTTTACCACGATTGGCGATCACCTTCCGATCTTCGATCATGCCACTTGAAGGAAAAAAAATCAGATTTTAAAAATCGGCTTAGATCTAGTTACAGTGCATGATCGTTCAGAACATATTTCAAGATTTTTCTGAGGTGCTACATTGTAGCTATTTAGAGGTCGCATTAATCAGGGAGAAAGAAGCAGTGTTATCTCTGATAATGTTTACGAGGATAGATATCTTCTCTTCAACCTCGTGGTGATAGTGGACGCCGCCATGAATTTTTAAAGGTCTTATTACTGACGGAGATCACTGCGCTATGCTCTTACATTGTTTATAATGATAGACATCTTCTCTTTAACCTTGTGGTGATAGCGGACGCTGCCGTGAATTTTTAAAGCTCGCATTACTGACGGAGGTCACTGCGCCACTCTCTTACATCGTTTGTTATGATAGACATCTTCTCTTCAACCGAATGGTGATAGCGGATGCCGCCATGAACTTTTAAAGGTTGTATTACGGACGGAGATCACTGCGCCAATTTCTTACATCGTTTGTGATGATATACATCTTCTCTTCAACCTCGTGGTGATAGCGGACGCCGCCGTTAACTTTTAAAGGTCGTATTACTGACGGAAATCATTGCGTTTCTCTCTTGCCTCCTTTATGATGATAGACATCTTCTCTTTGACCTCAATTTACTTGTCATAGCAACTTCGTCGGGAGATGCTTCTTTTGTATTTCTTCTTTGATATCAAAAGGTCATTTCTCAAGATATTGATAAATTGATTTGTAAATGCTAACTCCTCAAAACATTTCAATAACATGTTCCGAATCATCGCGCGTGCATCATTCGTTTATCTTTCTAATAAAAATCACTTAATTCTAAAGCAGTTACACCTAAAAAACCTTTTTAAAACATGTTCCAAATGATTGCACATGTTGGCAACTTCCATTCCAATGCATTCGTCTTTGTGACTTTGTCAGAAAGATGCGTGCCACCGCGAACAAAATTTTAATGTATTCCTTTGTTTTTAGACATCGTTGATTAGATTTCGATTTTAGAAGCTTAACTGCTGATCCGATTTTTGGTCTGATTTTTTTTATCCGATTTACAACATTAGGATCTAGTTCATAAAACTTGGACAAATAAGAGTAATCAAGTATCACTGAACATCCCTTGCGAGTTTCAGGTCACATGACCAATGTCAAAGGTCATTTTGGAGGTAATTATTAGATTGCTGTAATAACTTTTAAAGTTTATAGATAGTTTATAAAATGTGGATATAGGGGAAATCAAGGATTACTGACAAGTCTTAGGTCGCATGATCAAGGTCAAATGTCATTTATTATTAATGAACGTAGTATTGTATCATTATATGCAGGGCTCCACACTAACCCATTTTTTCTACTGGTCCAACCTATTCATGTCGGACCAGTAGATACCCAGTTTTTCAAATTTTTACTGGTCCGAACCTAAAATCTACTGGTCCCCCAAAATAAAGAAAATATTGAAAAAGGGCGCAAGTTTAATTTTTCTAGCCTTTCGTTACCCCCCCCCTAAAAAAATGAAGGACAAAAGGAAAGCAAGACAGAAACGAAGAAAGAAAGAATAAAAGAAAGGAAGGAAGAAAGAAAGGAAGAAAGAAAGAAAGAAAAAAGAAAAGGTAAAGAAAGGATAGATGTGAAGGAAGGAAAAAAAAGAAAGAACTAAAGAAGGAAAGGAAGGAAGGAATTAATGAAGGAACAAAAATAAAGAAAGAAAGAAAAGAAAAAAGAAATGAAGGAAAGAAATGAAGCAAGCAATACAGAAAGAAAGAACAAATCCAGAAAGTAGTAAAGGAAAGAAAGAAAAAGCAATAAAAAAGAAAGGGTAAAAGGAGAGATGGAGAGAAGGACAAAAGAGAGAGAGGAATGAAGGATTAAAAGAAGGAAGAAAGGAATTAAGGAAGAAATAAAGTAATGGTAAAATGATAGATAGAAGGAAAGAAATAAATAATGGAAGGAAGGGAAGGCAAGAAGCAAGCAATATATAAAAAAGGTAAAAGAATAGATGAAAGGAAGAAAAAAAGAAAGACTGAGAGACAAAGAAAGGAAGGAATGAAAGAAAGAATAAAGGAGAGAAAGGAAGCAAGCACTCAAAAGAGAAGAAAGGAAAAGTAAAAGGATAGATTTAACAAAGGGAAAATGGAAAGTACAAGAAAGATAGAAGAAAGGAAGGAATGAATGTAAGAAAAAGAGAAAGGGCTGAAAGAAGAAATAAAAAAAAACAAGAAAGGGTTAATAAATGATGGATGGAAGGAAGAAAGGAACAAAGAAAGTAACAAAGTATGAAGGAAAGAAAAGGGTAAAAAGAAGAAAGGAAAGAAAGGAAGAAGAGAAGAGATGAATATAGGATGGATGGACTCAAGAATTAAAGAAAGAAAAATATCCAAAAAAAGAAAGAAAGGAAAAAAGAAAGGAAGGAAGGAAGAAAGGAAGAAAGAAAGAAAGAAAGAAAAAAAAGAAATAGAGAAAAATATTTTTTAAAAGGATAGAAAGAATGAAAGAACAAATTAAAGAAAAAAGGGAAATTAAAACAGACAGTAACAAAAAAATGAAAGAAGAGGGGGAAGAAACAAAGAAATATTGAAAAGAAAGAAGGAAAGAAAGATAGAAAGAAAACAGAGGAAGAAAGCTAAAACTATCATAAATAATTTATCAGTTTCTTTTTGGCTCAATAAAAATAGCTATGAAAGAAAGTCAGAAACCAAGCGTTTCATCACACACATAAATGCATATGTGGGGCTATTATGTATTCAGACGATATCACCCAAAACCCGATCTGTTTGAACCAAAACAGAAGTGACAATTTCTCCTGTTACTGCTTACAAATGACAGAGTTACTCCAATTTTTAGGAAATATGGACATTATAAGAGCCTTTCATGATTATGAACCGTGAATTTTGACAGTTCTGTGAGAGATTTCTGCCAGAGTTTAGCCAAGCTTCGTTCGCGCAGCCATTAGAGAATTTACAACGTGGGTGGTGTGGCTGGCTACATGTACAAGCTGTATGCTACTCTAGCTCTAGTAACACTTACGTGCGATCCATTCTGTGTGTGAATGGCAGAATTTAACGGGGGAAATGGTTTGCAGTGAATTTGACCATTCCTGGAAAAGTTATTAGCCCAACAACGGTTTTTATTAATGGTCATTTCGGACCCTTAAATCTTGCTATTTTTGGAAAAATTACTGGCCCGACAATGATATTTTTTACTGGTCATGTCGGACCAGTAAATCTTCCTATTTTTGAGAATCGACTGGCCTGACAGCGATTTTTACCGGTCTGGGACCGTCGCTAGTGTCGAGCCCTGTTATATGAATGGTGTATTTTGTGAATAATTATTTTATAGTAGTTTTCAAAGCCAGCACTGCTGCTATATTGAATCGTGCAATGCAGGTGAGACTGCCAGTTTTCGAGAGCCATTTTTTTCATGATTCAGTGCATGGTTTCGCATCACAGTTGGTCCTGATTGTTTACAAATTCATTTAATGTTAAACATTGTTTATATTATTTTTTTTTCATCATTATTAAATGTTTAATTATTATTTGATTTATTGTTGATTTACATGTAGATCTATTGTTTGTATCTTGTACATTAAATTAACTGGATGTTGTTTTTCGTCCATCAAATTGAATAAGATGAAGTTTATCAAATCTGAACAGAATTTTTATTCAGAGGAATCCTTTTCATAATTACTTTTTGATAAAAACTCACTTGAAAATTATTTAATGAAATATTGAATGCATCACAGCCTGACAGCTAACGTCAACATGTCAACTATTTCTCAAGCTAAGCCATGCCTATGCGCAGTCACTGAACACGACATAGCTCTCAGTCAATCATCACCGCAACACACAGCTCACAGCCAATCATCACCTCAACACAGGCGGGTATGAAACTGCATTAGCGCCAATACATGTATACACTCTGGCTCTGACTGTTACTCATCAAAATCCCCACTGACTGTCCTAATTTCAGTTAGAATTCCGGGATCTGCTTCAAATTTCTATAGCGCCAAGTGGATCAGTTCAGATTTAAGAAGTGGAGTCGCTAAAAATTACTCTGAAACAAAATTCTGTGATTTTCTTCTTTAGGATAGTATCTTCAAAATTAATCCAATAAAAAGGGAAAAAGTTACAGCAAGACAAGCCGGTGCCGCGCAGCGTTTTGAAAAATAGTACCTAGGATATCGAGAGTTTGAATCTCGATACGCATTTTTCTGAAGCACTGGGCCTGTGATTCTAAAAAATCCACTCAGTTACACGCCAGAACTCGACGATCCATGAAAGTAGAACCTGCAGTTTCTCTGGCCTGGCTGTCTTGACTATTATGCAGTCATAAATGGGAGACTGGACGGGAGCGATTTTCATGTTGGGAGTCGCTCGGTACTTGGCAGTTTTAGGCAGTTGCGAGAGCGATTCCAAAGCACATGAGGGCGGAATCGCTTGTTGCTCCTGTCTATTTTCAACCCCGGTTAGATGTCAGATTTCAAGATGGCTTCTCTCTTGAAAACAATTGATTTCAAGTGACATTTCTGATAATTTTCCCTTTATTTGGGTAACTCTGTATGTTCATCAACTGTCACAAAATAGGGAAATATTGACAGGTACATATAATCATATCCTAAATAATATCAATCGTACGTGGAGCAGGGAATAAGTATGATCGGATAGATAAGATTCTGAACAAAATAGTGGTGTGCCACGTGTGTCATTTCCAGTTCAGTTTGTTGTACTATTCCTAAAGCAAGGCTTGACATTAGCGGTGGCCCGGGGCCACCAAAAATTCATCTCGGGCAACCATTATTGAAAAAATGTTAAGTTTTGGTGGCCCGAATCGGGCAACCAATAATTTTCAAAGTAGCGCAATTTTTCTCCCGATTTTGCAGGCATTTATCAACCTTCTACAGTTAAAATTGCAAGTCAATTCTTCATGCGCCTTTTTTGTTAATCTACACACAAATACACACACACAAAGATTGCATAGTCATGACAGTATGTAGGCCTACCGCTAGCATACAGTAACTATTATTCAGCCGGCCGCGCCGGCTGTCTGGCTGAGCTTTGCATGCATGAAACCACTGCAGCTAGCTAGCTAGTGCGCGAGCAGACTATTCAGACTCAGGGAGCTGCGATACGAAATGTTACTGCTAAGAAATCTTCCCCAGAACTTTGGAAATCTACGTCAAAGTCACATTTTACACCAATGAAATGCCCTTCTACAGTCCATATTACTGAAACCTGATTAATTGCAAGCATTAAAAGGAGGAATTATGACCTCTCTTTTGACTCAAAAAGACCGATTTCCAAATGCATTAATACACATAAAACACATAGGTGAGTACATCACAGTCCCATATGTGCATTTGTATGTATGTTGATATTTGGTTTATTTCGAAGCTGTGTCTCTTCGAGCCAAAAATAAATAGGCCGCTCTTTCTTTCTTGTTTACAAATGACTTCTTAAACCACTCTTAAGGAAGTAAATACTTTGGGAAGGCATTTCATTGATATGACATGTGAATTTTTTGTCAAATATAGGGAAGGAATTTTCTCACTGTTTTTTCCAGATAACTTTTGCCATTTTATTTTTTTCTTTCATTTTTTTCACAGTGATTAAACCATTTATACCCCTTCCCATTGAAAATGCCTGATTAAAGAACATGTTTCTACTGAATAATAATAATTTTCCCCATTTTTTGATAATTTTGTTTTATTTATTTTTCTTAAATTTTCTTTTGTTTTTTCTCAATTTTTTTTTATGACCTGTTCTTTGTTTTTTCTTTCTTCATTTTTTCTTTTGTTTTATTTCACTTAACGTATTCATTTTTACAATTTTTGTTTTCTTTTTTCAATATACTATTCTAAAAATTATTTTTGTTTATTTCCCCCTTTTACACATTGTTCTAATTCTGCAGCATGTGATTTTCTCCTGCTATAATATGCTGGAAAAGAGAAAATAAACTGGATTTGGGGCCTGCATAATCTAGGTTTTACAATCAAAAAGGAAGAAAGGAAAAATCATTGTTTTGTAAATCTATCTGAGTTTGCACTATTTATTTACTTTACCATTATGAGTATGTGTCTATACAGAGATTAAAAATCTACACAACCTAGGAACAATACAATTCTTTTTTTCTCTTTCAATCATTTCATATTTACAATGATAGAACAATTTATATATTACCACAAAATAAGCAAAGTAAAATAATAGCAAGCACGATTTACATACAAGATGTACAAAGAATAGTGGTACGTGTTAGTGATTGCAGAATATTTCAGTTTGTTTTATTCATTTTTAATTAATGTTTTTCTTTATATTTTTCGGGCCACCAAACTTTATTAGTGGGCCACCAAAAAAAATTATTTGAAGGTTTTGGTGGCCCGAACGGGCCACCACCATAAAAAGTTAATGTGGAGCCTTGCCTAAAGGCCTTTATACTCATTCATATTACTGTGTAATTTTCAATACAATGAAAAAATAAATAACCATTTATCTTTGGCAGGGACAGAACTACATTCTCTTTCCCTACATATATTTTACATTCTGATCAACTTTAGCAAAATATTGACTCTTGATATTTCCATATTTATTTGTTTTACATATTTTTTAAAGTGGTGAGTGATTTTCGTTGCTGATATCTGGGGTAAAAACAGATCTTTATAAATTTACGTGTAAAACCTCTTTAAGTTTATAATTGTTATATAGTCATTATTTGTATTTATCTATATCTTTGTAGGTATGCATATCAAGGAACATCAAGTTGAATATAGGTAAGAAAATAGAAGAAAATAGACATTGTGGGATACTGACGGTGATACTCCCTAACTCATAAGGCCTCTTGAAGAACTTTACAAATTCATTTTGGTAACTACATGTACCATGGCAACTTGCTTATCACCCAATCAAAATTTAGGTGTCCTTAGTAGTTGGGAATAGTACTGCAAGGGGGCAGTTAGGTGACCACCCCTATTTGATTTTTCAAGTAGCGATGGAAAGATGAAGAAAAGGAAAGAAAGGGGAAGGATGTCTATGAAAAAGAAATGTCCAAGAATATAATGCCCTATTAAAGGGAAAATTCACAAAAAAGTTTATTGTAAAAATGATAGAAAAAATAATAAAAATATTTTCCAAAGTTTGAGAAAAATCCATCCAAGAATAAAAAACTTAATAGAATTTCAGTTATTTGATTTGTGACGTCATGTGCGAGCAGCTTTCCTACATATCGAATGGTCAATCAATGAAATGTAATGTACTTTCGAAAATTGCAAATAATTTTTGCTGTGACATTCAGTATATTTCACACACCCTCCTAAAAAGAAAACAAAAATTAGTTGTCACAAACCATTAAAAAGTTGATTTTTATGCATTTTATATTACATAACATAAGGGGCAGCTGCTCATTTATGATGTCAGAAATCCATAACTTAAAATTCTAGTAACTTCCTTAATAATCTTTAATGGATTTTCCTCAAACCTTCACCAGTATTTTTCATTATTTTTTTCTGCTATTTTTACAACAAACTTTTCTTCAGGCTGAACTTCTCCTTTAAAGTATTATTCAATTGAAGAAAAGGACATTGTTTTAAGCAGGGACGTGAGTGCCCCGTTTTAAGTTTGTGCTGCCCCCAATAAAAAGACCCTATCACTGACAAACCCATTTCCATCTTTTTCCCTTTTTAGAACAAATTCATATTGCATAGAACCTTATATGTATGGTTCATAATTGTATTTACCTTGTTAACAATTGCTCACCAGGCAAAAATAACCAATTAAGAAGGGGTAAGGGAGTAGCGGCCTCTTATTATCAGGGCTTATTTAATAGTAGCCATGAATACCCTTCTGGTAAAGGAGGATTCCCTGCAAAAGCGGGGGGTCCCGGCAAAAAGCCTTGAAAACATTGTTCGGTTTTAACATATAGCTCCAAACATTTGGAAATATCTTGTGTTGTAACTTCTGAAGGTTTCCATGGCGAAGAAGAATAGTGTAGTAAGTTTCACGGTACACCATGTATCTTTCTTGGGCAAATGTTGGTCCTAGAAAGGACCACCCAATCCTCAGGAGAACACACTTATTGAAACGTCGAGATTGGGTGGTCCTTTTCAGGACCAACACTTGCCCAAGAAAGATACATGGTGTACCGTGAAACCTACTACACAATATGTTGTATATTTGTAAGTTCTTGTGTAATTTTCTTTGATTGTATTTGAACAATGTAACTTGAAGTATAAGGGATACATTCATATTAACTGATCCTTGATTTTTTTTTTTACAACTTATTAGCCTTTATCTTAATCTCTGTGAAAATGGTTTTATTTTTCAAGCTTCATCGGAGGGATGTCAGTGGAGGGCATATAATCATCTTTCAAAGTATCAACAAGGTCTGAGGTATACATTTCCTTCATCTCACCATCTCTCTCCTCCATTCATCTTTACATTCCACCTCTTTTAATTTCATCCCTGAGTAACCACACTAAAAGTCCCCAAGGCAGACTTGTTGCTTTTCATTTAACTTCCTCCCTTTTGCCGATATTGAAAGCATTATTGATTGCAAGAGAGGGGGGAAAACTTAGACCTTGATATATTTCTCTTGTAATCATATTTGCATCCATGGATCATTAATAACAGAAGAAGGCCGCAGCAGGGGCTCAGAAATTCCCTCGTGTGAGACAGATCATGAATAATTCACAGCTAACTTTGTAGATGCATTAAGAAGAGCAACAAGATGAAAATACATCCAAGGGTCCACCTCCATCACAGCCAGTTTAGGCAGATAATACAGCACGTTATTAATTTTCCATCTCTGTATGCCGTTATGCAATGAAGCATGGACCTGCAATGGCCAATGATCTGTAGAATGGTGGATAAGGTATAATGCTAATCTTTCAAGTGGTTTGAACAAAGCAGAGTGGAGAATGCAATGCAAATATTATACCACCCATAAACGATATACAATTCAGCCATCAGTGATGACAATTGTCAGGGGAAATGGATATATTGACAGTAGAGAAATTGCATTGAGAGGGGTGATATATGTTTTTCATTTAAAATCTTGGGAAGGAACCCTTTCCATCAAATGCAGCTCTGACCCATTTTTCTGTTGTTGTAAAGTAGCCTCAAATGATCCTTCGTCCCCTTGATTGGGTATTATAGTAGTGCTGTGTTTGATTAGAAAAGAAAGTCTCCCCATTCTGGGTAAATGCACTCTGGAAGTGTGTGCTCATGCTATCGGTCATTCAAGTGAAATCATTTGGAATGAACAAAGACTGTGGATGCCGTGCCAACAGGTTCCTCTGAAGCCGAGAGTAATGTGTGAAAATTAGCCCCCTAATGTGTGTATCAATCATTATCTACCCTCATAGGATAAAGCAGTGGTCATTATGAATAGATTTAGACATGGTTAGATATTTTGATATTCACCAATTTTTGTTTAGAGGGGAAATGGAAAAATCATTTAATTTTGGCTTTACTTGAGCATTCAAATCAATTATATAGATGGGATGATTTTCATTTAAGACATCTTGGTCTTTTAATGCCGGGCAATTCCATAAAATGATCAACCTTTTTGTACGTCTGACCCCCATTTTTCTCAAGTCATACTTCACTTCATTAACTGACCAAGTCATGGTCCTTTGAGAACATTGCAGACTGTCATAAGAACCAGAAATCAGAAACAGAAAATTTCATGAAGGTTCCATATGAAGGGGGTCGGACATACATATTTTTTTAGAATTGCTCTGCTATAGATAGACTGCAAGTACATAATCATTGTGTTTTCATGTTCATCTTTGAATTTACCCACTCTCATATCCTAAACTTTAAAAATGCTTTCTCTGCACTGAATTATTTTTTCTTCTTGAGGTCCATGCTGTAGGAAATCAGACGAGAATTCTCTGTATATAATATGTTTTAATTCTCGGCTCAAACAACTTCTTTCTAGATCGACTGCATATTATTTTGTCTTCCTTTACATTTTAACTTAACTTATTTTAATTTTTTAACAGTTGAAGTGTTATTCCTAATTAAATTATATTTTTGGATCCATATTTTGGAAAATTAAAAGGGGAATTCTTTTTTAAGGATGTTTTTACGTTACTTCTTTACTCAAACATCTGCTTTGTAGATTGATTGCATATTTATTTTGTCTTCCTAGACATATTTAACTTCACTTATTTCAATTTCTGAACAGTTGAAATATTGTTCCTCACTCAGTCATTTTGGGAGGATCCATATTGTGGAAAATTAAAAGGGAATTTTTTTTTAAAGAGAAATTCCAGTAGTCGCAGTAAACACTGATTTCATGAGAAAGTCTGTAAAACAAGGCTTAATTGTCAGTATATCATCGAGGATCTAGATCTGATACAGTTACATAAACTGAACTTTGTGAAATCTTGAAATCTATGCTGAAAAATGTTCACACTGAAGATCACCAACACAGATAGGCACACGTGGGACAGTGTATTAATATTGCTGGAATAAAGACCCGACGGAAGTGACCGAATCCGCGCTTATTTCTCAGCAATTACACAATTTCTTCCAGAATACTTTGGGACATATTTTTTATTCATACAAACAGACACTCAGGTGATCATTGTATTAGATTCTGTAAAAAGTCATTTTGAGGTTGTTACCAAAACTGGAATTTATCTTTAAATGACATATTCCTTTTTTTCTCTCTCTGCTCAACCAACTTCTATAAAGTACAAGGATACAGCCAACAATAGGAAGCTACCAGTCACAACCAATCTGGGATCTAAAAGGAATCCATACTTCACATTATTATAGTAAGTATAGTAGTAAAAGATCGTACCTCTACATCTCACCCCACCATAATACCATGTACCTTCAAGGGAAATTCCAGATGAGTCCAATGTCCAATTCAGTGGAATGTTCCAATTGTATAGGCGAAATATCATCATGGCAAAGCCAGAATTTTTGTTTACTATGTTGTCTAATTCAGGCAAGGAGTGAGTTAGACTTATATATGCTTTTCACACTGCATATCCTTAACCCCATACTATCTTTTTTTATTCACACTGTCTATCTTAACCCCATACTATTTGCTTAGCCGGGGTTAACACCTTGACCCCGGACTATCACACAGCTCATGAATATTGACGAGTTTACCAGACAGAGCGCGATTAATGTGCAACTTCAACTTCTGTGATTGGCTAATGCTTAGCCCCACATTTCCTTAGCCCTGTTTTGTTTCACACTGCATCTCTTAGCACTACAATAAGCTGGCTAACCCTGCTTTTTTGTAGGGCCAGATAGTACCGTACTATTTACCATGCTAGCCCACTTTGCTAAAACATAAGTGTGAAAACGAAGTGGGCTAAGCTTAACCCTGGTAAATTGGTGGGGCTAAGACCCCCCCCCCCTAGCCCCACCAATTTCCTGGGGTTAAGGAATAAAAGTGCAGGGTGAAAAACATTAAAGAACAGCTTCCTAATAATCATTAAAATGTTCTTGGTTTTAGAAGGGATAGACTGGTCAATTTTTTTTGTTTTATTTTGTGTTTCAGATGATGAGGTTAAAGTGGTAGAAACGCCTCCTTTTGCCGAGTCTGTGTCAGAGGGCGATGTAAGGTGGGATAAAGGTAATATAATTCAACTTTATATTATTCCTAAGATACACCATTGATCCATGTGAATTTGTTTTGCTTTGTCTCTTTTCTTGTTATTTTGCAATTATCTCTTTCTTATGAAGTAACTCTTGTAGGAATTCAGCAGCGCAGCTTTCTATCGCATTAACATATTATACTGTTCATTCTTTTAGCACCATATTATCCTGGTGAAAATTGTTCATATAATCTACCAGTAATTTTTCTTCTTAATAGTAAATACTTCTTATCTATCACTGCAAAATTAATTTTCCACTGTATACCAAATTTTATTTTCTTTTGTCATGTTTATTATTTTAGTTCAATAGTACACATCAATACACTTCTAATCATTTTCAGGTAACATTTTTGTCAGCTTATCTTTGCTACAGTAGGTAAAGCATGCGTCACATTGTCACCCCTCCCAAGTTTCAACATTGCTCAGTGTTACCCCCCCCCCCGTTATGGTGTTCAACCCACATGTTATCTTGGTATGGAGCTTCTAAATTGGTTCAAATAGAAAACTCTCAGATTTATATGATTGATCAAACTGTTGAAATTTAACCCTGTAAATTGCTTATATGCCATTGTTATTTATACATGTAGGTTACAATTACTGTACTCAAAATTATGGAAGAATACATTAATTTGAGACCTGTTGTTGGTGATACCCTTGTATGCACTTTCTTGGTTAAGTGAATATGTGTTAAAGGCTATACTAGGTCAAGTGCAGATAAAGGTAACTTCCCTTTCTGCTTATGTGAATATCATCTAAAAGGCAAAGAGAGTTGAAGGAGAATAAGAGAAATGATTTAAAGGTTAAATCAAACACAGATCATTATGAATTATTATTAACCCTAAAAAGACTGGGGGGAGCTGATTCAGCCCCCCCCTCGACATTTTTCGCGATAAATCCGCCGCGCAAATTTTTTTTACCGCGTCGCTCGCTGACTTTTTACTTTCAAGTCTTGCGCAACTTTTGAGACCAAAATTGTGACCCCCGGGTACGCGGTTCCAAAATTACGCAACATTTCGGAAGTGTATGCAGACCCAAAATTACTCAAAAACATGAATTTGTGTACAAATCCAATGCAAATAGTGTTTTTAGCCAAAATTCATAAATGTATCATTATTTTTCCTTTTACTGCTTAAAATCAATTAATTTTATCTTTTTTATGGTAAAAATAAAGTCCCCAACAATTTCCATTGAAAAAACAATAAAAAACAAAGTCGAAAAACAAAGAAATACATAAGAAATTTAAAAAACAATAGAATACATAAGAAAATAAATGTGATGTTGAAATTTTTAAAAAATAAATTTGATCAGATGCCTATCTAGAGTATGTGAAACAAAAATTAGCATTTCAGGGGCATTATTATATTAATTAGAGCAAACTTATGATTTTACGCATAAATTAGCATAATTAATGAGACATGAGATTTTTTGCAGAATTTGATGTTATAGTTTTGTAGATAATGCCATGGGTAACGCGTGTGCCAATTTTCGTCGTGATCGCGCGATCGACGGCCGAGATCATAAAGGGGGGGCTGAATCAGCCCCCCCCCCGTCTTAGGCGACGAAATAGCCCAGTCTATTTTAATAGGGTTAAAGCTTACCCCCCCCCCACGCAAAAGAACAAATGGCTGTGTTGTCTGGCAATTGAGAAAATAGATAATTATGGAGTATGTGTACAAATGAATTTCATGATTTCCTTTTAAGAAATACCCACCAGCTTGATTGAACTTTAAAACTGACACAGGAGCTTGTAACTTCATTATCAATGTTCTCACTTATTGATCCTTTCAGTAGATCATGTTCATTGGCTTTATATCTGTTATGTAAATATACACGATTGATTGCCATGGAGGACTACATCTGTGAGTCTAGGCCTACTACATGTGTTTACAAGAAATATTTATTGCTTACGACTTTGCCGAATAGATTGGAGCTATAGGTTGATGCAACCATTTGCACACACCTACATGTATTGTTCAAGGTGACGTTAGCATAGAGATTGTACGGTTGTAGCCTACAGCATGCATTTTAGAAATCTAATTTGGGGACTACATGTATTAAGAGTTTAGATTCTATTCTTTATCATTAAAAAAATGATGGAAATATTAATAGAAATGAGAAAGACTTGTTTTTGACACGTGTATGGTGCCATTAGTTACCATAATGTGACAATATTTCATCGGGGCTGTGTCCCTCTCCCCCTCCCCCCCCTGCATTTATGAAATAAATGTACAATGTAGTCACATTTATTTTACTGGAGGTATAATAATAATAATAGCCAATTTTTATAAAGCGCTTTTCCCAGAATGGCCCAAAGCGCGTTACAGCATATTATTACCCCGGTCATTGGATTCATTTCAATCCCGCACGAAAAGTGCACAATTTCCACTCCCTGGGGAGCATTCCTTGCATTCATCGCAGCCTCATTATGGTGCTGGCAAAATCAAACATACAATATCTTTCGCATCCTACCGGGTACCCAAATTCTCTAGTTCCAAACTCTCTAGGTCTTCTGTATAATTCTTTAATACTGCTGTACTAAATATCATTGCAATTTTTTTATATTAAATAAATCAGAATGATGATATTTATACCTTGGTCACATTTGATCTACGGCGGCCGTACGGCGAGTCGACAACAGCCGTTTTATTAATTTCAATTCAAACCATCTATATTTGTTTGGTACAAAAAGTGTTGAAACGGCTGTTTTCGACTCGCCGTACGGCCGCCGTAGAGCAAATGTGACCATGGTATTAATCACCATTCTGAACCATCAAATGACATTTTCTGAATTAAGGCCTCTTCAAATGCATCCATGTTCATTGGGGGAAATGGATTTATTTTGGAATGATGATTATAATCTTTAATTTTCTTTTGTTATATTTTGCCTTTTTGATGAGGCATCAACTCGTTTCTGACTTCTTTCTCTGATAGAAATGTTAGGTTTCTTTTTAGAGTTTTTTATTTTTTTTTATTGAAAGATGAATAATACCCAGTAGTACATGTATTTGTATAATGAATATAGCTTTATTTTTTTTTCAGACCAATTAAGCAGCATTTATTGCAATGCTTCAGCATAAAGATACAAAAAAATCATTTGATAGTCCATGATTGAAGTTGGCTAGTCTTTTATTATTGTTTATCCATGTATTTGTCTTTTTTTTGTTTGTCCTACACGTACAAACATTTAACCCCCCCCCCAAAAAAAATGGATCTTTAATGTTGTATTGGTTAGATTGTATTTGTCTTGTAATAGTGGTATTGTATAGTTGCATTGAATATGTTTTTGTTCGAAGATCACTTTCATTTGAGAGGTTTATTTTCTTTGATCCTGTACTGTAAATACATTGAGCAAAGTAGGTGCACTTTGTCATTTAAGTGATGGAGTTGTTGACGGTTTTCTATACCTACATTATGTATCATTTGTTAGTGAGGGAGGTAAAAGCCAAGCCTGTTAATATGACTGTGTGATCATTAAAAGAATCTGACTCTACTGAGGGCAATGCACAATTGGAAGTGTCAATGTCCCTGTCTTAATCCTATTCTTATTGACATCGTGTTAAAGGGTGTCGGTCATTGATTTTAATATCGGCAAGGAATTACCAGAGATCTCTTCTATTCTACCCAAACAAACCTCCTGCTGTAAACACCATGTCCACTCCCGCGTGCACGTGCCAAAGCACAGCTGCCTTCCTTTCACTGTTACTACAAGATTTCCTCTGGGAGATCAAAAGAAATATTGACGCGGGGCCGAGATGGCTTTTGGAGAAGATGCGGGATGAAAGGGAAGAGAATGTTTGGAAGGATATGAGTAGGGATGAGACAAGTCACGGGGTGTGAAGGGTTGCCTGGAATCCAGATGCCTCACACACCTACAGGTTGCCCAAGTGTTGGCATTTTCAACTTTGATATCACTCCAGATGGTCTTGAATTGTCAAGAAGAGGTTAAGAGATTGGTTTACAAGTGGCTTTTGAAGTGAATTTAATGCAGTCGGTAGGTGTTGGGTTTTACAAATCACATATATATAGAGATGAAGTTTTAATTTATCGCTTGCTGTTGTATAAAAGGAAGCAAAGTTAGGTGTAGGAGCTCTTTATCATGCAAGATGCCATGTACTTGTTTAACCTGATTTTTTTTCATGTTTCTTTTATCTGCAGTCCTCCTTTTTTATTTAAAGGGGGGGGGGTGCTCGAAGTATTTGAAGCATTCTGTATTTTCAGGAACTCTTTATCATGTCAAAGTCATGTATTTGTTTAAGTTGATCCTTTCTTGTTTTTGTCTGCAATCCTCTTATTTAGTATATTGGTAGTGGGGGTGTCGGGTCAAAATATAATGAAATGACGCGGTCTTATGTTCTTCATTGATATATAATACATCATGCCATCTGTAATCACATCCCTCTTTGGGAAAGCTGGAATCTCCATCTCTTCACAGTTCTTTTTCTATTTTTTTTATATCATGATTTTTAATATTACTAGAAGCAAGATACATGTATATAAAATTAATGTTATTTCTGACCCTTCAAATCTGATGAATGCATCAATACAAGACTTCTCGTAGACTACTCTATACAGTTAATGATCTTTTGTAGTTTACATGCACCTGGTACTATTCTGGGTTGTCCAATAAAGATATTAACTTGGCAAATATCATAAAATCTCTACATGTTTGTATGAATGCACTTAGGTTTATCTTTGCCAGCGTATTGCTATATTTAATTTTAACTACTTGCACTTGTTCGATCAATACTCTTTTTTCTTTTTATAGACATGTATATTTCCTGATTCACAGTTTTCTTGACATGCTCTAGCACTCAAGCTTGTAAAGTGACTCATTTACTTGTTATGCAGCATCTCGTCTTTCTACCAACATATTAAATATTTATCTTCTCTGTGGTTTGAACTATGGAAAACCATGGCCTTGATAAATGAAACAAAAAACATCTCCACTTCATCTTTCTACATGTAAATTGTATTCTTTGGAATATGAAGATTTTTTTATTTTCATTCCATCTTTCAAAAAAAAAAAAGACTTATGACTATGAATAGCTTGCTTGGTACAGTAACTGGAGCATAGCAATAAAATGAATCGAAACATATTTCTCAAGAATAGGGGAGAAAGGCAGACGTTGACAGTTTCTATTTATGAAGTCATGCATAAGAGCTTGGCACTATTGTGGTAAACGTTCTATTGTCTTCAAGTCATGTGTCTTCATCGTAGCTACATATAAGAAGTTGTTATTCAATTTTTTGTCATTTTGTCTCAGTTGTCTGCAAAGAGCTCTTTATTTTCACAAAGTCACTCTGGAGAAATTAAGAATAATGGTACCATCAATAATGTATTGCAATCAAATAAATTGACATTTGTTGGGAATATAAATTTTCAATATAAGTTCATTATTCATTCATTTTTTCTCTATTTCATTTCCTTTTACAATCCCTTTGAATTTTCATTTTAATTCATGTGCAAATGTTAACAAGAACTTGCTATATGTAATAATAATAATAGGCATTTATATAGCGCCATCTATCTAGAAATATTCTATTCTGAGGTGCGTCGTTATTATTATTACCCCGGCTTTAGCTTGAGCTGCCTTTCAGCGCTCATGCATTCAAGGATTTAATCCTGCCGGGTACCCATTCACCTCGCCTTGGTCGAGTGCAGCACAATGTGGATAAATTTCTTGCTGAAGGAAATTACGTTATGGCTGGGATTCGAACCCACGATCCTCTATTTCAAAGTCAGGAGACTGGGCTCCAACGCTCCTCTATGTACTGTGCAAATAGATTTGCATGTAAATGTATCAAGATCAAATAAAATTGCCAGTTGGGTAAAAAATACAGGAAAATATATTTTATGATATTGATAAGGGTTGAAATATTGTTATAGAGGTACTGTACTGTAGATTTTGAAAATAGATTGATAGATATGGCCTTCACAAATATCAAGCTTGAATATAGCTTATCTTGTAAATTTGAATCATTTCAAAGCTCTTCCCATTGCATAGTTGAAGGTGGATTGTTTATTTGTAATAAGAACAGGCAATTTGATGAACAAATAAATTGAAATGAGAAAAAACGTGAAAGAAAGAAATTAAGAGAAACCTACTTCATTCTAATGGCCTTGAAGTAATAATGACATTTTCATTTCAATCCTGTCTCGAAAGCCAAAAAAAAAAATAATTGGTATATTGAAGGGAAGCAATTCGTCTGGCAAGCCCAAGCCATGTCCATTTGAAAAGTCTTTCCGACACCTCAATCCAAAGACGAGGCTAATTGAGCTATCCAAAGATGAATGGCAAATTAGATAAAGTGCTCATCTTTCTTGTCTGAAAACTAATCATCTTTTAGCTTGGGTGATGCGATGCGTGGCCGCTTATCGGTTACGGCAAGGCCCCATTACTATCCTCTGGGGTCTCGTCGTATTCTCATTTTCAAATGCTTCATTTATTCTCCTAAATAATTGATGACATCTTGCTTCCTCTACAATCATCTCTCTCTTCAAACTGTTGCTCTTTTTATCATCACTTCAGGGTATGCCAGAAAAATAGGTGTTCTTATTTATGTATTTGTTTTACTCAAGCTGTTCAGAAAAAAAAAATACATATTTTACGTCTGGAAAGTGGAAATATAGTATTATAGTTTTTGGGTGTGTTTTAAAAGGTACATGTAACAGGAGTTATTGGAAATAAAAGCCCTGATGTATAAATTTTTTAATTTATCAATTTTAATTGAATTAGTTTACCAATTTCTATTGAGTTCCTTCTCATTTTCTTGCCGATTTGTTGTTGTTGATTTAATAACGTAAGATTTTTGTATTGTATTGATGTGCATACTTGTACATATCATAATACAATTTCATTTGGAATTTTTAAAAAGAATATTAATTCTTTATGTAATTTAAGCATTGCGTCTGTAATAAAAAAAAAATCAATGGAGAATAGAAAGTGACTTGTGTAAGGCACATGTTTTGATAGATAAGGACATACTCATACATGCAGTGGTGACACAAATGTCTTCAAATGAAAATCATTTTGCTATGCCAGTAGCATACTTGGTCTAACATTGTTACAAAGCTTACATGTACAGTAGTTCTTTCTGAATTCTCTTTATTCTTCAACATATATAATATCTGTACTTTTCTGAACTTACGATAAACTTTTGTTTTGGCTATCAAATGTATTAGCTTTCAAAGCAAAGATAAGGCAGTCCAAGGATGAATTTTCAAGAAGTATCTTATTAACCAGGATACAACTACTTGTATTTCCAAGAAATTATATCTCAGGCTCTCATTTGATAATTATCTACAAAATAGTTGGGTCAATTTACACCTTACATGTAAGTGCTAGAGTTTTATCCTTGAATTCCCGAAACTTGCTCATAAGTCATAAACTTAGCCTGAAATTCAGATTAATTTGGTCAACAACGTAGTTTCCTGAATTGTTTGCACATCATTTTTACTTAGTTATAGTGAGCATTTTTCATGCTCATTCTTCATACAGTGATTCTACTCGGCATGCTGCTGGTACTTGTATATATATGTTTTGTCCTTGACGTTGAAATTCTGCCTTAAATTCTTAATGTAGATGTTCCCAGAAGTCCTTGACTTTCAACCACACAGAATTGCTACCAATCAAATTTGGGGATTTTTTTTTCAATACAGAAAATCAGAAATTTCACGAGATACCTGTTTTTGTGTTTGAGATGGTGGTATGGATTAATTTTCTTCTGTTTTATGATATTTATGAAAAGTGGACTGTTACATGTAGCACTGATATCCATGTGAGATTGTTTTAGATAATCTATTTCATACTTTGAGCATATCATCTGTTTAAAAGTAACTAGTATTAATGAACTTCATATGTTTTGTTTTGTATCCATTCTTTACTATGATTTGCAGGTGTTGGAGACTTTGTAGAGGAAGATGAAGTTATTGGAGAGATCGAAACAGACAAGGTATTGACAATGATATCCAATGGTCCCATTTCAGTTGTGTAACTCTACGTGGGGCCTGTAACACAAAGCTTAGCAATGATCGTAGAGCATTTTTTCTGCGATTGAATCCATTGACGACAATGTACAATCAATCGTGTAAATCAAGCGTACGAGTAATCACTAACCTTTTGTGTAAAGGGATCCTGGAGGGCATGTGTATACTGTGCATGTACTTCACGTTGGGACCACGAGTCACATTATCAAGTGCAGTCATTGTTGGGTCATTTCCTGTAAACCTCACATTCCCTTCCATTCTTTCTCTTTATGAAATCAATTGATAACATTACCAGATGTTTAGTTGGTCCTTAATGTTACAGTATGTATACCCCTCTGATGAGTCTGTTTGTTATTGTTGGTCATGTGCACTTTTTATGCATAGAATCAGGGTACTGGTTTTCTTTTCAATTGTGTTTCCAAAAGAATATTGAATCACCTTATGAGGAGGCTTCCGTTACATTGTTTGTCTACATTAGTGGGTGTTTGTGGTGGTAAAAATAGATGTTAAGGAGTTAAAAATGGGATAAATATAAAGTGTGTATTGTGAGTAAACAAGGGAGGATGTAATAAATTTTACTTTTGATTTCCAATAGAGGCTTGAATGTAGCATGAACAAAGAGTGCTAAAGATATCTGGATGTAGCTCTTCTTGAGCTGTTATTTAAGCTGTCTGGCATGAGTCTACTCTAGGTTAGCTGTATTCAAACAACATGGAGAAGGAGCTCCATGAATGTTATGCTTTTGATACTATTGTGTAAATGGAGTTTCTTTCCATGTTTTTATACAGCTAAAACGGAGAAGGCTGCAAGGCTTGAATAAAAGCTGAAGTACAACTATAGCAAGTTGTCTTAGCTCTATTTTGGCTTCACATGTTCGGTATAGAGAAAGGGATTTGTATTTGAAAGCGGCAACAATGCTGTTTATTGCCATTGCTTTGTATTACTAAGTCGAATTCACTATGCGTAACATGTACGTTCTGGGAATAGATTTACTTTTCAAATTTGCTTAGCATTTTGGTTGTTAAATACATTTAATAGCTTGCAACTATGTTTTGTGCAGTCTCATGTAAGAAAAATGATACACTAACAAGGAAACTTAGTGTAGCAGTCGTACAAAAATGTGGAGCAAATTGCGATGCGATTCCGTGACATTTCACGAGTCCTGTTATTTTGAATTCAATGTACGTTGAAATTGACGTTAAGTATGTAAGGAGGAAATCATTTAGCTCTTTAAAATTTCATCTGTGGTGCTTCATTTCTCTCCTTCATCTTTCCTTCTTTCTCTTTTCTTTCTTTGACTGTCTGTCTGTCATTCTATTTCTCTGAATTAATTATTCTAATAGATTAATGCAATGATTGAGATATTATTTCTTAAAAAGTTATTTTTGTTGTTGAAGCATCTCTATCGGTACTGTTCACCGGTCAAGCTCAATACGCCCATCAATGTGTTGTATGAAGCCTCTTGTACATGATTATCTGCCCCACCGTGCAAACCTTCAAAGATCATCCTATATATATATTGTCTTGACAGACTTCTATCCCAGTACCAGCACCATGCAGTGGGGTCATCCTTGAGTTCTTGACACCAGATGGAGAGAAGGTTGTAGCAGGTCAAGAGCTTCTCAAGATCCAAGTCTCAGGTAAGGTCCCTCCTTCCAGTTTGAACACAAAATAGAATTCAATGATCTCTTGCGCTACATGTACAGTCACACCAAAGGATCTGACTCCAAACCAACAGATTGTATGCAAAGATACTACAAGGGGATGATCGGACACTTCAGCGATTTTTATGAAGCGTTCCCAAATGCACGAAAAATGCTCCTGGGGAAGGACGCCCACTAGCATTGAGTAAGTAAACCATCACACATTGGCACGCAGCTGTGTATAAAACATATGGGGTAAATGAGAAAGGGGACTTTGGAGAGGGCTCAAGGGTGGTCCATGTGAATGATTCCACCTTTTATTGTCCAGAAAACTCTGAATCATATGTTCATCTTTGATATAAACAACAACAAAAAATTTGAATGAAAGAAATTGTATGATGTTAAAAATCGTCTATTCCTTCACCATTTCTCTCATATGTTTTGTACTCAACCAACTTGCAATACACAGAGGTAAAAAAAGGTTGTTAGTTACTCAATGCTCTGGGGCGCTCTTCCCGGGCGTTTCATCACGCGGTCTATGTACTGTCCGAACCTCCCCTTGTAGTGTTTTTGTTGTATGTCATTGAAAACAACTTTACAGATTTGGTTGGTTTGGACTCGGTTTCACCGGTGTGACTGTCACATAAGATGATGAATGTGTGTTTCAGGAAGGTTTTGAAGGATGGTCTTTATCGCAGATTTCATTTTGGATTCCTGGGAGAATGTAGGATCAGTGATAAATGATAGCTGCATAATTGTATTAGTCAATGTGTAATATGTTTTTCCTATTTTATAAGTACAGAAATATTGGTGTGGCCAGACAATTTGTTCAAGAAAATATTTAGATATCCTTCCCCATAGTTTTGTTGCCTTGTGCTAAAATGACAAGAAAACATTGCAGATGACCTGAGTGAAATGCAATTGAAAATTTCGGAGTTGCATTGTTCAATTGAAAATGACTACACACTTTCAGAGACCCTGACATAATACATACTAGATGATATGCTGTTTAATCCCTACATTGTTTGCGCTGCCCTTCATTCTGTTATTGGTATAATCAGGAAATCGCTTGATTTGAATCGAGAATAAATCTGTGTGTATGTCTGCAGGAAATCAAGTTAAATAGGAAATTCATTGATATATGGTCAAAGTAGGTCAACTTCTAAAAAAAAATCTCTCGTACTTACAAATTGACCTGGCATATTAAATGTGATAATATCGAGATCAACAAAGTATTTGTTGATGCAGTGACTATTTGTTTGTGATTATAGATTTATTTCAACTTAAGACTATAGAAATGTACCTATAATAACCCGGCAAGCATTAAGGATAAGGATAATTATTTCTATTGCACACTTTCAGAGTAATCACTGTATAAACTAGAATAAAAGCAAGGAACATAATTATAGTCATTGACATAACACAGACCTGCCAACCAGTACATTTTTGGCGTATTTGGTACGTTTTTGCAACCAAAATACGGCAGTACGTTTTTTCTTTTGAAAAAAATTGTTTTTGTTAAAAAAAATAATATTTTTTAACAAAATTCTAATTTATTGAGAAAAATCATCTCTATATGTCTCTATTTCATAAAACTTACACAAATATGGTTGTTAGGTCAATGTAATTTCAGATAACTTGTTTAAAAAAAAATCATTTTGTTAAAACCAGGGTGAGGTAAACACATTTTTCAATGTTTTTATTTTTCATCTGCAAGAGCAGTGTGCATTTTTTAGGTTGCATTCAGCTTGAGTTCCGCGATGAGCGAGTGTGCCACGTATTTTATTATGAAATACACTTTTTTGGGGAAAATACAGTCGGTTTTTTTATCATAGAATACAGTTTTTCATTCCCAGAGGTTGGCAGATCTGATAACGTAAGGAAAGTGATATTACTTCTCTAATGTTCTATGACAGGAGATGCACCTAAGAAAGCTGCTTCAGAAGCTGCCCCAGAGGCTGCAGCCCCTCCTCCTACCCCTCCACCACCTGCTGCTGCCCCAGCCACGCCCCCTCCAGGAGCATCCGCTGGGCCCATACCATCAACTCCACCACCACCGCCCTCTATACCTACAGCTCCTATCACATCTAAACCAGGTATTGATTTATTTCTAACCCATAATGTAAGGAGTTATCAAAATGATATGATGTTGATGTTTTGAAGTAAGATGGTTGTGAGAATGGCGTAAATGTCTGACTCTCGCCTTGTAATCAGAGGGTTGTGTGTTTGAATCCTTTGGCAAGGTATTGGTCGATGCTTTGTCGCTCTCCACCTTGTGAAAATCAATGCTGTATGCATGGCAGTTGAGTTTGAAAACTCTCTACAATGTTCCCCAGTGAGTGGAGAGAGTGCATCAAGCGTGTGCAGGCAAGTCAATATCCAATGACCGTATCTATAAAGCACTATGAATGCCCTTGTAATATTATCCACAATCAAATAATGGAATATTTATTACAAAAATGGCCAGTAATACCATTGGAAATATGACTACCAATTACAAAACCCACAAAATTTGTAAATATGAAGTTAGAATTTAAAAAAAATAGTGTTTAGTTTTGAACATGAGTTTATATTTTAAAGTAAATTACATAAGTCTTCTTTTGAAAGAAAAGTAAGACCACTCCTTGCTTGTTTCGTTGTAATTCTCAACTATTATATCTAGTATTAAGGGAACTGACCTCTGAGTATTTTGCCTGAGTCTAAATGATCTTTCAATGAACTATGCAATGTATATCAAGTGTCTTGAGGTTCAATCAGATTGCTGTTGAAATCTTGATGTTATTTGATCTATATTCATCTGTGCCTTCATTTGATAAAGAAATACCCTTTACAATTATATTATGTAATAGATAATAGGTATGTTGGTCTTACCATGTGCACCTTCAAGAAGGAAAGTCACATTACTCTAAATGGTTCTTGTAGAAGACAAAGTGTAACTAGTCTGTAACTAGTCAGACCCATTAGGAAAATAGCTTTGAAAGTTTTCTAGGTCTGCTCTATAGAAAAAGAAATATACAATAATAATGGAGAGTGGATGAAAGCATGCTTGCTAAATTGATAGGCTGGTAGAAGCATTAACATTTTATTATATGATCATTCCTGGCAGCCATTTTTTTTCTGTAAAAATACAAATAAACTTATATGATATTATCCAATCCAAAGGTCATTTGATATAGCCCCCTTTCTTTTGGGTGACAAAGCACTGCGCACACACTAAAAGTTATAAGTGATGAGAATAAAAACACTAAAATATTTTTACAATAATAACAATAATATTAGGCATCTAAATACCACCATCATTGTACCATTTTAGTGATTTCAACAAGCATACTGTCTTTTCCTTTGATCCCTCCACCAATTATATTATATATTATATAGTACTATAACAGAGAATAAAAAAAAAATAAAGCAAGGATATTACGAGACAGCCAAAACAAAAATTAGACTTCTCCAATGGTGTTTCTTGCAGTGTCTTAATCGCATGTTATATTCATAGTTTATTACGTTCATATACATTGGCATATGCGTATATCTCAAAACGACTGAAATGGAAGCTAGCTATCTCTATTGCATGCGATTTTCTTTGCGAGACCTGGATGAAGCCAAACAACACTTTGCAGGGACTCCTTGCTCTAACACTTTAAAAGAATGTTATTGAGGATATTTATCTTGTGAGTATACAACTTTTGGGGTTACCGGTAGTTTTGCGCTTTGATCATCTTGCGACCATGCCATGTCAGTGGTGGTGCATGTACTGGGGTCAAGCGAGCCGGCCCCCTCATCGTTGACGGGCATGGCTCGCCAACACCCTCCTGCAGGTGCAGCTGCAGCTGAGCTATAGCACTCGGGCTGCATTTCAACTGGGACAAGCGCATTTTTGATAATGACTTTGACACTACCGATGCAATTTTTCATCTTTATTAATATTACACTACATCACCTAGAAAAATATAGATTTTAAGGTTCACTGGTCGGTGTGAACAATAAATTTGATTGCTTGAATTAGAATCTAAAATGAGTTTATAGATTTTATGAGCCTCGTTCTTATTCATTTTTCACTTTAATACAAAATATATCAGATAGAGATCTGCTCATAATATATTATTAAATTTGAGGAGGAAAGGCCCCTCAGATGTGCTCAGATTGCAAGAAAGCATCTAGACCTTGCACTTTTAAAGGGACCCCAGAAGACTTGAGCTTGCATTTTTGGCTTGTGTTGTGTGCAACACTCACATAATCTTCTAAAATAAAATTCAGGCCCTGGAGCCATATGCCACTGGTACCCTTGCATTTAAGCCCTGAGGTAGGTTTTGTGATCATCGTCAAAGTGGAAATCTTCATTGTAAGGTCTGAAGATCTTTGGACTTACTGTACTATTGTATAACTGTACAAGTGCATCAGGTGATACTCTTATCATTAACATGGGACAGTGCTGTCTTTCGTAATCAAGATCAAAGCATAAATCTTTACTCTTAGTTTTGAAGAACTTTGGATTGACTGTACTCTAGTACAAGTGCATTATGTCATATTAGATATAATGATACTCTTCATATGGAATAATAGAGGACATTATGAAGTAAGTGTAAGACCCCACTGCTTCCTAAAAATGAAAGGGTATTAAAAATGAAAGGGTATTGTCCTGACCAGTCAAGATCATAGTTGGGAGTCTTGATAAGGGCTGAATTCTCTGATTTCACTTTGCCGGCTGCACTATAGTACAAGTAATATTATGTAATACAAGATACAAACCTATCTTAGTGCTGCGGCAAGTCTATGACCTGTGTGCTATAAAGGTGGAGATGAAAGGGTAATATCCTCTGCAATCATGGTAATCAAGATTGTTGTCAAAATGCTGCTCTGGATCTCAGGTTGCTATTATAGCTATTTATCGTTAATGAAAGAAGTACAAACAATGCATTTGGTTAGAGGTCACTGATCTTCTGCAATACATTTTCTGTAACAATCAAATATCGGTGACGTATCATTTGCTCCTGCAACAGTTGCTCCGGGCTTAATTTCGTCTAAGATGTAGGGTTAGGGCCTGGTCACACCGCCCGAGCGTTGTTGGAGCGGTCGTGGAGCGGTAGGGAGGGGGGGTCGAATTTCGCTCACAAAATTGGGGAAAAAGTAAAAAACAAAAATCGAAAACAAAATAAAAACAATCAAAATCGAAAATGGTGAACGGGAGTGAGCGGTGATGATTTTTTTCTCTCTCCGCTCCATGACCGCTCCTACAATGCTCGGGCAGTGTGACCATGCCTTTAGCATTAGGATTCAATATGGTTTTATGTAGCTTTAGGGTAGGATACAGAGTTAAACCCAGGGTTGAAGTTGGTCATTTGATAAGTGTGTGAAATTGACAGCAGAGCAAATGTCATGGAACCCAACTATAAAACTTTTAGTGAGACTCAACACTGAAATGATAATGAACAAATCGAAACATGTAAAATTTCACACAGAAATTCAACTTCATTCATGTAAGTTTTAAAAGCAAGTTGTTGGCAATCCAGAGATCTTCTGCCACTGCTCACATACTTGCTGCTAGAGCCTGGTACAATCTACATGTAGTCATGGTATCTTCGGGAGTCTCACAAGTTACAAGTGGCCTGTAATACATTTAGAGCCATTTTAACATTTTGTCTACTTTGTGCCCACCATTGCACTCTTTATTCTTGCATATGTGTATGCATAATACATAATAGATTGGCCATCTTCAAAAAACAAAAGAAAATATAGGGTGATGTGTGTGTGTATTTGAGTTTTGTCAGACGTGTATCAATCAGATATGATTATCTACATCTGGGACCGACCTTTAACGTCACCATCCGAAAGACGTGACCAGGGATCGAACCTCGAACCTCTGCATCAATTTGTAACTTCCCCACAGCTTGGATTACAGGCGCACGCCACAACGCCCAGTTAATACAGGTCCATCAATAGTCTCCTACCAGGCAATGGCTGATGTTTAAAATTGCCACTGGGTTCCGTAACACAAAGGTTAGCAATTGATCGTACTCTTGATTTTCACGATTGATTGTACATTGTAGTCAATGGAATCAATCATAGAAAAAAATTCTACCATCTTGCTTTCACGATTGATAGTACATTGTAGTCAATGGAATCAACCATAGAAAAAGATTCTGCCATCATTGCTAAGTCTTGTGTTACGGGCCCCCTGGTGTAGAAAAGGCTTTAATTGCAGAGCAATCATTGAACTTGAAGAAAATATTCTGAAATGTTATGCTATGTAAGGCACTACTTAGACAGAGGTTAAATGTCCTCTATGATCAAGGTTTGGGCCACAGTATACAAGAACTTTAATAAAGTGATAAGCTTGAATACAATAAATACACTATTTCCTGAAGGTCTGGAATCCTATTTATCGGATTCTAGTATAGATATAAATGTAGTTCACCAGTGTGGTTCATTGTACTTTAAATCGAATCTCTAGTAATACATCTGGAGATCCATAACTCCTGATATAAGTAGTGCTATTTAAGGAAGTGATACCTTTATTTATGTTAACACCATTAAGCCTGTATACCAGGATAGTAAAGTAATAGTTCACATGATATTATTGCATAATCAGTTTCAAGCTGCAAAATCTATTGTTTCCTGTTCTTAAAATTTTTGAGTGTAATAAATATTTTTTTTTGTTCAAAAGTTATACTTACCGGTATATGAATATGAATTAGGTCACAGATATTTGTAGATTTACAGAAGTGTTAAAGTTATAGACATCTAGCTTGAATTTGAAAAATATAGATGATGAAGAATAAGAATTTAGATTTATCTCAATTCCTTGAACCTTTTGTTGCTGGTAATCATTATAGATTAGGTGAATTATTAATTCCATGGCTTGTTTCCATTTTGAGAATGATTTAGTATATTTCAAGTTGATGAATAATATAGCATTTTTTCAATACAACTACAGCAGTGGTGTATTTTCTTAGTTGATGATTACTATTTAGATTTGATGTATGTGTATTATTACACTGTTCTGTACCTAAAATATGTTTTACAAGGAGTCACTATGCAGTACCGGTATACCAGTTTTAGGCCTATATATTGTATTTCTGATTTCATTAAACCGAGCTGAACACACCAAAATTTTGTGTACAGATAGAAAAATGGAAATAAAAGTCAAACAGCATTCCAGAATTTGTATTATTTGTTTGTGCAATAAAGAGGTATGAAATGTTCATCGTGTAGGCATTATCTGTATTGTTCTTATATGAGGCACCATTCGCACCCCACCCCCTCCAGTGTCAAGAAAATAAATGCCTGTAGGTATAAGATTTTGTTTTAACCATTATCTGTTTACTGCCAACTTGAAAGCTTTTTTTCATGGTATTACGAAGATTAATGCATTTCCTGTGACCCATGGCAAGTCTGAGCCCTTTGATCATCTTGGTGAATGGCTAGAACCTGAGACAAATCTTGGTTTATCTGTGAGTGAGAGTACTTGCACCCCACTCCCTTTTATTTCATTATTTAAAAAAAAAATGTTTGTGGCAAGATGTGTTTAGATTGATGGTAATATTTAAGTCATTGTTTGCCTTAACGAATACCATTGCATGTTGTGTGGTTAAAGCGAGACTGAGCCTGATTTGCTTGTGGATTAGTGGAAAGACCATTGGTTTGAGTAGACGGGACTTAAGGTCCTAGGGACTACGCCTGTGTGCAGGTATTACCGGAGGTCTTACAGTTTGACTTGGCATTGATACCATGATATAAAAGCATGACTCAACCAAGAAAGATTAGGTATAATGGGATAATTTGATAATTAGAGATAATAACCCCAGGTCTCGAGCAATTTCTACAATTGTCAGATGATATCAGAGCTTTTGTTATGTTCAAATCTTGATGATTACTAGTATCCTGTGGGGGATAGCATGTCTCACTGTCTTAGATGTCTGAGGATTGGTTAGCTGCAGACTCGGCAGGCCTGCCCCAGCTCTAATCCACACAATGCAGAGTTTGTTAGATTGGATTGGAGTTAAAGAAAGTACTCGGTTGGGTCAAACAATTGTCATGAGGTGGCAGAAATCACGTAACAGTTGTGAAATTCTTGCACACTTCCCGTATATGTCATCTTACTTTGCCCGCGGAACCCCTCTTTAATCCTCCCGATTGTACTTCTGTCAGTACCAAATCACATTATATCAGACTAAGGAAGTAAAAAATCAACTGTTCAGGGGATCTATGTCACAGAGATTTGCTTAATCTCATTTGCATTTTTTCTGACAGTCACTGCTTGTAAGTGTCAGAAAATCTTTGAAGGTATCAAAATACATCCCTGACTCACACAGCCCCAAAACAATAGTCTTATTGGAAACCGGATATTCCTTGTTTTGCTCCAAAGATTGCATATTCCACAAATGTCACATCCAATTCTCCAAGCGGTTCCGACCATCGTCGGTAATCTTCACTGACAGAAATAACCCCAGTATTTGCAATCCTGCTGCTCTGTAAAATCAACAGTATTGCATGAAACGGGATTATCCGGGTAATTTGAAATTAATTTTGTAGATTAAACCTGTTGCTTGTAATTTGACACCTGATTATTGTGATTTAAATTGTCAAAGGTATGGCTGTAATAGAGAAAAGGAATGATAGGGGTTGGCAAATTTCCTGTTCTAAAACGGACCACACGATGGGCCATGAGATTAATACAAGTGTATTAGATGATTGGAACAGAAAGCCTCTATCTGGTTGTAATCTTATTTCTATTTTGCCATGCTACTTATTTCGGCTTTTTTTGTTGTTGTTCGTTTGTTGAATTCCCTTAGCACAAGAAAATCCAATTATTTTTGTACAGAGTTTTTCATTGTTGTTGAAGTTGATGTTGACCTGTAATGAGTATAAATTTTCTTTATATGAAAGTTAATTTTTGAAAAATTTATCATGGATATAGTGCGACAGATAGGTCAAGTATTATAATCATGTAAAGTAAAAAGTTGAAATTCGATAAAGTATAGATCTTTCAAAAACAATCTCAATCTATTGATTTGATTTTTTTTAATCAATTGTATGATGTACCTTTGAATTGGAAGTTAAGATTCAATATTTGTTTTTAAAACATTTGAAAGATTTTTTTAGTGATTCTGTATTCATTGTTGATATAGTTTAAAATTTCCTTAGTGTATTAAATTCCCTGTAAAATATTTGTAGTTTTATATTATGACTAATTGTCCGTTTCAGAAAGGGTCAGTGTTTGTCTTTTTTTGCTGTTTTATTTTTATTTTTGCTGATGTACATGCATAACATACATGATCTCATTTCAGACTGATTTTCAAATTTTAGTGACAATGCTTTTTTAAGGTCAGTTTCATGTTGATATGGGATTGTGATTTTTACAGTGTATGAATTAATGCTATATTTCATTAATTAATTTCCAAGATTTTCCTTTGCAAAAAGAAAATTGAAAATATCCATCTGTAAACACTCTTTCCTAATCAAACAAATCCACTGCTTTTCTGTTTTTTGTAACAAGTGTCACATATTTTAGGCCTGAAATATTATGTGTTTTTTTTGTTGTCTTTTTTAAAACATTAATAAGAAGCATACTTATCTGTACAAGCAGTTTTGGGAAATAATTCCATATCATACATATTCTTTACCATCTTCTTAAAATTCATGCAAAGAGTCTATTAAACCAAACCCTGTATCCATTTCTGATCTGACATACAACCTTGACATTCTTTTGATCTTATCACTAGCCTATTACTTTAGATACTTCATTTAATAGTATTATCCTAGTTTATCCTTAAATAAGAATAGTGATACCTCACAACCACTTCTCTCTGTTAGAGTCTATTCTTCGAGAGTAAATCAGAGACGTATTCCCTCTATCTTCAATCTCTCGTTAATCACTTAGCCCTCATTATTCTTTCACAAGAGACATGTCTTTGAGGGAGAACCACTGCCTTACAAACGGAATCGTTTGCTTTTAGTCTGAATAAAAGATGAGCACTGCATGATCTAAGAGCATGTATCATCTGCTTCTTGGCTTGGATCTGTGCTTCTTGATTAATCTTTCATGATTTCATACTGCAATCAAGATTTGGAGATTCAAGTGTATTTACTGAAGATTCAACGAAGAGAAATGTTTTGCTTTTAGCCTGAATTAAAGATGAGTGCTGCTAAAACGAAAGTGATTTTTTTGTTTGTTATGTGCTTGTCTTGGATACAAATTGGACAGTGATGGTTACTCTCAGTTGAAAGTTGTTTCAGAATGCTATTTTTTTGTCACTGAAATGATCATATAATACATTTATGAAGCTGCAATATTGGAAATGAAATTGCAAGCTCATGTGCTTTTTTGCTTTATACTTACTTATATTGTGATGAATTCTCTAAATCTTGATTTGGCGCAACTGATATGATTGAAGGCACTTGTGATAATGAGATTTATCACCCAAAAAGTATATTTAATTTATGAACTTGCAGTAGTTTAGATCAAGTTGGGAAGTGTAGATTTGCAAATTCTCTGTAAAGTCTAATGTACATGCTTCAAACTACACTGTATAGCCATTGCCCTTTCATCTGCTGATTCCATAATGTTTTTTTTTTATAATTTACATGTATATGGGTATTCAAGATGTATGCTGATACTATCAATTTTCTCACAACAGGCTAAAATGGGGGGAGGGGGGGGGGCTACTTCTCACAACTTAATGCCTAGATGTGCTACATTGGATATGCTTTAACTACGATGAATGGGGATTTTTGAGGCTCTTTTTTTTTATACCAGGTACATACAACTGTATGTGCTATTTAATCATTCATTATACTGTATGCTGATTCTTGTCATGACTATTTGAGCAGGTATTTTCAAGAATTTCACTATTTAAGAGCAGTGAGAATGTTTAATTTGTGACAAGCATACGTAATGTAAACATATTGTAAAACGGTGTGCTGGCTCACGTGGAGCGTCCATTTCACAACCGGGAGGTTGTTCAAACCCCGGCCACGTCAGACCAAAAGACGTTAAAAGATGGGAGTTGCTGCTATCCTGTTTGGTGTTTAAAGATTAAAGAGATAGAGCCTCATCAATCTGGCACTGCACAGCGGCTGCTGGGCCCACATATTTTATTTCATGTCTATTTCAAAAAATAAATTATGGATTTTCACCATCATTTTTTTCTCATCAAGAACTTTTGTGATTTATGTAGCGCCATCTAGAAATAATCTTGAGGTGCGCTGTTATTATTACCCCAGCTCTGTCTTGAGCTGCCATTTCCCAAGGCTGAGTGCATTTCAAGGAAATAATTCTGCCATGTACCCATTCCCCTCACCTAGGTTTAGTGCAGCACAATGTGGGTAAAATTCTCGCTGATGGGAAGCATGCCATGTTAGGGAATTGAACCCACAACCCTCTGTTTCAAGGGCGAGAGTCAAAACCTCTAGACCTCAACATCCCTGTATACTTTATGCAGGCAATGTATTTTCTATGCACATAGAGATGCCATTTCAATGTGGTATTAAGGCAGAATATTGCGATTTATCATAGTGATATAAATCCTCGCCACTGACATCTGTCTTTATTTTTCCTAATTTGTCTATTTTTTTTCTACAGCATCATCAGTCCCTATCCAGCCTGCTACAGTATCCCAGTCAGAACCTACTGGCTTTGGAACAAGATCGGAACAAAGGGTAAGATCACTCGATGATGGAACTCTATTGTTATTTATCATTCAGTACTGGCATGTTACTGAAAATGACTGCAAAATCTGTAGTTTGGTTCCAATGCTAAACTCAAGAAAATAGATTCCTGAATGTAATGACTATGTAAAGAAGATGAGAAAGGCAGTATTTATGAGCAGTGTTCTACCTAGGTCTATTTTAGTAGTGGCCGCTTTTTCACAGCATTACAGGGTTTTTTCAGGCCGAGTTAGTGGTCTTAAAGCCAAAATTAGGGATATCAATGTAATAACATTCTGACATCAAGATTTTGAAAATAGAATAATATTTATCAAATTTAAGAATGTTTATTGTAATTTACGCAAATAAAAGATTAAAGATGGAAATGAATGCAAGTGCAATTCCTCTTTGCAAGGAGTTAGTTTTGAAACACATCATTTGAAATTACCGAAGGATGGAACCAGTGTTTTTAATGATGAGTGGTGGTCAGAAATCATCTGTGCTGGTTGGCCCAACCACTGCTGTCCACTGTAGCTAAAACACTGTTTATGAACAGGTGGTCTTTATAGAGAGGTTCCTTGAATATGTGTTTCAATGGAGGAGGGGGGATGTTCCAAGGAAACCGAACTTGTGGTCTTTTTAGGCTGGTGGTCCTTTTCTATACAGATTGTTTAAGAAAGGGAAAGTTTCACTCAAGAGTTAAAGGGTTCTTCAAGCTGGAAATAATATGGTTCAAACAGATAAAAAGAAAATAAGGCGAACAAAAAACTGAAAATTTGATCAAATTCAGACAAGGAATAACAAAGTTATGTCATTTTGAAGATGTATCATTTCAGTGAAGCAGTTTTATGTATGTCTTCATGAATATTCAGTGAGCAAATTTATTATGTCATATCCCCACTTGTTTTTTTTATGTATTGCATATTATAGAATTATGTTTATTCCAATTTTGTCCAAGAATTAAAAAGATTGGATTGACAACTGATTTAATGCTTTGGATATTCATTGCCGCAAATTTTTTTATTAGAAGGGAGCCATATCATGCAGACATGTATGAAAATATGAAATAATTATGATTTCATGTAATAACATAAGAAAAAGGAAAGTCGGGACAGCACATCACCAGCCCACCTAATGAATATTCACGATGATGTGCATATAACTGTTTTCACGTAATACTGCTAAACTTTTGAATTCAATAAATTTTTTATTAAATTTTGAAGAAATTTTCAGCAGTTTGCTTGGTAAATTTTATAGATATAATTATTTTCAGCCCAGAATACCCCTTCAAATGTAATTTAGAGTCATGCTTAAATGCGAACGCAATCATGTTATTCAGTGCCTAATCTTGATTGATGGGTATGTTATATCATGGAGTATGGTTATATGGTGTTGCACATCCCATGCACATGATTTGACCAATGGGATGATGCATTGCATAATTGACGTAATTACCTTCAGTAAGGAATTGATCCACAATGTGTTGCACTCGACCCAGGTGAGGTTAATGGGTACCAGCAGGAAGTAATCCCTCAAGAAGCTGCGAGCACCAGAATCGGTAGCCGAGCTTAGCTGGGGTAGTATAGGAGTGCCTTAAGCACCTAAAAAGGTGGGTATATGTACTATACTATTGTGGAGCGTTGTGGCCCAGTGGATTGACTTTGAAACAGAGGGTCTTGGGTTTAAATTCCAGCCATGGCGTAAAATCCTTCAGCAAGAAATTTATCCACATTGTGCTGCACTCAACCCAGGTGAGGTGAATGGGTAACTGGCAGGATTAATTCCTTGAATGCATGAGCGCTGAAAGGCAGCTAGAGCTAAAGCCGGGGTAATAATAATAATAATAACAACAGGCCTCGGAATAAAATATTTCTAGATAGATGGCGCTATATAAATGCCTATTATTATTATACAAATACCTTAACTATATTATTGTTTTCCTTTTTACGACAAACTTATTTATCACAGGTCAAGATGTCCAGGATGAGACAGAGGATAGCACAAAGACTCAAGGATGCCCAGAATACTGCTGCAATGCTTACTACATTCAATGAAATAGATATGAGGTGAGCACCATTCCAGGGGGCACCTTGGTTCGGTTTCATAAAAACTTGTCATAATAACAAGTGCACAACTTCAATGATAAATTTGCAATCAGCCAGTCTGAACGAAGGATTTCCATAGCTCTTCATTGCTATAGTAAACTTGTTTCTATATTTATAACGAGTTTTAGGAAACAGGCATTTTGGGAGTGTTTCATCAACATTTTTCTCCAACAAGTTGTCAGACCTGACATCTTTCCTTGATTTTGATTGGCTGAGAAGCACCATTCCTATGGTAATTGTCAGATAAGACGTGACTTGTCTTATAAAATCGTCTGACAAGTTCTTTCTTGAAAAACTCCCCTGATCTCTGTCTCTCAATCTGTCCATCCTGTTTCCATTCTTGCAATGTCTTAAGAACCATTTGATAACTGGGTGCTGATTGCCCACCAGAGGGCTCACTGTAATATACTGTCTTGATGCTTGGGAGTGATAGATAGAGATTTGTATAACATTACATGCACATTAACTGAAAGATCATATTCATTAATGAATCCAATATGAAAGTACATTGATTGCTCTTCAATCATTTTCATGTAGTCAGATTATTTAATTGAATTTTCATGTGAAAACTACTAGTTTTCGGTGTGCAACCACTATCTTTGAGGCACTGGTGTTAAAGGGGAAGTTCACCCTGAAGAAAACTTTGTTGCAAAAATAGCAGAAAAAATAGTAAAATATATTGGTGAAGGTTTGAGGAAAATCCGTTAAAGAGTAAGAAAGTTATTAGAGTTCAAAATTTTGGATTTGTGACGTCATAAACGAGCAGCTGCCCCATGTGTTATCAATATAAAATGTATGAATTTCAAATTTTGTATGGTTCCTGATGACTTAATTTTGTTTTCTTTTCATGATCGGGTGTGAAATGATTTGTCTATTGATATACAAAAGTTACAGTGGAAACCATTTTCAATTTTCTGAGAAAATGACATTTCATTGATTTTTACCATTCGCTATGTAGGAATGCTGCTCGCATATGACGTCACAAATCAAATAATTGAAATTCTAATAACTTTTTAATTATTTGATGAATTTTTCTCAAACCTTCGGCAATATTTTTTATTATTTTTTCTGCTATTTTTACAATAAACTTTCTGTCAGGGTGAACTTCCCCTTTAAGTTTGTTTTAAGTGCACCCTTAAAGTATTCAACAAGGTTTGGATAATGAATTTAAAGAAGAGTCACTATTCCAGTCCTTCACTTTTATTAGAAAAAGTGAAAGTGCATATTTATCTGTCCTATCTGTGTCGTTATTGATTGTTGGTCATGGCCCATCAGCTCTATCCACTATGTATTTATCTTTTTCTTGTCTATAGCAATATAATAGCAATGAGGAATAAACACAAAGATGCTTTCATTAAGAAGCATGGAGTCAAGTTGGGCTTTATGTCAGCTTTCGTCAAAGCATCATCTTACGCTCTCAAGGAAATGCCCGTTGTTAATGCAGGTATGTAGTTGGTACCCAACATAGCAGTTGTAATAGAAACAAACTCAATTGGGGGTGTTGCAAGAAAATATTTGCGATCATTTGCAAATATTCTGTTGCAATTTTACAACTGATAGATCAATGTTAACTGCAGCAAATTAGATTAAACTTCTTGTTTTAAGGAGCAGATTAGCAATCAATCACTAATTTGCAATTAACTACAGAACATATGATTGATTTAGGGACCAAAAATAGACTTGCAATTGATAGCAAGTTTCTTGCAACACCCCATTTTAGGGTTGCACTGCCAATCATCCTTTTGATGCAGCCTCATGTCGAGTCTCTTTTGATAACCAAAATGTATATTTACTTACACGGTGCATTCTTACTTTTACTGTATAAACCTGAAACTTTAATATACAGATATAAACAGTGTATCTTCATCTTGTTCACAAATCAGTATTCTGAGAACTGGCTGACAACTTTTTATGCCATCAGTAACATCAATAAAATAGATTGAATATCAATAATATAGATTGAAGAGCGTCTAGATTGAAGAGCGCCAACTTAACTTCAACACCAACCAACCAATAACATAATCCAATCATTTTACATGTCCAGTGCATATAAGTCGTTTCAAGGGACGACTTTCTTTGTCTATCCCTGTGGCTCGGTGTTATACAAGAATTGGAAGTCATTGCGTGGTTTCATCCCCGTACTTGATACTTTTGTGCACAGAAGCCACTTGAAAGATCCAGTATTGTATTATTCTTAAATGCATGAATATGCATTGTGTGAATGCTTATTCATGCTTATTTTAGCTGCTTTAATGTGGGAAATTAAACTCCTGATTCAAATCCCTGTATTGAATTACTATCATATTTTTCTGTCAAAAACTCAAAATCTTACATTACACATACCTAGCAGCATTTAATTATAAATTCTCTCCCGCTTGTTACGCAGGGATTTGAAATGGAGTTCTATTTGTATTTGTATGATAGCAATTTTTTTTTCAAGGTCAAAATAACCAAAAGCACAGCTAGCTTTATACAGTCATTTGAAATCATCTCCAATATTTGTCACCATATGGTGCCAGCAGTGATGCACATCCATGTGATGCTTGCATTCAAACATTTTCACCTTTCACTGGAAATTGGGACAATTTTTCTTTTTCAAAAGAATAATACAAAGTCAATTTCTATGATAATATTCTATACAGAGTCAAAAGAGTATGTTCAAACCATTGTCAGCAGAGGGATGTTTCCAACTATTTGCAAATTTTTTTTAGACATATTTCCCTCTAAACCTTATCAATTCATTCTTGCTGTCTCCAGTTTACCTTAATTTTCTACTTTGTTCGTCACTTCTTTGTTATCACAGTTATCGATGAAAATGAAATAGTGTATCGTGACTATGTTGACATCAGCGTGGCTGTGGCTACTCCTAAGGTATGTTTGAAATGATTATCCCCTTTATTCTATGAATTATGAGTTCTCTGGCTCTGAAATTCGAAATTCAGCGAGATAATATAGAATTTAAATGCTCTTTTCCAGTTGAATATTATATAATGAATCTGTAATTCTTTTCAAATATAGTTTGTTTTATTTGCATTTCTCCATTTACATACAATGTGCATATCATCAAAACTGACATTAATTTGCAGACTGAGACTTTTTATCAAGTACATTACAGCAGAATGAGTCTAGATTGTTGCACTATGCTTTTTTATTCTCTCCCCCCCCCCCCATTTCCTTTCAATGCCTCCATCAATTTCAAGCTCCAATCTTAACATGGCAGTCATCCCCATTTCATTTGTTGGTGTTTATACATTGCCCTTTTTTAAATAATTAAAAACAGATAAAAATTTCCAATTATTCATTAATTAGAATAATATGTATGTTAATCATTATGTTTGAAAACATGTTTGTTTTTATGTAATGTAGTGTAATGTTGAAAAATGATTATACTCGCATATGCTTTTGTTGTTGAGACGTGGAAATGAAATGCAGTCAAATCAAAACCATATTGTTTGATCTTTTCTCTTCCTTTAGGGTCTAGTAGTTCCTGTTCTGCGGAATGCTGATGGTATGAGCTTTGCGGACGTTGAGAAGGGGCTCAATGAGCTTGGTGAAAAGGTATTTTCGCTTCTTCCAACCCCCCCTCCCCCCACATTCTGCCAAGCATCCAGAGAAAAGGATGCAACAGACGGCAAAAGATAGTCAATATATTTTTTTGGGGAGCGGGTGCATTTAAGAATGTTGCCATCTTACCATTACTAATAGCAGATATATTTATGCTGGCCTACATTTTCTGAATAAAAGAAAGTGTCAACAATTTCAGATGTACTTATTCACAACAAAAAATCAAATCTGCAAATACTTTACAAAAAGGGTTTTTATAAATTTTGTATAGAAGGTAAAGAATGATAGTGGATTGATTATGTTTGGAATGTATTGATCACAGAGAAAAAGTGATACAGCATGAAGTGGGAACCAGAATGTTCAGAATTTCTTTTTTTTTTATAAAAATGAAAAATCAAAGTGTCAACTATTTTGGCTGTACTTTTTCAAAGTAAAAGATTCAAAGATTTAAAAAGATTAAAATTTTCAAAGTTTCAAGTTCAGAAGGTAAAGTTTGATATTGAATTGAGTATTGTTAGAATGTATTTATTACAGAGAAAAGGTAATGTGGCTTGAAGTGGGAACCAGTATGTTCCCAATTTAGCATAATTTACGATCAAAGTTCATTTCAAGTCAACTAAATTCGATAAATCCTATTACATGCTTAGATATTAAAGAGAAATACCAGTAGTTGCAGAAAACACTGATTTCATAAGAAAGTCTGTAAAACCAGGCTTAACTGTCAGTATATCATCGAGGATCTAGATCTGGTACAGTTACATAAACTGAACTTTGTGAAATCTTGAAATCTACGCTGAAAAATGTTCACACTGAAGATCACCAACACAGATAAGCGCACATGGGACAGTGTATTATTATTGCTCTGAATGGTGGCCTGACGCTTGACACGAATCCTGTGCTTATTTGCTAATTTCTCAGCAATTACACAATTTTTTCCAATATCCTTTGGCACATATTTTTTATTAATACAAACAGACACTTTGGTGGTCATCACATTGGGTTCTGTACGAACTCATTTTGATATCGTTATCATAACTGGCATTTACCTTTAAAATCTTCAGATTTCATTTGTGTGCAAACTTGATTCAACTTCAATAGTTTTTATTGAAAAAGAAGAAGTGATATTTTCTTGTTACAAGGCATGTAAGTAATGTTCTATAATTTTGATGTAAATAAGCTTTATCCATCGTTTTTCGTAGCTAAGAGGTTTGCTTTCTCTTCTTTCACATCTTCTTTGTCTATCCAGGCCAGATCAGGAACACTAGCAGTTGAAGACATGGATGGAGGCACCTTTACCATTAGTAATGGAGGTGTATTTGGTTCTATGTTTGGTACCCCGATCATCAACCCACCTCAGTCAGCAATCCTTGGAATGCACGCCTCGTTTGATAGACCTGTTGCTATAAATGGAAAGGTGAGCTCCTCAAATATCATCCTCATTGCTGCTACCACTACTGTAATCATTATTACCATCATAATCACCATCATCATCACCATCACCATCATTATCATCATCATTATCATCATCATCAGCACCATCATCATCACCATCATCATGATTATCATCATCATTATCATCATCATCATCATCATTATTATTATCATCATCATCATCATTATCATCATCATTATCATCCATCATCACCATATCATCATTATCATCATCATGGTCACTGTCAGTGTTTGTCGTTGATGTCATCATCCTCGTCATTAATATCACCACTACCACCATCATCATCATTATCATCATCATTATCATCACCACTACTACTACTGTCATCACCATCACAATCATTATCATCCATCATCCCCATATCATCATCATTATCATCATGGTCACTCTCTGTTTGTTGTTGATGTCATCATCCTCGTCATTATTATCATCCATCACCACCATCATCATCATCCTTTGCCTCCGTAATCAAAATCAGAATCATCATTAACATCACTAGCATCATTTATTTCAGTTCTCCTTTTTTTGTCTTGCTTGAACAAAGTTCAGCAGAGACCTAGTAATCATTTTTCTTGTTAGTCCGTTGGTCTGTCTAAAAAATTGTTAATTTTTGTTTAACTTTTCTAAGCGTTTCTTTTTTTCTGCATCAATTGTGCTCACACTTGGTACAAACTATCATTGGGTAATACCACATGTGATCCCACGAGAATGATGGGGTCAAAGGTCATTTAGGAGTGAAAAGATCATGTTGCCTGTTTTAATGATTTCAAAATCAGGTAAGACTCTTGGTTCGCAAACCACCTTGTTTCCAAATGTAGGCCAGTTGAAAGATCTTTTTTTTTCTGTTAGTTGAATATATATCGATGCAATGATAGGGACCCATGATTAATTTTTTTTTTTGGTATATATGTTTCTTACAGGTTGAGATACGGCCTATGATGTACATTGCCTTGACATACGACCACAGACTGATCGATGGTAGGGAAGCCGTTACCTTCCTTCGTAAAATCAAAGCCGGTGTCGAAGACCCCAGCATCTACTTACTAGAAATGTGATTTACTCAGAGTTATAGATCTAGATATATTTAAGAAGATCCGTTGAAGAAGTAGCAGTGAAGCTGGACTTGTGATTGTAATATTCTGCAATGAGGAAATTGAAGTGGAAGCTAGGTGAAAGTGAGATCAGTTGAACTTGACTGACAGCTATTCGTTGTTGAAATAGTTTTTGTTGATGGGTATGTTTGGTCTGTACCATTCACCAACCGTATCCCCTACACTTTTGATGAATATTATTTATTTTGATTTCTGTAATATCCAATGGAATTTTGATGAAAATTACATTTACAGAATTGTGGTATTCATACAGTACATACTCGTTATGATTGATAAGCATTTTGTTCTTTATTTGTTGAATTTTATAATTCATTGCCGAGTTACAGTTTTTGATAGGTCATCCAGAAATGCTTCTTTTGAAAATTGTACAATGTTTTAGATAAAATGTACATATTATATAACATTAACAAAAATATGTGAATCAGATATTGTCTTGGGGTCTAAGAGTGAAATGTTAGACATGTTTTTGCCCACGGTGAAAGTATATAACTTGATGCAAATGACTTCAAATATGATATACATTTGAATATTCAGTCAGTGGCTAAACAGAGTCAATTTTGAATACTGTGGCATGTCTCATTGATATTTATTAAAAACATGAGTAATAATCAATGAGTTTTCTCCTTTGTCACTGCATTAATACATACTATCTTCAAATGTGTCACACTACTGGTAATCATCTAAAATTGAGGTGGTATGCTCTAACTACGATTGTACTTCACATTCTTGAAAAAATGCCTTTCTGAAGCTTCTAACAGAGTCTCAGTAGTTTGTTGACCTGTCAATTGATAGTGAAAAACTTATGTATATGAACAAAAAGACAAAAGGCCATTTTGTTATAAATCATATGGGATATATGCATCATTTGTGAAGTACCTCAATATAAATAATTCCAGAGTCACTTGGTAAGAACAATTGTTATAAAGTATTCTGAAGGATGTTTGCAGTCTGACTTTGTATTTGAAATAAGTGACAGATAAGTAGCTGATACTTTGCATTACAGCTCAGAAAGCATGGATGCTTTGTCATTGAGCAACCTGAACACTGAAGGTCCTCTTTGATAGACCTGTGTCCCCTAACACAAAGGTTAGCGATTGATCGTACACTGGATTGTACATTGTAGTCAATGGAATCAATCTTAGAAAAATGTTCTATGATCATTGCTAAGTTTTGTGTAATGGGCCCCAGGGGGTGTTTCATAAAGATTTAAGTGTGGCTTAGAGTCGCATTTTAAGTCCCAGTTGCTTCAGGAATTGAAGGCATCACCGCATCCGTCAAATTGTGCTGAAAGGATGCGCACTACTGCTTTATTAATCAATAAGATTGCACATTACACCAAACACCCTGGTTATGAAGATGAATGCCTTTCCGTAGTCCACTAGGCACCGACCTGGTTTTGAAACCAGGGGCCCGTAACACAAAACCCAGCAATGAACGTAGAACATTTTTCTATAATGGATTTCACTGACTGCAATGCACATTCAATCGTGAAAATCAGGCATACAATTAATCGCTAACCTTTGTGTTAGGGGACCCAGGACCCTGTATTACGAAGAGTTACAATTGATCCAATCAACCACAAAAATGGAAGACCACCAACGTCAACGTCTAAAGTACAATTGTTTCTTCAAAATAGAATAAATAAAATACAATTCTCTAGATATGATATATATTAAAACATTCACTGTTTTCTTGACAATTCAGTGTGCTTCTTTTTTTTTTGAAAATTTCCTAAAGAAAAAAATATGACATTGACGGATTTTCACATACCTGAGGTTGATCGGATCAGTCGTAAGTCTTTGTACGGGGCCCTGATCTTCAGATTACAAAGCCTGTAACACAAAATGATCGTTGATTATTTTTTCTACGTTTGATTCCATTGACTACAATGTACAATCAATTGTGAAAAATCAAGCGTACGATCAATCGCTAACCTTTATGTTACGGGACCCAAGTGAGCTGTCTCTACTCACGACTGGGCCCATTGCAGACCAATCATAAGGTGTGCGGTCGCCTTAAGAAGTTCTATTTCATCCCAAATGGAGTTTTTTTACTACTGATTCATTTATGAAGTCCATAATGCATGTTGCTTTGAAAAAGCCCCAGCGATTACAGAGCAAAGGAATAGGAGAAAAATTTACATATCAGTATCTACTATCTACTATATGAATGCCTTGAATACATCGTTCTGTGCGTTGCTGTGGTCCTTATTTCTAGTAACATCCTGTCTGGTGTATACACATGCTTTACATCAATGCTGGTGTAAATACATATTGAGAGACAATGTTTGCATTTAGAGACTTTCTTCATGTGTTGTTCAGCTGTGATATATTTTCTATATGGAAAAGAACAAAACAAAGTGACACCCATTTTTATTCTGGATGTTTATTGAAACATGGGATGTGTTGTGTAGGACAGTCTAAATTAGCGATGAATAGCAAATATGAAAAAAACACTTCTGATTGGCTCCTGGTCAGTATTTGGCACCAAATGCGCGTGTAATGTTGATCTTGATTGGTCAATTCTTGTGTTACGGAGCCCAGGACCCTGTGATATAAAACTTAATCATTCATGTTAACTCTGCCATCAAATGGTAACTAACATGGTAACACTACTTAAGAGTCAATCAGAATCAAATTAAGATCTCGGGAAGTTATGAATGAAAGTTCTATGTAAAAATGGTCCAATACCCATTGCTTCTATCGAAGATACAATTTTGCATACTTTTAATTGTGATTGATTGACTGTAATGTCTCAATCTAGTGATAGAATATATATTACAAATAAATTTTCCTATAAAATAATCTATCATTACTTGAAATAGATAACTGTAAAGTTTTGGTTTGCAAGATTTATGCAATGAATGAATGCACAAAAGGGTTACATAGTTGATATTCGGGAAACACATGCTTCTATTTATTATGATGTCTTTTCTAAAGTAGGTAATGCTTTATTTATTATTGGTGAATGTGATCCATCTCAAAGAGTAAACATTCTAGACATCTTAGAAGAGTTAACTTGCATCTTTTCCTCAATTCAGAGCTTGTAATGCTCCAGCAGTTCCTTTTATTGCATCTAAGGTGTATATGATAACACCCAATTAATCTCAAGGAATACATAATATTCAGATGTGATTAAAGTTTAGTGTTAGTGCTAAAGCTGGTGTCGGGAGTTTCATATCTAGTGAGAGTCATTCTTGAATCGGCTTCATTTTAAGTAAGGTGCTGTGTTGTGCTGACATATGAATTGGCCTAACACCAACACCAAGACGTCAGCATGGAACATGAGATCCCTAATCCTCATATGATATAATAATAATAAACGATATCAATACCATGCATTGGTATAGCCCAGCCACAATATAGATATACTCTACTGCGCTTTGATACATGATACATATTCTCTATTATTTCAGCCATATTTGTGTTTGTCTATGCAACGTAATCACGTGTATTCAGACATATCTTTATATCTATACTGCAGAGACCAATCATTCATGTACTGTTCAATCCCATACACTTTATGAATAATAATCATTTAAGAACAAACCTAGACATGTACTGTACATGGAAGTTGAAGGGTTATCTTCCTTTGGGTGCTAGGGTATGTGATGAGCCAAATATCCAGTCTCTCCATTTGCATCAACTTCCATGGATGTTTTCATTGCAGCTAAACTGTAAAGGAGGAATTTGGGGATGTGTTTTGGGGTGATCCACAAGAGAGAATGAGAATGTGTAATATGTATTATAATGGATCTTGATGATTCTATGAATATGAAATAAAATGATGAATTGTCCTTGCATGCTCCGACCATAGAGCTTTATTAGGACCTTGATGTGGTGAATATATTGAAGCTATCTGTTGCTTCAATACCATGGCAACTGTATCAATTAAAAGTTTAACATTGTTTTAACATTTGACAACACATAGCTTGGCTGTTTTTATTGTTTATACCAAAGTGATTCAGAAAAAAAATTACATTTCAAAATATTGCTAACTAAAATGAAAAAATGTATTATGACCACAGAACTACAGTGCATATCAAAAAAAAATTAAACTTTGATAAATCCCTGGGAATTAAAAAAATATACAACATGTGGGTATTTTTTTTTCATATATAATCTTGGGCTTGGGTCTCATCTATCCAACAAAAGTATAATTTTTGACAGAATGTTACACTTGAGTGAGCACTGTCCATTTTTGTAAAGCGCACAGAAATCTGCACAGAAATGCTTGTTTTCACGTTGTTTAACATTTCTCATATATTTCCCTTGCACTTTTAGTCAATTGAAATAAAACGGATACATTCAAGCATTTTGTAACACTTATGCCACCCAAATTGAAATTTCAACACTTAGGAAGCACAACCTTTACCCTTTTTGTGCTAGCTATATCTGAGGACAAACTTAATCTAAACAAAGTTTGTATGAGACATCTCCAGTACTTTTTTTTTTCATTTAAAGTGGGTTTACATTTCATTTTTCATTTAATACTTTTTTCTCCACACTTTTCCCAATCTTTATAAAGATTAACAAAATGAAAATCAAGCCTTAGCCATTTCATGTAAATCACAGCTCAGTGTAAAGCACGATGGCCTTGGAGTGGGGTGAGGCGCAATGCACTCTTCGAAGTGTTGTGGGCAAGGAAACAAGTTAAAAAAGGTAAAAGATATCTTCAAATTAATTTTACTAGCTAAATTTCATGTGTTCTTCGTGATTGGGGTCTACTTATATTTGCGTAACTTTAAAGTTCTGCGCAAATCATCTTTCACTAAGTTTTCAAAAGTAAGTGGTGCTCACTCAAGCAGAAATGTTTTTTGACAGTTATATCATCATTTGCTTCAATGGATCTGTACCAATGTTAAAATGTGGAAAAATCTTAAGGATATTACAAATGTCTAATTTTACAGGATTTTTTCTGAGTGTAAACTTTTTTTTGATATGCACTGTATAGAATATGTCTTTAAAAAATATATTCTCCCCGAATAACTTATTTTTGTTATCATTACTGCTTGGATAATCAGGAGATGAATTTCACATTTGTCAAAGAAAGGCATGACTGCAATGAATGAAGCCATAATATTTCACAAATGAGCTTCCGTGAATATCACTGCAAAACACCTTTTCAATCAACCTAACTAGGGTCCCCCCCCCTGGCTTTTCACCTGTCCAAATTGCACAGATTCTGCCCTGATTTTTTTCTTTTGACACCAAATTTGAAACAACCGAAGTCCGAAAGTTCCAAACTTACATTTGCACGTCAGATCCCAAAATGCTAAAAACGGGTGTCATGTACAAGGGGTGACTGTAAAGTTTTGAGCCTAACATAAAAAGGACAAAGAACATATGAAGATAATAATGATAATAATAATAATGGTGGCTACTTATACGTAGTGCACAGGTCCCCCTTTCGGTGCTCATGGCGCTTTAAAAAGGCCCTGCTATTATTCCCCCGGTTAAGCTAGGCAACCGATCAAGGCGCACACAGCTTTTTTAGGAATTACTTCCTGCCGGTACCCATTTACATCACCTGGGTCGAGTGCAGCACACAGTGGATGAAATTCTTGCTGAAGGAAATTACGCCATGGCTGGGATTTGAACCCGTGACCCTCTGTTTCAAAGTCCGGAGCCTACTGGGCCACAACGCTCCACAGATCAATTTGGGCCATTGAAATTTTTCACAATACTTAATCCTACCAACCTAATTTCTTGGTCAAAGTATTATCTAGTCATATTTTACAGGTTCTAAAATTTCTGTATCAGGTGTGTCATAAAAAATCATCAAGTTTCTGCAGCTGAAAAGCATGATCCTTGCTGAGACTTGGCACTCTTTGAGGGTAACATGTCTAATTTTTTGCAATGATTTCTGCCTGTGGATCAAACATGATGCATCGTATGTTTCATATTAGATTCACAAATGTATCTACAAAGGGGTCTGGACCCCAAATCGTGATATTTGGCCCTTTTTTCTTGATGTAGATCAGAATTCTGATTGCATGCATGAATTATCTTAATAAATGGAATTATAAAACTTTTTGATAATACCGTCTGCAGATTTGTAGCTTATGCCATGGACAGCATTCAAACCAATTTACGGCATGATTGGCCAAATTCAAAGGATGGGGGTGGGAGGCCCTTCCCTACCTAAGTAGCCTGGCCAAGTTGGGGTTGAATTAACATGGGAGTCACTTCTTAGAAGTGTTTATCAAACAAGGTATTTTGCGATTAATTTTGCTGCAACTATTTAAGATTGTGACTTAATTGATTTCTGGAATCATTCATATTCATGCCTTATCCATAAAAAAACATATTTTACATCAAAGTGAGAAACCTGATTATCCAAGTATAAAAATATTTGAGTAAATGTTTTAAATCTTGGGGGATATTCATTTTGGGAGATATATATAAACCTTATATGTTCATGACAATTATTTTCATTTAAAATTTTAGGCATAAATTTTTTTTCTCACACCATTTCTTCATTTTTAAAAATATTTTTGACCAGAAAAGTCATGAATAAATTAGAAATCATGAATAGATTAGAATCAACCACAATACATAGAAGGAGAAATAAAAAGTTGAAATTTGCTTTGTAACCGCTGAAGAAAATGCCCAATACAGTATGAATTCTGATCGCTGAAAATACATTTTAAGATGAAGAAACAACGAGATCAGAGACATTGTTTCATCTTAAGGATGATGGCATGTTAATTGGAGGTCACATGTTAAAATCAACATTCATTTTGACGTCAACATTAAAGTTTACATGCAAGACTGTTATTCCATCCCAGTTATTCACAATAAACTTATGATCTAATTCTGTTGCGTGCCCTTGTAAATTGTAATATTTCTGGTAATTTTCACAAGTGGGCTAGACAACATCGCTCATGCCTTGTCTTGAAAAGGGGATGATTTTAGATTGTAAATTAATTGATACATATTGACTAAAGAACTCTTTTTTTCAAATACATTATAGAAGATAACTGATCAAAATATTTTTCTCGTTCAACAGGCCCTTATTTTGAACACATTCAGTGAACTTGATGAACTTAGCATGTTATTGAATCCCATAGAGAATTAGAGATATAGGCCTAACTAGTATATCTCTACGTTGAATCCACACTAATTTTTCCTTTTATATTCGCCTTAGGATTAACACCATAATTTCGTGCAATTTATTTCTGAATTCTGCGAACACGCTTCTAGTTCTCTGAGAGACTGAGTCTTCGACTACAAAATCCCCGAAATGGCATCAAGGAAAGGGTTCGAAGTGTTTGTTTCTAAATTGCCATGGACTGTCGGTGTGCGTAAGTATATTTCCCCCGTTTTTGGCCACGTACCGTACCGGTATTTGTGAACTGACTTAAACGATTTCCAAACCCGACGAACAATACCGGAGCTTCCCCCACATTGTACCGTATCACGCCGGCGACGCTCCCGGCCGGAGCCTCGGTTGCGGCCAGGGGCCCGTTTCTCAACACTTGTCCTGGCCTGGACAAGTTAATAGTCATATCTTTAATATTTTCAATCTTTTCAAAATAATAGCAAATAGTAAATTATACATCATACATACTTAAACCATGAAGTGGAACATTCAATTACTGACTAAATGAAATTATGAATGATTACCGGTACTTTTATGACTAAAAATTCACATGCGGATGTTGAGATGGTCCCAGGATATCAAATTTTGATAGTTTACGGAAGTAAACCATAATGGTAGGGTGTCTGGACGATCAAACGATAGCCTCAGCGATAGCTGCGGGAGCTCTTTGCCCATACCTAATACACGCACGGCAATGCGCGTCGCGTACTGAAGCGAAAATGGCACACACTTTTTGAATACAAGGTCCCCTTTGAAAGCTCAGAAAATTGTGATCTGATCATTTTTTAAAAACAAAAATGATATGGTTCGAAAGGGAATTAAATTTCCTATAATATGCTTCTAAGGACAAGTTTTCTCTTATATCATGAAGTGAAGATAATACGAAATTGCTGCTTACCCTTTCGACAGCACAGCGATCGAGGTTGCTACAAACTTGTCCAGCTGGACTTAAGCATTTCCGGGATCGCTGATTTCGATGGTGCACTCAGTTTTGAGCTGATGACACGAGATCACAATGCAAAATCAATTTGAAAATACCCTTGTGCAGACAAGCGAAATCTAGAGGCGTGGCGTACGCGTCTATTTTCTTGACAACGAAGCCATACGTAGAGCGCGTAAATCCCAAATTAATTTGCATCATATGCAAATTCGCGGCAAGCCGTCCACGTGAGCACAAGCGCGCGAGTTTGAAAACACATGAGTGAATGTGGAGTCCGCATGACTACGACTTGGTGTGTGAATGTTTGTGTGTAGAGGTGGAACATGTACGTTGGCTATGATGAGAAATACCACGCGGTTGTGTTGTTGTTGTGTGTGCATTCATTGACGATGTGTAAACGTTGAGATTTTATGTTCATATAATTTGTGCATGTTTTGTGTAGAGAATTTCCCTACCCGACTGCTCTATATTTTTGTCAATTTCACTCTTTTTATCGAGTGTGTTGTTCTTCAAGCATCCACTGATTTGTACATCGAGTGTGATGTAATTGCGATTCGCGAGGTCTTTGCTACTCGGATCATCAATATTTCGTGATATATCATCCCTTTCTTTGATATTCTGTGGCTGTGCTTCTCCGGTTTTCTCCTCCCGCGTTCTTCGTCTACGCACCCGAGTACCAGCCCGTTACTCAGCCTCAAAGCCCTCATACTTCCGCAAGTCCACATATCCGGCCGTTCGTGCAACTGCAAGTCAATAATAGGTTTGGTCTCAAATTTTGTATAGATTAAGTTTAATCTTGCAAAAAAAATTGACTTGCCAGTATATTGCTCCATCATACCATGTCGGATTCACGTTCATTCGCAGCCTCATGTTACAACTGTAGGCCCAATAAAGATGATCTCTGTCTCCGATATCGAGACATCAAGCATTTTTTCGATTATGATGCCGAGCAGCAAAGACCTCGCGATGAGTCACGGCAGCACTGTCTGCTGTCGTATGTAAATATGTTTCCAAACAATAAATACCATCACGTCCATCTGGGTAATTTGAAAAGAAAGGCCGAAAAAAAATGTAATCAGGGGAGGGGTAATGAAAAAACTACGGAGTTCAAAACATTGTCAGAAATAGGGTCATTTTGTAATAATTTGGGAATTTACGAGGAAGATGTACAGGCCGTGTTGTGTGGGGAGTATAATAGGGAAAAGATTGGATGGGAGGGTCTCACAAACGGTGCTGTCAGAGAATTATTTTCATGGGGAAGAAAGAGAGATATGACGACTGGACAATTTAAGGTTCTATTAGAAGGTTTTTTTGATGTAGATACGACGCTAATCTCAAATCAGAATTTGTACAAAAAGATAAGAAGTTTGTGTGATAGTGTAAGAAACAAGAAAAGAGTAAACAAGAATGAAGGTATAATGGATGATGTGTTTGTGTTCGCTAGAAAAGAAATGAAAAAGAAACAGAAAAAAAATATCAGAATAGAATTCAGAAAGAGTACCAATTCAAGGGTGTGCCGTCAGTGTAGACGGAACTGTGTTAGACCTCGTCAGAGAAGTGGATTTAAAGTAGATGCATCTTATATGAAGAAAGTTGTTTTAAGGTTGAAGAAAAAAATTGAAAAACTTGAAGAAAAAATAGATGCATGCAGCGTAAGGTTTGTAAAGGCATGTGCTAAAAATAGGAATATAAAGAAGCGGAATGATAGGATGTTGAATGCGATGAAAGTTAGAAAAGAAACCATCATAAGATTGAACATAGAATTGTGCAAAAAAAGGAAAGTAATCACTAGCCTTGAGAATAGAATATTCATGCTTAAAAAAATTGTGAGAAGAGACAGTGACTTAGTAAGACGAAGGCAACAGAGCCGAAGTTATTTGAAAGCGAAGAACAAGATTAATTACATGCTTAGAAAAGAAAACAATCGAATGAAAAAGAAAATGGAAAAAATGACTGATAAGATCAACAAATTAGAAGAAAGATTGAAGGCAGATTCGCACGTTGTTGAGTTAAAGGAAGGAGGGAGATACAGTGATGAAGTTCGTTCAGTAGTACAAGAATTAGTTTGTTCAATGGGTGTTAGTACAAGGAAAGGTGGTGAGGTTGTGAAAACTGTACTAGAAGGGCTCTGTAATGTAAATATTAAGTCTGTACCAAAGAAGGATTTTGGATCTGCTATGTATATGGAAGCCAGAGCGCTCAGTTTAATACAAGCGGCAAATAAAATCTTAGATGAGAAGGAGGTTGATATGACAGTTGGAGGAGATGGTACGACCAAGTATGGTCATCACTATGGGGCGTATGATATTCATTTAAGTAGTGGGGAGTGTTTGGTATTAGGCGTCAGAGCAGGGGTTGGAGGTACAGCGGAGGAAATGTTAGAAACAATGAAGACGGTAATAGAAGATGTATGTTTGGTTACTAATGATGGAAGTAAGATAAATAATGTAATTAAAAGAATAAAAAACACAATCAGTGATAGGCACATAGTACAGAAGAAATTCAATGAACTACTACAAAATTATAGGAGAGAGATATTGCCAGCAGTTGTTAGAGAGTGGGCACAATTATCAGACCTGGAAAGGGAATCACTTTCAAAAATGAATAATTACTTTTGCGGATTACATTTTATAGTCGGATTGGCAGATCAGGCGGGGCAAACGTTGAAAGTGTGGGAAGATATGATATTTAATGGGGAACAGGTAGGGGCACAGAAGGTTGGAGTGGCGCCAAAAGGTGGAGAAGGTGGTGTAGTACGGTTAGTAAGAACGGTGTGTAAATCGATTCAAGACAGAGGATGTGAAAAATCAGGGAAGCCCGTACATTTCCGAGCATTTCTGAAGGAAAGGGGCAAAACGTTAATTCCGTTAGCTCCCTTTAAGGGTAATAGATTTAATATTTTATTTCACAATGGAGGAGGTGTTTATTATTTAAGACACGATTTACAGGATTTCTTTGCAGATCATAGGGAAGACAACTTATTAATTAAAGCAGTAGACTCAGATATAAATGTTCCCCAGTTTTTAACTGGTTGTAGGGCTTTAGGCCTCGTAAATAAGTTTGTAACAGCCCCATTGTGGCGAGTGTTGGAGGGTAAGGAGAAAATAACGACAATGGACGAAAGATACAAGATCATGTTGTCAAAATTTGAAGAATGGGCAGTCGACTCATCGCCATTACTGGACGGCACAGCCGTGTTATTCCACGATATACCAGTTCAAAGAGATGAAGTATATGAATCACTTCTCACAGGAGACGATGCAGTTACAAAACAAGTTCTCGAACTTATATTCAGTAGTTATGTCATGATTACGAGTAGGCTTCTTGGGGAGCACATTTCTTCTCATTATTGTGATGTTAATGAAAACGAAGTTAGTGGGGTACCTAAGACAAATGTGTCCGTTGAAAGAGATTTCGGAATGATGGATAGAATAATGAGAGAGAAGCCAAGGGCGAGTATTTATGCAGTGGAAAGCATTATAATGTACACTAAGAACAATACAAACCAATGGGTCAGAGAATTGGAAGAAGAGAAAAGGGCGGAGTACATGAATGTAGCTAGAAAGCATGTTGTCAAGCAAAGAAAGGAATATTGTCAGAGGGCGAAGCAAATTTGGGAAGAAAGGGAGAAAAAAGTAAGAGAAAGGAGAGATAGCAAGGTCCAAAAAGAAGAAAAGGAAACGGTAAGAAAGGAAAATATATATGAGGAAGTCAGAAATGTATGTGGTGGTATATGGATGTCAGAAGATGAAATAGATCAAGGACTCGCTAGGAAGAACAATGACATCAAATTGGAAATGCTGAAAGTACAATTGAAAGCTAGACGATATGTGTTCGGAGAGAAAAACACAGAAGGTATCTTCAATTTCACAGAAAGGGGTAGAGTGAAGACTTGGGAGGAGTTAAAGGAACAGCTGATTTCAGTCGTGAGAAGGAGCAGAGAAAGAACTCAAGAGATTGACAAGGATGACAACGAAGTAGAGGAAATCCTGCTCGCACCAGAGGAGAGGGTATACCAGTTCAAAGAAGAAATGAAAAGGAAGAGATCTGAGATAGAAAACAAGTCAAGAAAAAGAGTAAAAAGAGGCCGACACGTGGAGTACAATGATTTAGTTGGTAAAATTGTTCAACATTTAACAGAAGATGATGAAGGAGAAAATTGGTACTCCGCATTCGTCCTCAGTAAAAACAATGAGTCGATGAATTTTGTCTATTTGTCCAATACACAAACTGTATACTCGTATCCCAAAAATGATGTAGTTGAAGACTTGAACAGTGGGGATATGTATGTTAAAGATATATCAGCAAGAGAATTAGTAGGGTATAAGATAAGACACAAATGGGAAGTAGACAACGCAAAGGTATGGTTTACCGGTTATGTAGTTGAGGCAGAAGATGGCTATGGTGTAGATAAATCTTGCAAGGTGGAATACGAGAGTTTAAATGATGAAAGCGATGACGAAGAAAATACATGGGAGGGAGCATTGCTGGAAGATTATTGGAAAAAAGATGTGCGAATTTTTGAGAAAGTTTAGTTGGGCCTATATAAATCGAATTATATAAGGTATAATTGCCAGAATGAGCTTATTTTAATAAATGCAAGAAAACAGCAAGTGATATATATATATATATATATACACACACATATATGAATATAGCTTTATGGCTGCATAAATCGAGTTACAATGTATACTTGATTGCAATACATGGAATTATAAAAAGGAACATAACTACGTAGTTATTATAACATATTCCTATATACTAGTATTGAATATCGAGTTGCAATGAGTGCTCGATTACATTTATTTTTCCGGAAGGAGAAAATAGTGACTGATCTTTTTGTTCTGCTATAAACATGCATTCATGAACATGGTCGTTCACGGGTCTGTGGTCTCGCCTGATATTGCATATTTACAACATGATAATGTTGACCAATAGATGACCTTTGACGTAATGATCATCATGAACCCACGTGTGAACGCTTTATTTGTAAATATGAATTTAGTGTAAACACAATTCATGCAGCCATATGAGAGCTATAATTATAGTTGAACAGACGCTCAAAAATAAAGAGCATGAAGAGTGGACTTACCTTTTGAGTTCAGCAAGTTGTTATCTTGTGGTGGAAGGTCAACGCGGTATAAGTATAAACCGAAGACTGTCAACACTGGAGCTCTTTTTGTTATTTATTATACAACACAGCAGTAATCAAGCAAGCTCTTGGCAAATATAATTATACATTTTGAACATTCTCAATTGGGAGTATAGGCCCTTACGCAGTAATTACGAAGTAATCAATTGCGTGAATTATGCACATATTGAACAGAACTTTTACTCTTATAGAACGACGAGTTTATTCTATAAATGTATTGACTTTTGTAAATGAATAAATACCTGTGTAAATATATAATATGTATATATGTTAACAAAATAAGGTAGAGCAGTCGGGTAGGGATACTGTTTTTCATATAACCTATTATTGCCTCGGCTGTATGGCCATTATGATACGATAATTATATACTCCGTGATAAGGAGTCTATATGAATGTATATAGAGTCATAACGGTATGAAAGGTATATAAACTATACACTCTGTAAGCCCCTTGCGGTGATCGATCTGTGATGCCGCCAATTTCATGGGGAACTCAATGTTATGAAAATTAATAATTGGGGATACAGAAAACACAATACAATGAGAGATATTAAGCAAGTGGCTTGAAAGGCCTATTTATGATAACCACGTCATGTCCCAAATTATGCTTAATATTTAGCTGAACTTCCAAATAATACAGCAATTTTCATGCAAAGAATAATGCGTATGGTAGTTCATGTGTTCAATGTTTCCCTAATTGAAAGTTGACAAAATATTGAGGCAGTTACTCTCAGTCGTATATTATCTACAGATTCTTCAGAAAAACCTTGTGGACATAATTATTACAATTGTGAACGATTTATAATATCTCACTTGGTAATATTTCGTCATTTTGTGAGTTAACATCATTAAATGAAACAGCATATATATGTCAACTCGATTTTAGAATAAAGATGACTTGAACAGTTGACAAGAAAACAGAAATACAAGGTCTATATACGCGTGTTATTTTGAGTTCTCGCTGATTCTCATTTCTTAGGTCCGACGATCGAAACCCCTGATCGTTTCCTAATAAATCTGAAATAAAGAAAAGTAGAATAAAGTTATATTTTCATCTTGAATTGTGCATCTAAAAATGATGGTAAACATAATGCATCATGATGAAGTGTGTTTTGATGGAGATGATTTGCCTGCATGGAATGAAGTGTGGATGTGGATGTTTATGGTTTTATGACATTCCGTGTGATGAATATACTAACAGAGAAAAAAGTCAAGAAAATCAATGCTACATTTCTTTCCACAATGCATGGTTTTAATGACTATTTCCTTTTTTCCCCCTAAGTGATGAAATGGATTCACGATGATGACTGGCCTTTGTGATAAATGAACTCAAGGTGATGATGTACGATTGGGTGTGTATGGTTATGATTGCATGATGGTTTGAATAATAGGCAATTCCATAAAATGATCAAGCTCTTTGTACATTCGACCCCCATTTTTCTAAAGTTTTACATCACTTAATAAAATGGCCAAGTCATGGTCAGTTGACAGCGTTAAAGAACCCAAAATTTATAGAGATAGAAAACTTAATGAAGATCCCAAATGTAGAGGGTTGAAGGTACATTTTATGAAATTGCCCTATAAAAAAATGACATAGTGCGTGACGCGTGTTCGATGGTGGTTGACAATGATGATAAATAACGTAAGACTTCTATGTATGTGGGGTGAGGGGGGGGTATAAATCAAATCAGCAATCATGATCGTTATGAAGTCGGAAGAAATAAAATTGACAAGCAGAAAAAAAATAGATCAACTAAAACAGATTATCAACTAAAATTTAGGGGAAACCATCCACCTCAAATTAAGGAGAGAACCTGTTCCCCGCCGCCACCCCCAGCCCCCCCCCCACCCGCTTCGCCGCCTATGGTGGATAAGACATTACTATGACGTATTGCAATGTCATTCTGGTACGTCATATTAATGACTCATCACTCCATAGAGATGTATACTAAATGTCTCTATAGATGCATCACTCCATGCTGCACGTGGGTTGCCGTCGCACACACAATCACTGAATCAGGGAATTCCTGGTGGTACACAAAAACAATGGCAATTGCATAATATCAGGGATAGCGGTACGGCACGGTGCACGTAAATCACATACATTCACACACCATTATTGTGTGCACATAATACATGTACTAATTGCAAGTCCGATGATTTATGCATTGCCATTATACGAGTACCAGTAATCTCTATTGTGACGTATCTGTGACCTTTCAACTAGAGCAGTGACCTAAACGTGTCCGTCTACGAACGCATTATTCATGAGCAGTTGTAAAGTTGCGTATTTGAAAGGCAAACTTGACAACCCAAGCGGTAATGATCGTACTGCGCGCCCTTTCAACTCCGCCCCTTCAATGCGGCGTATAGCAGAGCTCTGTGTGTGTTTTCGGTCAAGCAAAATGTGCCACTATCGGTGTGATATCGCTTGCGTTTTGATCTGAAAATATGCCAAACTTTAGAAGCAAATATCTCTGGATTTAAATGCTTGTGAGTTATGAAACTTGATTTACATGTTATTTAAGATATTCTCTTCACTTTCTGCTACGAGACAGTGATTAAATTCACAAAATAGGTGATTTCTGAAAAACGTCCAGACACCCTAACGTAATGGTTTCTTTGTATAATGATATTAAATTGTACAAATTTTATGATCCCAAACATCAAATATAGTTTAACATAAGTTGTTCAAATCTTTTTGATACGGAAACACCATAAAATTTGGCAAATTATATGCATAAATTAGGGATAGAATTTATCCAAATGTTAATAGGGGTCTGAAAACAACGAGTCCAGTTATGGATGGCCTGACATGGTGGAATCTTTATTGATTCAATTATTTTACTATTTAAAAATGGATGGAAATGTGGTATTTTATCAACAGTTTTTATAGTTTCTTTGTATTTCAATTGTCATTGAATGATCTATTCCCCCGTTTTGTGATGTGATTTCAACTTCTATCATGATTGGTAATCTATTCTAAGATTATAATTTTCAAATTTCGAGGCACCTTTGCATGGCATAGTCTACCCACGTGATGCCACTACCGTTATTAAGAAAGAAATTATGACAGGTTAAGAGGTGTTTTAAATATTTAGCACTCATACTAGAGCGAGGTTAGTATATAGTATACTAATATGATATTTAGTGAGGTTGTACCCGATCTTAAAGAGGACTTCTTGAAACAGCGGACAAGTAGCTCATTCACCTATTTAGTCAAGAAGACTATGACAATGTTGAGAAACGAGCCCCAGGACTCGTCCGGGTAATACTAGGCAGACATGGGAACTCTCCAAAATGGGGTAGAATGGGGTTGCAATAGCACTCCAAATAAAAGGGGGGAAAATAAATTATGCACTTACCTCAATAATATGGATGAAGGTCTATAGTGACACAGAATCCTGACATCGAGGCACTCATTCTATGAGTATGAACAAGGTTATGATATAACTTTGTTCTCTGTTACTACTCCCTGTGTGGTGAAATAAGGTTGGCAATGTTTGGCATATTTTCTGTTTTTCTTTGGGACAAATGCTTGATTTTTTACACTGTCAGTTTCCATTACAGCTATTCATCATATTACGTGGCTCTTAAGTAAATTTGATTCTTTAAATTATTTTTCTTTTAAATTAAAAATAGAAATTGAAAAATGGCAATTGTCTTGCCATATTACTTTCCACCAATAGAGGGCGTACACAAAAATGTGCCCAAAAATCAAGTTTTCAAGCGCTCTGGTGAATACAAAAATTACTCCCAAGTTACTAATGAAAAATGAATTGCAGCTGTATGGAAATAAGAATTTTTGGTCACAAAAGTGATATTTTAATGATTTTTTAAAGTGTGTGCTGTGTACAGCATTGGCATACCATAGTCCTACCTGTAGATTCCCCACAGGCAGGATGGTAATGAACCCTTGATGGGGCACAAACTGGACCCTCAAAAAAGGAAAAGTTATGTCTTGTTCGTTCTCCTTTCAAAATTGAAAACAATAATACAACAGTTGATAGCTGTATATTTATTTTACAGGTGTTAAAGAAAATAAAAATGTTTCAACTTACCCTGCGTTCCAACTAACCCTGATCTCCCTACCACATTTCAAAACACCCAAACTATATTTAAAAATGCAAATCATGCACTCTCTCTATTCTATCGATGTTTGCCCTCACGGTCCGTATCATTAGAAAAAGAGCTTGACCTTGGCCTGAAAAACCCCCCAAAGATAAAGAATACTTTGGCATAGCCATTTAGATCTACGTGACATCGGGGACCGATTGCACGAAAGGGTCTTTTCAAGGACTATCTTTTATGATGCGTTGTATGCGGGAAATTTCTGAAATGTATGATAAACAAATAAAATTTGTTAGCTAGCATTTGAATCAATTTGTATACAATTACAATTTCATGATATATCACATCATTTTATAAGCAAAGATTTTTATGTGAATAGGCTTAAATATATTATTTAAGCTTTCGGCACTTTTAATATTATGGAATAAACTGTAACACAAATTATAGAAATTATTAGTAGAGAGGCATTTACTTACAGTCTGTTATTGTTGCCATCTTGCCGTCTTTGTTATTGTAACCAAAGATACTAGACGTGTGTAGAGGGCGACAATATCATTCAGTGCCAACTTGGGTTAAAGAAAAAATACTTGCGCCGACCGATAAATATCATGAATTGTAAAATATTTGCATCGGCCGATAAATATCATAAATTCACTTCATATTTATCAGCCAATAATTTTATTTAGTGTGTATGATACTGGCATGGACCCAGGAAGCCTATTGATTTTGAGGTCAAAAGGTCAAGGCCACAGGGACATATTTTCATCTTACCATTCTTCAGTCCTTGTAAATGCAATAACTTCAGTTTAACTTGACCTAGGCTTATGTAATTTAGTGTGTATGATACTAGCATGGATCCCAGGAAGCCTATTTATTTTGAAGTCAAAGGTCAAGGTCACACTGACATGTTTTCATCTTACACTTCTGTAGTCCTTGTAAACGTGATAACTTCAGTTTAACTTAATTAACATAAGCTCATATAATTTGGTGTGTATGATCATACTAGCATGGATCCCAGGAAGCCTATTGATTTTAAGGTTAAAGGTCAAGGTCACATTGACATGTTTTCATGTCAAAAAGCAAGCATGTTTACAGCACGCATTTCATTTTCAGGATTTTGCAAAACAGGATTAAGGCTAAATGTCATTTAAGGTCAATGAACTTAGTAATTGTGGGCAGCTGAGCCAACCATTTAAAATAATGCACCCTGTTTGCTAGTGAGACCATATTGTATAGGCCTATCCCCCTGATTTCAAGAACTTACCTACTTGGTTCGTTGGGATTACGAAAAATTATTTTCAGTAATTTTGAGGTCTGAACAAGTTCTTGTAAATAAATGAGCATTTGTCAATGGAAGGGTCGAAAATGGTTTTCAACATTCAAATGCTCAAAGCTTTTAAATCTTCCTCAAACTTTCTTTGTTTCGTTGATTTTTCTATGAATTCAACTGGTTTAAAGGGTCTCATTTTCATTTAAAAAGAGTTTCCAATGGGGTTGGATTCCCCTGTAAAAATCATCAAAGACTTTATATAAATCCTATGTTTTATTATAAATCCTATGTATCATCATATAAATCTTATGTATTATAATAAATCCTATGTATTCTTATAAATCCTATGTATTTTTTTTTTAACTTTTATTGTGTTTTACCTAAATCACTCTTTCATTTCCTTTCCCACAGAGGAGCTGCGAAGCTATTTTTCTCAATTTGGATCTGTGAGGAATTGCAGAATAGCCTTTGTAAGTATCTATCTTCTGTGGGTTTTTTTCATTCTGTTGTGGAGAGGAGGGAGGATGATCATTCTTGTAAACTTTCTGTAGGGATGTTCGCCCACATCCAATATTGAAGGAGCTCTAAAATTACAAAAATACAAAATTACAAGATCAGAGCAAGATTATTGGTACCCTTCCTGTATGTAAGATATCGGTTGGGGTATTGTGGTCTTAGTGGTTAAGACTCGTCTTTGAATCTGAGGGATTTGATTCCAAGCCATGGCGTGTTTTCCTTCAGCAAGAAATGTTGATGCTCTCATTGTACTGCACTCAACCCCGATGAATGAGGCTAGTGGGAACTGGCAGGAAGTAATTCTTCAAAAAGCCCCGAGCACCGGAATCGGTGAATGGCTTAGCCGGGGTGATACAGGAGCACCTTGAGCACCTAACAAGGTGGATACGGGCGCTATCCACCTACATAGTTTGTTGTCAAAATCTTCATCCATGGGTGAAAGTGCACCACATTGGTAGTGAATCCCTATGGAATATTTACCTATGTCTGTCTTTTTTTTATCTCTAGGATGATTCAACTGGTTTCTCTAAAGGGTTTGGTTTCGTTAGCTTCAGTAATACATCAGGAATTCAATCTGCCCTGAACAAAGATCAACACATACTGGATGGACAAAAGGTATGTTAAAGGGGAGGAGTCATGATAGTGATCATCACTGCTCTCAACCAATCACATGCGATGATTTCAGTAGCTTATAACAGTTTTCAGTGAAAAGTCCTGCAATGGGTCACTTCATGAAACTTTCCCTGGAAAAGTTTAAGTGAGCTTGAATTCTCCCCTTAACAAAAAAGAAATTTACAAAAAAAATCTGGGGCTGTATTCTGAAAATAATCTTATGACAAATAACCCTATATCTGCAATGAAATCCGCATTCTGAAAATTCTTTAATCTTTTCTTGTTGGGTGAATGATGTCAGAGCTTGAAATATGTGTAAAGCTGACAACGGCGCAAAAATCTCTTTGCGCAAGATATTTTGTGTACCACGCGTTACCCATTCCAGTCCATTCGAGTACAACCCGAGAGTTGTGTATGCAGTGCACGTGCTATCCGCTCACTACAGTGGCCAGCACTAGTTAGCTTTGATTTCGCCTCCCGCAGCTGAATTAGAACTTGATTTTATTGCACGTACCTTTCAAAAAAAAAACATCGCATCATCGTCTTCCTAAAAAAAAATTGCATCATCGACATTGTTAAATGTTGAACTTCAAATAAAAACTTAAAGGACAAGTCCACCCCAACAAAAACTTGATTTGAATAAAAAGAGAAAAATCCAACAAGCATAACACTAAAAATTTTCATCAAAAACGGCTGTAAACTAAGAAAGTTATGACATTTTAAAGTTTCACTTCATTTCACAAAACAGTTATATGCACATCTCAGTCAGTATGCAAATGAGGGAACTGATGACATCACTCACTCATTATTTCTTTTGTATTTTGTTATGTGAAATATGGAATATATTGATTTTCTCGTCATTGTAATGTGAATTGAAGTTATATTCCTCCCTGAACACGTGGAATTCCATTATTTTAATATTTTGTGGTTCAGACAAGGAGGTCCGAATTGTCAAATTCGTAAAAATTGAAATATTGTATAATTCAAACAATAAAAAACAAAAGAAATAGTGAGTGAGTGACATCATCGACTCTCTCATTTGGATGCAACTGACTCGTTCATATAACTATTTTGTGGAAAATAAGCGAAACTTTAAAAAGTCATAACTTTCTTATTTTACATCCGATTTTGATGAAATTTTCAGCATTGTGCTTGTCTGATTTTTCTCTATTGATTCAAATCAACATTTTCTGAGGTGGACTTGACCTTTATTAAAAATGACATTGATGGAAGGTGATGGTGGGTATGGAGATTTACTACAGGGAAAGGACTTAAAAGTTGGAAGATTTCAAGGGTTAAAAAATTTGAGCAAGAACGATATTATGTAATACAGGACTTTAGGGGGCAAGCAGGCCGCCGATGTGGTAGCAGTTCTTCGGAAGACAATAATAGAATAAGTTCGAGAAGAAAGACAAAACTACAGATTTTTACAAGAATGTCGGGCAGAATTGAATGTTGCAAAAAAATTCATACCAAAATATTTCCCACTTTTTGGCAACCCAAAACAATACTTTTTGTTTTTCATAATACCTTGTGGTACCATTTTATTTTATCAAGTCAAGATATTCTGAAAATTTTCTTTTTTTTATGTACAAGAGTTTAGTTAGGGGGTTATTGTAGCTGAAATGGTGCATGCAACATTATTCGGTCAAAAATAGTAATTTCTTGCTGGAATTTTTCAAATTGAGACATTCCAAAGACACTACAGAGATGGATTAGCAGACTTTTCAGCAGTTTCGTTTGAGATGATGGATCTTTGTATTGATCTAATTTGACCTTTTATGATTCACTATCCTCTCTAATAAGAAACTTATTTTTGTTTTACAATCAATTTGGAGTGATAGACTTCAGAATTCAATTACATTTAGCACGAATTGCTTCCTGCCATGTTATTCAATGTCACTGTGTACAGACTTTCAGTTATCTGTGCATTTTCAGATTGTGTATATGAACTATGGTATATTCTTGACATTTTTCTACCTTCATGTTATCATAAATATTTATGTTTGTCTATTTTCCTCCTTTTGTATAAAAAAATTATATCTATTATTTGTTTCCATATCGTTCATTTTCTACAATTAGGTGAATGTGCAAGCCAAACAGAGCTCCTCACCAGCTGTGAAGAAATTACAGATATCAGATGTGATGGAAAATGGACATTGATACATCCAGATGGCTGGATGCTCATTTGAACAATTATGAGGAACATGCTCAAATATTGATGAGTAACTCGCTGAAATATTGATGAAGAACTGGTTCACTCAAATATTGAAGAGTAACTCGCTAAAATATAGATGAGTAAATTGCTCAAATATTGATGAGTAACCCACTCAAATATTGATGAGTATAAACTTATTCACAGTTTTTTTTTGTGATTTCACAAACAGGCACAAACCTAATTTATGGTCAGATATTTGAAATTGAGGTTTTTGCATATGAAAGTCCATCATTAACTCTATTGAATTACTTCAGAACATATTCAAAACGGCACATACCCCTCTGATTTTACGAACCAGCCTGAAACATTGTTTCTGTTCCATAGCAGTCTACGTAATGGCATGCAGAGGTCAATAACCTGACCTAGATGTTGCGTGTAGGCATTGAATAATTTTACGAACTGGCACAAACGGTGGTTTAGCTAAAAACTCAGTATTTGACAATGCGCATGATTTTACGAAATGGCACAAACCTGATTTTTATAAAAATGAACAGTTCCTGAAATGCATACCTGCGCTTTATTTCAAATATCGAAAAAAAAAATTATGGACAAAGTTTTGTATCTTTTAAAAGGAACAGAATGTAAGTTTTCAATTGGGTTAAGTAATTGCTCTGGTTTCTATCAAAGCCTGAAGTTATGAGCGTCTGAAAAAAAAAATGTAGTTTACAATATAAACACATATGATTATACAGATACAATACGGGGAGATATGAAGGCCCCTTATAGGGTTAGTTGAACATTAGATGATTCTTGAACGGATAAAATATCCCCCCCCCCTCGGGTAAAGACTGACTTAAATTTGTACAATATTTCATGAATTAAATAAAACAAATAGAAGCTCTGAAATGTATGTAACGATGCAAGTTTAATTTGTCTACATGTGTAGATGTACAAAAAAAAATCTGACCCATTGTGGATAAATGAAACAGCAGCACATAACAGTTCATATACTTGGTGTATCTTATAATATATCATATTTACTCTATAGGATGCCCGATTCCCAAATAGAAAATTGCAAGAAATTCAAAACTCAGCAGCACGGTTAGTTTTCTGTAACTGAGAAACATTCCCACATCGCACCTGTCATAAAACTACTGCATCGGCTCTCATGGGCTTCTAAACTTATTAGTGTCTCCATCCAATAGCTCCTAATTATCTTGGCGGATGTTTCAGTATGTACTACCTTGCAATCTTATGTCAGCTCCAAAGGATCTTTCACATTGTCCTAGTTTTCAGACAAAGGTTTATGGAGAACGATCCTTTGTCTATGCTACTCTTTCACCTTGGAATACCACCCAATATTCTAAAGAACTCTTGTTATCCCAAAGTTTAAATCCATCTTCAAAACACACTTGTTTAAAATGTTTTTAATGACTTAGTGCCACTATTTCCAGCAATTTTCTCTCTTTTCTTAGCTTTTCTGTCTCCTTCAAAGAGCGCAGAAGGACGGATTTTGCAATGAAATGCACTATACAAGCTTGTTAGTATAATTACTATTATTATTATGAAAAAGAAACTCCATACACTGGATGTATAAAAGAAAGAAGCTAAACTTATCTTGATGTGCATTCTAATAAAATCCAAATAATATTTCGCAAAAGATCACTGTGTAAGATATGATATTTCACTTTGTTTACTTGCATGCCTGATGCATCACACATACATTTTTAATGTTTCGCTCGCTTGCCTATCGGGACGGTACTAGTACTGGCCCTGCCTTTCTGTTGGCATCAATTTTGAAATCTTAACAATACTGTGGTGCACACAAAAAATTGTTATCTGCCCCTACTCCCCAACATTTCTCAAATTGCAATCCAGTTGCCGCCCTACCCCACTTTAACAACACTTGTGTCACCAGTCTTAGTCACCACTGTATACAAGCTAAGCCTTTTTTGTTTGAATTATAGTTTGGAGAAAATTGTTATGTATATTGAGGGTAGAGTAGACCTATTTATAGAAGAATATATAATTTTAATTTCTAATTAAAGTAAATTTCTGGCATCCTTGGCTTAGCCTATCATCTTGGCGGGGGCTGCAGATTTTGCCTTTGGTGTTACACTATGTGTAAGCAATACGTCTAACTGCATTATTATATAAATCCCCAGAAAAAAGGTTAATTACTGTCCTCTACTAGCATTATGTGCTATTATTATTTATTCATTCATTTGTCTTATTTACCCAGGGTAGCCTGTTCAGATATCCTCTGCTCAAGTCAATTTGCATTCATCCCTTGTTACTTTAACTTATTATCTAGGCCGAGGCTGCAGTACAATCTTTGATGTTACACTAAATATAAGCAATCTATCTGATGCAGTTGACTCCAGTGGGTGTAAAGCACGCTGTCACCCTTTGTGGTCTCTCTGCATCAGAAGTCTCGCTTATGCTTCGTGTAACAGCACCAGACTCATTTGCTCCATTTGCTGCCTAGTCTCCTCTCAGTCCCTGCGCATCATGGAGCACGACATCATTCATAGCCCGTTGTCAAGGAGCCTATGTAAGAAGTAGTGCACTCCACAACTGGGCGTTGGGGCATCTGCCTGTAATCCTAGCTGCACGGGGAAGTTACAATTTGATGCAGAGATTCCAGGTTTGAGCCCTGGTTACATCCTTTGAATGATGACGTTGAAGTCCCATGACAAATGAAGTTTCAACCCTGGGTTCAACACTATACCTTACCCTAAACCTAACAAGACCCTATTGCAACCCCAACCCTACATCTTAGATGAAACAAAGCCTGGAGCAATTGTCACATATTCACCAACGTTGAAGGTCGGTCCCACACAAAAATAATCACATCTGATAATCAAATTCACACGTATATACACACATCCATACACCTAATCAGGAATACATGCAGAACACCGTAACACGACTAGTTTGGTTTTAGGTTCACAACCTTCTTGTTGGGCTTGAGTAGGGATGTCTTGAAGGGAAATCATCGCCAAGAAATATTAGCTTTTGGTGGCGGATCATCCATGCTCAGGAGACCAGGTTGAAGTGAGACAATCGAATCTGGAAAAAAAAGATGATATTGATAAAAATGATAAGATGACTAGGTTATCATCCACCCGAGGGATCCAGTTTTGGTGTCTGACCCATATGGATTTCAAAGTCATACAATCTGTTATCACTTTATAAATGTTTTATGAGTAAAAAGTATGTGAAATGGCTGATAATTATCATAATCATGACCGTCTTATGCATTTTCCGGTTAGGGGCAACATAGCCTTTCTTCAATGATCTTCTGATATTTCCTTGTCAGCGAAATTCTTACACGTACAAGGGAAGGGCGTGGCCATTTCAGTTCCTTCCCACCCACCCCCCCCCCCCCATGATGTCTGTATTCTCTTTGCATGGTTGGTTACTCTCTAGGTATATAGACTGAAAAAAATCTGTTGTTTTTGAGGAGTATTTAAACATTTTCTGATATTTTTTCAGTCATCTTCCTACACATCGAGGGAGAGGATGCCGCAAACACAGACAAAGTCTCAACAGAGCATATCCTGACCAAAATAGAATGATTTGGGGGTCTACTAATCTAGGATGCTTACTTGACTGTGTTGTAGATTGGGCTTCGATTGATTGGAAATCCCTCACTGAACAGTTTCTGAAACTTAACCAATGAAAAACAATAATTATGCTATTATTAAAAAAAGTTGCGAATATTGCAGCATTTGGCAAGAGCGGTATCTGCTTGGCATTTAAAATGGCAAAGAACTTTAAAGGGCAAGTCCACCCTAACAAAAAGTTGGTTTGAATAGAAAAAACAAGGCACAAGCAGTTTTGTGTCTCGTCCACTTATGAAAATAACCAGAAATATTGTGATTTGCGAGGGCACGCAACACAATTGTATCAAAACAACATTGTGAAATGACTTGGATGGAATAACACTTGTCATAAGAGTCTTGCTCGTAAACTTTAACGTTGACCTCAAAATGAACTTTGACCATATAATGTGACCTCCCAACACAATAGCATGCAGGTCCCCCAAGTCCATCTACCATCGGTTTGGTAGATGGACTTGGGGAACCTGCATCTTGGGCTGCAGCTGGAGGTCACATGGTTAGGTCAAAGGTCATTTTCAGGTCAACATCAAAGTTTACGTGCAAGACTCTCTTATGGCACCTAACTCCGCAACCGAAAGTCTCTTTTCAACCAAACTTGGATGGTAGATGGACTTGGGGGCATGCATGTTATGCTGCAGTTGGAGGTCACATGGTAAGGTCAACGTTTAAGTGTATTTGCAAGACTCTCTCATGACACCTAGCTCCGCAACCGTTAGTCACTTTTCAACCAAATTGGATGGTAGATAGACTTAGGGGACCTGCATGTTCTGCTGTAGTTGGAGGTCACATGGTTAGGTCAAAGGTCATTTTCAGGTCAGCGATAAAAGATAAATGCAAGACTCTCTTATGACACATAACTCTGCAACCATGAACACTTTTCAACCAAGTTTGGATGGTAGATGTACTAAGGGGACCTGCATGCTATTGTGCTGAGAGGTCACATGGAATGGTCAAAGTTCATTTTGAGGTCAACATTAAAGTATACATACAAGACTCTCTCTTATGACACCTAACTCTGCAACCGAAAGTCACTTTTCACCAAAACTTGGATTGTCGATGTAGTTATGAGACCTGCATATCATGCTGCAGTCGAAAGTCACATGGTAAGGTCAAAGGTCATTTTCTGGTCAACGTTTAAAGTTCTTATGCAAGAGTCTCTTATGACACATAACTCTGCAACCGTAAATCACTTTTCAACCAAACTTGGATGGTAGATGTACTTAGGGGACCGGCATGCTGTTATGTTGGGAGGTCACATGTTATGGTCAAAGTTCATTTTGAGGTCAACATTAAAGTTTATGTGCAAGACTCTTTTGACAAGTGTCGTTCCATCCCAGTCATTTCACAATGAAGTTTCGATACAATTCTGTTGCATGCCCTCGCAAATCACAATAATTCTGCTTATTTTCATAAGTGGGGAGACACCAAATCGCTTTCGCCTTGTTTTTGTATTCTATTACATGAAATGTTCGAATACTATGCTTATTGTCATGTTAAACAGAGTTTTATTCCTCACTGATTATGTGAAATTACAATTTCTAACATATTGTGGTTCAATCTAGAGGGTCCTTCTTGTCAAATCTGTATAGATTGAAGTATTGTGTTATTCAAACAATAAAACAATAGAAATGGTGTGGAACATCATTGACTCATCTGCATGTCACTGAGTTATGCATGTAACTGATTTGTAAAAGATTAAGCACAACTTTAATTGTCATAACTTAATTTACATCTGATTTTGATAAAATTTTCAGCGTTATGCTTATTTGATTTGTCTCTATTGATTTAAATCAGCACTTTTTCTGGGGTTCACTTGACCTTTCAGAATCCATCATTGATAACCCCAACATGGTCAAAGCTCATCGACCCTAAGTGACCTTTTATCTGAATCATGTGACCTGCAACTTGAGCACAGCGATTGATGATACTTTCAGTTATGACATTGCAAAAATACCCCCAACATAGTTGAAGTTCATTGACTTCAAATGACATCTGACCTTTTTTGCATGTAACCTGAAACTCGTGCAAGACAAATGATACCTGAATACCATATGTCAAAGTTTCATGAACTAGATCCATATAATTTCAAAGTTATGAGGATATTTCAAACACTTAACCTTCAAAAAATTAACCTTGGTTGAGATTTCAATGTTGATTAAGGCCTACCCTAAACATTGACCTTACCTGACCCTTGACCTTGGTCATTTGACTTAAAGCTCCTGCAATATGATCAGTGATACTGTATTAGCCTTATGTGTAGGCATGGTCCAAGTTTCATGAAATAGGTCCATACATTTATTTGGTAATACCTCTGTCACATTTACTTTTCGGCGGCCGTAAGGTGAGTCGGAAACAGTCGATGTAACATTTTTGTACCAGCTACATAATTGGTGGTTTCAATAACAAGTGGAGCGCCTCTGGCAGTCTCGCCTGCATTCGCTATTCAGTAATGCTGACTTTGAAAAAAAAACTATTGAATATATATTTAAAATTCATATGATAGTAAAATACCATGGTCATTGACCCTAAATGACCTTTGACCTTAGCCATGTGACCTGAAACTTGCACAGTATAGTCACTGATACTTGATTGCTCTTATATCCAAGTTTCATAAACTAGATCCATAAATATCCATAATTACAATGGAATTTCAGTAATTACCTTTTAACATGGCCAAAGTTCATTGAACCTGAATGACTTTTGACCTTGGTCATGTGACCTGAATTTCCAGCGGGATGTTCAGTAATACTTGATTAACCTTATGTCTAAGTTTCATGAACTAGGTCTATATTCTTTAAGTTATGATGACATTTCAAAAACATAACCTTAGGTTAAGAAATTTCATGTTGATTCCCCCAACATGGTCTAAGTTCATTGACTCAAAATGACTTTTGACCTTGGTCATGTGACCTGAATTTCCAGCTGGATATTTAGTAATACTTGATTAACCGTAATTCCAAGTTTCATCAACTGGGTCCATATACTTCATAAGTTATGACATTTCAAAAACTTATCCTTGGTTAACTTAAGATTCCAACGTTGATGACGCCGCCGCCGTCGGAAAGCGGCCCCTATATAGTCTCGTTCTGCTTTGCAGGCGAGACAAAATTAATTGACTGAGATTTCGAGATTTCAAGATTTCCACGTTGACGGTGCCGCCGTCGCTGTCGAAAAAGCGGCGCATACCATGCCTATATAATAGTCTCGCTCTGCTATGCAGGTGAGACAACAATGGAATGAAAACAGGGGGCTAGCACAATATCGCTTGAAACAAGTATGTCTTGACAAGTATACATAATAAATAACATACGAACTATATTATAGAAATATATGATTATCTCATTCATCTAATTGTATAGATGGACCCCTTCGAATAATTCAAAATGATCGCTTGAAATAAATGGAGCTTTACAAAGTTTACAGCAGAAGGAAGTCGATTACAAGATATGATATGGGATAACATCATTTTTGAAAGAAAATTCATAGATAGTCCCCTTGCAAACATGTTTATCATTAAATTGTCATGTAATACAAATTTTCAGCTGAATTTCCTCTATAAAGAGCTGGCATCTGTCCGTCAATTTTGTTTTCGACCTTCAGATGTTTAATCCACATATATGGGCGTGTTAAACTCACCAAACTAAATTCTGATGTTCGAAACCTGATTATTACTATAGTACCTGTAATCATCGTTCCATAATATGTATCAGGGCCAACGTATTCAAACAAAAAGTCCACCATGTTGTTTTGCTTGTATGGTTACTTAATATTATGACGGTAAATATTAAGGCTTCCCTCTGCCAACTTACGCAAGGTGAATTAGATTAGGATGCCATAACTGCGCTTCCTTTCTTCCGAAGAAAGCCGCAATAATTTTATCGCCAAAAGGGGAGAGAAAGGTAGTGGAGAAAACATAAGAGAATAATCTGAAGATTAGCACATTATTCATGACCGAAAAAATACCTGCTGTTTTGAGCTCTGCGAACTTGACGGGTTTCGTATTTGATATAAAGTCTTTGAATGAGCAAACCTTAGATGATTCTATCAACAAAGAAGATTTGTTACACCATGTATATGCGAGGTCCCTCTAAATGAGCAAAATCTATATGTCGGTCAGTGAACCGTTTATTCAATATGATTTCTAAAATTTTTTTTTCTTTATTCTTATTTCAACCAATATTCCTCTTTTCCACTTTTGGATGTATTATTAGATATTAACCCGACCTGAGTGGCGGGTATTCTATTTGTTTTATCTCTTTTTTTGGTATTTTTCATTTCATTTTTTTTATTTTTTTTTGTTACAGTTTAATTGTTTATTTATTCAATTTGTTCAGTCATTCATATATCTTTATTTAGTTACTTAGCTTTTGTCTCGCCTGCATAGCAATTCGAGGCCATAGGCGCCGCTTTCCGACGCCGGTGTCGTCAACATTGAAATCTTAAGTTATCTTAGGTTAAGTTTTTGAAATGGCATCATAACTTAGAAAGTATATGAATGTAGTTCATGAAACCTAGACATAAAATTAATCAAGTATTACTAAACATCCTGCCTGAGTTTCAGGTCACATGACCGAAGTCAAAGGTCATTTAGGGTCAATGAACATGTTAACCTAAGGTTAAATTATTGAAATGTCACCATAGGCCTAACTTAAAACAATATGGACCTAGTATTACTTAAGATCGTGTCTTAGTTTCAGGTCACATCACCATGGCTAAAGGTCAATTAGGGTCAATGAACTTTGGCCGTGTTGTGGGTATTTTCCACTGATCTCTCCCCTAACTGGATATGCGGGGAGGGTCCTTTGTTTGAAGCCAGCGAGTTCTATTGTCCGCCATACCAGTTCCCCCAAAAAGAACGCGATCGCTCCATTAGCGTATGCATTGTGAGCGATACGCTAGCTGTCTGCACACTAAAGCTCTTGCTTTTTAAACAAAACTTCATATATTTAAGGTGCCAGAATTCGCAATTTTCTTGAAACTATGGTACTTTCCCAGTACATTTCGAAAACATAATTTCGAAGGGGTTGGTGTTTTTCTCACCTAAGGAAGAATGGATAAAATCTTTGACTTGTCTAGGGGTATTTTGGAGGTTTGCCAAATAACCCCTTAGGATCGATAGGGCGACGATTTTGGCGATTTTCTAGGTTATGCAGGCTTATAACACTTGGCTTGAAACCCCCTTTAATTTAAGTCCACCCCCCAAAAAAAAATCAAACAAGTGTAACACCGAAAATCTCATCGCTTAAGTAAAACTTTTAAAATATAACTTTCATATTTTACTTCTGATTTTGATTAAATTTTTAGCATTATTGTGTGGTTTTTCTCTCTATTCAAATAATCGTTTCCGTGAGGTGGACTCGCCCTTTAAAGGACAAGTCCACCCCAACAAAAACTTGATTTGAATAAAAAGAGAAAAATTCAACAAGCATAACACTGAAAATTTCATCAAAATCGGATGTAATATGAAAGTTATGGCATTTTAAAGTTTCGCTTCATTTCACTTAACAGTTATATGCACATCTCGGTTGGTATTCCATTATTAACATTTTGTGCTTCAGGCAAGGAGGTCCTATAATCGTCAAATTCGTAAAATTGAAATATTGTATAGTTCAAACTATAAAAAACAAAAGAAATAGTGAGTGAGTGACATCATCGACTCTCTCATTTGGATGTAACTGACTCGTTCATTTAACTATTTTGTTGAAAATAAGCGAAACTTTGAAATGTCATAACTTTCTTATTTTACATCCGATTTTAATGAAATTTTCAGCATTGTGCTTGTCTGATTTTTCTCTATTGATTCAAATCAATATTTTTCTGAGTTGGACTTGACCTTCTCTCTCTCCTTCTGTCACATCGATCGACCCTCTTCAATTATCCTCTACCCAGTTTGTTCATATAGGCAGCGGGGGGGGGGGGGGGGGGTCCTGTCCCCCTATATTTTAGGTGGGGGATAGACCCCCAAAATTTATGTTGACAACTTTTTTTTGTTCTTTTTGCTTGTCAATTTTTTTCCTGCATCCCCCCTAAGGTGGACCCCCCTAAAATCATTGTGGTCCGCCCTAAAATTCTGGTTACTTCTTTTTTTCGATGCTTAATTGTCAGATTATTTCATTTGTTTTGCATCCCTCCCTAAATTTTGGGTTGATAACCTTTTTTTTGCTTGTCAGGTTATTTCTCTTGCGTCACCCCCTAAATTTCTGGTTGATAACCCCCCTTTTTTGTTCCACCGAGACATTTTTTTCTTTGAAGACATTCAGCATCTCAAAATAAGTTCTGTGAAATTTCTGAAGTCTGTAAATCCGTCTCTGTAGCTTAATGTCTTTTTTACATACTTTCGTTTAAAAAATGAGTTCTTGGAAAAAATAATTCGATCTATTGTTGACAGAGGAATATCACAAATTCACATGCCACAAGTTACATAACCCCCTAAAGTCCTATTTCTACCGTACATGTACCTCTAGCTTGTAAATTTCATTGTCCTTTCACTGAATAAAAGATAAAATAATTTTCAGAATACCTTGTAGATCCCGTCCTTGTCCAAAAAATCAGTCTATTTCGGTCAGGATCTATGCTTCGCAATTTTTTTTTTAACTCCTCCGAAACGGCAGATTTTCAGTTTTTACTTTAAGTCAAATTTCAGAATACAGGCTACACGGTCAGTATTTTCGTGTCTCGTGACATTCTTCTGTCCAAACATGACTGATAATTTGTGAATATTAATAAACTGAATATTTATTTGAATCATGGTTTAAATTCATCACGCTTCCAGAGAAATCACAACAATCGATTACCCCCCCCCCTGGAGTTTTAAAGTTTTGGAAACTTGCTCTGGTAATTTAGAATTACCACACATGTATTTTGAGCACATGGGACTATATAAAGTCTACACCTATGCAGTTCACCAGCTTGTCTTATGTGTGAAAAGTAATCCCCTTTTCTCTGTTTCCACGGTCGTCACGATAAGTGCAATTATACGTGGCACAGGACGACATCTTAAACTTTGTATTAGGCATAAATTCACATTGAAAAGTGCTGTTATAAGAGTTGATCTGGTAAGTATAATTAAGATTGATACTATTGTGAACCAGACTCTACTTCGATTTTGGCTCTTTTGGGGGAACTCGGCGTGCGGAGGTATCAACTTCCGGTGCTTCAACACGGAATAGGCCAATCAGCGTTATTGTTCCCATCCAGATAAGGGAGAGATCAGTGGTATTTTGTTGAATTGCCACCATGATACCAAAATACAGGTTAAAATTGAATTCGGAGTCAGCATGTCAAATGTCATAGCTCATTGAATATGCGAGTTGGTTTCCGCGTGATAACTTATGAAATATTCAACAGATTAGAAAAAAAATCTTTGGTGTGTCGTTAGATGACACCAAAATAGAGGCTAAGTTCCGAAGTCCGCATGTCAAAGGTCACAGCTCATTATATGCGAGTATATATGCAAGTTGCATGTTTCTGAATACTAACTTAAGGAATAATCAACATATTAACAAAATTATTGGTGTGTTTAGGTTTCTGCACGATATCAAATTCAATCATATTGAATGAATTTCTGATCGCGTTAAGCGAGGGCATCTTTGTCCTTTGGACACATGAAGTTTCTAGTTTTGGTTCCACTGGATTTACACGCCGTGGATCTATTCGTTGATATAAATATCTGTAGATTTATATTACCTTAGAATATTCTGTGGCTTCAATTATTTAAATTCATCTAAGCTCCTGCGCTAAGGCTTCATTTGCTCGTGATGGCGTGTCTTATATTTAGACAAATATCAATTGTTTAACATTGGAAATATCATTAAGCAGTTCAACCTCCAACGTTTTCAAGATGAAAAGTGATTTCTTTTTTTTTATATGAAATACGGGGATAAATCCCTTTTTCATGCACTTTATTTGCAAAATTATATCGTCACTTGGAGTCGATTATTACAAATAATAGTTTGATGTAGATGTGGAGTTAATGGGGTTAGATCTACTCGATATTTTTTTATTCTTGATTTTTCGATTTTGTGCATCTTTAATCATAAAGAAAAGAAGAGAAAGATCTTACGTTTCTAAAAAGTGGCTGAAAGTAGAACGATTAAAGAATATATTTCTGTCCCACTGGTCCATCGAGTTCATTGATGTGGATGTTCGACTCTCATTACTGTCAAAATGATCTCGATAGAGATGGATGTCGTCAGCGGAGAGAATGACGGTTAAGAGTTCAATGTAACAAGTCGCACCTCGTAATACCTGGAGAGATAAAACAACAGAATGTGAATGTTCTTTTCGTGCAAGGGATTTTCAAAACCATAATTAACATGGGCCATTTAAGAGATTTTCATTTTTTATTTGTATGTGTATGCGCTATACCTATCAAAACATCTAAAAACACTTTTGTTTTCATTATAAAAAAAGGCACCACTTCATTTATATGTTACGATAAATGCTATCATATCGCCTACTTTTGGAAAGTTGGAGCGTACTGAAATGAGAGAGAATAATATAACATACATTCAGATATTATATGAGTCATTAAAGAAAGGAAAAAAAAGATCCCCAAAGCCGGCTGTAGAGTGTTCCTGCAGCAGCTATTTAACGTTAGGTTTAGACGTGCAGTACATTTTGGTTATTTATTTATTTTTTTTAATTCACGATAATTAAACTGTTAAATCGCGTTTTTTGGAGCAACTTTTCCACCAAAATGAATATTTTTATTATTTGACTGTTTGTTCCAGGTGGATTTGAGGACATCAAAATGAAGGAAATCAATGTAAACAAAGTTTCATGTGAGATATATATCTGGCATTGTTCTTTATAGGGTGTTTACATACCATTTTTTAAACTCACACTTGTTTCTCCACACTTTTTACAGTCATGACTTCAAGAAACAACAAAAATCAAACTTTACTTCATGGCTACACGGAAAAGATCATGAACCAACCGCTTGCTATATTTTTGGAGAAAAAAATGATTTTATATTTTTCAGAAAAAGTACCCCTAGCCCCCACAACCAAGTTAGCCAATCATGAAATTACCTTGTGATGAGGAAGCAAAATATACAAAAATGAAGGGACAAACCATTTTTTTTTTGTAAGTTATGACATATTCTTCCTATCTTCGCGAGAAATTGTTTATTTTTGTATTTTTTGTCTTAAAAGTACCCCCATGCAGACCCACAACCCAATCACCTAATCTTGGAGTTGGCTGTTTCGCTAAACTGTAAATATTGTGATTTATACTCGAATATCTTCTAGCATTACAAATGTCTATTGGCCGCTTAAACCTTTTTTTCCAACGGCTGATTCTCTGAACATTTCTGTGTGGTTCCAATATGTACTCGAGATTGATTATTTATGTATCGAACGCCCTCTCTTGACAATGTTTTGATTTTTTTAAAGACTTATACTTCCAAATGTTGTGATTGTGATTAGATATCGGAGAGCTATACAATACTAATATCCTTTTAAAAAATCCAGCCCTTTTCATGCTTGAAAGAGGTTTTATATCAAAAGGTTGCAAAATACCCAGACACAATGTACTATGCTTTCGTAGGGCAACATATGAAATGAATTTTTGATGCAGAATCGTGTCCAATAAAACACTTATTTATTATTTCATACCATTCACAACAAGGCATCACTGCTTTTTGGGGCACAATTATTCATTTGAACTATAACTGAGTCGAAATTTATCACAATAAAACAGATAAAGAGGAACCCCTAAAAATCATATCAGTCATGAACCTTGCCATTTTTACGAAAAAGTAGGATGATTTTTTTTATGAGAATGCCCCTTCACTCTAGTAGAGTTAGTCGGGTCAGTAATAGACTTTAAGGATTGGGGCGTTAAAGATTAATTAAAATAAATCATATGCTAATATGATTGATATGTTAAAATGAACTAACTTCTTACAATTGTCTTAAAAAAGATATATTTTGGGGAATTTTCACTACAATTACTCAAGCCTTCTCTATAGGGTTTTAATCCGCTTTAATTCAAAAAAGAATAAAGAGAAACGAAAGCTCTTTATCTTTCACGAAATTTATGAACTAACCCCTCTCGATTTTCTCGGAAAGGTGTTGATTTTTTTTCTTCTGAAAAGTGCCCCGGACTCCCTTGGTCGGGATTGAAATCGATTGAAACATTGATAGAGAAAGAATATTTGGGAACTATTTTTTTTTTTTACTTTTATGGTAAAATCATTAACCCCCCTCCTTATTATCTTCTCGAAAGATGAGTTTTCTAATTGCCCCCATCCCCTCCAAACAATTATTCGGAATGGAACTCGGCTGTCAGGGATGAGAGAAAGGCAATTGAAAAACAAAAGAGGAAGACATATTTTATATTTTTGATAAAAGTCATTTAATCACTCCTTACCATTTTGTGTAAAAACTGATGATTTTTAAATTATCTAAAAACTATCCAATTTTCTCTCTCAATAGGCAAGGTTGTAATCGACTTAAGGAGATTTTTTTTTAAATCGCGCACCATTCAATAACTGTAATAAAATTATGAACTGACCACCTTCCATTTTCTGTGATTCGGGGATTTTATTTAAAAAAAAATAAATAAAAGGTTTGACTTTTCGACTGGTCATCAACTCCTTGCCTCCTTCCCTATTTTTTCGTTTTGTACTGATCTTTATTATTCATTCAAATAAATTTCATACATACATAATCAAGGAAATATAGAACAAAATAATAATTGCAGCAGTGTAATACACAAATTAAATATAAGTGTAATATACATAGCAGGCAAATTGTTTCAGAACAGAGGCATATCATGCTATTTTCGCATGATTTCGGATTATTAATCCGAAATCATACAAAAATAACATTTCAACAACTAATGTATGCAGCTAAAGCAAATAATGATGATAATAATAAGACGTAACAACTACGCAAGTTGAAAGAATGAATGTATATTGAGCATTCTCCTGCCTCATGAACCCCCCTCCCCCATATCACTCCAAATGGCTTATCACCGGTAGTTTACATCTTACAGTTCAGCTTTGGTCATATACTCTTATTGTTATTTAAGCCCAATGGTGTACCTAGAAAACTTCTTCAGGAGGGGCAAACATTTTTGGGCAAGTCCCCCAAAATGTCATTTCCATCTCCAGAAGCATTTTTCCGTCCAAAATCTGCAGAAAAATCAATAAAAAGGGGTCCGGGGGTATCAAAATCATTCGATCCCCCCCCATTCAGACACCCTATAGTGAGTCTATATGGATATTTTGGGACGCTTCCCGAATACGAGGATGACCGAAGTAGATTATTCTTATTCAAACAGGCAATTATCATTTAATACCCTTGTAGAATTAGTGAAAGCGTTTTATTCATCTAATCTCTCTAATCTTCTTGTCACATTTTAACCAATCCCTTAAGATCTTTTACAGCTTTTACGAACCTCCAAAGAAAAAGAACAATCTGCTCAGATTTGAGATCGCATATAAGCTGATTTACCTGACGGAAAATAACGAAATAAAAAGATCCTCATAGAATTTTCTTGTCAGTCATTTTGTTCAAAAACTTTTCCCCCCATCCCATTCTCTTATTCTAATAAGATAAAAACAGATCATCCCGTTATTAGAATAGTCTTTAAAAGTGTCGTAATGAGCCCCCCCCCCAAAAAAATGAAGGATAAAACATGATATCTATATTTTCTTTGAATTCTTGAGCGAGCGAAAGCAAGCGAGCAAAACGTTTTGAAATAAAAAATTAATTGGCGATGATTTTGAGATACTATTGAGAAAATGACATCACTGTTTACCCGTTCTCCTTCTTTTTCTTTCTATTTTCTTCCTATTTATTTTTCCTTGTCGTTAAACTCCTTTGGGGGCAAAGCGCAAAGCCAGGCCCCCTCTCCGTACGCCATTGATCTTTAACATAGAACTATAATTCGTGTCAAATCCTTCATAAGCTTATGTAAGACATTAGTTCTAAAGGCATCATAGTCGTCAGTATTTTGATGTTCTTATTCTCGCCGAAATGGTTATCAGTCGACCACCGCAAAAATATAATATTTCAATACAAACATTCTATTTTCTATTTCTATTTTATTTTGGAGTATCTATGATATTATGAGATAAACATTTTCATGGGTACACAAGAAAATGTTGTAAAAAGTATATTCCATCCAAAGTCATGCAACATTTATACATTTGATAAACATTTTCATAAATAAAATAGGAAATGTTATTACCTCTAACTTAGTAGCATTTCCCAATAAATGTTGAGGAACGTGGTTGCTAAGGTTAGAATAAGCACGGTTTACTTCAGCCAACCGTCGTCGTTCTCGAGCTGTGGCGTTCTGACGAACCCGCCGTTGACGAAGCTGAAACGTCGACATGACATCATTCAAATATCCGATTCCCCTGGTCTCTTTTCATTCAACAAGTGCAAAATCTTGTAACTTCTTGGTAGGATGTAGACATGACTTTCGATTCACAGGGGTTGGTGTGGATATTAGCCGCCAAGAAGGCAACAATTTAAGCTTCTCAAGAATCTTCCAATCAATAATAATAATTTTGATGTGTCTTGGTTGAGAATGCAAGGAATGGTTTCATTTAGATTCGATGGTTTGTTATCACTGCCCACGTGATCAAAAAGGCAGGATGCTATCACCACGAGGATGGAATTCTAGCTGGGGTTTGTCTCTGTTATCATTGCTCTTTGAGCCTTGCCATCGTGCATCCACCACTGATGTCATCCCATGTAGGAACGGAGGATATGTCTCCTTTTGGGCCCAGTCGACAGATGCGTGTCACTAATATGATAATCATTTTGCTTTTATCAATCTTGGTAATGAAATTGGTCGTCTTCTTGAATGATTGGTGGGTTCATAGGGGATGGACAGGTGTGCAGATACAGGGGCACAGGGGTATATACACCACCCTCACCGAACACTTCCCCAATTATACATTATACACTGTAAAAACTGTGGTTTAAAACTGACACCAATTGGTGTTAATATAGAGGACCACACCCTGAGGTGTTAAAATAACACCCTAGAGATTGAACATAACACCAAAGAGTGTAAATGTAACAACCATAGGTGTTTCAATAACTGCTATATGTGTAAAACTAACACCACCAATTTAACACCGGTGTAAAATAACTGGCGTGGTCCTCTATGTACACCGGTTAACACCACAGTTTATGCTGTCTATGTGTCTCTTCCTGAGAGACCTTCCTTTTTTCAGTGCTTCCTTTACCATGTTGGTCCTTTGAAGTAAAAAACGAAAATGATGTTGTTATAATAGAAACTTACATTTTATTGTCAACAAATTCTGAAAAAACCAACGAAATTGATGCGCCCCCACCGTCCCTATTCAATTAAATCCTGGCTCGGATCCGTGCATGCCATTGTGATGATAATCCGGGAGCATATCATCAACATTTCTTGTCCCACACGTACTCTGACAACTTTCCTTGATTCTGATTGGCTGAGAAGCACTGTTACTATGGTAACTGACGGATAAAACAGGAATTGTCGGATGATACCTCTGACAAGTCCTTTCGTGGAACGCTCTCGAGGTGTCCGTTTCATAAAAGTTGTTACATCTTTTTTATAACAGTCTAAAAACTACTGTAATAATTCAATCTATTTGGCTGATAATAAACCTTAAAATGATTGTGCATTTGGTATTATGCTATAGAAGAAGAAGAAGAAGATGATGATGATGATGAAGATGATGAATAAGAAGAAGCAGGAGGAGTGAGACGAGGAGAATGGAGAGGAGGATAAGAAGAAAAAAAGAAGAAGGAGGAGGAGGAGAAGAAGGAGGAGAAGAAGAAGAAGAATGAGAAGATGAAGAAGAAGAAAGAAGGAGAATTGTTCTTTATTAAGTGCATAACTTTCTACATAAGGGATTTAGGATATCGTTAGACTCCGACAAGCTATTCATATATTGTTGCTTAGTTGAAAAACGGCGAGTATTCTTATACTATAGAACAGAAAACCAGGAGCATTTTATAGAGCGTGAATCGTGAAAAGGCAATGTACGTATCAGGGGCGGATCCAGGATTTTGAAATAGGGGGGGGCGCCAGCGGCGAGGGAGCGAAGCGACCGAGCGGGGGGAGGGTGTGGGAGGGGGATACCCCCTCCCACGGCAAGGACCTTTTTCAAAAAATCATGTCCAAAAGTCGTATTTTGAGAGCACCTTTAGAAGAAAAATGCACACTTAAATCACTGTAACTTCATGAATAAAAGACACATACTGACTCATTTAGGAGCTGGTTTCCAGTCACACACCGTATAAGCGGTCATTCAAAACATACATTTGGCAAAGGCTCTTCACTTGCTTGCATCGTGTGATTGAAACGTCAAATTTAAATGATACGAAACTGAGACTTGTAATCGATAAGTTCCGAATAATCCATTCTGTTTATTGTCATTTGTGTATTTACATTGTGTGTTTCAAACGAGAATTGTTTAGTCGTATGGCAACATGCATAAAATTTGGTTCTTTTTTCCCCAAAATGCACAGTAAATTGTTACAAACTGCAGAAAAAAAACGACATCATCTTCTGGTAATCAACCTTTTCCCTCGTATTATTTTCAAATCATCTTCAATAATCCAGTCATTCTGCACAACCTCAAAGTAATATAATGCTTCTTAAGGGGATTCTCATCATTTTTATTGTTTACGTTTTCGATTTTGCTGGCAATTTTTTTTTAAAGATTGTAATCAGCAAACCTATAGATTATCAAACATTAAAAATGGGGTAAGGGGGGGGGGGTTAATGTCACAATTTCTACTTTTTAACAATACACAATGTGTCATCGGGACATTTTTCCCCATCACGAAAGTATTTTCATTTTTCCAACCCCCACCCCCCCCCGTCACATAAAATCTTCGCTCCTTACGCTGACACTGATATAGCTGCCTATACACAGCAAACGCGGAGTGGGGTCGACTGGTGATTGAGAATATACAATTTTGCTCCTTGATAATTCGTTGGAATGATTGCTTCGGCGAAACTTAGTTGGGGCGCCCTGGATAATATGCCTCTGAATCTACCAGAAAGTGTAAAAGTTAGTTTACATTAAATACAAATATGTCTGACCTATACATTTCAGTGAAAACGTACATGACCAAGGCAGAATGATAATGCTGCGCACGTGGCGCCCGATATAGGGCTTCATCTTTGGGTGAAGAATAATCTCGGGATAGACATTATCATTCGCATCGTTGACACTTTCTCTCGCGATCTGTTACTTACAATTTACCATAAAGACGGACAAACGCATGTTACAAAAAACACAAAATTTCGGGAAAAAATGATATCCAATCCAACATCTTCACACTGGTCACTGCACTGCAACTCCCGATTACAAGTGGTGCAACTTTCCAACCAATCGACTTGCGCGCCCTGGAATTCCGGAATTTACATATTGCAATACAGTATGACAGAGGTGCATTTGTGCGAACACAAAGGCCATGAGCGTAAGTTGAAATATAGTTTTGACTAGATCTAGCCCTTGAAATTGACTACATTGTACCAATCCAGTAAATATAACCATCAAAAAAAAAAAAAAATCCGGCGAAAATAGGGGGGGGGGGCGCGCCCGGGGCGCCCCCCTCTGGATCCGCCACTGCGTATAATATCTAACGAATTGCATGATTTCAGTGGTGTCATGTTAACACAGATTTTCACAAACTAACAATGACAATGGACAGATGTGAAAAAACCTTCATCTTCAGGCATGCCAAATAAATCAAATCAAATATTCACCCAGTGGCGTACAAATGAGGGCGGGTGGGATTGGAGCGCCCCCCCCCAAAAAAAAAAAAAAAAAAAAATCACTGCCAAGAAAAAAAAGAAAGAGAGAAGAGTGGAATAGGATATTATTTTCTGAATATATCACAAAATCGGATTTTGCAATAAAATATCGAAATTTTTGCTCGCTCGCAACTTTTTATTAATAAGGTCAAAGGTCTCGACAAATAAAAATGTCAAGGGTTACAGATCACTGCCATTTCCGGAAAAAAATCCCATCAAAAAATTCTGACGACCCCCTAAAAAAGTCATAAAGATTTTTTTTTCAGAAAGGGTGATGCCGTCTGCCCCCCACCCCCTGACCCACCAAATTCCGTTAGTGGATACGACGATGGAGTAAGATAAGACCTCCAGGGGGGGGAGGGCTCCAGGGGCCCGTTTCAACTGTTGTAACTTTGCCATTATGGCAACTACCATGGTAACAAGGCTCAGCAGCCAATCAAAATCAAGGTTACCATGGCATGGGCGGAAATCCCAGGGGGGACAGGGGGACGTGTACCCTCTACTCAAAATAGTAGGGGAAGCACAACATGAAAAGTCCCCCCTACTATTTTTGGTCTTTGATGATGGTAAGAAATACTAGTATATCGTTAAAAATGAAAATAAAACCTGTATTTTGGGACGAGATGACCTTACTTTTGGGAAGATAACTTTTTTTTTGCTTGTCAAATTTATTTTCGTCGAAATGACCTTAAATTTGGGGTGATATGATAACCTTTTTTTTTTGCTTGTCAAATTTTCCGGACCCTTGTCCCCCCCCCTACCTTTTGGGAAAGATTTCCACCCCTTTACCATGGTAGTTGCCATAATTGCAAAGTTACAACAATTGCAGGTCCTGTATGAAACAGGCCCCAGGTCGGGCAATTAGTGGACTGAATAATAACCTATCAAAAAGATCGGAAGTGATAGTTACACGATGTGTATAACTGTGATATGCATTAGCCAATACTGCTATTCTGGTGCATATAGTAATAGACATATGATTCGATTTTACCCAATATGTTTATATGAAAAAATATGTAAATTATAATAAAGTAATAATTTGTAGTTTGTAGACTTGGAATAGAAATATGGCTGTAATTTTTTAGCTAGAAAAGTCAATGCGTTCTTCTTTTTTACGTTGCTGTTGGGCTATTTTTTCCGTATCATTAATGAGAATATCATCCAATCAACGCTCAGCTGAGAATCCTGTGATGACCCACCCCACCCACTCGGAACGGCGGACAAACCCCGCCCCCTCACCCACTCGGGAGGGCGGACAAGCCCCGATTTCCTCCATCCCACATAGATTCCCACGCATGTCCGATTATGACAACATCTTATCCATAAGCAATCATTTATCTTGTCTCCTTTCTAAAAAAAACCAAGAAACAAATTAGCTCAACACCCTCGTTCAAATATCCGGTGAAACAGTAGCAATTAGCATGATCTAATCCAAGAGGCAAACTCCTTTCATCGCAAGAACTCGACAGTGATGAGTAACTGAGTACATATAGAGAAAAGGTCTTAAGTGAGAATGGGTTTTATTCAACCTTAAAGCTCTTTGCAGTTGACCTATTGGGCAATGTGAGGAAATCTGTTCAGTCAATAATTTGGCAGTCAGAAAATATACCCGTTATTTTCTGTTTTTGTATGATGGTGGGCATCACTACCTTCTACTCATGCGCAAACACGTCATTTGATCAGGACACACGGTTTCTTCATTTCTGGGATTTTTTTATCTGGATTGTTAGGTTTATAAAACGATCCAGGTGGGTTTGATATAGACAAATTAGGTCCAGCAAGAACGATTTGATATTTTCTTATAATTATTTTTTTTCTCCCCTGTTCATAATCCATTGAGTCTCTTTGTTTCATTATGAATCATGAGGTTTCACAAGTTTTTTTTAACAATAAAAGTACTTACTTACTTCAATATAGGGCCTATTTAGTTTCGGTTTTCTTTTTTCTCATTTCCAACAAAACAGTAGACAAAATTCATTAAAAAAATACAGTTTTTCATACCCTTTGATTCAGTAGACAGTGCCCGCTCAAGCATCAATAGTTTTTTTTTACTTTTTGGTGTCATTTCAAAGTTAATTTTATTGGCTTCCATATATGGTTGTTGGTTTTTTTGGAGCCATTTCAAAGGTGTTTATTTTTTTAGGGGGAACGACTGACGTACTGTAGAAAGAAACAATCATTTCCTAATGAACTAGTGCCAAAATAATCCACTATTTAATCGTGGCAAGTAGTTTGAATTGTGGGATAAACACGACTGTGTAAACATCATTTGATTCGGGAATATGATCGAAGTAAGCATTTTGTAATATGCGCTACTCAGTCATCATGACAATATTATGGATCAATGATAATCATTGCATATACAAAAATTCATTGTTGAGATTAAAGAAAATAACAATTTGACGGCTATTATAAACAGAGGCATTTGTGTTAAACCGAATTTTAAGTTTGGCTGCATCATCAATCTAGCACGTTAAGAGAATATTTTTTTTTATTTTATCTGTTTCAAACATGTTTAATAAAGATAACATCTACATTATTTGGTTTGTCCATTTTGCGTTTATCTCAAGTGTGTAAAGAAGCCAAATATTGCAGCAGTTTTCGCGCATGATACTTAAACACAAAAGTCCCTTTTCAATGTCATGACAATGGCATGGTTATTTTCATACAGTATACCTTCTTATTTTCTTGATTATGATCGTCTGAAGCCATACAATGTCGTATCTAAGAAGAAAATGGCTATTAGTTATTAAAGGAAGATGAAACCTTTGGAACAAGATAGCTTGTGCGAAAACAGAAAAATTCAAGAAACAGATCAATAGAAGTTTGAGAAAAATTAAAAGAATAATAACGAAGTTATGAGCATTTGAAGTTTAGATAATTATTGGGATGTAGATTTCATATTGGCTATGCGACAAAGATGTGTGATGTCACATGCATGAGAACAACTTTGCCCCTTACTTTTGTATATATTTCACTTAAACTGCTTTTTTTTTGTAACATCTATCAGTAGATCATGCATTCTTTCTATAGGAGAGCATTTTATACACATTTTCAAAGAAAACGTTACGGGCAAAGAGTTTTTATCACCATAACAAAGAGCAAAATTATACATTTTGGGGCCATTTTATCCGGCATTTTATAGTCCATCAAAGGGAAAGTTGTTCACATGTGACATCATACATCTTTGTTGCTTTGCCAATTGGAGGATCTCCATAGCATTAGTGATCGCAATATTCAAATGCTTATAACTCTCTCATTATTTGTCCGAATTTTCTCAAACTTTCTTTGATCTTATTCTTTAATTTTTCTGTTTCTACATGCGCCCACTCATTCCCCAAGGTTTCATTCCCCTAGAATGAAACCATATACATCTACACAGTTATTAAGAAAATAAAGATATTTGAAGCATTTCGAAATATTTTTAAAAACAAGAACGGACAAGAATTTAAAATAGATTTTTTAATCTTGTAAAGATTTAAGAATCCCTGTACCCTAATGAGATTGGAAGCTGTGCTATTCAATCACACGTTTTGACCTCTATTCTTTTTATAGAATACACACATTAATCATAATCTATGTATTCTCGTTTACCGTTTAAAGATTAAAAGACTTATTATACAACCATACATAACCATAGCTAGCACAGAAGTATGAAGTAGAGTAACTATGACATAAATTTTGATAACTTTTTTGTTGTCAGACAAGTTTGACGGGTTAGTGCTTCCGAGATTACGGTGAGATTTGATTTTTTTTTCAGTTGTCAGAAAATGTTTGCCTCTACCCCTTCCCGGTACCGACGATGTTTTTCAGGTGAACCGTATTATTCGCCGGAACACATTTCAATATTCTTCATTAAAAAATTCACAACAAAATTTGTAGCAAAGCATTCTATTGTTTTATTCAGTGGTGCTCATAACTTAATAATAATAATATAGGATATTTATATTGCGCACATATCCACCTTGTTAGGTGCTCAAGGCGCTCCTATATTACCCGGCTAAGCTAGGCGTTCATAGCGCACACAGCTTCTTAAGGAATTGCTTCCTACCGGTACCCATTTACCTCACCTGGGTTGAGTGCAGCACATTGTGGATCAGTTTCTTGCTGAAGGAAATTACGCCATGGCTGGGATTCGAACCCACGACCCTCTGTTTCAAAGTCCGAAGACTAATCCACTGGGCCACAACGCTCCACTTAATGAACCCCACCAGAAAATGAACATAATTAAAATGTCATGTGTAACTTTAAAATTGCAAAATCAGGTGATAAAATATTACATTTAATAAAATTTGTTTCTCCGGGCTCGCCGAACACTAGTGTTATGGTCAACATTCCTAAATTAGTGCACTAACTTTTGAGTACAACTGTAGTTTTTAATATAAGGCAAAATAATAACTTGATAAGGCCTTTATCAATTTCAAGCTCTAAGCTTGAGATGGAGGTCTACCACATTTCAAAATGTATTATGTCGATATATGTATATTTTTTTTCTGCTATTTGTTTTAATGATAAAAAAAAATTTCAGGTATAAATATATTTCATTTAGATTGTTAGAATATTATGTATGCATAATGTTATCCATTATTGTCATTTGCTTATTATTATTATATTATGCTAAGAAAAAATGATTACACTTTAATATACTTTTGTTATTGGAATGTGGAAATAAATAAATCAAATCAAAAGTAATACATAACACGTGACACAATTAGAAACGAACTGTGTCGGTGTACATTTTACATCACAAATTTCTTGCATTAAACACACCTATTCAATGTACATTATCTAATAACTATTGCTTGGTATTTAATAGGGTGGTTTGCGCGTAAGATCTTGTCTCGTCATTTTGAAAGTACGTGGCTGGAGAAGGTTAATCAAGACCAGCTATTATTGAGAGATTAGCTTAAGGGTGATAATTGTAAAATAATGAGATGATACTCACTTATTGGTTATTAAGCATTGCTTAATCTCGCTTAGGCGATAAAAGCGGTAGCTCTTATTTCATCGTTTTCATGGAATTGACTCTAGTGGGGTTATCATCGATTTCATCATAATTAAAAATCTCACTATACGCACGTCTTCTGTATTTTTTACGTAGTTTATTAAGAACATTCCCCATTTCGGGGTATTCTTATAGGCTAACGACGAAATTATCTGATTCCTTAAAGGGATATACCCAGCGCTGAAATGATAAGATTTGAAGAGATAAAGAAAATCAGACAAACAAAACATTCCAAATTTGATCAAAAATGAGACAAACAATGTTATGACAATTCAAAGATTTGCATTATCATTTCTATGAATCTTGAAAATCAATATAGACTGAAATATTTTAAAACTGCATTATTTCGATTAAAAAGTTCTATGCATGTCTCATGAATATTCAATGAGTAAATTGATGATGTCATATCCCCACTTGTAATTTTGTATTTCATTGTATGAAATTATATTTATTAAAAATTTCGCCCTTTAAGAATATTAAGAATATGATTAACAACTAATTTAATGCATTAGATATTCATTGACGAAACTTGTTTTATTACAAGGGATACATAGGCCTACACATCTATGTAGATGTGAAATAAATAGGATTTCATATGAAAAAGGAAAGTGGATACATGACATCATCAGTCCACCTTATGAATATTCATGCGATATGCATATAAATATATATTTATATGCTTAACTTTAAAACTCAATAAATCCACCATGTTAATAATATTAGATTTTTATGAAATTGTCAACATTTTGCTTGGTAAATTTCACTCTATTTATCTATTTCTCTATGATGATTTTTTTTCCTGATTGCTGTAAGAGAGTATGAATTCCTGCAAAACAAACAACCACAGGACAGGCTTATAGGTCATATCCGAGAGACCTGACTGTCTTGTGAAATTATGCGAATGTTGAAATGCCAGACCTTATTCTTATTCAAAATCCGATTTTGATCATTTTTGTTTCTTCAACTGATTATCAGCATGTTCGCAATTCATACAACTTGCTGTTTGAGTGGACTTGATTTTAATAATAATGGTTCGTTAATACCATGGTCACATTTGTTCTACGGCGGCCGTACGGCGAGTCGAAAACAGCCGCTTTAACACTTTTTGTACCAGCTACATATAGGTGGTTTGAATAAAAAAATAATAAAACGACTGTTTTCGACTCGCCGTACGGCCGCCGTAGAACAAATGTGACCATGGTATTAACTCTTCACAGGTGTCACTGATTTATCCTCTGTTTATTCTTGATATGATTTTTTAACCCCAATACCCATTACTACTATTGATTGCTATCTTTTCAACAAAAATCTATCAACCTACTTACATGTGTATTGGTCTTGAGGGAAACTTTTAATCTCGTTCATTAGGGTTCATTCTTCAAGGTGGTAATTTTTTCTTCAAAGTTGTGCTCTTTTGACCAAACCATTCTTCTGCGATTGTAGGGTATTTAAAAAAATCTTTTTGAAAGGTAATAACGGGTGGGATATACAGAACAAGCTCATCCACTAATTGTGTAATCTTTACTGTACATAATGATACCACTGTCACTCCCATAAACACCTTCCATAAAAGACCCCAAAAAAGGTGGAAATGAAACGATCGAGCGAAACAAAAGCATGCAGAATAGAGAAAAGTCGTTGAAACTGTTAAGCCTTCGGTCCTCAAACTTTGCCCCTATTGTTGCGTGCAAAATACCTCCCCTACGTCGACCTTCCAACGAATAAATAGGATTTTCTGTCTTTACCAATACTACATTCTGTGATGAACAAACAGATTGCAAATTGGTTTAAAAGTAGAGTACTTTGTTTATTTGCGTTTACCAAATACAGTTAGCGATTATCGCTCTCGTATTTCCGCTATAAAATGAGGGAGTAGAAAGTATACGGGTGTTGGAATAAAGCAAATAATAGGGAAAAATATTTCTAATGCTTTGATGTAGGCGTGAGAGAATATAATCAATATTTCATATTTCATTGGGGTATAAAATAAAATAAGCAAATCCTGGTCGATATGTGTTTATTTACACAGCAAATACTGTGGTGTTAACCGGTGTACATAGAGGACCACAACAGTTATTTTACACCGGTGTTAAATTGGTGGTGTTAAATTTACACCTATAGGTGTTATTACAACACATATGGTTGTTACATTTACACTCTTTGGTGTTATGTTCAATCTCTGGGGTGTTATGTTAACACCTCAGGGTGTGGTCCTCTATTAACACCAATTTGTGTCAGATTCTCCACCCAGGTGTATAACATGGCTACCCGGTAGAAAGTGATCAGTTGAATGGTTGAGTGTCCGATGATGCGCTTTGAGACATTATGAAAGCGAAACATTACTCACAAAATGCATTGGGGAGTAGTCTCCTGGGCCCGTATTCCATAAACGAGATAAGCATGCTTAAGTCAAAAATCTAAGCATTTTGTCTTATTTTTCTGTCTAAGACAAAACTCTTAGCCAAAACGCGTATTCCATAAAGAATTGGCTAAGAATTTTGTCTTAGAATTTGGCTAAGAGGTTTTGCGCAACTAAGACAGATATAGGGTGAATGGCTAAGTAACTTTTCTTAAAACTGCAGAGTCTGTATTTCATAAATACAACATGGCTAAGAATTTAGCCCTAACTTTAAGACAGCTGTGAGTTGTCTTAATTGTATTAGTTTCAAGGTAATTCAGCCAACAAAATTTTTAGAATTTATACCTATATTGCATTTCGAGCTCCTGCCTCATTTTTTAAACCGATTTTCATGAAATTTTGAACACACATTGGTCTTAAGGTAAGGAGGTGGAAAATGTTTTTCTTTTTCAGAAATTGTGTTGCCATGGTAACAATATATTATGGCCAAAATTTTACCGTTTAAAATACTTCATTAATTTTCTACCAATTCTCATGAAAGTTGGCTCACACATTGGATTTGAGGAAAAGATGTTCAAGACACATTTATGCATGTGTCGGAATTCATGTTGCCATGGTAACGGTATATATTGGCAAAAATTATGTATAAATCTTGCTGTTCCAACTACTTCCTCAGTTTTTAACCAATTTTCATTAAATGTGGCACAAACATTAGTCTTGATGTGAAGATGTGCAAAACATATTTTATGCCTATATAAAAAATTGTGTTGCCATGGTAACAAAAAATTCCAAAAATAAATGAAAATCTTGTGATTGAATTACTTTATCAGTTTTCAACTGGTCTATTCTCCTAAAAACTTGACATACACATTAGTCTTGAGTTGAAGATGTCTAAGACATATTTTTGCCTGTATAAAAAATCATGTTGCCATGGTAACGAAATATTATTTAACGAAAATCTTGTAGTTCGAACTCCTTCATCTTTTTCAACCAATGCTCATGAAATTTGGCACACACATCAATCTTGAGTTGAAAGTGTGCAAGAATATTTTTTTGTCTGTATCAGAAATCGTGTTGCCAAAGGTAACAACATATTATATAATGAAATTAGGTGAAAATCTTGTGGTTTGAAACCCTTTTTAGTTCTCAACCAATTCTTATAAAAGTTGGCTCACACATTGATTTTGAGGTATAGATCTGCAAGACATAGTTATAGTCTATATTGGAAAATTTGTTGCGTGAACAAATTTTTCTGTGGCCGGTCGAGACAAGTATTTCCTAATAAAACCAATATTTCGCAATTGGTAGCGAACTGATATACAAATAAAAGAAATGTGATTAGACATGTGAGAATCAAAAACTATACCGAGATTACGACAAGAACTTGACAGATTTACAGTGAGGCCAGAAAATGAGATTGAGTCGATGTGGATTTTACTAAGATGTACCGGTACTTTGGAGCCAAAAAGAAGAAATTCACATTTGGCTGGATTCAACTTAATGCTAGATCCCTAGCCTGCTTCCTTTTTCAGGCCTACTGTTAGATAAATAGATATAGACTAGCCTACATTTACTATTTTTTAGAACTAGGCCTAGAATCTATATTTTGATAAAGTCTACAAGTCTCTAATTTAGATCTCGACCTATAACTATTAACACCTAGATTGTTATAGTTCTACTTCTACTAGGTCTAGATAGGGTCTAGCTTTTAGTCTTATTTTTCGTCTAGATCTAGGCCTACGTTAGAGATTCTAGATCAAACAGTAGACTAGTCTGACTAGATCAGCCAGTCCTAACGTTAGGGCTACCGGCTAGGCTAAAAATAGAATCCAGAATGAATAGAAGAAAGTATAGCCATAATAGGCTAGGCCCTAGACCTGAAGTAAATTTTTATATTTATCTAGGCCCCAGTCTAGACTGAGCTGTTGGTCTACTGTCTAGGCTTTACTTTTAAGGCCTGTTTTCTAGAAACCTAGATCTAAACAAACTCCCCAAATGTATAAATTAAGAACTCCTCCAAACAAACATATGGACCTAAAACAGAAGTAGACCTAGGCCTAGATCTACTTAGAATCTACATAGATGTCTAGGTCAGGACTAGGCCTAGATCTAAGTTTAGGCGTAGTTGGCAAGCAATGCATAGCGATAGGCCTAGCAGTAGCACTGTAGACAGGAATAACCGTCGTTTCTGGGAATTTATTTAAAAGTTTCTGACATTTACTGTCATATCATTTGTGAGATTAGGGTCTAGGCCAACGTAATGTTATTAGACTGTTGAGTGTCGTACTCGTAGTTTAGCTGAAAAACCAAAATACAGTCGGAGACAGAAGCTTTTGGTCTCGGGCTAGGCCTAACCGCCTAACTCTAGACTAAGTCAGATCTATTCTAGTACATGTAGGCCCTAAAGTAAATCTATCCCTGTCCTAAGTAAGGCTAAGCCAGGCTAAGTCCTGAATGTTGTTCTAGGCCTAGGCCAATACTAATATAGGTCTATATGATGTATTAATATACTATTAGGGCCTATATAGCTTCAGTCTCGGTTGCTCCACTCATTAGCGGCGGAAGCCACAAATTTTAGGAGGGGACAACCCAAAAAAATTTGACAAGCAAAAAAAAAAAAAGGTTTTCAACCCAAAAATTTTAAGGGGGACGTAGGAAAAAAAAAAAAAGAAAAAAAAAGAAAAAAAAAAGGTCATCAACAACAAATTTAGGGGGGACCGTCCCCCCCTCCTCAAATTTAGGGGGGGGGACACGTCCCCCCTGTCCCCCCCGCCTATGGCTCCACTATGTCTATGGCATGCATTGCCACTAGAGTCTAGACTAACAAAGTTACGTTTTGCAGCCTTCATGAAACTAGGCCTAGGCCTAGTAAAAAAAAGTAAAAAACACTGTTTAATTATCCTCCAAACAGACGGATATTATAGATCTAATTGGGCCTAGACTAGATCGAGGCCTAATGTTAGACCCAAGACTAGTCTCAAAAGTTTTCCCATAGGGGGCCTAGGTATACTTAGACTGAAGTTAGAGTAAAGATGTCGAGAAGAATATATTCAATTTATATTTTGACAAACAATACATGAAAAGTAATATATGGGACTGATACAGAAAAAAACTGTGCAAGTCACTCGGTTTGGGATTGAAATGTTTTGGTAATTAACAAAAATATAGATAAGTAGAATTAAAAATTCTTACCATATATGTGTGATGAATGCTCTTCTCTTACTACAATAGTTGTAATTAGTTCCAATAAAATCCAAATTTTTAAGAAAAAACAACTTTAGTCACATTTTTGCAAGTTTGTTGCAGTGACCTCTGCAGCAATTTATCATTAAGAAGGTCATTGAAGGTCATAGAATTTGAGACTTTGGCTTAGCCATATCGCCTGACTTGAGACAAATGTCTTAAAGTTTATAGAATATCGTTAGGGAAGATTTCTTAGACAAGCAAAATGCTAAGACAAATTGCTAAGACTTAAGCAAAAATCTTATCTCGTTTATGGAATACGGGCCCTGGTCCCTAATCAATCTCCTTTCAGAGTGATACGAGGGACCAATCCCGATGGAGTGAAATTTTGGTCTTTCAAGAGTGGGTTTTCACCTCCGATGGAGTGAGATTTTGGTCTTTCAAGAGTGGGTTTTGCCTTTTTTGGAGTGAAATATACATTTTTCACACTTTCACTCCAAAAGAGGTGAAAATTCACTCCAATGCAAGACCGATCCCTCATCTCACTCTGACAGGAGTGTGATTAGGGGACCAGATTACCTCATCTGCATTTAGAAAGCATGAAGCGCTATATTTGTGCATACTATTTTTATTATAAAAAAGTGTTTTGTTTCCATTTTCGTTAAAGGGGAATGAAACCTTGAAATAAGTGGGTTTGTGTGCAAAGAAAAAAATCATAGAATAAGATCAAAGAAAGTTTGAGAAAAATCAGACAAACAATTAGAAAATTATGAGCATTTGAATATTGCGATCACTAATGTTATGGAGATCTTCCTATTGGCAATGCGACAATTTCCCTTTGATGGACTATAAAATATCCCCAAATCTCTCTTTTTGCTCTTTTTTTATAATAATAATAATGATATAGGATATTTATATTGCGCACATATCCACCTTGTTAGGTGCTCAAGGCGCTCCTATATTACCTATTTTATGATGATACAAACTCTTCTATGAAAATCTGTATTACAAGCCCTCATATAGAAATAATTTATGATGATTCATGATGCTGATAGAATACTGATAAAAGAGTCATTTTAAGTGAAATAAATAGAAAAAACAGTTGGAAAGTTGCTCACATGTGACATCACTAATCTTAGTTGCATTGCCCATTGGAGGATCTACAAAATGAATGCTCATGACTTTCTTATTATTCATTCATTTTTTCTCAAACTTTCGTTGATCTGTTTCTTTGATTTTTCTGTTTTCACACAAGCCGTCTTGTTTCAAATGTTTGATTTTCTTTTAAACTTATTTTAGTGCTTTTTTTTACCAATAATATCTGAACATTATTAGATAAATGTTCAGCTAATGTCTTTCCTTTACTTTTATCTGTTTTTTTACAAATCAATTTCTTTATTGTATGAACCAAACATATAGATTTTGAGGAAAATCCTAATTTGTTTCGCAATGATAACAATAAACATCATAATAGTTGACTGTCCTCCACTAATCTGTGCCATGAATAAAAATATTAGTTTAAAAGGACATCTTTTACCTACACGATAAAATGTGATGTACCCCATAACCCCTGTTGTTCACTCTACATGAATGAATTGAATTCATTTCATGGAATGTTCTATAGAAGAGGAAAATGAAAATGAATTCAACCCAAGCTGTATGCATATGGTGATAACATGTTCACATCTAACGACGATTTGCACATACCGCTTTTACATTCCAGAGACGGGTAAAGTACTGTCACCACGACCACCTTACGAGAACGAAAAAAAAAATTTAGAACAAATATCAAAGAAACATTTAAGTATGTTTGCTACAAGGCTCAATCATGGGGCCACTGTTGTTTTTCCAGAGTGAATTATTTGAATAATTGCTCTGATAATCCGACGTATATTAGCTTTCGGACGACCCCATGGGAAAAGTAAAGAAATCAGATTTATCATGATAAAGATAAATATATTTTTTTCGTATAGAAAGATTTTTTGAAGATTCATGCCCATTATACTTCTTTCGACTCTAATAGTTTAATGAAGGAAAAAAAAATTTAAGGCGAATAGTGAGAACGCAAAATGAAGAGAAAATAATGTTAGGCCGAATAGTGAGAACGCTGAATGAAGGGAAAATAATGGTAATCCGAATAGTGAGAACGCAAAATGTATGAGAGAGAAGAGGAAAGGTTTAGCGATTGCTAAATTTCTTTCTTTCTCTCATTTTGTTCTTATTTGTCCATCTCGCCTCATTTCATATTTCCTTTTATATAATATGCATATATATATATCATAAAAAAGTATGAATATGGCTTCCCCTCTGGCTGAAGTCAGACTGTATGATTATGATCCTAATAACAGCAGATTATAGGGTAATGAAGTACTTACATAAATGCTTCAATTAAGCGATACCTTACAAAAATATAGTCATTCGGGCGGCCCTATTTTGTGTCTACTCTTGTTCAAGTAGCAAAATATAACTTAATGTCTCCTCTTTACTTATCCATATACTTTCCATATATATTTGCACAGCAATTAGCATTTTTTTTAAACCAATTATCAATATAAGTTAACTATAGGCAGGAATACCATTTTACTTTGTCTTGATCTAACCATTTAGTTTTGTCTTTTCAACAATATTTCTATATGATTGCATTATCCATACTTTCACTAGTAAATTCGAAAGTGAATCCGAATCGATTCTATTGAAAGTTAGTTCATTTTTTATTTACACAAACCAGTGCATAAATAATATTTCATTAATTCTATTTGATTACGCGAAAAAAAATTAAATACGTGTGAAGAGAGGCTTGGTGGCGAGATGCATTATGAAATATCATGTCAACGATGATGACCATTTGATTCTTGTTATAAAATATTTTCTTAAATGATTTTTTTTGGGCCCGAGCTGAGTTGTATTATCATGATGAGTATTGTTAGACCCGTCATCTCACATTTTTTGTTAGTGAAAGCATCAGAGTCTCATCCAAGCTCAGAGTTTTTTTTTAAAGTCTTCTAGACTGTTAAATTTCGAGTGCATAATGCCATGGAATTAAACGATAGAACGTAAAATGACTTTAATGCGGCACTTCGTCATCCTAATTTAAAGTCGATATTAGTTAAGAGTGGGCCCATAATCTCTTGTATTCTTTTAAGAATACCTCCGATTAGTGTCATCATGACTTTTCATTAAAATCACAGCGCGATTGACTTGTGACCAGCCTTAATTCTATAACACATCAATTAAGCGAGCAGTAACGGGTTACAAAGAGTCCCGGGCCGTTAGCCCTGGAAGGGAACAATGGGGTTGAGTGGACAATCGTTCTCAAGACATTGAATGCGTGTCTATTGGTAGCTAGCTGCTGGTGGCAGATTAAGTAGTGACTGGTGGTTTTTAACAACAGCTACAAGCCAGAGAAACCCAACACAGAACCCAACTAGGTCGCAGCACGCGCGCATGCCCTCATTATGCTCTCTCACGGTCTCTTCAAGAAGAAGCTCTAAACTCCCTCCTCTCTTCATCCTTCGTTCATCTTATCACATCTTGCTAGTCAAGAGAGGTCAATACCATAAAGCGAGAGCAGCATCTGAGTTGGATAATTATCATTTACGAGTGGTCTCTCTTAGCGATGGACTATCACCTTCCTGACGTCGCCAAGAGCCGTTTCCCAATGAACGCCGCGTCGATTTTATCGGGCAGTCTGGCCCATCCCGTCCACAGCCCTTCGTCGCCACCCTCGTCGTCGACGGCTTCGTCCCCGCCGGTGACTCCAACTTCTTCAGCCTCTTCGGTCAAGCTACCCTTCTCCTCCTCGCCGATTTCCCCGGCCATGGCGGCTTATTACAACCCATACACCGGATGTCCTATGACCAGTATGACATCTCCATCTTTTACCATCGACAACATTTTAGCGCCCCGTCCCTATCCGGCTCTGCCCCCGCGACATGCTCCTTATCTACCGCTGGCCCCTCATCCGCACTTCCCTCTGCTTCATCCTGAGTATCACTTAGGTAAGTGTATACATTTTTAAGTAAATCCCCCCAAAAGGTTATTTTTCAATATAAAACGAATACATCAGGGTTAACCAGCAAAACGAGCACCAGTATTATATTATCATTACTAATATTTGTGTAGTGTAGACTTTTCTTTATTGTTCTTTCAGATCAGTTCGGTCTCCGATTTGACATAGGCATATTTTGTTAACTGATTATTCATATTAACTCCATAAATCTATGCTTTTACAATAAGAATATAAGACTGAGAAAAAATAGTTCAATCTTATCTTATCAAACATCTGAACCATAATTATGCGATTGTATGTTTTCTCTAATAACACGGTTCCATTCTCCTTAAAACACGAGATAAGAAATTGTGATTTTTTTTTTTAATCATCACGTTAAAGTTAGTAAATGCCTCATTCTTCGAGAACTGGGAAACATATTAGGAACTTTATCCTGAAACAAATTTGAAACACTGCAAATTCACAAGAGGAAAGAAAAGATCACTACATCACTGTTCATGTATTTCCCTGTTGTTTCGTGATGTAGATAAAAGAACGCGGAAAAAGAATCCCACCTCCTTATAGAATTACACAACTAAAACAAAAGCGTTCGCCTGTCAATTCCTCCTTGAGTAATACATCGAAAGAAAACAAAAATGAGTAACATTAATGTTCGGCCAAGTATTGTCATGTTAATAGCTATTCTTTTAGAAATTTTAAATCATTTAAAACTTTATACAATATTTCTGCATGCATTTCCGTTAGTCAAAATTATCACAACGCATTAATAGCATGTGTGTGTTTAGAAAGTCTGATTCAAATTATTGGGTACATCGATATAATACCCTTAATTTGAAGCACATTTGTAATTATTCACTAGATTATGCATGTCTTTCGTTTTATGAAAATGCTTATTGAATAATAAGAGCAATGTTATAGTTTTTTTTTTACTGAAATAATCCGTACGACCCAATCCATGCGTTGGATCAATTGGACTGTCAAAAATATCATTAATGTATGTATGCAGGCACCAATTGTTGGCTACATTGTGAAATCAAATAGTATTTATTTTCGATTCATTTATTGAGTCTTCTTTATTCAGGGTTATCATTTAGATATTCATACACTGCAAAAACTCCGGTGTTGATTTAACACCAGACAGGAATCTATTATGTCCACACGAGAGAAGAATTGAAACAACACCAGTTTGGAATGAAACCGCTGCTGTTTAAAAACTAATTGGTGTTGTATGAACACCTATCTGGTGTTAGACCAAAACCAAACTGGTGTTGTTTAACACTTTTCTCTTGTGGACATATTCCATATAGATTCCAGGCTGGTGTTAAATCAACACCGGAGTTTTTGCAGTGTTGTATTTATCAGTTTTCCGAGTGACACGGCCTTGTCATGTATCGAAATACTGTATGATGTCCCGAAAAAAATATATTGTCAAGTCTTCGGTTATAAATGTTTCCCAAGCGAGGCGTAATTAGATGGAATTCTAAAACTTGCCATAACATTTTGATGAGCTTCATTTTCTTAGATTTTTATAAGCCTCGATAAAGCTATGAGAGTTTTCTCCCAAAATCATCAGTCGCATGCAATGCAAAAACTCTGGTGTTGATTTAACACCCGCCCGGAATCTATATGTCCACACCATAGAAGTGTTAAACAACATATAGTTTCGTTTTTGGTCTAACACCAGATAGGTGTTTATACAACACCAATTAGTCTTAAAACAGCATCGGTTTGATTTCAAACTGGTGTTTTTTCAATACTTCTCTGGTGTGGACATATATAGATTCCGGGCTGATGTTAAATCAACACCATGAACACCGGAGTTTTTGCAGTGTGGCAATACACGGGAAGCCTGCGAAAAACGATATAAACTACAATTATTAAGCAAATATGTTAAAATAAAAAAAATCAAATATATAATGTTATTCAAATGAAATTGACAGATTAGTGAACGTTATAAAAAATACCAGTGTTCCAGTCACGCGTATACTAATTCAATTAGGATTAAAAAAATACCTAGAATCATAATAATCTTGTTTAGTTTTACAAAATATATGATTTAATAATATAATTTAATATAATATAATAAATATATAATATAAACTGTAATCGAGGTCATTACTGATAAACTACATGACTGTACCATTAACATGCTTGAACAGAAACTGATAATCACAAATATTTCACTCACATTTTGCCAATTAAAAGAAATAATTATCGCGTTAACCATTTTTTTTCAGGATTTCTACTCACTTTCATAAATTCTTGTGTCAACTTATCTAAAGTTTTACAAATGTGTGTAAGTTTGTTAAATGTCCTAAGAAAAATAGTCAAAACTGACTGGGTTGTTTTTTAGCCGTAGTTTTAAAGAAGATTATGATCGAGCACTTATTAGTTTGTCTGTGAAAAGATTTTTTGGGCAATAATTTTTGCAATTTTCGAGCTCTCTCTCTTTCTCTTCAAAACATAGACTTTCCTCCTGCATGTTCTATCTATAGTCAACCCTTTATTGAAAGTGGCTATAATTTTTGTGATAGACCAATTCATGTTCTCTCTCAGCACAGAAAAACATATGTTTTTATTATTTAGTTTAGATACAAGAGAGGTATATAACTTGTGAATTTCATTTAAAAAGTAAAAAATAATAATTTGAAAATTATTGTTCGTTATGAAAGACAGTCATCAGGCTGATTTTACATCAATAATCGTCTGTCATGTTGGTGAAATCAATTAATGTAATATTGTCAAATAATCTTGTTATTCAAAATACATTAGTTGAAGATGCCGAAAGGGCGAAAATTATCACTAAACTTTGATGAAATTTAAAAGAACTAGTCGATAAATTGATTTGATATTCAAACGCTTCATTTTAAGGGGAAATCGATTTCTTGATTTCGTTGGGGTCAATGGTCGACAAAAAAAAAACTTGGACCAAATTAGACGGTTGTAAATGGTTTTAGCATTCCGTTCTTCAAGTAAGAATGTAATCGCAACGTAAAAAACAGGTGTGTTTGGTCTTATCAAGCTCAGCTTTTCTTTTTTAAGGATGATGCGCAATCTTATCACTTTTCTTCTGAGGGTTTTAGCTGAGGGGATGTAATTGGTTGTCATTCAGGTTGAGCTGTGTTTTTTCATCGTCAATGATATAGTAGGTCGAGATAAGCCTTGGACGTGATGCACAACGTGTCAAGATTAACACCACAGAACAGTGCTCCCTAGAACAACTTCCTTTATTGGACATCGATTTGGGGTTGAATGCAACAGCATTAAGCATGTTAAGATCAAATACAAAAGAACGATGGTTTAGCCAATTTCCCCATCCATTCAATCAGCCCCCCGTTAAAAAGGCCACTCGTAATCACCCTCATTTTCTTTCAAGCCATTTACCAAAAACAGCTTCTTAAGATGAGCACAAGGTGTTGGTGTTATTGCGAATGCGTGGTTGGTGGTATGGAATACAGTGTAAATGACCAGACCATGTTGGGGTGAGGTCTGGTCAAAGTTGGCCCCCCAAAACCGCAAAACATTCTACAAATCAATAACCCAATTCTCTGGCTAATTATGAGGGGTTGGGAAAAGGATTACGTCATGAGGGTTAATCTCAATTTCATAAATTGATGTGATGAATATTAACAGTAGAACCTTGTTTGTATGTCAAGAGGCCAACGTCCTGAGCCTAATTGTGGTTGAAATGAGAGAGAGAGAAGAGGTCACGAAGAGAACTTTAATCCGATTGAAATAATTCTTTTGAAGAGGGGTTGTCATTTCATCTCGGCTTTTAATAACCAATCTTTTAAAACCATTAACCGAAATCGGCCCCTCTTTTTTTGTATTCAACAATTTGACTCTGATAACTCAACATTCGTTTTTTCTCTCCCTCTTTTCCCCTTATACATCTCACTCCTTTTCTCTTTCTCTTTCCGTCTTTAAATTTTTGTTCGTGTTGGTGTTTATTGTACTTCTGCTACTGTACTTCTTCTTTCTCTTTCTTGAAATAAAATCGTATTACCCTTAGTTAATTTGATGATATTTATGTCCCTCTCCCAATACTTTAAGTGTTATACGACCCTGTTATCGCACAGAACCTTCGAAGAAGCCAACATAATTTTAATTGAAAAATAATCAAAACTTAATCCTCGTTGAATATGGAATCTATTAATCACATTCTCAAAGAATAACTACATGTTAATCCGTAATTATCAAATTTTAATGAACTCTGAAAGGACGATAGAACAACATTCATACTGTTGAATTGCTTTAACATGGCAATTTGGCAAGAAGGGGCCGATATTTTCCAAAGAGAATAAGTAAAGAATTATTTGAAACTTTTCACTTAATAAGATTTCGTTTGCTAAAATCTCGGGTTTTACTTACACAAAGCGGTTTAAAAGCTCATTTCAGGATTAGTTAATTCTAACAAGAAGATTTACAGATTACATCAAACCAAAACGGATATTTTTTAGAAATCTGACAAGAGAATTAGCAGATTACAACTGGTATAAGGAGTTAAACTTTTGTATCCCAATCTTCCTAAAATATATTTCGTTAAGTACAAGCTATACATGCGTGACAAAAGGAATTACATGTGATTTGCACGTTAGGTGGTGTATTATCACACAGTACTTAACATATTTGAGGAATAAAAGGTTGTAATATTTCGGGAACATATGGGGGCACCCCCCCCCCGATTTAAAAGTATTATTAGTAATGATGAATCTCAGGGGGGGGGAATGAAACCATATCGGATTTATTTTAAATAAATAAATATCTTATCATGTTCGAATGCGATCATGGCGGATATCGAGAGGGGTGTCTCCCACCCCCTCGAATATCTAATGTTGTACATCACTTGGGAGAGCGTCAGCTTCCCCCCCCCCCCCTTAGAGGGGCCAAAATCTCACAAAATCGACACGACCGAGTGCGATTATAATAATAATGATAATAATATTCCGCATTTATATAGCGCTTAATACATCGGAACGACGTCTCTAAGCGCTTTACAGACATATTATTACCCCGGTCATCGGATCCTTACATGCCCGCATACAATGTATGCACCTTCTCCACTCCCTGGGGAGCATTCCAACAAGAGTTCCAAGACTCAATTGCTAGGCATATTACATATAGGCTTTCACATCCTTTATTCTCTATTTAAAACTATATACTGCAATATCGTGCAGGAATGGGGGGGTCAAAGTCCTTCCAAAGTAAGTTCATTGTAGGATAAACTCAACACTCTTTTTGTTTTAATCTCCACATTACCAAGTTGTGCCTTAATCACGTGACATTGATGGATGAGATGAGCCATCGATCATTCTTTAATTCATTTGATTATCAAGCTAGCATATGCTAGTCTGCTTGTATACTGATAAGATTACTCTCAACAACGTACTAAATTACATTCATATATCATGGCAAATTTCAGATGTACGCACCTTGTCGGTGTGTCATCTCTCTAACAGATATTTTACCAATTTTAAAACTCGTTTGGCTCTGGAATTTGAAAGGAGTTTATAAGAACACATTCAAAAACATAAAATGGTTGTTAGTTGCATGAGTAGATATCAGGGGCCGCGGAACGGTTTCCAAAGTGGGGGGGGGGGCTGAGCCAAAAGTGGGATGTGGGGGGGGGCTGACCATGGAAAAAGTCACAATCATATGGTAAATTTTACGTTTTTTTAACACGGTTTAGGAAAAAAGTAAGTGAGGGCTGAACCCCCCCCCCCCCGGCCCCGGCATATGACTTAAAGTTAACAATTAGCATTCAATAGGGCGGTGCACTACTTAAGTGCAATTATTAAAACAACATGACATCATTCAAAAAAGGACAAAACTACTACTCTACTATTTCTATACGTCGTTCATTTTCATCCCAGGTCTTAAAAGTTTCCTTCAGCATGATCAGGAAATCAGAGATTCGGTGGCATATTGTTCTAATTTGATTTATAACTATGAACGGATACTGAATTTCACTATATATATATATGTAATGTAAATAATGTATAATTTTGACTTATATATATAACCTCTGTAGGCCTAAACTCCTCTTCAACTCTTGATTCTGAGTGTCTAACTAGAAAAATCCTCATAGCGATACTTAAGTATTAATGCTAGATCTGTTATTTATTCATTTATACTTACTACAGACAACTGGATTAGTACCCCCCCCCCGCCCCTGTTTTGTCGTGTGTACTTACCTTCCTTTACCCTACTCTAGTTAGTTGTTTTTTTTTATGTTATTACTGTATATAAATGTATATATACTTTTTTTTCTTCTTATCTGCTGCTTTTTTTTTCTCAATGCAGACGTTTAATTATATTGTATCATACATATTTTGTTGTTGTATCAAAGGTGATCTGTGCTTAACAAGCGTTGCTTCTATACAGACCACCTCTTTCCCATATTTTTCGATATCTATTTAGCTCATTGTCCATAAGCTTTTATTCCTGTTGCGTTTTTTCTTTTAACCTTATTGATATCGTACATGTATACATTGTATTTTGGTTGTGGAAAGAAATAAATGAACTTGAACTTGAACTTAGCTTTCTCTTGTCTGCTTAATTAGTTTCTCTAAAATCATCAACAATATTATTGCAAGAGACAAATATTGTTGCTAGTTACAACAAAACCATTTCACAGCTAAATACGATTTGAAAACAGCATTAATCATAATAAAGTTTTATTTTTTTAGAAAATGAGAATAAAAATAAAGCTGTTTATGAAAATTTACAATATTCTCCCACAAATAATACGATATTTTTCAACAAAAGAAATAATGAAAGATGTATTTTTTCTTTTGATTTCGTCCTTAGCTGCTTACCATGCATACACTGCCTACCCCCATATGGACCTACTGGCACGTAATCAGAAGAGAAAACGAAGGCATAGAACTATCTTCACCGAAGAACAACTAGAACAACTAGAGGCTACCTTCGAGAAAACTCACTATCCCGATGTCATGTTGAGGGAAGAACTGGCTATCAAGGTCGATCTTAAAGAGGAACGAGTCGAGGTAAGACTTACCAACGGGTGTGTGTGGGTGTATGTTTGTGCGGAGTGGGGGTGTGGGTGTGTGTGTGTATGTAAACTATATATAAGTAAGTATTTTTTATAACTGATTTCATTGTTTCTCCTTTAAGTTATATATGATTTACGCTTGTATTAAGTTAGTGAAAAAAGTCAAAATATGAAATGTAAAATATTATGTGTTTTGAAATGTTAAATTGAAATGTTATATATTTTTGTTCATGGAATCAGAATAAAACAATATGAAAAAAAAAATTTAAAAAAAAATAAGTAAGGTTGATATCGTGTGAGAATGTGTATGTAGGTGAGTTTGACGGTTAGTGTGGGGGATGTGTGGGTAAGTGAGGGTGGGTGGATGGACATGGGATGTGTGTTTGATGTGGCAGCTAACTGAAAATGTAGGCTCATGTGTCAATTAATAGAGCGTTCGGAAATAACTTAAACGTCAAGTCCACCCCAGAAAAGCGTTGATTTGAATAAATAGAGACAGATGAAACTAGCATATAGCTGAAAATTCCATTAAAATCGGATGTAAAGTCAGAAAGCTATGACATTTTAAAGTTTCGCTTATTTAAAAAAAAATGCAGTGATATGCACAACTCAGTGACATGCAAATGAGACAGTAGATGATGCCCCTCACTCACTATTTCCTTTAAGTCCTTTAAGTTTGGTATTGGATTAAGAATGAATATTCCTATGAATGAATTATAGAGAATGATTTAAATCTATCTGCTGTATAAAGTATTTATGACAACTCATATTTCACTATGGTAAGCTTCTTCAGCCATTATCCGATCTTCGAGTGATCCCTGCATAATGAGTTATTATTTCCTATCTGAAGTGCAATACGTTGAGTGCCTGACCTTTAAAAGGTCTTTGGTATGATTCGGCCGGGGATCGAACCCACGACCCCCCGTTAAAGAGGCGGGTTCTCCACCACTGAACCACCACAAGTTTCGTGTTCTCTCTGAACAAAAAGTCACAATCATTGCAGAATGACAGATATGATTATTAAGGCAATAAAAAAACATCTTTACCTCTGATTTACACTTCTCCGTGAGCATCTTTACTCCCTTAATTAATCTTAAATCTCAAACTATTTATATTTGAATCACCTAGAGCTTAAATAAGTAGCCACTACCTGATCTCTATTTGATTTGAATCCTTGAAATCTAGAGTGTAATATCATCGGGGGAAAAAAAAACGATAAAAATTGAGTTGTCAGAATGAAACATAGCAAAGCTCACATTTTTGCAAGACTCTGTTAGTGTTCAAGACCACAATGACTATCATTTCTGTAATAACTGTTTGCTTAGTATTGGAATATTTCCATTCACTGTGAAATATTAGCAAAATATATCGGGCCTATACTCTTTTGAAAAGGCTGAATGTCGTTTGGGTGATTACACCTTGCGCGAAAGAAATGACAAAATATTTGATGATGTACTCGAGAAGAATATTCATAAAAAAATGGAGAAGTATGATAATCCTTCAATCCTAAGTATCTTTATCTGAGAACTCATCTTCTTCCCCGAGGGAAACTTTAAAAGAAACACTGATTTGGGTTAATATCGGGTGTTTTCAATACGTGCATAAACTAACCATCAAAAGACAGCTATGAGTAAAATCACAGATAAGTATTCAGAAATGAAGATTAGTACTAAGAAAGCTCCCAGAGCTTTTAGCAGCTATTGAAACGAGCGGGGGAGAAAAAAAAATGCCAAGTCTTATATTTCGGGATTTTCTTCAGGTTTGCCCAAATAAACACTAATCATGAATTTGCATGTTGAAGCGAGATTATGGCGTGTTCTTCTATCATAATTATATGCAGCAGACTTAGCGGATAAACATATTTATATCCTTTAATCTTCAAGTATGTCTCATTCAATCCAGGGCATACAGTAAGAAATTGGTGGGCAATATTTACAAAATCATTCCAAAATTGAAATATTAAAGAAGTGATGGGAATTTTTTTTTAATATCGCGTTCGTTTTTAGATTGTTGAAGAGTTAACAAAAAGGGAATGAATAGAAAAGCGAGTTGATAGCAATACAGAGCAAAGTTTTCCCGGCTTATTTTTTGCCGGGACCCCCTGCATTTGCAGGGGACCATTCTTTTGCTAGAAGAAGGGTATTCATGACTTACTTTTTAATAAGCCCTGATAATAAGAGGCCGCTTCTCCCTTATTCATCCTATGATGAAAATAAATATGCCCTGTTGTGCCCTGAGTTGCATTCTCTAAATTCGATAGAAGTTATTAAAAAAATGAAATGGTGATTACAAACATTACAATATCATGACTATAATTCTTTATTGAAAAAAAAACATGTTGTGCTTTAAAATTTATTTATTAGAATCGGATAATTGAATATTTATCGATAAATCAAAGTCAATATTGACAAATTGTGAGGTAACGATACATTCAGCGAGATCTTGATATAATGGAGAATGATTGTTAGCTGTTTAAACTATGACTTTTGCTTTCCATAATAATTTCACTACTATAATGGAGCATAGGAAGAAACGAGTTGATTTTGGGTCGAATAACTGGAGTCCTTGTGACAACAAGCGGTTAAAAGCAATTTACTCTAATTATAATTTGTATAACAATTATGAATTGACATCGTAAATTTGCAATTGATAGCAGACATTTTTTTTTGGCAATAACCCTTAGTGTCATTAACACTCAAAGCAAGATGACTTCTCATAAACAGATGCGATGTAATACATAAGATATTTTTAGCAAAATAATTATAGAATGATTTATTAGAACTGCTAACTTTTTTTAAAACTCAATATTGCATGTTGGTACCCAGCAGTGAGACGTCAATTATGGAATGTCACTTAACGATGGGGCGTGAATAATATTGCAAAATCACGGATGCATTGGTTGAAAAAAAACAGGTCTTAGCACGGAAGTTTTAGGCGGGGGGGGGCCACTTCCATTCATGAGTGGATACCATGCGCGACCATGGGGTCTCGAAAAGCACCCTAAACACGTAATTTCCATTTTCTGAAAATGCACCCCTTAACAAGTATTGGCGTGTGAAAACCTACCCTTAACAAGTATTGGAAACAAAACGATACTCTTGGCAAATATTCCCTGAAATGAACCCCTAAACAAGTATAGGAATGTTTAATGTTACGGGTCCTTCGGTCGTCGGCTTTACCTTATTTGGTTTAGTACGACCCCAACTTCTACACCTCGCTCAAATCGGACTCTAAACACGAAGTTTTGGGGCAAAAAGGACATCCTTTGTAAAACATTTTAATTTTGTTTTATCATCCCCACATATTCGACCCTAAACACGTAATTTTCCTAGCGAAATAGATACCCTTTTTTCATTATTTTTGTGTTTTTGACACCCTTATCACGTTACGTACGTAACGTGCCCTATCGTGAAAAAGACATCCTTTTTACGTGTTTTTTTGGTCGCGCATGGTATCCACTCGCCAATGTAAGTAGAGGTCAAAGCAAGAGGTTGATATATCTTTGAATATAAATCACACATTTAATATGATATTAAAGAAATAAAACTCCACTTTCCTCCCAAAATGCGTGGATAAGTAATCAGAATTGCTAATGAGTGTGACGAATAGTACCGATACTGATATATCGGTGGGAGGGGGGAATAAGGAAAAATGGGAACTTCTGCCTTCTAGCTTGGCGCTCAGCATTCAGACTGGGAAGGTAATCATGGTAATAAAATGATTTTGATTTGCAGTATATACCCGCTGGTAGAGCAGTTTTCTAAAACTAAAGTTGCTACCTCGGTAACTAAAGCGATACTAGCATAATCTGTCTGTATTTTTTGAAAGAAATTAACACTCCCTTATCATACCAAAAAAAATATGGACACACACATAGGCGATGTCAGAAAGTATACGATATACATGGCAAAAACGACGATCGATCTGCTATTATAAATCTATTTTCCAAGATTTTAAATTTCTCATTTCTTTTTTATATTATCATTCTGTTCAGGTTTGGTTTAAGAATCGTCGAGCTAAGTGGAGGAAACAGAAGAGAGAACAACAGGAGGCTGCAAAGAGGGCATGTGAGGCTTATAAAACCGAGTACGGGTCCAAATCAGAGAAAACAGCTACTACTACTACCACTTCAAGTATCCCAACATCATCCCAACATGATCACGAATCTATGCTGCCACCGTCACTGAACGAAGCCAGCCGGCTCGCTGCGGGACACTACCCCGGGGAACCCGCGCAAAGACGGGGCAGTACAAACCCGTTCATGAGGCATACGTCCGAGTATTCGGCGGACGACGAGTCGGATTCTGACGGGCTAGACATGGACTCTCCATCGGGAAGCACTCGGTCTAGCCCCCTCTCGCTATCCCGTTCACCCTCAACCTCACCAAGACATTGACGAAATGTTAATCTACTTCTGTATGAATAAAATATTTTATGAATTTTGTCATTTTGAATGACATTGACTGACTTTCTTTTCGCATTCAGATGATAATTTGTTTTGGTGAACTGCATGCTATACAGCTATACCTACACACTGTCTCTTTCTCATCGTTCTATGTTGGAGAGAAACAAAATAAACAGATTGAGGTATAGCTTCAAATCACTTGCTTTACTGACTTCACGTTAGCAAAGTATATTTCATTATTATATTTTGCAATGCAGGGGTATATGAGTTTCTATTGACAATGTATTCAACTTATATCATGTGCAATATGTATCGTTTATTATTCATAATCTAACATGGGATTCACTTGACTATTTTGATGTGAATTATTATTTAAGCATTTATTCGCTAAGTTAGTGTCTTTCCAGTCTGAGATGTATCTCTGTAACGAAAAAAAGTATATATATTTATGTAAATGTATTCGTATTTTTTGGTGAAAGAAACTTTTTTTTTTCGGAAGTCCTCTTGAAGAAATATTATTCTTCGCCTATTCAAGATTAGCTCTCACTCGAGGTCGAAGCTCGAAAATCTGTAATCACCCCCGTTCTTTGATTTATAAGTTGAAGAGGGTCATAAGAAATGCATGATGATGGTTGAGCTCCCCCTACCTTTAAGCTTTATCCCCGTAAGTGATGGGATTTGTGCGGATTGGTTCCGCCGTGCATATATCACGGGTATGCAGTAACCCTTTTCTATATACCAGAAGAAGAAAACTTATTATGTAAGACTTTCATTTCCATAGAAGGTAATCTTTAATCAAACATGTCTGTAAATGGATGCTTTATGGTGGAAGCAAGGATCAAATCAAGTAAACATCTGCATGGAAAAAACACATTGCCAGAGAGAGAAAAAAACAAACAAGGCGCGCTCATAATTATTGTTTCCACATTTTTTTAGGGGGGGGGGCTCGGTTTAAAGCGACCCAAAAAACGGTACGTATTACCTCTATTTCCGGTGTAATTTAATTTCTCCTTCCTTCAACGTAATAAAAAAAGAAAATATCACTTTATGTGTATTGTTCCATAAACTCCATATTAAAAGAGTATATACCTTTTGATAAATTAATGTTTCACTCATTCCTCTGTTTATTCATATTCTTTCTCTATTTCCCTATCTATCTATCTATCTCTCTTGCTCAGTCTCTCTCCATCTTTCTCTGGATCACTGCGTCCGTTTGTGCCCCCCCCCCTCCACCTCTCTCTCCCACTCTTTCTTCTCTCCTTTATCTCTCCCCCTCTCTGTCCCATTTTGTTGATAGTTTTTCCGCAATCAACCCGGACACTCTGCCTCTCTACTCTGCCTACTCCCCCAACGCCCTCTCCCTGCCGTATTTGGATTGGCGCCACCACAAGTACGCCATCACGTGGTCTAACTAAAGTTACATTAAGCATTGCGACGCCAATAATTGACTGCTTTATGATATAGCATGGCAATGTGTTCATATACAGTATGCTAATTTTCATAATTGTTTCAAAATATACCCCAAATCTGGAAGGTTTAATCTTAAAAACGGAAATTTGCTAAAAATATGCTAGCTGCTGACAATATATATATATGAAGCAGTACTTATTACGGTGTGTGATGTCATTTTTCGTTGACAATTATTGTTGAATTATTATCAGATGATTTTTTTTTTCCAAATGTATAGGCCTACGTGTAGTAATGCACTATTCGGTCAAGAATGCGTTTTGACAATCAACATGTAAATAACACTGTTTTCTAAATATCTTACTAATCTGAGATGTTGAAATCTGTATGTATATATTTGTAAATACATATAATGTATTTATGACAATGAACGCTTATGGATCCTGACATATATAATAATATAACAAATGGAAGTATGCGATGACTTTCTATTTGCTAGATTTCAAAATTATTCCATTTTATAAAGTGTGATAAAGAAATGATCTATACAGACCTTTTGAGTTTGTTTATCGTTCTTGAAGAACAATGAATAAGCAATACTGCTTCGATTTATGCTGGTAGACCATACAACATAATGCACATTATTAATATTGAAATGTCCCAGATTTCATTTCCAAATTCAACAAAGTATTTTCAGTCGAACTGTACTGAGGATGGATCATTTTATTATTATTATTATCTTTATTATTATTATCATTACTAGTAGTAGTAGTAGTAGTAATATGATTGATTGAAACTATTATTACTATCATTATTATTATTATTACTATTATTATTATCATTATCATACTACGTCATGAAGAAAATGTCATGAGCAAGAAAAATGTATCATTTTCACATATAGGATACTAGTCTTTCTCCAAGAAAAAGACACTTTGAAATCGCCATTCCCAAATGATTTGAGTTTGTAAATGTATATATATTTTAGTCCTCGTGTCAACTTGAAAGACTGCGTGACGAGATGTACAAGACGAAATCGTATACTAGTAATTAAACTGACTATCAAAATACGTCATGGCTTCATTTACTGTTTCATTCAAGAGTCATAATATGACAATTGATGGTAGTTTATAATAGTGAACATGAGAAAGTACTCAATAAGATACGAGAAAGGCAGAAAGAGAGAGAGAGAGAGAGAGAGAAAGTGTGTGTGAGGGTGTGGATGTGTGTGGTGGTTGTTTATGTGTGTCTGCGATTGTGTCTGAGGGTATGAGAGAAAAAAAGGGTGCGTGTGTATGATTGATTGCGTGCAAAAAAAAAGTGTGAGAGAGAGACTGCGAGAGAGTGGAGTGTAGATTTGTATATATTATGTTGGTTTACGTATGCATGGTACGTGCATGTGTGTGTGGGTGTTAAGGTGGGTGTGTTTATGTGTGTATAATTATGTAAAGCTTGATATGAAATGTGATACAATGATTATGCATGTATGGTGATTTCTGTTTTCCTGCAAATCATTCAGTCATTCAATATTAATTATTATCAAAATACATAGAGAGTTGGGGGCTCAGTTAAGTTAGTTAGTTTTTTTAGATATAAAAGTATATTTTTAAGGAATTTCATTCCGTCCTTATTTGCTTCAGTTTTTGGTAAATATTTGTTTGCATATCTTCAGCATATCCTTGTTGATATAAAATGAAGATTTGTAATTTTTGTGTATTTATCCGGAGTTTATGTATCCATTTTAAAGAAATCCTTAAAGGTCAAGTCCACCCCAGAAAAATGTTGATTTGAATCAATAGAGAAAAATTAGACAAGCACAATGCTGAAAACTTCATCAAAATCGGATGTAAAATAAGAAAGTTATGACATTTTAAAGTTTCGCTTATTTTTATCAAAATGGTTATATGAACAAGCCAGTTACATCTAAATGAGAGAGTCGATGATGTCACTCACTCACTATTTCTTTTGTTTATTATTGTTTGAATTATACAATATTTAAATTTTTACGAATTTGACGATGAGGACCTCCTTGCCTGAAGCACAAAATGTTAAAATACTGGAATTCCACGTGTTCAGGGAGGAATGAAACTTCATTTCATATGACAATGACAAGAAAATGAAAATATTTCATATAATAGAATACAAAAAAAATAGTGAGTGAGTGATGTCATCAGTTCCCTCATTTGCACACCGACCGAGATGTGCATATAACTGTTTTGTGAAATGAAGTGAAACTTTAAAATGCCATAACTTTCTTATTTTACATCCGCTTTTGATGACATTTTCAGTGTTATGCTTGTTGAATTTTTTCTTTTTATTCAAATCAAGTTTTTGTTGGGGTGGACTTGTCCTTTAATAATAACATATTTAAAAAAATAGAGAGAGACGAGGAGAGAGAAAGGTGGGGGTTGAGAGAGATGGAAATAGCCGATTATAATCTGGTAAAGTAAATTTAGAATGAATGTACACTGGTGTTTGAAGTCATGAGCATATTACATAAACATCAAACACACATTAACCCGGTTTACCTTTTTTTTCAACTAATTGGTTGTTTTTTAATAGTTCACCCCCCGAAAAAAAATAAGCAGCAATGTTGAATTACTCAGCAATATATATTTTAAATTGATCATAACCTTATGAATTTAAGAACGTTTGGTAATAATAAAAAGTGCATATCAGTTAACATAGTAAACTAGTTAATATTATCATTTTAACACATTGCACAGCATTTCCTACCAATCAACATCAATATTGATAGTTTTTGTGGTTTTTCTTGTTATTACAATTGATATTATTACCATCGTTATCATCATCATCATCATGCACGTAAAATATTTCTTTTTCCAAGCAAGCATAAGTTCAAGCATTTTTGTTTGCAAAAAATAGTTCATACTGCTTGCAGCGTTTTTATGTATTTCATGTACGATACAGAAGCAATTCTATTTTTTCGGGAATAACCATTTCTCAACTTGAGATTTCTTTCTACTAAATAGTAAAAAAAATACAAATAGGCCTAACGGTGTACTCTCCAATAAAGGTTGAGCTAAGTTGGCCCATAGAGATACCCAATTAGGTTTATGGAGACCAACAATAAATACCAGTCTTTTCATTAAAATAGATTTAACGATAACAAAGTCATAGGCTTGCCTGGATATTAATATAGCTGTTGGGATTTATGATGCAAAGCAGGTACATGCTAATTACTTAATACCTTTTCTGCTCGTCACTTTAATATATATTTTCTTGGCTTTATTAAAACGACTGGATGAGTTCTAAGATCCGATATACTGTTATAATACAACAACAGAATCTCGAAAGTAATTTTGAGGCCGGACTTACGAAAGATGAGAAGACAATTGAGTACTAATTAGTGGACTCGAGTGGACGGTTGTAGCAAGAATGGCCACCGGGTTTCTTTTAAGTACACTCACTTTATGTAAGCTGGGGGATATCTATTAATGGCGGGTTCGTCGTAGAAAGCTGATGCTAAAAGAAGATGATAAATAGCTTCAGGCACTTTAGGGGCTTCTACTTTCATTGAATCTTGGATGAGAAAATTTGTATTATTAAGTCAATCTTTGTCTTACTATAACATCAAGCTGATCGATACAATAAGACGGCATCCCATGTCAGATATTAGTGGCATAATATCGGATGATTATCGTTAACCTGATAATATTCTCTAAAACAAGATATTTATAACAGAACACTAATTACTACTGAGATTTTGAGACAACAAAATGCGAATTTAGCCCCAAGGATTGGGCTCCTGTTCTGATGGTGCTTGCAAATTAAAATATGACGAACGGACCTTCAAAGTTTTTTTTCTATGTTTATCTTTATCTGTTCCGAATAAAACCCGAGAATTTTAAGGTTTAATATTTAATGATTATTTCACGAGAGTATGCTCACCAGCATGTTCATAGCTACTGATTATCATTATCAATTTACAACTTAAAAAATACATCAATTTGTGTGTTATATGTTCTTAACATGATCAGTATATGTTAAAGTTCATATTATTGTGTGCGTAATTCTTAAGAATTTAGCATACCTTTGATTAGAAATATCATAAAATCTACCGTTATATTATTAAATAAAATTATATATTTCTTACAGGGTATATGATGAAAGTCTTGCCCAACCGTGTATATTAGACGAAACAAAACCATTACTTTTTAAAGATAATTTTCGACAATAATCCAAATGATTTGTTTGTCACTGATATCATTATCACAGTATCGAGTCATTATCCAACGTCTAGCGAGAATCAATCTAGAAGCTTGGCATGAATGTTGAAGAGACTTCTCGATGCAGGAGCATTGGCGGCGGAAGCAAAAAATTTTATGAGGGGACAACCAAAAAAATTTTGACAAGCCCCCCCCAAAAAAAAGGGTTCTCAACACAAAATTTTAGGGGGGACGTAGGAAAATAAATTGAAAAAAAAAGTCATCAACAACAAATTTAGGGGTGGCCGTCCCCCCTCCTCAAATTTAGGGGGGGGGGGACACGTCCCCCCGCTTCCGCCGCCTATGTGCAGGAGGCGGAAGGATGGACTAGAAAATGAGAAATTAAACACTTAATCATTTGCTTAGCAAACTAAGTGCTTAATGTGCAAATGGATACCTTCTGTTTTCACTCTCATGGCCTATTCTGTGTGTTTTATCGCGACTGCTTAGTTGTTATCCATGTCTTGTCTGTTTGCACTCTACAGATTTTCAGAACGTTCGGCGGAGGAGATAGGGGTACTTGAGTTGTTGATTGCCCGGGTGTCTACCCACCGACCCCATGGGAAAGAACTTTGATTTTTGTATGAAAGCGAATACGGAGAAAAGTCATGTAGTACTATATGTATAGTAACTTAGCTTGTTTGTTTATTTGTTTTTGTTCATTTCAACAAGTTTTATTTTGAAAATACAATCAATATCCACAGTTTCAATACATCATCCTCGTAATTCTCATCTGCCCTTTCGTTTACCATTCTTTGTTTGCATGGTAGGAGTGAATAACAAACTCTTTAAGAAAAGCAGTGTATGTATACCTAATGATATGTGTTTCCTGTGTGAAAGAGAGTCAAGTTGTGTACCCAAAGTTTGTTGATCGTATCTAGACTAAGATCTTGTAATTCAGACCATAACATGGAGATAATGGTCGGACCAGCCTAATAAAAGCCAAAATATCACACCACTGCTTTCTTAATCCGTAAAATGTCTATAAATGTCGTCGTGAAAAATTGAGACTCCTCTGAAAAAGAAAATGTGCGATTTCGTTCGATTACTTTGTTGTATCTCACATTGCTTCAATCCACAGATACGCCATGGTCTCTTTATTTCATTCAAATTGAATATTTAATTAATGGACATTTCACGGTTTAAAAAAAATCCGCACCCATTATCGTCAGGGCGGTATTCTTTTATGATAAGGGTAAATAATAGATATGGAATAAATTATGTCAAAGATAAGAACTCTAATATTTAGCCAATCAAATGGATCTATTCAAGGATGAAGCTGTGTAATTTTAATCGTTTATTGAAAGGACTTCCCATGTAAAATTATAGTCCACATAGCCACATGTCTTCCCTACAATTCTAGTAATTATGTTTACCATGTATGTACGACCTTTATTCTAAAGGCTAGAAAAGCATTGAGAGAATTGCGCGTAATTGTTTGATACCGAGTACATAATTGGTCACGAAGCATAAAAAATATTTGCAGCTGAAGAACACTTTGAGGTTTCTTTCGGCAGGGGACGGGATGGTATATGACGTCACAATGAATGTAGAATATTAAGAGAAAAGATGGTAGAAAAGTGTGCACGTGGAATATGAAGAAAGAGCACAGATATGATAGATACGATTGAAATAACAATAGAGTATTGGGGGAGGGGTTTGATTTGGAGTTATTGGAGGAGAAAGAAAGAGAGATGGAGTGAGGCAGTCAGGAAGAGAAAGATTGAGTGTGTGCGTGTGTGTGTGTGGGTGCGCGCGCGTTCGTGTGTGTTTGTGTGTATGAAAGAGATAGAAAGAGGGGGTCTGAGAAAGAGAGAGGGAGAAACAGACAGATGATGAAGATTGACAGAGTGAGAGATGATGATAATGATGACGACAACGAAGATGAGGAGGAGGATGATTATGTTGATGATGATAATGATGATGAAGATTGTGGTGATGATGGTGGTGATGATGACAATGTTGATAGAGAGAAGGGGTGAGAGAGAGTTAGATGGTAGTCTATAAAAAATTCAAAACAATGTGATCCCTAATCATCCCCCAAAGAATACCTCGCACGACTCGTCCTTCGCGTGCATGTTAAAACCCGTGGACACATCAACAATTACAACGCCAAATATCACTTTCTTTCTAAAAAAAACAATTTTTTTAGTTTCTTGCTAAATCATGCCTAAAGCCATTCGATGCTAATGAGAGTTGTGCCAACATCAACGCAGGTGCATTGTTTGCCAATTCCCCGTCCAGACAGATGCAAAACTCTTGTTGAATTTCATTCTATTGTTGAAACGACATTTTGTTTCCGTTGCCATGCTATTTGTTAACAAATTTCGATGTATACCAAAACAGTTTTTTGTGTGTAGACTATTTGATGTTTTGAAGATTTCGTTTCGTTTCACTTTGCTCAGTTTGTGATTTTTTTAGCTCATTTTACAGTCAAATCATTCACACCTCTCATGAAATAAAAATCAGAATGTTTTCTCCAGTCTAAAACCATGAGGGGGAAAAAAACGTACAAAAAAAATATACAATGTTCAATTTTTTCATACTTTCGGCTTTCCATAATCTTAGCACAGAGTTAGACTATGGACTAAGTTAAACTTTACTTCAGAATAGGCTTTATAGTGAATTACACAAACAGGATGTTACTCTGATAATCTACAATCTGTTAAATTTTATGCCATGTATCAGAAAGATAAGGTACCGTAGCCTATAAATTTACATATTTTGTCCTATTACGTGCAAATCAAATGTCAAATATATAAATTTATCAAAAACAAACAAGTTAGTTTGACACCACGTCTGAAGATATGAAAAACGCGGTAATTTTCACTGCCACACCTTGGCGTTCGAGTCCCGCCTTCTCTGTGAGTCGTGTTTGCACGAGCGTGACGTCGCTATTGTTCAAACCGCTAGAAATTGCTTCTGAGGGCAAGGAAAGGGTTCAAGCACTAGCAAAAGGGTTATGCATATGGAATATCAGAAATAAGGCAATTGCTGAAGCATGATCTTGGCTAGCTATTGCTTGTGCTTGAAGTAATTGCTTCTTTTTATGCATCTGACCCAATGTCATCTTTTCTCATTCAGGAAATTTGCACCATGCACAACGCCCTTTTGAAAGCAAAGAGGAACGCACTTGTCAAGACTTGCTAATGCCAAACCACTCTACATTGGCAGCTTCTACTGCCCTCCTAACAAAAGGTAAAACAAGGCCTTGATGGCTTGCATCATCCATTGAGCAAGGTCATGGCAAGGCACAGACGCACTCACCCTAACATTATACTAGTAATCGGCGGTGACTTCAATCATCCTGACCTCAACTGGAACAACCCGGATGACTACAAATCCCACCAGTACTACCAGCCACCAGAATCTCTTGGTTATTCTACTTAACAGTTCTCTGTTTCAAGTAGTAAGGGAGATTATTCGTCCCGTTTCTAATAATATATCTCTGATATGGTAGTTACCTCAAATTCTCCGTGCCCTGGTAGAAAATGTGTCTATTCAGTCTGGTTTATCGGATCACAATATTATTACCTTCACGCTTGCTGCAAATCTAAGGACCTCTTTAAAATCACCTAGAAAGGTCTTCCAGTTCCACAGAGCTAACCAACAGCAACTGAAGAGTGCAGCTGCGGACTTTACAACTGAATTTCTTCAGTCAAATCCAGAAAGGAATTCAGCAGATGCAAACTGGAAAACAATCACTGACTTTTTTAAATAGGTGTATGTCTGAGCTTGTTTCTTCAGAAAATGAGAAAGGGTAAGAGGCATCTCCCCACAACCATTAAACGTCAGATGAGGAACAGAGATAGGCTTTTCAACAATTCACACAAACAGTCCAGTTCAAAAGCATGGAAAGCATACAGGCAATATAGTAATCAGGTTGTCGAAAATGTGCATAGAACACGTCGTGAGTATATCAACAGCATCATCTGGGATATTCTTAAAGACAATCCAAAGTCTTTCTGGTCTTACATCAGAACATGTCGATCAACATTGGTATCCCAACTTACTCTGACCAAGCTTTGTGCTACAGCCTTTGATAAGGCAGAGGCATTGAATGGCATCTTCCAGTCAATCTTCACTTGTAGCTAGCCTATGTCTCATGTGCAGAAGGGACCATCTCCTTACCCATCCATTGGCCACTTGCACATTCACAGGACTGGGTTTAGAATCCATCCAAGGCTAGTGGGCCCGACGAAATTCCTCTAAAATTTCTGAAGCTGATAGCTAACGAGATCGCTGCACCTCTATCATTCCTCTTCCAGCAAAGCTACAACTGTGGCATTGTACCATCTCATATGCACCGAGCATATCATCCTGAGTCATACTCAGAAACAACATCCTTACTGACGCTCAGCATGGATTTAGACAAGGCCTCTCAACTACGACTCAACTAACATCGGTCATGTCGGTCGTACATGATTGGTCTGCTATCCTTCAACGTCGAAATCAAGCGGACATCATCTTCCTCGACTTTCAGAAGGCTTTCAACCGAGTCCCACATCATCTCTTGTCTTCCAAGCTTGAATTCTATGGAATCAATGGTAACTCTCTGCGTTGGATAATGTCAACTTCTTGCTGATCGGGAGCAGGCATTTGTCGTTGATGGGTCAAAATCAACATGGATAGATGTAACATTTGGCGTGCCTTAGGGTTCCGTGATCGCGCCAACCTTGTTTTTGCTGTACATCAATGACATCTTAGATACTGTACAGTCAACGATGCGTCTCTTCGCAGATGACGCTGTCATTAACCGTGAGATCAAGCATTGTGACGACCACCAAATCCTCCAAAATGACCTTCAACAACTGTATAGTTGTTCTACCAAATAGATGATAGACTTAAACATCAAAGAGTGTGCAGTGTTATCTATTACAAGAAAACGCACTCCCAACATCCAGTAGTACCATCTGACAAAAACTCCCTAGAGTTAGCAACTACAAGTACTTGCCGTCGCTGATGTGGTTTACGGAACACCATGTGGAGTGTTATAGAAACAGTGGATAGAAGAAGAGAAGAAATGGATAGGTGAGAAAGTGGAGATTTGATAGCAGAGTATTCTTTCTTTAAAGTAGTCCTGAAAAGGACTGTAAACCAGGAAAGATTATCAGTTGAGAACGTTTTGAGTAGTAGAGCTGATGAGGAGATGCTGGCTTGAGTCGGTGAGTAGAGATGGTGAGTAGTAGAGAGACTCGACGTTTCGGACAGGTTGACTGTCCGTCTTCAGGAGTGAGTGTTCGCTCGGCGTGCGGCGGTACAAATACTTGGTTGTCACACTCTCTTCTGATCTGCGATGGAACAAACATTGCCATCTCATTCGGCTGAAAGAGAGTCGTACGTTTGGTCTCCTGCGTAGGACTCTTTTCTCTTGTACAAGAGATGTAAAGTCGATGGCCTACACATCCTTGGTGCGCCATCAACCAGAGTATGGCTGTGAGGTCTGGAATCCATATACAGTTAGAGTCATGAACCTACTCGAGCAAAGATCAGCGGCTAGCTTTGTGTATTGTGACTATTGGATCTCCACATCACCTTCTGCTCCTCCAATGTCACTGAAATGGGGAGCACTTCACCCACGCCGAATCCTTGCCTAATGTTCTCTCTTTCACAAAATCCACTACCATCATGTCTGTCTCCATCACTCATCCACCTATCGTCACCCCAGCAACATTTTTCACAAGAAATGATCAAAATTTAGTACATCATACCTGAAGCCACAATCGACCCCTTCAAGTTCTCCTTCTATCCAAGAACGATAAGTAACTGGAACAACCTTAGGAATGTCCAGTTTCAAGGAGGCTGCTCTCCCTGCCATCAGAATGATGCAGCCTCCTGTTGGATCCCAAATTATGTAAAGTCACTAGTTTGGTTTTTACTTGCACTCGGCATAGCATGTTTTTACTGTATATACAAATTGCTATGTCTACCCATCACCATTTCTGCACTTCATAACACTCCTTCCAGTGCACACGTTATTCATCATCCCAGTATAGTTTCTTGTATGAGCTGCCAGAGGGATTACTCCTTCAAGTATCAAGTATAAAGTATTGAATATATGAATAGTGATTATCATTTTTTACAAGCCAAAGAAAGGACAAAATAAAATAAAAGATACACTGCTAAAAATAGTTTAAACAACGCTGTTTACTTATGTGAATCGCTCAGTAGTTGTTTAAACAGTTTAAATGAGTACTTAACATTTTAAACAACTATGCTTAAATTATTGATACCTAAATATTTGAATCTAAACTTTGTTGTTTCAGATTTTAAACACTTGTTTAAAATGTTTAAACAACCACTTTGCGATTCACATTAAACGGCGTTGCTTAGATTATTTTTTAACAGTGTAACCGAATTTTCTGTCGAAATTCGTTTAAACAAGTAATTAAAATTTTAAACAACTACTTTGCGATTCAAAGTAACTGCATTCGAAAAAAATATATAAGGGTCTCCGCTTAAACCACACGACCTCCTTGCCTTTTCTTGCCCTTGACGGCAGGGGTACACCTATCCATTGTCCATTTCTAAAATGTTCACACTGCTCCTTGAGGGGGGGGGGCGGTGGGCGGCCCACGGATCGGGCCCTGCATCACCCCCTCCATACCTGCTCTCATTTACCATCAGTTCACCTGTACTCTTGTGGCTTTAACCCCACCATCCCTCTCGTCTAAAGGTATTTCAAAAGAACCACTTTACTCACAATCATTCTCCTGAAAAGTCTTAGTGGATTTTCACTTACAATTCTTCAAATAAAGTAAATACCGACACAGGTAAACAAGGCTTTACTCTTCTTCTTCTTCCCAGATGTATCGCGCCCGTTCTTATTGTTGTTGTACAAAGGTGTCCTGTCCATGCCCAATAGGTTAATATAAGCCGCTTGCCTGTTCAGAAAACGTTGGTCAAGTCATGGTTTAAGATACAAAACCCTGCTAATTATGAAAGATGTATGGCAAGTTGGGCGTGAAGGATTACCATCTCGCGAGACCACAGTCAACTTAACTTTTGTCATTCCTGATGTTCATCTTTTTCCTTCTATTCACCATCATCACCATCGGTAAACCTATTCATAGCACATTACCATTAAACCTATATTTATCTTGTCTTGAAAAAAATAATTTTCATAATTCATTATGACCTAATATTCTGATCGCCTTTAAGTGATTTAATCATCCATGCACTTTCAGAATGACATTACAAGGACTATGGAGACCTAATTATCACTGTCGAAGTATATAAATCTAAAATTTTCTAACTTTATTTTCATATCTATCTTAGATGTCATTACATTGGATTCCGCTGTTCTTTCCTATGGAATAAATCTTCTTTTATTATACATCATTATATATTATATAGGTTAATGGGTTAATTTGGAATAGACCAGAGGGTCTATTCCAAAGGCAAGACGGTCAGAATCTCCCAACTCACATCTAGTCCTGCATGCTACTGGTTTGCACAATTACGTTGGAAACGTTAACATGTGTAATTCTTATATTTTAATAAACGGTTCAGTGTGCGATTAAAAATTCACAGTCCTTTATACATTTTTAGAATTATCATTAGGATGCATATTCACAATTCCTCTTTGTTTTTATTTGTGTGTGTGTGTGTCAGACTTCATTCCATACCCATATTAGAACGACGAAAAATTAAGAGCTGCGGTAAACACTTTTGGTCTGACAGAGTTTGAAGATTACTTTCTATACGATGATGAGGATTACAATGCAGTTTCCCTTCTTGATCAAGATAAGGCTTTAAAACGGGTTTGACTTCCATGTAATCCCCTCAGATTCCACTCTTTGTTCGGTCCGAATGGAGAGGAAAAAGAGAAAAAGACTTTCTGACAAGTTACAAATTATCGTGATGGTGATGATAATGCGCCGTCGGATCTTTGGTCACGCATGCATGGTCTATATATCTGCTCAATTATTTAACCAAATTCTCAGTTTCCACCAAAACAGAACGGGGAAGAGGCAATTGAATATAGAAACCTGTAAATGTCGGACAATTTTCGAACCTAGGTTTTGAAGATTAAATATGTGAATCCTAATAATCATTTCACAATCTTCGCGTTTATTTTTCCATCACTCTCTCTCTCTCTTGTTATTCTGTTTTTCTCTTTCATTATTTCCCTTCCTTTTAATCTTTATCTCTTTCCGTAACTTATTGACATGGCTGTACGCATCACTCGTATACAAGGAGGAGTTGGGCATTCAACTCCTTAGAAAAACCATGTACAAATTAATGGTATTGAAAAAAAAAGTGCATCAAATATTTCACTTTTAAAGTTTAAAAAAGTACACGAGTAGCTTGAATTTTATTCATGAATATTTCTCCGGAGGAAAATATTCTTTTCCTAAGTCTCCCCTTGTCATCGCATTCATATAGCATGTCACCATTTGTTTGTATCTTTTATTAACACAACACATTTGTTTATTAACATCCACATTGTGTACTTTTATAAAGATTGAAAAAAAGTTATTTTTCTTACAGAATGTATTAATTTCGATTTTATTTGTAGGTTGAAGTAAAATCAAAATAAACACAATACTCTCCTGTAGGCCTACATTATGATCGTCATCAATTATCTGAATATTATATAATTATTGTTATAATCATCATTCAATATTATCATTAAGGAGCGTTGTGGCCTTGTGGATTAGTCTCCGGACTTTTAAACAGAGGGCCATGGGTTCGAATCCCAGCCATGGCGTAATTTCCTTCGGCAAGAAATTTATCCACATTGTGCTGCACTCAACCCAGGTGAGGTGAATGGGTACCTGGCAGGAATTTATTCCTTGAAATGCGTGTGCGCTGTAATCTTCCCAATTACGGCTGCCAAGCTATAGCTGGGGTAATAATATCCAGGTCCCCGGGATCCAGGTCCTTTGGAAGCGCATAGAGACATTATTCAATATGATGCGCTACACGAGAACTGTTTATTATTAGTATTATAATGATCATTTTTATCTTTATTATTATTATTATCATAATTTTCATTATCTTGGTCCCCATGTCCATAACTGTCACCGTTGCTGCTTCCATTAAAGATCACAAACTGCAAAAACTCTGGTGTTGATTTAACACCAGCCTATCTATATGTCTACACCGGCGAAGTGTTAAAGAACACCTGTTTCGTTTTGGTCTAACACCAGATAGGTGTTTATACAACACCAATTAGCATTAAAACAACATCGGTTTGATTCCAAACTGGTGTTGTTTCAATACGTATCTGGTGTGGACATATATAGATTCCGGGCTGGTGTTAAATCAACACCGGAGTTTCTGCAGTGATTTCAACGAGGTCCCTCAGATCCTTTGGAATCGTATAACACCAGTGTTTCCTTTCACAGTGTTCTATTCTCATTTCCTTTTTATAAACAACAATAGCGACAAAATTCGAAAAAATAAAGACCAACGTTGTTTGTAATAATTCATTTATTCTGAAAAAAAAACCGAAAATGTATTTTTGCATAATCTTGACTTTCCTGTATCAGCGACCGTGGAAAGATTTTGGGATAATAGGGAGGGCTGAACTGAAAGTTTGGGGGCTGAACATCATTAAAGGAACATACTTTGATACAAGTTTTTCACGTATTTGTACATGTTTGCTAAAAAAAGTGGAGGAGGGTAGCCCTCCCCCTGTTTCGCGGGTCAAGTATTATAATAAATATGAGTTATTAAGATTGGTAGAAAGGTTGACACTATCATAATGTTATCTCTCATTCCTTCTCTTCCTCATCACGTCACATTGTAAACGTTCTACCCTCAATCTTTATTCAATAATATCCCTTCATCCAGTATTAGCCGAAAAATCATTCACCAAATAATGTTATCCTAAGGCAATGCTTACGAGCCCAAAAAAGGAGGAGGAGATGAAAGAAAAAGACTGCGATAATCTTGAAGAGTTGAGGAGAAAATACTTGTAATTACATGTAATCGGTATTTTCATTTCATGTGGTTTGGGGCAGAGGGCGAAGAAAAGACATATGAACCATTGTGCGAGTGACAAATCAGTTGCAATGGATTCGTCTGGGGATATAAGATTAACAATGAGACCAATGATTACTGCTGAATTTATCATCCTTTTCATTTACATTCATACACAAGTCATGTACCCTTTTATCACGGAGGGAGGGGGAGTAAGAATATCTCTTGACAGTTTTCAACTCTTTTACAAACTTGTTTGATTATACCATATATATAGATCCATAGTGTGATTCGAATTGCAATAGGAGGGGGCGATGAAAATTGGAGGCATAGAAAAGAGTTCATGATACAGGTGAACGCCGCGGCGCGCCGGTGTGTTGGCTCCGTTGGTACAAATTATATATATATTGGGTTTGAATTTTTTTTAATGTAGCAAGACAAAAGCTCAATGAGCATGGCAAACGATGGAATAGTTCTGGTAACATCAAATTAAAGTCTATATATAATATGAATTCTGATTTATTGTACATGTAGGAACAGGAATTATAGATGGCAATAATAATACCTAGAAATTGAATACAATCTTCCCAAAATGGATCATGACCTGTCTATGTTCAACAATACAAATATATTGTGATAATGATAATAATAATATCTGGATATATAAAGCGCTTTTTGCAAAGCGCTGCTATTATTACCCCAGCTTTAGCTCGAGCTACCATCATCGGCGCTCAGTGCATGCAAGAAATTACTCCAGCCGGGTACCCATTCACCTCACCTGGGTCGAGTGCAGCACAGTGTGGATAAATTTCTTGCTGAAGGAAAACACACCATGGCTACGATTCGAACACACGACCCTCTGTTTCAAAGGCGAGAATCAGAAACACTAAACCACGACCCACCCACATTATGATTTTCAGCTTTCCTAGAGTAATTGATATTTGAAAAAAAAAATATTCGGGTAAGGATTCAATAATTCGTCGCCTACAAAATAGTTATATTTGTATCATTAATCAGAAGATATTCAAGTCCCCACAACGATAATAGGCCTCCGCGTATTCTGGAGATACGGCGCCGGTGACCGTTCGCTATGAGTCTGATAATATTTAGCATTAATACTGATCTCAAAATCCTTGGTGAATTCGTTCCTCAAAAAATTAATTGTTCTTAGGAATGATACTTGTCAGATTTGGTGTTGATATTAGCTCGTCGTATGATAAACCGCTGTTTTTAGAGACATTCTGATCATTGGTGAAGCAATGAGCGGGAACATTGCCGTCCCGCTCTGGCCGCTTCACCCGTATCGGATATGCTGCCTTGTGCTTCATTGAGCGTGACGTCCTACGATCGACCCCATCCGACACCAAGCGCAGGTGCAGTACAATCATTTAGTCCAGATTAGTAACAGAGGATTAACTCATCCCATGAGCTTAGCCTATACCCTGAAGCAGGATATAGAGATTGTTAAATCTGATTCTGATTTTTTTTTACATTGTGTGTATTCGACCTCTAATTCAAGCGCGGAGAGGGACTTGAAAAGAGGTCGTTGCAAGAATTATGAGAATATATATTTCATATCAAGTGGAGAGTTGAATCAAGCTTGTGATTATTAAGACATATCAGAGAAAGTTAAGTTTGCGGTTGGAAAGTGTATACCCTTGATTTCATTAATGATAAGTCCGCATGAAAAAAAAAATTCCCCTTCCCTTCTCCTCCTTTTTTTTGTTTATGGGGGGGTCTTCTTTCCTCACCTGCTGTTGTCATAATGATACCAACATTGTCGATATTCATGAGTAATTTAAATACTAAAATTGAAAGTTAAGATTATCAGCAATAGCATCTGTAAGAAATTGTTTTGTTAAGGTGATATGTTTGAATTTATAAAAAAAAGACCGTTTAACGGAGAATTTTAGTTAGTTTTTGTTGTAAACTTGTCTGAGACTATCTTTTGTAGATGTGAACACAGAAGTGTCACAATGAATACATAGAAATAATTTCAGTATTAAGGTAACAGAAATACCGGCGAGGCACACAAATTTAGGTATCATTGTCTTCTTTATACATGACTATGTATAACTTTTCTAATGTAATTTACATTATTAGTCTTGGAATCTCTTGTTTATTTCACATTTGGTCGCCAGATATCAATAATTAATAATGGGCACCATATTTTCCACCCATCATTGGTTAAAAATGGTTCGAACTCTGAGTAGTTTTCAACCAATACTTGTTTTCACCCAAAGCGCACACTATTGGTTTAAAACTACCCAGACTTGTATCAAGTTTTAAATTTTGTTGTGTGGACAGTATAGCCAAACATTTTTAAGAGTGTTTTTCAATGTGAAACGAGTATATTTCTAATTCTTTTTAATGATCATTATAATAAAGATTCTATTAATTATATTTGTATGAAAATTATACCAGGGCTACTAAAACAAAGAAAGGGGATCGACCCGTGAATAGTAATTATAGGGTGTGGCTATTGTGACTACCACACCACCTTTTTACCCCCCCCCCCCCCTCTCTCTCTCCCTGAGTCTTGTTCATTTTTTTTTCATTCTTATATAACTCACCTCGTCTTAAAGGTGTAATTCTTTGTATTTTTCATTGGATTTATCTCTTAGCTCCCTTTCGTGAAAAACAACCCACTTTACCTGGGTCGCTATAGTCACCCCTATTAACACAACTCAAGCCTAACCGAGCTAACACCTTCGTGGGTAAAGCATTTCTTTTAACTTAATTCTCTTCATTACATCTTTTGACCAAGGAACGGATAACAACCGCCTTAGCAATTTCTAATTTTTCTTCATTATGCTTTTTTTTTAAAGTTTACACAATAATCCTGAAAGCTAACAAATCAAGTGGGTACGAGTGTGTAGTGGAACCAATGGGACGGGGCACTAGAGGGTTGTAAGACGCCCCGTTAAGACAGGGGAAGAGGGTGTACAATAGCTTACAGACCACCTACCATCCTTGAACCCCTAGGCTATATCTGCTCCTGATTCGCCCCCTTCTTCACCTTCTTCAGCCAGGCAAACTGAAGAAGAAAGCGAGACTAAAGTTTGCTTGTTGGGAGCTCAGGATTACGCAGCGCAAATAAACTAATGCGTTTCTGCTGATCGCGTAATTCGCGCCCGGGGCGTGAGTTCTTGTTGAGAAGCTGGACAGGGCTTTTGACGATGGGCACAGAACAGACAAAGAAGTTACATGACAAAGATTGGAGAATAACAAAAAGGAACCATGTCATCTGTTTGAGCACACCACCTCGAGACCTGTTTACCGGCAACTGCACAGATTTCCCCCAACAATTGAATAGAAGAAGCAGAAAAAGAGAATATAGCTTAGTCAAATGCGGTTAAGCGTAAAATGAACACATGACACAGTATGTGGATGGATCAAAGTTAGCAAGAGATTTGAGTATTTTAGGATAATAGCTGGATAGATGTATTCTGATTGAAGGAGATAATCGGCCAAAGAAGACCTTTGTGTCAGGACCAAAGACTTTCCGATTTTGATTCGAAACAAGATGATAACAGTCCACCGACAAACCAAAACACCACCAGCTTAAGAAGGGGATCATTTCTGCACCCCTGCTTTGAAATGGAGTGGGGAAAAAAGAGAGGAAAGAGACATGTCTTTAAAAAATGGCCAGGAATTACCATTTTAAGCCGCTAAGAAGACATGAAAATACATAATGAAATAGTGCGAATATTACAATAACACGTCGTTATAGGAGAAAGACGTTTTCTTGTTTCTAGGATACCAGAAGAACACACCTTTCACTTTTCAATCTTCTTGAATAATAATGGATCCAAGTGACCTTTAGGATTTTGGGGGGATAATCTGGTTGTAATCCAAGATGATATGTAACAAACAAGTTAAATAATGAAACAAGCATTTGGTATCAAGACAGTCGGTTATAAAGATATTCAGCTGTAGCTGTTTTTAGAAAAAAAAGTATTATAAATGTACCAATAGATAAACCGATCTCTGAAAACAAGCATTTTGGTTTAAAGACAGCCGGTTTGAAGTTTAGACAAAGAACAAGATGTTCAGTTTTTGAAAAGTATCGTAAATGTAATGATAATGTAAATCTCTTGTAATGATAAATGAACATTCTAACCAATAAAATCAATATGACAAGTGGCAGAACTATTGAAATACAAATTCAGTATATTTCGAGCCTCCCTATGGGAATAAAAGCAAATTTAATTCCAAATCGTAAAAGACTTGAAGCCGATTTCGACTTTACTTTGACCAATGGTCTTGCCGCAAAGCAAAATTATCATTATGATAGATATTACTCCTAACATTATGCCAAATATAAAAAAAACTAATTTTACTTCTTTGAACTTCCAACGCTAAATGCGATTTATTCAAAAGTCCCATGGAAGTGTAAGCTGCTAATTACTGAAAGACTGTTATTTTTCTTAAAAAGTTGATATTAGCGAGGAAGTTAATGAAGTGCAGAAATTCATATCTTTTCATTTTTTTATCATTTGTAATCACAGTTTTCAAGAAACTGGTGTTATATCCTTTCTGACATTTCAGATTTTCATTTATGCTTAGCAATAAATGAAAGGCTATGCATTAATCACTCATTTTCTTGATGTCATATTGCTGAACACCAAATAAGCATTTGTGTCGATTGTTTGCCCTGTTAAACTTTTGTTGATTAATATAGATTATTCAGATTCTCTATAATAGGACATAGACAATATGCGTAAATATATTTTGAATTCATGTTTTATTATGGGAATGCTTATGAATTATATTGCATTTCCATCTTTTATTTGTTTGTGTGGTTTGTATATCTAAAAAAGGGAAAAGAAATGAAATAACTCAAATCAAATTAAATCAAATGATTAACAAATACCGTATCAAGATTTTCTTTGTTGGTGAAATGAGTTGAAATGAAACAAACCAAGCTTCTTTTTGTTCCCTTATTTCAAAATCAATTTAGCTGTTCATTTTCTTTGTTTTCAATTTTGTGTTTCTTTCTTATATTGGCAATGAACATAGGTCCCTGGTCCAAGAAAAACACTTTTATATAAATAAAATGATTCATAAATCTATTATATAGTTCTGTACATAATTATTATTATAAATAAAACGATCATCCAATCGGCAGATGCCACCAAATTGCCAGAGGGCAGATGAAGGAACTCTCTCGCCATACATCTACTTAGATTATCCAATGGTGTAAATCTCGATCTCATCTCACACAACAATCGTGTTCAGACTTTAATCTGACCCTTAATCGCTTTGTTAATCTTTTTCTGGATATGAGAGAACCAGAGAGAAGATAAAGATGTGTAGATCTTAACTCGGGGGATGAAGTTCTTTCTGTTCAATCACAATGATCCTACCCAGAGGCAAGGTCTATTAAAACCATTGAAACCCTGAAACCCTTCTTATAGAAGCGTGACGAGAAAACAACTTTGTCTTCAATTTCCAGTCTACATTCTACGCGCCAAAAATCTACTGCAGCTCTCCTACAGCTGTATCTACTAAATTCACAAAACTATCTTTTTACGTATTTCCTTAAAACAATTCCATAAACAATAGAAATCTGTTATTTTCGTCAGAGTGACACCCGTCTATGAATCTGGGGCCTGTTGCAGAAATACTTGTGTTTAAACGCAAGTGAAAATATCAAGCGCAACTCCCGAATACGAGTGCTTCATCGGCTGAAAAATCAAGTTGCGCAAGATTTTTGAGTTGCGTTTGATCGCAACTCTTTCTGCAACGGGCCCCTGATGGCAAGTATTAGTGTTTTCTTTTAAATTCTGACAATTTGACAAAAACATATACAACATGAAATAGTCGTCGATGATGAATTGAATTTATCACCGAATCTCTCTTTTTCTAATATGCATTTGGTTAACTAATAGAAAAAAAAGAGTACTAGTAATTTCCGAAATAATATGAACTGAAATACAAAAACATATTTTGGATGTTAAATATAAAACATTTTGTATCTTTACATGATTATATTTAGAGTTATTTCGTCGTTCCATTCCATTATTGTCATGAAAAAATCCAGCTAAGGGGCCATGTATCGACATTAAAAATGTTATTTTATATATGCCGTACGTTAAAAACACCAACAAAAGCACGCCTGATATCCAACATAGAAAGATTTGTGTTATATATACTCCTCACCGCAATAAAGAAACCTCCCAATCACGACGAGACTTACACAGATTAACATCATGAAACTACCTTATCTGTCAACTGCCCAAAGCAAACCAACTAGTGGTAATACCTTGCATTTTACTCTAATATTTTTTAAAGGCGAAGGAATAAACGTACAACAAATACGTATATATTCTCATTTTTTGAAACGGAGAGTAAGATGAATTGTTCTGTTTGTCTTGCGGCAAATAAATAATTTTAATTGAAAGTGCTTAGCATTCTAGAGTGGGGAGAAAATTGTTACAGATAACGATAGTGCACTGCTCGGTGCATATATGGTTTGAATTGGTTTTTATACAGCACTGATTTGCTCGTTCAGGGAATACTTAAAACACATATCGAAGAAATTGAAGAAATATTCAATCGATCAATCAATCGAACGATCAGTCAATCAATTAATCGATTAATCATGACTAAACTCTTTACGAATGTAAATTTCTCATCACATAAATACGCGGAAGAAAGTTGCATATTGCAAAAATAAAAAAGAAGAAGAATGCCGACAATTTAGACGCAATGCGTCCTTTTTGGCCGAAATTGTGCAGGGAAGCGCATCGTTTACTTTCGTCAAACAGCGCCATCTTGCGACAAAAGTAAATTTGAGAAAGCAACAGTAAAGCCAGTGTTCTACATAGGTAATGATACTGAAATAATGCCTGTGGGCAAATGTTGGTGCTGCTATTGTTGATGGTAACCACCACCAATATCGAAACAACAACAAGCAGCAATAATAATTATAATGATGATTTGTCAATTCTAACAATGATAATGATTACAGAATCGGTGTTTTCTTCTACATGTAAGCTATATCGACCACATGGCACTTTGTCGACAAAACGAAAAAAATATTACTGTTTGAGAAATGCATTATGAAAAGCGTACATCAAAGGAGGTATTTCTAACACCCGGTCATTCTCAACGGCCATGTTTTCTTGGTATGACTGCTAATTCATTCATTTATTTCTGATATTTATACAGCTTGGCACATATCACCAAATTGATGGTCTTTCGTGTGCCCATGTTCATAGGTGGATCCAGGGGGGGGCGAGTGGCCCGCCCCCCCCCCTTTTGGCGGAGCAAAATAAAAAGAAAAAAGGAGGCCAAAAAAAAACAAAAGAAGGGGAAAGAAAGGAGGAAAAAATAAAATAAGAGGAGGTAGACGTGAATAAGATAAGGTCAGGGGGAGACTTGGAAAATGATTTAAAAACGTATATTTCATGTTACTTTATTAAATTTTCGCTCGCGCTTCGCGCTCGTATAGCTTGTTCGATGAGATACATATCTTGCTCAATAGGCTGATATTTAACTTAAAATATCAAGTTTTTAAGTCAATGTACAAAACATATTTCAGCTCGGACATCGAGCTTTATTATTTTGTTTGATTTACAAATTTATTTTTAAGTGCTCTGTAAAATGTGCGTTTTATGGTGTGAATATCATTTGCAGCTTTTTGCGCTGTGCGCTCGCATTATTTGAATTGCCAAGTAAGCCTACATATTGTCTTTGTTTATTCCATGATATTCTTTATACATGTATTATAATCCTATAACAAACTACTTAAAATCCCATATGACAGTTAAAAATATATGAACTCATAAATCCTATTCATGATTACAAAAGTGCTTAAAATATCCAGTTTTCAGGCCTCAAATGTCAACAAATTTTACTCATTCATTAGGCTTATTACACTAATAAATATGATAATAACATTTTCAGGAATTCCTAACAACTATATTGTCCCTTTTTCATAAAGAAATATAGACAAGTTTCAAATCGCGCTTATAGGAAGAGGAATAGAAAGATAGTCATCATTTTCATATGATGACAAATGTCCTTAGGCCTAGAATATCCAGGGACCCGTTTCATAAAGGACTTGCAACTGTTGTAACTTTGACATTTTGGCAACTACCATGGTAACCTTGATTCTGATTGGCTGCTGAGCCCTGTTACCATGGTAGTTGCCATTATGGCAAAGTTACAACAGTTGCAAGTCCTTTATGAAACGGGCCCCAGGTCCTAGGTCAAAATAATAATATAAAAAATATCAGCTCACGCTTCGCACTCGCATCATTTATTAAGTTCTAACCACATACACTTTACGATTTCCCTACACAGTGCTTTAGATGGTGCTTATATTCACCCTTTCATACCGGAATATCAAATATTTTCCGCTCGCGCTTCGCGGTCGCATTATTAATTTCCATGATAAAATAATAAAATGTATTCAGAATGCCCAGATTCTGTCTAACTCTAAAGCACGCGCACGCATGTTTATTGAGATACGCAGCTTAACCTTTCCTCAAAATGTGCGAAAACTATTCAGTTTGCGCTTGCATTATTAATTAACTTCCTCTTTCATGGTTTATACAGAACAAGAATAGAGTGTCCCATTTCAAGGTCTGAAATCTCATTTTTTTCCCGCTTGCATCAATTGTTTAGTTTTATACCTATACCGTTTATTTCAAAAAGTGCTTAAAATATCATTTTTTAGGTCGGAATGTAAAAAAAAAAAGGTTCCTAAATATGTATCGTCTTAAAGCCTAACTGCAAATCGTCCTTACCAGGTCCCTTTTCGATCAAGCCAGAAGCCATATTAAAAATTTCTGCTCGTGCTCGCAGTAATCATTTAGTTGCATACGTATCTTGTTCAGGTTGACAAACATTGCCAAGAGTTTTCAATTTTCAGGACAAAATACATGAAATTACAAAAATTTTCAGCTTGCGCTTCGCGCTCGAAGTATTCAAAATAGGGCTTTGAGATTATTTTTTTTATGTTGCTCTATAAGAATAAAGCTAAAAAACACTCTTAGGACATCGGCGTATTAACTTCTTATAAATTTTATGTGATATGCCGGATAAAGCCCCCTCAATTTTTTTTTGCTAATTACGCTATTGAGACGTCAACCCCTTTCAAAGAAACAAACAAATATCAAGTTTGAGCGGCCGATCGGGGGAAATATGGGTGAAAAAATCCCCCCCCCCACTTTGGCGGGAGCTGGATCTGCCCCTGTATGTTAACATCCTCCAAAAAGCAAACCCCAAAACAAAAAGAAAAGTAGTCTAGTAATTATCAAGATAATACAAAAGTACTAACCAATATGTTCAGACAGAAAAGGTATGCTTGGTATCTTTGCGATTTATGTTCATTTGATAATCAACTTTCACGATTTGAATCAAATTGATGAATTTCTAATTCTGTTTATGGTAATTTTTGCTGGTCAACTTCTAATTTCTAATTGATCATGATGCGAATATATGCTTCAATTTTAATGTCTTGGAGGGTTTTTTATCAGATGTATACCATTCATTTTATTGTCATCACATAAATGATAGGGCACACGAGTGTAATTCATCTGCGCGCAATGCATGCCGGACAGGCGTAAGTAAAGATCACATGACTTTGTTGATTAAAATAATTCATTAAAAATAGATCAAATGTTTGTATATCAAAAGAAAAACGATAGACATAATGCTATGTTCATACTCTTTCATAATCAAGGCGTTTGAGAAGGCTAGACTGCATTTTTGTATTTCATTTTAATCATTATTACCCACAATGCAGTTCTGGTTTTTCTGGCGATGAACTGGCCGAAATTATGGTTAGTCTTATTTCAGGCCATTTAACTTTTGATTGAGCTGGTCAAGTACCTGATTAACATATCAAGTCTTAATGCACTGTTAATTGTGACTAATGTCAGTGAATTAAAGCAAAATCTATCGAGGGATTGATTTTTAATGATTTTTTGATGAGCTATGATATAACACGTGAGTGAATGGGGGTCTGTATTACTCATGTGTGCCCGATAGCGTCAACTTTCCCTAAAGCGCAACATGTACCGTAGCTGGCGCCATTCTCCACTTATTGGCCCGACACATTGCAGTTGGCTTTGTCTGACAATAATGGATATGTGACCACCATCACAGCAATCTTCACCTTTCATCAACACCACCACCAGCATGACTACACCTGTGACCACCACCACCACCATGGCAATCTTCACCTGTGATCACCACCACCACCATTACAATCTTCACATATGACCACCACCAACACCATGACAATCTTCACCTGTGACCACCACCACAATGACAATCTTCATCTGTGACCACCACCACCACCAATATGAAAATTATCAACTGTGATCACCACCGCCGCCATGACAATCTTCACCTGTGATTACCACCACCATCATAACAATCTTCATCTGTGACCACCACCACTACCACCATGGCAATCTTTATCTGTGACCACCACCACTACCACCATGGCAATCTTTATCTGTGACCACCACCAACACCATCATGACAATCTGCACCTGTGACCACCACCGCCGCCATGACAATCTTCACCTGTCATTACCACCATCACCATGACAATCTTCATCTGTGACCACCACGAACACCATCATGACAATCTTCACATGTGAACACCACCACCGCCATAAAAATCTTCAAATGTGACCACCACCATGACAATCTGCACCTGTGATCACCACCACCATCATGAAAATCTTCACCTGTGACCACCACCAACACCATCATGACAATCTTTACCTGTGACCAACACCATCATGACAATCTTCAACTGTGACCACCACCAACACCATCATGACAATCTTCACATGTGACCACCATCACCACCACCATCACGACAATCTTCACATGTGACCACCACCACCACCACCACGACAATCTCCACCTGTGATCACCACCACCACCATAACAATCTTCACCTGTGATCACCACCACTACCATTACAATCTTCACATATCACCACCACCAACACCAAGACAATTTTCACCTGTGACCACCACCACAATGACAATCTTCATCTGTGACCACCACCAACACCATGACAATCTTCAACTCTAACCATCACCACCACTATTATGACTGATGTAAGATAGATATTTGTTTTATTTTTTTTAATAGTAAACAATCCTCGTCAAAACATTAGAAGTACACTAATCTTTACAAGTATAAAAAAGAAAAATCTAAAAAGTAAAAAGAATGTTTTCCCCTAAGAATTGTACATCATCAGGCACTTCACAGAAATGTACATATCAAGTACATGTTATGGGAGTATCTTCTTATCACCATCAGATATTAATTTAATTTGAGTCTTTCAACATTTACATATTTTCTTAATAAATAATCATGTTAACAAATCATTAAAAAAATGGGAATAGTAGTGGGTAAAGAGACGAACATCAGCGCATTGTAATGCGTTGATATTGACTGGAGAGATTGGAACAGAAAAATTATTGACTAATTAAGATGGTTTGAGCATGGACCTCGATAATAGGTCCATGGTTTGAGAGTGCTGATCATTGATTGAAGAGCGCCATCTGTGTTGGAAAACAAACGGGCCTTCAGGCCAATCACGCCTCATCGACAACGTCCTGGCTATTTCAGTCATCACATTACTCGTATTATATACAGTATATTATTGATTGGTTGGGGGTTGAATACGCAGATGAAATTGACCGATGGCTGATTGGCGTGTACAAAGTCCAAATGAAAGGCAAGACAGACATAGGATGGCAGGCCTCCACTTCACTTTGATGTCATCATCGTTACGAATTCTGTGTAATCATAGAAAATGACAAGTACATAGAATGGTGAGGCTCTTGCTGTCAAAATTTATAATTCTCCCAGTACTTATCGATTATCTTTGTCATATTCATCGTCATGAACATCACCGCGTGCCAATATGCCTCGAGGGTAATTTCCACTGTCGGTGAATTAAGAAGCTTTTGTTTTGATCGATCTATGGCGAACTATGCTTCTTCTACGACTACCGTATGATATTGACGATTGAACCATCTGCGCATGCGTCAACTCTGAAGGTTTGTCGGTCTTCCACAAAAGATGAAACCCCGGTAATATCAGACGCAATGGAAGTAGTCGTCAATCGTCGTAGAAGCATCCATCGTCCAAAACGAAAGCTCCTTATTTGGTCTGTACACATAATCACCGGAATGAGGTTAACATGGTTGGGAAAGGATGACTTTAGCGTATCCTGAACTTTGTTTTAATTCAAAATCTGGTATAAAGATGTGATTTAAATATGGATGGCCTATCGTGACACAAATCTCTCACGGTATATTCAAGTTCATCTTATTAGGTCATCAATGTCATCTGTAACTCGCATCATTCGTAACTGGTCGAGAACTAAATTTGTATCTGATTTGGTTTCTTTCTCCATAACAGCATGGTGAAATTTAAGTACAGAGTTAAACTCGATTTCAGAATACTGACCGGGGAGGTTCTGATTTAACAGAAGTAGTCGCGTTTGTTTATGTAAGTGGGATAATAATGAGAAATAAAAATACCAAATGATAATACAAAATGCTGAGTAAAGGTATAAAGCGAGGAGGTAAAACCGTAAGAGCACCTGCCCCTCTTGCCGGCGTCATAATAAACCATTCCAATTCATACTCGAGAAACCTGACTAGCTGTTGCTCTTCATTAGATTCATGTTTATTGTATGATAATCATGTGAAAATTAAATTATGCAAATTAGTATTACAACCATAACGGTAATGACAACGGCTTTACATGAGGAGCATAATAATACATGAAATTTCCTCTGATTCATCGAAAAATTTCATTCCCATGGTAAAACAATACCAGACTCAATGGCCCGTATTCTGAAGTAGGGTTTAACTTAAACTCAGGTTTAAAGTTGTGGTTTAAGTATGGAAAGCCAATTGTTACATAAATCACTAACTGTAGAGATATCATATTTCAACTCATTTGGCTCTCAAATCATTCATAATTGTCTAGGATGCATAAATAGATGATTGTCTTCACCGTTGATGAATCAGGAAAGAGCACAGCAAACATAAGAAACGTACAAGTTAATAAAAATTTTGACTCTTTTGGCTTCCCATAATTTTAGCACATAGTTAGACCATGGTCTAAGTTAAACCTGACTTCAGAATATGGGCCATTGGAACAAAAAAAAGTTACCTTCATAATTGACTTGTCCATCACCATCAATATCAGCTTCTCTGATCATTTCATCGACCTCCTCATCTGTCAGTTTCTCTCCAAGGTTTGTCATGACGTGACGAAGTTCGGCAGCACTGAAATCAAGTATTACAACAATCCCAGTTTTAGTTTTACGGAGTTTTGCATCAACTGCGCCATACCGAACTTAATCACAACATATAAGAATGTCGTTTTCTTTCGGCACTACTTTTTGTGCTCTACAAAGTACAGACCCTTTGATATCAACGTTTAAAAAAGGCCCCAAAGTGACGAAGCCAACCAGGGGCTCCGTTTCATAAACCTTGTTACATGTACAATAACAGTTTAAAGTTACTGAATTCCTTCGATTTGATTGGCTGATAATAAACTTGTTATAGAAAGTTTGCATTTGTTATGAAATGGGACCAATGGCACTGTTCATCAGCTCGAACAAATTCGATTAAATTGATTGGTTGGTAGAGAAGCACTAATTTTCCTTAACTATGGTTTCCTGTAAAAAGATGATAAATTTCAGCGCTCCCTGAAACAGTGCCCTTGTTACTGAGCGTTATGAAAAAGCGGAAAGTAGAATGATGATAATAACAAACTTTTTTTAAATTACAATGGTAATCATTAACATTTCAGTTAAGTGACTCTTTGTCTTAGTATTATCCCTTTTTAAGACAAGTAAAATAAATGACCGATGTTTAAGGCAATGAGACATATTTGTGTCGAAGGCGAAATAATTAACTTAGATTAGGCCTACTCTCTTTCTCATCCGACAGATCTATTTGAAATTGTCTAAAAAGTAATAATACGCCAAAATGTGACAATTGCTTGAATCAGAAACAGTTCCACCACAGGGAGGGGTAGTTTTGTTACCTTCAATGACGGAACCCCAAGCATGCATTCATATTAAAAAAAAAACATATTCGCATCGATTGACGCCATATGGGTTTATAAATAAATCTCTGCGACTGACGCATATGTTAGGGCTTTGACAGAACGGCTTTTATGGATATAATGAACTGCGCCACGCATTTTATATTATGTTGGTGCCATTATTTTGAGTGGTGGTTCATAAGAAAGCTATTATAAACTCACGGGAACAGTGATAATTACATAAATGGCTAATGTTGGACCAAACTTCAGTTCATCACACGACTTACTACTAATACAACATGATTGTATTCCACATTATCAACATTATCACACTTATATATCCTCAGATTATATCACATTAGATTTAATGATGAATACAATTGCAAATGACATTAACCTGATAAATCCGTTGCCGTCCTTGTCGAATACACGGAAAGCCTCCCTGATCTCTTCTTCACTATCTGTATCCTTCATCTTCCTCGCCATCATCGTCAAGAACTCTGGAAAATCGATCGTTCCGTTTCCTGATGGAGGCGAAAATGAGATTAGAAAATCAATGTGGTAAGCGAATAACCGCGCATTTACACATTATCATAATCTAGCGTATAATTCACCCTCACAAATCGATCTGAACTTTCAAATTTGTAATGCTCTCATGCTGTCTACATTCACCTCTACAATGTGTATAGGTAAAGAGATAGGTGTCGTATTACAAAATTATATTTATCTCAAATACTGATGTCTCCATTCTTTTATTAGCTACCTTTCTCGTAAGATCGACAATGATAGCAAAACCGGTCCCGCTTCCAACAGTCATGGAATTATTTTCCATTAAACACAGTTTAGGTTCTGAAACATCACATACGATACCTTTTACTAATACCGGTAACTAACATTTATTTTTTTCTTTCATGATCATTCAGACATCATCTAATTTTTCCTGTTTCTATGTATCTTTCTATTCAGGCTGTGTTTTTCACTGAAACACATCCGCCTACTTCGTCATTGGAAATAATTCAAAATAGATCAGTTTTATTTCCACATAAATCTATTTAGACACTTCAAATTCAAGGAAATAAATGTTAGTCATTTTCCCTTTTCCCCCATATGCTCACCGTCAGCATCTACTTCATTGATCATGTCCTGAAGTTCAGCCTCAGTAGGGTTTTGACCCAGTGACCTCATCACTGTGCCCAACTCCTTTGTAGTGATGGTGCCGTCGCCATCCTTATCAAAGAGGGAGAAAGCCTCCTTGAATTCTGAGGAAAACAGGAAAAACAATGGCCATAGGATAATGCATCTAAAAACTCTTCTTTTAATCTGGATTTTGGAGGATGAATATTCTTTAAAAAAGAAAGTTACTCACGCGACCATAAATTATATCAAATTGAAAGGAGGGCGAAAAATATATATTTTTTCTCTCTTTGAAGTTATTGAATTTTACAAGTAAACCTTAAAGCTTAAAACTAGACTCGAGAGACGATTTACAATGTATGTAGTGCCATGATAACAAACAAAACTACAAATTTCTAACGCAATAAACACTTCAAACATCAAGATACTTTCGATTCCTGATTAAAAGCTCGTAAAAACACTTCATAACTTTTAATCCATTCATGTACTTTGCAATACATCAACTGTTCGTAGGACCCTACTCCATGATATCAATATGTGATCTAAAAATTTAACACAATTTTTAATTTCAGCCGAGTTGACTCTGTAGTGCATTATATTGGTGACATACATTGAGGAAACAGAATTGAACTTGATGAAGAAATGACAAAGAAGCACTTTTATGATTTATGTTAGTATAAATTAGCGTAAATGATTTTCTAGTCAAAATTTCAAAATTATGTGTAAAACCTTGGTGAACCTCATGCAGCTCTCAGATTGAACACAAACAAATCAAAATAAGTCAACAAATAAATAAGCATTTTTCGCGAGTTTTGAAAAATATGCATAAATTAGTATAATTAACTAGTTTCAATATCATGTACATAAACTTTGTATCCCCACCTACAGCTATCATATATAGCAAACAAAATTGTAATTGATCAACAAATGAAGGCGAAAAGCGTTTTATTTGTGATTTATGAATATATTTTGCATAAATTAGCATAAATAATTTTCTAATCAAAATGTCTAAATTGTTTGTGAAAGTTTATGTAGAACTAGTTGTGTAGATGTTTGGTGAACCTCATGAAGTTTTACCAGAAGGAAGTAAAATCGAAATCGGTCAAATAGAGAAAAAGAGGCATTTATGTGAATTTTTAAAAAATACGCATAAATTAGAATAATTTTTTTCTAATCAAACTTTCACAATTCTGTTTAGAAGGTTGGTGAACCTCATGAACCCCCACCAGATGGAAGCAAAAAATCAAAATCGGTCAACAAAATGACTAAGTTGCATTTTTGTGGATTTTGAAAAATGCGCATGAATTAGCATTATTAATGAGTTTCAAATCTCTGTGTAGAAGTTTTGAATCCCCACCTATAGAGCAAACAGAACTGAAATGACGCAGAAGAAGCATTTTGAAATTGTGGACGGACGCCACGCCACGCATGAGTTAAAAATGACGCATCCTGCTCATCCTCCCCTCTCTCCCTCTCTCTCCTCTTTCTTTATCTTTCTCATTTACTCTTACTCTCTCCCCCATGCACCTACTGTAACATATGTAAGGTCTGATAGATTGTCAGTAATAATTGGATGATTAGATCATTAGCCCATAGAGCCAGACCAGAGTTTATCGATTGCTACTAATACCGAAAGCAGTTCAATCACCTATTGTGTTTTCTGCACGTATGTCATGTTTGCCTGATTTTATTCCGCCGTGAGTTTATCTCGGACGGCCCATCATAAAAAAGATGTCTTCAACATCCCTTCAATTCATTATCTGGACTTAATGTTCGATGAATTATGTTATTTGATAATAAGTGCATGACAGTCTCTTTATCATAATGTATGATATTGAGCATGTTGAGTATTGAGGTATTATTACCTGCAATCTGCTCCTCAGTAAGTTGATCGGCCTGCATGATGAGAAGATAGAGAAAATGGAAATTATTAAACATAACACTTGATTTCTTTTACTACCACGGCATATTGTATGATGAATAATGTGATCAACAATAAGAACAATGAACACTACGAAACACTAATCACCACTTGACTTGATCAACAAAAAGATTATCTTGTGGATATTCATCAAAAAAGTTTATCACCCAATTACATATGCCACAGTGATTACTAGATTTTATTTTAGTGAATATAGGCTTGGCAATCAGCTGCACAAATATAATACAAAAAGTTTATTTCACTATTACAGAACACATTTTATAACATATTGAACACAACACAGCTTGAAGAGAGTAGTATATTGAGTAAACATAACATTAATCGGTAAATTAGACTGCTAAAGTCTGAGTTACTAGGGGATTCTATAAAAACAGTCTGTTAGAATAAGATTGTATCAATATTTGTTTTCACTCTTGATTATTCATAAATACTGTACTTCAACAAGCGCAGAATGCAATAAAATAAAGTGCTTTTCGTGAGTACGCCTTCTCTCCCTGTTTTTGTTATTATGATAAAAACTGTCATCAATCATAAACGCCATGGTCATAGTACAATAAAGTTAATATTTGACTAAATCAATATCAGCACTACACGTACAAGTACATCGTTACGAGATACTAATTCTACAGACAGTACACGGGTAAAATGCCACAGGGATCAGAAAGGGCCGTCTTTAATCAAATTTGACAGAAGGTGCAAACAAGATACTGTTTAAAGAACTAGAAGATATTGAACGATTTCCAACATTGATATATTCATGACAAAAGACATAACAAGAAGCGAGATTGCTTACATTAATGGTGAGTTCCTGGGACTGCCCGTACAATTGCAGACAAGATACAAGTTGGAGACAAGAAGATTCAAAAGGGGGAAGAGAAAGAAGGGAAGGGTGGGGGGTATGGTTCAAATCGAAAAGATAAAAAAGGGTAAAGATTAGAACAAGTCTAAGACAACCGTTTTTTTTTAATTGTTTCTCTTCAAAAATCTTTTCTTTTTAATGAAGAAAACAAAAATTGATGCATGCATTTCCATTTCAGAGCGTTCTCATACAGTTGAGGAGACCACAGCAAGGAAGCAAGCAAACATTTGGGGGGGGGGGTTAATGAGAACCAGGGGCTGATAGAGATTTCAATTGGTTTCAAATGGACATTCCCAGGAAGATCACACACACATCTGCATAGGCAATTGATTGAGCGAGCATCCAATGGGTTCCATCACTTAGAAAATATTAAGCTAATGCCCTATATATCTCAAATTCGCATTGGCATGTGGGTTGAGAATCGTCGTATTGTATTTACTGGTCACTGGAAACCCTCTGTCGTTTCTTTTTATCCGACATGGATAAATTGGCTCCACGAGTCGGTTTACAAGGTTGGAAAAGCATTACAAGGGGTTCAGCCATGAGACAGCTGTCAGATTCCAGGAATATTTGGCATATCAGCATGCATCCTCGCCAATGAACTTGCCAGGCCATCTTTCTCATAACATCTCTTCTCGGCTGGCCCGCAGCCTTATGTGTTTCAGAACACAGCATGCATCAAACAGCTTGGTATATATCAACTCACTTCAAGATCTAATGGGAAAGCAAAGGTTTGCAGAGGGAGTGGAAACACGTACCTTATTTGGGGGAACACACAACATGCGTGCAATCGACCAATCATGATCACTGATTGAAGAAAATGAATCTCAGACAGTAAAGAATATATTTTTAAAAGAAGTGTGGCATTAAATTGTAAAAAAAAACAATAAACATGCGTCTCCTACTTATTCGGTCATCCATCCAAATCAAAGGTATTACATTGTTACAAACATCTATATTCTTCACAAGAGTAAGATTGAGCGGTTTTTTATTGACTGGATGAGTCAAGAAATTTTCATTTTATAGGAGAGTCGGTCCCCTCGCTCTATATTGATTAAGAACTCGTATTACCCATAAAGCAGGGGTGCATCGAGTTTTTTTTCCAAGGAGGAGGTTTGACCGAGAAATTTGACAAGCGAACAAAAAAAGGGGGTTTCACTACCAAATTAGGGTCATTTTAGAACCGATTTTTTTTTGGGACTAGCAAAAAATGAAAATTAGAAATAATATGGTTCACTATACAATGACGGTGATTTTAGTCCCGAAACAATTGAAAAGCACAACAAGAGGTTAGTTCCAAAATGTAATTCATCACTTAAAAAAAAGACAACTTTGCAGCCCAAGGGAAGAGGTTAAACCCCATACCCCCACCCCACTGTAAAATTTATTTTTTCTTAGTTTTGCAAGTCACTTTCTTGTCCAGCAAATAATTAAGAAATATATGCTCTAGGCCTAGTATTAATAAATGTCATCCCTTCACTTTCGCCTGAATGCCCAGAGGCAGTTATTAACGTCTTATATATGAAACGTGGGTCTATTATTATGATGGCTAGCTTAATAAATTCGCTGGCGAATGAGAGCTAGTGGGAATGGAGTACATAAGTAGGATAGGGTGGGGCGAGGGAGTTTTACATGTAGGCAATGTGCATGAATTGGGATCATTGTAATATTTTTGAAGGGATAGCTTGGTTGGTAGTTTTAGGCGAGCAAAGTAGTGGGAAATGAAGTGATAAGGCTAGGCTTGATTGAAACAAAGCAAATCGTTGAGCGAACAGGAATTAAAATGGAGCAGAATGTCACGGCTAGATATTATTTGGATCAAATTCATTTAATCACGTATCTAGATTAGGTACCATACATGTACAATGGATAACTAAAAAAAAGGAAAAGGAAATGGAATTAATCTTAAATTGATTCAGATTCTCGTCACTTAATCTATAGAGGTCTAGATGTCTACATGTAGAATCTACCAGTTACTATTTAATAACCTTGCATTTTAGATCTAAACGGTATATTGTTTATGACATTAAATTGTTATGATTGGAAATTTTGTTGATAACTAGTTCTAAATAGGCCAAAAATGAAAATGGAATGAAAAAAAAACATTTTGTAAATTTCTTCAAACTTTTTCATTTTCATTTCTTTTTGGCTGCTACCCATCATTATAATACTTGTTATATTGATCTAGAGATCTAGATCTATTGAGGTCTTGATATCAACTGTTAATATTATTTATCTCATTTTAAATTGAAATGATTTAACTCTATTGAGAAACTGAGGCGGAGTAGCGGCCTACCACGACACGTCCACCTCCATGACTTTCTATAATTCTATAAATTTCGATTTAGGATCTAACGCTAACCGGCTTTGACAATAATTTGCAGTTAATAATTACTGGATACAAAATAGTTTGTTGACTTAAAACCAGGCATGAAGCCTGATTCACATTCTAATGTAACGATAACAGAACCAGTACTGTAGTTCTAGATCTATACGATATCGTGGAGTAAAAAGTTAGGCGTTGCCAGATTACTTGAATACTTTATCTGTGATCACTCAGACCTACGAAGTACGAAAGCTAAAATTATCTAGATCAAACTGTAGTGTTAGATACATCGGACAATTGTCTTTAAGTTCTTTAGGTTAACTTGAGATGAAAACTAGGTATAGATCTAGAAAAATTACCCGTAGACTCTATCTAAAAAAGTTTGTGTAACTTATTTAACTTTTAAACTGTTTGGCTTTGAATGTACCGGTATCGTTTCCATTTCAATCGAATCATTTCAGGCTCAAAATCATTACCGGTACGGTATCATCTTTATCGCGTCTCTCTCTCTCTCACACTGCCTCACACAATAAAAAAAAAAATTAAAATCTTACCATCTTTCTGGAATATTTAGAAGTTTATGGTGTATAATTCAAAAGCAGGTGATGTTTGCAACTTCTCACTCCAATAACTGGACGTACAAATCAAATGAGTTACCGCCGTAGTATCAACTTCGAATGGATTGAGATGATGGTCTTCAAGATATCGTGGGCGCGCTGGTGCTATGCTGAGCTGAGCTGAGATGGAGATAAAGCTGAAAACTAGTGCAAAGTCAATGCGGATTTCCGTGAGGGCGTTTATTAATACCCCAAAATTTTTTTGTGGTAGCGTTGCATTGCTATGTTAGCAAGTCATTGGCAAAGCATGAGAAAGGCAGATCACTGCTCCGCAATGCGGCATATTACTGCGCATTGCGACGAGCTTAACCCGCCACTTCGCGCTTATGCAGCAGCATGCATCGATCCAAGGCAGCTCTTAAAAATTAAACCAAGGGTCAAGTTGATTTTAAAGATCCATATTTATAGGGTTATAAACGGGTACGGTTAGAACAGCCTGGACCAAGATAAATAAAAGGGTGACCCCAAGGCTGACCCACTTTTCGACAATTAAGAATAAAGAATCGAAGTCGAAGACCGGAACGAAGTTTAAAAGCTTAATTTGGGTAAAATCATCCAAGCAAGAAGGCGAGGAGCGGGTAGGGTTTTATATAGAGCCGAACCGTTCGCCGCCCCCATTAGAATATTTGCTCCCCCACTCTCTCCAAGCTCCTCATTACAATTTGGAGGTTGGCCTATAAGATGGCGGCCTAATCGTCACGTTATATTTTTTAATCAACAAAAGGCATGACGATCAAAAATTGTAAATTGTAACTTATTGTAAAATCTATAGACCCTAAGGCGCGTAGCTGGAGGGGAGGGGCTGTGGGCCCCCCCCCAACGCCCCAAAAGAAAAAAAAAGAGAAGTGAGAAAAAGAAAACTTAAGGGAAGGACGAAAAGGGAAGAAAGGTATATATAGCTCTATTGTTTTTTTCCTTTTTTGGTCAAACATGTCAAAAGAACAAAAACCTATGAGATGTTCTTTTCTCTCAAAATTTTGCTCCCGCACTCCGCGCGGGAAAAGATATCAGAATTGCCTTTCCCATTTGTTTCCCATACATTTTTTCTACTCCGTTTTTTCTCCTTCCCGGCCATAGGAAACGCATTCTTGCCAGGAAATTCATAAAGTATACATGGGTCTTTAGTATGAAAAGTTTTTTTTTTTTTTTTTTGCAGTAGGCCTAACACAAAATTTCGGCTCTTCTGTTTAGAGCGGTTAAACTTTTATACCGTCACTCCCCAAGTCCCGAAATACTATTTCTTCCGCTTTTCAGCACTGAGCAATTTGTTGGCAAATCTGCTCAAAGGGGAGCATTAAATTCGTGTCGTGCTTTATTCAAAAGCAGGTACGATGAAGCTTTATTCTATTAGTACAGTGCGTATAAAAAAAAGTTACACTTTGAAAAACTCTTGTAAAATTATACATTTGTAATATCCTGAAGATTTTTCCACATTTTAACATTGGTACAGATCCATTTAAGCAAATGACGATACAACTGTCGAAAAATATTTCCGCTTGAGTGAGCACCAATTACTTTTGAAAAGTTATTGAAAAATGATTTGCGCAGAACTTTGAAATAGTTATGCGAAAGACCTTAATCATGAAGAACACTTGGAATTTAGCAAGTAAAATTGATTTGAAGATATCTTTTACCTAAGTTTGACTTGTTTCCTTGCCATAAACACTTCGAAGAGTGCAGTTCGTCCCACCCCACTCCCCCACACACTGAGGTCATTGTGACGATATTTGCTTTACACTGAGCTGTGATTTACATGGAATGGTTTAAGCTTGATTTTCAATTTGTTTATCATTGCCAAGCTTGGGAAAAGTGTGGAGAAACAAGTATTAAATGAAAAATGAAATGTAAACCCCTTTTCAATGATAAAAACTTAATGAAAAAATGCTGCAGATGTCTAATATAAACTTTTGTTCAGATTCATTTGTGTCCTCAGATCCAGCTGGCACAAAAGGGTAAAGGTTGTGCTTACTAAGTGTTGAAATTTCAATTTGGGTGGCAAAATTGTTACAAAATGTTTGAATGTATCCGTTTTATTTCAGTTGACTAAAAGTGCAAGGAAAATGTATGAAAATGTTTCGCAGGGTAAGTTTGATTTCGCCCTTTCCCCTTGACACAGCGTGAAAACGAGCATTTCTGCGCAAACAGATTTCTGCGAGCTTTACACAAATAATGGACAGTGCTCACTCAAGTGTAACATTCTGACAAAACTTTTACTTTTATTGGATAGATGAGACCTAAACCCAAGATTTGATGTGAAAAAAATACCCACATGTTGTATATTTTTTAATTCCCAGGGCATTTCCAAAGTGTAAACTTTTTTTTTTGATACGCACTGTATATCGCTGCACGTTCATCTCCGGTCCTGTTTTGGCTTTGCGCCATTGATTTAAAATGTTGAACATCACTGAACTATCTTAATCACACAAAAGGAAGCGCTTAACATTATGAGCAAAATTACACAATTTTTGTTTTTCTTCCAAAATAAGTCACAGAAGTTTCCGTGCTTCGCGTGCATGGGAAAAGAAAACCCCTCTTCTAGCTTTCATCATCCCTTTCACATTTTGAGCTAAAGAAATATCAAAATTAGAGCAGGTTAAAGTTTTAAAGAAATTTATAAAATTCAGAGCTTGCCATTCGCGGGAAGAAATATTTCCTCGCTGCATATAGCTCTCTACTCTGTTTTGCGAGTTAAAGAAATTTAATGTGGTTAAAGTATTTACAATCAAATCTGATGTGACTAATGATGAAATGAAACGTGTTTTCTGCGGCGGATCCGGAATTTTCCAAAAGGGGTCTTCTATGTAAAAAAAAATCAACAAGCCCCCCAAAAGTTTTTCTCTGCCAATTAATGGAGATTATTTCTGCCAAGATGTCATAATGTTAAAAAGCAAAAAGAAGTAAAAAAGGGGTCCGTACTTGCGTAAGCACGACATAAATAATATTCCATTATTAACAAAGTATTGTTTTAATGCATTCTTTTAAACTGTTAAGGGGTGCTGAGGCACGAGCCGGATGTGCCTCTCTCGGGGCCTCTCTATCTTGATCCGCTCACTGGGTAGTTCGGGGGAGGGGGTTCATTGGTTGAACGATGATTGGACAATTAAATTTTCCACTGACAATGTAGCATGGATAACTCACAGGCGCGTAGCCAGAGGGGCGGTGGGGTGCTCGCCCCCCAAAAAACGCCCCCAAAAAGAAAAAAAAAGAGGAAAGGAGAAAAAGAAAAAGGGAAAGAAGGAAAGTGAAGAAAGGTGTAGCTTTGTTGCTGTTTTTCCTTTGTTTGGTCAAAAGAATAAAAACCAAAAGAATAAAAACCTAAACGAGACATTCTTCTCTTTTCATACAAAATTTTGCTTCCGCGCTCCGCGCGGGAAAATTATAAAAACTGCCATTCCCTTTTGTATCTCACACTTTTTTCTCAGTTTTTACCCTTCCCGGCTGTGGGAATGGTATGTTCTTGCCAGAAGTTATAAATAATACATGTGGGTAAAGAGTATGAAATTTTTTTTTTCCATATTGCATTAATGCAAAATTTTGGCTCTTCTGTTCGGAGCGGGTAAACATTACCATCCAACCCCCTCAACAGGGGTGTCTGGAAAACGAAGACCGAAGACCGAAGACCGGGGACACGTATCACACTCGTGTGAAAGCGTTTGTAGTTCACGCACGAAGTGTGTACAAAGCAGTGCAAAGTGTGTACAAAACACGTGCGCGGGTTAGAATGGACTTTGGACCTTGCCCCCTACACAATGTTCTCCCATTGACATAACGCATGTCCCCGGTCTTCGATCTTCGTTTTCCAGACCTGTTGTTGGGTGTCTGGAAAACGAAGACAGAAGACCGGGGATCGCATCCGTCTAGCTAAAATAAACCATTATTATATTCAGATCAAATTCAGGAATATTCTGATATTGGATATGTGATCAGTTATGATTGGTTGATAAGTTAATGATTAATATTGTATGGATATCGTGATGTGAATGATAATTGATTGAGCAATAATCGCGCTCAGCTCAGCTGGCATTAAAATTTTACTACCATTGACATAACACATGTCCCCGGTCTTCGATCTTCGTTTTCCAAACCTGTTGTTGGGTGTCTGGAAAACGAAGACAGAAGACCGGGGATCGCATCCGTCTAGCTAAAATAAACCATTATTATATTCAGATCAAATTCAGGAATATTCTGATATTGGATATGTAGTCAGTTATGATTGGTTGATAAGTTAGTGATTAATTGTAAGGATATCGTTATCAGCTAGGGCATAATTAATACATAACAATTATAACGTACAATACACCTCATACTGCGCAATCACGTACAAGCAGTCTCAACTTAACTGCCGTTTGCACCGGCGTTTGCAACTACCATTGACATTACGCGTGTCCCCGGTCTTCCGTCTTCGTTTTCCAGACCTGTTGTTGGGTGTCTGGAAAACGAAGACAGAAGACCGGGGACCGCATCCGTCTAGCTAAAATAAACCATTATTATATTCAGATCAAATTCAGGAATATTCTGATATTGGATATGTGATCAGTTATGATTGGTTGATAAGTTAATGATTAATATTGTATGGATATCGTGATGTGAATGATAATTGATTGAGCAATATATCGCGCTCAGCTCAGCTGGCATTAAAATTTTACTACCATTGACATTACGCGTGTCCCCGGTCTTCCGTCTTCGTTTTCCAGACCTGTTGTTGGGTGTCTGGAAAACGAAGACAGAAGACCGGGGATCGCATCCGTCTAGCTAAAATAAACCATTATTATATTCAGATCAAATTCAGGAATATTCTGATATTGGATATGTAGTCAGTTATGATTGGTTGATAAGTTAATGATTAATTGTAAGGATATCGTTATCAGCTAGGGCATAATTAATACATAACAATTATAACGTACAATACACCTCATACTGCGCAATCACGTACAAGCAGTCTCAACTTAACTGCCGTTTGCAACTACCATTGACATTACGCGTGTCCCCGGTCTTCCGTCTTCGTTTTCCAGACCTGTTGTTGGGTGTCTGGAAAACGAAGACAGAAGACCGGGGACCGCATCCGTCTAGCTAAAATAAACCATTATTATATTCAGATCAAATTCAGGAATATTCTGATATTGGATCAGTTATGATTGGTTGATAAGTTAATGATTAATATTGTATGGATATCGTGATGTGAATGATAATTGATTGAGCAATATATCGCGCTCAGCTCAGCTGGCATTAAAATTTTACTACCATTGACATTACGCGTGTCCCCGGTCTTCTGTCTTCGTTTTCCAGACACCCAACAACAGGTCTGGAAAACGAAGATCGAAGACCGGGGACATGCGTTATGTCAATGGTATAAAATTTTAATGCCAGCTGAGCTGAGCGCGATATATTGCTCAATCAATTATCATTCACATTACGATATCCATACAATCAATCATTAACCAATCATAATTCATTACATATCCAATATCAGAATATTCCTGAATTTGATCTGAATATAATAATGGTTTATTTTAGCTAGACGGATGCGATGGCCCCGGTCTTCTGTCTTCGTTTTCCAGACACCCAACAACAGGTCTGGAAAACGAAGATCGAAGACCGGGGACATGCGTTATGTCAATGGTATAAAATTGTAATGCCAGCTGAGCTGAGCGCGATATATTGCTCAATCAATTATCATTCACATTACGATATCCATACAATTAATCATTAACCAATCATAATTCATTACATATCCAATATCAGAATATTCCTGAATTTGATCTGAATATAATAATGGTTTATTTTAGCTAGACGGATGCGATGGCCCCGGTCTTCTGTCTTCGTTTTCCAGACACCCAACAACAGGTCTGGAAAACGAAGATCGAAGACCGGGGACATGCGTTATGTCAATGGGAGAACATGTGTAGGGGGCAAGGTCCAAAGTCCATTCTAACCCGCGCACGTGTTTTGTACACACTTTGCACTGCTTTGTACACGCTTCGTGCGTGAACTACAAACGCTTTCACACGAGTGTGATACGTGTCCCCGGTCTTCGGTCTTCGGTCTTCGTTTTCCAGACACCCCTAATCCCCAAATGCTATTTTCTTCCACTCTTCAGCAAGTGATTTTTGATAATGTATCTGCTCAAAGGGGAGGCATTAAATTCGTACCGTGCTATATGCAAAAGTACCATGCTATATGCAAAAGTATACGATATTAAACTTTATTCTATATCGCTGAACATCCACCCCCTGTCTTGTTTTGCACCATTGATTTGACATTTTTATTTTCACTGATGTTTCTTAAACAAAAGGAAGCGCTTAACATGAGCGAAAATACACAATTCATTTTTTCTTCAAAAAAAACACACAAAAAGGTTTCCGTACTTCGCGAGCATGTGAAAAGAACAGTCCCTCTTCTATCTAGCTTGCGCCATCCCTTTCAAATTTTGAACTCGTTTTTCTTCTCTATATAAACATCAAAATAAGAACAGGTTGAAATTTCAGAGAAATTTCTAAAATTCAGAGCTTCAATGCCATTCGTGGGAAGGAATAGCCTACTTCCTTTTTTTTTATAATTATACCCGTATTCTACTCTGTTTTGCGACTTGAGTTATTCTTTATTAGAGTGTTTGTGAACCATCATAATAATCTGTATTTTTCTCAATGGTATACAAACTTTAGATAATTTGGTGTAATAAGAATCACATTCAGCTTGCCATATTCGAAGTCATTCATAATATCATTCGTAACTTTGCAAAGAGTTTAATGAAACGCTGCCCAGCATGCAGGTGTATCTAGGCAAGATAATGGATCAACTCTGTACAGATGATAATCTTGATTTTTGTGTCAAAGATGGGATTCCTTGGAATTTCTTTTTTTCAATTTTGATCTTGAATAGAGGAATCAAACTATAGTCCCACAGGAAGAGATTGTGGTAGTGTATTGGTAATCCTATCCATGATTAAACAATAAAAGTTTATGTTCAGGCTTTTTTTAAATACAATTTTATGCGTGTAAACTGCAGCAAGTGTGTATGCTATATTTTTTAAAAAATCTTTTGTTTTGTTGCAGCTGCCCATGACAACCCATCATATAAATATTATGATTTTACACCTTGTCAGCGAAACATCCTCAATCTAATTGAGTTTCTATGTATATAGTTCTTATACTACCACCATGTTGTGTCTATATAGTTTTGAAGTATCTTCAAGCCTTTCCGTCATGCCACCTTCTAAAGGTCTCATACACGACGGTGTTGATGATACATCCACACCAGAGAAGTATTGAATCAACACCACTTTGGAATAAAACCGATGCTGTTGTAATATGGTGTTGCATAAACACCTATCTGGTGTTAGGGTTAACACCTAAACCAAACTTGGTGTTTTTGAACTCTTCTCTCGTGTGGACATAATATAGATCCCAGGCTGGTGTTAATTCAACACCGGAGTTTTTGCAGTGTATTCTTGTTTGCTCAAGCAAGATTTTATTAAAAAATTAAATATTTTGTAACAAGGGATGTAATAAAATACTGAGAATTGGGATTCATTATGTCTGCAAACCCTTTGATAATGAGAATGCTATGAATATGATTTTTAACTGTATTTTTTTTCTTTTTTGGTTCAGTGTGTGCCCAGCTGCAGCAGGAGTCTGTTTTGGAGATACTGAACTCGTTTTAAAGTTTTCTGAAAAATTTATTATCATTCAAGACATTTGCCGTAGATCTTTTTCCCAAATCATGATCTCTCCCATTGCAGAAAGTCACTGTAGTCCTTATTTAGAAAATAATATTTCTTCTTGTTTATCTTGTATTTCCTTTTCCTTAAAGGGAAAATTCACCCTGTCAATAAGTTGGTTTTAATTGATATTTTAAGCAGAAAAATAATGTTGAACATCCATCAAGGAAGAGGAAGTCATGACATTTTAGAGTTTAGGATTTGTGACATCATATTAATAATAATAAAAAACAGTTCTTGTATAATGCATAATAATATACATGTATATAGCTGTGCATATCAGTGTTTTGTGAAAAATAAGCGAAACTTTAAAATGTCATAACTTTCTTCTTTTACATCCGATTTCAATGAAATTTTCAGCAGTATGCTAGTTTTATTTTTCTCTATTTATTCAAGTCAGCATTTTCCTGGGGTGGACTTGACCTTTCATTTGATAACATAAAAAAAAGAAAAGTGGGGATGTGACATCATCAGCCCACCTAGTGAATATTCAAGACGATGTGCATATAACTGTTTTCACAATATATTGATAAATTTTTAAAGAAAAATAAAAATCTCCGTTATTTGTTATCCGATATATGATGTAATAAAAAATTGTTAAAATGGCAGAGATGAAAATGGTAGAGCTATAAATGGCGGAGGAATATAGCAGCTGTAAAACGAGACAGGTAAACAGTAATTGTATACTGAGATCTTAAGTCAACATTATTAAAAGTCAATATCACAAATTTTCAACTAAACTCATATTTCTTGCGAGTGTCCGCAGAATAGAGTTGTGATTTTTTTGAAATTTGTTAAAAGTACTCTAAACGCGTTTTACCAAAACGGCAAAGGATCAGTTTAATGATTTAAGCTAAAAATACGGGGGGGGGTGTATCGGTATTATCGTTTTCTCACATAGAGTAGGATTGCCATTCCTATATTTAACAATTATTAGGGCGTTCAAGGCACTTTTTAGAAATAAAACAAATCATAACTTATAATTCTGAAGTTAATCGTCATGGTTTTAGTTGGAAATGTATACTTGTTTTTTTAATAGCGAAGAGACAAACATAGCCGAACCTGGGGAGGGGGTGAATTATCACATATTTTCAATTGAATTCATGAACTAATCACTTGTAATTGCCATATTCAAAATAAAACTGTGATATTTGTTTAAGCATTTTTTTTGGGGGGGAATGGTCTTTCACTTTTGGAGGCTACTAATGGGGTAAAAAAATAAAAATATTTCATAGCTTACGTAATAAAACAAAAGAAATGATGAGTGGGGGTGTCATGGCTACCCACGTTGGCATACCGAACGAGATGTGCTATATAGCCTAACTTTCATTTAAAATGAATCGAAACTAACTTTCTCATCCAATTTGATTTTTTTTCCATATTTGTTTACTCTAATTTTATACAATCCAACTTTTTTAACGGTGGATTTCCTTTAACATTTTATCAAACCAAAGAATCATGCAGTATTTAATTTTATTGAGACGACACTGACGGAGACAATTGCTATGAATCTACTCACAATAGTAAATTTGACTGGTTGCCAAGTAAAATGAAGACCCCCCCTCACGAAACGACTATTGTTACGCACTGAGGCGAAATTTAGCGATTCATGGCGGGAATTTTTTGAAAAGCTGTGTGGCAGAAGAGAGTGAATGAATTTCGCAAACAGGATCAAGTACGACAACTAACTACTCACACGGAATACAACAACAAAACAACAACCAGAGGATTTAAACAGCGGTCATGTATATCTCAAACAAAACTGGGTATCCTTCTGATTTTCCTTTTCCTGATAATTATTACTGCGTACGATCGAGAGTAAAAGGATTTGGAACTTCGGGGACGATTTCAAACATAGGTTTGTTGATAATCAGGTAAGTGAAATGATTATTTCAATGTCAAAAACATTGTTTTAAGGACGTCTTTAGAAGTTGCTCAAGTGGTGTTTTACAATCACCGAGATTCACTCTTACTATGTACAAGTTAATGACATAACATTGTGCTCAGTAACACTGTGTGGTGAAATAAGATTGGTAATGTTTGACTCAATTTCTTCTGATCTAGTGCTGGGTAAATGCTTGTCTTCTGGGCACAGTTATTTTAATTTCTACTCCAGTTATTCATCATTATATGCATTGTGAATCAAATCTTGTAATTTTTTTCTAATAAAAATACCAATTCCATCAATAGGGGCCTCTCGAAAATATGCTTATTTTGTCGGCGCTTTGGTATGTTTGGTGAATACATACAAAATGACAACCTTAAGATTATAGGGAAAAACAGGTCATAAATGAATAAACTTTAGTAATAGTCTGTTTAGAAAAGTAATATCTCGATTATTTTTGTGTTGTATATTGCAGTAAAAATGTTTAATATTTCAAGGACGTTGTTTACAACCGTCACTCAAGTTACAACTATTGTTTAAACTTTTAAAACAATTTAAATCTTAAGCAAGTTCTTAAAAAAATGAACAACTTTTTTTAAGTTTGGTCAAGTTAAAAAGTTTGAAGCGAGAGCATTATTTTTTATGTACCGACCTGAAACAATGCATTTCACGTGCCATTTGGATTTATTAAGAAGATATGTATTAGTTTACATCACTAAACAAATATTGCGAGCGCGAAGCACGAGCTGATTTTTTTTTCCATATTTAAATCTGAAAAACGGCATCAATTAAAATATTGCAAAAACAAAGCAGCGAGTTAAAATACTTTGATATATGTATTGACTTGAAAAATAAAACATTATAGACAGAGATACGATATGTCCTATCTCATCGAACAAACATGCAGACGTGGAGCATATATACTCAGGCGCGCCGGAACACTTTCAGTTTTGAGGGGGCAAAATCCCGAAGGGGCACAATATTTTTGACAGTGTGAGATACCGAAGCGATCGAGCGGAAGAGGCTGTGGGACACCCCCCCCCCACGGTAAGGACTTTGTGTAAAAATTGAGTATAAAAGTTGCGTTTCTAAGAGCATTCAAAATAAATTTCTTGAGAATTAAACAGTATTGGAGTTCTTTTTGCTCCTTCTGTCCCTTCTGACCCAGACTGATGTTTCTTCATGATCAGGGTCGCAGTTTCAGCAAATTACGAGCCTTATTGCAAACGATATTGTTTCAAACCAATGTAATATAGGCCTTTTAAAGACTTTAAGATGACAAACATGACTGTACGCAGCCGGGGGCCGCCGATCGAGAGGGCAAAATTCACCAAAAGTGTGCACGAAATCCTTCAATTTTATTCTTGAAATTTTTTAAGCTCCCCATCACAACCCCCCTCGCTCTTAAGTTTCTTCGAAAATTTAGGTCTTGCAGCCCCACCCACTCCCGGATTTTTTTTTTTTTTGCAAACGTCCATGAATAACAAAAGCTGGGATGAACCAGAGAACATAGCTGCCACTGATCTCGATCTGATTAGTAACAGGAAATGGGAAGAAGTTTTTTAATCTAAAATACATCAGACAAAACGCCTTCCAATCATGCCAATGAAAAGGACTAGAGGAAAATACGGGGCTGTGAAAATATCTTAAGATTTTTTTTATAGTAGAGCAGTACTGTAACGCTTATTTTTTTCTTTTATATTCTTTATTTACATTTTTATTCATATCTCGGATAATATGAGTCCGGTCAAGAAGACACTTTCACAGATGATTTTATTTTTTCATGTCTAAACATTATCTCAAGTTACTTTCGAGTGGGATTCACCATTTTCACAAATTATAAATTATAATCCTCTACACATGATTATTCTGCGTGTAATTTTCTGATAACATGTCTATATTGAGTTGAAATGACCTTGGTATTTTCTTTAGGGCACTGACTTGTTAGCACTGTACTAACTCAATTTATATTTAGTTGAAAATAAAATAATTGAAACAAGTTTCTCGAGATGTTATGGTTTCTGGGCTTGACAGCTATGACATAGATTCCATATGCTCGAGTAACTAGTGTTCACGCGCGTTAGTGATATCGGGTCCGGTCTGAGCGTTTCTGGGCGACCGCGCGTTTGTTAGACGACACAGCCAGCATCATAGAGTTATAAACCTAATCATTGGTGGACCACTATCAATTTGCCATTCGCTTTTAGTCTGAAATGTATTCATTAAAAGGTTAAACGTTATCACACTTTAATAAGATGGAAAAGGGGCTTATCAAAGGTATGTTTCACAGAGGAACTTTTCGTCGAAAGACGCGAGGGTTACTATGATAATGTATTTGCCCCGTCAGGGGCAAAATTTTTAATTTTTGACAATGGAAATGACAATTTTTAGGCAGAAAAGCGCATTCGTTTGCTTTTGTCCTTAAATAATTTATCTTTTTTCTACTTTCAGGGGGGCACATTGGGGGGGGGGCAAAATCTCGTTTTGCCCCCCCAAAATTTTATTTTGGGGGGGGCACTTGCCCCCCCCCCTGCCCCCCGCTTCCGGCGCCCTTGTATATACTGCACTGACATACGAATATTCTAGCACTCTTTGTAATCGTCAATGTGATATCTATTCCAATAAAGGAATATGACTACCTCAAAAGCAGTTTGGGCAATTTTACAAATTCCTACAAGTACGCATCTTAGTAAACAAAAAATGCAGAGCGAAGTGCATATAGAGGGGCACATGGAGAAAGAATCTTAAAAAAAGAATCTTAACACAAATAAGAAAAAATGACTTATCTGCCCCACTCACGTGACTCATGAATTTTTGAAGACCCAGACCAAGCCCAAAAGTGAAATTGACAAATCATACCAGTCGGAAGCTTAATTAAAACTAATTAACACAGATATGCCATCTTTATGCATTTCACCGCTTACCAGCTGATTTCTTTTTATATATATTCTGATCTGAAACTGCTTAATTTCACCATTTAAAAAAAAAGAACAAGCTGTGAATTTCGATAAACAAACATGCTCGTGTTTCAGATTTAGACCTAGAATCTTGGCATTCTAAGTACATTTTTATCATGAAAATCAATAATGCAAGCGCGAAGCGCGAGCTGGAAATATTTGATATTCCGATCGTAAAAAGAATCAATTTAAAAACTAATTCAAGCACTGTTTAGGAAAATTGTGAAGTGGATATGGGTAGCACTTAATAAATGATTTTGACCTAGGAGTAGGACTGGGACATTCTAAGGACAATTTCTCATCTTATGAAAAATGACGACTATTTTCCTATTCCTCTTCCTAAGCGCGAGATACTGCTTGTTGATATTCCTTTCCAAAAAAAAATGGACCATGTCATTATCAGGAATTTATGAAAATATTGTTATTTATTTCCTTCATTCTGATTGGCTGAGAGGCACTGTTCCTATGGTAACTGTCGGATAAAATGTCCAACAAGTCCTTTCATGAAACGCTCCCAAGGGGAGCGTTTTATCAACATTTTCGTCCGACAAGTTGTCAGATCTGACATCTTTCCTTGAATCTGATTGGCTAAGAAACACTGTTACTATAGTAACTCTCGGATAAAATGGGACTTGTCGAAAACACTCCCCTGGTCTTCCCCTCACCTTATTTCATTCACTCGTCTTTCTCCTCTTTTTTCCTTATCTTTTCTTCTCCTCTCCTTTTCCTTCTTTTTATTTCCCCTAATAGGGGGAGGGGACCCGGGCCCCTCGCCACCTGGATCTGCCTATGGATTTTTTAAATTTCACTTTTTGACCTGGTGTGGATCTTCAAGGCAAGTAGGATTATTCTTAATTTTTTCCCCTTCATTATAGGAAGTCTAATTGTTCTCAAAGAAAAGGAACGCCATCCGAACATTAACAGCACAAACTAGAAAAGAAAAGGGGCATTTATTAAAAGTATATAAATAAGGGTATATTAAAATCGGGCATTTAATTCTATTCTTTTTCCTACTTTTTCCTGATTCTTTACATTCGTTTTCTTCCCTCTCTTTCGTCCTTTCCGTTTTCCCCAATTTCCTTCTCTTTCTCTCTCCTTTCTCATTCTTTTTCCCTCCCCCCTCTCCATTTACCTCCTCCCCCTTTTTTTTGGTGGGGGGGGGGAGTGGCTTGTGCATAGGATGTTTCGTAGATTTTTGAAAGAACATTATCAAAGTTACTAAGCTCCGCCTCTAGAAGTGAAGTCTACCCAACAAAAAGGGTTTGAATAAGCAGAGAAAATGCAACAATCATAAGTCTGAAAATTTGATTAAAATCGGATGTAAATAAGAAAGTTACACCATTTCTAATCTTCGAATTTTCAAAAACAGAAAAGATTGATTGATTTTATTTGGCAAGTCACAATTACATGTACACACTAGCATTAAAAACAATAGGCTTGCACAGGATGACACTCGAAAGCTTATTTCCAGTGGGGTCCTCGACATAGCATTACGATAATAAAATCTGTAAAATTATACTATTTACATATTAAAAAAAACGATGAAAAAATTTAGAATTTACTATTACCAATAAATAAGATATAGAGATAATATATACAAGAATATAACAAAGAAGCAGAAGAAGAAAAGAAGGAGGAGGAATATATAGAAGAAGAAAGAGAATTACGAGAGAAAAAGACTGAGGAAGAAAAAAAAATAGGGAGAACAACAGCAAAAACAGCGACAACAATAACAACAACACGAAGAGGAGAATAGAAGTGTTACGATGCTGCAACAAATAACAATGAAAATTTCGTTTAGATTGGATTTATTTTTCTTTTATTACAGGAAATAGATCTCTAAACATAACAAAAACAAACAATGATCTTACATCTCTTGAAGTGTCTGTTCTGATTATATTCCAAATGATAGTATCTAGGTTGGCTGGCAAAGATTCCTTAAATTAAAGTTCACAATGATGGCAATGATGAAATTGATGTTGAAGCAACAAGAGTCACTGTAACAAGTTGAAATGCCTGTGAAGACGATGTTGATGATTATCAATAGTCAATTTAAGCAATCCATGGGTTGAAAAGCATCCATTAAAATAGCTTGATGATCTCGATGAGAACTGAGAATTCTTCTCTCAAAGTAACTGCAAACAGTTCATTGATGGCATGCAAATAATTACACAGGAGATAAATGTTGTATTCCATTTGGAAACTATTCTCTGACATGTAAAGTCTGGTGTGAAACTCTGTTCTGATCCGATATGATGACGTCCTTGAAGAAACTGCCAGCTTACATATATATATATATTCACTATTCTGGAGGGTTCTAGTATTGTCCTTTAAAAAGAAAATTATCCTTTCTATAATAGTCAACTTCTGGAAGACTCTTGAATGTCCTCAGTGAAATTAACAATGTAAACAACATAGCCAATCCTATTCTTTTTCCTATCCTAATCCTTTTTACTGCCACTAGCAGAGCAGTCTATTGTGTAGTAATTTCTATTCAGAAATAATGAAATTCCTCAGCCTAACAAAGCTTTACTGAGATATTCTGGAATATTCTTAATCATTTATGCTATGAATATCCTTAAAGAGGAAATAACTAAATAAATTGATGTAATTGCTCTTACAATTCTACTTACATAAACAAGAAAGAAGAGAGAAAAATAGAATAGAAGAAAGGACATATCGATAGAAAAAGCTAAAATAAAACTATGTAAAATAAATTATGATACCTGGTAGAGAAGAGGATAGAACATGGTCAGTATTCAGGCTAAATGAACCGTATAACATATCATTTGCATCTTCTCTTTGACTCTCAAGTGAAATATATTCTTTCAATTTCCTCTTAAAATGCAAAAAGTTTCCTATTTCCTTTCTATATCATGGCGTCTTCCATTCACTATACATTTTGTATTCTATATACTTTTAGTTTTATAAGAAATAACAAATATTTAAATTCATTCCTCATTATAAAGTATGAAATGAGTTGTTTCCTTTCTTTGCTACAGACCAGGTTTCGGAACCATAAGTCATTGCCGAAAAAAACACATAGGTTAAAAACTTTTCTCTTGGAGCAAATTGGCATATTACTCTGGATAATGTCATTGAAATTCCCAAAATCGATCCATCTAGCTCTTGTCCTCCTTATAACTTCTTACAGTTCATGTTCCATACTGTCATGTTGCCCATGTTAGATATAGTGGTCTACTCGCTCAAATTTAGAATTATCCGTTGATGCCCCCTAGAAATGTATTTTAATGTACCTTTAGTTTATTTTTTTTCTCCTTTTTCTGGTTTTACATTAAATTTAGATAGAAATTTCTTGTGCTTGTCGATTTTGCTCATTTTATGCAAATAGCAAATTTATATATTATTTTTGTTGTCTTGAACAGCAATTATGTGTGTCAATCGGAATCAACTTAATTCGGTTACAGGGGTTTTTCAGATTGATAGTAGACACTAGAAAAAAGAGTAGAGTTGGTTTTTTTTAGTGTTAAAACTATGACAAATTTGGTAACTACCATTGAAACCATGATTGTGATTGACTGATGGAAGTTGTCATATAATGCAAAACCAAAGTTGTAGCTCTTTACAAGATGGGCTCTAGCTTTATTGTTCGATGACACAGAAGAAAAACGGAACATGTATCAGATTGTTTAATTTGTTTTCTGTTATGTTTTGTTTTTCCATCAGCAAAGAACTAATCCGGAGTCGTCGAAGACTTTTTTCAACAAGATCGATCGCCGCCTGTTGCAGTACACCCTGAGCCACAATTGGAAGAGGAATAGATACATACACTCGAGAAGACTGCACATCACCATCCATGTGGCCTGGTCAGCGAAGAAATTCATGGAGCAGGAATAAGTTGTATAGTTCGTCCCAGAAAAAACTAAACCGAGTTTAAGCGATGATTTATCATAACTTAATAACAAAGACAATAGACAAATGACCTATCAATGTAAAGCTTAGAATCCCCCCTTTCATCTGATTGAACTGATAGTACCTAGAATATTCCTCATTCACGCATGAGTTAGCAAAAACCATTTGAAGAAAGGATGACAAAAACTCATTTGGCGGGGGGGGGGTATCTGAATTTCAAAAAGAAAATCACATGCCTAAAAATATGTGCTCTTTTATTTGATACCTTAATCACAAAAAATAGTAAAGAAATAAAAAAGTTATGTTCCCTCGAAACAATGCTTGTATTTCCATAATTTCGTTAAATAAACGTGTTTTCACTGGTTTTCCACAGAAGCTATCACATGGTTAACAAAATACTTAATTAATGCATGGCTGATCGTCAACAAAATGGAGCGTCAAGTGAGTTTGAACGCTAGCCTGTAGAACCTCTTCATTTTATGAAATTATTGAAATTGAAGCCTTATTTCAAATAACCAGAACTTTATTATTTCTTGACCATTTTCTGTAATAGAGGTATCAAATTAAAGAACAGATAATGAACATTTTAAAAATGTGGTTTTCTTTTTTAAACCTATAGATACAGCCCGCCAAATGACTTTTTGGTATCCCCTCTTCAAATTATTTTTGCTCACTCATGCGTGAATGAAAAATAATCTTAGTAATTCCAGATGAAAGAAGAGATTCTAAGCTTTTCAACAATATAGTAGGTCATTTGTCTATTATATTTGTGATTAAGTTACGATAAATCTCGATTTCGTTTTTTGTGGGACGCACTCATAGGAGAAAGTTGCTTGGAACTTGAAAGGCATCCGCCCATCTGCACGCAGCTATCTGATGGTGAGATGAGGACTGATGATGTCACTGTCGAATGGCCATGCAAGTCGACTGACTTCCTTCATGCACGAAAGGACCCAGTTTTACTATGAGAAGGAGTAGGACGTGGATGGTAGACTTCTGTCGACGAGCATCCTGAAAATACCATGGTGAAAGTTCTGTGTAGTCCATCGTGGAGAAGAGGTGATCAAGATCAAGTTGATCTTCCGCTTGCCTGAGAAACCCAGGGGGGGGGGTCCTGCCATTTAAGGTGTACCAACAACATCATGCACTTCCAAAAGTGAGAAAATGTAGGAGCCCAGTAGGAGCGTTTAGTGAAAGAAGTGTTATCCAACTCTGGATACGTGAAAATGGTATTATTAGGCAGGGGAAAACATGGGAATTACTTGCTTAGGGTAGGACTACTATGAGTTCCTTTGAGAAGGGATCCGAAATGAAAATGTTGGCTTTAGGGTCAGTTTTGCAAGTCCATGAACGAGCATCCATCCATCCATTATTCATTCATCTATCCATCCATCCATTCATCCATCCATCCATACATCCATTTATTAATTCATCTATCCATCCATTCATTTACTTAGCCATTCATCTAGCTGTGTATGACCACATGCATTCATTTATTTATTCATCCATCCATTCATTCATCTATCCATCTATCCATCCATCAATTTATCCATTCACTCATTCATTCATTCATTCATTCATTCATCTATCCATTCATCCTTCCATACATCCATTTAATGATTATCTATCCATCCATTCATGCATTCATTAATTCATGTATGCTCGCATACATGCATTCATTCATCCATTCATTCACTTAGCCATTCATTTACTTGTGTATGACCACATGCATTCATTTATTATTCATCCATCCATCCATCCATTCATTCATCCATTCATTCATTTTCATTCATTTATTATTCATCTATCCATCTATCCGTCCATTTATCCATCCTTTCATTTTTCATTCATTCATTCATCTATCCATCCATTCATCCATCCATCTATACATCAATCCATTCATTTTCATTAATTTATTCATTCATTTATCCATACATCCATCCATTCATTCATTCATCTATCTATCCATCCATCCATCTGTCAATTTATCCATTCACTCATTCATTCATTCATTCATTCATCCATCCATTCATTTTTCATTCATTTATTAATTCATCTATCTATCAATCCATACATCCATTTATTAATTCATCTATCCATCCATTCATGCATTCATTAATTCATGTATGCTCGCATACATGCATTCAGTCATTCATCCATTCATTCACTTAGCCATTCATTTACTTGTGTATGACCACATGCATTCATTTATTTGTCCATCCATTCATTCATTCATTCACTCATTCATTCATTAATCAATTCATTCATTCATTCAATCACTCATTTGTTCAGTTATCTATCCATTCATTAATTCATATACGAATGTCAAATGAACAAAGATTTTATATATAGGACTACAGTTGAGGCCAAATGTTTACATGCACCCATGGAATTTAGTGAAATTTGTTCGCCAAACAAAGTAAAATTTACTATATCTTCAGAAATATAAATACTGACATGACGAATTTGGAACTAAATGGAAGAGCATATTAAGTTCTTTCACACGATTGGGATGCCGTTTGGATCAAAGTATATTTCAGGTGGAATTTTCTTAGAAGAAAAAAAAGTAATACTTGTGCCAAATGCATTATATTTTTAGTTATTACATTTTCAGACATTTCATAGAAATATGTAGATGCCAAATCTATGATTTATATTACATTTTCTGTCATGATATGTCACCACTGAACAGAAAAGTGTCATCTGAAATGTTTGTGTTGAGAAGTAACTACCACAAATTTGATTTTTTTTGTCAAGTTTTTGTTTTTAATTTGTCTAAACTCTGAAGATTTGGGGGGATGACACCTTAAATATTTTCAGCTCCAGATGACAAAGCAATGTGATGAAGGGGAACATGAGATACTCTTTTGATATCAAATTTGTCATGATAGCCCAAATATTTTATAACATACAGTGAATTTTATGATGCTTGGCAAGTGTCAGCTTTTCTTTGAATTTCCTAGGTATATGTAAACTTCTTGCCTTAACTGTAAATTGTAATTTTTTATATAATTGTTCAGCACTTCTGGTACATGTACTTTTTTTTAGGGTGGTTATCCTTCATTCACTCTTGGTGCACAGGTTAGATTCTGAAGTGTAGAAAATTTGAAGACCATACCCCTTCTCAGATGCAAATTCAGATTACAGATTTTTTTTTAATGTGATAGGCAAATATTTCAAAAGACCGTTTTGAAATGAATCAATTTTATGGACATATCCAACATTTTTTTTTTGGGGGGGATGATTGAAGTGGGACTAAGTAACGATATATACATCTGCTCTTAATGAATTAGTCCGCTCTTGTAATTATCACCTGATAAATTTTAAGGTCTTCAAAATTAAGTTTTATAGGTATGTAATTTGAAAAGTAAAAATGTTTCGTTGTATGCTTTTGTCTGCTCCCATCTCCCAGAAGATTGAAAATACGGTAGGGCTATATTTTGGAGAACGCTGGGTAAATCCGAACTACAAGTTGCTGTGTAAATGAAATATGGCCAAATTTTTAAAGAATTTGTTATTTTGCCATGATGGTTTATTAATAAATGATTGTGTTACAACCGTTGGCGGCGATTCAGGGGGAAGGGAACATGCCCCCCCTCCCTCCTCCCCTTTGATTTTTAAATTTTTTTACAGCAGTTTATTGGAGAGGGTTGTCTCATCCATCCCCCTTCCATATGGACCAAAAATTCCATGAAATCGCCACCAATGGTTAAGCTCATTTTTGCTACTTGTATTTATTCTAGTACAAAACGGTTTCCTTTCTGCCATTTCCCCCTCTCTTTCTGTTCATCCTTCTCTTCCCCTCTGTCTCTTTCTTCCATTGTATTTCTCCTCCCCTTTCTCACCCCCCCCCCTCCTGCAGATCTTCTTTGCTCATGAGCAAAGAAGATGATGATCTACCTCTGACGGGACTTTTACACTTAGTTTTGAGACGGTTTGGTTAGAGTAAAATTTGCACATGATAGTAATGCCCGCAACGGTCGAATTACTAATTTTGAAAGCCCCTTCATGTACATTCTGCCTTACTACCTCATTTTCTTACATATTTTGGAAAACAAAGTAAACTTAGTGAAATGCATCTGCATATGAATTGAGCATATTCAAAACTTGGGCAAAACATCTTATGATAGATGTTACAAACTTTGGTAAACACATATTTGTATAACTGAAAATATAATTTATAAAATAAATTGAAATTATATTCATTTTTGTTTTGTAAATTCCCTATAATCGTTATGTATTGCATTTCTTAATGCATTAAAATACTATTCAAGCAAATTTAGAATTTAGTTTCAAAATAAAAATGTATTCAATAAATTTATTTTGAGAAGCTCTTCTAAAATATTAAGAATTGAAGATATTTTTAAATGTCAAACTGACAAGATTCTCGAAACTTATAAGCTGAAATTGTTGTGGTTTTGCATTTCACTAATTTTACAAGAAAATCTTGCAAAATTGCCACTAACTAGAATATTTGGTTTATACAGTGCAGAAGGTAGTTTGAATTGTGGGGGTCGTTGAAAACAAAAAGGAACTCACCTACTCCTTATTACAAATGTTCAGTGATGTATCACTCAGTAAATTCATAACTTAAAATTTCATCTCCGCCTTTCTTCTCAAATCTTTGAAAAGATGGAAATTGCACCTGGAAAATGTAGGCCTTAGAAATGTTCTTTAAGAAACTGGAAGAATACAGTCAACCATTATTTTGGTCTACCTTCTGCACATTGTACAACTGCAAAGCTGGCCAGTATTCTGAAAATTGGGTTATCTTTGCATTACCTTTTCTATATTGAATGCCATTACAAATTTCAAAATGGTATTTATGGCTGCTTTATATACTAATTTTTTGCATATTGCCTATATTCGATATGAAAAAAGGGATGTACAATGAGAATAAGTCTAGGCTACTTAATATATTATTTTAAGGAAAAGTACAGAAATGATATGACATTCTATATAAGTTAATGACAGGGTTGTAGAAATAACATGATTTTCAGAATACAGGCCCTGGGGCCCTGTTGCATAAAAAAATAGTGATATGGATCCTAATCATATGATTGGCTAAATTTTGAATACAAGCCCGGAGCCCTGTTGCATAAAAGAATGACATGGATCTTAATCAAATGATTGGCTAAGATCACATGATCATTTATACATTTTAGCTAACAGAAAAAAGGGCTAATGACTGGTGCTACTAATGATCATATTCAAATTCCATATACTAGTAGCGCATATCACATATTACTATTTCTCTTTGCGATAAGGAAAAAAATGCTTCTTTTGACCTCTCGTGGTGAAGAGATGGTTTATCAAATACGAATCCATATCACTATCTTATAAAACAAATAATGCACATCATGTTGCTTGGGCATTAGAATAATTGTACACACTTGTTACTTTAGAAACATTCCAAGCACCCTCAGCTCTTCCTTGGGCATGCTAGAACTTTTCAAAGTAACATTGTATGATTCTTTCTAATGCCCTCCATGATGTGTATCATATACGGTCATACCATCCAATGGTAGCTGACATGGAAACAGATGCAACAGGGCCCTTGGAAACCCCACCCCAAATAAAAAAGGGGTGTCAAAATGGAAGAAAAAAGGGGGAGGTTGAAATTCATGGTGTGGGTGCAGGGCGGGAAAGTCAAATTGATGAGGGGGGATTTGTCACAGCATACAGATACACATAAATACACAAATAAGCATAAAATTTTGATTTCCAAGATTTTTAATTTTTTCAAAGAAAAAGTGAACAAAAAAAAAAATGACCAGCAGCCCAGAAGATTCATTCAAGTATACAGGATACCACAGCAGCTGACCTCTTGATTCAATGGGGCAAACCCTCATCCTCACAAAATGGCCAGCAGCCTAGTTTGAGCTGGGTCTCCTTGTCAAAATCACACAATTAGTGATGTCACTACTGAGAGACCTATTTTTCAGTGTACAGAGAAGGGCACTGGATACCGTTGAGCATGGTATACAACTTGTCACAATGAAAGGGCTTTGCCAATGATAGTAGGGAGCTTTCGCTTCAAAACGCACAACAAAGTCAAGAACAAAGTAAAAGTATTGAAAATGCCTGTCAAATGACAAAGAACAGCTGGGAGGTCTTTGTCAAGATTTTGTGAACCGGATCAGCAGTTTGTCCTCGGTAAAGAACGAAACTGCCGTTTTGATTCGCCACTTTTCGACAAGGACCTCTTGGTTGTTCTTTGTCATTTGACAGGCATTTTTCAGTACATTTACTTTGTTCTTGAATTTGTTGTGCATCGTGGAGTGAAAACTCCCCATAATATTTTGTGTAGCAAAGAGTATGGAAGACAATGCATTGACTTTTCTAGTGCTTATGTTTTCAGGGGATGGGGGGTGGGCAAGAATTAATTTTTTTTCAGGAGGGAGGGGGGACTTTACCCACATTCTGCATTTATCTAAAATCTTTTTCAATTTTCCCACATTCTCTTCCCTACCCCGTACCCTCCCTTCTTCCTTCCTTGCCATAAGAATCTAGTCTGTTAATCTCCTTTGTAGTCTTCATTCGCCCTTGAACAAAACCACCACCCTTTCTTCCAACCATCTCCCCCCTAAACAGAAATAGAAATTAATGAACTGATTATGCTCTCTTCGTATACCTCCCTGTACTATCCATCCAGGGGAGCTTTTCATAATTTCACATCCTTTCAACATTAGCTATCCATGACTGATACTACAGTGTTCTAATTTTCAATTAAATATTTTGCTAGAATCACAAATCATTTTCACATTTCATATTTTTATTTAAACATTTCACATTAAACAAAATATTGTTCCTTGGCTATTTTTTTTTTTTGGGGGGGGGCTTTTCTTTTCTGTACATGATGCAATTGGGTTTCTTTGAATTCAAAAGAAAACTGCATTTTGATAAAAATAGAAACCAATAGGGGAAAAAAATGATTTTCTTTTCCTCGTTGAGCCAATTTAGAATACACCATCATACAAAAACCAAATGTACTGTATCCATCATGCCACCATGAACTCTGAGTGATCAGGCGAGGCACCGACAATGATAGATAGATCTAATAAGGTTGGAACTCGATATAGGCTTGTCCTGAGGGAGCACACTTCATATTCCACAATGATTTATAATCCCCCATCAATCATTACAATACAATGCATGAACCCTAGTAATGAAGCTAAATGTCAAATTTCAGAGACGGCACCAAACAATTATTAAACAAAAATTCTACAGCCAAATGGTCATCAAGAACAAATGACAACTCTCACAGGAAATCACTATAGGAAATCATGTCTTTAGCCACAGGGACAGTGTTGGAAAAATCTACCAATCACTGCCCTACCCACAGACAGGAAGATGGATGAATGAACAGCCTAGCATCACTTCATGTCAAGCTTCAGGTCCTGGCTGAGAAACTTCTCTGACATGATCAGACGAATTATAAGCAACAAGAAGGAAATAATTCTATGATGGTCTGCAAATTATGCATCGTATGATGATTGCAAAGAAAGTGAAAGACTCGAAAGTTCCCATAAAAGATGTGTAGATGTTACAAGATCAAAGGATAAGCAAATTGAATCATTGAGTGAAGGCCCTTCTCTAAATAAAACTGGCAATGGCAAACAGGATCATCAATACCTTAACCCTATCTGGCCCCGGCTTTTTTTACCCCCCTTAACATTTTCCGCAATAAATCTGTAAAGATCTCATGCAACTTTTAAGATGAAATTCACAATGCGATTGTATGTGGTTACGAATTTAGGCAACGTTTTGCGAGTGCATGTCGGACCCAATATTGCTCAAAAACATGATTTCCTTTCCTTTTACAAATCAAATGCAAATTCTTTATGTAGCCAAACTCATAAATGTATAATTTTTACCTTTACTGATTACAAGCTATTGATTTCATGTATCTATGACTGAAATGGTGACGATTTTCCTCTTTTTTTTTTAAAGATGAAAAACAGGGGGGGAGTTTTTATCCCCCCCCAACGGCTATACAATTTAAAAATAGCCTGGGCTATATAGGGTTAACACAATAACTTCCCTTCATTTCTTACATTTCTGAACACCTGAACATGATGAGGTTTCCTCTACACAGGAAATCTATTCAAAATTTTTTCTGAAGAAAGAACGTTTCCTCTTGGATGCAGAAAATGAATGCTCACAAAGATTTTAAGAATCTACCTTACTAGAATTCAAACAAGTGCATGGTAGTGTAATAGAAGAGTTACAGACGAAGCCAGAAAATGTATCAGATGTATGAAGCTTCCCTTTTGGTGATAATATCGGCATGCATGAGGAGCACAAAATGGTCTTCATTGACTTCATCTCTATAATACCAAGACTTCACATTGGCTTTCATTTTATCAATGTCAAATAAATCCGGAAAATTCTAATAAACACAGGAAAATATCAAATGGCTGGAAAAGACACTAATAACCAACTGGATCTAGATCCACTGAGAATTCCTCTAATGCCACCACAAAGAGGCCAACATTCTCACAAGATATCAGCATTTGCGAGTCCAAGAAGTTTGTATTTTGGATGAGGTTTAGAAGAGCTCTGGATATCATGCGTAAGCTGAAAAGAGCACCATTGCTTGTGGTCAGACAGTACTTGAAGATAATCGCAACATTACCAAATTCCAAACACCAAATATAAGATGTCACATGCAACTGAAACAAAATGAAACAAAATTAGCAGTGCTCTCTTCATACAGACGTCACCAGTTCCTCTCTCTCATCTTTGTGCAGAACAAATTATTGATTACCTGCATCCTGTTGGAGTGCAAACCAGTTTTTGAAGGATATACATAAATACCACCGAGCTCCAAAGCCATATTGGCTAAACCGCTCCATCAATATTTCAAATATCAATATGGGTAAACTTGAAACACCACACTGGCAAGTCTCTAGAAATCAAAATTTGACATTGTACTTCTGAAACAAGATTCCAGACTTACATATATTGCTTTGATTGAAGGAGCATTTTTTTTACACATTATGGAAAACCATTGAAGTGTACAACCCTCATAAAAATGGGTGAAAAATTTATGTCCGAAGTTGAAGATTTGGGCAGACAAACCTATATTGAGAACCTACCTTGATCATCACATATCTAAACATTCGTGCAGTCCACAATATCTCTTCTCATTCTGTGATTTTATGATGGATACACACTCGACACTTGTACATGGCAAAGTGACCGCGATAAACTTTGAAATATTAATTCAAATTTGTCTGACCCCAAAAATGACACATACAGAAAAAGAGAATAAATACATTGCAAGTCAATGCACTTTGCTCATTATTGTTCCGCAATCAAAATTAAGATCAAAGTCTGTATATATGTATAAAATTGTGTATCTTCTTAGCACACTATTAAATCAGTCATGGCAAATATGTTGCAACAACGTGAAACAAAGATAAAGTTATAGCAACAGCTAGAACAAATAGTACTTGGAGGTATATAAAGAAAGACTATATAATCAATGGATTGACACATACCCAACAAAAGGATACAGGAATGGGAAGAAATAACAGTAAAAGTCAAGAGAAGGGATTACAGTCATTAAAAGAAAAGAGAAAGAAAATCCTGATATGGGGAAAATTGCCGCCCAATATTTCCATAATGGTTATTGCCCTCATTACATAATTACTGGAAAACTGATTGCATTGTCTTGCATACTCTAGGCTACACAAAATATCATTGAAATCATTATTAAAGCACTTACATTGTGGTAAGTTGCATACCATGCACAACACTGTCCAGTGCCCTTCTCTGCATACTGAAAAATAGATCTCTCAGTAGTGACGTCACTATTTGTGTGATTCTGGCAGGAAGATCCCAGCTCAAACCAGACAGGAAGCCATGTTTGTAAGGTTTAGGGCCCACCACCATCAATCGAGGTCAACTGCTATGGTCCTGCAACTTGAATGAATCTTCCGGGCTGCTGGTCTTACATACCTTTATAAAAAAATAAATACAAAATCATGAATACAAATCAAGTATAGAGTACAGAAAAGCAAACATTATAGGGCAGGTCCAAGCTATCTGGCATTACATGTGACATAAGAAACAAATCAAACGTGTGTTTCACAAAGATTTGAGTGTGACCAAAAAAAAATTGCTCTTAATTTTCACTTGCATGTAGAAAGTATAAGATCATATTGATTGGATCACCTGCAGAAGATGCCCTCTACAGTGTATGAATCAACGAGACCGCACAAGAAATATCATACAGTATGCGCATGAACAATTAGGCACGACTTTTAGTTGGATTTATCTATTCCTGAAAGAGTTCCAAGAATTATTTTCTAGCTTCATAAACTTTTCAAAAATTTATCACCAGGACTATATACTCTGGATAATATATTCAAACGAAAAGAAAAACACATAACTAGCACCATATATTACTGGGATATATGAAAATTTGAAATAAAATAGATTGATTCATGATGTTTGTCATACCCATTGGCCAAAAGGTAAGTTTGAAGTTGAATCTTCACAAGGCTATAAATTTTTTTTTCATGAAAACTAGATATTTTCCAGTACGAAATAACCTCTGTGACTTTTGACCTATTAGTCACCTTTTTCATTACGCACATCTTAGGACCAATTTAGTTTACTTCTTTTAATACATTTTGATCAGACATTTTGTCTAAAGATATTCTTTCCATAACATGTTATCCTGCAATGAAGTGTACTTGGGTGTTTGTTGTCTTTATTTGTGTTAATGACATCATTGAACCCTTTGAAATATCAAATTTCATTATCTATGCAGATGACACAACTAAAAAGATACAAAAAATACTTTGTAAAATTAAAAGCACAAATAGACTGAATTAGCCAATAGCAAACTTTGCTATTCCTGCATTTGAAATAACCTTAATCTCTATAATTTTGAATTTGAAATAAAAAGTTTCATATCATACAACTTTTTTTGTGTAATAATTTATGAAACTGGACAGAACATATTGATGATATTCATGGAAAATAAGTGTAAGCTATTGCACACAAATTAAAATAGGGGGGAGGGCCTTTGTGTTAAAGGGGAACGCAAGTCATAAATCATAGGGAAGCCTGTCTTGCTCAGCCGAGCCGTAATTAGATTCGATAGGATAAGTGACATTATATATCACCCTGCATTTCCAATTTCGCGCTATCAATCAAACAGCCAAGAATTTTGAGATTTTTTTGTAGTTTGAAAAGGCACATCCTAAGCTTGTACCAAACATGTACTTGATTAAATGCAGAAAAACTAAGCAAGAGCTTCTAATTTTTTTGAGAAAACGTTTGAAATTTGGAATTCACTCATGCATGAGATGTACACTGTGGAACTTTCAAGCAGTCTGCAAAAACTAATGTCAAAGAAACTGTTGTATCTATTTTTTTTCTATTCAACTTTTGTTATTAAAAATTTTGACATTATTTCCATGTTCCCTGTTTTGGGCTCAAAATCACTGTTTTTACCAAAGTCAGATACATCAGTTGCTTCCCCATAGTAAGCACGTGACTCGCCACGTATTACACAATGTGTTACCACACATACGACACGAGCAACCACAAAAAAGTGGCATATTTTGGCCATTTTTTATGCCAATGCCTTCCGAAACCATTGCCACCCTTGTCTGAAATTATCGACTAAATATTCCTACACGTTTTGCTACGTACACGTACTAGAGAGATGACGTCATTGTAAATGATCACCTGACATTTGAAGTCACATGGCTGTAGGCTGGTATTCCGGCCTATCGGGTATTTGCGCGTTCACTGGTAGGCCAGTATTCCGGCCCATCGGGTTCAAAGGGTTAACAATCAAGAGACCAGTAAAGAGTCTAGGGCGAAAGATTGAAGAGCTGTCCGGCAACTCAAAATAAATGACGACCCTGGGATGGGTTGAATTCATGCTTTTCAATTTTTATCTCATTAATCCAACAGACTTGCATTACAGTATTATTATTGTGTGTATAAAGTAAACAAGTGTTTTGCAAACTGCTTGCGATCCAATTTCCCCCATGGTCAAGGACTTGCGTTCCCCCTTTAAACAATTATCCTACGACAAGTAGATCCAGGGTAAAAAACCAGAGGTAAAACTCATTCGAGGAAAACTCTGGAAAACCTTTGGGTCCACTTTTGCAGAATAGTAACCACAAAATAAAGACAATTACTAACTTTATGTAAACCAAGTTAACTCCACAAAAACCTACAGGCCATATTAATGATAAACCTCATGATGCTTGAAAATTATTTGTAACCTTGAGCACATATTTCCTCCTAGTAATCATTCCTACTTAGTCTGTATTCATGAATGGAACAACAGATATTTCAGATAATTTGGAAAGTCAGCAAATAATTAGGAACAGTAATTTTCTGTTTACCCGTAAATCAAAACGAAAAATCTGTTTTGGTTTTATACTTTTAGGGAGAAATTCATTGCAAAATGGAATTTGTGCTTTTTATGTGTACATTTTCTCTCAAAAACAGAATTTCATTCTAGATCACGTTTGAAACAGAATAAAAGGTTTCCAGAAAGAGAAAAGGGCTTTAAAAAAAAATTCAAACTGAAAATCACTGTTCAGAGATAATAGCTTGGACCTGCTCCTTTGAGCTACACAAAAAAGTCATCATAAAATACTTGAAAATTGGTTCATGACAGTATTGGAAAATTCCCTATAAATTCAAAAAATTGAACACTTTGAGGCGCTAATCTTGTCTTGAAAGATGAGTAATGCTTTCGCAGTGTAAGTGCTTGTTGCACAAAAATGTAGCTCTTACTATGAAAGAAATAGCCCCAAAAAGTCAGCAATCATCTTTTAGCTCCTAAAAATAGACACCATTTCCTACCCTGGTTCATTAGTAGCGAATGCAGGTAGTCTTTTTAAAAATGCCATTGAAACTGAGGTGTGCCCCCCCCCTTTTTTGAAAATGAAGACTTTTTTTTGCTTGTCAAATTTTTTCAGGTACGAAAAATCATTAATTTTTGGTTGAAACCTTTTTTTTGGGGGGGGGCATGTCAAATTTTCCTCCTTTGGAAAATCCTGGATCCACCCCTGCCCTCAGAGATAAAAAAAAGAGGTATTTACAAAACAGGTTCCTTTGTTGTTTGTTTCAAAGTTATAAAATTTGGTCTTTCTGAGCAGGCTGTTTTTCTATACAGGTGGATTATACATCATGTCCATGCATGTACCAACAAATGATCACACCAGACATTCAGTGCAGATGATGATGTCAAGATTGGTGTCACATCTTTAGCTCTGGTAGACTTTCCCAGATAGGGGGTGCATCCATGTTGTACACCAAGTGAAATGACTGCAAGTATAAGGAGATAGAACAAAACATTATTCTAAGTTCTAAGAAGATATCCTGTATAAAAATTGTACTGTGACACATCTACATAGGATTTATTAAAATTTTGCATTTAGGACAAATGTACTACCATTAGAATACACTGGAAAACTTTAAGCAAAATTTGGGGATTTGCATCAATTCATTGACATCATCAAACACATCTTACTAATTAACTTGATTACATTTTATCTACTTTTCATATGTGCATATTGCAGCATAAGGCATGACGTTTACACACATATATTTCCAACATTGAAAAATAATTTCTCCAAAATGTTTTCTTCTGAAAAGTGCCTCTTTGTCATAACTGAAATCACACATCATCTAAAATAACAGTCTTGGCTGAAAATTATTACACTCAAGATCACAAACACAGATAAGCACATGTGGTACAGTGTATCATCATTGCTTGGAAGAAAAAAAAGAAGAACCAACGTCTGCCTGGAATGCCTTGTTTCTTCTGTCCATTTCTCCCAAATTACACATTTTTCTACTAAAATCATCTGGTACATATTTGTTCATTATCAAATACATATAAACACTTAGGTGGTCATTTTATTGGATTCTGTTTGAACCCATTTATATGTTGTCACTAGAACTGGGCATTTATGTTTAAGTGAAGCTGGTTCAAGAACAAATCTCACTTTATGTTGAGCTAACAAAGTGATTTGGATCATTCTTGTTATAAAGTCCCAATAGGTGTTATGGTAGGTGATCACGATCGTGCTTGCAAACTAACACCAAAATTGATATTGCATTATTGGCTTTCCATAATCAAGATTTATTTCAATGCACTGCAACTATCTTTATTTCCCTATACTCACTTTAAATAGCACTGTCATCTATCAGCTTTGTAAGCCTCCTCTCAGCCATGAGGTAAAGCTGTGAACCAAAGAAAAGTAACAATTTAATTACTCCAGTCCTTGTAAGATGAAAAAGTAATCAAGTTTATTAAAAAAAAAAGAGGTAAACTTCTCTGTACTGATATCTGATACAATGCATAGCTCCTATCAATGGCTGACCATATGGTTACTATGGTGACAGACCACTCCCATCTAAGTTTCATGGAAGACATAAGATTGAAGGTAGTGACTGGATTTGGTTTATAATAATGAGAGGATAAGATCAGGTTCAAAATTATGTTTGAAAATGAGACACTTTATAGAAGTTTCATTAAAAGTAATCAAAATGAACATTTTTTCAAAATTACAGGATAAAATGACCGTGGGAACCCTGAATTCGTTAATTTGATGATAAAATCCAAAGTTAATTGACCTAAAATAACATTGACAATGACTTGAAAACATGCTATTCTTTTACTATTATTAGTAGAAGTTTCAGGTGAAATTTCATGACAGAATATAATTATTGATATCAAATATTAAACCATCTCACACAAAGAAATTGAATACTTTTATCAAAGTGACCTGAGGCCTGACATTGCACAGCAGGTTGCCTATATGGAGAATTAATCAGATTTTGGCCATTGTTAAATATGCCCTGATATTGCACCAACAAACCATTAACAAAAAATAAGTATTTTCAATTCACTGTTAAAATGCCCTATAAAGATAACAAGTGGAATGCCCCTGGCCGTCTCACCTGCATCACGCAGTTCAATATAGCAGCAGTGCTGACTTTGAATACTACTCTAACTCGCACAAGATGTTCAGTGATACATGGTTACTCTTATGTCCACTTTTTATGAACTAGACCAATAAACTTACAGAGATATGATGGTTATTCAACAAAAAAGATGTTCAGTGATACATGGTTACTCTTATGTCCACTTTTTATGAACTAGACCAATAAACTTACAGAGATATGATGGTTATTCAACAAAAAAACCCAACATGGCCAAAGTTCATTGACCTTACATGACCTTTGACCTTGATCATGTGACCTGAAACTCGAACAGGATGTTTAGTGATACTTGATTACTCTTATGTACAAGTTTCATGAATCAGATCCATAAACTTTCAAAGTTATGATGGTAATTCAACAGATACACCCAATTCGGCCAAAGTTCATTGACCTTTGACCTTGGTCATATGACCTGAAACGTGCACAGGATGTTCAGTGATACTTGATTACTCTAATGTCCAAGTTTAATGAACTAGACCAATAAACTTTCAAAGTTATGATGGTAATTCAACAGATACCCCCGATTCGGCCAAAGTTCATTGACCCTAAATGACCTTTGACCTTGGTCATGTGACGTGAAACTCATGCAGGATGTTCAGTGATACTTGATTAACCTTATGTATAAGTTTCATGAACTAGGTCCATATATTTTCTAAGTTATGATGACATTTCAAAAACTTAACCACAGGTTAAGATTTCGATGTTGATTCCTCCAACATGGTCTAAGTTCATTGACCCTAAATGACCTTTGACCTTGGTCATGTGACATGAAACTCTAATAGGATGTTCAGTAATACTTGATTAACCTTATGGCCAAGTTTCATGAACTAGGTCCATATACTTTCTAAGTTATGATGTCATTTCAAAAACTTAACCTCAGGTTAAGATTTGATGTTGACGCCGCCGCCGCCGCCGTCGCCGCTGCCGCCGTCGGAAAAGCGGCGCCTATAGTCTCACTTTGCTTCGCAGGTGAGACAAAAATCATAAACATTGCACAACTTACCACTGGATCTCACAGCATATTTCTGATTATTTTCTTGACCTTTGTTGAGTTCTTGAAGTTTGTTGAGTCCATCTTCCAGTGGTGACAAGACATTTGCTTCTGCGACAATTGCACTGGGCTTTATTTTGTCTACAATGTAGGGTTAGGGTTAGGTTTGCAATGTGTCTTATGTTAGGTTTAGGGTAGGGTAGAGTGTCAAATCCAGGGTTGAAGTTAGTCATTTGTTTAGTGTGCAGAAATTAAAACAGAGCAATTGTTGCTGGAGCAAATGTCATGGAATTCCTCCAGCATGACAATGACTTCTTCATAACCTTGTCCATATAGCTTGCTTCATGTTACGTGACTTCTGATGACTTCCAGATGAACCCATGATTTCAAGACTTTGCTCTCTTGGATAGTAGTCTGTGCCTGCTGCAGAGAGAAAACATTAATTTAAGACAAAATTTAATTCTTGCTATTCAGTATTGAATTTGAAAAATGAAAAAAAATCCTCTCTAAGTGATTGTGAAATGATGTTTAAAATGCATTGCCAATCCAAAATTTTACAATTTTGCATTTCAAGACTGTTTAGCTGTTCACAATACCTTTCTTGTGCAGACAGAAGAGCTTCTTGTGCGAAGAAAAGTTTCTTGATACAGGTAACAGTATTATATACTAAAAATTCAGTTTGGACTTTCTGATATTGAACATAATAGATATAGCTATCTATGAAACCCTGACTAAAGAGTTCTTGTATTATACTGGAGAACAGTAACTACAAGTTGGTTTGGTTTGATACCAGAGGATTGGACCAATCCGACCAAAAATCTGATGCGCAGATCTATAACAACTGCGAATCGAATGACAGTATCAAAGACAATAGCATTGGGTTCCCAGATCTATCACCAATCTTCAACGACAGCAGGACACTTTTAAATGTTTTCCATTTGTCATACTTAAGGATGACATCTTTCTTATGAGAACCACAATGACAAGACCTTACAGGCATGCCAATGTCACACATCAGCAGAAGATCTTCAATTACCATCTCTCACAAAGGAGACGAGTTGACAAGAACTGTCAATAATTGGGTGCAACAACACTTCAAACTCCAAAGATTATGAGGACTATAGCCACTGCTTGTATTTCCTTCACAACCTTACGATAATGGGGAATGCCAATTTGGATTTTGGCCAGATGTATGGAGAAGATGAAGTCTACAACCATGTTCCAGGGGCATGGAGGGATAAGCACAGATGGAAGAGGTAGGCCGAGCAGTTCAACGTGGTAACATCAGCAATGTGGCAGAGAGGTTCCAACAAGTGGAATGCCTCTGGCCGTCTCACCTGCATCACGCGGTTCAATATAGCAGTAGTGCTGACTTTGCATACTACTCTAACTCGCACAAGATGTTCAGTGATACATGGTTACTCTTATGTCCTCTTTTTATGAACTAGACCAATAAACTTACAGAGATATGATGGTTATTCAACAAAAAACCCCAACATGGCCAAAGTTCATTGACCTTACATGACCTTTGACCTTGATCATGTGACCTGAAACTGGAACAGGATGTTCAGTGATACTTGATTACTCTTATGTACAAGTTTCATGAATCAGATCCATAAACTTTCAAAGTTATGATGGTAATTCAACAGATACACCCAATTCGGCTAAAGTTCATTGACCTTTGACCTTGGACATGTGACCTGAAACACGCACAGGATGTTCAGTGATACTTGGTTACTCTAATGTCCAAGTTTAACGAACTAGACCAATAAACTTTCAAAGTTATGATGGGAATTCAACAGATATCCCCAATTCGGCCAAAGTTCATTGACCCTAAATGACCTTTGACCTTGATCATGTGACCTGAAACTTACACAAAATGTTCAGTGATGCTTGATTACTATTATGTCCAAGTTTCATGAATCAGATCCATAAACTTTCAAAGTTATGATGGTAATTCAACAGATACCCCCGATTCGGCCAAAGTTCATTGACCCTAAATGACCTTTGACCTTAATCATGAGACCTGAAACTTGCACAAAATGTTCAGTGATGCTTGATTACTATTATGTCCAAGTTTCATGAATCAGATCCATAAACTTTCAAAGTTATGATGGGAATTCAACAGATATCCCCAATTCGGCCAAAGTTCATTGACCCTAAATGACCTTTGACCTTGATCATGTGACCTGAAACTGGAACAGGATGTTCAGTGATACTTGATTACTCTTATGTACAAGTTTCATGAATCAGATCCATAAACTTTCAAAGTTATGATGGTAATTCAACAGATACACCCAATTCGGCTAAAGTTCATTGACCTTTGACCTTGGACATGTGACCTGAAACACGCACAGGATGTTCAGTGATACTTGGTTACTCTAATGTCCAAGTTTAACGAACTAGACCAATAAACTTTCAAAGTTATGATGGGAATTCAACAGATATCCCCAATTCGGCCAAAGTTCATTGACCCTAAATGACCTTTGACCTTGATCATGTGACCTGAAACTTGCACAAAATGTTCAGTGATGCTTGATTACTATTATGTCCAAGTTTCATGAATCAGATCCATAAACTTTCAAAGTTATGATGGTAATTCAACAGATACCCCCGATTCGGCCAAAGTTCATTGACCCTAAATGACCTTTGACCTTAATCATGAGACCTGAAACTTGCACAAAATGTTCAGTGATGCTTGATTACTATTATGTCCAAGTTTCATGAATCAGATCCATAAACTTTCAAAGTTATGATGGGAATTCAACAGATATCCCCAATTCGGCCAAAGTTCATTGACCCTAAATGACCTTTGACCTTGATCATGTGACCTGAAACTTGCACAAAATGTTCAGTGATGCTCGATTACTATTATGTCCAAGTTTCATGAATCAGATCCATAAACTTTCAAAGTTATGATGGGAATTCAACAGATATCCCCAATTCGTCCAAAGTTCATTGACCCTAAATGACCTTTGACCTTGGTCATGTGACGTGAAACTCATGCAGGATGTTCATTGATACTTGATTAATCTTATGTCCAAGTTTCATGAACTAGGTCCATATATTTTCTAAGTTATGATGACATTTCAAAAACTTAACCTCAGGTTAAGATTTCGATGTTGATTCCTCCAACATGGTCTAAGTTCATTGACCCTAAATGACCTTTGACCTTGGTCATGTGACATGAAACTCTAATAGGATGTTCAGTAATACTTGATTAACCTTATGGCCAAGTTTTATTAACTAGGTCCATATACTTTCTAAGTTATGATGTCATTTCAAAAACTTAACCTCAGGTTAAGATTTGATGTTGACGCCGCCGCCGCCGCCGTCGCCGTCGGAAAAGCGGCGCCTATAGTCTCACTTTGCTTCGCAGGTGAGACAAAAACCAACTTAATTTCACTTCTCTATACCTATAACCTATAACACGTTCATGGAAGCAATACACCTGTCAGATTTGGTAGAGATACGTGGATGACACATTAGTAATCGATTGTGACCATATCAACAAATTCACCGATTATATCAACAACATTGATCAAAACTTCACTCTTGACGAAGAAGTTCAGAGGTCATTCAACTTCTGGGATACGATGGTCTGTGTAAACAATGATCAAATCATAATCCATCAGTGTTTACAGGACACCAGCCCATACTGATTCATATTTGAATATTTGAATTTGCTTTTAGAGAAGGTAGAGGAGTAGACGATGCAATTGTGACATTTTTCAAGTGCTTTCAATACAATTTGTAAGCATATACTTGCTAACAAGCTTGTAGAGATGAAAGCACATCCTACCCTTATTTTATGGATTCAAGATTTTTTAAACGAAAGACAACAATATGTTCACATGGGAAATGCAAACTCTCTTGTCAAATCTATTAGTATTGGAGCACCCCAAGGCTGTGTTCTTTCCCCAGTGCTATTTTCTGTCTACACAAGTAATTGTAAAAGTGTATTGCCAAATTGCCACATCAACAAGTACATGTATGCCGATGATAGGGTAATTTTGGGCTATATATCAGATATCAGAAGAGAAAATAAGTATGTCAGTTGCAAAAATTGGTTTGAAGATTGGTGTGAACACCACTACCTCAAATTTAATGTCTCAAAGACACAGGAAACGGTCATAGATTTCCAGAGAAATCCACAGATCATTATTCAAGGGTCAGAAATTGAAAGAGTGCAAACTTATAAATATCTGGGAATAACTGTATGTGAATCTTTCGACTGGTCACCAAATGTCACTTTGTTGAGTAAAAAGTGCAATCAGAGATAGTATGAGAAAAATGCACGTAGATAAAACTATACTAATGCTCTTTTACAGATCACTAATTGAAAGTGTTGCTACATACAACATCATCTACTATTTCGGTAATGCAACCCAGATAGATATAAAACAAGCTAGATACATGGAGAACAAGGAGAGTAGCAGAACATATAATTGGATGCAATGATATAGATTCGATGACAAATTATGAGGAAAGAGTATTGGCTGAAGTAAAAAGAATCATGAATGACCCTGCCCATCCACTCCATTATAACTGTAACTACAATAGGTCGGGTTTTCACCTTTGCATGCCGAGATCTGCCCGAGCAAGGACGAGATAATCTTTCACCTCTTCAACGCTACTGCAAAAAGACACTGATCAATTTGACAATTAGCCACCGAATGAATGTAAGCCCTGATTCCCGATTCTTTATACTTAAATCTCTATTCGAAAGTTATAATTACTGTTACAAGATTTTGACCATGTAAACCCTATGTTTAAATTAACTTAATTATTCATGCTGACTTGTTGATTTATTCATATTTTTCATCTCATTTGTAAACTTCATTTTCTTGTAAGCATTATTTTGTATTTGTTATGCACAAGTGAAAAGCAAATTTCCCGTCAGGGGATAATAAAGTTATCAATTCAATAAGAAATATCAACACTGCACTTACTTTGATTCTTGTAACAGCCTGGGTTTCTTTCAAGGTCATACCAATTAATGGTTGATTGTTGACAGCTACCAGCTTGTCCTTGACCCTTATTCTTCCAACCTGTAAATAAAACAGATTGTGCCATAGTATTTAGGTATCAACAGATGAAAGGTGCATGGATTTTTCATCATAATGATAAACATTTGCAGGGCTTGAATTAATCCAAGGCCATCCAAGGCCATGGCCTTAGATGCCCTCAGAAATGGCCTTGATGCCCTTTCAAATATTTGTAGACTTAAGGCCAAAATAACTGCCCTTTTTTGCTGTGGCCTTGGTGCCCTGCGGTAATCCAGTGCATGTGCCCCATTGAAAAGTGCATATATTATTGATGCCCTTTTTTGGTGTCCTTGGATGTCCCATAAAGTGAAAACTGCCTGCCCTTTCCCTTAAGTGCCCTTTTAAAAAATGGCCTTGCCCCTTTAAATTCTTAATTCGAGCCCTGCATTTGTTTTTCCTGAGCTTGATCTTCTCCCTAGCCCTATATCTCAACATTAAAAAAGGGAATGCCTCGGCCAGCATTATAAAACATACAAATAATGAATGTTTATGAGTGCAAATAGTTGTCAAAACAGAAAAAGTGGAGCGCCTCTGGCAGTCTCACCTGCATCACGTGATTCAATATAGCAGCAGTGCTAACTTTGAAAACTACTATAAAATAAATAATTACAAAAAACACCATTCAAATAGTGATACAATACTATGTTCAGTGACAATCAATGAAATTTGACCTTCATCATGCAACCTAAGACTTGTCAGTGATACTTGATTACCCCTATATCCACATTTTATAAGCTTTATCTATAAGATTTGAAAGTCATGACAGCAATCTAATAATTACCTCCAAAATTGCCAAAGTTCATTGTCCTTTAAATGACCTTTGACCTTGATCATGTGACCTGAAACTCGCACAGGATGTTCAGTGATACTTGAATACTGTTCTGTCCAAGTTTAATGAATCCGCTCCATAACCTTTCAAAGTAATGATGGTACATCAACAGATACCCCCAACTTGGCAAAAATTAATTGACCCTAAAATGACCTATGACCTTAACTCTATATAGCCCGGGGGGCCTAAATGCAAAAAATAATACGCTGAAATTTCATGACTTTTTTCTTTCACATCTCCCGCACATTTTGAGACCCTGTTTGCGAATATCGGGGGTGTACTTGCGGAGATATAGCACATATTCGTGACCAATGTCACCGAAAATGGCAATTTCCATTGACTTTTGTGTGTACAATGTATGGGTTTTACAAGAAATGTTGTCAGATGAATGTTTTTTCTGTTTTTTCCTCACATAACTTTCTTTTGGGCTATCACCAACTATTCTAGATTTAAAAAAACAATAAAAAATAGAGATTTCAGAACAAAGAAATACATAATAACTTAAAAACAAGGAAGGAAACAAGAATATTCTCGCAAAAAATTAGCATATGCGCATAATTAATTACTATTATAATCTAATAATTATACAATTTCAATACAGTTGAGTGAGCTGTCTTTTAGATTACATGACTGGCTACTAACATGCTTGATTCCATTGCATTTTCTGCAAAAAATGGGGGGAAAACTACAAACAAGTGGAATGCCTCTGGCCGTCTCACCTGCATCACGCGGTTCAATATAGCAGCAGTGCTGACTTTGAATACTACTCTAACTCACACAAGATGTTCAGTGATACATGGTTACTCTTATGTCCACTTTTTATGAACTAGACCAATAAACTTACAGAGATATGATGGTTATTCAACAAAAAACACCAACATGGCCAAAGTTCATTGACCTTACATGACCTTTGACCTTGATCATGTGACCTGAAACTCGCACAAAATGTTCAGTGATACTTGATTACTCTTATGTACAAGTTTCATGAATCAGATCCATAAACTTTCAAAGTTTTGATGGTAATTCAACTGATACACCCACTTCGGCCAAAGTTCATTGACCTTTGACCTTGGTCATGTGACCTGAAACGCGCACAGGATGTTCAGTGATATTTGATTACTCATATGTCCAAGTTTAATGAACTAGACTAATAAACTTTCAAAGTTATGATGGTAATTCAACAGATACCCCCGATTTGGCCAAAGTTCATTGACCCTAAATGACCTTTGACCTTAATCATGAGACCTGAAACTTGCACAAAATATTCAGTGATGCTTGATTACTATTATGTCCAAGTTTCATGAATCAGATCCATAAACTTTCAAAGTTATGATGGGAATTCAACAGATATCCCCAATTCGGCCAAAGTTCATTGACCCTAAATGACCTTTGACCTTGGTCATGTGACGTGAAACTCATGCAGGATGTTCAGTGATACTTGATTAACCTTATGTCCAAGTTTCATGAACTAGGTCCATATATTTTCTAAGTTATGATGACATTTCAAAAACTTAACCTCAGGTTAAGACTTCAATGTTGATTCCTCCAACATGGTCTAAGTTCATTGACCCTAAATGACCTTTGACCTTGGTCATGTGACATGAAACTTTAATAGGATGTTCAGTAATACTTGATTAACCTTATGGCCAAGTTTCATGAACTAGGTCCATATACTTTCTAAGTTATGAATATGATGTCATTTCAAAAACTTAACCTCAGGTTAAGATTTGATGTTGACGCCGCCGCCGTCGTCGGAAAAGCGGCGCCTATAGTCTCACTCTGCTTCGCAGGTGAGACAAAAAATGAAAATTCCTTGAAAAAATTGAATATTTGCATAATTAATTAGATAAATAAAAAATGATATTAAATATCACCAATTTGACAACGCATTCTTGTAAAATACATGAGACACCCACACACCAAATTTGGTCGCAATCGGTCGATAAACGGCCGAGATCTGAGGGGGGGGGCCTATTAGGCCCCCCCCCCCCGGGCTATGCAATTTCAAAATAGCCCGGGCTATATAGCGTTAATCGAGTGACTTGAAACTCAGGCAGGATGTTCAGTAATACTTGATTAACATTATGACCAAGCCTCATGAACTAGTCCATATACTTTCAAAATTATGCTGTCATTTCAAAAACTTAACCTTCGGTTAAGATTTGGTGTTGATGCTGTCTTCAGTCTCACTCTGCTTTGCAGGTGAGACAAAAACGGTGGTTGGAACTGCATTTAAACATCTTGATTCAGCCCTACTTCAAAGCTGTTTCTCCTTTTATCTCATAAAACAAACTTCCTACAGCAATTATGAAAACCGTAGGAAATATAAATCTACCTGATCTTTATTTATTGAAATATAAATTATGAAATCAATACCCTATTCAAGGCTCACTTTGTGGATAATATTGATATCACATTGGTGTGAACATGGGCCATAAGAATTTCCTACATGATATGGAGAGCATTGATTTGGTGCAAATCTTCTTCATCTTGAAAGAATGGTCCAAGGACATTCCTACATATTGCTCATCTAGTCATGAAACAGGTCCCTGATCTTTATAAAACATCATCCATAGAGGTGTTTCATACAGTCCTCCTGGGATCGATTGCACGAAAGGGTCTTTCCAAGGACCGTCTTTTATGATACGCTATAAGCAGGGTGTTTTTGAAATTTATGATAAAGAATAAGATTCGTTAGCTTGCTTTTCAATCAAATTTTATACAATTTCATGATATATCACATCATTTTATAAACAAATGTTTTGTTTATTCTAACGGACGAATGAAATATGTTTGTAGATGATTTATCTAAAATGCATTTCACATGGCGCATCATAAAAGATAGGCGACTAAAAAGACGGTCCTTGCAAAGACGTTTTCGTGCATTCGGCCCCTGGTTCTTATCTTCAATAATGGAAGAAGAAATTAGTTTATTCGAAAGAATCAAAGGAGAGGGAATGCAGTAGAAACATAACAGCAACAAAAGGTCATTTAGTAGTTTGTAATTTGTAAACAAATTTTCGGCATTACTCCTATGTATTAAGATCGCATGCTCGAACTTTAATGAAAATCATAAGTCAGAAAAAATTGGAACCAGTGGGGTTCGAACCTGCCATCTACTGCTTTCCGGGCAGCGACTTAACCACCAGGCTATTCTGGTTCACGGCTAAATCACGATGAACTAGAATTCAAATACCCTCGATCCTCTTCTTTCTGACTCATTGATATGCAAATGCAGTCCACCTTGGACAATAAATATTAAATAAAGAGGCTTTAGTAGGAGGCAATAATAATTTGTAAACAAATTTTTTGCATTACTCTTATGTATTAAGATCGCATGCTCGATCTTTAATCTCTGGTATCTCTTTAATGAAAATCATTAAGTCAGTAGTTTGTAGTTTTATAGCTTTAGCATTATATAATTCCTTTTATTTGCATTGTATGTGCTTTGAGCTTAATGAGAAAAGCACTGTATAAGTAATTATCATTTTCAAAAGGTCTTGACCAACCTGCAGTTTCTCTGCCTATTCTACAGCATCATCTCTCTACTTCTGAAGATTCTCCATATCAGCATAACCAGGAGCCGCAGTTACCATTGGTTGTGGTGAAGATTCCCATCTCTGCATAATAACCAGGAGCTGGAGCTACCATTGGTGGTGGTGAAGATTCCCCATCTCTGCATAATAACCAGGAGCCAGAGCTACCATTGATGGTGGTGAAGATTCTCCATCTCTGCATAATAACCAGGAGCCAGAGCTACCATTGGTGGTGGTGAAGATTCTCCATCTCTGCATAATAACCAGGAGCCAGAGCTACCATTGGTGGTGGTGGAGATTCTCCATCTCTGCATAATAACCAGGAGCCAGAGCTACCATTGGTGGTGGTGAAGATTCCCCATCTCTGCATAATAACCAGGAGCCGGAGCTACCATTGGTGGTGGTGATTTTCCATCTCTGCATAATAACCAGGAGCAGGAGTTACCATTGGTGGTGGTGAAGTTCCCAATCTCTGCATAATAACCAGGAGCCAGAGCTACCATTGGTGGTGGTGAAGATTCCCCATCTCTGCATAATAACCAGGAGCCAGAGCTACCATTGGTGGTGGTGAAGATTCTCCATCTCTGCATAATAACCAGGAGCCAGAGCTACCATTGGTGGTGGTGAAGATTCCCCATCTCTGCATAATAACCAGGAGCAGGAGTTACCTTTGGCTTTGGTGGTAGTGAAGTTCCCAATCTCTGCATAATAACCACTGGTGCATGGTGCTGGGAAAGCAGGACTCCAGGAGAAGGGCTGAGTAGCTGGAGAAATAAACAAAGATGTTTGGGTTGATAACATTGTAAATACTGAAAATTTTTAGTTTTGTACACAGCATACGAATGTGCCAGCCAATCTGATGGCACGTCAACCGATATTACGACTAGTGACTCGAAAGTACTTAACATAACGGCATTATCGTGATATAGGGAACCACCGTTCACTTCATACAGCAGCGCTTTATTCAGTCCACGTATGTGCAAAGCGCCAACTTAATGTGTTCCGCCATCTTGCTTGTTGGTTGCCGATAAAATGCGCATTTTCAGATTTTTTTACGCTCAGTCATTATCCATGACTGAAACATTGACCAATCAAAAACTAAGATTCTATAAGAAATATGAATATTCAAATACGAAAGTATAAACATAGATAATTCAGTTTTATGTGAAACTTAAACACAATTCTTCAAAATTGGGTTAGTTTTATGTCTGTAAAATGACCCTTAAAACCAAAGTTTTTTTTCGAAAAAATAAGGGTTTTCCCAAGTTGTCATGGTAACATGGTCGGAATTAAAAAAGCTTAGCAAGCACTTTATTTCAGTGATCGAGGATGTCTTTGTTTACGGTATACGTCTACAAAAGCTGTAACATTTTTTTCCAGACCATGGATGAACTTTCAAAAAGAGATATTTTAGGCAAGTTTTTATGATTTCCGGCAATTTTCTGACACAGGCATTTTGAAGACGTAATTTTTACAGAATTAGAAGAAGACATCATGGATTTTCCTAATTATCACGACGGAAATGCAACTTACTTGTAAATAAATCAAACAAAGTCTATGATTCATTTTCGATAATGCAAAAAGAGACATTCAAGTCTCTGATTGAGAGCCGCAGATTGAACATTCGCACGGCGCAATGGTAACGTTTTCGCCGAATTCGTCGGGGCGAAAACACCAAGCGAGCCGTCCCACTCACCAGTCCCGAACGCTGCGCTCTATGTTTGATGATATATCTGGTGCCATTTCGTGCTTATAAATTTGTTTTTTCTACAATGCCACTATCTCATTAAAATTATTTGTCATGATAGCATTGGAAATATTATCGTTTAATGGCTCAAAGGATCGACTGTAATAAAATACTCTTTGAAATATTGTCAGAGAGTGATTAGTTAGGTGATGTTTATGGTCAGAATTTAGTCATGGCTTCGGGTGAACTTACGCGAACGCGGTCACTTGCTCACGGGGCGAGTCGGCCTGGCCCTTAGGTGGAAGGCCGTTACGTGCAGTGCAGCAAGAGCAGAGTTGGGGAGTTAAGTAAAAATACTTTGAAATAAGTAATCTGGAACTATTTTTTGTCTTATTCTTATCCCTTTACATTAATTAGATAAGAGATTAAAATTCTTAAAGTTTAAATCCAATTTTAGACAGTGGCATAACAAAGAGTGGTGCTTTATAATTATGGGGGGGGGGTCTTGCATGCCCTGGCCCAATTAAAAAAAAAGAGAAAAAGGAAAGAGAATCTTTCGAAATTGTTCAATTGGATTTTTGTAACAAAAACATCAAAATTATGCTCATGTCGGTTGCAACTTACTAAATACTTTTTAAATTTTGCCTGATCGATACGCCATATCGTGTATAATTAACCCTCAATTTTTTTCGCTCGTTACGCCACTGATATAAGAGCTAAAGTTTATGCCAACATTATTTGGTTGCGGGTTCTATGTAGTTAATATTTCTTTACCTCAATTATAATACATGGATGATTGGTTAAGCATATTTTTCTTTCTTAAATGGGGTCATCCCCTCTACCCCTATAATCAATAATTTATGTATTATTGTTTTGTGTATTTCAGAGAAAATAACATGTCTAATTGTTACAGTGATAGCACTGATGAATTCTTTAAAATAACCAATGTAAATAAGATTTATCATTAATCATACATATATTATGGGGGGGGGGTCTAAGACACCCTTGCTTGAATGATCCCCCTTGGAAAATTTGTAAACGCAACAAAAGGTGGCGCTCTTCCACAACGATGTACTTTGTCCATTAATTTGGTAAACGAGTTTTGGGGTATTTCTTTTGAGAATTTGGAAGAAAAATGTAGCAGCCTCCGATGATTGCGTCCCATTCTTAATGTTTCATCTTTGTTATATTCTTGTTATTTATTCACATTCTTTGTTACAAGTATATGTTCTTGGGAGAATACCAGCGATTTTGTTTCGTTAAATTCTGTGTTGCTATGATAACGTAAGATGGCGTTATTATTGGAGTTTCGAGAGAAGTCAAATCGAAAAAAAAACGTTTTGTGATAATAATATATTTCCGTAAATGGAATAAAAAGATTTCGGAATATTCAATTAAGAGTTATTTTGATTAAATCATGAAACTGAAATAGCAAATTTAGTTTCAGATCTGTTCTTACTATATACTTAGACAAATCTAAAACAGTTTTGCTCTCTCTTTCATTATCAGGCCATTATCTATCTATCTATCTATCTCTCTCTCTCTCTCTCTCTCTCTCTCTTTCTCTATCTATCTATCTATCTATCTATCTGTCTGTCTGTCTGTCTATCTATCTATCTATCTATTTTTCTGTCTGTCTATCTGTCTGCCTCTCTATCTATCTATTTTCTATCTATCTATCTATCTATCTCATGTCACCTTTAGAATCAATGTACTACAAAGTGATTATGCACAGCAATAGCAACAAACTCCGATGTCAACCAGTCCAAAGGTTTGCTCATAAATACAGCTTCTTTCCTCGAACCTCGGACTGGAATGAACATGCACTGCAAAAACCTCGGTGTTGATTTAACACCAGCCCGCAATCTATATGTCCATACCAGAGAATATTGATACAACATCAGTTTGGAATCAAACCGATGCTGTTTTAATACTAATTGGTGCTGTATAAACACCTAACTGCATGGTGTTAGACTAATACCAAACTTGTGTTGTTTGACACTTCTCTGGTGTGGACATATAGATTCCGGGCTGGTGCTAAATCAACACCGGAGTTTTTGCATTTTGGATACAACTCTAATAAGACAGTGGACTCCTTCAAAACAAAAGTCACCCAAAGCTAAGTGAGTAGCCTGCTAGCTCGGTGACCTTACATCTCCAACAAAGTTGGTGGAGTATAGAAAGCCTTCATGGTGACTTCACCAAAGACAAGGTAAGATGTAAAATTCAACAGATCTCAGTATAGTTGATGAGGGCGATCAGTGATCAGTTAGAGACCCCTGCTATGCGCATCAAGTTTGAAATAGCGCCAACATTCGGATTTCACTTGCCAGTTAAAAGTTATAGGTTCATGACTTAAAACTACACCACTGAATAAAGAGATTTTTTCTATTACAATTCAGTGATTTCTCCTTGTCCAGTATCTAGTATAGACCGTGAGATCATCAAGACTGAATTATATGGTTTAGTATTTTTTACTTTGCAAATTATGATTATGTGAAAATAATGAACGTCGGATATTGCCCACATAAAAAGACAAAAGATTTCAACAATGTTCTCGTCCCCAGTTGCGGTCCCCCAACTGACATGACTGAAGCACGCCAAACATTTCAAGTGAAAAAAAAAATGAAATTAAAGGCAATATATTCATAATGGTCATCACCAAGTATCATTTTTATCATGGTCGCAGTGACTGACATCACTGCAGATATCCAGTGTGTCGCAAAGGCAGATCCTTGCCATTTCACTCCCAGATAATCTTACAAATAATGTGTAATTCATTATTCTCGTCCAGATCGAATTAAATCAATTTTGCTCGGGCTCTTTTCAATCAATTGTGTTGTAGCATGTCTGCTGACTAAGGCCAGGGTTATACACCAAAACCGAATACTCCCGAATAAACTCTAAACGAATTCAGTTGGTTTCGGTGGATTCGAATGTTCCCCAAATCCTTCCTGAATTTTCTTGCATTCTCGGAGGGAGAACTATACTCCCGGAACCACCCAAATACGGGTATTTGGATAGATTCGCAGCTGACTCGGTTCCGGTGTAATCCAGCCAAAGCTAGGGTTACACCAAAACCGAATTCTCTAGAATAAATTTGGACTGATTCTACCCGATTCTTGCCTATTTCGGCGGAATTTGTTAGATTCGGTACCTACGCGTCTGTGATTCGGGAAGTTCTCTAAATAGAGATAAAAAGGATCCCGAATAGGTACCGATTGAGTGCAGATTTACCAAGAATTCATTGACCCGAATCGATTTCGGAAATCCCAAATGAAGCCGAATCCCACCCGAATCGTGACCAGAATCAACCCGAATGTGGCCCGCAGGCTCCGATCACAGCCTAATGTTGACCAGGATCGGAACGAATATGCATGGTTGTATGTACGTCGAGCTCGGACCGTTACTCCCTGAATGCTACGAATAGGTCATAATCTTCCCAGAATACTCCGAATATGCCTTCCCTAATCCAACAGGGTGTCATCAGAATACATCCCGAATGAAATTTCTTGTGGTCACATTCGGGAGTATTTTGGGGAGTATTCGGCTGGTTTTGAACATTAATTTCAAAAGTGACGAGCAGAATCCCTCCTCGAGTGTTATATCCCCGATTCTTACACAATAAAATCGAGAGAAGGAGGGAGGGGGGGGGGGGTAGAGAAAAGTCTGGAGAGAGCGGGGAAGGTTTGTTAAGGAATAATATATCAACAAAAATTAGATGCACCCCAAGCATTTTCTTACCTTTCTTTTTTATAAAGTCTATTATATAAAAAAGAACTAATGTGAGGAAAAAATCTTCTTTACTTAATCTATTATTGAAAACTTGCTTAATCAAGGAAAAATATTTACTATGTTGTCAATCTATTTTTCAAAACTTGCCTAAGTTTGTATATTTGATAAATATCATGCTTCAATTCATAGGCCCGTATTCTGAAGTCATCAGGTTTAACTTAAACTAAGGTTTAAAGTAATGGTTTAAGTATGGGAAGCCAAAAGTATCAAAATTTTGTATTAAGTTGAACGTTTCTTATGTTTACTGTGCTCTTTCCTGATTCATCGATGGTAAAGACAATAATCTATTATACTTCCTAGACAATTATGAATGATTTGAGAGCCAAATGAGCTGAAATATGATATCTCTATACCGTTATTGATTTATGTAACAATTGGCCTTCCATACTTAAAACCACAACTTTAAACCCGAATTTAAGATAAACCTGCTATCAGAATACGGGCCATATATACAGTTTTAAATGGTAGGCCTATGGTCTTATTTCTGCGAACCTATACGTTTAGAATAATTTAAGTGCATTTTAGTTGATGTTTTTTCATGTTATGTCCAGATCTCAAAGAATCTATATATGTATATAGTGGTATATATATAGTTTTTAACTTTTCAAATTTTTGATGTAGAATTCACAAAATTGAGGGATATATTTTGGAATACCTTACCATATATATATATATATATATATATATATATATATATATATATATATATATATATATATATATATATATATATATATATATATGTACATATCATAAGTCTAATATAATTGCCAAAATCGAAAGATTAGATCAGCCGTTAGACATCATTCGATTGACAACAATGTTGAGTTAAGATTCAAATTTCACCGAAAAATGGCCAAGATTTATAAAAAAGTGTTTAAACCGGGACCCATGTTCTCCTCCTCATCTTAGTCAAACTGTCATGCTGAACAATGATAAGGTATTCCAAAATATATCCCTCAATTTCGTGAATTCTACATCAAAATTTTTGAAAAGTTAAAAAACCGCTGGACCTTTTAAAAAAAGAAAATGCTTGGGGTGCACCAAAATTTTGGTTGATGCACCATTCCTTAACAAACCTAGCCACCCCCCCCCCTTCCGCTCTCTCCACACTCCTCTCTCTCTCGGTCGTATTTGTGTAAGAATCGGGGATATAATTTTTCTCAACATTGTATACATTGATCGTAAAAGGAGTGATTTTATGCACATCACAGGGTTTTTTCTTAAACCCCCCTCTCTGCTTCTCTCTGTCTCTCTCGTCGCCTTTACTTCCTCACTCTTTTTCATACGGAAAGATGAATACAAAATAAGTTTTATCAAATCGATAATCTTAGTTATTATTTGATACGAACTTAAAAAAGAATAAGCAGAATATCGTTTAATATTTCGTGCAATTTTTAATATTTTCATTCAACTGTGCATAATATGCCTAACGTTGCGTCAGGCTAGAAACAATTGGGAAAATAACGAAGATATTCAGATATCTATAACCTACGTATACTACACGGTCTGTCCGATACTACTTTAAACATGGAATGAATAGAATCAAGGAAAAAAATAAAGACGTTGCCCCCTCTATATATCATTTATTTACACTTAGAATATTTGAATTTGAGGCAAAGGTATGAGAAGATAAAGCAAAAAGGACGAGACAAAATAATTATGTCAATACATTTTCAAACACACCATGCGGTTTGTGGTCAAAACGAAGAGAAAAAAAGACAACATAAATATCAGGAAAAAAAAACATAATTTACAAAACATAAATATTAGAATTCTAAATACTGGAGGTGTTAGAGAGATTGCTTTCACAATAATATAAGATATATAAATTAAGCCCCGCTTGAAAAAAAATTAATCGGGGCTGTTATCAAAGTTAAAATCCGCACAGTGGGTACTTATAAGTATATTTTCAATTTAAAATCACAAAGTTTCCCATTATGTATCCTTATCAGCACAGTCACGTGACATTCTTTTCTTTGTCTTCTATACAACACATAAATTAACATTGACCCTGTATATCCAACCGACGTGTGAAATTAAAACTAAAGAAAAGGGGGTACAAAATTGAAAAAAGTAGTTAACTTCGTTCAACACTTAAATGTGTCGTACAAACGCCCGATAGTTAGTCTTAGAATACATTTTAAAAAAGAAAGTCGACTTATTATTCAAATAATTAACTTCATAACAGAATAGCAAATCAATCAAATACAAGACACAAAGAAACAAATAAATTTGAGCTGATTATTCTTAACCTAGACGAGTTGATTGCAAATAGTTCTTGGATCCTTGAAGGAATTATCCTATGATTGAAAACGAAAGAAATTTGTTTCACTTATAGCAACACAATAATGCAATGCAGACTTAATGCTAATCATAATTGTCACTTTGTCTTTACATAACTACTGTAATAAATAAAACCGTCTAGATTTACATTGCATGTTGGATAAATCAAACGATCCTGTTAACATCTTTGTTTTCGGTGGGAAAGTTTTTGGTGGTTCATCTTGCTCACACGGTCTTTTGATCAACAGTAATTACGATTAAACACACTCGACAACGCGAGATGCGTTCATTCAAGGTTCTAACACAATCTGTTTCATGATCTCACGCTAAAACTTAAAATAACATTAAGCACAAACTGATTCGATATTTTCATGTTTTCATAATAGGCATACTAAATAGTCACATGATGCACATTGTTGAATAAGAACAGATTCTTTTTTCAGTTTGATCAGTTGTTCAAAAGATAGTATTTTGTTATGTACTTGCCCGATAGAGAAATATCCACCATTATGATCATTGAGGATTTTAACCTCATTTATCTTAAACTGAAGTTGTATGCAAAGTTGTATGAAAACATAACACATCGGTTTTGCAATACGCTTTGCTTGCGTTAGCATGAGCTCATTTAACAATAAATATTGTGCCGATAACGAGTTTGATTAATAACACCATAAATGGCTAGAAAAGAAAGAGAAAAACATGAATATCTCATGGATTATTATCAATCATTATAAAGATGTGATTCATTTCAGATTGTCCGAACGGCAATGTCTTGCGTTTCAGGAATGGAGTCATTACGAAACGGTAGAAACCTCATGTTGTCTCGAGATTTCCCTGAGTGATGGTTCCATTCAAAATATCAATTTAAAAATCAAATCTGATTCCGATACCCATTGGTCCTTTCATTGTCATAACCTCGTGTGCGCGCCGTAAATTAGCTGTCGAGCCGCCATTTTGTTAACATCAGTGTCATTTTTGCACATTTTCCAGACATTTTCCTGGCTGCCGAACCACGCCCGATTGATACGATGGACTCAATGGGATCGTCTCGGTGCTTGAGATTCTGTCAGGGTGGGTTACAAGGATTGGAACTTCCATTGTGGCTGTTCTTTACCGTCGATACACTCTGCACTCGACATCGACCCCATGGGCATATGGGCGTGGTGGGGTGGAGGCAGCTGCGACGCCATGGTGGTCATCGGCCCGTTGTTCATAGCACTCGATGCCATCTGGTGGTTGATGGCGCCGGGGAATTGCGGCATGTGAGAGAGGTAGTCAAGGCCGGCGCCAAAGTACGGTGACTGGTAACCCTGCGCCGTGTAGCCTGCAGCGGGTTGCGCGTTCGGCATGGTATAGGAATGCTGCATACAACTGTTATTACTCATGTTTGCTGATAAGTGATCACTTGTCATGGGCTGAGGGGCTATCGATGCCGGGCTCCAAATACTGTTGTTATTGGGCATGCTCGACGAGACGGATGGCGATGCTTTGAAAGGGGGCGTATCGCTGGATGTGGTGGTCGGCGCGTCGGGTTCACGCGGTGTTGGCGGTGGCGTTTTCTTCTTAGCAGGGCGTGGTTTGTTCGTCGTGCTGTTGCTGTTCGGACCGTTCTGTTGCTGCTGTTGCTGTTGTCTGCATTTTGCTCTTCTGTTTTTGAACCAAACCTAAAGAAAAATAGTGAAAGATAAAAAGGACCATTAATCAAACAACATTCCCAAAATATCTACCGTCAATATACGAAATACGTTTCAATTCATGACTGCCATGTTAGATAATGCATTGGTCAGCTATTAGGAGGATTCTAATGAAAGTCCATTATCGTTATACCCCCCTTCCTTATTCTGAGCATTCTTCATTACTAGCTGGGTTAATCTGTACACAACTTTGGCGAGAGGTCCTTCAACCCCAACCTACTCAATGTCAATAATTACTCAGTACACAGGGTGAGCATTAAGGTTCAACCAAGCAGGGAACTCCTGCCGAGATGATGGGACCAGTCTCTGTATACGGACCGGTCCAAACAATCGATCGGTAATGAGACTGCACTAGGAGAACCATTCCAACAAAGCTGATTATTTTTTCCACAAAAGCCTGCAGGACTTGTCTCAAATTTAGGCGAAAACGAGTCCTGCAGGAGTGAATTCTTTCGTCACCCTCCCAAAATTTATTTCAATTTGCAGTCTTGCAAAGTCTTTTCAAGAATAAACCATTTCAGCTGTAGATATAGAGGGATTACCCGATACACTTTGTTAAGTCTTTAATACAATTTATGAATACATTGTTTCCAATTATTTGTACAATCTCGACAGCTTATTAAAAATCATTATTGAGCTTAATACGTCAGAAATGCCCAAGAAGTTGTAGAGGGCATGAAAATTAATGTGTGTTCTTAAAATGCTGTGTAAAAAAGCAGACTGATTAATATGTGCAACCGTCATTGCTTAAATAACATCCCCAGCAACAGTGATATTTAAGACTTTCATTTTTTTACTTTTAAATGTTTCAGCTATGAGTTTATAAAGTGAGCTTCAATCGACTCACTGAATGTATGCTTGATATAAGCCTACATTTTTCCATAAACTTTATGTCAGCTTTCTGGTTATTCGAGCTCTTAAGTTAATGGTCAATGCAACTTAAGAAATGGGGGGAAAATGGTAAAGACAAGCACTACTCGGTCCATATCAAATTGTTACGTAAGAGCGATAGCTTTATTGATTTGAACGCAAGCACACAGAGAGTGGGGCTTGTGTAAAGAGAGAACGTACTTTGTGTTTGAGCATGGGACACTTTAAATAGCATTGCGGTTATTCCATGGGTGCATATTCACCCATATAGAGTGAGAAATGTGTGTGTTATTTGTATGCATCGCCATGAGTAATCCGCCACGAATGAAAACCATGGTAAACCAACGGCGGGTGATGGTAAAAAAATATTCAAAAAGGTGTAATACCGAGCACTAATGATGTCTTCGTCAAACATCCATATATGAACGTTAAAATAAAAATGCTTTTACAATTGTGATCACTCTCTTAAGTGAAATTGAATTTGAAATTAATTCTGAGTGTACAAAGATGTATAAAATTCCTGTATATAGAAAATGAAGTATATCTCAAAGGCCTATCTAATAAGTACTATCTCCATAATTTGTTTGGATATATCAACGTAGCCATCTTGAGTTGTCTGGTGTAAGTAATACCGATTTTGATAAGCAGCCATTTTTTGAAATACATCCGAAAATCCACTCCTTCGCGAAAAGAACAGAAATATTGAAACTCTATAGAAGATTCATTCATAAAACGTTTCATTCGACATTATTTAATTGTCAATTGTCTTTTTGTTCTTCTGAAGTATGCTAATCTCAATCGGACGACGACAATCAAAGTGACCCAATCAAGGCTTAATTAATCATGGAGCGTTAAGTACCTGGCACCCCCTCATCATCTAGTAATTAATTTCTGCCTCGTCACCCCGATGCAAGAATGTCAGCTCGAACTGCATTCTCTTCTGAATTTCTTCAGATATACATCGGGAGCAAATTACAAGTCATGTAATTTTTGATGAGGTAATCATTGTACATCGGCAGATTTTAGGGGAAGATGAAACAATAGTTGCGACGGAATATGTAGTTCAATAGACGGGAGGCTTTTATGCCACTTCCTTCCTACTTGACGGATCGTCAAACACCTCTAATGATCATGATGATAATAGGTTAGAAAACACTGCTAATTGCATCACTAATTAACAGTCTTTAGTGTAATCATGCTTAATGTAGAAACTTGGTGACATACAGTACAGTTACAAAATGCACCGAGAGTTCAGATTGAAACATAGACCATTGAAAGTATCTAGATAGTTCGTATGATTAAAGTTACTCATTTTTTTTCTTGAGTCAAGTACCGAGGGGGTCGACTTTTCTATCAAAAACCTCAAAACTTCATCTTGAATTTCGATCTGTAATTGCGTTTGGTTATATTTACCGACTGCACCTAAACTATGGCCATCTAATGGAAGTTTGTTTTTGTTCATCTTCTTTCAACTTCAGCGATCTTTTGTGAAAGGAACTTGTAGCGGGAGTGCTGGTGAGAGTGGGTGAGCGTGCGTGTTTGTTCGTAAACAAAACTGTTTCATTTGATTAAGGGGGAGTAAGAGAAATGAGAACAATCGCATGTATTCCCATCCCATTATGAAAGAGGAAACCTCAGAGATTCTTCAAGTACATCAGCCCCACCCTTTAGGTCGGAACCCTTCTCACTTCCTCCTCGTCCTCCAAAAATAAGTTCTCTCCCTTTGAAGATATCTTTCGAAACAAGTACTTATTTAATTAAATATCCGAAAAATAATTTTGTACTATTAAAAAGAAGAAATCAAAGAAATATTTCGAAATGCTCGACCAAAGATGTTTTAATGTTCGACCTTCAAAATATTACAAAGTGACTGAATCAACGTTGTTGCAGCACTTGTGCTGTTTTGAGATTTCAGGCATTTTTTAACGGAGTGACAACGCTCTCTACATCGAAGTCGAAATGGAATGAGAATTGTTTGCGAGGGGAAATGGAAAATGGGTTTTGGTGAATAACAGGGGAGTTGGGACTCGATTCATGACTACAAGTTGATTGACCGTGAATTGGGCCACGTTTCTGTGCTTAACAAATAAGAGCATCGTTCATAAACCAGGCTTGTTAAATTACCCCGTGTCGACTTTCGAAGATAGGTTTCAGATGGTAGCAAGTAGTTCAAGTTTGAGTGGCCTTCATTTTTTTTTTTTTGGTGGGCACGTTTCAATGGACCAGAGGGTTGCTGTTCCAGATACCTGTCACAATTTTCTTCCCTTTTCTTAGGAACATGCAGGAAAGTCGCACAAAACAGCCCGTTGAACAATGGATGGCTAGTCAGCAACTCACAATACCTGGCGAGGTTTCTAATCGAGACTTGGGATTCAGATTTCGGTCAATTACCGTGTTCAAAAATCGAAGGGTAAGGAAAGAAGAACTTGTGGTGAAGTTCACGAGGGTCACCCTGACACTCTAACTACCAGAATACATTAACAAGTCATCGTTTATAGACTCCAATTCACTTCTTACCACACGTTCACAGCCCGAGGCACTTCCATGGTGATTTCTTTCTTTTTTTCCTTTTTCTCTCCCTCTCTTTCTTTTTCTTTCTTTCACCTTCATTCATTTTGAAGCCGACAAAAGACTCGGCGAATATGAAAAAGGAGCAAAGTAGCGTACACCTGTGGTCTTTGAGACTCCGTAAACCACACGTGGGTCCAAGTCCTGTCTGTTTCTTACATTCCACTGGTAACGGGTTGTGCTAGGGGTATATCAATGGGGGCGACATGCTGGTGGAGGGGGTACCTCTGAACATTGAAAGCGGGGCTAATTAGACAAGCCAGCGAGTATTCACGTATCCTGCCGCCCAAGGCACTGCAATGGTCTTTGAGTGTTTGAATGTAAGATTGGTCTATTGTGAGCCTACTCCAATCCCCCGCGGCTCAAGCACCCGACTCGACAATACTCCTCTTATTCTCTTTTTTCTTGGTTACACCGACAATCTAGCAAGAACAAGTAGAAACCCGAGAATTCCATTCTCCTTTTTTTATGTCAATCCAGAAAATATGAGAAAAACAGTAGTGAGCCACGCACTTAGTGGAAAGTAGCGAATTAATTCCCTTTTCCCACAGTAGGGTGATGTCTGCATGGTGCAGCACACCGGGGCTAGAAGTCTGGCAAATTACTGCCATAGATGCATGGAAAAAAAATAAAGTGTAGATTACGTGTTAGTGTCGGTGTAATCCTCGGGAGTGCGTTCTCGAGTAGACGAAGCGATCGAAGGATTAGCATACTAAATCTGCATGTACATAGTCAAACGGTTTGCACAAAGGCATACGAGGTATTAACGATTATTCACTACTTCTGATACTGCATATCAAAACAAATGCCGGGACTGCGCGTGTTCTTTGTATGAAAAGCAATCTTACAATTTTGCTTTGATATGTTCCGCGAGTAGGATGGATGAAAAGAGGCTGGGTGCAAGAAACAAGTCACACTCGACCACAAATGTCATTTTTTTGTTGAATGTCAATACGGCAAGGACTAACAGTTTTCGGTAATATGCAATCCAGACACGCCACATAAAGATACTTTATAAAAAATAGAGGTACAATACAAAGTATCCCAGTCATGTGTTTTTTTTATATTGATATTAAGTTCACCCTTGATTTATTTTGATATTGCCACTTGTAATTGATGGTAATTACTACTCTATCATGAAAAATGAATGGTATAGCATTCAAAGAGGTCCCTTATTGACCCATTCAGATAGATTAAGTTGTTACTGTTCGGTATTTGGATTGTGCGCTATGTATCATTACAAAGTTAGGGATTTTGCATATTCTCGACTATTATAAGAACGGTCTCCGTTAATTTCCATGCAGGATTATGAACAAAGTTTTCTTTGAAAATAAGGATACCTCATGCAAATTGAGCCTTTGAATGTATTGTATATATTCATGGGTTGTGTGGTATGCAAGAAGACGTTAAAGTGAGCTGGATTTATTCATTTTTTGGCAATATTTCAGCAATTTTCGCTAAATTGTTTTAAGAGTGAAGAATTAATGGAATACGGCTATTGTTTCATATCTCATACAGATAACAATCCACCATGCGGTCATTAAACCCCTTAAGCACACATGCGTCATATTATGAAGGGACCAACGGACCATTTCTGGTGGGTGTTTCATAAAGCCGTTCGTAAGTTAAGAGCGACTTTAAGAACGACTGGTGATCCCTTCTTGTTGTAATTGGTTTGTTCATTGGCGATTGTTTAGCGTGTAGGAAAGGGTCACCAGTCGTTCTTAAAGTCGCTCTTAACTTACGAACAGCTTTATGAAACGACGCCCTGGTTTGTAATAATACAAAGTACCCCAACTATACTGTAAATTAGCTTATAATTTCTACATCGAAATATGTTAACTTTCTAATTATCATCTAATTCTATTTTAAAACAAAATAAAATCCGACTGTGGGGACAACACTCACTGAATTTCAGATTTGGTCTAATAAATTGACAAGTAAAAGAACAGATTTGATAAACTGTAAAAACTGTGGTGTTAAAACTGACACCAGTTGGTGTTAGGAGAGGACCACACCCTGAGGTGTTGAAATTACACCCTAGAGATTGAACATAACACCAAAGAGTGTATATGTAACTACTAAAGGTGTTGTAATACTTAAAGGTGTTAAACTAACACTGTCAATTTAACACCGATGTGAAATAACTGGTGTGGTCCTCTATGTACACCAGTTAACACCACAGTTTTTGCTGTGTATCAACTATTGTACCAGATTAGAGATATGTTGCTGAATGTATGAGTGAATAGTCCTGAATATATTTTGGTATTGAAATTATAATATATGATATAGATGTCACTGCCAGCACGATGATTTTGAGTAGGAATTACATGAGTACCTATATCTATATGTATAAGTCATGGCCTCCAAATCTTTGGCTCTTGAAACCACCTAGCCATTTTTAGAACTCAAGATAATAACAAACCTTTTTTTTCATATCACTGTCAGATATTGGTTGTTTTTTAGGTCTTCCCCATGCAGTTTAGAAGCGTGTAAAATCACACGCCCGTATTCTGATAGCAGGTTTAACTTAAATTCAGGTTTAAAGTTGTGGTTTAAGTATGGACAGCCACTTGTTACATAATCACTAACAGTAGAGATATACTTCAGCCTTGGCTCTCAAATCATTCATAATTGTGTAGGAATTATAAATCAATGATTGTCTTCACCATCGATGAATCAGGAAAGAGCACAGTAAACATAAGAAACATACAACTTAATACAAAATTGATACTTTGGGCTTCCAATACTTAAACCGCAACTTTAAACATGACTTCAGAATACGGGCCATAAAGTTTTTGTTTTCTGTCAGTATCATCTTTGAAGCTTTACAAATTTCCGAATTCACATTATTTATGGTTTGGTCAAATGAATAATAATACTAATAATAATTGTTTTCATACTGATCTTTTGTTTTTCCAGAGTGAATATATTTTAAATAAATAAAATACAAAATAAAATTATTAATATTTGATTGCGAATTACGTTTACATCAGAACACACCAGGAAGCCCCTCTCTTATCGACAATCAACGAAGATATACACAGAAAAAAAACTGTTTAATTTTTATACAACGTTGTTTACCAGATCAACAGTAGTTGTTTTAGCGGACTAAACAAGCGTTTTAAATCTTAGACAACAGAGTTTGTTTTTCAATATTTTATTTTCAATAAATAAAGCAAGATTGTTAAGATTGTTAAACAACTACCTTAATGTTCAGTAAACACCTTTGTGTAAATGTACGAACAGTGTTTTTGCTGTGTAAACGAGGGAATGGGTGATGATTGTATGAGAAAGTGTGGTTGAGAGAGAGTCTGTGTGTGGAGGGGGAGGGGGTAATAACTCACCTGTACTCTTGACTCGGGTAGATTAATCTTCATGGCGACTTCTTCCCTCATGAAGATATCTGGATACCTGGTCCGACTGAACAACGTCTCCAGAACATCAAGCTGAGCTCGGGTAAAAGTCGTCCTTTCTCTTCGTTGTTTACGAGGTGGGTCTAAAAACAGAAATAAAATATTTCACCAAAGGCTTCCGATTAACAAGTTGGCTTTCAAAGACACGTGTATGTTACGAAACTGAAGTCATATAAGATTACAATCAAGACCCACCACTCCCATTCATTTTGTTTTGTTGTACTCATTAACCCAGTTTTAAGTCGATGACATCTGATGATTATTTTTAATAATACATTTTACTCCGAAGAGCGTTCTAATCATGTTTCACTCAGCATATGCGATAAACAAGATAAAATCACCATTTTGTATCCCAGAGAATACCCCCATTCACTGAAAACACAAGAAAACAAATCTTTAAAAGTTTTTTTTATTGCTTTCCAGTGAATCGTAAGAATGATGTTAAGTGGCTACAAGATTAACTTCCATATTGTTCATAATTATTGTTAGAGCGACGAACAGTCACTTTTACCATGCATGAATTTAATTACAATAAAAGCTTGAAGATGAAATGTATTTTTTCCAAAACCGTACTTGATCAGATGGTCACATAAGTTTAGGTGCAGCTCAATGTTCACTTGTAATTAGATAATTAGACCAAAAATTGGAGAAGCCAGACAAAAGAAGGCTTTGGGGAAGGAGAGGTAAGTGGATCCTGCGAAACATACAAAGCATGGCGGGTTAGTAGCCGATGTAAGGGGTGCAAGTTCAATGTCACAGCGACATGGGTAATACCGGGCTATAGCACTGCTGCATAGTTTACTTATACACTGGTACTATAAACCTTAGGGATCATAGTCAATCTTACAATAGCCACGCGTGATCATATCACCCCCCCCCCCACCAACAACCAAAAAAGAAATTCGCTCCGTCAAGGAATGAAAGAAAGAAAACACAAGCGTCGATTTAATAGTTGGCTATCATAAAATGAAACATTCAATAATGAAATGAATTGGGAGTTTGTTGGGTGCGGCATCCTTAAAGGGGCCACCTTTAGCCCCGTTCTATTGTGGGTGTGATGGAGAGAGAAAGACAGCGGACGGGGGTGTTCTAAGGGAGACCGAACGAGTGCCGATAGGGTACAGGCCTATCAGATATCCATCTTCAATGGAGCTGCATGGCTAAGACAAACTTTCTGGTTTGTGCTCCATAGAATGCTCCTTCAGAAAACCGGAAAATTGGCCTCTTTTCTTTTTGAGAGAGGTGCAAATTGGGACGAAGCTTGGCCATAAACATCCCAACTTCAATTCATGCATGTGGCCATCGTACAATATACCAAACCCATAATGAATTCAGATAAGTAGCCGAGGACGTGTACTTATCACATGCTGCGAATGAATATCGGATGTGCCAAATTTCTACCAAGACAGGATTTGAACCCCAAAAAAAAAATAGTCAAAATGATTTATGGTATCTTTGAAGTTGTGAATAGATACAAAGAACCCCGCCGCAAAAGCTTCCGTATTTTGTTGGTACTGTTATGATTTGGCGGTGCTGCAGTGTGTAGAAATTATGTACATGAATGGTGTCACCTCTTTTAATGATAATTGCTTAGGAGTCAGATAAAATCTGAAAATCTGTCACAGAAATTCAACCATTGATCAACTACCTGATTTGGTTCTATTTGGCAAGTCTGATGAAAACAGGGAAATGCGGTGTGGGTCTAGAAAAATTCTCCCTCGTATTTCAGACCCATACCTTATTACCGTAAGCGAACACGCTGTAAAAACGCCGGTGCATTAGAAAATGATCAACATAATGCTATCGTTATAATCATTAATCTAAATTACAATACAACTTAATAGATTTGTATCCATCAAGTTAAAATCGATCTCCTCTCAAGTAACAGGATTGATAGCCGATCCAACCGTCGATTGGTTATCCAGATAATATCATATTGATATAGACATATACTTTCCTTTCTAATAGACGTGGTAGAAAATACCAATTTGGTATATTAAGGAACTGATTATCAACTGCAAGTCAGTGTTTGATCAAATATGTCTAGCAACTAATAGCAACTTATATGCAAATTCACAATTGATTTTGGACTAGATAAGGACAAACAATTTTGCTATAGTCACAAAAAGATATATTGTAGATTAACGATAACAATTAAATGCAAATACTTTCTTGCACCCCCTGCCTTAAGTGAAGCCTAAAAATCACTTTGAATAAAAAAGAACAAATTGTTTCGTAAAAACTTTATCTTCTAATTTTATTGTTGCCTTGATTCCTCCTAACAACCTTGACCATTCCTTTTATTACACGCCTCTCGTTGAGGGTAAGACCCGGATGTGGACTTTCAGTAAAAAAAAAAATCAATATTGCCTTTTAAGATGGATACACTGTCAAAACTGCGATGTTAAATCTGACACCAATTGGTGTTAATAGAGAACCACACCCTGAGGTGTTAAACTTACACCCTAGATATTAAACATAACACCAAAGAGTGTGAATGTATCAACAAAAGGTGTTTTAATAGCACCTATAGGTGTAAAACTAACACCACCAATTTAACACCGGTGTAAAATAACTGGTGTGGTCCTCTATGTATACCGGTTAACACCACAGTTTTTACGATGAATAGAATGATTTTCCTTGGTAATCCACTACAAATTGAGGTAAATGAGGAAAAACATCATTTACCACAGTCTTAAAGAGGAACATTAACCATAATTATAGCAACCCTTGTTCTTCGCGTCGTACTGCCATTGACACTATTATTAATCAATGGAAACAAGCCCTGAGCACTACAACAAACAGAATAGTGCACTGACCTACATGTATCTATCGTTTTATTACAAAAAGCCATCGTTAGCGTGGTTGATATGACAGTGTCTCTTTGCATTACTGAATTTTCATCGAGATTATCAAAAAGGTTGATATGAAATTATCTACCAATCACACCAAAATATATATATTACGTCACTGGAAAGGTCTACACACCCATCATCTATTACAATGTCATACAATAGTATGTAGCGCTCGGAAACATTGTGTGCCATATAGATGTTGCATAATGATGATAATTATTACATGCACATTATTATCATATGATTCCAAATATTTGAAGCAGAAGCTCCCATATAAAGTGTGTCGACTGTCTCGTTTATGCTTATTGACGAGCATAACAAAATTCCATACAGTCACATAGCTAGTTCGGGACGTGATTCAGAAATTGGTTTAGCTATGGGATGTCAAATGTTGCCACAAAGCGCTTGCCGCATAGACGCTCAAATTATCGCAATTAGCACTCAACCTAAAACTACAAAAACTGTCTTCATATTTAAATCACGGGTAAAGAGAGTGTGTGTATTTGAGTTTTGTCAGACGTGTATCAATCAGATATGATTATTTACGTCTGGGACCGACCTTTAACGTCACCATCCGAAAGACGTGACCAGGGCTCGAACCTCGAACCTCTGCATCAATTTGTAACTTCCCAACAGCTTGGATTACAGGCGCACGCCACAACGCCCAGTTAGAGATTCGTAAATATAAGAAATATAAAAGGCAACAAGTTTGACTGACATTATTTTACTTTCAATAACGTTAATATATATATGGACACATGTAAATGTAACCAGATTTTGGAACGTGATTCAAGCAGCTGTATATGCCTTTCAAGGTACTTTCAACGTGATACAAAATAAAACTTTTAAAGCGGGCAAAAGCATAAACGCCTCCGTCTTGCGATGGCGTTTGAATGACTTTGTGTTTAAAACGTAGAGAAGTTTGGCTGACATTTTTAGGATTTTCATATTCAATATAATACTTCGACACATGTGAGTAAAAGCGGATTTGAGGGTATGGCCAAACAGCTTGATAATAATTATGATACAAAAAAAATAACTTATGGCGGGCAAACAAGAAAAAGCAATTGGAATTCGGTTATGAAAAATAAGCTTGGCTGATATTTTTTGGCTTTCCATAATTTTAACATATACCTAGACCATGTAGACAGACAAAGGATAGTAAAACCATATGTCAGAATATGGAACAAATAGCTTTAGAATTATTCCTTTTGAGGGATCTGCAAGATCTGCAAGAATATTAAATCTTGAAGGAGTTATATCAACCCAGAACAAGAAAAGGAAGATCTTCACCACGATACCAACAAGAGCTTTTATGGCGTGCAAACATGAAAACGCCACTGCCTTACCGATGCCATTAGAATGCGGCTTTTCACTGGACATTGGGCCGTTAATGGGTGGCTGATACATCGGATGCTGCTGCTGCTGATGATGAGGCGGAAGATAGCGATCAGGCGGTGGTGGTAAGGTTCCCTCTCCGTACATAGGATTATTATAGGCATACTGGTAAGGGTAATGGAGTTGTACCGGGTAGGGTACCCTGTGACCTCCCGGTGGTTCCATGTGTGATGGTATTGGTGACCGAGCAGGGTCCCCGCAGTCGATGGCCAGTCTCGGCGGCGACGACGACGGCAACCCAGATCTCTCCATCTTTTCCGACTTGATGTTCAACATCTTGAACTCCTGTGGAGAAGTAGACTCCATTTTGATTTCACGGTTAGCGTGGTTGGCGAGTGTTTCCATGGTCACAAGTTCAGATTTGAGAGTACAAGGCTTAAATCAGTGTCCAGCTCTGGGTCCGGCCTGGCAGCGGGTATGAATCAAGAGTGCACCGAATGCGATTTGTGAGAGTGTGTGTACGAGATCACTCTGGAAGCAAACCGATTAGAATGAAGAACACGATGAGCCTATCCATAATGTGATCTCGTCATTCATTCATTCACGATGGTCAGTCAGCGAATTCGAAGAAAACAAAACTCCTCCACGGTCTATTGTCCGTCCACAACAGACTTGGTGGCGGACAAAGCGCTTTCTTCTCGCATTCCTACGAAGTGATAAACAATAGATCGACCCGCATCTTGTAAAGGTTCCTCCCCAATCAAAAGACTACCATCCATTCACACCCCATTCTGGGGGCAGGAATTATCTTACGCCTACAATATCGATCAAACAATGTCATTAAAATGTGAATACACACACACACATATCCTGACATGCAATGTCACAAACACCTCTCAAGAGTGCCCGCATCTAGCCATCTCTCCTATATACATTGTACAAACACGAAAACATTACACATCTTTAGCATACCATCGCAATGCCGACACCATTAAACATTTATATCGTTTTTATTGTTGTTGACATGGACAGATTAAGAAAGGAAATGCTCGTGGGAATATGTTGTTTTTTCCGCTTAATGTTTGTTTTACTTCTTTTCTGACGGTCATTCACCCATCCCTAGTTGCCTGCCAAGAAGATACTTCGTATTTTTTAAAAATATTTTCTGGAAAAGAATAAGAAAGTAAAAAAGAATTTAGGAATTTTTTAAATGATAACACAAACAAAAAGGTTACTTTTCCTGTACTCATCATACTCCTCTATAAAAACATTCCACGCTCCTGAAATCGGTCATTTGTCCTTTGTAATTGAACTTAATATGTTAAAATGACTTCTATTTCTCCTCTGAACAAACATGACAAACGTATTGAGATTGTTTTACTTAGTTATGTTGAAAAAGTACATTAAAATTTTAAAGATATCATTGATGTTGTGATTAAAATGTAAAATCAAGTTTATCATAAATCAATCTATCTGTATTTGATTGCCATTGATTAATTAACAACGATAATGTAGCTCTTTTGTGAGAGGTGCAACCTTTGGGTGCAACCAAAATACTTACAAGTGAATTGCAGGCTCCCTAATTAATCTGGTAATAAGATTATGAGAATGCTTCTCGCAACGGAAAGTCGAGATTGACTTATTGTAGTGAAAAATTTATCAATTACAAAGCTACGATTGTAATATCCATCGACTGCAAATACATACCTTCAACACTCCTTCATTCCACAAAGAAACAAAATACATATCATGCATTTATAGCACATCTTTACAGATGAACATTCATAGAGGCAATGTGCCTTTGATCTAATTATAAGAGACTTAATACCAATGATGTCAGAGCATGGTATAAAATTTATGAAAATGATGCACAAGTTTTTGTAATTTCTATCTTATTATTTATAGAGACTGTTATTTGTTTTGATTCACGCAGCGATGTGATTAATGAGCGCCTTGATTAAAAGGCTTAATTTGTGATATAAGAAAGACTTAGTTCACTTCCCCCTAAGAAATCCTTAATGAATCATCAAAAAGTTGAAATATTTTTCAATAAGATCATCACAAACTGATTAAAATTCGTAATAAAATGAAATGGGGGTTATAGTTATATAAATAGTGCTTAACACTATTCTAAGCGCTTTTTTAGCATGTTTGAAAATATCCATGAACAAAATATTGTAGTTTGCAAACCTAATCCTGCATAGATAAGTTATGTCTCATTTACTCCATCACTCAAAATGGTGAATAGGCAGATAATTTTCTTAATTCCGGATGACTAAAAATCTTTGCACAAAAAAAAATCGCACTTTGCCAAGAGGTCGAGGCTCTTCGCGCCGTACGTGCTCCACATCGATTCGTCTCCTTGAGGATCAAATAAAGTGAAATCGCAGATGACACCGTTTAACAAATATCCCCTTCTTGCGTCAACTGTACGAGTTATCTTCCATCCTATCATTTCCCCCCAGGGATCCTCCGAAGTCACTCCTACTCCTTGAAATCCCTCCTCAACTTGAGAGCTCTTATACCGTCTGCGAGGATGCGTTGTTTCCCGCGCTTTCACGGCGATACCTTTCTCCTTCCAGACCGAGCGCATCCTTCACGAGGCTTTGCGGCATCGGGGTACCAAGAAGGCTAAGCATAGCATCATTTGCCTCAACCCTGACTAACTTCTCCTCATGTGAACGTCATCATTAGAATTGAAACGACACTCGAACCCTCCTTAGAGGGGATGTTAAGAAGGGTATCGTCTGTAATAAAGAAATCATCTTTCACGCACTCTTTAACATCGAACCCTGGATTAGTCCCCTTCCAGATCTGACAATCAATAATTATCATTAGACTTCCAAATTACCAAACAATCATTACATTTTGTGCATCCAAAATGGAAGAACCTTCAATGCTGATAATGAAATGCAATTTCAACCAAGAGTATTAATGGATTCAATCTCTTCTAATAGTATGATAAATAAATGTAGTTTGTCATTGAAATCAATTGCAGTCATCTACAACTAAAGGAATGTTGTGGATATTTTTTATTTCAATGTATATATTCCATTTTCGAGCAGATTAACAATTTTGCCTAAATGTGTAAAAAGAATACACATGGTACAACGAAAGAAAAAACTTGATTCCTTAATCAAAATAGCTCCCAAGGTAGTCATTTTATGGCATATTTCCTTGTCAATAATCACGCAGTCTAAAAAGTTTCAAATCGTATTCTCGATCTCAAGTCATTAAAGGACATTATGAGTTGTTAGATTAGCATCAGTATTGTCGTTTCAAATTTGAAATGTACTGATTTGCCATATAAAATGATTAAATTTATTTGTGATTATCTTCTGTGAAAATAGAATTTGCGGTGGTAATGACCACAGTAATTGGCGCGCGTTGGCATGGTGTCTTGTTGCGCCTTTTGTCAACTCCTGAATTCAAAACCCTAATCCAATATCAAAGGCGAAAAACAACATTTTAAGGATTTGATATCAACTCCTGTAAATGTACAAAAGACTGTTTGGCGTGTTTGTGAATTAATAGTATTAATCATTCCAATAATCTTTAAACGTCGAATTAAGCACAATATCAATACTACAACTCCGTTAGTAAAAGCTGATGCCATCGCTCTCCGAACAGAGTAAGACCAATGTTAATCCGACTTACGACACTTGAGGATGAGATCAGAAGGCTCATAATCGCGATCATCAGATTAAACTTCACTAATCGCACCACGTGCATGCGTATAACATTTAGAGTTTTCATAATGATTATAGGTCGCTTGATTTCAAATTACTCTTTGAAATCAATCATGAACTAGTGATAGGCCTATCAAAAGTCAGTTGCGGCTATACAAACAAGTCAGTCTTGATTAATCAAGTAAATGTACAGCAAGTGTCGGGTAATTTTTCTTTAAGTGTATAGAGTTTCCCTTTTACAATCGTCTAAATGATATCACTGAATGGACTCAATAGCTCATACAGATTAGCATACAATCCGTGGTTTTTTTTTATAAGTAAATCGGTAGCATTTTGAAAATGTATTTGATTTATTACTTAGCCAGTAATTGTGAAATAGAAAGCATTCTACATTGCTTTAGATACATAAGTTCAATATTGACTTTTAACTGTCACAATGTTTTAATTTGTGTCTGGATAATAAATACATTTCATTTTTAATCCGAATAACTCGCTTTAGAAGACATTTTTTTTTAATAGTATTATCTTCAGTCACAATCAAGCCCTGGATAAGTCCCTATCTGGTACACGAGAAACTTGATAAAATAATTTCAATGTTTTATTTTTTCTCTAATATTAGCATGCTTACTGAAGTTGTGGAATTGTTTTTCAAACTTGAAACGCCCGTTTTGTTTAGGGCGCTTATGTTGATTTCCATTTTACGAACAATAAATATTATTTGAATTCGATCGGAGGACACGCCTCCATTCTAATATATACTTTGGGGTTGTTATGTCTAAAATTACTCCCTTGATAAAATCGATGTTGCAAGATTCATGCATTCCAAATGCTACCAAAGGACACAGCTCCATACCCTTCAACGGAGTGACTGGGTCATCGGGGAGGTACAGATAACTTTCATTTAAAAGCTTGCAAAGGATCTTTTATGACTCCACATGGTGCATAGCTGGTGAAAGGGGTGACAAAGAAAGTAAAAAAAAAAAGATCGATATTCGGTGAAAAGGGGTGCAGAGATGGCTTATGTCACGGTATGGTGTCGGTTGATTAGTACTCGACTATCTGGGTAGAAGAGTTATTCTTTATTCCATTCATACCTCAGCCTCCTTCTGTTCTCCGGTCCTAAACCCCCAAACCTTCCGTTCTATTCGGCCCCGAAGCGATCGATTTTTGTCTTCTGTATGTCAGGTTTTAACGATGGGGTGTTCCGAAAGGGGTGCAGAATAGCTCTGGACTTTTAATTTAAAGAGGAACAATAGCATGCATGCATGTGGGCGATTACTATTATTCCCCGAGAAGGTTTATAAGGAATAAGAGGAATGACAGGGAGATGGGTGCCTTTGCACCCGCTCTATTCTTTCACTATAATGTGAGAGAATGTTTAAGAAAACAATAGTAGCGCTCCACGACTTGGTATTAGTGCAAGAAAACATATTAAGCCAGAACTAGTAGTTCAATAAATAGATTGAATCAGTGATAGCTTTGATTGCCGACTTAAAACAGATCACTGCGATTATGATACTGCCCTGTAATAGTATAAACAAATTTTGCACGAGCAAAACAGACCCAGGGCTATTGGCGTATATACAAAACAAGAAAAATAATATCATAAAAAGAGTGTTGTCGACACCAAAAATGATATCGATACTAATTCACCGCATGAGAATGATAATTTTGTTCTTTTATAAAACTTCATCGTGCTATTGACCTATTCTCATATGATTTCTATGTGGATTTATGACTGATTCATTTGATTAAAGATTACATAGACCTCACGGAAGTATCATAAATATTATTAATAAAGAAATAGGAACCTAATTGGTAGGAAGATTTTTGGTTTACGATGTTAACTGGACCTGCATTGGCATCATTGGGTGATCCTCAAATTTACAAACGAGAAACGAATTATTATCATACATACTTCAAATACATGATGAAGACATAAAAGAAATTTGATATGTGTCTTGATTCTAAACTTAATCCTACAGTATATTGAGTCAGCAATAGTTAAGACAGCAGTGAAAAATCCAATGGTAAAATAATTTGTGGGAGAGAAAATGTGAATATATTTCGGTTGATTCTTTTGATACTCTACTTAGGCCTGAATAGATTCTAAGCTTTTAAAATGTAATTAACTGTTTAAAATAATTATCCGGCTGATTGAATAAATAACTACTACTACTACTACTACTACTACTACTACTACTACTACTACTACTACTACTGCTACTGCTACTGACCTACTACCGATAATAATGGTGATAATGATAATAATAATAATAATGATGATAATAATGATGATAATATTAACAATGATAATGATAATAATAACAATCATATTATTATTCATAATCAATATAATGATAACATAATAGTTCTGATTGATGAATTTCTTATTCTAAACGACTCATCTAGTTTGACAGTACATCATCGACCAATATTGCAATGGCGTCAATCTCGTTCTTGCCTTCCAATTTTGAAAAGGGTGTTTTTCACCATCAGTAAATCAATCAAATAAAAACAATTTATCAATGAAATGAAATTAGTTTGGTACCCATCGGTAATCTAAGAGTTTGGTTTCTGTGATTGGTCCAAAGATAATATAAGTTTGCACTGCCCTATACGAGATGCACTCCCTAGGCCTATACTGTATAACACGAATTTAAGCGTCTTAATGGTAATGATTTGAATCAACAAAAAGGCTGTATTTACATAGTCAGTCGTACAGCACTTCTTACAAATAGCCGCATACCGAATTTAAAAAGAAAGATATCGACACAACTCGACTTCCATGTAATATATTTCAGACGAATGTCTATCTGATCACATCAAAATTATAATTACTTACCGGCATCCTAATTAACCAATCAGTTTGACCTTTACGACTTACATGTGTTTTTGTGCAAGTTTGATAAAGAATGGAATATGCATGCTCATTAAAGTGAAATTTACCTGCATAATTTTCTGAAACAAAATCATCAAAATATAGGCTGAAGATACGCAATATGTATGATTTTTAATTTTTCTATTATACAATGCAATCTCTTCATGCTCTTACATTGTTTTATAATTACGTATGTACGTCCAATTAATAAAAATAAATAACATTACACCGATTTAAGGTAAATTTAGCTCGGTTTAAATCAATCAATAAAGTGTTTTCACTTGTAAAATCGCATAGTCAACTGATTTGGGTTTGAAGAGGATTTAAAATAGAATGATTAATTCCACAACCTTGAAAAAAGGCGTTCCTATAATTCTGCATTGCATCTTGATTTTCCGACAAAAAATGATTCAACTACCATTCTCTTTTATTCACACTCTCAAAATATGATCATTGTTATCATTTCCTTTACCGTTCGACAACAAGTTTCCATTTGATAAGATTAATATAGCTAATTATCAAGATTCTAAAATCTAGAAATATTGACGACAACAGTGTATTCCATATTTCCCGTGAGAGATGAAGAACGTCTAAACAATTTGTTGTAAATACATACTGAATAGAATGTAAATTGCATAAAGCGGTTAATAGTACACAGATTAAAGGTAAACTTCACCAGATTGAAATTAACCAATAAAGTTTTGTAAAAAATTTTTTTTTACGAATGATACTGAGATTTTGATAACCGACGCGTTACATCTGCCCGATATACAAGCTTTTGAGACGCCAAAAAAAAAGATGATCCTACATTGATTACAAGTTACAGGTCGTATACTATATCAAACTATTTATTGCAGACGGATGAGCATATCATTTTGATCTTACCCCAAAAATAAAGCACCCATCAGTTTGCTCCATTGTATATCTCAATGAATTGAGATACATAAAGAATACTTTGTTCAAGTTTAAAAAAATCACAAGAACAAGCAAGTCCCACATAATTACAGTGGCAATGTCATATGGGGAAAGATCATTTTCATAATATTATGCAGCTGCCGTTTCGTGGAATAATCTGTCAGAATACTCTAGGAACATACCAACATAATTAGGACAAATTTAGAAAGAGTTTCAAAACCCTTTTATTAAAAATTTTGTAAAGAATTGTGAACCCAGTTCTCTCCACTCAATCTCCACTTGTATAAAAAGCGATTAAAGACATGCAATTTTGTCTAGATGTATTTTGGGCTCTACAAAAATGTTTCATTATCATTATTATTAATAGAATATGATTTTCATTATGGACTTCGAACTGATGACTAAAATATATATAGGAAAACATGATGAGGATTTATAATAAACGATAACTATTGAACTTACTTGGGTAGGACATGGCGGGATGCATGAGTTCAACGTTTGGCGACGCCAGCGAACGCCCGTTGACCGAGTACGGCCCACCGAGTGCGTTCATTTTGTTCTGATGGTGGTGGTGATGCGGCGGTACGGGAGGGATGGTGTACGCCATGCTCGCTACCGGGAAGGTCCGGGGACCTGTCAGTGTAGAGTGATCCAGCTTGGCGGCTGTAGGGTCGATCCGCCTCACGAACTGAAAAATAGGATAAGAATCCGTGATGAGAACAATCTTTAGAAAACTGCTTCCAAAGCTGTCTGGATGTAACTTCACTTTATCGCTTAGAGATCATAAAAAGATGTTTCTTCTCCGTTAAAACGTATCAGTAAAGATTTTAGGAGCGGTGAAAATACCTGGTTTGGAATGCCTTTCCCCGTATACTGGTTATTCACAAATTCTCTTTTCTAGAATCTTCACAAAGATGATTTCTGTTCTCTACTTGAAGTTAGAGAAGCTTAGCAGGTGTTTGTATCTTTAAAAGATAAGTGTCAAATTGCAAATCTTACTGAAACAATGAGCAGACAAAAAATTGCAAAATTATCCAACGACGTTCCTAAAAAGCAACTGAACGACAAGTACGACAGGATAAGCTGATGATAATTACACGATGTTCAATAGACGTTATGAGATTACTAGTTAAGCGCACATACTCGGATTAAATCAGGTATTAATATTAGCGGATAGTCGGAGAGTAAAATCGGGTTTGTGCTGGCCAAGCAGCTAGTAGCGGTCAAGTCTGGTGCCCGAAGCTCTCACTGCTTATACATACCAGCTCCTGACAGAAAAAAATGACAGTAAAAATCCCCAGCAGAAGACAGAGAGAGGGGGAGGGAGAGAGAGAGAGAGAGAAGTTTATGACGACGTCGTGCGTTTAGAAGTACAAGAGCCATTCTTTGACCGACTTCCTTTCATTCTCACTGGATTCCTATTGACCAATCACAGCCGGTCTCACAGTGTTTGGTCACGTGACTCATATCTGCCAATACTGATGATGCTAAGTTAAGTGGTTGTGTGCGGTTCCCGATTCTTTCGCGAGCTCTCTACCGTCCGAATGGCGTTCAATCGCATTCAACGACATGCAGTAGAGACGAAAATGTTCTTCATTTTTTTGTTTGAGCGGATGCTAACGCGATTGATGCGCTCGATCCGCTGATCTTCGCAATCATATGTCTTCCTATTCTCCCTGTGACCCGTTCTCAGTGCTAATCACAAAAACCAGCAGACAAGATGTCCAGAAGATGCGTCAAAAAGAAAGAAAATGAATCATTGGCGTCAGACTTGTCAGGTTTCATTCAAACCACAACTATCAAGACCTATGTCCTCCCATCTGAAGAATCTTTATAGTTAGATCACTCAGTACTCAGTAGAACCACCCTCTTCAACAACTTGATGTTATTTCTGCCACACGACGTCATACGAAAACGTATATATATTTCTTTTTCTAGGACAAAAACTTACAAGATCTTTACCTATTTTAAGCATGTGACATAAAGTAAGAACCACCTGAACCTGTGGTGTTCGTATCATGATTTTAAGAAGGAAGAAGACCTATAAGCTATTATCCTTCCCAAGGCTCCTTGAATAGCAGCACTTGTTTTCTGAAATTAAATATAATCATCTCAAAACATTCTAGAACAAAATGAATATCTCTAATAATGTATTCATACTTCACGAAAAGAATAGATTATATTTTGGTAAATATAGGCGAGAGTTATCTGGCATTGGAAACGTCTTGATCATTTCATTTACATTGAAAGTTATGATTATAATTATGTTGTATGATTTACTTTATATATACTTGCAGACAAAAGAGAAATAAAAAATAAGTACTGAAGCCCAAAGGTTTCAACCCTACCTACACTTGTATTTAATTCAATTCGTTTGATTTCATTTTCAACAGAACAAAGTAAAATGGTCGAAAATAATAACAATGACATTTGCAAATGAAATTTATACAAACAATATAAATTAAGTTATGTACAGTATATATTTACAGTATAGTAAAACGAAACAAAGTATATGATATAAGCAAATTATCATAGACATTATCATAGACGTATAAAGATCTGAGAAAATGGAGGTATCCACTAAAAAAGCAAATGCTTGTATAATGTGGACCCCTCTAAATGATTTCGTAGAATTGCCTACGAAGACGGACACATAGGTGACAGAACAGAGAACAGCAGAACCAAAAAAAAAGAACAAGAATAGAATGGAAACACGCACAAGGGATATGAAAATAAAAGTGAAAAGTGGTCAAGAAAGATAATAGAGCAGGACTTATATATGCGCGTTTTAAAAAAATATATAATTTAAGAGGGCATTAAATGGTGAATCTAGTGATATGGTTAATCAAAATTGAGGAAATGATGTCAGATTTAAGAAAATTATTTTAAAGTATTTTTTTTTAGAAAGAACTGAGGGATGTGGCCATGGGCTTCACTGAGGGAGTTCCAGAATCTCGGGCCATCAATTCTTTTTAGCTAACAATGTTCTAAAAAGAGGTAGATGAAACTCCTTAGACTGTCTTGTAGGGTAATGGTGAAATGAACGATTTTGAGGCAACATTGAATCAAGTACGTGAGGAACTGGATTGTTGTAATTATACATTACTAGTAATTGACCTATGCATGTATTAAAGTGAAACATATATATATAAATTTATCATTGTGAACCAAAGGTGGGGGGCTGACCATGCAAATATCATAATCATTTGGTAATTTTTATGCTTTTGTATACACGGTTTTACTTAGAAGGGTACAGATTTGATTTCTTATTTAGTTTTTCGCGATGAATCAATCAGAACCTACCATTTTGTATACTCAGTGGCGATGATCAAACATTACCTATTCCCGACTATCACTTTCAATTCAATATTGACTCGGTATGAATACTCTTTTGGTATAAAGTATTTCCTACTTGACCCGGTGTAAATAAAATCTTAACACAGGTCAACTACTCGTTACGCTCTTCAGATAAGTAGTTTAGTAATAACCAAAACAAACATTGATTAATGGTCACACGCGACTCTATCCTTTATTATATCTATATAAATATGGTCGCCAAAATGGAAAAGCAATTGGATTATATAAAATTTACACAGCAAAAACTGTGGTGTTAACCGGTGTACATAGAGGACCACACCAGTTATTTTACACCGGTGTTAAATTGGTGGTGTTAGTTTTACACCTATAGGTGTTATTAAAACACCTTTTGATGTTACATTTACACTCTTTGGTGTTATGTTTAATCTCTATAGGGTGTAACTTTAACACCTCAGGGTGGTTCTCTCTTAACGCCAATTGGTGTCAGTTTTAACACCGCAGTTTTTACCGTGTATGATTTTGAAAAAAAATACAATGGATTTTTGCTATCTGTTTTAAACTTTTCCCCACAAGATTTTATTTACTGTTTAATGTTTATGACAAATCATAGTAAAAAATGTGACGATTACTTGGCTATCATTAAACCACCGATAATGATAATGATTTGATCAATGATGATAGGGAGTAAAAACATGACAATGATAGACTATGAAGGATAATCATAATGGTATTATGATAACATATCAGTCATGATAATGATACCAGCAATGATCCCCCGGGAAATGAAATAAAACCAAAAGCATGAAAACATTATTTGAGAATCCAAGTCGATATGAGATTATGTAGATACTTTAAAACCTATTTTTTTATATAATGAAAATGGAAGGTGGTTTTAAGAAACAACTTGTTCAGATTCATTGAGATAATTTCAAACATTTCTATTTTGTTCAACGACTTATGTTTATACAATTTTCAAGGAAGAAAATAAGGTGATTGAATAATCTACGAACAAGGAAATATTGAATTAATTACTTCAATTTGCCCTCTTAATGAGTACCCAAAAAACTTTTACTGAAATAGTTCTCTCAGATACTCTAAAATCACACAAGAGAATTAGAAAATGTGGACATGTATCTCCCCAAATTCCGAGTTAGGATTCGAACCCTTTTAAAGTGTGAATTGATGTTCACTAAATATAATTGGCCCAAAATGAAATAAATTTAAACCGATGTTTTCTCTTTCCATTTCAAAAACAAAGAATGGTCAAATATCATTTGATTTTGATTTGTTTCAATAAATGAATTAGGTCGCTGTACTTTTTTTTATCGAGCTATTCATTAGGCTTTACGGTCTATTATTCACAGATATGGAAGATTTGATTTCCACTACATATTTCTGTTCCGAGTGGGGGGGGGGGTTGTATATGAGCCTATACTACCACAATATCCATGATGATTATCGTATCCTATTACAAAATGTTAGTTAGAGGTGTGTATTAATACTGGCTCTTCAAAGTTCAATGGTTCGGTATTCATGATATAAAATGTGATAATGAACATCCACCGCCGTCAAAGTGATTAATTTAATCTTGGACTCTGCTCCCGGTATAGCAGAAGAAGAAAAAGTTGATTTGCCTAATAGTGTCTGACCCGCGGGGGAAAGGGCGAATTGAAGTGAAATCTATCTAGTTGAATTTCGAGAATGGCTCACCACCGAGTGGAAATAGTTCGGGAAAACTCAGAGGCAGCTTAATCCACCTAGCAGTGATCCTATTAATATTTAGCGCACCGTTGAAAGTTCACTCACCCGGTAGTAGCGGGCTGGCCACTCGGGGCCCGTACGATTGAGATTGGGAGATGGGAGGGGGATGGGAAGAGATAAGAATGGGGGGTAAGATTTTTAAGATAGATAGCTACGCCTCTATATCTTCTGTTCTATCACACTCACTCCCACCTTATTTCATTTATTGCATGATAACCCCCATGTACTTCTGTTTGTGAATATTGTGTTTGGATTTTTCTAAATATTATTCTCCTTTTTTCAGGGGCGAGATGGTGAGCCCCTTTTAGCTTTAGCCAAGTAGAGCGTAAAAAGAGACGAAGTCTGATTTCTAGAAATTCCATCCTATACCTCTCAGGAGAAAATGCTGAGTATATGCGTACGATTGCAAGCGAAGATATGAATTCGGTTGGTTTTTCTCAACGTGAAAAAGGGAGATTATGTAGAGGTCAAATTTATGCATTAAAAAGTATCCCATGCATACCTCCTTTGTAGTATTAGTACAACAACAAGAGCTAAGTAATAAATACACAAGCATTTGATAGGCAAGCTCATTTATTTTCTTTTGACAGCGTTCGATGATTTTGAGATTTGAATGTATACCATTATCGATGGCAATATTAACATCATCTCAATTAGCAAGAGAATAAGAAGGTGTAAGAAGGTAAAGAAGACAAAGAAGAAGATGATGATGATGAAGTAAAAGAAGAGGGAGAAGAAGAGAAAGAAGAAGAAGAAAGAAGAAAGAGAAGTAGAAGAAGAAAGAAGAGGAAGAAGAAGAAGAAAATGAAGAAAGAAGAGGGAATACCAAAGAATAACCTGCTTATATAATTTCCAGTAATATCAAGAGGGAGAAGAGGAAGAAGAAGAAGAAGAGAAGTAGGAGGAGGCGGAAAAAGAAGAAGAAGAGGTGATGGAGGAAGAATAAAATGGGAGGAGGAGTAGTAGAAGAAGAAAACCTTATATCATAACTCAACAATGTAAACCTTGAATCTACTCTTGATGTTAACTGATTGAGTCTCAGTGCCCATTGGAATGTGATTAAACGAGTTTTACGAAGTCCCGCTCCCGACTCTCTCCCTCTTTAGGTTAGCACCACACTCCGTGTCAAATTGAAAATCTCGCGGCGGCTCTAATCCCATTGGCGGGAATGCACTTCACACATATTATTATTGAGGCGACTAATGTCGTATCGTCTGCAAGGAACGACTTTGAACACTTGGAGACAGTGGGATGATAACGGGACGGAAACATCGGGCAAAAGGCAGACGCAATGCTCAGGTAATATACATGTATGAACCATGAAAGTAGACAAAACTGTCAAAGTTGATGTGTATAATTTATGTAAAAAACCTTTTCAAACGGTACATCCAAACTTAAAATGGAAAATGGAACCATGAACACCAAAGAATAATCTGCTAACAATTTCCAGTAAAATCAAGCACAGCTTAAAAAATGTCTCATGATGATTAATCGACATATTTTCAACTATAAAATTAATATAAAAAAAATGGCCACACTGCACAATGACGTAATGAGAGGATGAGTTTTTGAATTCTTGTATATAGCATATTTTTTTTTTAAATTACGAGCAAGTCCAACTTTTTTCATTGATTATCCACAAATGGGTTGAAACTTCAGTCAAAGTGACTGGTTCTCTGAAGGGTCCAGATATATGTTGATATGACAGGTGAAATCGGTGAGGTATTAAGTTATTTCATTTCATTTATTGGTTCCTGCAACACTTTTTCATAATCACATTAACAAAGAAAATACAATAATGATATACGTATAACTGACAAGCAAAACATTGAACAATTTGCATTTTGTACGAAAACATATCGATTTTTGAAAGGTTGCAGGGGATGCCACTAAGCTAAGCTTGACTGCGATTTCATTCAAATTCATGTTTTAGAAATAATACTCCTCCTAATACGGTACTGTCAAACAAGCAGATACAGTATTATCGCGTTCGAAATGATGAATTATTTTGTTTCAAATAATGTTGCTTTTATACCATTTCGGGTGAAAAGAGCGTCATGTGTATTGAAACAAAAATGGTCTGTATGGTTTTGTTCCTTCGACTATGTATGTATGTCGAAAAATAAAAAACCATACAAATGAAACAATACGAGTAGGACACTCTTGGCGGAGTATCAGTCTTGTATCAGGGATTCTCGTACGCATAATGATTATATTTTGTGAAACCGGGTCGGGATAAAGTACGGGAGATGTCATCTTGAGTTTGATCAAGACGAAGATGAGAGGGATTATCCTAGAGATATTCATCAAATCAATGATTCAAAATGATAGATATCTTTCATTGCTACTTCATCTAACTTCATTATCATAATTTGGAGGGCATCCAGCATTTACAGAAGTCGAGATAAAGAAATACAACTGAAAACACATATTGCAGGAAAGAGAGGGGGTGGAATGTAATACCAAACATTCACGCACATTTTATAGTCTCCAAAAAGACATGGATACCAAAAAGATGCATCGCAATTTAAAACTTTTTAGGCACTTCGAGAAACGTCGCGGTGCTTGATGTAATGGTTAAAAAAAATACAGCCACTACCGTCTGAATTGTATATAATTACAACATTTTTTCAATCATTTTTAAAATATTATTTCAAAGCAACTGAGTTTTGCTGTCTATTTTCAAATCCAGATTCTTAAGATTGTTCATGATTTTTTTTTCAAGTTCATTACGTTTATTTTCCACATTTGTATATAAATAGATATCATTGGCATCATTACAGTATAGGAAATCACAGGACATCGGAATACAAAGTACAATTATACAAAATAAATGTACAAAATATTTTGACCGTAAAGGAACTTCGTGAATCACTACAGAAGTCATTAGAGAAAAAACACAAAATAACGAGGCCGCTCACAGACCAATATATGGTTACAAAAATACCAAAACATCAAAACAGTCACAAATATTTACATAAATAAAAATGGAAACCATAAACCCCTATGATTGTAAGATTTCATTTTATATTCGTATCATTTTTTTGTTTGCTTTTTGTAGCCGCTTTTCGTCATTATGGGAAAATCGTAGTAACAACAAGAATAATGAGAAGATGATGATATATTAATAGTTATTATTATTATGATTATAATAACTTAGTCTTAATATATGACGCTTTTCATGAAATCCATATCAAGGCGCTGCACAATGTAAAAAAATTGAAATATACAACCAAAGTGAATTAGAAATTATTATTATTATACAAAAAATATATACATATCAAGGTCTCTGTAAATGGAGCGATGTTGAACATGTTCTTTTTTCATGACAGAAGTGTTTAATTTGAATCTGAATACTGTAATATTGGGAATAGATCAAAGCGAAGATGAAAGAGAATTCCAGAGACGTGGGAACAGAGCCTGAAAATAACCTATGAATCCCCAAATTTTGTTTTTTGACAGTTGAGAAATTTTCATTTGCAGAACGAAGAAACCTATTGAATGTAAGCCTGGATTGATATTGATAAATAATAATAACAATAATAATAGTAATGATGATAATAATAATAATGATAATTACAATAATAACAATTAGATAATCATATATTATAATGATGATAATGATAGTAATGATAATAATAATTATGAAAATAATAAATAAAAATAATGATAATAACAATAATAATTTTGTGTAGCTTTAGAGTAAGCTTAAAATTATTTAATATTTTACCCCCCCCCTTCTCTCTCTCTCTCTTTATATATCTATTTCTACATCTCTTTGTCTATCACTGTCTTAGAAGAAGATGTTTGATGAGTACTAAGTACTGGGTCAGCCTTGGGGGTTTGAAGAGGGGGGGGGGCGAACCAAGCACCCTTTTATGGGATCGACGTGAGCTAAGCCGGTTTACAGAGATTTACTCCGCCTAACCTAACCAATGAATGGTTAATGAATGGTAGACAAAGATCGTCTGAACGTGTTTTAATGCACATTCATGAGTGTTCATCAGTTCAAACACAGAGACCATGGGTCTTTGGTATACCTAAGCAATAGTACACGCTTAACCCAGAAGTGCTCCACAAAACGTGCAAGGTGTTGGATTGACATAATAATTATATATGTACATAAAATGGACAAAGAATTCTGTTAAGTTACCCTGGAAAGTGTTAAGGACACGATTCCTCTCCATTTAAAATACTGATTTGAAAGTCTTCTGGTATGATACTGTATCTTGAAAATATGAGGAAACATTATTTCATAACAATAATTAATTTAAACCATTATCTGCAACTTTATCTCTCCCAACCAGTTCCTCTCACAGCGTAAACCGTGCTGGTATAGTCGGGATAGTATCTGTATTGCCTTCGCCTCTGATACGACCATGGTGCGTTCATACTCGATCTCAGATGCGTCCACGCTATACCCGGAAATACTCATTTCATATCAAGTTAAGATGATCTAAATTTGACATTGAAAAGCACCCAACGCGCCCGTGCCGTGTAGCCACTTTCAATCCGCTCTACAAGTTGTTGTAACTCCGTCTTGTTTTAGGACGTAAGTACAGAAATCATTGCTTGGTCTCTTTGGCGACCACGATGCGTTCATGAACGGTCTCCAATGCGTCCATCCCGTTAGTATATAGGCCTTTACCCGTCCACAGTCATTTCATATCAAGAGAAGATCATGTAAATTTGATACGGAAAACACACAGTCTACAGGATTACTACCCCTCCGTCTTACTTTAATCATGTTAATGCGGAGAATATTAAAAACAAGTTCAAACTCTAAATATCTGCATAGTTCCACAAAACAGTAGTGCACTCTTAAAAAATGGATTAATTTAGTTGGTATGTTGTTGGTTGGTTGAAAAATACATACCATGATTATGGGCAATCGTTATTTACTCATTGAGCATTCCAGTTATTTTACCATTTTTCGGGCGATTGTGTTTACTCAAATATTTGATGATGTTTTACTGACACCATGTGGTGATGAGAACATTTTCCCCAAAAAGTTTGGTGAATTTCATTGGGTATGAGATAGTAAGGTATAATAAGGGCTTGTCATCTCATCGTATACCAAAGATGGGGAAGCTGGGCAATTATGTTTTACATGTTGCATTTTGTGAAATCGGTCGTGTGCCATGTGAAAATAGCAAAATTGATATGCAATGAGAAAAACTAAACTTGTAATAAAATGCAAGGCTTTCTTAAATATTTAGTCTTGAGGAATTTTTGGAATGGAATTCACGAGATCATACCTTTTCTAATCATGCACAAAAGATTAGTTAAATTTACTAACCAGCACCAAATGCAAAATATTACCAGCTGGTGCCTGGGGCGTTCCCAAACTATTATGATTTTTATTGTAACGTTTACTCACATACTAAGCAGTTTAATTTTCAGAGAACCCGTATTTCAAATTAGTTATAAGAAAGTTACAGGAGATACTCAGGTTTAGTTGGAACTTGCCGACTTTCATGACTGTCGCCCAATATTAATAGTTGGAAGTTCCAACTAAATCTACTACAATTGCCCAGTAGCTGATTTTCTAGAGTTGGACAATGGCCTAATGTCGATACAACCAACTGTTGGGCAATTGGAAAGTTGGGTAAAATCTCATGGGTTAGCAACCATATAGCAAACTGATTACCCAACAAATAGTGTTGTGTGGCCAGTATGTTAACCAGTGTTGGTTAAAAATATATTTGCCCAACTATTTAAGAGTGTGCGCACTGAAGTCGATGAGACTAGATGTTAATTACCCTTTTTGTATACCATTTTATTGAATTTCGAATATTTAGTATACTTTTTCCAATCAATATTTATAATAACGATGATGATCAATAAGATTTCTCGTGCTTAGTTATTATTACTTATTGTTATAATTATCACTTATCATTATCATTATTATTATCATTGTCATCATCATTATTAAGCATTCTATTTAGAACGGACGGTGTAACATTCAGATCAACCCTTTGACAAGTAAAATGCCATTAAAAATATCATCTAAAATGGTTTGATCTATTTCAAATAAATTTTTATATGAAAATGTTTTGTAAAAGTCTGAATAAACTCGAAACAATTTCTTTCTCTCTTGAAATTTATTAAAAAACATTGAATTTCAGAGTTAAGTTACTGGATGGAAAATGAGGATTTTCATGCAATGATTTTTCACATTCATTAGTATACAATATCAGTAATAAGATGATGGATGAATGGCGTCCTAGGAATACTAGATTTAAGTGATTTAGGATCTCGGGAAACAAAGTATCCGCCTTTTTATCTCAGCACCGCATTTTGAAGGCGAAATCAAAAGTAATTAAGAAGCAAAAAAAAAGAGAAGATGAATAAAAACATGCGTTACTAAAAACGCAGGGGGAAACCCCCAATGGAATGCATTTATATCCATACATTGATTTAATTGAAATGGGAAAGAGAAAAATGCAGTAAGCTAATCACTTAAAGTCATTTATCTCTTCCTCCCTCTCCCGTCTCCATATCTCTCTCCCTCCCCCTTTCTCTCTATCCCTCCTTTAGAATAAAGATCTCATCTTATGTCTAATTTCCATGAAGACACCAGTATCTAAACCCATCCTTCATTACCCCTAGCCGAATCCCGAGGCTCCCAAACAAACCCCCTTATTACCCCTCCAAAGATTCCCTGGTGCTAGATGCTCACTCAAAGCCTAAAAGCATTTTACGGATGATTCTTCTCCGTTTCCCCTCCTCTTTTCATCCTGTGATTTTTTCTGATGGGGAGGGGTGTCGGAAACAAAATACACGAATCCATCTTCTCAATTTGGGGGTGAAGCCATGGTCTCTATTCTATCAATTCTTATATACGTCTTTGAAAATTGAGTGAGGTTAGAACTTGTTATTTTGGATCCTGTCAGGTGTAAAATTCCTTCCCACCGCGCTTACCGTCGTTCTGTATCGTTTGTGTGGGGCATCTAACCCAATTAATTAATCATCAATCTCCCGTAATCAGGTATAAACACAGTGAGCTCGTTAACAATTAATTCAATTAGGTGTCACGGGCACGGTCCAACCATCGTCATGATCGGAGGGGCATATGGACACAGAGGAAGGGATACAGTGATGCGGAAGCTGAAGGCGTTCTAACCGTTGGCGAATAAATCAATCGTGGGGCAGGAGCAAAGTTACTCCAATTAATTATCTTAGAAAATATCCCCATCTTCCCTTCTCTCGTCTCCCCTTCTCTCTATCTCTCTCTTTCATCTCAATGTGCAGTGGTTTGCATGCTGCGTCCCACCCCGCCCGTATCCCAAGTTGGAGCGGAGATTTTAATCAAGCAAGGGGGGCGTTTGTCTGTCTATCGGGCGGTGGAGCCTCTATGCGAGGCGGGCCTCACGCGGGCATCTATGTATCCCACAGGTCCAGCAATGGGGAATTCGTTGACAGATGATCTACTTTGCTAAAATGTCAGTTCATTTCACCCTCTCCCCATTCTCATCTTTTCTCTCTTCATATATAGCTTCCAGCCAAATTAAACGACAACGTATACCATCGACGATAACATTCAATCTTAGACACATGTCGTTTTGGGGAAATGGAAACGAAGAATGTTTTTTCTTGCCTAATGATACATGCATGCACTAGCCTTAAAAAACCCATGCATAAATCATTGCTCATGATGTATTACTGGTAGACATTATTAGCAATAGACCAATATGTCACTTTGCAAACCTCAGTCACTTCCACAATAAATACAATCAAGGTATAAAAAAGGGTAAGGCAAAGTTTCCTTAAAATCCATGAACTGGAACCTACAAAATAATGACCAAAATAATGAATCATTTCATTATCTTGTCTGAAATATGTTTTTGACTACCAATGTCACATTGCCACCATGAAATCATCGCAGATATGCCATCCACTCTTATTAGTATCACCAATTATTGTTTTCACATTTTACTTTAAAATAAAATCAAATGCTATCAAAACATCTTATGATAATTATGGGACATAATTGTATTCATTTTTTTTTCAAAATAATAGGCCTAAAATTGATTTTATTATATAGTTCTTTTTAGCCTCTCCCCCCAAATAAAAATGAAATAAACAAATCGATTTCGTTAAACATCTGCAATAATTACCCGAATTTTCTAGAATCTTTTTTTTTATTTCTCTTTCCCATTGCTTTGATGTACCGCTTTGTTAGCTTAGATTTGTCAAAATTACATTTCATTTTGGAAACCCAACGCTGCCAAAATGGCGAGTGTGTGTGTCCACCTGCGAGCGTACATCCTCGCGCGCGCTTTCCGCTTTCGTAAGACGGTGATATAGGGTTACATTAAACTTGTATTCTCTTATTTTCAATTATTGATATCGTGTTTCACTCTCCCATGTTCAAATTAGTGTTATACAAGCTGAAGGATTGATAATAATTATCATTCCAATCGTAAATGGATGAATTATATTGGATCATTGATTTTAAGTCTTTTGAATGGTTTTCTGCTGGGATCGGTCAAGAACCCATTTACCAGCATACATAACGATTAATAAAGCCACGATATAACAACGTTAAGTATAACTTCTTAGATATCTTTTTATTTTTACTCAATCCAATTTTAACCTCGATTGATATTGGGGTCGGAGGTCACAAGATGTTTATATCATATACAATTATTAACAAAAAAATATAAGAGAGTTAAAATAGAAATCATCGCATTAACTTGAGGTACAATATGCGCAAATGCTTGTAACCACTTTAAAATAAAATCAGAATTAAGGATTGGTCTGCTCTTTCACCCCAACTGGTTCGCATCACAATACTACAATCATGATAATCATTCATCAGTTTTGACAATATCTTTTCATCTAACCACATCATTGGGTGAAATATAAAAGGCAGGTGAATAGATTCACCCAAATGTGGTTTCCCAATAATTTGTCATCTGTAAGTCGAATGCATAGTCAGAACACAGAAATATCATTCAATCTACATCTAAAGTTAATTCTCTTTGGGTTCCCTTACATTGGTCCAATGTTTGTGAAAGACAAAGCTGAAATCTAAATCCATTCTGCATCGGGCATTTATTTTAATTAATGTTTTTTTTGTGTGTGTGTTGGTACAAGTTTGCTACCAGTATGATCTGTACACAGGAAGTGGGGTTACCCTGGCTGTATCACCCAGTCTAACACTACTCTGTATGAGAGTAACCTAAGTTGTAACTCCTGTAAGACTTAACAGAGCCCAGGGCGTCTCCAACAATACCCTTACTTTCTAGCTTCCGTGTGACACGAGGCTGTTTTCATTTTTTGACCTAACCTTTGAAAAGAAATATCTTGTTTTCCACGCAGAATTCAAGTGCTGTGTAGCGTTCATAATCCGACGAATAACGCGCAGAGAGGAGTAGACAGCGTTCTTTCAGTTAGGGGCATTTGTTTATCAGCCCTTTTACACTGAGTTTGTATGTAAGCAGTTTATACCATTTAGAATGACAAATGAATGAGTATATAAAACAGATGAGAATAATTATATATGGTGCATATTTCACTTGTCGAGGACGACCCACATGTATTTTATTTTTTAATTCGCCACAAAGAAATTAAATGTGTTTATCTACAGTACCTTGAAGCATGAAGCCAGCTCTATGCTTGAAGCATGCAAGCATGCAGCACTCAAAATTGAAGAAGAAAATGGCTGTTGATGAAAATAGTTTGGTTAGGCATTAAATCATTGTTGAATGTTGTGAATGTTGTATGATCATTTTTATGTCATGAAAATAATTTCAAATATTTTTCAATTTCTACTCTTATTCTTCTCAACTCTATATTCACATCCATTGGAGCGTTACATTTATTGACTATTATTATAAGCTACCAAAATCCCTGCATCTGATTGGCTAAGCGCAAATCACTATTTTGTTTTATGAAAAGCTCCCCATATTTTTAGCCAGCTGAATGAATGATTCTGCATTGGCATGCTAAGTTCTGGTAACGTATGAAGACCAAACCACAGCATATCTGGGGCCCGTTGCAGAAAGAGTTGCAATCGATTGCAACTCTAAAAATCATGCGCAACTTGATTTTCGACCAATCAACAGCGCGCATTTGGGACTTGCAATTGATTTTTTGACTTGCGTTTAAACGCAACTCTTTCTGCAACGGGCCCCTGAAGTGATAAAAAAAGCCGCATTGGGACAAGAAGACATATTCAAAAGAGATCGGGGAATTAAAAAGGGGGGGGGGGGGCGGTGGAGAGATAGAGATTGCGTGGGGAGGGAGTGGTTTAAAACCCGACAGTCAAAATTGATTGATTTTATTTTATTTCTGCATTCAAGATAAATATGCATTATAACATCTACAAAGGTGATACATTTCAGTTTTACAAAACAATAAAGCAATAGTCATAACAAAGCAATGAAAAATAAATATCAACAAGAAGCGATATTAGATTAAAAGAAAATATCAGTTTAAACGAATGCAGGAGACCGCCATCGTGAGCGGTTAAGCTTGAAAATGATGGCGGCCTCGTAAAATATGCTTATTAAGAGAATACCATGAGCTTGTAAAAAAGGAAGAGAGGGTTGAAACATGCTGGTAAATATTGAAAACACACTTTCTCCTTCTGGAACGCGCAATTTAAAAAGAAATCATGCTCTTTCTAAAAGAACATGGTGAAAATGATGATAAGATTTACAAAATTATTTGAATATTTTCTTATCATTATCATAATCATTATTATTGATGTTGTTGTTATTTCTCACTTATTTGTTTTCTTTTTGTCCTTAATTTTGTTACAGTGAATATCGGACATAAACTTAAGGATAGTGATGAAAATGTGTACTTTTGGTCCTGTGAATAATTAGTGTACGAGAGATGACGTTGCTGCAAGCAATGGAACAGGTTGATGATAAGAAAAGGGACCCTTTTTTCATGGAGCTATCTAATAAAACTCCATAACTGTATGCACTCCCCGCCACAAGAGCCACACTGACTTCATGTATGTTTGAATTGTAGACCCGATTACGCAAACACTCCCAACGTTTTTGTTTAGATTGTATACATTGACTACGCGATTCTCTTCTAAGTATGCATACATCATTTGCTCACTGGTCCAAAGCGCCATTATCACCATGCATTACTACTATTATAGCCTATGGTGACTCTTGCGGAGGCTATATACCAATTAGACCGTTTTGTTAACAGACTTCACTGTGCAGATAATTATGAGAGAAAGACAAAGTCATAAATCTTAAATGGCTGATAGCGCATCATTAGCGGTTGAGTAACATAACTATTAGTCCTTAAGTTACGTTAAGTGTGGTATATAGCCTGTCAGTGGAATTCGATTAAGGGGTAGATTAAGGGGGAGTAGATCGATGATTTAACCAATCAACTTAATTGTTTCATTAATCATTGCATTACATACTCAATTACACACTGCATTGTTCAGAAATCAGGGTGAACAGAACAGTGATGATTAATTTTCAATGAGATTAAACAGCATGTTTTCTAGAAAAGTAATACGAGCAAAGCAGATTAGAGTATATTTACTTTTGTTATTTTGAATTATAAGGAAAATCAATCATGAAAATGAGAAATAGATACATAAATTGGGAAATGAATGCTTGAATGTGGAGATAAAATAATTTTCAGCGTGTTCATGAAACATGTTTTTGTTATCATGAAAATTGTCCAAATGTTTCGATTTTATCAGAGACAAGGGAGCTTATCTTATACTACTTCGAATCATTCTTAACATTAATACACTTGCCTACTTGCATGCACTATTAAGTGTTGTACTGCGATATTTTGTCATTACGAATTTAACATTTATCTTCGGTAAAGAACCTAGCCTGAAACAATAGATCTGGAGTTAATTAATGATTTCCAACTTGTCTTGATTGGTGGCTCAATGTAAATATTGACCCGGTTACCTAATTAGTTTACACTCTACACTGATATAAGACCTTGGCTATATTGGCCTATATACCCTATACAAGTAGCACTAAAACCTTACCGAACACATCTTGTTTCAAATCTATTCGTAGAATCATTTCTTCCAAATTCTTTATGTTGTCATTTTTTGCACGGAGAGTAATCATTGTAAAGCATAAAACATGTAATCTGTTAATTTCAAAGCTCTCTTAATTTGTATTCAGTTGTACACTCCGAATATAAGAGATTTAAAACAAATCGAAACGTACAGTGGTCACGGAGATATAAAAAATCAAAATTAAAATCTTTAGTTTTGAAATCATATATAGGCAATTCCATAAGATATGTACGTCTGACCACATGAACGTGACACCTTCATGAAATTTTCTGTCTCTGATTTCTGGTTCGAATTCAATTTGAATTTTGACAGTCTGTAATGCTCTCAAATGACCATGACTTGGTCAGTTTATGAAGTGGAGTAAAACTTGGGGGTCGAATGTACAAAACGTTTGATTATTTTACGGAATTTCCCATATAAGGTTAGGTTCGTCTAGTATCATATCCCATATTCGAATTTACTTTTGATAACATAAACGTTGAATTTCATAGATTTTAGAGTACTATTTAATTTAATACACTACGTTTTTGGATGAATCTAAATTAAGAAACGACATAATTGTATATTCAAATCAGGTGAACTTAAATCACTATTGAAAATATGTATTTTAAGGCCAAAGGCTTCATATCCTCACCTGCAAATACTGTTTTCAGAAATTGGTTGTGATCACTGATTTTTAGTAATTAGTTGTAAGATGAATATTTCTGATTTTTTTGTTTTTCCTCAATTTTGCCCAATCTCACCGAGGAATTTTTTTTTTTGGGGGGGTGGGGGGTTGGGTGGATCTATAGATATTGCACTTGGTTTCTAAGTCAAATTGACGTCACCTATTCTTTGTTACGTAACTATGCAACCATCAGATGTGACTGCTCACACATTCGTTGATAAAGTTGCGGTTTAACCTGTTTTGGTTGAATTTGTTATCTAATTATCGACATTCTGTTAGTACTACATAATACAATACGTATGCACAGTTAAACATTATAATAATGTTTACTGCCCAATCATTGTTATGAAGAAAGACATAAGCTCATATTAACGATAATAATGATATTGGTAAATATACCCAGGTAAGCCACTTCAGTTATGAAAATTGTTCCCAGCAGACCCTGCTTTTATTATTACCCCCAGCTTTAGGTGGGCTACCTAGGCGCTCAAGCATTCAAGAAATTTCTTCCTACCGGGTACCTATTCACCTCACCTGGGTTGAGTGCAGCACAATGTGGATAAATTTCTTGCTGAATGAAATTACGCCATTGTTGGGATTCGAACCCACGACCGTATGTTTCAAAGTCAGAAGACTAATCCACTGGGCCACAACGCTCCAGCTCATGACGTGAAATCTACTAGAACAGCTCTACTAGAATATTCTTATTGCTTTAGTTCATTTTAGCTTAAATAAAGGAAATATTTAAACAAATTATAAGAGCTCAAATATAGTAAAATGTTTTCTTTTTAATGTCATCCATAAAAAAAACCATAAACGATACACACATAACTGTGCGCGAAGTCGATGCTCCGTACGCACTTGTTGGCATCGTGAGTAGTGCCAACGATTTATACCAAGCAAAAAATAATTGAAGACTATATCCACGAGTACGAAATATATACCGCTTCCTCGATGCACTTTCCAGGTCCACTCTGTCACTTATTCTAAAATAAACGTGATATTATAAGTGAAATGTTATATTCTATTGGAAAGCGAAGTGCACAAAAGGTTATAATCTACTTAGTGGGATAATCCCAAGATTACGCCATTTTCTATTGACAAAGTAATTTTCGAGCCACCAGGTTTGGCTGGCAATGGCTCATAACGAACAGGGCAGGAGGCAATATGTCATAATCACTACATATATCACTATGATTAATGACGATGATCAAGAGCAATATTGTACTCTAAAGACTTGAAAAATGTGTATTTTACAAGGAGTTTGTGGTTATCACGTATATATTTGTGGTTATGCACGATACAACTGACACTGTATGTCTTGTAGGCATTTCAAATTAAATCAGACATTTAAGATTACTGTGTTAATTGGCATGCAAAGTTTTTCTTTGAGTGTCATACACGATAAATCAAGAAAAAAGGCGGCCATGACGGTAGAGCAATGATTTCGAGTACTTTTATTCTTTCTCTTTGAAAATGTTTGAGGTGTTCACAGGATTACTCTTTAAACATTTACTTGAGAACATACTCATCTTTCCTTTTAAGAGAAATATAGGCAATGTTTCTCGTGATGATTTCGCTTACATACCGAATTATTGCTAATAATTTCTTAACAATTACATATACATTTTTTGTCTTCTAAATGGTTAGTGAATGAGTGTATGTAAGTGAGACAATGGAACAATCTTTTATTCGATTTCTATCAGCAAAGTTTGCAGAATAAATTCCTTTAACTTAATTCAGCAATCTGATACGAGTATATCGAAGTATAATAGCAATATAGTAAAATATCGGCAAGCTTATAAATGCATTAGAGTTCTAAGTCTAATAGATTGCCAAAAATGCACTTGTAGCGCCACTGTAGGTTCTGAAAACTCCACCATATACAAAAATAATACACACGCACATTTTAACCCACACACTCTCACTATTTTGGGGGTACAAACTTCTAGCATATACCCTTAACACACTAATTCAACTAATCATTTAAAAACTATTACGAAAAGTATATAGGCTGGTTCATGTTGAATTATATGAATAGAGTATTGTTTTGAATAATTCATGCATTTCTAAAGTTTAATAAAACACTCATATATTGATGATTCTTTTAACAAAGTTGACAGTACTGAGAAAAACAAATAGATTCTGCATCATTTACGTGTCTTTTTTCAAATAAAAATGCAATTTAGATAATTATTCAAGGATCTATTTCCATCAAATCACATGTATGCATAATGACTAGAAATTCCGGAAGAAAATTCCAGTAATTTACGTCAGTATAATATCTACTGATAGTTTCTTACCTGTTGATTAAGATGTCGATTGGGGAAAAGGATTCTTATTTTCCCTCTGTTTTCAGGTTTTCTAAAGTCGGAAAGAAATATAAAATGAGAAAATTAAAACAGTAGAAAATATTGATGTAGTTATTAACTTCTTAGTTTGTGAATATCATACTTTTGCTACGTTGAAAACTTTGACTATGGAACTATTTCTTTTACCTTAATGCTTTATGACTAAATTCTGCATCTACATTACGATTTCCTCTCCTTTTCAATAATAAGGATTTATAATATGTGTGAGGGTGTGTGTGTGTATGTGTATATGTATATATATATATATATATATATATATATATATATATATATATATATACACACATATATATACATATATATATAGTACTGAGAATCACTATGTGAAAATTTCCACACTGGACATACACGTCACTAGATTTTCTCACATCTCATTCATGTCATATCAGAGACGTTTATTTAAATGACATGACAATATATAAGTCAAACCACGCAGAATGGCCGGAAAAGCCCCTACATCGTATGCCATTGACACCGCCGAAGTTTCGGCGAAAGAACGAGGCAGAGATTGAGCTTTCATGAACTTATATAGTCGATATAATCCCTTAAGAACAAAATCGTGTTATTGAAATAGAAACTATTGTAAACCTAATGCAAAATAATTATCATCTCGAGTGAACACAATGTAATCAAGATTGTTTTGTAAAATCAAACTTACCTTTCCAAAGCAGGACGTTAAACAGAATAAACCTTTCCACTTGGCGGATAGGGGTGCAGAAATGGTGGAGGGGGTGTATGAATGCACCCTTTCGGTTCTCAAATCGGGATCGGGCTGGTGGCATACACTACTTCAACGTACACCTCGTCCACATGCAGAGCGAGAATTTGCCTGTAAAGTGTGCATAAGTTAGGCAGAAATGCACCAATCAGGAAGTACGTACTGTCGACGACTGTAAGGGTTCCACACGGTCTTAACAGGTTGTTGATGTTGTCTTGAAAGCACTTCTTAAAGCACGTATTGCTTTGCATATTCTGGATTAAGTTAGAAAACAATATTTGTCGATTTACCACAATAGCTGCTCATATTCAAAGTTCTTTGGAGAACACATTGCACTCTGGATACATGGTTAACTACTCCAAGAAAAATGAGTATTTTGTGAAATTGTCTGATCTATGTGTGCGCGGGTGTGTGTGTGAGTGAGGGTGTGTGTGTGTGTGTGTGTAAGGGAGTTGTGTTTTCTTAAGCGCATACGATAGTCGTGGCCTCCAAATTAACACAAGTAAACTGTGCATATGTAATCTAAGAGAAATGTTCTTCACATTGTAAATATTATTTCCGATTGCAAGATATAAAATGGATATTTACTCTGATACTTCAGTATCTTTTTATAGCTTAACCATCCATCAAATAACTTTAGGAAACTTACATTGGTAGAGAAGAAACATTGAATAAAAAGGTTGAAAAAAGAAAGGACAGGGGGGTTCTCTCACAAAAAATCCTGAGTACATGAAGTGTTCACAATGAGTGCCCTTTAAGCGTCCCGATGGCATTGTGGCTTGGAGAATTATTTTACTTAAGCTGTGCTGACGTATCATAATAGTAACGCCCGTAGAATGGATTTCTATCAACCTTCGCCTTTCATTAAAGAAAAAGAGGTTATACCGCAATCACGACATAACCCAAGCACACCTGTGTTACCCCCAAATGGGTTTACTCTGGCTTTTGGCTCATTCTCTCAATCTCCGACTTCAATTGCCACAAAAAAAAAGAAAGAAAACCACCCACAATCATATTTTGTCTCCAAATTATTAGGCTCCAACGCGCTTCCATTCACCTCATGACAAACCTCAACGCATAAATTGTCGATTTCTAAAGCTTCATATTTATCAATCGGACCTGAATTGATGTCTATCCATATGAAAACTTTGAAAAAAAAGGTAACAGGGGAAGTGTCTCTGACAATAAACAAACACTTGAGAGTTTTATGTGTCGGTATAGGGCCCTTCCACTAATATTTTGAGGTTGTCTAATCCCTTCCATAAGTGGCGATTATGGCTTAATGGCTATAAATTCATGTTGGGATTACAAATCTATATACACATTGGCACACGCTGCTAAGAGGATTAATGAATATTGAAACAGTTTGTATTTTGATGGGAGCAGGGATGCAAGTTGAACCCTTGTAAAGATCCTCGTGGAAAATGAGAATAGCATCCATATCGGTTCTATAACGTGTATAATATTTGGTTTTGATTTTATCGTTTAAAATTTAGGAACTTATTGCGAAGAAAGGTTCCACGACGTTTTGATCGGATGCAGCGTTCACTATCAGAGGTTAGAATGAGACTGAGCCGAGTTCAGATTCCGGAATGAAAAAAAAAATGAACTCAGAATGAATATGAAATAACCGTCATGATCCTTATCACTATTGTAGAAAATATTGCATAATATCGTTTTTGATAAGAACCTCTCTTAAATTAAAATGTAAGATCATAAGAAATGCACACATCAGTGAGAAATGTACGTTTATTTGTTACATAAGATGGTCATATTCATATTCATGTCTTTGATTTCATTTTATCCTACATCTGTTTATTCGCTTATCTGAATGTATTTAAGATCTAAGACAGAAGAACTGATGTGTACTATACTCTCGTATGTACTCTGGATTCTATTATGATTTACACACATAACATCCTTTAGTTGTAAATAGATTTTATTAATCCTGCAAAATCGGAAAATACGGAAAACGGACAAACTGAAGCTTTTCACATGCACATCATAGAAAATGATTATTGGGTAAAACGTAATTAAATAATTAGATGAATTTGCCAAACAAACGTATTTGCGGATTTTGACGGATATACATGTACTTGCCATTGTTATTGTTGCCAAGGGGCAATTCTATACAACATGTTCATCCGACCCCATGTATGTGAGACCTTCATGAAATTTTCTGTCTCTAATTTCTGGTTCTCATGACAGTCTGTAATGCTCTCAAATATGACCATGCATGGCATGGTCAGTTTATGAAGTGAAGTAAAACTTGAGAACAAGCGGAGCGCCTCTGGCAGTCTCACCTGCATCGCGCGATTCAATATAGCAGCAGTGCTGGCTTTGAAAATTACTATAAAATAATTATTCACAAAAAACACCATTCATATAATGATACAATACTACGTTCATTGATAATAAATGACATTTGACCTTGATCATGCGACCTAAGACTTGTCAGTAATACCTAAACTATATCTATAAACTTTGAAAGTTATTACAGCAGTGCAATAATTACCTCCAAAATGGCCAAAGATCATTGACCTTAAATGACCTTTGACTTTGGTCATGTGACCTGAAACTCGCATGGGATGTTCAGTGATACTTGCTTACTCTATGTCCAATTTTTATGACCTAGATCCATACACTTACAGAGTTATGATGGTTATTCAACAAATACTCCCAACATGGCCAAAGTTCAACGACCTTTCTTTGACCTTGGTCATGTGACCTAAAATTTGCACAGGATGTTCAGAGATACTTGATTACTCTTATGTCCAAGTTTCATGAATCAGATCCATAAACTTTCAAAGTTATGATGGCAATCCAACAGATGCCCCCAACTTGGCCAAAGTTCATTGACCCTAAATGACCTTTGACCTTAATCATGTGACTTGAAACTCCGGCAGAATGTTCAGTAATACTTGATTATGTCCAAGTTTCATGAATCAGATCGATAAACTTTCAAAGTTATGATGGTAATTCAACAGATACCCCAACTTGGCCAAAGTTCATTGACCCTAAATGACCTTTGACCTTGGTCATGTGACCTGAAACTAAGGCAGGATGTTCAGTTATACTTGATTGACCTTATAGCCAAGTTTCATGAACTAAGTCCATATTCTTTCTAAGTTATGCTGTCATTTCAAAAACTTAACCTTCGGTTAAGATTTGGTGTTGACGCCGCCGTCGGAAAAGCGGCGCCTATAGTCTCACTCTGCTTTGCAGGTGAGACAAAAATGGGGGTTGGATGTACAAAAGGTTGACTAGTTTACGGAATTACCCAAAGGTCTTCGTAGAAACATCGGGTTTGTTGTCGAATTTGATCATATTATGTTTTGGTCGGCCACATATTCATCTTGATGAATAAATATAAGGCATTGTCATATTTATTCGTTCAATATTTCATGTGGATAAAATGCTATGGTATAATTTAATTTTGAAGCTTGTTCCTCTGTCAAATAGCCCTTTGGTGAAAAATGAAAGCCCCCCCCCCCAAAAAAAAATATATATATATACATATATCGTTTTGGAAAGATGTTTGGATGAAATGATCAAACCTTTAATGGGAAAATATAGATTTTATATCATACAATTCATTTTGGATAATTTCTGATCTGACTTTTAAGACACGTGGGTAATACCCCCATTGTAACTTCCTTCTCCCTTTCGTGCATTTATGAAACTTTTTCAATTGGATGGGTTCACGCACTGATGGTAGTATGCTTGTATTGAAAGAAGCGATATAGTCACTACCTGTTCTTTTTGGTAGCAGATTTGTAATTTCGAGTACATTATCCCCCCGTGCACAACATAGATAAAGAATATTAACTGTTAGGTTAATTATTGAATAACGATGTATGTTTTGTTATTTTATACCCAAGAAGTAAAGTCTTAATGAAATACGTTATCAATGATACAAATATCACGGTGTAGAGATAGATATATTACAATACATTCTACATTTTATATGCTGCATATTCAAATGAAGAAGTAGAAGAAGGTTAGGGGAAGGCGGGGTAAGTTGTGACAGTTTTTACTTTTTGCATGTTAGAATTGATATGATTAATAATCTTGTCGAAATAAGTACCTTGCCTTGAAATTTAATTCTTCTGAAATATTTTTCACCTATATGTAACTTTCTACCCCCCCCCCCCCCCCCCCCACACTGAAAGTCATTGTCACCTTTGAAAAAAGAGGTGTCAAATGGCTCAACTTGCCCCATCTGTGGGGTAAGTTTGAGCCACCTTCTGGGGTAAGTTGAGCCACAAAAACTATGTACAAAATGTATGGGGGAGATGTCAATTTTTTGTTTAAAGTCTTTTCACTTGTTAATTCTCTATCTACTAACATCCTTTAAAAGGAAAAGAGCAGTCATGTAAATTTGCTCCTTTCAGCCTGCATTTCAATCGATTTTTATGGTTTGTTTGTTTTTTAAGATACATTACCATAAGAATTACCATGGCTCAACTTGCCTCATGCTGTTTGGCTCAACTTACCCCAGTCCGAACTTAGTGCGATAATTTTGTATCCACACATTTATTATGCATCCATCATATAAAAGACTATGACAAGAATGAAGATCCATACCTGGACTAACAATGTTGTTATCATGTCTTTATTATATTCAAAGACGTGTGTGTGTATAAAGCACTTATCTATTTCACACTCTTTTTTTACTTTTTTGGCTGAAATTCATATTTTTCCCTCTAAAAAACTACTTTTTGTTTCAAAGTTGAAAACAATGTGGTGGGTTTAGGGGTTATGCTATGGGTCATCAATACATGACAACACCACAATGTCTGACTCATTCATTATTGGCCTGGGGCTGGTGGCTCAACTTGTCCATATGCTCAACTTACCCCGCCTTCCCCTACATAATTACGTAAACGAAGTCAATATCACAGGATACATTTCATATTCTAATATATTTTTTATTTAGTGAGTCATTACTAACATATATTACGATTGAACAATCACATAAATGTAGTTCCATATACAATGCCTGTATTTTTTTTAACTTAAATACTTTATTACATAATTGGGATTGAATGAAATGATGGATAGATTCATTCCCTTATTCATTCATAAGATTTTCAGGACTTAACATTCTCATTTATAAATAAAAGAGTAAAAAGAAATAATCTCGCATTTTAACACCACTTTCAAACATTGGGGTTAGACTCTATTTATATCGGGTATATATTTCAGAATTTAGCATAGATATCAAGCATAATTCTTTCCAAACCACCTATTATCATTTGCTACGTCAGGTAAGCCTTTCTGATTTGTATGAAGACATGTTATGGTAATTATTTTCATGCAATAACTTCAGGAATATTTCCTGAGATATCAGTTGATTTACTTGATTAACTCGTACAATGTCACGGTGGATGTACTTTGCTTAGGGTCAGAATAGGTAAATTATTTATCTTTTAAATTGTATTGGGCCAATCGTGTTCTCTATGGCCTGGTCCCACTGGCCAACGGATACAAAACGCATTCATAAATTACACAGCGGAAGAGCAACATTTCGGGGGTGGCTCCATCCGTTTACATCCGATCCAGAAATGGACACAATTAGCGAAAAAAAAAATGTGGAAACACAACGGAAACGAACGGACGCAGTATAGCGTACCGCAGGGGTGGGGGGTTACAGGGGTTCAAACCATCTCCTCTTTAATTTTTTTGTTCCTTTTTAGTACCGAAGCTCCGAAGGGGTTATCGGAAGTTTTGATTACTTTATAGACTAGATGAATACGCTTATACATCCTCTCTATTTCCGTGCTACTAACGATGTACTAGGTTTCAAGTACCTTATCTTTCCTCCCTCTTTCCGTTGTTCAGCTTCAGTGGATCTGAGTTGCGAGGATGCACAGAGGATGTACAGAAGATACAGCGGACGTTTAACGGATGATTACGGGCATGGAACAATTATTTATCGTTGCTCGTATACGCTGCGGATTTACATCATGCACGGCGGAAAGTTCATCCGTTCTCAAAGTTTTGTGCAGCTCAAAACTTTTTGCGCGGATGAAATCACAGTGGACGGATGCTCGGTGGATAAGCGTATGAAGCACGCGTATGCAATGAGTACACAACAGATGTACTGCGTTTTCCAACGGATGACACGATTTTGTCCGTTTTACATGCTCTTTGCATCCGTAAGTGCAGTGGGTCCGGGCCTTGGTCTTCTTCGGGAATATTTGATATTATATGAGCACCGGAATACACACAAACAAGATATGATATGACACTTGTCATTAAATTGAGGAGCTGAATTGAATGAGTTGTTCACCAATGAATGAATTGCTCTTTGGGGGTCTACGTAGACCTTAGCAAAGCATTCGATTGTCTGGATCACCAAATCTTATTACAAAAACTAAAATTTTATGGAATCAGAGGTATTCCCTTGGAATGGTTTAAAAGTTATTTATCAAAAAGAAAGCAATTTGTAAAATACAATGAAACTGATTCTGAACTGCTTTTTATACGACAAGGTGTGCCTCAAGGTAGTATCCTGGGCCCGTTGTTATTTTTGTTGTTTATTAATGACATTATTGAATCTTCAAAGAAATTACATTATATATTATATGCTGACGACACGAACATATTCTATTCAGGTAATAATTTGAAAAACTTGATTTCTGAAGCAAATGCTGAACTTCAGAAGGTTGCTAATTGGTTTTGCAAATAAATTGAAAATTAATGATACAAAAACCAAATATATGATTTTTAATTTTGGCAATAAAAAAAATACTGTCATTTAAAATATAACTTTGAAATTGGACGGTAAATATATCAAGTTCAATTTGCAAATTTTTTAGGTATAACCATTGACAACAATCTTTCATGGGAAAAACATATTGAAATAATTTCCAAGAAAATTCGATGTAATGTTGGCGTTATGTGTAAACTAAGAAATTTTTTACCATCTTCTGCCATGCTTTCTTTATATTATACACTTGTATATCCGTACTTAATGTACTGTAATCTTGTATGGGCAAGAACATTTGACAAATTTTTAAAACCCCTTTTTATACTTCAAAAACGGGCTATTCGTTTATGCTGCAACGCCACCTTCAGGGCACACACATCTCCATTGTTTAAATCTTTGAAATTACTCAAATTTGAAGATATTCTTTCCCAAGGAACATCTTCATTTATGTATAAATTGAAATACTCCATATTACCAAGTACTTTGTATGACAGTTTTCATTTGAACTCCAATTATCACTCAATTGATACAAGAAAAAAGGGCGACTTTCGCTTCCAAAATTTACAAATTCTTTTTTACAAAATAGATCAATTAGATTTCAGGGATAAAAAAATGGAATTCTCTAAACAGTGATTTAAAGGGTACTTTGAATTACATTTCATTCAAAAATAAATTAAAGAGCACAATACTTGCCACTTATTGATATATTCAAATTATGCTGAATGATTCTTACTATTTCTATAATGTTAGTTAATCCTTAAGTTTTCGTATGACTTTCTTGTTATATTTACATCGTTATTTATTTCATGTATATTTTTTTTGTATCTAATGTAATTGTATTCTCATTGTATTTGGTGATTTTATATGTCGAGGGTTGCTTGTTTACAAGTTTTTAACTTTTTTTAGCAATCCTGGTATTTTATTTACTACGTTGTTTTAGATTATATTATTGTAATTTGATTTTTATCTTATACCAAATAAATGTTAATCTGACTCTGAATCTGAAAATCTGAATCTGTTTGGTTCAAAGGAGAATGATCAATGCGAGCCTATACTTAAAAGAAAGACATAAATCTCCTCGAATCACGCATATTTTTAAAGATGTAATATCATTTATTACATACCAATCTTAGGATACAAATCTTTCTAAAAAAGGAGAGGAAACTGATGACAGATCGCAAGATCTTTCCATCCACACTTTACTTTCACGACGGTGCCAAAAACCTTAGAAATGCATCAATTCAGTGATCATGAATAGATTGGGGTTTTTTATGTCTGTTTAGAATGGGATTCCTTGATTCTCAATAAAGACTGGAAGAGTATATTGTTAGGTTTGAAGAGTGCCAGGAGTGCCTGCCATGTTTCTTTTAGTTTGATCAGCGGGCCATGTTATGGATGAAAGAGAAAAAGGGGGTATTCAAGAAGCAAAGAAATGAAATAAAAGAAGAGTAAAGCGAGAGTTTTTTTGTGGTATTTGTAGCGTCACGAGTTATATACCCCTTGGCAAGTTCAATCAACTCTCTCCTAAACTGTCATGATTCCTATATCATACCCATCTCACATTTGAAAATAAAGCTTGCCATATTTTCTCTTGATCAGAATCATCGATCGTTGATCTTGATGATGCATCTTGGTAAAAAGAAAATCCACATTGTTAAACGCCCTTTATAATTATTGTAAACGAGCCCGATTACTTACGTACCAAGTTAAATTATGTAATGATCAAGACAAATAAGTCCATGTTTAATACATTAGGAATGTGATGGAATTTGCGAAAAAGCCAGTACGCTACTGGTCAAATCATCAGCAACAAAACAAATAAAGAGGCAAATTATAATGGCCAGCAATTCCATTCTATAGATAAAAAAAAATCAACAACACATTAACGCAAGCCATAATACGGCCATTTTTTAATCTTCAGAATTAAGGGTTTTCATAATTTGAAGTTCTTCCTTTATATCAATTCTTATTTCCAACAACATACCTTTTGACAGCTACTCTAGACAGAAGCGTACGTATATTAGGTTAGATATCATATAAATTTAAAATTTCTTAAAGGAGTAACTAAAGCCCATTTCCTTTAAGTACAAAACTCTGATTGTTTTTATTGAACATAACTACCCCGCCAGTGTAATTACTTTTCCCGTGTGATTTGACTTGAAGAGATAACTTCCTGCTTGCAATCAGAGACTGATGGGAAACCATTCAAGCACGGCATTATAATGAATACAAGAAGATAAATGATTAAAAGACGATGGTAGCTAAAGAAAAAGGGTATCGTCGTCGAACCAAAGAGAAAGGGAAAAGAAGAAAAAGCAAAACCAACTTTGCAGGATATTACCTCACGACCCACTCTTTCGCCACGCCACAAAAAACTCTCAAGATCTTTTTAGAAATGGGGAACAATAACGCTTAAGTGGACCGCGTATCTTGTTAACGTCTTTTCTTCCGACATGTATTCTCTACGGGAGCAAAACTCTAATGGAATCCCAAGCTTAATTAAGGGGCGGACAAAAGCTTTTATTTTGACCTTCTTTTTGGGAAGCAAAAAACAAGCGTGAGAGATGTGAAACCTTTCCGACACCACAATGAAATTGCTCACCCTTTTATGTTTGTTCACGGGGAATACACGTCGTTATGTCCACGTTCACAAACTCGGATCCAGGCTGAATAACCCTGAAATTTACACTTCATACCTCCATCTAATCCCTCATCGAAGATTAATCAGTATTCTGTATTTGATACTATTTTAGAACTAAGTGCTACTTACTTATAAGACTTGAATTCTAGATGAGTGATATAGCCGGAGATCAGTCCGTAGATCTTCTTGATGACACTTCATCATTGGTACAGGTCGAGCCGCATTGAAAATAAAATCAATTATTGCGTTTTGCAACGAAATATACTATATGGTTATAAGAAAATACATGGGAAATACGATATATTGGGTAATTGATTAGACACGATTTAAACTGTAGACCTACACTCAAGTGAAGGTATCACTGAACAGACAAAATAATATTTAGCGTTAATTATTTTCGTACAGTTTATAAAATCTTTATCTATAATATATGCAAGTCAAATTTACCAATATTTTTCAGTCTTACCATTTATCAATGAAAAGGGGAATCAACTTTTAAATACTGCAACCCGTGTCAGTGGTCCTCGATCGACATCAAATTGGAAATAAATGTTAAATGTGAAGGAAAACTTGAGCTTGATCTATGAAGCTTAATGTATGAGCCTTTAAAGATCGTCTTAATTGAAGGATTTAAAACGGCGAGAATTCTAGTGCAAGGAAAATCTACCTCTGACAACGAATCAATTTCAATTCAATTTATTTATTAGGTAAAGATAAGATCGGTAGATATCATACATTGTAAAATGTGAGGATCAAACGCCCAAGAGGAAAGCCAAATGCTTGAAAAGTACGGGGATCCCATGGCAAATAAATTACAGTGATACAAATACAGCAAATAAATACAGTTTGAATAACAACAAATGAAATAATAATGGGTGTATTAAACGAAATGAGTTACAATATTATATTACATGACAAAACAGACCAAAGCAAAATATATTACTGTTTATTTAGTTTTGGTTCTAAGGAATCGCTGGTAAGTGGTAAGAAGATGTTTAATTCTAGCTTTAAATTAGGTAATGGTGCACTGCAAAAATCCCGGTTTTGATTTAACACCAGCCCGGAATCTATATATGTCCACACCAGAGAAGTATTTAAACAACACCAGTTCGGAATCAAAACGATGCTGTTTTAATACTAATTGGTGTTGTATAAACACGTATCAGGTGTTAGACCAAAACGAAACTGGCGTTGTTTAACACTTCTCTGGTGTGGACATATATAGATTCCGGACTGGTGTTAAATTAACACCAGAGTTTTTGCAGTGTAGTCTTTCTTTTAAGTAGTGAGTTAAGATTATTCCAAAGCTGAGCCCCTTCATGTTTAATAGAGTTAATCTGTTGTGGTCTTAATCGTGAATGTGGCTCAAATATGTTATTTTTTTTTTGTCCTGTATTAACATTATGGGTTTTTTTTATCAAACGTAAGACAATAATTGAATATAGCTGTACCATGCTATTCATTGCTCTGACAACGAATCAAACTTTGAACCGCCAACGTTTCAACCCTAACCGATCTTACCGATATCCGACTTCACTTCCAATTGGTCACGTGGTATAGACAAAATCAAAGCAAGTGGATTAATTTCCCCTAGGATAGGGATCATTACAGCTGAACACACATAGTCCCAACTCACAGACATAGCAAAGATGTGCACTGATTATATTGAAGAATAATATCTGCCAGGCAGAAATATTGTGCGCTAACGAGAGCTACCAATCAATGAGCGAAACCACTGGCAACCGTGGTACATCTTCTTGATTTTTGTCGTAATCAAAACAGGGTGGATACTACTATTTAAAACATGGTACAAGTGTATTCCTTAACTGTAACAAGAATAGTTTTAAAGTTTAGCCGGAGTACGAGTTTGTCATCGAAATTATACACCGAGCATTCAATAAATCCCCCGAATTTCCAATCTCTATTACAAAAAAAAATGTTTTGAGCAATGAGTTGCTCACATACAGATTCTTATAGGAAAATTTGATTAATAAATTTGTTAATGTTGTGAGTCACAACTTGCAATGTGTTTTACTTACATTCTCAGGTAATATATATATATATATATATATATATATATATATATATATATATATATGGAAAAAAATAAAATCAGCCAAGTTATACACACCCACTGACACTTTTCACTCATTATACCCCTCTTCCACTAACTCATTCACTCCAAATCTCATTTACGAGTTATCTGTCTTCTCTTATACTACTGCTTTTCGAGTTTAAATATGTCCATCAATCCAATAGACCTAATTTCAAAGTAGATACTTCGACATGCCAATGGTAGCATCGAGGTCGCTATTCACTGAAGAAGAAAACTATACAAAAGAGTAGGCAACTAAAAAAAAAGAAGGAAAAAGTGGGGAATGGGAAGAAAAAAAAATTAACGTAGGTGACTGCCCTGGATTCGTTTGGGTAGTCAGTAGATGCACATTGTTCCTTGATTTTAAGTGTTTCTTGCATTATTTTGTTGAGTGGAGCAGAACTCCGATTTTGAAGAGAATTGTCGAGAAGAAGAAGGACATGTGAAACGGTGCGGACCGGGCGTTAGTGGGTAGAATACGCCAAATATTTTCCCACTCACTTTCCCTTTTGGGGAAGAGGTCAGCTCTAATCAGGATGCACTTTTTGTGAAACGGTCCCTCTTCAAAAACACTCCAAGTAGTTGGGTTAAAAAGATATACTTCCCTCATTGCCGCAAGCAATGCCAACACTGAACCCCTGCTTAACAAAAACAAGTGGTACAAATCATTTATATCATATGTCCCGACTCGCAGAGAAGAACATAAAATTGTACTTAATTTTCTTGGAATCGTACTTATTTTATGTCAATTCATACTAAACCACTGATATTTTTTCCCATATTCACGACAGAATAGCCCCACAAACAAATAGTAATATAGACATAAATAGAAATTTCTAGGGCGCCTAACACTATGATTAAAGGATCAAATATTTTAATAGAGATGATCATGCTTCATTTAATATAATATTGCATTTCAGAAAGCACTGACATTGGCAGTGGAAGCCCCCCCCAAAAAAAAAAAATAAATAAGGTTATCAACACAGAATTTAGAAGGGGTTAGGACCCCCGTCCCCCGCTTCCGCCGCCTATGAGCACTGACAAACATGAAATATCATTATCTTTTGATATTATCTAAATTCTCGCACTTACAATGCATGAGAAGTTTTTTGCTTTTTTTTGTCATTTTTTTTCCCTTAACATTATTGAGGGGAGACACACGCATTTCTTTCATTTTATGGCGATGAGTGCAGGCATGATAGAGTCTTGAACTAGAAAATATTGCCCCCTCCTTTTTTTTTTGGGGGGGGGGGACTAAACCGAAACAGTTAAAAAGAAAACTCTCTCTGTTTTATTATCGGAGAGAGAGTTAGTTTTGTAGTGAACGCCATACAATGTATTTACTTCAAGAACTAAACAGCCAAATTGTAGAAGCAAATCTTTAACTTAAGTCATGACGCACAGATATAACAATATATAATGCAACATATATTGCCAAAGTACGCATTTTGTGCATGAAAATGTAAAAATATGTCATTATGTCCGTAGATTCTATCCGCGAATAGTACAATTATTTATAAAGTATACCGGTAGAGGTATATACTATCCATTTTGAATATTTGTGACTGCTATAAATTTTATTTATGAATCTAAGCTTCATAATTGTAACTCGTTGATAGAAATGTACATAAATAAACTGGTTTAATTAGGGCCGAGAATAAATAAATACATACAGTGACAACTTATACTTATATCAACATGGCGATCGCGGGCCTTAGCACACACACTTATACAGCACACCCACCCATACTAATGCACATCCACACCAATACATACGGAACAGAAACACGCATTTCATCCACCAAGGCAACCACCTATCCATTCATACTATATCACAAACACACGCACCATCCCAAAATCACACCATTGGACGCGCACACACCATCGCACCCACACTCACACACACATTTATACCCAAACACCCCCTCACCCTTACTCCAACGTTTTGTATATACAGTGTAAAAACTGCGGTGTTAAAACTGACACCAATTGGTGTCAATAGAGGACCACACCCTGAGGTGTTAAAATTACACCCTAGAGATTAAACATAACACCAAAGAGTGTAAATGCAACAACAAAAGGTGTTTTAATAACACCTATAGGTGTAAAACTAACACCACCAATTTAACACCGGTGTAAAATAACTGGTGTGGTCCTCTATGTACGCCGGTTAACACCACAGTTTTTGCTGTGTACGCACACACATCCTATCTAGCATATCCTTAATCACTTTTTGTCTATATACGCACATTCTCGTCTTTCTTTCTGTTATGGTACCAGCTTTCTATGTTTCTGCTTCATAACGCCAAGCTGATGTAACCAGTAACGTAGGGGATATTTATTTAGCATCTACGTTATAAATCAGTCACAGAGACCTTGTAGACGGTAGGAATTACGCTAGGGTCCTTTCTACGATGAAAGTGGAAACATTGGCTGAAGTGGGGATTTGAACTAACAACCTTGCGATCATGAGTCCAATGCTCTAACCACTCCACCACACAACCCTCAAGCGTGCAATGATTGTGTGCGATAGTTATGGAATCCTGGCACGCTCACACCATTGCCCTTAACCCTTACACAGTCATGACAGACTTAAACACAAATATTCCATCCACTGAAAACCCTCATCCACAATCTTTTAATACACACACACAAATACCCTAGAACACTATCGTCATAATAAATTAAATTTCTAATAATTTTATGATATTTTTAAAAGGTTAATAAAAACGACAAATAAGCATTCATTTTCATAAACAGAACGACGCGAATAATTTGCTGTCTGTGAGAGATGATTATAATGAAAAGAATTCCCGAAATGACTATTTGTTAATGAAAACGAAAACTGCACATCAACTGAATAGAATCGAAACTGATTACATCATTCGCTCCCTTTGATTTAGTATGCTATGAATCTATTCAAATCTTAGATGACGAGGATATGGATTTCAAAACCCTCTATTTTTCTAAGTTGCCCCATAAACATTTGAGGATTTTATTTTTAAAAAATTACGAATTACATTCATTGCAATAAACTACCAATCAAATAATGATAATGACAATAGTAATAATAATAATAGTGATGATAATAACAACAATGTTAATGATAATAATAATGATAATAATGATGATAATAATATTGCGACATATCAAGCGCCAAATCCACTCTGTCGAGTGCTCGAGGTGTATAAAAAGCTGAGAATTAAATCATCAGAATACATTGACATATAATAATAAATAATCATAAAAAAAATCAAGTCTACGGTATTTACAAGAAGAATCGGCACGCGAAAGCGTCTGAGAGATTTCTACACTGAGTGCCTTTTGTAGTAAACATGTTAGCAACCGTGGTGTTTTTACGTAATTCTCGTGCCATTTTAAGCCGTGAAGGTATAAACCATCTTAGTCTGTGTTTAACATTTGATTTCAACAATCACCCTAACAATATCTTACTATCCAGTGAATTACATTCTAATCGCGATGAGCGATTATCTCTCATTGAAATTAAGCCTTCGTGCCATATTGGAACAGCAATGATAGGAATTGTGTAGGGTCAACATAGAAAACAACCGTCAGCCGAATTAACCTGGATTTAGGGCGGGAAAAAGTAACCCCCGTCTCTTCAAATATTCTTTTCATTTCTATGGAGTCTTGTTGATGGTATGGATATTGGAGGCGCGTGCGATCGTCGTTTGAATAGTTGTTTACTACGAGCTAAGGGCAGTCAGTTTCAATGAAGAGGACACAACTCGGAAAGAACTGTTAAGATAATGTTCACGAGCTTACTCCAAATCTATAATGACGATTGACTCTAATAGAAAGGGGAAGCGATTTGCTGGTTTTATTTTTGTTTCCCGCCCCAAGGCTGGGAAACGAGGAGAAAATGTACAAAACAACAATAGGAAAACATGCAAATCGAAGGACGTATTTGTTGTTTGCTGGTCATGGTCTCACTTATTCACAGTCATCCGTTTGAAAAGGAAGCGCAGTTCAAATGATTTTTAATATCACGACTATATAACTTCGACGGAAAAACCCCTCCATGTTGAATATAATTAGAGAAATCATACAATCTACATCTGCACAATGGCTAATTTCTCTTAACATTTTAAAGGAAATTAAATACCTGATAACTGCAACTCACGCTTTAAAGTTGCATGTACAGACAAACATAACATTCCTAAAGATATCAAAATTTCAAAAAGAATTAACAATGTGGGAAAAAAATAACACTCATCTATAATTAAAGAACGATAAAGAAAATTAGATGATCTATTAAATGCAATACCGTTCCTGTCAAGAAAATCTCCAAGAAGTGCATGTGTAAATAATTTTCATCTATGATACTTAGCATGTTTAATGTCGTTTTGACTATCACATAATTTCAAAAGAAACGACGTTTCACTATCGAAATCGATTAATGGAGTGCTAACAAGTCCTAGAACACGCTTTGTCACAAGCCAATAATCTCTTTAAGTGTATATGATGATGGAATAAAGTGTTATTTAAATTCTTGTTAACAGGTTGCAGCAAGCCTGGTGTGATTACCCGTACACTTGACACTGGTCTTTGGGATTATATTCATCACCTGACCTTGGTGTCCATCCAACAGTATTTTCCTCATTTCGCTCAATGCATCTCTCTTTATCTAGTCTCTCTATGTGAGAGAGGTTTTCGAAAGGAGTACGAAGGGATGTCTTGGCAATCAGAAGATGCGATCTCTCGACCCCCGTAGAGCGGGAGAAAGGGATAGATGGGAATCGCTGGAGCGAGGGAGTATACTAACCACAGAAATATTATGACATCATGCTTCTCCCTTGCGTCGACCATTTTATGAAATATCAAGGGGAATTTTCTGATAAACTGTAGTCCAATTTCAGTTTCATGTATAGATAAATTGTATAAGAACAAACGTTGCCCTACAATGTTTATATAATATTGCACAACCATGGGTATTGATTTATCTCAAAAATAGACGTAGAAATGAACATGAATAAGGATTAATGTATTATGCGTCGTTACTTTGTTTTTCTGTATTGTTTATTTTACCATTATTTCAAACAAGTCTATTTTTATATTTTATAGATTTACTTTTGATTGATTGATTGATTGCATTTATTCTTTTTCATTCCAAATTTCAAATTTAACAAAAGTTACAATGTAAAGCATAACACAAAATATCATATACAAAATACTTCATTAGAAAAAAAAAATATCCACAAGCTGCACCTAATAAAATGTTATAATTCTTTCTTTAGACTCCATTGCAATTCACCAATTGTAATCTTGAGCACTTTTTAAAATGTCTGTTCTGTTTCTGTTTATGGTAACTCCCGTAGGAACTCGACAGGACAGCATTTTGCTGGTAAACGCCAAGCTGGAATGTAATCAATTACCTTGGAAACATTTTACATCTAGGTTAATAAGTCATAGTGGCTGACCTTCTAGACGACAGATATTACTCTCGGGCCTTTTTATCAAAGTGGTGACAATGGCAGAGTGGGGATTCGAACTCACAATCTTGCGATTGTGAGTCCAATGCTCTAACCACTGGACCACACGACCCGTTTGATTTATTCACTCAATAATGTGTATTAAATTATATTCTGTACTTAACGAATTCTAATCTGCAGTAAATTTTTAGGAAATGTGTTTATTTACCTATTTCAAACATACCATAACTTCTTACATGTACACCGGTACGTTCTGTGTATTTTGCTTGTGAATAACCTTGAAATATTTTTGTTGTAAACAGGTTCATCTTATATAGCCTTTTGACTTTTTATCATATTTTTATATTTATACTTAATAAACCACTGATTGAATCGACTTGAATTGAATACAAGTATTTCGCCCCCAAAACACCCCTGCATCTGATTTATGAGTTTAATTCAAAAATATTGTTCGAGCAGTACAGTTATTGAACATTTACTTTATATTAAATTGTTTTCCCATAATACCAATAAACAAGGGAGCCATATCATTAGCCCCCGTTATGTGTCTCTCGTGCATGTCTTCAAAGATGAGCTCGACTGATTAAAACCACATTGAGATGCATTTATACATGTGCCATGGTGAAGGAGACGAGTTCGTGATGATTATCTAACCGTACTTCAATTTGATTGAGCTATATGGAGAATGATGTCATGCAGAAGGATAAGAAACAACGTGCGGCAGTGAAATACAAGGACGTTTTCTTCAAAACTTAACTCCGGTCGACGCAAAACTTGGTTTTTCTTCCTTCTTTCACTTACTATCACTCTCATGTTAGCCTTTATTTTTGTTCTCTTTTTCTCTACTTGCTTTTTCCCTGCACAAAATGATTCAGTCTGTCTTAATCATTATGGTTGTACCAGAGATATGTAATTCATTACATTCATTACCTGATGGAAAATATAATAAATCATTAAGCGATAACAATATGAATATTAGTACACTTCATAACAAGATTACAATCACTGATTGGTCAAAACTGCATCATGTGACACGGTGTATATCCGTCTATCATTTGCTCAGGGTTTGATAGCACGCAAAATCCCCATTGTAATAACCCCCTTTACATAATGTATACCAATACTTATCTAAAGTAGATATCAATTGAGGCGTTCCACAAGGTAACGCGTTTGGTCCATTGTTGTGTAAAATTTACATTAATGATGGCTGCATTTCTTCAACTGCACTTTATCATTTTTTTCCACATTTTTCAACGCTTCAAACATATTTTTTTCTCTCTACTCTCGACATGTTAATAAATACATTAAATTTTGAGCTCCACAAATTATATTTAATGACTGGAACAAATACTCGCAACCCAACTGTCAATTTTCAAAATACTAAATGATAGACATCCAATATATTTTGGAACAATTCATTTTTTTGTTTTCATACAAACCCACTCTCCTGATTCTACGTTTCTCCCCGATTTTACCTTTTCTTTAATTATGTAAGCTATTGTTTGAATGCATGAGGTAATATAATTCTAAATATACAGATAGAATTTTTATATTACATGTATATTTTCGCACTCTTGTTTGGTTTCCTCTGTCGTAGTAGTTACACTGTAAAAACTGTGGTGTTAAAACTGACACCAATTGGACCACACCCTGAGGTGTTAAAATTACACCCTAGAGATTGAACATAACACCAAAGAGTGTAAATGTAACAACCAAAGATGTTGTAATAACACCTATAGGTGTAAAACTAACACCACCAATTTAACACCGGTGTAAAAAAACTGGTGTGGTCCTCTATGTACACCGGTTAACACCACAGTTTTTGTTGTGTATATTTCCTCAATTATTGTTCAATTTGTACATGCAGGATCATTAGAAAAGAAGATTTTATAGCAAGTGAGTTTTGTGGTGTTTTTTCTGTTTGTTCGCATGCGTGAGGGTGTGTGTGCGCGTGTGCATTTTCCCCTTATTTTATTATGTTATTTTTCTATTCATAATTCATATTTCTAGTTCACCACTCTCATTTTTCTTATTCTTTATTCTGTGATGTGAATATTTGTATAAGAATTTGTATGTTTATTTTAAGTAATTAAAAAAATCAAAATGAAGCATCTTTTTTTTATTACACATTACGATGGATATAAAGCATGCAAGGCAATGTTTTTTAGAATCCCCTTGCATTTTCGACATTTGATTTAAAATTTATTTCGGATTTGTTTATGTTGGATGCATGTTCTTCAAAATGGCAAATAATGAATGAAATCAGTTTGGAGATGTGATATCATCATACAGTCTTAATGAAAAAAATTCAATGCACTCAGTTTGATTTGGTTTTCGTGTTCATGAATATTTACCAACATTTTCTGTCACCATTATAGAGTGAATAGTCGGTGCTAGAATAAAGAGATTTAGAAATATTGCCCATAGCAAATTACATGCAAATCCATGTATGTTAGTGAAGGCAGTTGTAAAGTCGCTGTAAAATTATTTGCAAAAAATCTATTCTTACCGTATCGGCGTGGCTGCCTCTAATAAACCCACCATGATAGAAAAACAGAAGACACTGGAAAGCCTGTTGAAATCTCCTTCCCTCTACGTACTATCTTGAGCTTCTTGGTGGAAGAGTGAAATAATTTTCCGTCATTTGCATATAAAATAGGCACCTTTTTGATATTCATATACCTCTAATCCCTCGTAAAAGCCATATAATCCCTAGCCATATACGCTGTCATTAAAAGCCGCTGCAGAATTGAGACATACTTCGCCCGAACAGGGTTTTCCTGATGTATCGCATGAGGAAAAACTATGAATATTTTACGATTTGGAATTCAAACCTCCCACTTTCCTGGTATAAACCATGGAAAAACAGCAACATAGAAGTAAAAAAAATCAAACTGATTTCCTTTTTTTTCAGTGTCAGTAGTTAAGTTGTTGCCTGTATCTTTGGGAAATATTCAATAATTCATCTTTAGCATTTAGTTATATATATGTGTGTATATATGTATAATATATATATATATATATATATACACTGCAAAAACTGCGGTGTTAAGACTGACACCAATTGGTGTTAATAGAGAACCACACCCGGAGGTGTTAAAATTACACCCTAGAGATTAAACATAACAGCAAAGAGTGTAAATGTAACAACAAAAGGTGTTGTAATAACACCTATAGGTGTAAAACTAACACCACCAATTTAACACCGGTGTAAAATAACTGGTGTGGTCCTCTATGTACACGGCGGTTAACACCACAGTTTTTGCTGTGTATATATAAATATATACACAGCATATATTTATATATGTTTCCTGATGAAGCCCTAAGGGCGAAAATTTGATTAACTTGTTTCTTTCTATACGGTTGTTTTATTCACTTTGTGTTTTGCTTTATATCTTGGTTTGTCTGTAGAGTCTCATATTACAGCCTATTATTCAACGTGTTCAAATGGTTTAAAATACATACACACATGTTTTATCTCATTTTTATTCTCGTATTCGTAAAATGTTAATTTTTCTAAATTTGAGGGGGAGGGGTGTGGAACTGTACGCCTATCCCCGCTGCGTATGGCCATGATACGAGACTGATGAATACAAAAAAATAACACACTTTAGAAACAGGAATTAAATTATAACGCATACAAGAATTCAGGAACTGATTTCATCTTAAACATCCAAAAGAACAAATTTTTATGGTTTACGGTGAATTGCGAGGATTCACATTCGATTACGGTAAAGTGTATTGTAATTCATTAATACAAATAAATACACAATAATCGAAGGTTGTGCTACGGTTAATCCTCAATGCCATGAATATTGGTTTTTATTCTAAAATTGACTTTCTCCGTATTTAAAAAAATTCAGTACGCTGAATTCAGAGCTACAATAAATAAAAACAAAACCAAAAACACCCAAATATCACTCCATGGTGCATGCCTGGTAATATCGATAATTGTAACAATTCTCTGATGCGATTATCTTCGGTAAATCACGGTTAGAAATCTTCATCACAAACCCGGTTAATGCGCTTAGTGCTAACAGTCGCTCAAACAGGCGGGACTTCATACACAGGATAGGGAGAAGTTGAAAGAAACAAAAAAGCGGCAACAGTTTTCAGGCAAAATGAATATCCTAACGGTAGCCTCGCTTAACAGTGCGTGCTTGGGTAGATTTTGAAGTTTGCTTCAGCGGGCTGCTGGAGCGGCGATGAAGTGGCCATGGCGGCATACACAGTCACTCCTCGACCGATTACTCCTCCGAGGTTATAATCTGCTTTCCCTGGTTAAAGCCGATCGTTTTTGCTTAGCCAATACTTCCCCCCTCCAACTCCTCCTCCTCCAAATAACCCCCGCTCATTGATTATAGCTAAACAAATGTATACTAATTCTAATGACAATGTCATTACGGATGCTAAATCCGAATTAGTCGATGTTCAAACATGCATTCTGTTTCCGATCTGTGGATTTAGGAAGTCATTTTAAGGTCATGTTATGGTGTGTAAGAGGACTTTGTTTACAAACATTCTCTTCATGTGATTAAGCATTGAATGTTTCTGCTGAATATATGTGTTTTTCAGATTTTAACGATGGTTGCTAGGGTGTTATAACGACAAAAACCCCATGTAAATGTTCACTTCAAACCAGATCAAGGTATACATTCAGATGTGGGTATGTGCAATCTGAGTATCTAACAAGCACGAAGATAAAAAAGTTAAATAATTCGCTGTAGATAAAATTATGTAGGAAACAATAATTAGAAAGCGATAAGATTTTGTGTACGTTACAGCGACATCGTTTTATTTTTATCATCATGGTTACAACATGAAATGGGTTCCAAACGGAACATTGCACCAAGGTTGGGTGGGTAAGCGGTTTGTTACCGCCGGAGGGACTTCATTTGTTGACAAATTCAAAGCTGTCTGAGATATTTGAATCATCTGATTTTTTTTTAACAAGATACCATTGAATGAATGGACGTGACGTCACACTTCTGTATCTTATCACTACTGGTTGTATTCACTGGACATTGAATGATCATAACAACATAGAATTCAAAGGGTGCTTATTTTTCTTTCCGTTTAATTTCATTCTTCATTTTACACGAAATACAAATAAATTGAATAAATTCAAGCGAATTAAATCAATACAACACAGAAAAATGTTATTCATATTAATAGATCAGTTCTTCTGTGAAATTATATAGGACTGATTTATTTGGAAAAAAAACCCCGTCATCTTTGCAAAGGATATATTTACAACTATTTTCATTTTGTTTATCAAGGTGGTATTTACACTGCAAATTGAAATATCATTCAAAAGTATAGAAAATAATTGATAATGTGTTTTTTTTAAAGATGTAATAAATATATAAAAGCCATTTGATATGATTTCACCTTGAAGAAAATAAAGAAACAAGGTGATTAAAGACTAAAATGTGGCGTAAGACGTATAAGAGAGATTAATAAGCGAAGGGCATTCATGACTAGTAGTAAACATCGGCAATGATTTCCTGAATTGAAAATAATACTCGTTCTTTTCAGAAAAGAGCAATAGTTGTACCATTAGATGTCATTTGAATGAGATGCATTGTATCAAGAGTGGTGGAATTGGTCTCATGAATATAAGATTAAGATTAAATCCCCCTCTCTCTCAAGATTTATAATGTTCTCCTATTTCTACAAAAAAAATGAAATATGTTGAATACTAATCAGAATTTGAAGAGAAAAAAAACGAGCCACGAACAGCATTATCTTCCAGTCCCTAAGTGTAAAAAGTGAAAACATCGGCTTATCAATTTCTACAATTTTTATCGATGTATAACACACAAAAACTGACCTGGTAAAAAAATGTCCAATAATATTCGCATGAAGAGACAAGTAAATAACAACCTTTTACCAAACATGTTCTGATGCCTATATTCTTTGACTCACCATTTTAAGATTCGCTAAAAGCTCGCACTATTATTTACCAACATCCACTGCCTGACTTAAGAATATTTTGTTCTCTCTCAACCCCACAAAAACCATTCAATTTATTTCACCCTTCTTACTTTTCAATTTCTATTTCGACTGTGTGTCTCTATTTACGTATTTTCCCGCGGTCACTTTATATCTTCCTCTGATCATCCTTCAATATTATTCTCTCTTTCTCTCACTCTCTCTCCTTTAGTCGCTTTCTCAACTCCCCCCATTTCTCTATTTCTTTTTCACGTCTTGTCTTGGAGACAGAAGTGAACAGCTCTATCGTGGCGCTGCTGGCCGGCGACTCCCGAGGGAACAGCGATAAGATCTCGCACTCATGCTTTCCATCCACGGCCGAAGATACTTCTTGTCTTTTCTCTTCCGTGGTGAGTGTTTTCTTTAGGCATGCTAGAATAGGAGGAGAAGGAGGAGGATGAGGGGAAGGATGGAGGGACGCATCTCAAGACGACGAATCAATGTCGTACTTTATACAGAGTTTATCCCTGGGGAGAATACTCGGGAAATGTATACTAGTCATTTTCCTGTTTTATTCCCGTTGAAGGCGGAAATAATGCATGATACGAGAGTACTTTTTTGTGTGCAAATTCTCACAAAAATTAGCCTGCGGTATGCCGTGATTGTCCGACGTTTCTCAAAAAAGAGTTAACATGAAATAAAAGGTCTCAGTCATCTCGATACCAATGAATGATATAGCAGCATCCCTCTTAAAATCATCTTAAGGGAATATATATACAGCTCTATACAGACACGGTTTGTCAGTTGTTAGTGTTAGATTGGTCATATGTAGGCCTATCATTACAGTCAGTATTCAAAAGGCAGCATCTGACGTCAATGACAAGGGTGTCTTGAATATTTATCGTTAAAGGTTAATTTCCGAGGAGAGAAGTAAGCTTTATGGAATTAGTTCATTGTCCATTTAACCCCATGCCTTAAAACCCCTTTCGGAAACAATCACAACAAAAGTTAAGTTTGAAATGAATTAATTTTGTTTGATTTCTTAATACGTTTCACGTGGATCATGCCGAATTAAAATTCGAAGTAATAACGATGCTATACATTCTCTCTCTACGTATACCTTGTTATGTGTTTATAAAATTATACGCATGGCGCATTGTACAATTCCACGTTAGAAATATATATAGTGTAAATAACATAATCTTATAATGGAGTATGTCAAACATAACAAGGCAGTTCTATAGATGCTATGAAACAAAAAATATTGCATGAAATGATACTTTGATATCGTTCAATGATAAATAAAACTGTCGAGAAAATCTTGACCGAAATGTATTTTTTTTTTGGAAATTGCAATCGTTGTTAATAGCTAGAATCAAAGTTATACTAACAATAAGTTTGCAACTTCAAATCTTAAAAGAATTGTGTTTTTGGAACCCAAATTAAAAAAAATATATAAAATTTCAAATTCATAAAAAATAGTTAACAAGACGTGAAAAATAATAATTTCAGTTGAAAGTTTTACAAAACATTGTTGGAAAACAAATTGGTCGGGAGAACAGGACATGATTATCCATAGATTACTATAGGCATAATAAAGAAATCAGGTATAATCTTTGTGCTTTTATAGGATAATATTCTCCGGAAAACAACAGGTATTAGTCCCTCGCTGTAGGTGAAGACGATCTACCGACAGCCTGAGTGCAACATTCTTTAAGGGATTGAATGGATAAGAACAATAATTCTTATTTTTTCTTGAAAATTACGTGCATCAGAAATTCATTCCAAAACCAGAATCTTTTATATATTATTTCCCTAGGCATCAACACGTCCTTGCCTTTCGAAAATCATTTGACAACGTAAAAGTACAACATAATTCCTGGATTCAATATCACTAATATTTCACTTTCAGGATTTAATATGAAATGAAAGGAGTCAAATGACGTTCATAAGTCTCTCTCTTCTTTTCGCTTCTCAATTATTTTGCAAATTTTATATAATACTGTAGATTTCAAATTCTGGCGGAGATTGCATGGCAGTCTTCAAATGGTGGGTATATGTAGTCCCCTCCTCTCTCCTTTATATTACTCACATATGTTACTATATTATTTCAAGTATATAGAGTTTTGTTACACCGAGGTCAAAGTTCAATGTGAAATAAACCACACGAGGAATGTGACATTTACAGATTCACTATAAAATAAATTAGCAATTTTCACGCAAAGAAATGTGATTTTTTTTTATACAATAAAGTTTTCTGAAATTAATAAAATGATAATTTGGAGAAAGACATGTATTTTTTTATCTTTCACCTCGAGAAAGTTATGAAAATTACTTATCCTCTCATTATAAGTCTTGGCATAAAACATCATTTTTAAAACAAAAGTAATGAAATTTAATTTGCCATGTCGTATGCGGGATTATTCGTACGTTCGGACATTGAAGTTATATCTCACGATCGTGCAATATAACAAAATATACGCATGTCATGTGATGGAAATCCAACCAATCAGTTTTCAGTACATCAATTAGATAACAGAGACGAAGTGTTGAATGTGGAATGCAGAGCCAGGTGTGTCCCTTTCCAAGATAGTGGAAAGGTTTGCTAAAAGGATTGTATTAATCCTGTAGATAAGTGGCGCGGCAAGGAGAGAGAAAAATAAATACCACTGCACCGCACATGCAACCAGATAAGGTTTACATATCCACACGCAATATCTTGTAGAAGATATGAAGAATGGCCCATGTTGGTTTTATTCTGGTCTAAGTTTGATATGGCAAGATGTTGTTACGCTGCGCTAGCCAAAAAAAAATAGTTTGTGAACGGAAAACCAATAATGAGAGGATCACTTAAAATTTTGCATTAGAAAAAAGCAAGACGAAGATGTAGATTTTTTTTCTTATTTTCCATATAAAGAAAATATCAGAATTAAATCTGTGAAATATGATAGCTGTTCAAACATGTAATATCGGACAGGTTCACACTTGTTACATTAGATTTGTTCGAACTTCATGAATGCATAACAAATACAATAGCATAAATGTAAACGTAAAATGGTGTATCCAGAGTCCAGTCGCGAATCTTCGGTTCCTGATTGATTCAGTTGTATTTACTCCATGGTGCACCATTGTGGCGTTGTCTTCCATGTTCTTAAAACCCATCTTCCATTAACTCATTATTTTCTTCACTTTTCTCACAGATTCTATATTCTGGTTCTCTTTTTTTCATATCGAAACCAACAACCGGCTTCTCACCTCCTAGCCGAGTCGCTTCCATTCAAAACGGAGACACTCTTAAAAGCATTGCCTTTGGTATCAGTAACACCCTCATCTCATTAGCAAGTGGTTCCTTTTCTTCTCGCTGGCTTCTAATTTCTTTGACCCTTATTTTGTGATAGAACAATAAATGATGGAAGAAAATGGAATTTGGCAGAGAAAAAAACACGACTTAGTTGCGATGAAATGATTAAAGTTTTTGAAATGGAATTGAAATTTAATTAGAAAAATTGAGGTTATTATAACAATATTTGGCTTTGAAAAGCGTGATAAACAACATTGTTGAATTCTATATGCAATGTAAGGTAAATGTGATTTCTTTTGACAGAACAAAACATAAACTGTATGCAGTGAAAAACTATCTGGTTTATGATTAAGAAAAGACGCTATATACCTTAATTTTAGTTTTATTTTTTTAATGGAAATGGTAGTCTCAATATAAATAATTCATATGGAAAGATTAAACTTCAATTCTAATGTTCCATTTTTCCCAACATGCCCCTACTACTGTATAAACCCCCCTCTCTGACCCTTTCGCATGTAGAATCTTCTTAATCGTTGTTGTATTTGTATTGTCATCAGAAGGTCAATGGAAAGGCGATGGAATTCCAGATACAAGGTTGTTATATAACGGACCAAGGGGTACATATTAGCACTCTTTGAACAGACTTTGTACATGAATGACAGAAAATAATGATGGAAGTAAAAACAATACAATGAAATAAGCAAAATAGTCACGAAAAATAGAAGAGAGGGAGTGTACGGATGAATGCCAAAGAAAAATGAAGAAATAATTTTACTGAATACTGTAACTTTTTTTTTCGCAGATGGCAGTTTTGTAAATCAAATAATGAGAAAAAAAAATAAATTACAGGTCTCACACGGCAGGTTATTGGTTGGGCGGAGGGAGCGTTCCACGCTATATAGTGCTAATTTTGAATCTATATACTATGCAATATACATTTTCAAAGTGCTCTATAGAATAATCGCAATCCCATAAGCATGATAAGAGAAGAGGGAATTAATAAGTATGTATGGTAAAGAATGCAGTCCTTAAACATAAAAAATAACTTAAACTAAATGCTTGTCATAAATAAATGTCAAGGGTTCTCGTCGCATAAATTTATATTACATAACCTTGTTTTAGATTGATTTTTCTGATGCGTCAATACAAGATGAAAATGGCATTTTTCTTTAAAGGCATGAGTTAACTTTTTTCAAAAGTAGGAACAAATTACTTCCGGTGGAATGAGAGGTCTTACTATTTCTCATTCAAGTGTATAATCAACAATACCCGATAAAATAAAAGCCATTAATCATCTATAAAGACGATAAAAAATGACGGTTTGTCCATTTCGTCTACTTGCCCAGCGCTTTGGCTTATGACCATGCTTAGCAGCCAGAATAATTATTAAAGGTATGCAGGTATCTCTATTGCAAAATCGCGAAATCATGTATATCTCCATAAATAAATGATTCTCGTCTGACCTAACAGATGGCAATTATTATTGAATTGTAACTGAATCGGCATGACCATATTCAAAGTTGCTGTATTAAGAATTTTTTTAGTGAGTAAGAATTGTCAAGAATTATATTCGATTACTGGCTGATAATATCTACGTAAATATGAATATTTTTCATGACATATTTCATCGCGGTAACTCATTACTCACACTCCGTTGCGATTTCTACTTAAAGCCGTTTCAAGAAAGCGACAGAAAGACGAGAAAGCAGTTTACACATATATATTTTCTTTCACTGAAGCTCGAGTCGAAAGAAGCAGCGATGTAATAGACCACAAGTCTACACAATAATTTGAAGGCACAATACCTTTATCTTTAGATTCTTTCTCTTTCCCTTGTAAATTACTATTTAAAATATTCATACTGAATTCGTCTTGCCTTGCATTTACTGCAATAACCCGAAGGTGACTTTTTAGAGTACCGTGTCGGAACAATGTACATCAATTCCAGCTTTTCACTACTTCCACGGGTGGCTTTCTGTAACAGATTGACAAAATACCGCCACTAATGGCCACAAATCCACCAGATCCCGTCAGGCTTTTAAACCATTGTGAATGTATGATGGAGTAAAAAAAAAAAGAAAAGGAAAGAAAGAAAGAAAAAAAAAGGGGAAAGATGATAAAATGGAAAATATGACTCTGTTTCTCTGTAGGCGTGATAGCGGGAAAGGCAAATGTGAAAAAAAAGCGGAAGGAAATTTGGGAGGAAAAAGATAAAGAGGGAAAGAGAGGGGTTCAGAAAAAAAGGGAAAGTGGATCAGTGGAGGAAAGAGAGAGAGAGAGAGTGTGTGAGAGGGGGAGAGAGAGAGGGTGAGGAGTGCGTGTGGGTGAAGGTGTGGGAGTAGATGAAGATATGTGTGTGTGTGTGTGCTAGGGTGTGAGTAAATGTGCGTGAGGGAGTGCGTAAGTGTATGTGGGTGGTTTATAGGTTTGCGTGTATATAAGCGTGAGTGCGTGCATGTGTGAGAGTGTATATGAGAGAATTTGTGTGTGTATGTGTGAAAGTACATGAGGCAGTGTAAGTAAGACTAGTGTGTGTGTGTGTGTGAAAGAGAACTGCATCGTTTGAGAGACTGGGTTCGGTGAGCGTGGGTATGTGTGCGTACGTATGCGTGAGGAAATGGGGTGTGTATACGTGAGGAAGAGAGAAAGAGAGCAGGATTCGATGAGCGTGGGTATGTGTGCGTACGTATGCGTGAGGAAATGCGTGTGTTTGTGAGGTAGAGAGAAAGAGAGCAGAATATGATGCGAGAAGAGAAGAGAAAAATATTAAAGAAATTGAATTGTTGTAGGGGGGGGTGGCGACCATTATAGAATTATGTAAGAATCTGGAAAGAAATATGGGTATGACAAAATTAGTTTTTGAAAAAATGACATTGATTGATTTATTTATAGAATATCACAAGATAAGATAAGACATCTTCGTAAGATAAGAAAAAGGTAAGTTCGATGTAAAATATGATTAATAGAGAAGGTAAAGAGATGAAATAGTTTGAATTGATGAAAAGAGGATGGAGAGAGAAGGTATTAGAATGATGAATGATGCAAAACAACTCAACTTGATGATATTGATGGTAATGCAAGATATTTTAAGAACGACGAAAAAATACGAAAATAAGAAGATAAAAAAAGACTCGTAGGGTGAGTGTGTTTGTGGGGGTGGGAATTTATGTGGGAAGAAGGAATGACAGATAAATGACATTTTTAAAAGGGAAACGTGAGAGGAAAGTTTTGGTAAAGCGAAGAAGAAATGTTGGTAAAATAAAGCACTCAGTGTGCATTAGGAAGTAGAAATGGCGCCCAGCAATGATTAGCACCACCCGCTGTTATGCATAGGGTCTAGGTACCCCAAAGTATGGCTAATTGCTAGATTATGGAGCTTCTAGCAGTAGGACAATTCAACCCACGATGTTTTTATTGAATATTACAAGTTCAAATGTAACGAGAAGAACGGCATTCACGAGGAAAAGATTTGAGGCTCGCCTCCATGTGCAGCATTTGGAAAGTTAAGGAGAAGAATGGCATTTCAAGATGACGCCACGTGTATAACAGAGGCGGCACATCTGCGTGTAATTATGTAGTAGGCCATATACCATCTTTCAAACGAAAGTTGCAAATTCACAGGAGGGTGTCCATTAACGGGAAGTCATATAAACTCTTTAACAAAAAGTCTAAAGTAATAAAACGCGAGGTTTGTGGTGGTCAAAATTCGACTTTAATTGTTCACATTGATCACATATCATGCCGATAAATATTCAAAGAGCTTTGTGAAGGTATTTAAGGAAACCATTGACTCAAAATTGGTGGTTGGTTCATAACCCTTATACGGTTTATTAAACAGTTACACACCCACATATAGAAACAATGATTTTCTTTTTCGTGTAGCGTCAATTAAGTACTTTTTTTGTATAAATGTTTTCTACATTATTTTTCCAGTAAATTTTTGTAAAATGAATGTTACCCCTGAAACAGATACTAGTACACATTCACATAGAAACTACGTATCATCAATGAAATACCGACTTTCTTTTTTTTGTAATTTTTTTTTCTACATTACTTTTTTCAGTCAATTTTGTAGAATTTTTAATATTGCGATTGAACGAGACATACATTAGGATAACAGACATTACAATAAAATTCATTTTAATGCTGTTTGTTTTCCGCTCTGGCTAAATCTAAGGGCAGCGATTCTATTCAAAGTAAAACATCAAAAGTCTACCAAAAAGAACTAGTGATATGACAAAGATAACCATGGAATCGAAGCAGGTGACACTGTTTGTTACCTCCAAGAAAAGTAATGTCAGCAATCTTATCTTTTATACTAAGCATCTGAATATAACATATACAAACATGGAGAGCAATCCTTTTGTCATTGTAATTGTTTACTTAGTTGCAAATGCTGCATATTTCTACAGAATCAGATACAATCTAAAATATAACTAAATATTTTCAGATGAGAACAGACGATGTGAGGTTCTCTCCTTGCTCTATATGTCATTAATTTGTGCCTTAAAATACTGAACTTGATATCGATGATGTCTTAAGTCGTATTATCTTCGTTTTATATTATTTCTCTTTTCCCGATGCGAGGGGTATAATAAGGGTGCGTTTATTCGACACTTTTTTACCCTAGAATCATGATTAGAATCATGATTCAAATCACGATTCTGCAGAATCACGATTGCGTTTAGTCGAAATTGGAAATAAACGTCTTTCAAATCACAAACATGAAACACGGAAAAAGGGGCGTTTGGAAAGACGTTTCTGTAGAATCACGAACGAAAAGGGTCGTATAAACGATATCGTGATTTGAATCATGATTCTATGACGTCATTGTGTCGTGCTTCTTCCGGGTTCGACTCAAAGGCGCGCGCTGTGTTTCGTGCAGGTTAATTTTCGTGTAGCAGATTGCCAGTGTACTAGTACCGGTATATGCCAATTGTCATGTGCATTTAGGAATTATCATTCTGTGTATTGTACCCCGGGGTTGTACTGTAGCGTCATTTGTATATTTCACTCAGGGTGACCAGATTTCACAAAATGAAATACGGGACAATTGACAAACGAAGATCAACAAAGAAGCCCACACAAAGTGTGGGCTTCTGAGAATCCATAGTATAATAATAAGACTTTTGAAAAAAATATAAATTAGAAGGGAAGGTGAACGAAAGAATGAAGGAGAGAAAGAAAAGAGATGATTGGGAAGGAAAGAAAACAGAAAAAATAACAGAAAGTTAGAATAAAAGGATGAAAGAAATAATAAAAGAGATAAAAAAGGTTTCCGTCATTCTTTGAAATGAATATAGAAAGAAAGAAAGGAAGGAAGGGAAGATGAATAAATGTCTCGCAAAATAAAGGAGACAATTAAAAAGGGGGAAAGGTGAGAAAAAGTAGGAGGAAAGAAAGAATGAAGGAAATAAACATGTTTCCTTCATTCTTTGAAAGAAAGAAACAATATAAAGAAAATAAAAATAAGGGAAAAGAATGAGAAGGGAAAAATGAAGAAAGGAATAAAGAATGGAAGGGAAGAATGAAGGGGAAGAGAACGAAAAATAGAAAATAATGGAAGGAGAGAAAGAACGAAAAGAAACAGGAGACGAAGAGAGAAGGAAGCCAAGGTAATTATAAGGAAAGAAAGAATGAAGGAAATAAAAAAGTATATTGGATAAAGAAGGAAAGAAAGAAAAATGAACAGAGAGAGAGAGAGAGAGAAAAGAAAATGTCGAGGAAAGAAAGATAGGAAATAAAGATAGATGGAACAAAAAAGGGCAAGCAGAAAGGATAGGGTATATATAAAATAAAGAAAAGGGAAAAGTTCAAACTTCAAGTAAACAAAAAAATCCAATCATCTAATAAAAATCATAACTTTATTAAATGTATTTTTAAAATTTTAAACAAAATGTTTTAGAAATGAATAAAATTTCAAAGTGAAACATATTGTCAAACTTAAAAATTAGATGAAACATCGCGGCATCGTGCACACCAAGACTCAAAACGAAAGCTGAAACTAGATCTATGAAAAGTCAATAACATTTTCCTCCGATTACATCTCCAAATCATTAAACTGAGAATCCATAGTATAATTATAAGAATTTCCCGCCGATTTTGTGATTATTTTGGTAGAAAAACTGTTTATCATGTGAGGTGTTTGCACCATTGAGAATTTGCTTCGATCCTCCATGCCTAGCTAGTAGCCTGCCACACACAGGCAGGAGGCCAGTTCGTTTGCAATGTATTAGCAAGAAATCATCGCAGAACTTGCAAAAGTTTACAGTTATCGATTTAATTGTTGTCCCTGCTTCGTCAGCTGTTGGTTATTTAATGAAAATTCGTCACTTTCAAATGTATTAACTACATTTTGTTCAATATTCTGAAATACGGGACAATCCCGGGAAATACGGGACGTCTGGTCACCCTGATTTCACTGTTTTCATCAATCATGTCTTCAAGTTCCAAAGGCACAAATTGGACTGACGACGAACTCAGGGCTCTGCTTGTGCTTTGAGCTCAGCCTGAAGCACAAGCATCCCTTACCGGGATTCACAGAAATATAAGACGATCTACGAGTCCCTTTCAGCGGCGCTTGCAAGGGAGGGATTTCAACGGAGATGTGGCACCGCCTGTCGAGACAAAATTAACAGAATTCGTGCCCAGTACTACGGCTACCGAACACCATTTTTGATGAACCGACAAGATTGAATACAAGTAAACAAAAACAATACGAGGTACAATACACGGAATTCTGGAAGTAAAAGATTTATTTTTCGGAAGCCGAGTTGCACTTGCACAAACGATCGCGCGTTAGCTCCGGTGGCAGCTAAAATCTAGCAGCCGACGTGAAGTTAGAAACACGCGCGAAAATGTTGACCTATACTTCCTGGGTCAAACTGCGCACTGTGATGCGCACTGGATCGGCCCGAATTCAGGGAGAAACAGCGTTAGAAAGATGGTCGTATAAACGCTGATTCTGTCGGATCGTGATTCATGTTGCTGTTTTGAATCATGATTCAAATCGTGATTCCAATCATGATTCTGGGTTGAGGTCGCATAAACGCAGCCTAAGATCAAGATACTTATACTCTCCTCGACGAGGATTTGGGTCCTTTTCCCGGCTTACCCCGGCTTGGATGGATTAGAAATGGCGCGGAACAACCATGCGGCCTGCATGTATGCATATACTATAGTCAGAAAAAAAACCTTATCCGTATAAAGTCTATATGGAGATACCAAACCGCATTAGACACAGTCTATCCGATCAAAAACATAGCCTAAAATAACTCCCAGCTTGTCTGAAACGTAAGGGTAAGGTAGTATTTAAGTGTAGAACAAAGTCGACAAATTCTCACAAAAATTCCAATTTGCTGCTAGCGTGTGCTATAGTAAATCTTAGATCGACGTTGAACTAGGAATTATCATTGATATGTTATATCAGATCTACGACTTCTTTGGATTTATCATTAAGGAATAATTAGCAAAAAGTAAGTATTTCGAGTGGTAATTGTATTTAAATATCATGGTTATTTCAACTGCGTGGTGAAAAAAAATAGTGTGCGCATTTCCCTATGCATAAAGTGAATATAGGACAGTCTGAACCAAAATACCATTATCATGATTATAATTCGATGATTATGTTACTTTTCCAAAGCGAAGTTTCGTAGAATCGTTTTGGGCCTGGGATAAAAGGGCCTTATAAACGCAAAACTCGCTTTAAAATAATGTATATTGTTTGCATAAAAAATAGAATCCAAATAAAAAAAAATTGAATATACATACATACATACGTCAACCGCCACAAGATTGTGTGATTCTGTCAATTCAATTCTCGTTTGTTTCATTACCTTAATCGTCATTATTGATATCAAATTCTATATATCTTTGTTTTCAAGTTACTGTGTGTACAAGACAGTCTTTGTGACATTTTTTGTCGTTGGCTTGAACATGTTGAAAGTTACAGTTTTATCAGGTGTGCTATAAAAAGAAGAAAAATTGATTTGATTATACGCTATAAAGCCTCTTTTCAACATATCTTGCATGGGAGTTATGACGTTGACTGGTTAATTGACAGTTAATTTCCCAGAAAGAACAGAGCGTCACACAAAATAAAGATGAAAAAATAACTTCATAATGATTAAATATGAAAAGAAAATCGGATACGGGGTCGCTGAGCGGTTTCGAAAATAAGAAAACAGGGGGGGGGGGGGGCTGATGATGCAGAAAACACAAACAGATGAGGTGATCTTTGTTGAACGTGTTACTAGTTTATTCATGGAAAAAATGAGGGGCACTGTATGAGAACATATAATATACCACACCCCCTAGCACGCAAAAGCCACTCAAACCTTCATACGCCTACATACCATAGCCCCCCTCAAAAAAATTACTCTTTTCACTGTGCATAATATTGAGAAAAAAATATGATAAAAATGGACCAATGTGTAATGATATTTTTTTTAAAACTCAATCAAATGAAATACACGCGCGACTGCTGGATGACGAAGATGTGTGTGTATTCGAAAATAGGGGGAAAATGCAAAAACATATCATCCTTCGAGACAGCCCACACTAAAATAAAAATCAGTTTAAATAAAGTATTTGTGTTAAGCTGTGGTATCTATTTATTTTTTAATCGTGGAAATAAAGTTATGCTAATATTCATTTGTTGTATACACTATCTTCACGATTCTCTACACGTATATTTTGCATACTCAGCATTCTAACTAGATTAACATGTAAACATGCTTTTCCCACTTTCATTCGGCATGTTCGGGTGCTCTCAACTTCAGTCAGTGTACTAAGTCGACGTCAGATATTTTAATCATCGGATTTCTGTCTCCGAATACGGCTAACGCTCAGGCGGAGAACGGTGCGTGTGTTCTGTCCAATATACACGCGTGCTGTCAAAATGCTTCCGAAATTTGCTTGAACCTATTTTATTAATCACAGTTCGTCACTGCCAAGTTAAAAGTCTGTCGCATTGATCTAAACTGTTGTACCGTTCTTTTCATATTGTTCATAAACGTGGAAAATTACTTGCCACTAAATAGTGCATGCATGCTTGGTTTCTTTCAGCCGAATACATTGCCGAGTATTGAAGCCCTACCCCCCCTCTCCCCCTTAGCCCTTACGCCATGGTTAAATGCAATAACAAAAGACAACGTTCTATCCAAATAAAATAGGTCTTGAATGAAGAAAATACATGAGAATCTATGTTGTAGAAATAGATTTACTTTGTAACATACGAATTGTATATTGTCATTAACTGGATTTCTCCCATCTCCCTTGCAGAGAAAACATGCGACTATGGATACCAACTGGCGGGAAAGTTAAGGCGCCAGTAGTTTCCAGGTTTCGACGCAGTGAGCGGGCTCATGGATAGAGAGGTAAACGGGAACGACAAATGAGTCGGAAATACTAATTTATTAGGCACATAATTCTGCAGCCCGCTCATATAATGCGATTTAGATAAATTTGATGAAGAAGCACGCGCGCGAATTCTTATCAGCTTTTCTCCAATTAGTTACGGGACAACCCCTTTTAATCAAGACATTCGATGCCACTTGTTTTAGCGTATCTCTCTGCTATAGATGGTGGGGGAAAAAACGCATAGTATACTTCAGAAAATGTTCAAGTTTTTGTTTTGTTTTGATTTGGTTTTCGGTCTTTCATTGATTGAATTCCTAATTTGCCCAGAGCTATTTCAGCTTTCTTTCTAAGATCATGACGAATCTCGACGGATAACAGACGACATGTACGTTAATCATTCCTATCCCTTTGATTCTCGCCTGAGTTTCGTAACATCGTGACATATTCATCTAACATGCGGACTAATACATCAAATCAAACCCGCTCTCTTAGTCTAACCTAACTGAGCAATCTTAGTGAAACATTTCTGTACCGGTGGGATGCATAGGGTGAGAATGGGGACGGGGGGAGCGCACACCAAACATAGAAAATATCCTGCGGGCATCCAAAATATATCCATGACATATACAACATGAGAGCCCTCATTCAACAATTCAGACAAATTCATTAACTAATTCAACCATATCGCTAGCAAACGTCTTTGTGCGTGGTATATCCGCCCATTATTATGGCTATGAATTCAATTGTGGAATGAAACTCCCCCCAAAAATAATTTTGCAATGGAAACGCAATTGTGTGATTGGGGAATGGTCTTTTTTTTCCGAGGTGGTTTCTATATTTCACTCGGCATCCATGCGTGCCTCTATGAATGGTAAATGAATTTCAGCCCGGCGGCTGGGTGCCCGTGGAAGGAGGGAAAGTGTATGGAACGTCGCCGGGTAGCGGATGAGAAGAAAATGGGTGGTGGTGTGCGCCTCATGCCTGCATCTTTTCTTTCGAGGTCCGAAAGGGAGGGGGGCTATTCAGCTACCATAGAAAAGATCGCTGATTACTCGAGGTGTGGTATCGTTACCCTTAATGTGTTGGTGTATTCACGTTCCGTATGTCGAACTTGAAGGGAATGTATACTTCCCATAATAGTCAGTTGAATAAAGCCTGGCCTCTCTTTTCTTCTAGAATATTATGACACGGCAAAGAACTGATTCTTGGCTCATTGGAAAGGGTGTCAGGTTTACGTTATTGTGGTTGGGGGGCAAGTTCGAAAACGCGATATAAAAGGGTTGGCGTTAAAGAGATGGATCTAGTGGGAGTGTGATTAGTACACGTATGGCGTGTGTTCTTGCCCAAGTCGGTCGTCTTTGAAGTTTGAGTTCCCTTCTTGCAGAAGTAAGAAGTGACAGAAGGGCCGCGATGTATCAGAACGATATTGGGGGAAAAAGAGGGTGTATAACCTGCCCCCCATATGACTGGAGTTCAAAGACATGCCGATGTGAAGTGGTGGCCTTTAGAACCTTTGCCATCAATCTAATTGAAACTGATAGGCACATGGACGCGAACCCCTCGTGTTAATCACTCTCAAACAAAATAAAACCTCCGTGAGACCGGGGAGAGGTTAACAAGAAATCAATCTATTTAATCACAAGTTCAATTAGATAAATGGATAATAATTGGTCGAACGCACAGGCTTTTCAATGCTACCTTGTTATCTCCCCCCTCATCTAACAAAATCAGTGCTCGGCCCAGGAGTAATCGCATTGTCCAAAATTTACCCCCAAAATATTGTCATTTTGCGTTCGGCCATTCTTATTGCATTTTCATTGTATTCTGAAAGGGGGGGTAAGGGTCCACATTTCTTTCATGATTCTTCAGAAAGGGGAGGGGGGGGGGCAAAAAATGTCTACATTGAGTGTCATCTTTCTTAACCATTGGTTTCTTAACACACCCCTTCTTGATATTCATTAATGTTTATTTCAAGGGTTATTTCCTTTCAGAAGCAGAAGCAGGATATGTCCATTTTCATATCCTAAAGCTGTCAGGGTTTCCATAGAAACTGCTGATAAAGGAAGGCCTACTACTAACAGAAAACAACTTTTTTATTACTTGGTATACCCTACCATTTGGGTAAAATCTAAAAGGTTGATCAAGAACCTTTTTAAAAATTGATTTATTTCCTGTTCTGTTGCAGACAAAGAAAACAATGCTTTTACCTTTTTGTTCATGCATAAATCATTGAGCCTACAAAGTGGGATTTTTAAAGGGGAATCCAACCAATGTAAACTTGTTTTTATACGAAAAAGAAAAATCAGACAAGTTGATAGGTGAAAGTTTGAACAATATTGGACAAACAACAAGAAAGTTATGAATTTTTAAAAGTTGTAAATATTGGTAATCACTATACCCATGGAGACTTCAAATTGGCCTCATATGGGATGTCATAGTGATGTAAGGCAAGGACAACTCTTCCATGTACTCCATTACATATTATGGCTAAAATGTCATTTTTCCTCCAAAGTTTTATTTCAAATTATATTTTTTTCTTTCAAGAGGACATAAAACAATATACTACCTGGATTATATTAAGATTACTGCCCCAGGGGAATGGGTACTTAGGAGAAAACCACAAATCCCTGACAATAAAGTACATGGCCTATGGAAAAGTTTTCCTTGCCCTTGTCATAATTTACCTACCCAGTTGCCAATTTGAAATCTACATACTATTAGTGATCTCAATTTTAAAGCAGCTATAACTTTCTTATTGCTTGTCCGATTTCTTTGAAACTTTTGCCATTCTGTTTAATTCATTTTCTCCTTCCCAACACAACCTTTTATGGCCAAGGCTGGATTCCCCTTTAAATGACCGGACAAATGAGAGTTCATTAATGATACAAGGGGAAATGGCAGAGGTGAATACACTATCATAAAAAAAAAATCATAAAAAAAATCACAGGAAAACGTCTCAACACAAAGAAATAGGAAAGTGCAATAAAAAGAGACTTTGTTAGCAATTTCTCCAACCACCTTTTATTTCTTATTGCAATTTGACTGTGCCTGCATGCTAAGTGCTGCATACAATGATAATACAACATAAGGAGTATACATAAATACCTATCTGTGTGACAACGTAAAGCATTTTCAGAGTTTCTTGCAAATTTGTTGCTTAATCTTACTATCACAACAAGAGATAAATTCATCAACATGAACAATCCACTATCTAATACAGTTTGTAGATCACAAAAAGTATTTCATATACAACATGTTCTACTACTGAACTGGACGATCGGTAGAAGTTCAATTGGTTTATATTTCTCCCTGAAGAAATGAAATAAGTCAACATAAGTGTAAGGCAAAATAGTCATTTGTGTATGAATGTTGCAAAGTAGTTTACATTTCACCCATATATATATTACATAAAAATGGGTTCATACATTAATGATCAGTAAAGAAATTTTTTTGCATTAGTTACATCCACGGAGTATAAAATCATTATCCTACGCATAATGAAAGGTAATATTTGGACGATCTGAACGTTTCTAGAACCACATCACTACTCCCTTATAAGCACAGAAAGACAAACGGTTTAAATTCTGTATCCATTACATATAATTGTTCATACATTGAACATGACAAAGCCGTCTAAATCACAAGCACTAAGAAGCATGTTGAAGCCTTGACATTCATAATGCTTACTACAAATGGAGCTACCCATGATAGTTAACATGAATAGATTGACTAAAAGAGTAACTTTAGTTCACAATAATTCAGGATGACTTTATGATCAAGGTATAATCATAATAATGAGCATTCGTCAAACTACAGAAAACATTGATGCCTATAGTTTTTACCGGGAGCTTGATTTTGGCACAGTATATTTGTTAGATATTTTGAAAATTACATTTTGACAAGGTAGAACTCTCCAATTATAACTTCTCTTTTCATTGCATTAAAACCACACAAAAATCAATAAGTTTTCTTTCATGCACAGTACTCTGCTTGTTTGTTTTATTGATTTTTTCCAATGCCTATTAAATTAAATTTAAAAAATGATTTTTTTTTTAATTAAAAAATTGCTGCCATGTAATAGTGCAAGCGTTGCCAATGAGCGCAGAATCACTTTTGCATTGAGTCTTTATCTCATCCAAAATATAAACTACTTTTATGATTCCATGACAAATGCTCTGGCAAAAATTGCTCCGCTGTTAATACCATACACTAATAAGATGACCAACTTCAATTTAGGATTTAACACTTATACCCTATCCCAAACTAACCCTAAATCTAAAATAAAGCCATATTGCATCGGTAACCCCAACCCTATATAAAGCTCTGTTATTTTTTTTCCTACTTGCTTTATTATTTCTATCAGACCTGACAAACAACAAATATCCTCTCTTTATTCACTTAATAAAGCCATACACAAACTCGAGGGTGTGTTCCGTGTTCATTTTCAGGTTTGAACATCAACAGGAATCATGATTGAAAACAATTATAATACACACAACACAAACAAGATCAGCTGTTCACTGTTGAAAACATAAAGCCAACAATTTGTTGATCATCTTTAAATTTCCTACTTTCGCTAGGGCAATTTTGGTGCACTGTATGACCCATCACAAGATCAACTTACTTGTGTAGGTTTCCACTATGAGAGCAAATTTATAAACAATTCGAAACTCAGTCGTGTTCAATGTCCCATTTGCAATGCTGTAGGTCATAAAATCTGAGCTAATCGCGTTTACAAACACATCTTCTTTGACAATTAATTTTTCTTTTGAATCATGATTTGAAAGACATTTACTTTAAAGATCCGGAATGGAGGACAATGAACAAACCCTTTGTTTCTCATTATTTCTGCGCTTTGTAATCACATTTTCAATCATGATTTATGTTGCTGTTTAAATTTGGAAACTGGCATTGGACACATCCCAATTATAATCACCTTCATCAAAACATCCTGAAGCTGAATGTCATCAAACTCGCGTGACAAAAAAAGACTATTTTTGTTAAAAGGAAACTGAATGAATTGAAAAAGATTCTGACCTTTCATATGGATCAATCATAATCAACCTGTTACTATTACAATGAAATAGGATACATACACACACACCTTATCAATAAATAACACAAAGGCACAAATTGGTCAGACAGGGCAAATTAAAAAGGGGATAAAACAAACCCTGGTTAACTTCCATCAGAATGTATTTCAATTTATAGGAGAGAGTTGTGTCTTAGTCATTTTGACTAAGATATTGAAAGATGAAACCACAACACATGGGCACATCACAGTCTAGTGGTTCAGACCCTCATCATTCAAACTGTATGTCATGGGTTCGAATCCCAGCAATGGCATGTTTTCTTTCAAACAGAAAACGTATCCCCACTGAGCTGCACTCAACCCAGGTGAGGTGAAGGGATAGCCCGGAAATTGAAAAAAAAGAAAGATTCTAACCTAATGCAAACATTGACCCTGTCACATATTCCACACATAATGAATTAGAATGATTTACGAGAGTGAAGTCAAGAATAGACATGGTAAATCCACAGTCATACAATAACAAATAAATTGTAAATTACATAAACAAAAACATAAGATTTTTCAGGTAATAGGAGAAAATAATAGATTTAATTTACTTTTGTAACAAATATGGGGAAGAACAAATGGCAAGAACTATACATATATGAATGACGACTATAATAGATTTCAAGTTCAATATTAAGTGTATGGTGTTGAGTATAGGTGCTAAGTGTTTGGTTTATTCGGGCAAAATGCAGGGTGAAGAGCTGAGCTAAAAACAGATTTTTGGGTTAACAAAATGATAAAAAAAATCATAACTAACAGTGCAAAATAAAGTGGTTTTAATCCAAACAACAGTCTTTCCTCACAGGGAACATTGACACCAGTGTGCATCCTGCATCACCATCCATCAGTGTTCAGCACTACACTTGATATCACCCAATGTTAATCATAAGAGAAATTGGTTTGTTTGGATGTTATTACATGAACACTCTCATACAAACTTTTAAAAATTTGATAACTTTTTTGCAGATTATGCTACAACATGAACAAGTTACTACATCCCAGTATATCTATACTTTATTTTCAAGTTAAAGTAATATGTTATCCATTTATAAACATACGATATGATCACATACCATGTCATATTATACAGATATTGCCTACCTAAAGTTTGAATATAACATTTCCTCTCCCCGACGGAGTTATATTTTTCCCAAGGGAATATATTTTGCCCGAAGCGCGCAGCGCTGAGGGAAAATATTATCCCGAGGGAAAAAATATAGCTTCGGAGGGGAGTTGAAATGTTATTTATTAAAACGATAGACCAGGCAATATCTGTTATATTATATAGTATATGTGGATTCGCCATCAGAAATTGTATTCATTATCCGGCTCAAACCCGAAATTCTTGCTACTGCTCTGATCCATCTACGTCATAATAGTTTTTTTTTTAAAATACATTAAGCGCGTTCTTCATGCAATCGACGCGTTAACACTAGCGCGTACATCAACTACCTTGTTGCGCAACTTGTATGCAGCGAGTGACGTCACCTTAGTGGATATAACGCCGCAATTGAAAATACAACGCGGTATATTCCCTGAGGTGACGTCAAAACCTAGAATATAACAAATGCGATCCTCGCAGCCATGGTCACGTGATGGCGTATTGACCTATCACTGATTCGAATCTACATGACCTATGTAATATAATACGTTAACAACCAGTAAGTCCCCAAACCCAAATGCCGTGATTACATTGTAGGACAACCAGTATAATTTTCATAACATCCATTTAGGTTGTAGATGGTTAATAAATTTGGCATGGATTTCAATGTAATAATAATATAAAGATAATGATGGAAATAATCAAATACTTTACTATCAATTGAATCATTAGCTTGCATCCACCACTGTTAGCTACGTTGACTATTTAATAGCAGGGTCTAATAACTACAAAATAAATAGCTTTTTTTAGGTTGTTGCACATTTAGGTGAATACTTTTCAGCACTTTACATAAAACAAATGTACAACCATAAAGACCAAGTTTCCCCTTACTCACTATAACCCCCATCTACTCTCTCTCTCTCTCTCCCTCTCTCATTCCTTCACTCTCCCTCACACATACCTTCTCTCTCCCTCACACACACACACTCACTCACACGCGCCCTCTCTCTTTTCTCTGTATTTCTATGTCTTTCTCTCTTTAATCCACATAAACACATCTATCAATATCAACCATCAGAGATCAACTTTTCCTCTCACCAACAAATATAGAGTATTTTATATACAATATTTTTATACGATATGCACCTCTATCAAAAATGTAACAATGTCCACTTATTTAAATACCAGGCAAAACAAAATTCAATAATAATCATATATACAAATATTTCCAACAAAATATTTCATTACAATATCTTCTTTACTAAATGTTTGAATCTAATAGACATTTCTAGTAACCAGGTACATGTATATACATGTACGCCATAAAATATTTAACTTTTTTTATCTTCAAAGAAGTACACAAATGTTTGAGAAAAATGTAGAAAATTGATATAAACCTATCAACTTTTGCTTCTATCTATCAATATATCAGACAAACTAGAAAAGTGGCATTTCAAAAATAATCCTTTGCTTCTCCAACCATAAATTGCTTGTAATGGATTGTTGGAAATCATTGTTTCAGAAATTAAAAGAAATAATCTATGATATTGCTAAAACTATGGAAATGTTTTTATTCCATACACTGCAGAGTGTGTGTTATTCTATTTCGATCTCGCAATCATGTCTTGTTTATGACACGTCAATAGCTGGCAATGGTAATACTTGACCTAAACATAAAATATTACACCTTTGCATTATATCACCATGTACACTAATACTCCCAAACAACATGTGTATACAAAATATCAACTTTAAATACCTTTAACCAAATCCGATTCAGAAAAGGCACAAATAATATCAGTTTCAAATTGTACAACTTAGCTGTATTTAAGAAAAACATGTACAATTTCAAATCATGTACAAAATACTAAATGGTTTGCCAATCAAACTGTCAGAACAAAAAGTACTTCACGAAAGTAGGAAATTCATTTCAAAAGTACAAGGCAATCAAATAACTTTACATGTTTAATGTATACTACATAAAGCTTACTTTTCTTCAAAGAAAAATGAAACAAAAATATTGTTTTTTTTTTATAAACAAACAAAAAATGGCAATCAGCAATTTAGTAAATGATTAAGTTATTATGCGTCACATATTCAATCTGAAATGTTAATTGATAAAGATTTTCCTTCACTCTGATTAACTTCTGTAGTCTATTATTTGGTATAATAATTCATTCACTCAATCACTTCTTCACTCACTCACTTCTTCACTACTCACCCACCCACCCATCCATCCATTCATTCATTCATTCATAACTCTGGTTTTGCAATAATCTGGCTGTTTAGTACCTTTAAAGATAAAAACCATCATGCACAGGCCCCCCCCCCCAAAAAAAGGAAAGAACTTCTTTCACTCTCTTAAACAAGCAATTTTCCTTTCTTTAGTTCATACGTACCCCTTTGTTTTTAATCACATTTGAAGCTAATTGTATGTGACTAACCCTCCTTCATACAAAACCAATTTTACATCACAAGATGCAATCCTTACATATTTGAGTCTTTACACACGGGAATCACATAGAAAATGTGAATTTTAACAACAAATCAGTATTCTTAGGAAATTTCATCACAGGTAGATATTTGTTCGCATTTTCACTTGTCCATATATACTTCATAAACTCTGACTGCAATTGTTTAACTATTAGCAATCAGTTTATGTACGAACGTGTCATGATCCGTTTGTTTTCCTCATTGAATACTGCACTTCTCATCTTTTATCGATCCTTTATTCCGTCTTCGAAGTAAAGCATTCTCCAAGTAATTTGCCTCCTCCTCAGCCCTGTATTGAAAGAGAAGAGCAAGAATATTAAACACGTTACTTCTAAAGGCCACCGCACACCTTACGACCCGACTGGTCTGCGACTGGATTGGGACTGAGTGAGGGGAGATGAATCGCAAGGTAGTCATAAGCCTCGACACCGCACACCTTGCGATCCGACTACCATGCTGTCTGCGACTCACGCATGCGCTTTTTGCTTTTTGCCACATCAACTGAGAAAATGTGCTTCTACTGCGTATGCGCATTGTTTATCATAATAGGCATCATGCAACTCTGCTGGAAGTTGGATTGAGCTTGCGATCCAGTCATAAGGATTCGTCAAATCCTTACGATTTTCCTTGCTACTTGTCTCTGACCGGTCTGCGACTCTCAAGCTGACAAGAGCTGTGACATCACATCTCCCCTCACTCAGTCGCAGACCGGGTGGTAAGGAGTGCAGTGGCCTTAAAACACCGAAATAATGACAAGTGTGACCTTTGACCTAGTGATCCCCAAATCTACTTGATTTTCATCACTCCCCATGTAGATTAATGAGTCAAATCCCTTGACTTGTCTTCTAGCTATCATGAGTACTTAATGCATGTAATGCTGCCTGCAACCATTGACCTGTGGCCACACAAACCCCACATCTTTTTAAAATCAAGACTTTCAACATGCGAAGATATAAGGCATAAAAAGATTCGATTTGTAAACATTCAATTTGGGCCTTCCTTACATCCTGTACAAAACAAAAAAAAAGGTTTGCTTTATGGAATTCATGAAAGAAAAATGTGTAAATTTATTTTGTACTTGCTTGAAGCAAGCTGATGATGTAAACAAAAAAATATGTTTTTTACTGAGTAAAAAAAAACAGAAAACATAAATAGATATTTTTGTAGCTAAATTCTGTTCTTTGTTAACACTAAAAAACAGAGTAGTGATGCTTTTATAAACAAGGAATGATGTAAGCAGTCTTTCTGGATATATTAGTAGCAGTCTTTCTGGATATATTAATAGCAGTCTTTCTGGATATATTAATAGCAGTCTTTCTGGATATATTAATAGCAGCCTTTCTGGATATATTAATAGCAGTCTTTCTGGATATATTTATAACAGAAATAAATTCACAAACAATAAGGAGGGGAACGCAATATTTCTGTCCTTTATGTAACATCTACATCAGAGAACTATGCAGTTGGTTTGAATTGAAGCAGAAGGTTTACTTACTCTCGTTCCTGGGCATCGAGTTCCATAACAAGCTCATCACGTTTATTGACAAGGATCACAAGATCTTCTAACAGTAGAGCCTCCCTTTGTCTCTCCTCCTCCGTCTTCTGCCAATCTGTCCATCATGAAAAAGGGAGAAATAGATTATCAATTTTATATGTATGTTTATAATGGATAACCAATCAAGCGCTATAACTGAGATACTTGATTTATTACTGAGATACTTGAACCAAGATTTATGGAAAACATGCTATAATGAATTAAAATGGGTAAATTCGCCTATTGCCAACTCGTCAACTCATCACATGGTCTACCTGCATTTAGTCTAATGCCATTCCGTCCATCAACATTTAGTCGAACGACCACTTCGTCTTATCACCAGTTCGTCTATGACCATTTCGTCTCACAAACAGTTGGTCTAATATCCATTTTATTTTCATTCGTTTCACTCAATTGACACCAAGGTCACCAGGACACCCTGGCAACTGACGTCATCGCTTCGGTACTCCCTTGAACCAACTGGTTATTAGACGAAATGGTGAATGGAACTTTTGCCATAGAAAAACTATGGCAAATTTTTTGCCATAGTTTTTTTAATGTGTAATTTTGAATGGCATAATTTTGTTTGCCAGATTTTTTTTTATTTGCCAGAGTTTTTTATGGCAAAAGTTTTATGCAACGGGCCAGTGTATGACCTGATGGTACACCAAATGATAGTCAACGAATTGGTGATAGGACAAATTGGCATTAGACCAATTGAAAATAAAGCATCAAAATGCATTCAATGGGTTGATTAAAAAGATGCTTACAAAGAACAATGATGGTAGTGTAAGACATTTTTTACTGTAAGTTGATGAGGATGATTAGGAGATATTACGGCGATTGGGGCCTTTTAACATAAAGCTTAGTGATTGATCGTGAGGCTTATTTCTACAACTGATTGCGTTGATTATTGTATATGATCAGTTGTAAAACTCCATCCTTATGATCAATTGCTGAGTTTTATGATAAAAGGCCCTGGATGATGAAAATTGCTTTGAATAATGATCTGCAGTATAACTTGACACTGACGGTAACATCATACACGATTTCTACCATGAGTTGTGAAGACGTTCAAGATGATGTAACAATGAGACAAACAGAATATATGTACTATCACAAATAGAAAATGAAAATTTTGCCTACAGTACTTAATATGTTGATGACTGTGATTGAAAATATTCACATGTTGTTGAAACATACATGACTTTCAACTAATAAGGAAGATAAATATGCAATACCTACTGATGAAAATATGAATATTTCAGATTTCTTACTAACTTGGTCAGGAACCTTTCCAGCTGAAAGCATCATCTGCATAATGCAGAGCGTGCATGTAACTGAGACTCAGTTTTTCAAATTTCATTATCAACAACTGCATTAACATACACTTTGTAAATGTCGCCGGAGAAAAAGGAATTTAAAGGAAAACAAAATCTCTGCATAAACTCAGCTTGTGTAAAATCAGAAAAATCATGGAATACAATAAATGGAAGTTTGAAAACATTTTGCAAAAAAGTAGAGATATCTATAAGGATTTCAATGTTTAGATCACTAATGCTTTAGAAATCCTCCCATTGGCAATGCGACCAAGTTTTGCAATGTTACACATGTTCAACTCTCCCCTCTGTACACTGAAAATATACATGTACACCAAAACATATATCTTTGCTCATTCTAATGATAATAAAAACTTAATGTCAATGATATATTTTGTGAAACCTCTATGACATTCGTACCTCCCATAAAAAGAACATGACTCATCTAGAGATGTTTTCTGGGGGGCGTTTCATAAAGCTGTTTGTAAGATACAAATGACTTTACGCACGACTGGTGATCCATTCTTGTGCTATCTGATATCCCTATGTAATTGAGTTATGATCCAAGAACAGATTCCAGTTGTGCGTAAAGTCGTTCTTAACTTTACGAACAGCTTTATGAAACACCTACCAGGTGGGTGTTTCATGAATGTTGTCAGCACTGACTAAATTGTCACTACCGACAACTTCAGTGAAATCCTTGGTTTTGATTGGCTGAAAGGCACTGGCCTCTGACTGTTACTATGGTAACTGTCGGAGAAAGACAACTTGTCAGTGCTGACAACTGTCATGAAACGGTCCCCTGATCTATGGATAATTTTGACAAAAGTAAGAATCAAGTAAACATTTACAAGCGCTACATGTATTTGGGAATTATAAAAATGACATCGCAGATTTTGGTCACATTGCCAATGGGAGCATCTAAATAACATTCAATGATCACAACATTCAAAAGCTCGAAACTGTGTGTTATTATTCATTCTTTGATTTTTGTTTTTGTTTTCACTCTATCTAACTTGTTTTAAAGGTTTTCATTCTCCCTTAATCCTGATGAGTGTTTGATAACTTTACTGCTGGCTGCATGGTGTACATAATGGCATGGATGGTAGCTTTGAATGTCAATGACCTCTAACACAGAGGTTTGTGAAGGAGAGCAAATAAGAGAGCAACTCTGATTGGTCCCTGGACAGTGTTTTGAATAAAATGCATTTGCAACGATGATCCTGATTGGCTCTTGCAATGTAGCAAGATTGTTAAAATTTGTGTTCTTGAGCTCAGAAAGCCATAATTACGGGTTAGCACTTCATGAAAGGACTTGTAAGACATTTTTATCCAACAAGTACTGTTTTATCTGACAGTTACTATGGAAACAGTGCTTCTAAGCCAATAACGATCGAGGAAAGACGTCAGACCTGACAACTTGTTGGACAAAAATGTTCATGCAACGCTCTCAAGAGGCCCGTAACACAAAGCTTAGCAATGACATTTTTCTACGATTGATTGCATTGACTATACATCATACAATCAATCGTAAAAATCAAGCGTACGATTAATTGCTAACTTTTGTATTACGGGACGCAGGTCTTGAAACGTTGATACAAGCTTGATGCTTACCTCCGATTTCCATCATCTTTCTGAGTTCTTGATTAAGCATTTCATATCTTCTCTCAAGATCATGCTCTTTCTCCCTGTATAATCAACAAAGAGACAGTAACACAAAATATAACAATCAACACATAAATCATCAGAGCAAAACAGTTGAAGAAATAGTTACATCTCTGTTGAAACATACTTGGTTGGTATGGTACTAAAGGCGCTGTCACACCTTGGCGTTTTAGACAGCGTATGCCCGACGTATGAGGAATTTGGCGAATACGCTGGCGTACGTCGAATACGTTACGGGTAAGTTTTGCATACGTTAAGAGTACGCTAAAACACGCTGGTATATGTCGTCATACGGCGAGGTCGTCGAAAAATTTTGTGCAAGCACAAAATTTTTCGACGTATGCCAGCGTATGGCTGATAAGTCCCGCATATGCGGGTCATAAGTTGTAGGCAAGTTAAGCGATCGTTGATACACGTTGACACACGTTACTCGTAAGTTACTCATAAGTCGATGTATGTCGAGATAATGTCCAGCGTACCCTAAAACTTACTTCTAACCTATGAGTAACGTGCTTTGAACGTATGTGTAACTTAACTCCAACGTATATTGACGTATGAAGACGTGCTCGGACGACCACAAAACTTACTGAACGTGTTTATAACTTACAGCTACCGTATAATGGCGTATTGACAACGTTTATAGGAATTGGTATATAAAGGTGGGGTTCACAAGAGTTTTCTTCGACATGGCGGTGGTGTTGATACGGTGATGTATCGTGCGGTTATGATTTGAATAGTCGAGCGGCAGCCTTTTTATAGGCTACGACACGTGTTCGTCAGCGATACACTGCCGCGCGCTATGCGTAAGTTAGGCTATCGTAGGGCATAAGTTGTGTACGCCAGCAATACGCTAAGCATTCGTTGGAATACGTTACTTATAAGTTAACAAAGCGTTCGATATAAGTTACTAATACGTTATGTATACGTCTAACTCGTTATGAATACGCTAAGTATACGCTCAGAGTTGAAAAAAACCAACAAAGTTCAGCGTATGCCGACGTTTTAGAAAAATTTTGATACGTCGGGCATACGCTGTCTAAAACGCCAAGGTGTGACAGCGCCTTAAAGAAGGGCACAATTTCCTAAAACCTTCTTACCCAAGTTGTCAATATATTATCAGAACTTACCCAAATATCTATTTGGTTGAGAAATAATTAGTACTTTTTAAGAATGATTTTAATTGTATAGACTATTATTGTTTTTTAAAGCAAAGTGTATGTAAACATGTAATTACCAATCCCTACATTTTACACTAGATATATGATACAAATTAATTGAAAATGGTCATATACACATTTGGGTTAACAAGGTTAATTTTTAATTATTTACAAATATATGTGCCCATGAAACATTAAAAACCTAAATAAATGAAGAGAAAAGATAATATTTTTGTAGCAATTGAATCTTGTAATCCCCCCCAAAAGAGAATAGATCGATCCTACTGAAAATCGCCCCTTGAAGACAGGGAGAGGGAATATAACATATTTGTGGCATAATTACAGGTATCACGCATAATATTTTTCAGTAGTTATTAAACTTCAATAATGGGAAGGCCTTAAGAAATAACTCACATGACATTAAGCTGCTCCTGCCGTCTGATGAGAGCATTTTTCTTGTTGACCAATTCAAACCATTCCTGCATAAGAGCTGCTTCATCATCCGTACCTATAAAACACATTCATAACATTCATGATTATTTTTTTAAACAAAAATCAGTGATATATCCTGAAAATAACTTTATCACCATTAATCTAGGAAAAAAATATGCAGTATAAACCAGTGAGAGATGTTCAATAAAATGAGGAAGCTAGAAGTTCTTGAATCCTGAAAATGATTTGGTCAAAAGAAAAAAATAGAAAAAAACATCATAAATCCACGAGATGGCTGAAAAAAAAGGGAAATTACAAGCTTTTCATGTGAATATTACTACTAAACTGACAAATAATTCAAGTAATATTGCTTCTAAGCTCTCATTCACCAACCTAGCGCTTCATAAAAAATATTAGAAAAAACAACAACCCATTCTCTCTTGACATTCATTCATAGTTCACATAGAGGTCACATTTAGAGCTACATATCAAGCTTTGATCATTTTCATTAACCACCCCCCCCCCAAAAAAAAAAAATTCTGCAAGTAGTTTTAAAAAAATCTGTAATCTGTATCTTGCCGCAAAAACCATGAAACACCCAAACTGAAGCAACCCTTTGTCTGACCTACTAAAAAAACTACCAATGACCTGTATAAACATTCCATGTATAATGCCAGAGTAATTCAGATATTTCAAGCGAAGGTACATTTACGTACAAAATATACACACAGAGTTGATTTTTGACTCTCCTTTTGTGTAGTAATTACTTTCTCAAGGTTAGAACACTTAACATAGTGATAGGCAATTTCAGCTGGTGACAACTATAATCTGGTATTAGACATTTATTTCTTTGTTAGTTTGTAATGATTTTACATGTAATTATTATTTTTTTTCCAACAGGCAAACCTTTACATGAAAGGTTAATAAAAGCTGGTCATAAAAAACGGGTCTATGACATGATTCCTTTATTCCATTCCGACATAGACAACATTGCAATAACATCATGTGATAGGGTTAGAAAACTTTTCAAATATCTGTTGTGAATAAAGAATAAGCAATATCTTTACCCATTGAGCACCTAAAAATAGACCTTGATATCACAGATATTGTTACTTTTAAAAAGATAAGATTACTACTTAAAGGGAGAGTTGGCACTTAAGATATGATACTACAATGAAAACTGTATATAAAGATCATCTAAAGGGAGGCAGGAAGACTGGTTTTATGGACATGTTTCAATGTAGAATTCTTATCACAGGGAAGACAAACTTGTGGTCTCTATTATACAGATGGATCTAATAAAGCAGGTTTGCCTAAACTTTGTAAATTGGAATTTAATAAAATATTATGATTTTATTAAGTCATCATCATCATCATCATAATCACCATGAGTATAATCATCATTTCTTTCAGTAAGTTTTATGAAATAAATAGATATAGAGATGATTTTTCTCAATAAATTACGATTTTGTAATAAAAGCAAAAATTTTTTTTTTTTTTTTTACAAAAACACATTTTTTAAAAGAAAAACTGCCATATTTTGGTGGCAAAAACGTACTGGTTGTCAGGTCTGCCCATCCATCTCAAACCACTTTTTACTCTTTACCACTTCTTCCACAGCAGTATCCTCCAAGCCCAACCAACCAACCTTTCCATGAGCTCATTTGTGTTCATTCTATCAGATATTGTTACACATCACATTTCCCTTTTTTGTTTCATTGAACATTATCTCTATCATTAAAGGAAAAGTCCACCCCAGAAAATTGTCGATTTAAATCGATAGAAAAAATCAAACGAAAATCGGATGTAAAATAAGAAATTTAAGATATTTTTAAGTTTCACTTATTTTTCATGAAACAGTTAAATTTACAACTCAGCGATATGCAAATGAGAGAGTCAATGATGTCCATTACTCAATATTTCTTTTGTTTTTTATTGTTTGAATAATATAATATTTCAATTTTTACAGATTTAACAAAAAGGACTAACTTAACTTAACCATAAACTGTTAAAATAATGGTAATTCCACATGTTTAGGGAGAAAAAAAACTGTTTCACTTGACGAGGAGAAAATTAGAATATTTCATATAATAAAATACAAAAGAAGTAGTTAGTGGGTGACGTCATCAGTCTACCAATTTGCTTACCGATATATTACTGTTTTGTGAAATTAAGTGAAACTTTAAAATGTCATAACTTTCTTATTTTACATCCGATTTTGATGAAATTTTCAGTGATTTGCTTGTTGGATTTTTCTCCCTTTTTTCAAATCAACTTTTTGTTGAGGTGGACTTGCCCTTTAAAACAAGAAACATACACGAAAAATTTGAATGATTACAACTGATTAATGCAGGTACTTTCATTCATTCATTACAATTCTCTTAATTTTGATTCACATAATTTCAACTCATCTCATTTCATCTCATTTAATTTCCATTCAATTATGTATTTATTCAATTCCATAATTCTAAGACAAAACAAACAAACAATAAATACATGCATATTTTCTTAATGTTGTATGTCAATCACAAGGCTTTCTGAATGGCATACATTGCTATATATATCTACATAAAACCCTGAAATATCAGCACCTGGGGCACCTGGCTTTCAAAGGCAAGGAAATCCCTTTGTAAAATGGATACAGTCTACTCCCTATCTTTAAAAGGATTGAAGCCAAATGCACACAGGACTAAACTCCTCACAAGAGATAGACCCTTTATGTAAGTGCATCAATGGAGACATTTAACATAGGTCCTGAGGCGTTGGGAAGACTGTTAGAGAAGCAGTCATAGTGGTCCCAGGAGGACCAAGAATGAACTGGATTATACACCAAAATGTGCACAGCATGTTCCCCCTCCCATGGTTTCAACCAGAAGATTTTGACATCTGAAATCTTCAGCAATTTGTGCATTTTGACAAGGTACATGAATACCGAATTATATCTTACGAGACGCGCCAATTATGGGTGTATGCAATCATCCTGCATTTATCATCGCAAATTGCTGGATTAACTATTTGGAGGCAAGTGGACGGGGAGTTTGTGACAGAGAAAGGCCGACCGAAACGTTAGCTGGGTTGATTGCTGTAATTAGCCCCATAGAGGAGTGTAGTGAATGAGGGTAGCTGTAATAGGGTAATGCAAGGCCCTTCTCTTAAGGCCATTGAGGCAATGCTTGGGTTCTTTCATTGGTCTTTCTCCACTCCCTCACTGATTCTATAAAAAAGGACGAAGGTTTGATGGTTGCCGATGGCTTCTGGTTGAACAATACAAAGAGGCTTGACCTGACCAGTGTACATGCACACTCAGAATACACCAAACCTCCAATTAAACCTGAAAAATCTTTGAGGTTTTTTCTTTTTTACTTACATTTTAAAACATATCATGAAAAGGATTCTTCCCATAACCAAACAAGAAAAAAAAAATCATTTTTGTTACAATCAAGGCATTCTCCTTGACCAGAGAATATGAACAGGTAAAAAAAATTGTTTTGGATGAGTCATTACACAAACAGGTCATTATTGGGGACTTTGAGAGGCCGAAATTTGATTTTTTTTCTCTCTCTCTCTGTCATTGGTTTAGCAGGTAAAGGAATATTACACACAAACTACCCATTAGTAGCACATTAGTTACATCTTGCTATGGCATTTCCAGTAGTATGGCGTCATTGAGCAAAGTGATAAATGAATGTGATTTGTGTGGACTGACCTTCCTCCATGGCCTGCCGAAGCGCTTTCTCGACGAATGCCGCCCTCTCATCAATCTGCTTCTGTTCCCGATCCAGGGCAGAGTATTCACCCAGGATGTATTCACTTGTCTCTTGGAGATCCTATCAGTTTGATATGAAAATTGTGAGCATTTCATGAAACAACGAGTTGGTGATTTTCACTGAAAACTGTTACAAGCTACTGAAATCCGTACATCTGATTGGCTCAGAGCAAATAACTCAGTCAAATTCACTGACAAATCTTTCCATGAATTGCTCCCCAAGCAAGCTTTTCATGGAGCAAATAGATGTTTTCATTGAAAACTGTTTTCATGCATTACCGATATCAGTGCATCTGATTGGCTCAGTTGTCAGGGAAAAGCACCGACTATTTGCTTTCTCAAATCCTAACCAGTAGAAAATTCAAATGACCTGACTAATCAAAGCCACATTAAACATTGGCTTAACCCATTGACAACGGGAACTAAGAAATCTCAGTGGCAAGCCTGTAATATGGAGTATTCAGCACTCAATGACTTGGTTTTCACTGTAACACTAACAAAATCTATAAAACAATACTAAAACAACAAAAACAACATCCGTAAAACAATCAAAGAAAAATAAATTCCTTGAAACATGTCATTTACATTTCACAATAATAGCACTGGTAGAATGACTTGTGATTCTTTTCCAACAACATATTCAACAAGATATCTTGAAATACAAATCCTTACAATCAAGCTTGTGGAGATAATTTGATGAGAGTTGAAAAAAAATTATTCTTACTTCATCCATGAGATCGTCTGTTCCTTCTTTGCTCTTCTCCACTTGTTGATCTTTCTCTTCTGAATCCTTGATTTCTTCTTTGGTCTGTCCATCTGGTGTCCTGGCCTCATCGGATGAGTCATCTGGAGTCTTGGCTAAAAGAAGAAAAGAGGGAACAACTTACCTCTCTTGACTAACATACAGGATATAATTCTTGGACAGGTAGAAGCTTGACAGCCTTAAAGGCCTGGTCACACCGCCCAAGCGTTGTTGGAGCGGAGAGAAAAAATCATCACCGCTCGCTACCGTTCACCATTTTCAATTTTGATTGCCTTTTTTTTGTTTTCTATTTTTTCCCCAATTTTGTGAGCGAAATTCGACCCCCTCTCCCTACCACTCCAACAACGCTCGGGCGGTGTGACCAGGCCTTAAGATATGATATTTCAACTTTCAGTCAATCTATGCAACTCATGAATGGTGTGCACTTTCCCAAAATACATTCAACTCAATGGCCCGTATTCTGAAGTCGGGTTTAATTTAGACCGTGGTCTAACTCTGTGCTAAAATTATGGGAAGCCAAAGTGTCAACATTGTTATCAAGAAGTTGTATGTTTCTTACGTTTACTGTGCTCTTTCCTGATTCATCGATGGTGAAGACTATCATCTATTCATACTTCCTACGCAATTATGAATGATTTGAGAACCAAATGAGGTGACATATTATATCTCTACTGTTAGTGATTTATGTAACAATTGGCTATTCATACTTAAATCTGAGTTTTAATTAAACCCGACTTCAGAATACGGGCCAATAAGACAAAAGGTCTACCCAATTGCCTATAAAATCATGGTTGCCTTTCGGAATACATGAACCCACCAAAAAATATGTAATTTCTCCCAGTGCTTCTTTTTTAAGACTGACATTAGTGTTAATTCCTTCAAATTGATAAAGAAAAAGATGGTGTAAGTTACACAAAATGAAAGTCCGTCATAACTCTGATTACGACTGAGAAAAATATTTCCTCCTCATGAAGGTGTAGTGGCCAGGAGGGTAAAAGCACCTGACTTGATACATGAGAGTCTAGGGTTCAATCCCTGCCATGGCACCTATGCCCTTCAGCAATTTTTTTTGTGGTCAACACTGCATTTTATCCTACAATAAAGTATGGAAATGCATTAGGTATTATTGGTACAAATTTTCACAAGTGTTGGAAAAAAAACTCCTTAAGGATTATCTCTCATTAAAAGTCCATTTTCATCTTGTTATATTGGCCAAGATAACATCATTCTCTCACATCAATATACCACCAGCCCATCTGGATCAACGTGTCCAGTCAATGATGTCCATCCACATACAGACCCTCATAAAACTCTAACCTTTTCTCTGTACCGGCTGGACAAGATTGGTGAAGGATTGGAGCGGTGTCTTGACCGCTATACCCTTGGTCAACCCCTTGGTGATTTGATTATCATCAGGGCTGACCGGTGAGGGTTGGTCGGGGCTGGCCAGCGGTTGTCCATCTGTTCCTGTCTTCTCACCTAAGGAGTGATAGGAATATCATACATCATAGCTGGATAGGAATATCATTGGGAACACTCCAATCATAGCTAAATGTCCATATGTGACACATACTTTATGGATGTGATACAAAAAGACATCATTTGTCATCATAACATCGGAGAAAAGATACAATGAGTTTATCAGTAACAAAATACTTCAGTATGAAGGATACATGAAACAAATTTGGCCAGGTATTGTTTAAATTTCATAAAGAAAATGCTAACTTTTAAACTTTAGAATATCTTTAGGAATCATAATCACCATCTGATTATTCATTTCTTTGTACAGAAAGAAAATGATTTCAATGACCTTCTCTTTTTTTATAATTATTTGTATACAAGCATCTATGACCTTCTCTTATTTGGCTTTACATGAAATTGAATATATCTTCAATCAGATTTCCTGCTTGAGAAATCATTTTAAAAAAGTCTGGTTGTTCTCTTTGTTATCTAATGTTCCAGAGCAAATGATGAAAAGTACAGTATAGATAAATCTATCTATTTACAACTCTATAAGCTTATCTAATTTGATAATTAAAAATTATGTTAAATGTTCCATTCAAGCTCCAAATGAAGTTAATGCGAGAATAACTACAGCCCTCTTTATCAGCCTAAATATAGCCGACCGAAAAATTCAATAAGTAAATCATGTAAAACATCTAACATCTTGATACTGATACATTATTGAAGGAAATTAACATTTCACAGTGACATGTATTTTTTTGTATCACCATTGGGTCATGCACACATTAGCAGCATCCAAATCATACTTCCTCCTTTAACTGGAAATTTATATGCATCTCATATCCAATTTTAAACAAATATTAGAAGGAAAAATATTTTACACAAGATTTTCAAAGAAAAATCATATCCATGCCAAGGAATAAAGACACAATTTTCACTTCTTAAGTTTTTGCTCACTAACATCTGCAGGGGAAGAATTCTCATTAGTTACTTGAAACTACTAGAGAGAGAATATATCTAGAATGCACAAAATATCGAGACAAGTAATAAGAAAGAAAACTGGAGACTGGAGGGATAATGTGAATCATAATCTAGGTGTGTTCGGGCAATAAACAATTACTAAATAAGGTGAAATGAGTGTCAGAAAATGTCAGTCTGATGAAAAAAAATATCACTATAAAAGTTGCAGCTAAGCTTTCATAGAATTTAAATGAAGTAATATCGCACCATCACCATAAAGTAAGTGCAATAGAAGGAGCAGAAAGGGGCACACAGGGAAATACAGCTCAATACAGAGTGAGGGAAAATAACATAAAGAGAGACTAAAAGATATATTGGAAGATAAAGAACAGAAGTAGCAGACTGGACAAAATTAAGATTTCTATGAAGGGTAAGGAGAAATATTGAATGAGATAGAGAAAGAGGAAGAAAGAGGAAGAAAAAAAAAGGAAAGAGAGAGAGAGAAGGGGGAGCTAAGTATAGAGATAGGAAGAATGTATAGGGAGAGAGAAAGAGTAAGAAAGAGAAAGTTAAAAAAAGAAACAGAAAGAGAAAGAAGGGGGAGACAAGTAAAGAGATAGGAAGAAGATTGAAGGAGAGAAAAAGTGTAAGAAAGAGGAATAAAAAAAACAGTGAGAGAGAGAGAGAGAGAGAAGGGGGAGATAAGTATAGTGATAGGAAGAAGACTGAAGGAGAGAGAAAGGGTAAGAAAGAGGAAGTAAAAAAGAAACAGGGAGAGAGAGAAGGGGGAGATAAGTATAGAGATAGGAAGAAGACAGGAGAGAGAAAGGGTAAGAAAGAGGAAGTAAAAAAAGAAACAGGGAGAGAGAGAGGGGGGGAGATAAGTATAGAGATAGGAAGAAAATAGAAGGCGAGAGAAAGGGTAAAATGTCACGCACTGTTCAGTGTTTCAAACTTTCATTAGTGCACCTACTACAAAACATAGTGAACACACATGATTTCAACAAAAATAAAAAAAAGTTCAGATCTAGAGAAACACTTTCTTTGTACCATACACATAAATACTCATGTTAGATTCAAGTATTATTACAAGTAACATATGTATGAACATTCATGATATCAGATCTTAATGAATGAGTAAGTGGATTATGTAAATAACTGGAATTAATTAGTACAAATAAATACCCACTCTTTGTGGATAGAGGCATGCAATTACAAAATGGGGGTCTTCAATTAGCCTTGATTATTACATGCAGGGCTTGGTCTCATTTCAATACAAACTCTTTTAAAAATAGTCTCATGTCTATAAAATGATATTTTTGAGAAAATTATGGATATATCAGAAATATAGAATTAATTTCTATGTTTCCCTTTTTTTTCTTCCTACAACATAGTGTACAATCTTTATATGAATATTAAATGACAAACCCATATAACGCTTCAGTTGAATACACATACACGATTTGAATTATAAATAAATCACTTGATATTCATATGAGAATACATTAATTTAAGAGTGTTTTTTCTTCTTCATTAATTTCACAAAACCCACAAAAATTAACACTTCTAGGTACAAAGAAATCAAATTTCAATAAAATAAAAAATAATAAACCCCTCATAAATGGTTGTGTCATTTATCTCATTTGATATAATGGATGAAAAAAATACAGTGAGCAGAATTCACCATTTAGGCAGAAATCAGAAATCTGTTATGCACCCCCCCTGAAACAATAAACACCATGATTCTGTAGTCATGGTTTATGAAATATGATTAACACATGGAAATGTACATGTAATGACAAGGAGATTTTGAGCTAGCATTAGTGTATAGAAAATAATTTTTCTCAATTTGAAGAACAAAATGACATTATTTAGGGAAATGTCATGATGAAAGAATGTTGGTTTACAGGCTAACATGGAGAATAAACTTGATCATATATTAAAGACATATCGTGAAAGAGAAAGTGGAGGGGCTATAGTTGATATTTTAATGGTAGTCAATCTATGTAATCATTCTGTAGGGTGTAGATATATATAGTTTGAATTCAACCCTAAAACGACACAACTGTATTGTTTCAGATCTTGCACATATTTTGAAGTATTCTTCATAATAAATCAGGTGAGCATTTCCAGAGTTATCACAGATTTTCATCATGCAAGTCAACTTTCCACAATGATTTTTAGGTACGGAATCAGCCTCTAGTCTTCTATGGTAGGAAAAGAGTATAGTCTTTTGAGGGATACAACGTCTAGAATTCAGGTATAATATGGCTATAAAATCATTTCTCAACAGGATCTCAAATATGAAATATATACAGAATATAAGTATTTCATTGTTGTTCTCCAGTCTTCTACATTAATGAATAGAAATATATCTTAAGAAAACCAACACGAATATTCACAGTATGTTTTCTCAATCAGGTAAAGGTACATTATGGCATGAAACTACATATTTTTGCAAAGATTTACACAGTGACTCTATAATAATGAGGCTTGGTCAAAAGTTGTTGGAATGGCATTGCAAGATTTGAAATGTACAGCACATTTTACTTTCAATTCTTACAAATCAATTAAAGAAAAATATTTGAATACATATACTACTACAAACTGAACTAAAAATCAATGCCTAAAATGAGTATACAGACAATTCCCCCCAACAAAAAAAAACTATTCAACTTTCAACAATCAACGTCTATTGGTTGATTATCTGATTATCTTTTCACTGTTATCTGTTCAGGTAAATTAGCATTCTGAAATCAAGTTTAATGATATTACAACCATGTTTAATGATATTACAATCACGTTTTTTGCTTTGTTATATTTAACTTGCAATTTCTTCTATAAACTTTCCCATTTTCATCGCAATATGACATACACAAGTTACTTTTAGCAACTTTTTTTTTTATATGCAATGACTTATGTGCCAAAGATTAAACTGCATAAATGTAGGTGATATTTATCCCTGAAAACCAATAAAATTTGTTAGTATGGCTAAAACTAACAGCATGTAATGTGTGTGGAAACATATGGGCCCATATTCTGAAGTCGGGTTTAACTTAGACTCGGGTTTAAAGTTGTGGTTTAAGTATGGCGAGCCAATTGTCACATAAATCACTAAGAGTAGAGACATCATACTTCAGCTCTTTCGGCTCTTAAATCATTCATAATTGTCTAGGAAGTATAAAAAAAATTATTGGCTTCACCATCAATGAATCAGGAAAGAGCACAGTAAACATAAGAAACATACAACTTCATAACAAATTTGATACGTTTGGCTTCCCATACTTAAACCACAAGTTTAAACCTGAGTTTAACTTAAACCCGACTTCAGAATACGGGCCATGGAATATATTGATTTTTCACAAGCTACTACAAGTACTAAGCACTGCTTGATCTTCAGTCCTTTGAATAACATTTTCTCATTTCAAATTGATAAAAATTAAATCCAGGAACACTAACAGTCATAAAACAATATAATATATCGAAATAAAGAACAGTGTAATACATAAAAAAAATTAACAACATGATGACAAAGGAATTGATTCAAGTTTGAAATAATTTTTTTTTTGTTAACTATAATATTGAGAATGATTTTCACCAATTGTTTTGTTACTTGTACCGATTTTGTACCGAAATCCGAGAGTTTAAAAAAAATTGTTTGGTAGCACATTTTGAATACCATGTGTAGAATTATCCTCTTAAGTTCAATACAATTTCATTCCTACACATATTTTTCTTGTTTGAATGATGGTCGAAAAAGGCCATTCTCTTGCTACCTGTGCATGTATGTGACAAAGGTACTTTAGAAGTTAATATACCCAATCAATCCATGCTGGCTAATGACCTCTTAATTAATTTCTTTAATTACCATTCCGACACACTATATACTGCTTTCCATAATGATTACAGCGTGACAGGATTCTGCACAAGGGCTTTAGTGAATACGCTACACTGACATGACTGATATTTGATAAATACTGAAGCAAATATGAGCCAAAAATAATATATGAGCACATGCCATGTTAATAAATATCTCTTACCACACTGACCACCATATTGATAAAAGTTGTAACCAAGACCTAAGGCAAGCAGGGCATAGGGATAACAGAAAGGTCCAAATTGATTTCATCAAAACAACAAAAAATAACGAAAACAAAATAAAAGAGTTGAAAATAGATTAGAAGACTTCTAGAAGGTTGAGTGAAAAACAACTCATGATTTGATATTAAGTTAATAAAGTGTCAGCATAACATGAAAACAAACTGACATGAGTAAATATTATATTGATCAAATATAGCAAACAAAGAATGAAAAAAAAATCAACTTAAAATCTATCTATTCATGAAATGAAATAAACTATAATCACACTCATTAATAGTTATGGAGTGTCATGTGTAGATAAAATCTGAAATGACATGCAATGAAATAGAGCAATTAGTGTCAAACTTAAGAATTGAATCTCACTTTATAAAAAAAATAGGTTCTTGTAAAAAATTCAAACACTGACAGAATAATGTTTATATGTACATGAACTGACAAAATGTGAAATGCTACCCCCCAAAAAAAAAAACACCATATATTCAGAATTAAAAGTTGCATTATACACATGAAAAGTTGTGTCAATGATGTTTTTTTTTCTATCATTCATCAACTACCAAAGTGGCAAAGTGCAGCATTTCATTTAGAATGCTCAATCAGTACACTATTAAAATTCATAAGGAATAGACCAGGCATGTATACATGCATAGAATATATAAATAAAATGTAAATAATCGTGCAATTGACCCATTCCCCCCAAAAGATTTTAAAAGCTGTCATCTTCTCCCTGCATTCTTTATTTGAAAATATACATAATTATCTCTTCCTTTAAAATAAAAGAAAGGGGAGGAGACATGATAAAACATAAACGGGACTTAACAGGTAGTGATTCCTCAAGACACCCTGTCTCGTATCCCATGGGAATATATTCTATAATCTTGCGTGAAACATGAAATAAACCGAATGACCTGGGAATCGGGGAGAGTACTACGGGAGCTTCTAAACTCACTAGTCCAACTAATCTCCATTCATATCCACTACCTGGTCCACCTCTTACTCTTTTGTTAAGCAAAAAAAAAAAAACCCATATAAGTAGCTTGTACAACTCCCCAGCAACGCCAAGCAAACAAAAGAAAAAGGTACGAAAATTCAACATCTGAAAGTGCGGATAACACTGTATAGTCTCTGTTCCTTTCTTCTCATCTGATTCTTCCTTCTTCCACTATAAGTTTATGTCCTATTTTGTGAATGAAGGAAGAATTCTTGTTGGAATGTAGGAATCAAACAATGTATCTCTCTCTCTCATTTCAAAGAGAATTAATCTATTCTCCCCAGTAAATCTGATAAGATTTGTACGATTTTGAGAGGCTAATGCTGGTTATGTGAAGCTGCACTATTGTAAAGTGGCAGTTAGAACTACTTTTCTAGCACACTCCATGCAATTCAAATCCCCAGGGGAGGCTCTACACTCCTTAGAAATTCACCCCATTGACAAAATCCTTCACATGCATGTAGTTTTCATTCGTGTTCCAAGTTTTCACAAGAGAATAATGCTAGAATTCTTGATACTATGGTCATTTTTAGAATGTTCAAATTGACTTTAAAACTGCCAAAAAGAGGGTGTTGAAGCTTACAAATGCTAGACAATATTACCAATTCAGTCAGAATATTCTGATAAAAAAATCTTAATTCTACCATTTATTTTATTTCAGATTTCTTGAGATATACAAGCTGATGTGAAACATTATGCGATTCAATATAGCAGCAGTGCTGACTTTGAAAACTACTATAAAATAATTAACAAAAAGCATCATTCTTGTAAACTGCATTGACCCTAAATGATATTTGACCTTGATAATGTGACTTAAGGCTTGCCAGTATTACTTGATTACCCGTATGTCCACATTCCATAAACTATATCCATAAACTTTTTAAGTTATGACAGCAATTTAATAATTACCTCCAACATGGCCAAAGCTCATTAACCTTAAATGACCTTTGACCTTGGTCATGTGACCTGAAACCCGCAGAGGATATTCAGTAATTCCTGATTACTCTTATGTTCAAGTTTTATGAACTAAAACAATACACTTTCAGAGTTATGATGGTAATTCAACAAATACCCCAAACATGGTCAAAGTTCATTGACCTTAAGTGACCTTTGACCTTGGTCATTTGACCTAAAACTTGCACAGGATGTTAAGTGATACTTGATTACTCTTTTGTCCAAGTTTAATGAATTAGATCCATAAACTTTTAAAGTTATGATGGTAATTCAACAAATAACCCCAACTTGGTCAAAGTTCATTGATCTTAAATGACCTTTGACCTTGATCATGTGACCTGAAACTCGCACAGGATATTCAGTGATACTTGATTACTCTTATGTCAAAGTTATATGAATAATATTTTATGATGGTAATTCAATAATACCCCCCAACTTGGTCAAAGTTAATTGACCCTAAATGACCTTTGACCTTGGTCATGCGACTTAAAACTAGGGCAGAATAGTAATATTTGACTACCCTTATGGTTAGGTTTCATGAACTAGGTCCACATACTTTGTAAGTTATGCTGTCATTTCAAGATTTCAAGATTTGTTGACGCCGCCACCATCAAAAAAAGCGACACCTATAGTCTCACTCTGCTATGCAGGTGAGACAAAAAAAACAACAACAAATATTCCAGAATCATTTCACCTTCAAAATCAAGAGATCATTTATATATAACAAAGAGTAATTATTTTTGCTTGTGTTCCTATTTGTAGTGCTTCACTTCCACCTAACTATCCTCATTATTATTTTCTCTTAGGAGACTTTCTTCATTACAGGATAACTCTATATTCCCAAGATTTAATCCTTGACATTCATGCTTTCAAGCATGAGATATAAAAACATGAAAGTAGTACATTTTGAGGCTGACATTGATGTTCTATTTGTTGTATTTCCTTCCATATAAATTTGGTATTTGGTGAACACCTTAATAAGAAACAATACAAATAACAAGAAATGTGATCAACAAGGAGAAAATTAAATTCAATTTTGAATAAAGCCACTTTCCATATCATATACACAAATTTGGTTTGCACAAAAGAATATTTAGATGTTAAGTGCATAGCATATAAAAAGCAAATGAAAGTAAATGAAAGAGGGGGGGGGTATCTTACCTATTGTGGCTTGTTCCTTGACGGCTTCAGTCATTTCATCAATCCCTTCTATTTGAGGTTTATTAATGCTACCACGGGCTTCTGCTATCAATTTTCTGGCTCTTATTTTCAACTCTTCTTTCCGCTTCTCTTCCTCCTGCTTAATCAAACAGAGAGAGTGAACATTTCAGACATTCACTAATAAAATGCTTGAACATTTTAAATCGTTGATATCACAGTTCAATACAATAGTTCAATGATATAATTTTAACATTATGGGTAATATCAGTATGATTCAACATATTTATATGATCAAAAATAATTATATTTTTTGTACTATTCATTTTGGTTTAAATCAAAATCATCCACTTCTTTCACAAGATAAAGATAATGGGAGGAGAAAACAAAAGAGAGAAGGTAGGAGGAAAGAAAAAAGAGAGAAAGCAAAATAGAGAGAGAGATAGAGCAAGAGAGAGCAAGAGAAAGGAAAAGAAACAGAGAGAGGCAAATATTAAATCATAAATATTGGAATAGCATGGAAATGTCAGGATTGATTCATTTGCTAAGAAAGTAATAGAAAAAATATATATATTGTAATGCTTTAAGATTATTCACACACACATACAGCAGGCAACCAAGATACCACTCTGGGATAACATACTAATAACAGGAAAGGATAAAACACTGAAATGGCAATTACTTATAAAAATCTCCCTATTCCTAAATCACGGGTAAACAAAAGTCTACAAAAAATAAAAAGCTTGAAAATAACATCACAGAACACAACTATTATACATGTCAACCATCAGAAGCAATACCAAATCAGTGCAATATTTTATTTGCAATCCATACGTCATCCATGCATGTAATCTTAGAATTATTGGTTGATCATCCATTTAGTTAAATGACGTAAACGTAACCATTTTACATGTACCTAATATCTTCTTTCATCACGGGCTTCATATATCAATATCACTGATGTATATGAAGCGATTACATACCAGAATCGGGTGCAAACCATTCAATATCATTGAAAGTAATAAAAAATAATATATCCCAGATATCAAGTCTCCTGGCTATGTGTTAAAAATCCTGAATGACTCAAAAAATCATATTGTTCATTCAGAGAAGGAAAAATGAGAGATGATCCCATATATTCCTTAACTTTTAGTATACTGTATTCATCACTATGAAGAAAAGAAAAGTCATAATACTGAACACATTCCATCATCTTGAATTGCAAGATATGAGTACAGTGAAGGTCATACTGACGATAATTAAAAAGGTAATCTCTGCAATCTTTAGGATATCAAAATCCGATTGACCTATATATATCATCATATTTCTGTCTTTTCATCTTTAACCCACAATCAACGCAGCTGTTTGTGTTTGAGATCCTGAACTCATTTAGCCTGCCCTTCAGTCAGATTATTTCTTTCTTTCTCTGTGAGAAATAAATAAAAATGAATTACTCATGATACCCCCCGTCATTCTCTCTCTCTCCCTCTCTCTCATTGACTCGCTCCTTGCTTCCCCTCTCTCATCACATATTCAATATTTCAAATTATAATTTATCATTTTACCCCGTCCTCACCCATTTCAATGTTTTAGTCCAATAATGGACCTATTAGAGATGGACATTCAACGCTATCATTTCTTTAATTGAATGAGATCCGCCGCCATGTGATTGATTATTTTATTTCCATGCAACAATTGAACATACAACATAGAACGAATTAACAATATTTAAATATCAGAACAATCATTACATGGGAGGGGACAGTCATAAGCACAGAGGCTTGAAAAGGACACCCCTCAAGAAATGACTATACGGCCCTGAGTTCGTCTTTTTTTTTTTTTTAAATAAAAATAAAATAACATTTACATTCTCCATATACGCAGCAGGGCCAAAATGAGAAACATCAAGCATGCCACAAAGATATAAAAATAAATAATATTACATAATTATAATGATGATATGTCAGCCGTGTATCGAAAGATAGTAATTTATTTATTTTTTGTAAGTATTAAACAAACAAAAAAAACAAAAACAAAAACAATGACTTAGATCGAATAGCTGTTAATAATAAAATGTTGAAATCGAACTTAAATTTATTCAATGTAGAAGCGTAACGTATTGTTATGGGTATATTATTCCAGGTATCAGGACCAGTATGTCTTATTGACCTATGAGCTAAAGCGGTTATTGGGTTTAATAAATGAACATTTGTTGAAGTTCTCGTAGGATAATTATGAATGAAAGAATTTAAAACGAACATATGATTAAACGTGGTTGGTAATTGTGCATCTTAATGAGAACATAGGCCTACAGGTGTTTTGACAATAGCGAATATCAAGGTGGAGCGTTGTGGCCCAGTGGATAAGTCTTCTGACTTTGTAACAGAGGGTCGTGGGTTTGAATCCCAGCCATGGCGTAATTTCCTTCAGCAAGAAATTTATCCACATTGTGCTGCACTCGACCCAGGTGAGGAGAATGGGTACCCGGTAGGATTAATTCCTTGAATGCACGAGTGCTGAAAGGCAGCTCGAGCTAAAGCAGGGGTAATAATAACAACGTGCTTTGGAATAGAATATTTCTAGATAGATGGCACTATATAAATGCCTATTATTATTATCAAGGCGCAACTGATTATTTACAAAGGCGCAGCTTTCCTAGTCTGATTTTGTTGGCTGATGCCCTGTGTTCGAAAACGCTGTTCAATCAACATGCTTTAGATTTGAAGCAGCAAAATTAAGCAGGCAATTTTGTGACATGAATATGTTATCATCTGATCCACACACTTCCGCACGCACATAATGAGCTCAAACACATTAAGAGATAAACGCTCTCTACACGATATGAGCCATGTATTTCTAAAATATTAGAAGGAAAATTTGAAAAATGGGATTATAAATAATAGACAATCAATCACAATATTGCCTCCATCTTAAAACATCCATACATTTTTATTATAAAAAATTTGGAACTAAGATTGCCAAAGACCAGATCTGCACATCAATTTTCCAGGATTTAAGTGATTTGTTTGTGCAATATCAATGTCTAATCACGAGCTGCATCTTTCAACTCATGGTCAAATAGACGGCGGAACACGGGAGGATGAAAGCAGAAAAAATGAAGAGAATGCTATTCATTCACGGTCACATGTCAGTAAATTCATTAACAATTTTGATGAGAGTCCATCTCTAATAGGTCCGTGGTCCAATGCACCACTTACCCTATTCAGCTACTTATAGTTAATTGCTCCACATTTTTCTAAGACAAAATGTTTTTTGTCTAGCAATTTTTATTTTTCACATGGGATTGTACAGAACACAGTTGAAAGCTTTTCTCCAACAACCAGATATGCCTTACCCTATCTGTTTTTTTTTTTTTTTTTTTACTTTCAATCCCATAACTGAGGTGGAAATCAAGATAATTGTTCCTCCATTGACTTTTAATGCTGTACTTCCATGCATTTTGTATGTGAACCTTCAGATTCCAGATGGTTCCATCCACCAACTTTCTCTATTTTATTAGGTTATAATTTATACATGGACCTACGAATTTGAGACAGTTCCAACCATTTTCTGTAGTTTCATACATGTAGCTTTTATGCATAGACCTACCAATTTCAGACAGTTCCAACCATAATCTGTAGTTTCATTGGTTTTATTCATGGACCTACCAATTTCAGACAGTTCCAACCATTATTTGTAGTTTCATTGGTTTTATTCATGGACCTACCAATACCAGATAGTTCCAATCACTATCTGCAGCTTCAAAGGTTTTATTCATAGACCTACCAATTTCAGATAGTTCCAATCACTATATGTGGTTTCAAAGGTTTTATTCATGGACCTACCAATTCCAGATAGTTCCAGCCACTATCTGTAGCTTCAAAGGTTTTATACATGGACCTACCGATTCCAGATAGTTCCAATCACTATCTGTAGCTTCAAAGGTTATATTCATAGACCTACCGATTCCAGATAGTTCTAGCCACGATCTGTAGCTTCAAAGGTTTTATACATGGACCTACCGATTCCAGATAGTTCCAGCCACGATCTGTAGCTTCAAAGGTTTTATACATGGACCTACCGATTCCAGATAGTTCCAACCACTATCTGTAGCTTCAAAGGTTTTATACAAGGTTCTCCAAAAGGCAAACGAGTTAAATGGCCTTTCTGAATGTAGGTATGAGCCTTTACCTCGTTAGCATCTCCATCTCGCGACTGTTCTCTCTTCAGAGTTGCTCTTTTAACTGCTGCCTCCTTCCGAGCTAGCTCGAGTAATCGTTTAGCTCGCTCCTTTAAATCCTCCTGTTTGGACTACATGGACAAGTAAGACAAGAAGTACAAGGGAAACATCAGCAAACAAAACATCTGTTAAGAGTCAAAAGGGCATTAAATCAAGAGGGTTGAGTAACGCCTTTCTGACTCTTGACAGATCATGGGTATACAGAGGAAGAGAGAAAAGAAAGTTAAGTCCTGCAAAATGGGAATCATTGATAGATACATAGGTTCAAGACGGGCAGGGGGTGTTTCACAAGGATTGAAGTGAGACTATCATGTCATAGCTTTGTTGGTGACTGCACAATGGCGCATGTCATACAGGCATAACCTGACCAACATGGTGATATGATAAGTGCCATAATAAGTCATCCTCAAAAACTTGTGAAACACTACCCTGATTGGCAAATCTGTAGGAAGAAAAAGGAAAGGAACATCTGAAAAAAATGGTGTTCTTCCAGGAAAGCCTGTAATCAATATTGTCCATGGTCTGAATTTATAGAAAAGGACATTGCAAACAGCAAAAAGCTAGCTAACATTGATCAAACATTGCAAACTATTGAACTGTCTAATAAACCTGAGAGGATCATAGAATCTAATGAATGATCTAACATAACCGACTATTTAACACTATGAGGCAGAGTCTCGGGGTCTAATAGTGGACGTGGATGACTTTAACATTGTAATATTCACACAGCAAATCATTCAGGAGATGTAGTTGGTGAATTTGGCCTACCTTCTGACTGGCTTCCAGATCTCCTTTAGTGTCTTTCTTGGCAACAGCAGAAGCTCTGATCCACACCTGGTCTCCACCAGCTCCTATAGGGCTCCTCCCGTTCTCTGCAGGAGCATCCGCAAGAGTCCTGCTCTTATCAGAGTCAACACCATTTGATTCTGCTTCTTTATCTTTTGATGTTTGCTTTGGGAGTCTCATCTCCACATTGCTACTGGTAGCACTTCTTGACTGGTCCGCATGCCCGTTGCTGTCCGAGTTCTTAGTGTTTATGTTTTCCACTCCTTCTACCTTGTCTTCACCATCCTTTGGGGAATTCTTCCCACTATTGGGTCCTGATTCGGTTGGCGAGCCTGGGCTCTTTGGAACTCCATTTGAAACAACCTCTTCTCCATTTTCTGTCCTCTCTCCATTTGCTACAACCCTGTTGTCATGGATGGCATTTGTTTCCTGAGCAAATACATCTTCTGGCATGGATTTGTCTGACGAGTAGTTCCCAACAATGTATGTGCTCTTTTTGGTTGTACGACCAATCCTTTTGACTTCCAGTTCATGGCCGGTAAAGTGCGCCCTCAGTTGAAAGAGATAAGTCATGACGGCAAGTTTGTCCGGTACGGCCAAAAGGACCATGTCTTGGGGGTCAAGAAGTCTTGGAATGCCACAGGCGGCAGCGGCATCAAAAGCCTGTAGGATTTCATGTTAAAAGACAAATTTGGCAGTTTATTTAGGATAAATGGAACTTTTTTAGGCAAAACTTGTTATTTGTTAATTCTAAAATATTTTGGGACTATTTCATTACATTTTAATAATACAGTGTATCTTAGTTATAATATGTTTCTCCCCATTAAAATATACTTGTATGTTCACAGGAGTTTATTGGAATTATTTATCAAGGATAGAACAAAAACAATTCAAAGAATCATGATTCATAAGAAGCTAATGTCCTCTGAGTTATTAAAACCATGAAAAGTAGGATAAAAGAAATTAATACAAGTGGGTAATACGACAGGTTTAATCAGTATAAATTTATGTATTCCCTTTCTTCTGTCATAGTCTGATTACATCCTGTGTAGTTTTCTGGTGGGTTACACAAAGAGATACAGGGAAGATGATACTAATTCTGTTTCCTGGTTTACATAATAATCCAAAATAACAAATAATTGCAATCAGTGACTTGTGATAAGGTACAAAATAAATACAATAAAACCATCAGCTATGTATATATTCATCTCAAATCAAACAGCAACAATAACAAATTATCATCATGAGAAAATTGCGACAGTTTATGTTGCAGTATTTCACTAAATATGATTTTCGTTTTTTGTTTGATGTTTCTACTTCTATGTTTATTATTTGTTCTAATAATTGATAACCAAATTTGATGATACAAGATTTGAAGTGACAACTAACGGCGTAAAGACATTAAGCAGTAAACTGTAAAATAACACATAGGAGAGGAAATGCTATTGTTCAGTGCTCGAAGCACTAACTCCACATTGTTAAAAGCATAAAATAATATTTCAGAGGCAAGAAAGAAAAACAACTTTAATGGAAAGGGTATTTCTAGGACATCGAGTAGAGAAGCTGTGGTGTTTATAATGTCAGAGTTGAACGGAACCCAAGCCCTGAAACCGCACATGCAATATTACGCTGCTACAATAAAACTTGACTTGTAAAAACAAACCTTCTTGTTATTGCCCTTTATATCATGTTGTGACAGTGATGAAAACTCTCTGCAATAAGGCAAACAAAAAGAAAGGAGAGGAGGAAAGAGGGGGAGGAAAAAAGGACGAACGGTTAAATATCAATTAATTTTGGTAAATCTTGCAAACACCGTACTGAGCTGTATTCTTTGTTAATGTTGGAGCACGCCCCCGGCGCCTCCTACTTGTTTGGCAGCTGGGTGGAACACACAAAGTGCAAGTGTTATTCCACCAGTCCCAGTCAATACTAACTCATCAGCAAAATCATTTTTGGAGAGGGATCAACTTTCACGCCCCCCTGGCACTGGCTCGGCGCTGACTTCCCAAGCTTGGCTGCGGAGACTCGGCGCTCCCTTCGCCCGCCGCCGATTTGCCGATCTGGGAGGATACAATTTGCTGCCATTATGACATCGCGGTCACTGTAACCGGATAGGGGGATCCCCCGAGGTATTGGTACAGTTAAAAGGACTTCATTAAGTAGCTCATCACATCGCAATCATGGTACTCGTGCCCTCACTTATAAGGCTATTTATCAAGAAATCAATCAGTTTCATCCTCTCTACCTACCTACCTACCTACCTACTATCCCAATAAAGTAGCCTACTACATACCTTACACTCTCTCTCATCTCATTTTGAAACAAATACCATTAAGTATCTTACATAGGGATCATCTCATTCCAGCTTTTTAATAAAGGAATACTAAATTCAAGATAGGAGCTATTTGTCAGCTTTTAGTTTCAAACATATAAGCCCTATCAGTTTCATATACCAGCAAACCATTAATTGTTATTGTATCACGAAGATCAGAAATCAAGTTCTGTTCGGTGGCTCAGTGGTAGAGTGCCTTTTTCATGGACAGAAGATCACAGGTTCAATCCCCATCTTGATTATACTACGATGGTTAATAGGGAATGCAGGACCCACTTGAAAATTAGCTAGTTGCTGTTAGTAGAAACCTTATAGCAGACCCGCCTGCCTCTGGCAATGAAAAATTGTAGTCTGTGAAAAAAAACCCTGTATTTTCCCCCCAAATTTTTCCCCATTTCATAATATTTTCATATTGGCGCACTCGCTCATCGCGCCGCTCAAGCTGCATGCAAGCTAAAATGCGCACTGCTGTTGCAGATGAAAAAAAAAACATTTAAACATGTGTATATCTCACCCTGGTTTTAACAAAATGATTGAAAAAAAAATTAAGTTACCTGAAATAACATTGATCTAATAACCATATTTATGTAAGTTTTATGAAATAGAGACATAAATCGTTATATAAGTACCTGTTATGTATGTATGTAAAGAGATGATTTTTCTCAACAAAATACCATTTTTAAAAGAAAAAACGTACTGCCATATTTTGGTTGCAAAAACGTACTAAATACGCCAAAAACGTACTGGTTGGCAGGTCTGTTATAAGAATAAATGTATGACTTCCCTTGATACAATTTAACAACAAAAAGAAGAAAAAAAACCCTTCCACTTCTAATCAGGTCACAGTACGATTGTAAGGTGTACAGTTCTTTAATGACTAAAGCAACCATACAAAATTTATTAAAGGGTATCATTTCATGTATTCCTGAAAACCTGCTCAAGAACTATAAATATCTATGACGGAGTTGGTTATGTTATAAGACTTCAATTTCAAACTACTGCTATAACAACCCATCACAGAGTGCTTGAATTCAAACCCTTAACAAGAAAAAACAACATGAACACCACATTATTAATAGAAATACTACTAAAAATGAAATAATAACTCAATAATATCCATCACTCATGAAATAAACCATTTTCAATCTCAGAAGCATACCTTAAAGACTTTGAGAATTACTTCTGCCTTTCTTAAAGGGCAAGTCCACCCCCAGAAAAATGTTGATTTGAATAAATACAGATAAATTAAATAAGCATAACACTGAAAATTTCATCAAATTCGGATGCAAAATAAGAAAGTTATGAAATTTTAAAGTTTCGCTTATTTTTCACAAAACAGTGATATATGCACAACTCGGTGATATGCAAATGAGAGAGTTGATGATGTCACTCAATATTTCTTTTGTTTTTTATTATTTGAATTACACAAAATTTCAATTTTCACAAATTTGACAATAATGTCAATCTTGGTTGGACTACGATTGTTCAAACAATGGTAATTCCACAGGTTCATGGAGAAATGAAACCTTGTTTCTCATGACAATAAGGAGAAAATGGAGATATTTCATATAGTAAAATACAAAAGAAACAGTAAGCAATGTCATCAGTCCCCTCATTTGCATACAGACCAGAATGTGCATATAACTGTTTTATGAAATAAAGCACAAATTAGAAATGTCATAAATTTCTTATTTTACATCCGATTTTGATGAAATGTTATGCGTGACTAATTTTTCTCTTTTTATTCAAATAATTTTTTGTTGGGGTGGACTTGTCCTTTTAAAATTTACTCTTGGAGGCACGACTTACCCCAACACAATGAAATAATATCATCATGTGAAAGCCTGTCTGATATCATTCATGATATTAAACCATTCACTTTACCTTTATTGATATAAAAAATAAACTCTTCTATCTGAAACAAATATTTTCTCCAAAAATACCACTGATACCAGACATCATCACCTACAGTCAACAACAAAATTTCTATGACCAAGGAATAATTTTTTTTGGTATCGCAACACAATTTGAGCCACTTTTTCTTTAAGTCTGAGCTGCACAAAAAAGACTTTGGCAGACTTTTACACAGGACAGTACAGCACTTCGTTGAAAATTATTACAAAATTATTACCTCAAAAGACATGAAGAAAGTAGGGAGATCATGAATTTGAAAAGAAAGCCAAGATTATATAGTGGCTTGTGAAAGACTACCCCCATCCACTCACATTAAGTCTGGCCGATGACGATGGATGATTGCACAAAAAGCCAAACCATTCCTCCAAGAGGTTGTCAGGTTGGTGACCTTGACCCCTCGATAACCTTTGGTGACCTCTTGACACCATAGCAACAGCTGCTGGCTTGGTGCATTCTTGTTGGACTTTAAAGGACTCTCTCTTCCCTCGCTAGAACGTCGTCGGCTAGGACTTGCAGAAGTCTGTGTGGGATTGATACATTATGTTTCTCTACCTTTAAATCAATGATTTATTTCTACCATGTCTTTACAGATTAAAAGTATGCATGGAGTAAACAAAGATATTCAATAAATTGATAACAAATAGTATTCATTAAAATTCAAGTCTCATGGAGAGATAGCATGATCAACACAAATCAAGAAAAAATATGAAATTATTTATGAATATGAAAAATATGAAAAAAAGGCAGTCGGCAGTTATCCAAAGAAAAAAAATGGGTTGAATGAAATCAATAAAAATTTCATTTGGTTTATATCTGTCAAGTAAAGGAATAGATTTCAGGGAATGTTTTTTTTTAATCTCATTATAAAAAGAAACAAATACAAAACACAAACAAAAACATGTGGAAGTCTGCCCAAGTTGGAAAATTAAAATTATATCATGCAAATTTCATAAATTTATAACATCTAAAAAAAAGAATGGAAAACACTTTCTATGTTCATATCTAGGATGTATTACATGAAATACAATGAAAGTAGACTAAGATAAGTCAAAGAAAAAAAATCAAGACTTGAATTAGTATTTTGGTGTGTTTTTATGTGTGTGATCCGATGATAATACAGTACCGTGGGTACAAAATTTAAATGAATAGCTTATTGTGTGCAATATGTAATTGCCGTATCAAATGATAGTTTCAAGGCCATACAATGAATCTCATGATTCTTGTAGTTATAGGCAAAGTTCTTAAAGCCTGTGCATAGCTTTGGTAAAGGGTCAATAATGTGATTGATAATCGAATATCATCTAATATGACAGTCTTACTGAAGCGTAGAGACCGTTAGATATTTTTCCAACTGCACTTCTCTGAGAAAATTTCAAATATTCAAATCTTGGATATATAGCGCCCTCTCTCGGTGATGCTTGTTTTAAATTTTAAAAATGGGCATTCAAGCACTTCTCTTATAAATTTAGTGATTAGATATCCAAAAGTTACAGACAAAGAACATATCTTGAAAGTTTCAGCCCATTCCATGATTTGGAATAGGATTTAATTGAAAGACAAAAACACACAGATATTTTAATTTGATCGGGTGACCCGATCAAGTTAAATTTCCATGTAAAATCGCAAAATTTATCCTGTAAAACACATTTTCATTTCATATCCTCCACATCATAACTGTTATAGGGCATATCCATTCATATTAGCTAGCAATGAATTGGAATAGTGATAGGTGCATTTTGGTGGATTTACCAAAACTATACACAAGCTTTAAGTGCCTTAATTTCACACAAGTTCAAGTTTCAAGATAATTATTATCTAGTTACTGATATGTTCCAGAGATAGTAAGAAACTATATATTGAACACTGAATATCAAAACAAACTGTGTTCGACATAGATAAAGAATGATGTGTGATACTAGTATACCAAAAGGGATACTCCGGGCTGAAAATATTTACGTGATAAATAGAGCAAAATTCACAGAGCAAAACGCAGAAAATTCCATCAAAATCTGGTAACAACTAGCAAAGTCATTGCATTTTAGAGTTAAGCAATATATCGTGGAAACAGTTACATGCACACCGTCATGAATATTCAATGAGTGGGCTGACGATGTCACATCCCCACTTTCCATTTTCTTATGTTATACAAGAAATCATAATTGTTTAATTTTTCATACATGTGTGAATGTATGTCTCCCTTCTTATGAAATAAGTTGCAGCAATAAATATCTAAATGCACTCAATCAGTTGCCAAAGCAATATATTTAATTTTTGGAGGAAGCAAAAATGAACTAACCTCATTTCATATCATAGAATCAGAGTGCAGTATCTTTGTTTTCAAGCTGCTTAATGTACTTGGCCAATGAAAAGTGTGATCTTGACCCGATTAAACAAATTCTTGTTTTGAAACCTATACCATTTTAAAGCACAGATATTCAGATATTTTGGGCTCAAACAAAAATAAAGTGAAAAATTTTAACTTTTTCAGGTGAAAATAATTATTTTGTAGCATATTTAGATCAAAATGTCAATTACATCACACAATCTTTAAATCAATTCAAACACATGACCTGAAAGAATAATTCTTCTTCTTTACAATGATACCAAAATCATGAGATTTGATGTATATTTAGAGCAGCATAATCAAATCAAATAATCATAATCAACATAATCAAAATAGGTGTTTTGGTTTGCATCAAGCTCATTAAATATGCAAACCTCTCTAGTCATGAATATCTCTTTAGATGAAAGAAGCCACTTTTTAAGGACCTGTCTACTGACACTACTATTTTCAGCCTGGAGCATCCCTTTAATCCTAATAGACTGCCTGACATGTTGATTTGAATCAATAGAGAAAATCAGACAAGCACAATACTGAAAATTTCATCAAAATCGGATGTAAAATAAGAAAGTTATGACATTTCAAAGTTTTGCTTATTTTTAACAAAATAGTTATATGAACGAGCCAGTTACATCCAAATGAGAGAGTCGATGATGTCACTCACTATTTCTTTTGTTTTTTATTGTTTTAATTATACAATATTTCAATTTTTACGAATTTGACGATTAGGACCTCCTTGCCTGAAGCACAAAATGTTAAAATAATGTTCAGGGAGGAATGAAACTTCATTTCACAAGACAATGACGAGAAAATAAACGTATTTCTTCTTTCATATAATAAAATACAAAAGAAATAGTGAGTGAGTGATGTCATCAGTTCCTCATTGCATACCGACCGAGATGTGCATATAAGTGTTTTGTAAAATGAAGCGAAACTTTAAAATGCCATAACTTTCTTATTTTACATGCTATTTTGATGAAATTTCAGTGTTGTTCTTGTTGAAATTTTTTCTTTTTTTATTCAAATCAAGTGTTTGTTGGGGTGGACTTGTCCTTAAAAAAAAAAATTTTGGATCTTAAAAAAAATATGGCTTGAAGTTTATACTAAAAAGAATAAGCGACACACGAAAGGCAGCCGAGATGAAAAGGGAGAGACACCATGCCCCTATCCTCCCAGTAACCAATATTATTCAAATAGCCCAAGTCCTTTATGGGTTAAAGATATTGTTTACAATTTGATATAATAGGAGTTATACATATATCATTAAGGACAAGATGACTAGTACAATCATTTCATAATATATATAAATCAAACCTTGTGCAAACAATGAATATAAAACAACCGAACAATGGCATATGTTATAACCCCAAGACAAGATAGATGTAACATTTGAAAGAACTTTCATAATAATGATCAGGTTCTTTGAAATGTTACATCTTGTTGCTTATTTATGCTTTCAAGAAACATAAGACAAAACACAAATCTACGTGATTAAATTACTTTTTTTTAAAATCTGAATATTTGACATAAATATAAGAGGGATGGGTAAACAGAAAAGGAGATAAACTTCCCACAAGGTGAAACTGACCAAACATGCAAAGAACTTGATGATCCCCAAAAAGAAAGAAATACCATACACCAACCAATATAAAACTCCAAAAATGTGCAGACAAGAAAGAAAATGAAAATTAGGTGAACAACACCATGCACATGCTATCTGTGTGTTTTATGTGCAAGTATGTTACCCAAGATCTAGGACTGGGGATTGGCTTCTCCTGGACTTCTTCTTCTTCTTCATTGTCTCCCTCCATTGGAATGGGAGACTGTCTGGAGGCTGCCACAATCGAGGACGTAGAGTGAGTGGGGGATGGAGAACTGCTACTTACAGGTTCAGTGGTTCCCGCCGTAGCCCATCCACCGTCTTTCTGTTTGGGGGGCTGGGGAGAGGACGGGGACGAGTTGGTGCCGCCGTCGTTTGGAGGTTGGGGTGCTTTTCGTTTCCGCTGCTTCTTGTCTGCACTGCTCGATAAAAAAGCCATGAGAAACAGAGAACATTGTTACTCTATTAATAAATATGTATTGCAAATGAAGCCATTGTGAACTTAAGGCCGATTAAAGAAAGAAGTTATACTAGCTCGTATAATGAAAGTTTATCTCATTGAAACCTATCAAAATGTAATCAGTGTCATATAACATCTTAAAAAATAAAATATTATATTAAAATAACGGGAATCGTTTGTGGTTTAGCTCCATGACAGAAATAAATTGTGAAACTCACTCATCAAAATCTGCTGCATCGGCTACCATATAAGGAGTTCCAAAATCTGTTGAGGCTACAGGTGTACTAGGGGTTAATGAAACAGTTGGAGTGGTAGAATCCGATGAGGGCGATATATCCTCATCTCTTTCTCTTAGTTCCTGTTGGTAGTTAGCTCCTCCGTCATACTCAAAATCATCGAAACCCTCACCATGTTCGAAAGATTCTCCTAAAGCATCAGCAGAGTCACTGTTGAAGGAGGCATCCAGACGTGTCGGTCGACCGCGAGAGTCACATTTTAGGAAAGGGTCACCTACATCAATGAGATTAGATTATATGTGATGAAATTAATGAAATTGTGCTTTACCGATTATTATATGACTGATGAAAGATAGATAAGGTATATAATTGTCTTAATCCCCCCCTCCCTCAATCAAAATGAGATCGAAGGCTTTCCACAAAAGGCGGGAAAACCTTCACAAGTCTTTCAGCGGTTCCAGGGTTTGGGGGTTTGTCGGCTTTTTATTTAAAATGCTTATTTTTCATTTTTATTTGATTCAGATTTGTGCGGGAGAAATTTCTCCATTAATGTGAGACAGTGAGAAATGGGTGAAATGTGTGAGTCTCAAGCTCAATGTGTGAGTGTTTGCAGCCTTCCATCCATCCATCCATCCATCCATCCATTCATACACACAGCTCATGAGTTTCCTTTAAACAAATACAAAATACTAGAAAGTTAGTAACTCTCAAAATTCTCTTCACTCAACTTCTTCTCTCTGCATTTCATATTCATATGGTCATGAGAATTCAAAAAATCTGCAACCTTGAATGCAGAATCTAACCCTTTATTTTCTACCCCTCCAAGAGTGAGTTGTACTTTTGGCCACTTGTTATTCCACCCCTGATGGAAACCCGAGACCCTGTGACCAGATTCTTGGGGAAACCAGCTACATTTCAATCTAGTGCTACTGTTTCACTACTTAGTGGTGTTTGTGTGGCTAGTCGGTGTAAAGTGAAAACCAGCATGAAATATTGCACTTTGAGGGAACCTTTCAGCAGTGCAGTAAGGGCGTAAGATGAGGGAACCAGCATGAAATATTGCACTTTGAGGGAACCTTTCAGCAATGCAGTAAGGACGTAAGATGAGGGAACCAGCATGAAATATTGCACTTTGAGAGAACCTTTCAGCAGTGCAGTAAGGACGTAAGATGAGGGAACCAGCATGGAATATTGCACTTTGAGAGAACCTTTCAGCAGTGCAGTAAGGACGTAAGATGAGGGAACCAGCATGAAATATTGCAGTGAGGACATAAGATAAGGGAACCAGCATGGAATATTGCACTTTGAGAGAACCTTTCAACAGTGCAGTAAGGATGTAAGATGAGGGAACCAGCATGGAATATTGCACTTTGAGAGAACCTTTCAGCAGTGCAGTAAGGACGTAAGATGAGGGAACCAGCATGGAATATTGCACTTTGAGAGAACCTTTCAGCAGTGCAGTAAGGACGTAAGATGAGGGAACCAGCATGAAATATTGCACTTTGAGAGAACCTTTCAGCAGTGCAGTAAGGACGTAAGATGAGGACGCCAGCATGAAATATTGCACTTTGAGAGAACCTTTCAGCCAGTGCAGTACGGACGTACAATGAAGGGGAACCAGCATGGAATATTGCACTTTGAGGGAACCTTTCAGCAGTGCAGTAAGGACGTAAGATGAGGGAACCAGCATGAAATATTGCAATTAAAGGAACCTTTCAGATGTGCAGTAATGACTTTAGATGAAGTAGGGGGAGGGGGTGGATTATCACCAGAAATGTGGAGATGCAGTGAAAGGGAGTTCCATGAAGAAAAAAAAACATTACAAAAGTGAACAATAAGGAGAAAGCATGGATGAAATAACTTTATGGAGAAAAAAAGACACAGACAACTCAAAGTAGTTCTAACTTTTCAAAATTACCGTTTGAAAAGGCAATAAAATGCACATTAAAACCTTTTTTAATGGGATCGATCTGATATACCACAATATTTTATAACTTTCACTGTTTATCATTTTATGAGATAGAAAAAATGTCATTGAGAAAGAACAAAAGCCACAAACATCAGGGGCAGAAATCTCTCCCAAAAGGTAGGGGGAACAAGGGGCTGGAAAATTTGACAAAAAAAAAGGTTATCATCCCAAATTTCAGGTCGTTTTGACGAAAATAAATTGTGATAAGCAAAAAAAAAAAGTTACCTTCCCAAAAGCAAGGTCATATCTTGTCCTAAAATACATGTTGTTTTAATTTCATTTTGAATGACGTATTTCTTACCATCATAAAAGACCACAAATAGTAGGGGGGCATTTGATATTGTGTCCCCCCTGGGATTTCCACCCATGACAAACATGAACTAAAAAGAATAACAATAAGGGTACCTTCTCTCAATGTACAGTTTAAGCATTACATTACATTTGTAATTTGTAAAGGCAAGACCATTTTATTTTATTTTGAGGGTTGAACACATAAGGAGCTCATTAGGTGCAAATTTCTGCATATTATCTAAGAATTTCTCTTTTAGTAGTTTTTAGAGTTAGCATAATGTACATTGATATAAAACTTTGAAGTTGGTACTTCATTAGAATTTGAAATTCATTTAATTTCCTTCAGCTCGAAAAGACCCCCAAAAATTACCAGACAAATAAAACAGCACTTTTTATTTTATTTCAGCAAATAGACTAAACCAATATTTAGACCACATGCTTACTAATCCCTTCATAAACTGGTTTTGTGGTGAAAAGGATTAATAGCAAGGCTTAATTCCATCAATTGGTTACAGACATTAATTTTTTTAATTCAGTCATTCTAAATAAAAAATGTATCGACTAAAAAGGGGACAATTGCAAGGATAAAAATCCACTGATGTGAAAATTATTTTTCTTCAAAATTAATGGTACACATCTAGTGACCAAAAGGGTTAGTTTTGCCATATAACTGGAGAGAAAAAAGTAACAAGCACTTCTATTCCCCCCCTTTCAATTAGTTTTCTTACCAAGTTTAAAATGTCTTTTTGTTCCCAGAGTAAGGATTAGCTTACATAATGAACATTAAAAATTCAGCTTTCTTTATTTCACGGATAAATCCCAGATTTAAAAACGTGCATCTGTTCATTTCTTTATTCTTCTAAACTAATGGGGGCCATGATGGTTTTTACCAATTTCCATGGTTTCCATTTTGTACTTAAAAACTTAAAAAAGCAGGTGACAGCGGATAAGGGAGAGTGAAGAAAGATGTTAGCAACCCTTTTCTTTTTATCCCCCTGAGGGAGAAAAAGATTATGATATAATGACCAACAATAATCAGCATCCATAATGCACTAAATCTGAAAATAATCAATTTAGATACACACAGGACATGGAGGGTGAAAGCATACAAACTGACAGTGTTGCAAGTGCCTTAAGCTTTTTCATTTCATGATAGTTTTTTTTCCCCCTTCCCCATTATTTTTTGACAAGATGAGGGAGAAAGAGAGAAAGAGAGAGAGAGAGAGAGAGGGAGAGAGAAAGAAAGAAGGATAGGAGGGGTTATAATAAAAAGTGAATTGTAAAGTTTCAATCAAAACCTTTCAAGATGACTCGGACAATAGGATCTAGTCCGCAGCAGCCCTAACATGCAGGGTAATGTGGGGTGTAAAGCCGCTTTAGGAGTGGGGATCATCTATTGTAATGGTCACTCTATGGTCACTCTCTGGTCACTACAATCACCAAACTCAAGTCAAGAGACAAAGAACACGATCCGACACATTGTACGCTTTGTCCACTCAGATGTAACTCTACTTGAGAAATTAGAAAAAAAGAAGGGGAAAAGTGATTCTGATGGGAGGGGGGGGGGGTGGGATAGAAGAAAGTGATGAGGCCAACGCCTCCCCATCTTTTCAGTCAGGCATCTATTGAAAAGTAGTTTGATTGAATAGGAAGCCCCAATATGAATAAGATAGATCTAGGGCTGATTACATAATGCCTCTCATACTATTGTGTGCCACTGACTAAATCTCTCCCATTCACTGCACCATATACCCTCTTTTTTTTCACTCTTTTGATCTTTCCACTCTCAAATAAATTTTATGTTCCTTTTCCCCTCTCTTTTAGACTCTATACTCCCTCCAAATAATAAAGAGAGAAGAAGGGAAAGTACAGACAGGGGTGAAATACAGATCTCCATGTGCTAGTCTAACTTAAAGAAAAAAATAGATATTTTTTTAAGACTCAGATGAGGAAATACATGGATAGACAGCGATAATTCTCTTAAATGACAGCAATTGAAAAAAAAAAAAACAGAAAGATGGAAAGAGGCAGAAAGAAATTAGAGTTTAACTATGTAATAAGAATGAGTTTTTAATAAAAAACCAAAAAAAAAAGAGTCAATAAGGAATAAAATGATAAAGAGAGTGACAGTACACGATAGAGTGAACGAATGAAAGAGTGAGGGTGTGAAAGGAAGATAAAGAGATGGAGAGTGAAGAGAGACAGAGAAGGAGAGCAAACGGGGAAAATAAATGGGAGGACAAGAGCATTGAAGCATACTGCTTAAGTATGAAGAATTAGATGAGAAAGAATCGCTCTGACCAAATCCTCTTACCTTTCTATCAAATCAGACAAAATAAATAGCTATAACAAGCAGTCCAACAGTCTGTTAACTGACAGCCAAACTCATTTGAACTTAAAAAATCACAAGGAATATGCCAGCAAATCCTAATAAATGAGTCGGGAATTATATACATCAATTATGTTACATGAAAAATGCATTGTCCTTACACAACAGCAAACATGCTTTAGAAATTTCAGGATTTAGAGATCTCTCTAAGTCCTACATACGGAGATCATTACAAATGTCTTATATCTGTTTCGGAATGTTCAAATTAAAGTATCATTAATCAGCGCCCCTTGAATTTTACAACATACCTGTATACCCAGATCCTAAGATTTCAAGCAAAAATGGCAAAAATAAATAGTGGTGAAGGTCAGTGGGTGTGATTCAAAAAGTGATTTTCCTTCTCATTATTCATTTTCTTTGGGGGGGGGGCACCTGTACGTATTTCATAAGTAAATCAGTTTTCATAGATAAACCAGAAAAAAATACAAAAAAGAAGTTGAATTTGTGATTAACTGCCTAGGCAAATATCATTTAGCAGCAATGTATAAAAAAGTTATAATATTAAAGTTATATCTTGTAAAAGTTTTATATCTTAACCTGATGGTATCCAAAATAAAAAAAAAATCACAGACAATATTCAACCTTTTTTATGCAGTTCAATATCATGTATTTAAAATCCTTTTTATATCTGTTATTGTTAAAATCCTTTTTATAGTATGACTGGTAAATTTTCAGGGGAAAATATTAGAAATAACAATCAGTCACAGAGGTGGGAGTCTGTTAACTTTAAATTTTAGTTCCCTTTTAACAATCAATATCAATTCAGCTACTTTATCATTCACGAATTATGTCTTCACATTCAAACAAGTCTGCCTTATAAAATCACAATTAATTCAAATAAATCTTAATTCATTTCAAATGGCAGACCAATACGAAAACACAGATTAACGCTTTTAGTAATTGGTTGAAAATTGAATTAAAGTGGATTATAGGAGGGGATTCAATCTTGCCAATTTTCGCCACCTTGATGACGGACTCCTTTTCCTCAGATGGGCGTTCGACAAAACAAACTAAACAAACAAAATTATTGATTTCAAACAAGGAAACATAGCTGGCGTGCCTCTCAGAATTAGCACTGCTTATTGAAATCTGCGAGACCCATTCCAGAAAACTCATTAATAATTCATAGCGGCTTTGCAGCCGAGTGCTAAACAGCAGTAGGCACCGATTTAGGCTTTCATAACAACAGATCAATATGGATTTCTGGACGGCAGTCAGACTCAGCCTCTAAACCTTGATCACTGGAGAACAATACCAAGATCTGACTCAGAAATTGGTTCTATTCCAATACAAATATAATGATGTCTACGCTAACAGAAGTGAAAAAAATTTACTACAGGCGAGCACCCATAGTATAAATCAGAGATTTGAAATCAAAACATAAACGAATTGAATGTCAGTCATAATATGTACACATATATGTGTGTGTGAAGTTATACATGTACAACAGCTTTGCCAACTCTTTTATTAAATATTTTGTGACAGAAATGGATGAAGAGAACAATGGTAGGCGTAGCTTAAATCAAGGTTCCCCAGAGCTATCTACCCTTCCAATAGCTCTGGGGAACCTCGATTTAAGCTACGCCTACCACTGTTCTCTTCATACATCTGTCACAATATATAAAGTCACTTACACTTAATTATGGAAAAAAGGAGTTCACACATGAAATTAGTAGTAGTACATTAATAATTCTCAATTTCTAATGAAGATTTTGGAAAGAGAGGAATGAAAAAGACTGAGAAAAGCTATGTAAATAGCCAGGTATGCATGTAGTATTGCTGGATATATTACACATTGCTAAGGGGTAAAGAAAATTTAAATGCAATTTCGAAAATCAATATCAGTATCAGAATAACAGTCCTCATCATTATCAACATCATCATCTTCTCCATCATCATCTACTCCATCGTCATTGTCGTCACCGTCAACATCATCATCATCATCATCACCACCACCACCATTTGGCTTTAATGTGTAGGCCTAAAGTTAACTGTAGTTAGATTAATCCCTTTTTCTTAGTTTAGAATCAATAGTCAATTTGGACCATCAAAGCACGCCTGACAAGCCTTTTATTGGTCCACCACCAAGTTCAATCTGAATTTGTGCATTGATTTGTACATAACTTAATTTTGTGGAAATGAATAAATGATATACTATAAAGCCCATCCCCTACTTATATACTTCAACTACTACTAATAATAATAATGGTGTATTTACCCAGGGTAGCCGCTACAGTTCTGAAAACTGTTCTCCCAAGGGACCCTGCTATCATTTCCCTGGCTTTAGGTTTGCTAACTAGGCATTCAAAAATTTGAGGAATTCCTTCCTACTGGGAACCCATTCACCTCACCTGGGTTGAGTGCAGCGCAACGTGGGTCAATTTCTTGCTGAAGGAAAACACGCCATGGCTAGGAATCGAGTCACGTCCCCCAGATTGGAAGACGAGAGTCATAAACACTAGACCACAAAGACCCAACACTGCCACCATGCCCATCATCATCTCATCTTATTTACCTGTATATTCTTCCTCTTCTAAAGCATCTAAAGCACTGAACGGATCCTCTGTATTATCGTCCGGTCCCATGAAGGTATACTGACTAGCCAATGCAGTGATCGTCTCCGATGTGAGGATCTCGCGATCAAACTCGTCGTCCTCGTCATCGAAATCATTGAGATCGGCGATGTCTGGTTGGTGAAAGCTAAGAATACTGGCAAGACTCTGCATATCATCATCACTGAAAGTAAATGGATAAAAAGTTGGGATATTCACAGGCAATGTTCTCTGCATCATGGTAGTAAGAACGACTCAATTGGAAAATACTGATAATCATAAGATGCTAATATCAGACCTGCCAACCTCTGGGAATGAAAAAGTGTATTTTTCCCCAAAAGTGTATTTCATAATAAAATGTGTGGCACACTCGCTCATCGCAGCGCTCAAGCTGCATTCAAGCTAAAATGCGCACTGCTCTTGCAGATGAAAAAAAAATTAATCATGTGTACCTCTCACCCTGGTTTTAACAAAATTATTGAAACAAAAAACAAGTTACCTGAAATTACAATGATGTAATATAAACCATAGTTGTGTAAGTTTTATGAAACAGAGACATATAGAGATGATTTTGCTCAATAAATTATGATTTAAAAAAAAAATATTTTTTTTTACAAAAACATATTTTTTAAAGAAAAAACGTACTGCCATGTTTTGGTTGCAAAAACGTACTAAATGCGCCAAAAACGTAATGGTTGGCAGGTCTGTAATATGGATCTTAATCAAATGATTATTTGAAGCACATGACTAGCCTTTATTTTATTATTTTGGCTCCAAGCAAAAGTAACATTCCAATGATAAACAAAAGCACTCGGAAGTACGAGAGTTACTAGTAAGAAGTACTTTGACCACCTAACTCTATGTATTTATCATACATGTAATACAAAATAATGAGCATATATCAATTGGACATGAGTAAAGTAGCTACTCTCTTTAAATTCAGAAGAGTCCAAACAAACTTGGCTTTGCCTTGTCTTTGTGCAAATAATCCTAAATACCTTTGGTGTCATGCATTAGTTGTATATTATTCCACGAAGGCACCATTCTCATACCATGAACATATATATTTCAAAATATGTTTTAAAGTCTCTAATTCAACATTATTCTGGGGAAAAGGACTACCTTTGGCATACAAATATCATTTTTAACAAAAAGAAACAGATTTTCCAGGGGCAAAAATGCATTAAGCTATAGATCTCAAACAAGGTTACTGAATTTAATGAGCATTGCTCGTACATTAGGGGATAGTTCTTACAACTGATATATATAAGATTAGATAATAAACAGCTTGAAATCTGCAGAGCAACTTTAATGACACGGAATCTAATGTCAAGTATGACTAAAGCGTTCTCTTATCTTAATCAAGAGAGAGTATGATGCCATTATTTTACAAGTGTGTATGGATTGTCAAAGCAGAAAACAATTAACTTCCAGTATTATGATGACAAATTACCATCCAGGTTGTGCAGCTCTGGAGAATGCATTAAGGATGATAAATTGGGGATTGCAAGGACTGAGAAATAACAATATATGCCAAATATAAAGAGCGTCATAAGAGTTGCATCCTTAAAGGACAAGTCCATCCCAACAAAAAGTTGATTTGAAATAAAGGAGAAAAATCCAACAAGCAAAACACTGAAAATTTCATCAAAATTGGATGTAAAATAAGAAAGTTATGACATTTTTAGAGATTTGCTTAATTTCACAAAACAGTTATATGCACATCCTGGTCGGTAAGCAAATTGGCAGACTGATGACGTCACCCACACACTTTTTCTTTTTAATTTTATTATATGAAATATTCTCATTTTCTCCTACTTGTCAAATGAAACAAAGTTTTATTTCTCCCTGAACATGTGGAATTACCATTATTTTAACAGTTTATGGTCAAATCTGTAAAAATTCTAATATTGTATTATTCAAACAATAAAATACAAAAGAAAATAGTGAGTGATGGACATCATCGACTCTCTCATTTGCATATTACTGAGTTTGTGCATTTAACTCTTTTGTGAAAAATAAGCGGAACTTGAAAATGTCATAACTTTCTTATTTTTACATCCGATTTCGATGAAATTTGCAGCGTTATGTTTTTTTTTCTACCGATTCAAATCAACAAATTTAATCTAGAATTAACTCCCAAATAATGATGAAGACTTACGTTGCAGCCCCTTCTCTCAGTAGCATACAGGAAACGGTGAGCTCTAGAGATGCACTGACAATCTTCTTACTAACAGGTTTTAATGTTATCCTCTGTCTTTCTTGCGTAGGTACCATACTAGCAAAGTCTTTCATGTTAATTACACCTTGCGCTAGCACGCGACGCTTGCCTTTCTTCGCTTCCTGCATATCATAAAGAAAAATTATCAAATCATTTTTCTTCCAAAAGATGAGGAATTGTTCTATAATTCTTCAACAAAAACTTTAAATAACAAGGTGGTTGGAATACCACGTGTCTCGCCTGATTTCACTATCAATAAACAAACATGCAAAATGACCTCTTGACCCCAAGATGGCATTTGATGTAAGCTTTGTAGGAATTAAACGTGACGATACCTAATGATCATTTGCTAGAAGTGTAAACTAAATTTATATGAAAATAAGGAAATGAAGACATGTTTAATCATTTGATCTTTTGACACCTAGATGACCTTTGACTTCACCATCTTCATCACCACAAATGAGGCATTACGCAAGGATCACACTGCGGTATCTATACAGCATATACCCACATATTTATTTCAGCAAAATTTTGAAACAATTGCTTTTAGAAATCATCTTTATTACTGGAATCAAGTGAGAACATCCCCCTTGAAAATCAGCACTGATTTTACTAATTCGACTTGCTTAACCATACTCCTTTTGCATTTTATGATACAAAAGGAAAAATATGATATTTTGTGTAATGATTGTACAATATCTTTCATAATTTTTGTACAATTTAGTCACAAAAACGTTCCAATCAATCCTTCATGGATTTTGGTAGTGTTTAAAGGCAACTTCCAGACAAGGTAGCAACAAAATAATGGACATGAGAAGAATAAAAAAAATGTCTCATTTTGTATGACTTACATTAAAATGGATTGAACAATCAAAGTTTCAAGATGATCGTTTAAACCAATTTCAAATCATTGGAATGAAACAGGAAGGATATAAATGGAATCAAGCCCTTTTTCTCATTAATACTCAACTGAGATGGACATACAAAGTATTTCATGACCATGGAAAACATACAAGCAATGCCATGTACCTAGATTCTTTTCCTTGTGAGTAGACCTACATGTACGTAACAACACAAAATCAGGTCAAACACGTCAGACAGACAGGAACTTAAAAGCAGAGATATCATAGATCTATGGACTTTATTGCCCATATTCTGAAGTCAAGTCTAACTTAGACCATGGTCTTACTCTGTGCTAAAATTATGGGAAGCCAAAAGTGTCAAAATTTTTATTAAGTTGTATGATTCTTTTGTAATACTGCGCTCTTTCCTAATTCATCGATGGTGAAGACAATCATCTATTTATACTTCCTAGACAATTATGAATGATTTGAGAGCCAAAAGAGCTGAAATATTATATCTCTACTGTTAGTGATTTATGTAACAATTGGCTATCCATACTTAAACCACAATTTTAAACTCGAGTTTAAGTTAAACCTGACTTCATAATACGGGCCTATGTGTATCATCTAGTGCCAATTGGTGACAGCAACATGTTAAAAGAGTTGATGGTAAAATTCAGCTCTTAGTGGCTCAGGACATTTTCCATTTCTGAAAACCTGTTATTCCATTTCAATCTTGTGATCTTAAACGGAAATTCTGTTTTGTCATAGAAAATGTACCCAGCAATAACATGAATTCTGTTTCGTGGACCACAGCATTACTTACATCTTCTAAAACAAAGAGCCACTCTTTGTCCTCAAACGGAGCATCGGCTCGATTTTCCTGAAATCACAAAAAATAAAATAGGTATTAAACATCACTTTCAAAACATAGTGGGACGATACATAGGCATCTAGACAGTCTCGAATCTTCAAATGGTCAAAAGTGAATAAGATCTACAAAATTTTCCCTTCAGCAAGGAATTCATCTACAGTGTGCCTGCACCTGACCAAGGTGAAGTAATGGGTACCTACACTACACTACACCATGGCTGGGATTTGAACCCACGACCCTCTGTTTCAAAGTCTGCAGACCAATCCACTGGGCCACAACGCTCCGTGATATTATCATTATCATAATCATTATTATCATTTACACGAGAGAAATGATATGAACTTACTCTGAATAATGTAACGGTGATTTCCAAATTCTCCGGTACGGTCCATGTTACCGTCCCTTTGTATGGGTCTTTGATTCCGGGTACCCACTTGTGAAGCTGCAAAATAAACACCAGAAAAAAATAAGAATATGAAAAAATTCATAAATACACATACAGAAATGAAAAAAAGGCAATCATTATTTCTACTCACACCCACTCAAAATTAGGGGGGAATCTCTTAAGCTTTATAGCACACAGTACATGATCTATTGTGAGTTGATTTTCAAAGAAACTGAAAAATCATTTGATATGAATACTCCAACCCATAAAAATCGAACACAATTCTGAACAGTGGTATCAATACTAAAATAGAAATTTTGAGCCTCCCATGTAGTGTGGAGGCAGGCTTTAAAGGATTTGTTTTGTTGATAAAAGTAAATTCTGCCGATTCCACAGTGTATAATCTTATGGAGGGTCTAAATGAATTATTTTGCATCCGTTGCAACAGTCATACCTTGAAGACAATATCTACTGAGCAGGAATCAATTGTAATGATCACATAATAAGAAAAAAAATCAGAATTTTATTTGGGGGCACTACTGATTTTAACGTACTCTATCAGATTTGAAGCAAGTTCACATCTAAACCCGCTGTTTGATAATAAGATTTTTATCTCAAAAAGATTCCCATCTAAAACCGATGTTTGATAAGATTTTTATCTCAAAAAGATTCCCAATGATCATGTTTTTATCTCCATATTTTATGCTTTTATTTATCAGCAAATACAATCCATTTATCAAATCTCTAATCAGATCAATATAGTATAATAATAATGCAAAGTACCCATAATAGACAACAGTTAATATATGATCCAGTGGAAAAAAAACAGACAAAGTATGTGATATTATAATCTATACTCACCTCAGTGGATTTCTTTCTGCCCCTTCTTGTCCATATTACACACAATCTATCTGGTTGCCTGAAACACAGAGTATTCAAAAATAAAACAAGGAAAAATAAGAATTTAAGGAATTTCACTTTCTTAAGAGAAGAATTGACATCTTGAAATTGAATAGTCTTTGGTAAAATACAACCCAAAGTAAACATGTAAGAATTGCTCCTTATGGCAGAAAAGTGACAAATTTGGATACTCATCAAAATGGAAGTGTTTTTTAGTTTTCTAAATTTATCAACTGAAAATTGATAAACTGACAAACTTTGAATGTCAGACTCGCTACAAACATATATAATCAAGAAAAATCATAAAACCTTTAACAGTACTTGACCATCTAAAATTCAATTTATAAATTCATATAATAGTAATGATTAATTCTGACTGCATTTCTTAGAGCTACACCAGAGTATAGATCCAGACTTAACTCTGACAGAAGCGACACTTGATTCAGTGGATTTAAATATCATTGATCAGATTTACCAGTTTTTCAATGAGCTCACAACAATGACAACTATTTCATCAACCAGACATTATAACATTTAAGTAATTGTTATCATTTGTACAAATTTGTTGAAAAGGGCAAGACCACCCAGGTAACAATTGCCAATAACATAAAGCTCATTACATCAAATTGAGAAAACCAGTTGAAGAACATGTTATATGGTATTTAAGTGCAGCACAATAGAATAGGGGATATCAGTAATCTTGAAGATAAACGGAATAAAGCCATCTTTGGAATAAAACCAGAGTAAATGCTTGTTTGTATAACCCAATCTGCTTCGGTGTTACACCCTGCAGGTGAGGGTGTTAAGTCAACACATATCCTATTTTACGTCTAATACTTGGCTAATACAGTCTTAAACACTTCAGTCTCAATGAAATATGTGCTTATTACCACAAACATCTCTAATTTGGTGCTAATTCCCATGTTTGCAAACAATTACAGAAGGGATAGTCTTACAAGCAGTTGATCAGGGAAGGCAATCATCTTAAATTGTCTAAAACTTTGATAGGATTAGAATCCAGCAGAGTCAGTGCTAGCTGGTGGGTTTGATATCAAACACCTAGAATCCTATTACAACCTCAAGATCTCATCCCAGAGTAAGAGGATGTTGAAGCCAATGGGGGATGAGACTGCTAATATCTGGGCCCTGTTGTACAAAGAGTTACGATTGATCCGATCAATCGCAACTATGGATGGCCAGCAACGTCAAAATCTATTATGCATGTTTGTTCAAAATATTTTCTAGCTGTGATGTATCTTCATGTATTAATTGTTTTCTTGAAAATTCACTGCGCTTCTCTTTGCATGAAAAGGACATTGTGCAAAGTTTTCGTAGAAAAAATTATGACACTAATGGATTTCCATAGAGTTACGATTGATCGAATGAATCGTAACTCTTTGTACAACAGGGCCCTGGTGTCTTATATCAAAAAGATGCTTACATTTCTAATGAGATTGCAAGGTAGAGATTTTCTCATTTTTTACCAATTAGACCCCCCCCAAAAAAAAAAATTAATCAACCCAAAACAAATCATGAATGCATCTCTCTCTTTTCACTCTCTCTCATGCTCACATTCTCGCAATCACCGATCAACTTCGGAGGAAAATTTCATCACGCAGTTTTTATAAATTCATTAGGGTTTTACAAACTGCGAACAACCTTACATTAAGAGAAAAAATGTATGTGATGGACTGCAAATATGACTAACAACAAACAGAACATGATTTCAAGAAGAAAGAATAATGTTTGGATCAAACCCGGCAAAATTTTTTTCATTTTATTTTCGGGGGTTACTTTCCACAACCTACTGCCTACATCTGCTACATTGGATAAGCTTTAATATTGAGGTAAATGTGGATTTTCCATTTTTTTTCAAAATTGATTTATTTCCTGGCCTATTTTGAGCATTATGGAGGCAAAATCACCCCAAGCTCCTGTGAATTTTTTTTTCCTGGATCAAAAGTGATACAGTTTGGAACTTATAATGAACCAATTTTTCACAGTCCAATGATGTCTCCATTACAATGCGTTCTCATCACAGAGAAAGGTCCTAAACCTTTAACAGAAGGGTTCATATACAAGTATTTGAAGTGGATGGTGGGGATTTGAAGATCTGGACTAATTCTTTTCTTGATCCTTAGCACTAAGCTCCAATTCTAATGTGGACAATGGTGATTAGCTTGTCTTATGGGGATATGTTTCTGCACAATAAGAGATTACCTGATTAAAACAGATAATACAAAATTTTGAGAAGAAAAAGCAAATAAGAATCTTCTTATCTGCTAAGTCCCATTTCACTATTTGAGGTACTGTTTGGTTTCAAATGTCTATACAAGGAAGATCTTAAGGGAAATGACAATTGTAGATACAAGCTAAATCATTACACTATCCAAAGCTGAATGATTTAGAATGCTTCAAGTTGCTGTTAACAGTTATATATACTCAATACCTTGATTCCATAGAGCCATAACCTAAAAAAAAACAGGATTTGATCAAAACTAACTATATTTGAAAGATACCACAAAACTTCATTCTGGAACAGTGGTCATATTATATTGTAATGATGTCTTTTTAAGAGAGTCGCAGGTCAAATACAAAGTTTCAAAAAGGAAAACAACATGGAAAGTATTGATAGTATTCAACAAAGATTTATTCCAAATGGGTAGTACTATTAGGAGATTAATGCAAGAATAAAAAAGAAGATATTTCTTTTTAAAATTGAAATGGTTAATGAATACAATCATTTTTATGGTTTCATACAGTCACAGAGTGTGAATTTTATTTTCTGTCTAGTCAAAAGAACTTTTCTGGAATGAATACAGTATTAAGTCAGTAATAAATGAACACAGGTACTTAAATTTCAAAGAGTTGCCGCCATCAATTCAATTTTCAAATGTCATGACACCTATAGATTTGGTCAATGTCACAATAGTGACTGGTCTAGATAAGCCCAGGTGTTGCCAATTGCAAGATTGATTGACAAATTGACAAGCTGTTTCCGACATTCCGCACGAAAACTACTTCAGTGTTGACACAAGGCCCACTGATGTACAACGGGCGATGGGGATTTTTTGGCCAGCGTCACGATCGTTTGCAATAGTATACTGGGTTTCTGACACTTAAGCACAATGCAGAAGCGGATACATTTCTAGCAAGCGTGCAGTATTACAAACCGGTGTTCTCGGCCGGCAAACTTCCATGGAATAATTGTTGGAAATAATTGGTCAAATTGATTCTCACCCGATGGAAAAAAAAATGTAGGGTTTGATATTTCATGCATTAGTTGTAACCCCCTCCCCTTCCCCTTCCTTTCCCCCCTAGTTCCATCTACTTATTGCTGTGTTAGTGATAATGAAAGGGTGCTGCTGTATTAGAAGCACATGGGACCTTCCATGCAGTGTGTACCCCGGGGCTGGTTTAGAAAGTATTCACCTTTTACAATGGTAATCCTCACTGTTCTTGTGTAGGCACACCAGGTTTTTAGCCAGAACAACTGTTGAAAACAGACCCTAAATCACATACAGAGGGCTCCTAAACGATCCCACAGGTTCTGACCCAAAAAGACTCGCTCTGTTTGGAGCTGCAATGTCAGGAGGAATATTGGCTCTTGCTTTGAGACATTTTTTTGTATCAATTAATTTATGATTGGAATTAATGCGACCCACACAGAGGGCTTCTAAGTGATCCCACAGGTTCTGATTGCAGCTACTCTGTTTGTAGCTGCAATTTCAGGGGGAATATTGGCTCTTGCTTTGAGACATTTTTCTTTATGATTGGAATTAATGAGACCCCATACTCTGTAAACAAAACAAAAAATCACATGATTAGATTGTAACTGTACATCCATCATGTTTAACAAATAATTATCCATGGTAAAATGTAAATTACATACATTTTTTTTGGAAAAATTAGCTGAAAAAGGGGCACTTTATCAGCAATTGGCTTAGATTTAACAGTAGAAATAAGAAACAAAAAATAGGGTAAAATTCAAGACTCCAAAGTCAATATACAAGATATTTTCCATGCAATGATGTCATAAATTATTTCAAACACCATGAAAACTTGACGGGTTTCAATTGTTCAAGAGAACACTTGAAATAAATATGTCTAGAAGGAAATGAAAAATATGAAGGATGTCAGATGTGTCGAGGTATGGATTCTATTCTTACTTCTCAATTAAGTATTATTTTGAGGTTTTCCCAGGAATAATCTGAAACCTAATGAAGGCAATACTGATCCTACTATTCATGCTGATGATCTTGAAGTAGGACCTTGATTGCCAATTGTTCAGACCCAGTGGGCGGAGAGGAAGAGAGAAAGAGAGACTCACAAATTAGAAGTCTTTTCAAAATAAAACCCATGGTCTTGAACCTGAACAATTGGGAAATCTCTTTTCTTGAAATCAGGATACAAGAGAGCATACTAGAGCAACAGGAAGTAATCAATGTTTTTTTTTTTAATCTACAATGAATTTTCCTGAAGAATGTTAGCTGTCCAGATTAATCAAAATATAATGTTGTGATGCAAACATTCTTCTGCTTCAAACTAAAGACATCACTGACTTCTGATTTGGTTCATCACTGAATTGATTTCAGGGGATCAGTTCATCAATGCTTGTTGTCCGACAAGTTGTCAGATCTGACAATTTTCTTAGATCATAATTGGCTGATAAGCACAGTTCCTAGGTAACTGTCAGATAAAACATATTTTTATATGAGTTTACTTTTGGCATTAAAAAAAAAAGAAATGAAAGGTGATGACATATGTAAGTTCAATATTTTATTTTTCTTTCTTCCTCTAATTCCATATTTTTAGAATGCTAACTGTAATTTGCACTATATAAAACCTTAGTACTATAATTATCAAGAAAGGAAAGAGATAGGCTGGAAAATGAAAGATCCAGAAGCGGTCATGAGTGGGATCCTCCACTTGATACGGCAGAATGAACAAATATTGTCTGGGGTGGTAATCTGAAAATTGTCTTATCTTTTCTTGTAAGTCAGCGAGAGAACAGCTTGCTAAAATTCTCTTAACTTGGCATTCTGAAAATTGTCTAATCTCTGTAAGGACATCCCCTATGTTATCTCTGACACGCCCAATTTTTCATTATCAACCAATCATCAAGCTTGTTATATGCTTAGGTCAACCAATAGAATGAAGCGCATTGTTGATATGAGGCATAATTTCAATTTTTTATTGCTGAAAAGTCTACCAATCCATCGTTATAATGTCTTTGGAATGTCTCCCTTTGAAAGACATGATGTTCTTGCGGAATGCAGCAAGAAATAATTATTGCAGACAGACAAATATCGCATGCAACAATAAGTTACAATAACCCCCTACCTCTTGTAAATTTTCTTGTTTTTTCCAAGGAAGTTAAAAGAACGCAAAGATAAGAAAATTTTCAGAATACCTTTTATCTCGATATGTTTTCTTTCACAAAGGGATATTTATGCGCCGTTTTTAACTTTAAGCATTATTCTTGCGCTGACACCATACGTGCTCAGCGACATTTACAAGAAAATTTACAAGAAAAGATACAAGAATATTTCTCATAAGACAATTTTCAGAAAATTTACAAGAAAAGATACAAGAATATTTCTCATAAGACAATTTTCAGAATTCTGAAAGAATTCATCTTGTTAAAGAAAATCAAACTTGGAGCAATACTGTGAATGATCATAGGTGTTTAATTATTTTTTATGCTAAAAGAGTGCCCCTGGCTTTGAGTCTGCATTAATAGTTTAATTTAAACTTTTAATAATAGTTTTCATCAAATGATATCTAGTTCACAAGAAAGGCGCATTGTGAAGATCCTTCCTATCAAAGCTGCTACAGTATGAAAATTCACAGTGATACTGCCTGCGGTACTATGAAGAAAATGAACTAATAGTTTCATGACTCCAGTCTTCCCATTCTCATTCTCCATTCATTCAAGAGAAGAAATAATTCCATTTCCAGCAAAATTCATATGGTTTTAATCATTAATAGCTTGGCTTGGTCACATTTGCTCTACCGCTCTACAGTCATTTTATTCAAACCACCTATATGTAGCTGGTACAAAAAAATGTTAAAACGGCTGTTTTCGATCAACTCTTGCTAGTGGTCATAATAATGGGGATGTAACATTCTGAAGACGTCACTATCTTATGACCTCGTAGCATAACGTCCTTAAGGAAGGGATTTTATCATTTAAAGGGATGAGTCACCTTGCAAAAGAAAAGGTAATGTGAAGTATATTTATTTGATATGTAAGCTGATAGAGGTGTAAATTATCCCCAGGGCCCAGGCCAGCGGCCAAAATCCACACACCTGTTAGAAGGAGAGACACTTTTTAGAGGCCAATCGGACATTACTGAAGCTTTCCATCACTCATTTTCCTTCGCCAACTTACAATCTCAGCTTTCTTCTTTTTTTTTTTAAGACTGCTAATCTGCATTGTACATCAGCTTAGGCATTAATCCTGTGAATCAAACCAAGATTGTAGGGTCAGCATTCTTCAGGAAGCCAGATGAAACCATCCTCCTTTCAATTGCTTTCCTTTTATTATCCCTATTCAAATCTATTCACGGGACTTTTGTGCGATTGATTATAACTCTTTTATTGTGGCTTGTGGGCTCCCCCCCCCATACCCTTCTTGGTTGGGCATCATCAGTAGACCATCCCTCCTTCCATCACAAAGGAAGATAGAAACAAAGAAAAGAAGGGGGTTTGATGAATGGGCATCGCAGCATGAAGAAATGAAAGGAGCTACTAGCCGATCGATACCTCTGAGAGCTAGATGAGCTGTCATGTGTATCGCTCTTTGTCCACTTGATGGTCACTCGCCAAAAACTGGACAATGGCTACTACATTCCTTCACAATGAGGTCTTCTTCCTTCCTTTTTAAGATTCCTACAAGATTCTTTTAATCACCCATCCCTGGTTGGAAATGGATGGGTGATTCAACCATCTAGTATGCCAGAATTTCAAACACTCATCATGATGCAATGCTACTCAAAAAATATTCAATTACAGATTCCACAATATCATTCATTCTCAAAATTAAAGGGATGGTCCAAGCTGAAACTATTTATAGCTTAATAAATAGAGAGTAGAATTCACTGAGCACAATGCCGAAAATAATATTAAAAATAATAGCCAATATTTATAAAGCGCTTTTCCCAGAATGGCCCAAAGCGTTACGGCACATTATTACCCCGGTCATTGCATTCGTCGCAGCCACATTATGGCGCTGGCAAAATCAAACATACAATATCTTTCGCATCCTACCGGGTACCCATTTAGCACCTGGGTCGAGAGTGGCAAAGTGTGGATTAACGCCTTGCCAAAAGACGCTAGGCCGCGATGGGATTCGAACACACAACCCTCTGTTTACAAGGCGAGAGTCAGAACCACTACACCACGGCTCTTCCACCAAAATCGGATAACAAATAACAAAGTTATTGAATTTTAATCTTTAGCAATATTTTGTGAAAACAGTTGTCATGAATATTCATTAGGTGTGGTGATGATGTCACATTCCCACTTGTTCTTTTGTATTTTATTATATGAAGTATAATACAAGTTTATTCAACTTTTTTTGTTTGTAGTAACTCCCGTAGGAACTCGGCAGGACAGCATATTGCTGGTAAACGCCAAGCTGGTATATAACCAATTACCAATGAAACATTTTACGTCTAGGTTAATCAGTCATAGTGGCTGATGTTATAGAAGACAGATATCACTCGCGGGCCTTTTTATTAAAGTGGAGACAATGGCAGAGTTGGGATTCGAACTCACAACCTTGCGATTATGAGTCCAATGCTCTAACCACTGTACCAAGCGACCCAAGAACTTCCAAGAACTAGAAAAATTGGATTGACAACTGATTTAGTGCATTAGATATTTATTGCTGCAACTTATTTTATCATAAGGGAGACATATTATTCACACACATATGAAATAATTTTAAAAAATATGATTTTATGTAATAACATAAGAAAATGGAAATTGGGGATGTGACATCATCAGCCCACCAAATGAATATTCATGACAACTGTTTTCACAAAATATTGGTAAACTTTAAACTTCAATAACTTTATTATTTGTTATCCGATTTTGATGAAATTTTCAGCATTTTGCTCAGTGAATTCTACTCTATGTATTATAGATATAAATATTTTCAGCCCGGACAATCCTTTTAAAGTATATTTCCAAACTATACTTTTTACTATCCACATCTATCCAAATAGGAAAAAACAATCTCTTTATAAAGATAACTCCAAATCATTTATAATTTCAGGGATAGAGGAAACTTGTATGTTTTTAATTTTACCTCTGTCCACTTTATAAAAGCAATGAAAACTAAAATATTCAGATTCTTTGAGAAGATAAGTGCTGTACTCCGGCTGAACTAAATTGAAATTTATTTTTTTATTCGTACTGAAGTTGTTTACATCCTCTTTTTATTGATAGAAAATCCTTGATCTCATGTTAACAATACAAGAGGTCTTCATTAAATTGATGGGATCAGTATATCGATGGTCATCCCCTTCAATTACCTACATTGTATTAAGACGGGTGAATCTAATGCACTGAATAGGACTTTACAGGTGGAAATCGGATAAGGACAAAATGACATGAATACCCATAATTTCAACACATTATCAATCAAAATATGTCAGATATTAATTATATGGATGAAAGCCACAAGCATCTCTAGTACTCACAAGGGATCAATAGATAAATGGTCGTTAAATTATTTATATCACAGAATGTCATTCAAACTCTACACCTGCCCCAGGTCATTTTTGTTTCAATATGCTGTGATCCAGATGCACGACAATGTACCTGGGGCATTTAACATTGTAAGAAAAAGGCAACAGAATCCAATCAAAACAAATATAATAGCACGATTTGGAAGGGATGGATAATGTCTGTGAAGGCAGTCAAAATAAGTAATAAATCTATTGTGTTTTGGAATCGACTAAATCCATGTTAGTGATGGTGGCTGAAATAAATTGAAAATAGACCTATCAGATATGGCAATTACATCATTAATTACTGCTCTCTAGCAAATCTCTAGCTTATCATTCAGGGCCCCGTCTTACAAAGAGTTACGATTGATCCGATCAATCATAACTCTATGGAAATCCATCAGTGACATATTTTTTCTACGAAAAATTTGCACAATGTCCTTTATATGCAAAGAGAAGCGCAGCGATTTTTCAAGAAAACAATGAATGCATGAACATACATCATAGCTAGAAAATATTTTGAACAAACATGCATAATAGATGTTGACATTGCTGGCCGTCCATAGTTGCGATTGATCGGATCAATCGTAACTCTTTGTAAGACGGGGCCCAGAAATAAATAAAATATCTCAAACATGAAACCAATACCAAACAAAAGCCATGTATATTTGGAGAAACTGTGGAAGAAGAGAAATGTCTCTTCTATCAATGTTTTCATTATATTTATTCATTGTCAAGATGTTACTGGAAGATATCACAGATCCAGGAAAGGGCGAAAGCCTTATTCATATTCTGTGTCATGTGGTGTGTTTCACCGTGGACCTTACTAGGTCCAGTAGTCCATGAAGCATCTTGTCGGTTGATTTTTCACTGACAAATCTGGTCCCAGCCAATCAAATGCATGGATTTCATTAGTATGTAAATACTTGTTTCGTGAAATGCTTCAGAGAAATTATGTTTCAGCTGAGATGAGCTCTAACATCTGAAAAAAGATGAGCTAACTGGTAAGATAACTAAAAAGAGAGATAAAGATGGGAAAAAGAAAAAGATGAAGAAGAAGAAGGGGATGATGAAAGAAGAAAAGAAGGAGAAGACAGATAAAGATGGGAAAAAAAGGAGGAGGAGAAGAAGACGAAGAAGAAAAAGAGGAAGAGGAAGAGGAAGAAGAAGAAATAGAAGAAAAAAAAAGAAAGAAGAAGAAAAAGAAGGAGACTTGAATGCAAAGGACTCTTCTTTCAGTAATTACCCATCTCGTCACCACTGCACAGTCCCTGCTGGTGTGAGAAGTGGTTATTAGCCCCTACAATAGGGGGTAGTTGATGGTCTTCATGAAGGAGAAGATGACACAATAGAAAGGGAAAAGAATAAAGATCTCTTGCGGTGCAGAGAAACGTCATTTGAATTCCCCAGGCAATGGAACAGCCATTGTGAATCTCATCTCCCAAGGGTGAGTGAGTGGGAAGCTAAAAGGGTGCTGGATGGTGGGTGCATCAAGGAAGTGAGTGGGTTGATAGGGTGAAGGGGATAACTCTTATTTCTTATTTGTTAGTTCAGATTAGCGCACTTGTTTCTTAAACACCCTCTGCATCTTACCACAACTCAAAAAAGATAGAGAAACCTAGAGATGGTGAGAGACAGAGAGAGAGGGGGGGATGATGTGAAAGTCTTGTGAATGGATCATAAAATGATGTTGCTTGAAATCTTTAACAACCTCTCACCCCTACTCATCGCAAAGGTGTGTTCTCTTTGATGAAATACCCAGTAGTTCACACAATTTTTAATGCCAGGGATTGGGGGACATTAAACAGGATTAAGGTAATAACCATGACTATCAAAGACTTAGCAGTTCAATCTATAGTATCCACTTTTCATTTCATACTCTGCAGGATAATAGAGGAAAGACTTTTAATAGAATTCCCAAATATGTGTCTCATTTGAAGAAGCCTCCACTTCTTTACTGAAGAGAGGGGAAAAGAACATTTGTTTGAACAATAAATGTCGATGACCGTTCACTTCATCATACATACAAATTGCTACCAGTAGATGAATACATACTTGGTCTGAACTTAAAGTATTGTAAATGTACAAAAAAAAACAAACAAGAGTGTTGAACAAACTTTAGAAGGAAAACATGAATAAATAAATATTAAAATGAACTAAAGAATGAAATGTGTTAACCTGACCATGATTTTTTTTGTAAACTTTTTATCTTAAATCAACTACTGCCAAAAGAATCACAAGAAAGGGCATCAATTATTCTGAACTAGATCATTTTTTAACCTAATTTCACTGCAAGGTACTAGACTTCTCAGTTACAGACACTAGAGGTCAGTCTTCTCCTAAATCAAATGGTTCCAAATCGTCAACAATAGGAGAGAGCCTGTTGGATGTTGTGTACAACGAGCACTGTGTTGGAGACTGTACATAATCTGAACACAAGAGGGCAATCTTCTACAAATCAGTGTACTCTTGCTGAGAGTTCCTTTCATCTACTTCTGTATTTTTTAATAGGACAATTAACTATCCAATTTTGGAGATTACATCATGGTGATGTATGCATCAATTTTTATCATGAACTTCTACCCGAATCTGGTGGGGGGGGGGGGGCGGCAAATAAGCCACCCCCCCCCCCCCCCGGCAATGCAATTTCAAAATAGCTGAGGCTATAGAGGGTTAATGGGGTAGCTCTTGCTACCCATGATTTTAATTATTATAAACCTGTTGCTGAAACCAAACTTGCTTCATACCCATCTTGATGAGCATTCTATTGTATATTTGATTGATGGCTGTTTTGTGAATTGAGGAATTATATTCCATTGTATTCCATAAATAAGTTAATAAGAAAAAAATACAGCTTTCCCATTTTCCTTTATTTTTTCAAAGGTATGCCCAATATTATATGATCAAATAATAGATTTTCAAACAAACTATACAAAATCCATTGCCTCAAACTTCTGCAATGTCAGTTCGTTATGAAAATAAAACATGAAAGCAAAAAAGAAAATAAATAAATAATATCAACAAAAATTTGTAATGCCATGGATATGATTTCATTATAAAATGAAGATAATTCTAAATTCAGCATCTTCAAAAAAAAAAGAAAAAAAAGAAAGCCCCCACCCCATCTACCCCACTACCACCACCATCACAAAAAAAACAACTACAAATTTCACCCCAGTCATCTGAAACTGCTAGAAAAAAGTCACTGAATGGCTGTGCTGCCTAGAAAAAAAAAATTCAGAAATGACAATCTTAAACACCAGAGGGAGCACTGTAATGATTTGACAGGTTTATTTTGGGAATATTGAATACAGTCAGCTGATTGAGAGCCAACTTACTCACATCATAGAAAAGAACAGAGAGCTATATTAGGATGATGCTGGGATTATTTATAGTACATAGGAACTATGGAGCATTCTTGTTCAGGAAATCATTGATCTTTATCACTCCAAAAGCTTGCGTTAAATGTCAAACACAGTGCAAGACAGAGAGATCAACTCAACAAAATGTGTATATTCTACATATATACACAACAAAAAAAGTAAGTCCCCCTTAAACAAACATCAATAATTTCCCAACCAATGGAGTTTTTATGTATATTTTTACATGAGCGTGTAGGTAATTTTATAAGCTACCCTCTGAGTAAATGTTGTGGACTTATTTTGCGACATGCTTCAGTGAGCACCGTAAGAAGGCAAAAATGTCACTTTTCGAAAGTCACAAGCCAAAAATCATGACTTTGATTCCATTTTATTGGAACTAATTCCATATTCTTATCATGAAAAATAGTCAGAAGGCTTGTAAAAGGTACTTTCTAAAGTACGATACAACTTTTTCGGCTAAATTTCACGGTTGAATAAACACAAGTCCAAATTTGCAATAATTGGCTTTTTTACACATTTATATCAGTAAGAATGAAAGAATATGATGACAGTTATTTTGGGGAAGAGTATCTTCAACAATATTCATCGTTTCACGGTTCAATGAACATTTAATAAAAACAAAAAATACGATTTTCAAATATCATAGGCAAGTATTGTTTCATTTTGGGAACTGAAAATGATCTTTTCTCAACTTTTTCGTTATGTTCACGACCATTTAACATGCTTCAATGATTCAAAGGCGTTTAATTAAACATTCACGCTTGAATGAACATGTGGAATGTGATGCTCTCTTTTTTACGTTATTGGAAAAAATGCAATTCGTAACTATGGATATCTGTTGAAAACCTCCTTGCATAGTTCATTTGATTTGATTTTTATGAAAATCCCGATGTTTAATGCATCAGTGAGCACACAATATTCGAAAATTATGCAAATGAGAAGAAAGTTCAAAGCCTTGGCCCCACTCTGTGTTGAATGGTTATTTTGGTGTGCGCGCCTTTTGGATAGTGTTACTCTGAAGCCATGTGCGAAGTTTCATGAAATAACTGTTGGCAGAAGTAGCAAAAACCGTCCATGAAACAAACCCTCATTTCATATTTGTGAAAATTTTGACTTCTTCTCTCATAGAATTGTGTACATTATGGGTGCATATGTTTAAGAATAAGTAACCCCTCATTCAATATGGTGGAACTTTTTTTCAAGGCTGTCTTTAGCAATGTCATTTGGCAGTAATGTTTATCAACCTAAGGGCAGAATTCTGCGCAAAAATGAAATCGATATGTTCATTCATGGATGAGTGAGCACGCATCAAAGTGTGAAAATTGGTATTTTCAATGTCACAGACTCATTTTAAAGGGTAATAAAGTGAATATTGAGGGCAAATTCGGTTTCAAATATTTTTGTTTTATCATCCATCATTTCTATCACCACACACTTTCCGAACTTAAAACATTTTCATGGTTGAGCGAGCACATTCGAAAACTTAGGAATGAATACTTTTTATACGGCATAAATGTATTCTTTTCGTAACAATTTCTCATGATCAGTTTAATTTATGGACAAATTAGTGGTGGACCCAGAATTTTAAAATGGGGGAGGGGCCTATAATCGGGGGAGCCACCAACATTTTCAAATTTTAACATAATCTAGCAAGTTGTAAAGGATACTACCATAACCCGTCACAATACAGGGACCAAGGAACAGTTTTCAAAGTGGGGGGGGGGGGGGCTGAGCCAAAAGTGGGAGGGTGGGGGCTGACCATGCAAAAAATCACAATCGTATGGTCATTTTTACATTTTTGTACATGTTTTTTGAAAAAAAGTGGGGGGGGGCTTAAACCCCCCCCGCTTCCGCGGCCCCTGCAATACAATGTGCTCACTAAACCATGAACATACGATATCAAAATTGTGTGTGGAGTGGCTTAAATGATGGATAAACCAGTATAACACCATAAAATTCACCTAAAAAAAACAATTTTTGTCCAACATTGTACTTGCGCAATGTGAAACACGACACTTGTGACTTTCAAAAATGGTCATTTTTAATTCAATCTTTGATTACTCATGCATGACTCAACCGATCAATCTCATATTTTCCCAGGAGTTGCCCAATGAGTGTAGAAAACCACTTTCGAAATATCATATCTTAAAATAATTCCGTTCAAAAGTTTCAGCAATTTTATTTCGGGGGGACTTACTTTTTTGTTGTGTATATATTGTGGTACAATTACAAATCTTTTAGCAGTATTCCTTTAGATGAATGCCATTACAATAACATTTACAGTTGCATTATTCTTCAAATGATATCCGGATAGGATATTCCATTCCTTAATTGGATAGAATTAAATAATCTATAAAGAGATTTTAGAAGTTTTTACTAATCGATTGTGCTGCATTCATGAGTCACCAAAACTGTCTGATGCCCTAGATTTCACACTCTCGAATTGAAATGTACATGCATATAAACTATCAACAAAACATTTTTTTATATCGATATTGACTCCCCCAACAAGGTCTAAGTTCATTGACCCTAAATGACCTTTGACCTTAATCATGTGACCTGAAACTCAAGCAGGATATTTAGTAATACTTGATTGACCATAATGAACTATATAATTTCTACGTTATGCTGTCATTTCAAAAACTTAACCTTCGGTTAAAATTTGATGTTGACGCCGCCACCAGCCTTGTGGGTGATTTGCGGGCAATCACCTGCAACTCACCAGCAACAAAGTGTCAAGCCTGTTCAAAACTTTTCTGCAGGAAAATCAGACTCGCGTGTTCTCCTGCAGGCAACTGCATGTGTGAGATACACTCAATGTGGGTGACCTGCAAGTTGCAAAAGAAGTCACATTCAAGGCTTGCATGGAACAATGTGGTAGGGCCTTTATGTCTATTGCAGTGTCTCTTGTGCATGAGCAACCAAGACTAATACCAACTGTTAAGGCCACCACACACCTTACGACGTGTTCGCGATCCAATTTTGGAACAAATCTCACTTTGCTCATTTTCTGAAAATGTAAATGGAACATATCATTTTATTTGTGGTTAAATTTATTGAAAGAATATTAATATAACCATTTTGAAAGATTGCACACCTTTATTTTGGAGTAAAGGCCAAATTAGTTTCAAATCGTAGCCAATCGTACGACTGCTATGACGTCATTGCGACTAGATATCAAATTTGCTTTTATTCAATGAAGGATGATAGCATAGTCACAGATTTGAACATAGGTATTCGTACGATGATTTCGAACATTACAAAATAAGATATTCCAAGTGTCAATATTAGCATCCAATTCTACTACATTTTATTCTGAAATCGGGTCGCAGACCAATCATAAGGTTTGCGGTCACCTGTACAGTCACTATTCATGTGAACATGGATATCCCCGAATGATCAAGGAAAGAAATAAAGCAAAATGACCGTCCTGCTTTTGTAAGCTCCATGTCTTGCGATGCTCTGCTCCACCATCTTAATACGCTATCAACATAAAGCAGATGATGGTCGGCTAAAGTCATCTCCACGCTGACATGTCTGATATGTGACCCAAACCTCCCTATTATCCTACCACCTTCCATCCTGGAAATACTTACCACTTTTTGGTAGCCTCCACGGCCAACTCATGAAGCGAACCGGTGAACTTGAACTTGGCAGCTCTCTTGCCGACCCTCTGCAGTCTCTTCCACACAGAGGCCATTACGATTTAATTCGAAGGTGTCCTTTCCAGAGTCTTTTATCGCCAAGCAGGCAAAAGAGATGAATTCAGTCTCAATCGAAGATATGTTGTCCACAGACTACAAAATGGTAAGAAAAGGAGACAAATCATTAAAAAAAACCTCTAGAATAAGATGAATACAGTTTAATGCCCAACATGAAAATAATCAAGCTGTTAGTGCAATTATATAATGAAAATGAAATCCTTGTTCTTATTAAAAATAAAATTCACATACTATGGCAACTATAACTTGGTTTTCAACTGAATGAAACTGCAACTTGCACACTCCCCACACACTTCAGCATAGTTGATGCCGTTGGTTTCACCATTCTCTCTCAGTCACAGATGTACATGTAGAAATGTAAAAAAACCGGATATGACACTTTCTATACAGTTTACACGTAAAAGACCACCTCATCAATAGAACTGGTTAAAATCTATATGGCAAATGCTTCTCCCTTGATAAAATGAACTAATTTCAAAAGACAACATCTCGTCAATTTAGAAATATATTTTTGAAAATCAGTCGAGAAAACCCATATCCCATGTTTCCCCTTTCCCCCCTACTTTTCTTGTTTACTTTCTTGCACATCAAATGTTTAAAAAAAATCTGCAACAACAAATAAAAAAAAATCATTTCATCTAAGCAAATGAAATGTTGTAAATGTAGCTTCTGTAAAATACTTGAACCTTGTTTGTTATTAATTCGCTAGAGTAAGCGTTAAGATTCACATTACCCTTGAATATGCCTTAGGTAAACTATGTAGTATAATTTAACACAAAGCTTAGCAATGAACATAGAGCAATTTTTCTACGATTGACTACACTGTAAAATCAATCATAAAAACAAGCGTATGATCAATTGCTATAAACCTTTGTGGTACGGAACTCAGAATTTTTTCTTGAGCCATGAAAACTCAAACAATATTACAGTAAACATGCTATGCTGTCTGACAGATGAAATACATGTACTACAGTCTCAACATTGAAAATTCCAATCCCACCTATTAAAAAAGTTAAAACGTTCTTTCCAATGAGTGACTTCAAGTTCGGTGATGACCTTTCGGTGTTGGTGTTAGACAAGTTTTATATAGCATTGCACCAAACATGAAATGAAGTTGGTTTTAAAGAGTCATTCTCTAGGTGTCAAGCTGACTGGATCATTTGTGGAATCTCAAACTAGGTTTTTTTGTGGCTAGGAAACACAATCCCAAAGTGCTTCTAACACCAACACTGAACTTGAATCACCCAATGACATACAGGTAACCATCCATCATTTGGAGTCATTTTTGTCAGTGCGCCTGTAGAATGAGCAAACAGGGGGGGGAGCTCTACTGCAGCCTATGGGAGAATGTAGTCTAATCACATCCAACCCCCCCCCCCCCCCCGACAAAAGATCTCACAAAATCAGTGTCCATGGACATCCCAATCACTATCCACACTGACGATAGGAGTGTTTCATGAAAGGATTTGTCAGACGTTTTATCCGACGAATCCTGTTTTATCCGACAGTTACCATGGTAACAGTGCTTCTGAGCCAATCAAAAGAAAGGAAAGTTGTCAGATCCGACAACTTGTCGGACAAAAATATTGATGAAACGCTACCCAGGGTCATCAGAGACTGATAGTATATTATGGATTTCTCTACCTCATCCCTTTCACAAGTAATTAAGACTAATCTGAAAGTATGTCCTGTAGAAATAACCACTTCCTGTGCTACTCTGGCATGAGGACAGACCTATCCTGTCCTGATCTTGTCTAGGATGTTTAAAAAAAAAACCTTCCCAAATGTCCCCGTCTCCGTCCCCTTTACACCATTTTTGCATATTCCCTTCTCAGTTCTCTTATACCAGGAGTCCACTGGGCCGGCACCATTTTGTGCCATTGCAAAGCGGCTGTGGCGCCTAGTGTCGCCAATAAGGTGCCTCGTGGTGTGCAGAGGCTCAAACTGCCTCCCAACTGGCGCGTGGTGGTGTGGAATGGCGCCAAATTTGATTTATTAGCCCAGGGATGCAATTTTCAAAGAAATTGTAATAACCTTTGGTACAAAAGCTCTAACCCAACAATCAAAGCTCCTCATAGTACGAATATTGAAATAAAATTTCCAGTGTCTTTCTAGTTTCTCTATACGTTATAAAAGCAAAATTAATTTTAAAACATAAAGACCTCCTGATTGGATGTCTTAAAGCTATTTTGGATTTGCTTCGACCATGAGGCTTGCAGCAAAGCAGTATTCGGATTTTAACCGTACTAAGCTGAACCTCAAATTTAATGGTTTTACTTCTTGAACTTAAATACAAAATGTGATTTTGTTAGAAAATTGTTTGATCATGTTTGTGCGCTGGGCTCAACATGCTCTGCAAAGGGAGCTAAGTTTGGGGGAATATTGGATCATTGAATATACATGTATCTTCACTTTGAGCCTGTTGTCAAATATTTGTTTTTCATCAGATCACGACATTATCAATTATAACTGACCAAAAAATGTCTTCAAATGATGCATTCAACTGACAATCTCAAAGGCAACAGAATGTAACTGCTGCAATTCATCAAACTCATTATTCCTGGATAACATAGGGGAGCTTTCCAACATGTAGGTATGCAATAGATCAATACTGAACAGACAGTGTCCACACCTAATTACATAGTACGATTCAAGGCAATAGCTAGCGTAACACCATGCATAAATCTACATGTTTGTTACAACCTCCTTGCCCGGCCTGCACCCCTTACCTGTACGTGTGAGAACTGGACTGACCGGCCTCCTCCGCGGTGACTCAAAGAGGCTCACAATCCGTCAAGAGATGACCAGGTCACTCGATGACCCCTCTCATGTCTTTATCACAGGTAGCGTGTGAAGCGACGGGACACCTGTGACGGCTCTCCCCTGTGATCACACACTTAATTAGCTCCTCGTGAGGACGGCGAGGATGTATTGAAAGGATGTGGCGTTGACTGTGTAATAAGCCCCAACCTCTCAGTCAAAGCCAGTCCTGTATGCATACACGAGATGGGAGTCAAATGAAAAATTTGTTATTGGTTAATACAATAGAGCCCGCATGCATTGGGAGATGATATGAATGGAGATTAGAGAGGCTGCGTGAGGGCCATTCCTCAGGGTAAATCAATAGTGTCATTGAACGCATTCACAATATTAGATTAATATATATACAACTTGCATCAATGAATGCACTCAAAAAATCCATGTACCTCTTATTTTGCCAATCAATTAAAAGAAATTTTTGTATGTTAATTGAAACCCAAGAGAGATTGACTTTATATTAAAGAATTTAGGAAACCAAGGGTGAATCTAATGATCCCATAAATTAATTAAAAATTACAAAAAACCCAATGTGTAGTAACGTACAAATAATGATAAAAAATAAAGATTGAAAATAATAAGAAACTAATGAGAACAGTATTTTTCAACCACATAGGCTATTATAGAGAGTGAAGAGAAAATATACTAAGATGGAAATCAATGGTAGAATATTAAAAAATAATAATGATAATAAAAAGAACAATCGTAATAATGATGATAATCACAATAATTGTGAATATTTATGGCGTACAGTACGAAAGTACACACAAATTCATTCTGTAATTATCTGCACAGAATAGGATGCCTTTATATTCGCCTAAGGGTGTGTTCAATGTCGGGTCTCAAATTGAAATGGCAACATATATCATGATTGAAAACTCAATCACAAAACACAACATGATTAGCGGTGCACTATTCACTGTCAAAAATAAAGCTGATTATTTGTTGATTTCCCACTTTCATTAGTGCAGCTTTAGTACGCTGTTTGACCCATCACATGAAAGGTCAATTTGGCACCTGCTTGATCAAGAAATAAAAAAGTTCTGGTCATTTGAAATAAGGCTTGTATTTCCATAATTTCATGAGATAAACGTGTTTTCACCGGTTTCCCACAGAAGCTTTCGCATGGTGAACAAAAGATTTAATGCATGGCTGATAGTCAACAAAACGGAGTGTCGAGTGAGTTAGAAAGCCAGCCTGGAGAACCTCTTCATTTTATGAAATTATTGAAATTAAAGCCTTATTTCAAATGACCAGAACTTTGTTATTTCTTGACCATTTTCTGTAATTTAGGTACCAAATTAAAGAGCAGATATTGAACTTTTCAGAAATGTGGTTTTCTTTTTGAAACCCAGATACCCCCCGCCAAATGAGTTTTTGGTATCCTTTCTTCAAATTGTTTTTGCTCACTCATGCGTGAATAAGAAATAATCTAGGTAATATCAGATGAAAGAGGGGATTCTAAGCTTTAAATTGGTAGGTCATTTGTCTATTTTATTTATGATTAAGTGATAAATGATCGCTAAATCTCGGTTTCGTTTTTCCGGGACGCACTGTATGGTTGAGTCTAGTTGGTCCTTCTAGGGACAGTGATTTTCTGCAATCGCAGAAAACAGACGGAATTCACGGAATCGGCCTTTTGAAAGTTGTAGAAAGAATGAAATATTCTAAAATTCAAACAGTTGGTAGAGCGTCCGTCTCACAACCGGGAGGTCGGGGGTTCAAACACGGCCGCATCAGACCAAAAGACGTTAAAAGATGGGAGTTGCTGCTACCCTGTTTGGCGTTCAACGACTAAAGGGATAGAGCCTTGTCGATCTAGCGCTGCACAGCGGCTGCCGGGCCCACGATCATTCACTTCAGGTCTATTTCGAACAATAAATTGTGGATTAAAAAAAAAAAGGAATAGTGAGTGAGGGATATCGACTGTCTCATTTGTGTGTTGCTGAATGGTGCATGTCACTATTTTGTGAAAATAGCGAAACTTTGAACATTTCATATCTTTCTTATTTTACATCCAATTTTGATGAAAGTTTATGCATTATGCTAGTTTGATTTTTCTCTATTTAAGTACACATTTTTCTGGTGTGAACTTGACCTTTAAAAGCTTATATGGTTTCAGAAAGGCACAGGAATTTGAAATCTATCCACAACCTCACTCACTCTTTTATGATACACACTGTCATCAAACAAGAGAAATAACTAAGCCTTATTCTTCATGGCTTGAAAACCAAACCCAAGTTCCTTTTTGATACACACTGTACATTAAGCAAGGGACATAACTGTGCTTTCTACTTCATGATTTGAAAACCCAACCTGTGACACTTTTTTATGATACACACTGTACATTAAGCAAGAGACATAACTTTGCTCTATCCTACATGATTTAAAAACCCAACCTAAGTAACTCTTTTATGATACACACTGTACACCCAGCAAGAGACATCAAACTACGCTCTATCGTTCACGGTTTGAAAACCCAACCTCACGTTCATACATAATCACGGCTGGCAGATCCCCATCACATTGCATTTCATTGAATTACAGTGAGTGTACTTGCTATGACTCTACGATTACGTCTGATGTCCGTATTCATGGCAACCGTTCAGTTTAAATGGGTATCCCATGGTATCACCTTGCAAATAACAGAAGGGACAGTTTGGCAGGCTGTCAGGCAAGGGATAGGCAGGCCTGATATCATGATAAGTTATGACATGATTAATGACTCATCGTAAACCAATCTATATTCATGTTTGCTGGTGTCAAATGAAAATGTTCCACTAGAGACAAACTGTAGTTATACTGTCAAAAGGAAACTAAATCTATATGGATATTTATTAGTGGTGAACTGAAAAGTATTGTGAACAGTTAAAGGGGAATGAAACCTTTAGAACAAATAGGCTTGTGTAGAAACAGAAAAATCAAAGAATAAGAATAAAGAAAGTTTGAGAAAACTCGGACAAATAGTGAGAAAGTTATTAGCATTTGAATATTGCAATCACTAATGCTATGGAGATCCTCACATTGGCAATGCGACAAGGATGTGTGATGTCACTGATGAACAACTTTCCCTTTGGTGGACTATAAAATACCCTCAAAATGTCTCTCTTTTGCTTTTTGTTATGATGATACAAACTCTTTATCCATGATGTATTCTTAAAAAATATGTATTACATGCCCTCATGTAGACAGAACACATGATTTATGGATATATGTGATAAAAGAGGCAATTCTAGAGAAATATATACTAAAGTAATGGGGAGAGTTGTTCACAAGTGACATCACACATCTTTGTCACATTGCCAATTCGCTATCTCCATAGCATTAGTGATCGCAATATTCAAATGCTCATAACTTTCTCATTATTTGTCCGATTTTTCTCAAACTTTCGTTGATCTGTTTCTTTGATTTTTCTGTTTTCACACAAGCGATCTTGTTCCAAAGGTTTCATTCTCCTTTAAGTTCAGGAAAGGCTGCAATAGTTATAGTGAGGTGTTCAAGGCATTAGCTATAAAACTAATTAGCTACATGTAGAAGTTTAGTACTATCGAGTTACGTACTTTCTTAGTCTACCTATTTTCTTGCTATTTGCATCAACTTGTTTTTGCCAGGTAAGCGACTACTCAATCCACTTGCCCAAGTATTTGAAATTTTGAACTCTTTCAAGAATGTGGTTATCAACCTTCACATTTTAGGGGGGTTTGCATTTTTTTATGTTTAAAATTTTTTTATTCAATTTCCCTGTAGCTTCTTAATATATATTTTATGCGATTAACTTTATATAACATCCCTATAAAATTCTTAACATACAAATGATAAACAAACCACACAGAGGGGGTGCTAGGTATGATTTATTTGAATATTCAAATGCTAACAGAGATTCGGCGGTCGAAAAAAAGATCAAATGGCTATTACGAGTTGTTAACATTGGAATGTATAATGATACTCGAGTATAATTATTGACCCTTTAAAGCTAAAGATATGCTTTAATAATGGACACATTTACACAGAGTAATTTTTATGAGATATCTGGTCCCTCTAGAGTGGGACAACATGACCCTCTCTCATTCGCTGCTGTACAAAATTATAATTCAAATTTCAATGTGCCCCCCCCCCCCATATTTGAAGGACCAAGGTTTTGGAATCATCTTCCAATCAAAATAACTAGCTGTTTATCCTTTAGTATGTTTAAATGTAAACTGAAATCATTTCATTTGTCCAGTTATGGACCCCGTAATGACGCACTGGCTGAATATGTATATTAGATATACATGTATATAATGCATTTGATTTGTACCTTTTTAAAGGTATAATGCGGTATAGTTTTGAATTTTTTCATTCTTTGCTCATACCCTCTAATTTCACATTTTCTGCACTTTCCCTCTAATTCTTTACGCCGCGATTATACGCTAATTTTGGCCTTTCCTTTGTAGTCTGATTTTTTTTTTAGTGTCCGATCTCCTTGAGTACTAATTACATAATTACTTTAAGGAACCTGCAGACATTACAAGCTCTGCTTTTTATGCAGGTTCCTTTATATTTCACTTTATTTATTGCCATCATCTTTGTATTTTGTATGTAATCAAATGTATTTCTTGTATTACATTATTGTTGCTATCTTGTGAAGTATGAAAATAAATTCAAATATTGCCACCATTGGAGTAACTGGAAATTTGAATTACTCCCACTGAATAGGGGGTGTATCTCATTTAATACAGGTTACCTGTTGTGCATGTATACATGGACAGCTTTATGACACACTTCCCAGTTAAGCAGAAAAGAATATGCATCCTAAATCAAAGAAAAACTAATAGGTTTGAAATTCAAATGAAGGTAAAAACTCATCTGACTTTATTGATCATGCAAATTCAACCTCTGAACTCAACCTATCCAGCATAAACACGCATCTGGATTGTAAATATCTTGTCTATCAACAACAGCCAATTTAGAAGGTGGTTGAAACAGTACTTACAGAGAAACTAAGATGCCTGGAGAAAGTATTACACTGAAAGTGAATGAGGAAAAAGAATCGCTGTAACCAATATCATTAGATTAGTCATTAGAAGTCAAATATGTTGCAACTATTGAAAGGAGAAATGATATAATCACATCAACCCTGGTGGGTGTTTCATAAAGCTGTTCATAAATTAAGAGAAACTTGAAGAACGACTGGTGATCCTTTCTTGTGGAAAATGCGGGGGAAAATGGTAAATTCATTAACGATGGATAAGCACGTAAGAAAAGTTCGCCAGTCATTCTTGAAGTCGCTCTTAACAGCTTTATAAAACAGCCCCCTGGCTACTTTAATGATTGCATAGTGATAAATATTAATTAGCAGATTTCAGTGAAGATAAGAAGAATTTATCAGCAAAGCCAAAAATACAGCCAGAATGCAGATCCATCTACAACAGAATTTGTATGTACAGTACACAACAGCATTATTGACAGAAATACATCTACTCTGGGGGGTGTTTCACAAAGATTTAAGAATGACTTAAGTTGCACTTAAATGCCGACGCTTACATGATATGCAACACGCAATCTCATTGATAGATTCACATTAGTGCACGTCCTCATCACACGATCTGACCAATGCGGTCAAGCCTTTTATACCGTATGCAACTCGGTATTTAAGTGCGGCTCTAAGCCATACTTTTAAATCTTCGTGAAACTGCCCCCCCCCCAGGCTCATAAAACTTCCACTTAAAAGCACATCAGCAGAATTACTAAAATCATATTAGAACTTTACTTGATAGGTGTCTGTACAATATACATGATCTTCTTCACTTATTGTACATGTACATGTAGGAATTGTTACACATCAATGCGTGTAACTTTCTTTTATATTGTTTTTTTTTAGGTGAATACCAATATTTCTTTACTCGTGTTTTTAAAACTATTTAATATGAATCCCTTAATAATGTTTTCGGTTTCTCTCAGATTCTCTCAATATGCACTTTGAAGTGAATTACATACACAAAGTGATGTTTCTTTTATCATATACCGGTAACACAATCAACAGTTTGAGATACATGTTCGTACACCCCCCCCCCCCCGTCAATTCTAAATATTTAATGTTTTTGTTATTATTGATGAAGATGTGTTTCTCTGTCAGTTGCAAACACAACCTTCAAACTACTGTATGCCCCCAGAGTGGGTCAACATGTTGTGTTCTTGGATGCCTAGAGCTATCATCTGGAACATACAGTATTGAGAAGATACACATCTCCCTCCCTTTCTGAGCACATTAGCAAGAGGAAACTGGGTTAACCGAGAAGAAACTCAACTGAGATAAACATCATCTCTCTTGGTTCATCAAGTAAATGGGGAAGGGGGACTTCAATAACTAACAGAAATCAAGGCCGCGGAAGCTCTTACATTTTCAACAAATAACTTACAATTTATAGAGATGGTGTACCGGTATTGATTTTTTTTGTTTGTCAGTGACTTGGAAACTATCTCCATTAGATATGAAGTTCTCATTTTCATCTTTAGCATAGATCTGACATTTTTATTCATCTGTTATTCATTTACTGTTTATGATAGTAAAAAAAATATATATTTTGATACATATATCTGCATTAAAATTACAGTCAAAAGCAATCACCACACCACAAGTGTTTGCCAAATAGGAAAGATAAAAAAAGAAATACAAGATGAATAAAATGTAATTTAATAGTCAAGGATTTTATATGTACTTATGTACTATGCAACTTTTAGAAGGGGTGGAATCCATTTTATCTTATTCAGATATAAACTCACTGTCAGACTAGTTCACTTTTTGATTGTTACAAATATGTTCCTCACAGCAAACAAATACTAGTCTGCAGGCACAGACCCTGATTGGAACTTTGATCAACAAGTGTGCCTCCACGCAAAGACTAGCACATACAAATCTTGCTGTTGCCTTTGGCACACAAGGCATGAGTAGGCTGCACATTCAGACCCGTAACTCAAGTGAAGGGTTTGCCCAGCAGACTAAACAAATAGTGAACATACAATTAAAAATTCTCTTAAAGGCCATTTTTAAGCTTTATCAGCATTCAGCAATGGTCTGAAAATGATACATTCTAGTGTTTAATTTAGATGGCCTGATATCAAACTCACTATTTCATAGAATTAAGTCTATTTCTTTAATAGGCACAATACATGTACATTTACTATACAAAAGCCATTTACCCCACTCAATCCCACTGTGATTTAAGCAATGTTAAGACAAATCAATCTGTCATCAGTTTCAAAGTTAATTTAAAAACCATGATTTAGATGTTTGGCAAAAGGACTAGGTCTGGAATAATTGACCATACAAGTATGAGACCATCTTCCTCATAATCCGCAATAAGTTGTTATGCAAGAATCTCTTTAAGTAATACCCCTCTCTTCATTTTGATGCAACAAACTTCTTTGGCACGCATTCCTAGATTACCTGGTGAAGAAAAAAATGTACCTTTTCACACTGACATCTCTTACCCAGCGAAATGTCGATGGGCGAATCGCTTGAACAGAAGTAAGTGCAGACCAGGGGAGCATTTCATGAAAGGACTTGTCGGACGTTTTATCCGACAAGTCCCATTTTATCTGACAGTTACTATAGTAAAATTCCCTTTCAGCCAATCAGAATCAAGGAAATATGTCAGATCTGACAACTTGTCAGACAAAAATGTTGATGAAACGGTCTGCAGGTGTCAATGAAGTGTGTGTGTGTATTTGAGTTTTTGTCAGACGTGTATCAATCAGATATAATTTACGTCTGGGACTGATCTTTAATGTCACCATCTGAATAACATGACCAGGGCTCGAACCTCGAACTGACAACCAACAAAAATATGTTGTCCATAGGTGAATTAGAGCTCAAAATGTTGCGTGTCTTACGGGATATAATGATTTCTGCATCCCGTATGACACACATTTTCAGCCATAATTTACCCATAATGATTTTTTTTTTGTGTTGGTTATCAGTCTTTCACATGACTACCCACATTCGCTTTATCATTGACAAAAAAAGACTATTTTATTGCTCAAGCATTCGGCTAGGAAACCAGAAATTGTTGTCAAAATGTACGACACTTTTGGAGTTGCCCATTAGTGAGGTTTTATATATGAAACCAATGAAATGGAATAACATTGCAGGCCTGATAGTTTTAGCCGAAGTTCAGAAATGTGACAATGACCTGTATCATCTTTCAAATTAATTACTGATGTGGAGGGGGTGGAATTGGGGGGACAGTGTGCAAATTACACATAGAGCAACTAGCTAGATGACCATGAATTGTGCTTGACCCATCTATCGTTTTGAGCTAGACAACTGCAACACTGAGCTCTGTGTCAAGGAGGGTATGGGGTTTTAATATCACAGATTCATGATCACCTATTAAAGGGTGTGTTTATGCTTCCATTGCAAGGACAGAATCAGCGTTTTTAAACATCAATTCAAAACGCTGATTGTAAACGTGGTTCTGGGAGAGCTGTTTATGTTTAACTTTTCAGAGGCGAAATCGCGATCTCTAGCTGACTTTGCATAGTAATTTTTGTTGAGCGGGAAAGCGAGGTCAAATTGTGCGCGCCTTTTTTCGATTTTTTTTCCGAGTGTTGTTATTACATGGATGTAACATGCGACCATGGAGCAATGCGACATTTGCCCACGGATTTTCATCTCACCTGAAGCATGTACCAAATGATGTCATTTAAACACGTTTTACGATTGTGGTTTTGTTCATACTTCCCCAGAAAGCCTGATTCTGGTGAAACGTTTTAAAACGCACCTTTTTGTGAGTTTACGATCGGCGTTTTGAAATGTTATTTAAATGAAAGCATGGACGCAACCATGTTTTGGACTAATCACGTATGGAAACGCTGATTCTGGCCTGAAAAATGGAAGCATATACACGGCCAAAGACACACTAGAAAAGGAAATGAGGCTTAGATATCAGGTCCTACATGACTTGGGTTTCACCAGTTATTGGTCTTATTTCAATAGTTCAAGAGAGGGTAAATACATGTAGTTGTCTTTAGGAGCAGTGCCACAAGATGGGGGGTGCCATCCTACGATTTTCTTGTGGAAAAAAGACAAAAAGATAAAAATTAAAAGGAAGAGAAAGAAAAAAAGGATATAAAAATGAGAATTCTGGTTCAGTAACTCTTTAATACCCTAAAATTCAATGAAGAAAAAAAACTATGTCACAATTACTCTACATAATATTGTAGGTCTCAACACCCCCACGCAAAATATCTGAACATCATTGCCCCTGGATGTTTTTAATTACCAGCTGACACTAAATATATTCAGGGATACGACTAACATGTGGGTTATGCATGTAAATCCTAGGTACCACAAACTCTTCCTAGTATTTTTTTTTCACAAATGATCGATCAATACTGGTGTATGAGTATTTATTTGGGAATATGCGATTAAAGAACAGGGGAAAGCGATTATGATTTACATGTATGGGAAAATATTTCAGGAATATCAGAGTTTATATAAAATAGACTTGCCTTCAAAAAATACAATTACAAATTCTTACTAATATCTGATAATGTCAAACAAACTAGAGGTTGATTCAGCTTTAAATATCCTATGAATAAAAAAAATGTATGTTGAAAGACAGCTCCTGTACATGAAGTTACATCGTCAGGTTGAATATGTACATGAAATATAGAATAAATGGAAGCAGGAAAAATAGCACACAGCGAATCATATCTTTTTCACCCATGAAGAATATATGATAATAATAATATGTCCATTTATATAGCGTAGTTACTATGTGCAAATACTCAACTGCGTTTTGATACTTGGTATCATATTTTTTCCCCGGCTGTAGCTAAGCCACCATATTAATAGGCGCTAAAGCGTTCAAGGAATAAATCCTACAGGGTACCCATTCACCTCACCTGGGTCGAGTACGGCACAATGTGGATAAATTTCTTGCCGAAGGAAATTACGCCATGGCTGGGATTCAAACCCACGACCCTCTGTTTCAAAGTCTGGAGACTAATCCACTGGGCAAAATATCGCAACACCTCACAATTAAAAAAATATATATTATACAAATATGCAATGACACTCGAGGATCTGGCTAAAACTATTCGCATCGAAGGGCCATCGGCCCGAGGGAGAATAGTATTATGTGATGTTCCTGAGTGCGAATAGTTTTAGCCGGTTCCGAGAATGGGTCATTGTATATTTGTTTTATATCCCTTCCACTCATACCATTTTACAGCGAAACGATTTTTAATAAGTTGATATAGAACAATCGTCGAGAAGTTGAGAAAACAATAAGTCTTGAAGTATGGATCGTCTGTTCAGCGAGCGCACCTGGTTAGTGCAGCTCGCCGAAAGTTTCCCGTGGCATGCAGCGGAGAGTACCGTTTGGCTGAGTAGCGCTCTGCTCGCATCGCACCGCACACCTCGCGAGGTAAAAAAAAACGTATAGTTCACTTTTTCCCAAGGGAAAAACTGGACTATGCGTAACGTCAGCAAGGAAAATGAACTATAACACGGCAAACGTTTATCGTAGTAAAACTATTCTTTTTCTCCTTGTGTACGCTCTCAATACAACAATCTTAAGTAAGGGATATAAATAAAACTATACAGAGTGAAAATTATATTACCAGGAAGAGGGCACTTGATATTGTGATTTCTTCCTAATATGGCAACGTATGAGTAATATTATCAATGTACTGTACATGCATGCATAACAACAGTCAATCATGTGTGCTGGCAAAAACTAATCAATATATTATTATTACTGGTAGACAAAGGTGTGTGGTAGATCAAAACACTGAAGACTGGATGAATGAAAAGTGGGTACAAAGTTCAGATAATTCCAATCCAAGAAACCCTGGCTCTTAGTACATACTTCACTTCATCGTTCTAGTAGGATGCATGATCTAAGTAATATAGCTGTAGTGTGTACATGTGAGTTTTATTGGTTGCCATCCAACATTTTGAACCTTGCATTTGTCAGTATCCTTTCAAATACCCTTTTTAGACAGGCTAAAATTTCCTTAACCCCGTACTATTGGTGGGGCTAAATGGCAATTTAGCCCCACCTATAGTACGGGGTTAAGCTTAGCCCACTTTCGTTTTACACAGCGTTTTTGCAAAGTGGGCTAACCCCACCTATAGTACGGGATTATTTGGCCCTGCAAAAAAGCAGGGTTATCCCACCAATTGCGGTGCTAAGAGCAATAGTACGGGGTTAAGATCGCATGTGTAAAACGAAAGTGGGCTAAGCTTAACCCCGTACTATAGGTGGGGCTAAATGGCAATTTGGCCCCACCAATAGTACGGGGTTAAGGAAATTGTAGCGTGTGTAAAAAGTGTACGAGTGAAGCACTTGTACTACGAATGATCGACAAAAACCACTAGTCCGGGGTTAGCGAGTTTCGTGTGTAAAAAGCAAGCATTCCTTATCCGGGTTAGCAATAACAATTTGGCATGTGTGAAAAGGAAACAAAAATAGTACGGGGTTAAGGATAGTACGGGGTTAGCGATAGTCCGGGGTTAAGAAAATCCTGTGTAAAAAGGGCAAAAATGATAAAAACCTGAAAAAACAGAATCCATTAGAACTACAAGTCTCATAGCCCTTGCCATAGTATCATTGACAAACTATACCATCATGAAGGTTAATATACACAATGTGATTCATTTCAAGAAAAGCAAACAATCCCATCAAGAGAACATAATAGTTTGAAGGGATTTTGATCTCTGAGGTAAACAATTGTCTCAAGGTTCAAGCTTATTTGTTTTCAAAGAGAATGAGTCCTTGATCAGTATAATATCCCATCATACTCATTGCTATTGTTATGACATCAGCAACGAGACATCCCTTGCATGTCTATTGTATAGTATCTAAATAATGTATTCTGTGGAATCAATAAATCAATTGCTTTGATTTTTCAATTTGTAATATTTAGAAAATGGCCAAATTAGCAAATGACAAACCACTACAGTTACAACACACTGAGAAGCAAAATGTATCTTGTTAACTGTTGTCATTGTCATTATCAGCATCATCATCATCATCTTTACAAATATATATCACTTTTTCATTCCCCCGCCCACCAATGTTTCATTCAAATCATGTTTTCAAACTACATCTACCCTTTAAATCCAATTTTCAGTCCATGCTTTTCTTGTTTTACTCAGTTCTTTGACATCACAGTGCACTGAATAACAAACAGATTTACATGTAAAGATAGTGGTGTGTACATGTACCACTCAATGTTGCACACTGATGTTGCCTTTCTCAAGAAATTCCATCAAAAACTTAAAAACATAGCCAATAGTGTTCTAGATTTTTTTCAAGTACAAAAAACGTTGGGGTTAATGCAAGTAGAGCAAAGCAAGTAACGATTCCAATGATTATTAGATAAGTTCCATAAATCCAGGCTTCTTCACTTTCAATCATACAGCCATTCACATTCCACAAGGGTCATGGTGCAAAATATGAATGCACAAAATCTCAACTATTTGATCGACTATTTAATCATTACACAAGATGCAGCCCATTTTCTGAATTGATCACACTCCAAGTCCTGAAGAGACAACTACACAATTCCAGTCACGCCCAGATCCATCTGAACCAATCTCCAGGGGAGCATCGTCTCATGAAACAAAAATCAGCCGTTTTTCACTGTCATCAGTTATAAGCTAGTGAAATCCTTGTATTTGATTGGCTTAGAATGAATTCACCAGTGAAAATCACTGACAAGATGCTTCATGAACCAGGCTGCAGTATATGATATGGATCACCCCAGAGAGGACTCTAGTTAGGAGGAAGTTTTCATCTTTATTTTTCAATTATGACATCGATTGTATTGATTCCTGCTACCATCATCCATCCACAACGGCTGGATCGTCTAAGGTGGGATAGACACGTCTGCGAGCCAACCCAAGCGGGGGTTTTCTCCCTCACTGCCCATTTCGCACCTCAAATTATGAGATTTCTAAAGGAGATATACATCAACATGCCAATCATCGGTCTCCCTTGGGCATGATTAGATAGGGTTGATCTGACAGCACTGTAAGAAAATCATAAAATTACTCATTCCACCTAGGAGTAAGCCAAGCTCCATGAATTGGGGTAATATCATAGCATTGAATAATATTGGCACATTTCAGAATCACTGAGCATCTCAAATGGCATACCAGTGTCTGGCTTTCTGTGATAAAGCATCAAGTTGTAGATGGAAACATGAATCAATCACCTATTCTTCGTGATGAGTCATGTGTCATGTGTCTCCAGAATGAAAATCTAGCAGCCTGAAATTTTAAGATTGACACAGAATTAACACTGTACATGGTCAAATTACATATGTGAATCTTATCACATGTATTTACCCAAATTTCATCTGCAAAGTATCTTATATCTCGCAATCACATCTAAAGAATTGACAGGCATTCCACAATAACACAAATATTGAATGTGAGGAGAAATATATTGTACTGTATCTTCTTTCAATATTTAATCCTTTCATACATGTAGTTAAACCGGTTCTAATTTGTTGGGCCTGGAATTTTTCTAGAATGGCGAATCAAGGAGCCATGTTTCATTAAAACTAAAGTGTACGTGTACAAGCAACGTTGCGCAAGAATGACCCTTTCTTGTGGTAAATGATATCCACATGTAGGCACGGGGGGGCCACTTACATTGACGAGTGGATACCATGCGCGACCAAAAAAACACGTAAAAAGGATGTCTTTTTCACGATAGCGCACGTTACGTACGTAACGTGATAAGGGTGTCAAAAACGCAAAAATAATGAAAAAAGGGTATCTATTTCACTAGGAAAATTACGTGTATAGGGTCGAATTTGCGGGGATGATGAGACAAAATTAAAATGTCTTATAAAGGATGTCCTTTTTGCCCCAACACTACGTGTTTAGAGTCCGATTTGCGCGAGGTGTAGAAGGTGGGGTCGTACTAAATCAAATAAGGTAAAGCCGACGACCGAAAGAACCGTAACAATAAAACATTCCTGTACTGGTTAAGGGGTTCATTTTAGGGAATATTTGCCAAGAGTATCGTTTTGTTTCCAATACTTGTTAAGGGTAGGGTTTCACACGCCAATACTTGTTAAGGGGTGCATTTTCAGAATATGGAAATTACGTGCTTAGGGTGCTTTTCGAGACCCCATGGTCGCGCATGGTATCCACTCGTGAATGGAAGTGGCCCTCCCGGGATGTAGGCCTACCCCAAATTGTCACTGCTTCTGATTAAAGATCCAGAGAAAAGGGTCAACAGTAGCATTTACATTTGTTTATAATTTACAAACAGCTTTATGATTGCAACATCCATCAGATAGATATCTTGTAGAATTTATCTTCTGCAAAGTGTCGATTTACTTCAGTTCTGCTTTCAAAGGTACAATCTATATTAACTTGCTTCTTAGGTGTACATGTATAGGGATAGTGATTTTCCATCTCAAAATACTGCCTATTCCGTTTAAAAAAATCTTAAATTCCGTTTCAGCATGTCTGAAAACGGATTTGTGTACATAAAAAAGTGACAATTCCATTTACATAGAAAATCAGTATGCAATGAGTAGCTATGTCAAAATGCTCACACTGGTCAAACTTTGTAACTGCCACTGAACTAGCAATGCTTTAAAATCGATTTAAATCAATAACAATCCAGCACAAAAACTATTTAAAGAAACATAAAAATTAATACATCATTACCTTACACATTATTAAAAATATTTTGTGGTTAAATGAGATTTTATCACTGATTTGGGAACTTTTTGGACATTGTTTTGGACATTGTTTTGAGCAGTTGACAACTTTTGCCTATCCACCATTTTAGGTTTGAGGAATATTGTGATATGATATTATAATTGAATGCAGAGGGCAGCAACACACATGCATTCTGTGCATTTTGAGAAAAAAAAATGTTATCCGTGATTTCCCGTTTGAAAAGCCACTTTCCATTTCAAAAGGCTGATTCCGTGAATTCTGTCCGTTTTCTGTGATTCGGCAAATCGCTTTCCCTACATACACATTTACTCACTAAATATCTACAATCTCAAATCATACTGAAAATTGTCTCTTTAGAAATAGACCTCCTCTGTCTCACTTCTACCTATCAATTCTAGAGTCTACACAAAAATGCAACAAGAAGCAACATCAGCATTGATAAGAAAATACTAAGGGTGTGTTCAATGTCGGTTTCCGAATTCAAACGGCAACATGAAACGTGATTACGAAATGCGGATATAATGTGAAACAAAGGATGTTTTCAATGTCCTCCATTCACGGTCGTAAAAATGTCTTTCTAATCATGATTCCGAGTAAAATTTAACGTCGAAAAACACACATTTGTGAACGCGATCAGCTGAAAATTTTACGACCTTAAGCATTGCGAATGAGACATTGAACACAATTGAGTTTCGAAATGTCTTTGAACTTGCTCTCGCAGTGGAAGCCTACACAAACTTTTAAAGACGATCAACATATACAACTTTTTTTTGAGGGGCACTGTACAGTCCACCACTTAATTGTATTTGTGTTCTGTGTTTTCTAATTGAGTTTTCAATCATGATTCATGTTGCAGTTTGAATTTGAAAATCAGCATTGAACACACCCTTAGGCCTTAGGCTACCTACATGTATCCCATAAACATGCAATATCAGGACCTACATAAATTTTCTCACAAACCACAAGAAAGCATAAAACTCTTGTATTACCTAGATGGTGACATTGCCAATTTGAGTATCATCCAGATAATTCACAAACCATGTCCTCTCATCACCATGACTGTTGAATTGAATGTTCACCGGTATTGCATGAGGAAGCTCTGATAACCCACAGTGAACTTTGTATCATTAAAATCAGCACTACAGCCATTACTGTCAAGGGTAGAGTGATAAGACCTCTGGGTTTTCAAGGACCAAGGACAAGATCACTTTAGAGACATCACTCAAGGAAACAAGCACAAGAAATTATTCACTAATGGATTGAACCTGCCTTTTCTATTTAAAAAAGAATGGGATAAAAGAATGCAAAGAGCACAATTTCTTTTGATAGATGTTAACATTTCCCCATTAAATATCTATCAGTGCCTATGATTTTTTTTCTTTGATTTTCATCAGGCCTGATTTTCATTTCTGTAAAATTTCAGGAGCAAAATTCTTTGCAGTTGTAAGAATGATGGTGTAAAAAAATCATGATGAAGCAAATAGGCCTGTAGAAAAAAAAAGCATCTTCTGGAAAGAAAAAAAAGCATCTTCTGGAAAGAAAAAAAAGCATCTTCTCGAAAGAAAAAAAAACAAGTGGAATGCCTCTGGCGGTCTCACCTGCATCAAGCGATTCAATACAGCAGCAGTGCTGACTCTGAAAACTACTATAAAATAATTACATATGTATTCACAAAAAACACCATTCATATAATGATACAATACTACGTTCATTGATATTTGACCCTGATTTATGACCTTAAGCTTGTCAGTGATACTTTATTACCCTTATATCCACATTTTATACACTATATCTTTAGACTTTGAAAGTTATCACAGCAATCTAATAATTAGGCCTACCTCTAAAATGGCCAAAGTTCAATGACCTTACATGACCTTTCACTTATTGCCCTTAAAAGAACCATATTGCCCTCGTTTTACATGATTCTTTTGTGGGCAATATATTTGATGTTCCCCTCAAGGACCAGTCAACATTATATAATCATTCCAATGTCTATGGTTTCAAATATTCATAAAGTTATGAGGTAGGCAAGGTGACGCCCCCTTCACCCATCCCCAGGTGTGAAAAAATACAATCTAAACAATAAACACGATTTGGGCAAAGTTTGCAAACACAGCTACTGTTGATAACCTCTGTACATGTATTATGTTTTGATATATTGGCAACGGAAAGACAGCATATTGGCCACTGGCAACAAGTTGTGATGGCTATAGCAGGAAGCAGAATACATGAATCATGGTCCCTTATGACAAGGTCAAGGGTCATATTAGTATGCCAGCACCCATGTCTGGGAGTGATATCACCAAGCTGAGGTGGGATTAATCCTAATCTCTTTCACAGACAGCAGTAGAGTTAATACTATACACACAATGAATGAAACTCTAATCCATTACGACTGTATGGAGAATTGCCAATGCAGTTGCTGCGTGGTGCTGCGCTCAACATAAATATTGCACAAATTCAGCACTGCCATACAGCTGCATTAGTGTTGATGCCCTACATGATGGTTATCTTCAATACAGTCCCAATTCAAATTATCGTACAATATTAGAATATATGATGACAAAGGATTCAAATATATATCAGCACCCAATAGTTGCTTATATTCCCTCATTTTTTTCATATAGCCAATCTTATAGTAATCAAGTACATGTATCATTTAACATCCTGTGTGAGTTCAGGTCACATGATCAATGTCCAAGTTTCATGAATCAGATCCATACACATTCAAAGTAATGATGGTAATTCAACAGATACCCCCCACTTGGCCAAAGTTCATTGACCCTAAGTGACCTTTGACCTCGGTCATGTGACTTGAAACTTACGCAAGATGTTCAGTAATACCTGATTACCTTTATGTCCAAGTTTCAGGAACTAGGTCCATATTTTGCTAAGTTATGACATTTCAAAATCTTAACCTTAGGTTAACTGATCGCTGGATCATGTTTAAAAAATATTTTGAATTTAGGTGCTAGCGATTCAAAATAGATATCAATATTCTCTAGGAATGATCTCTAGCTGCGACAAGTTAGTGTTTACGATTGCCGCCGCAATCACCACAATGTTGTCAGATTACATGTAGGTGAATATCACATTAAACATCTTCAGATAGCAGCGAGTCTTTTTCGGTAAGTCATGCTACCTCTAAAGAGTTTACGATTGCCTCCACCATCACCACAGTGTTAGAGAAGGTGAATATCATCAGAAACAACTTCAGATTGTAGTGTGTCTATTTCCGGAAGTAATGCAACCTCTAAGAGTTTACGATTGCCTCCGCCATCACCATGATGTTGTAGAGAAGGTGAATATCGTAAGCAACTTCAGATTGTAGTGCATCTATTTCTGGAAGTAATGCGACCTCAAAGAGTTTGCGATTGCCTCTGCCACCACCACGATGTTGTAGAGAAGGTGAATATCGTAAGCAACTTCAGATTGTAGTGCATCTATTTCCGGAAGTAATGCAACGTCTAAGAGTTTACGATTGCCTCCGCCATCACCATGATGTTGTAGAGAAGGTGAATATCGTAAGCAACTTCAGATTGTAGTGCATCTATTTCTGGAAGTAATGCGACCTCTAAGAGTTTACGATTGCCTCTGCCACCACCACAATGTTGTAGAGAAGAGGACTATTGTTGATTGGCGGTATAGTGTCGCACGCTGCATCATCATTATCTTCTTCTCCTTCCTCCGATTATTTAAAAGATCAAAACAAATCATCATTTTCTTCCTCCGCTTTTGTCGGAGATCAAAACAAATTCTGTCAATCAGTGTAGCTTGCAGCATTTGTCCACGTGCCGGCCAACCACAAAATTTAATGTATTTTTTTGTTTTTGAATATCTGCCGATCCGATGTCCGAACCAATTTCAATTTTTTAGAAGCAAAACTTCCGAACTGAAATCCAATCCTGTTATTACTCTAACTGACAACATTAGATCTCTGCGCAATTAAGCTAACACAGAAGCTAGTAAAATAAGCTAATAATGCTGCACATGCAGATCTACAAGTAGGTTAGCCTCTTGTCGAGGCCCTGGCAGCTGCTTCCCGAGCGTAGCAACGGATTCCCTACTTCGCAGAGCGGATTAGGCCTGGCGCGAGCCAGGGCCTCTTGACATCTAAGCTGAATTATATATTCATGAGGAACGTCTTCCTAATGAATATACATGAGTCATGATATTACCGGTCACCTAGTAAACCAATGAAATGTCAAAGCTGTTTCGTCCAGGATTTGGAATAATATCATAGTCCACTATTCTGCAGGGGATTCATTTAATTGCGGGACACTAAAGGGGGATATCACCAGCAAAATGTTACAAGTATTGGTACTACTACTACTACGTGTACTACATGTAGTACTGACCCATCACCGCCCCGAAACTTCCCGGGAGATACTGGTCAGTTGCTGGTCAGACTCGAGTCAAGGGGAAGCAACTCCACTCCAGTACTCCTTCACTGCACAGTGGATATCGATAATCGACGCATCGTGGAATCGCATGAAAAATTACATTTTTTCTCAATATCCTGTGCGTAGATTTACAAAAACATCTCGTCCTTTCAGTGCAGATCTAATTTCATCGACTTGCAGATCCATAAATCGGTCAATATTCAGCATTTTAGAGGCATATTCAATGCTCTTTGATATTTCGTCATCACTCTTCGCCAAGAATCCACAAGTCACCATTCAAGATGAACTCATGAATATTCAATATAACATCATAGCAGCCCGCGCTCTCATTGGATGATTTTTGGTTGGAATATTGGTAAAAACAATAAAATAACAAAAGAAGGTCGGTGAACTTCGGCTCAGATGTCAAGAGCCCCTGTCTCGTGGTGCTCTGCTTCGCTATATTCCTTGCTTTGCCATGTTCGCTCGGATAGCAGCCGACAGGGCCTCGACGAGAGGCTACAAGTAGGTAGGCATTACCTCCATACTCAACTCCAAAGATGAGACATCAGGAATATAGGGGAGCTCTACTGAACATGCTGGCTATGTAATGAAGCTCATACATTGATTAATGAGCGAAATCTAAGTCTGATCCTCGAGACTATCAGTAGACTGAGACAGATTCAAGTGCTGATTATTCCCTACCCACAAAATAAAGAACAAACAGTGACACTCACCGAGAGATGAGCACATACATACATATACAGTGTAGCTTAGGCCAGGTAGACACACACACATATGATTTATCAAGCAAATTAGATGCAGATATGAAATGGCCTTCCCATTGAGCAGCACATTATTGATTGATGATGATTCATAAACTCTTTTTAAGTCCACCAGCATTCGGGTCATGACAAGGTCACTTGCAGTTGTGTATCATGGAACTTGTAAAAATACATGATTGGATGTCATCAATGTGTCATCGTCTAAAAACCCTTGTGCCTTATCATGTTAAAAAGGAAACAATCATAATGTAGTTGATGTAGATTTATAGGTGATCTGGGACATCTTGATGATGTCAGCTTTCTTCACAATGTATTGAAACGAGAAAGAGAATTGATTTTGCTTGTTTGCAATGTTCAGGGTGGGTAGTAGAGACAGTAGTACCAAGGAGTGGGCCTAACTCCCCGGGGAGTTGGGGGGGGGGGGCGGGGCCAGTCAAATAAATTTCTGTACACATGCATGACCAAGTAATTTCCAAACACCCCCTAAACGGGTTATTCTATGTGTGAAATAACCCCAATAAACAAGTTTTTCCCAAGCTTTATTTACACATTTTGGTCCCTAAACAAGTTGTCGCCAAAATATGAAAAAAAGCTTGGCGAGGGAAAAAACATACCCTGAACACGTTTGGCAAGTCTTTAGAAAAAATAGCTTTGGGGGAAAAAATATACCCTAATTATGTTGACCCCGCGATTGACCATTGACCAGTCTTTAAAACCACCCCTTTTCTTGAAAATCGTTGTTTTGATACCCTTAATGAGTCCAAGCACGGACCACGTCCAAAACTGAAAAAACATCCCTTTAAATACGTTTTTTTGTCACACGTGTGTACAGCAATATATTTGACTGGCCTCCCCAGGGTAACTCCTTGGTAGTACATGAGTATTAATGTACACGTCTACATGTAAATGTAGGTAGGATTCTTTGAAATGTCAGAAAACATGCTTGTATGCTGCTTTTAGTTTAGATAAAGTTTATGATTGTTTTCTCGCAACATGAATGCCCAAAAAACTATATTGCTGGACACATGCAACCAGAAAAACATGCAAAAGGGTAATCTTTGCTGGTTGAGGCATGTGATGTGTTCAAACATTTAAAGCAACCCCTCCCCCTACAAACAGATTTTTTTCTGGCTTATTTACATAGGGGTTTACACTTGTTTAGAAGGTCTACTTCACTAGCAAACATATGGAAATATCATATGTAAATGGGTGGCTTCCAAGATGAACTTTAGCATAGAATTAGAAATTAATTTCTAAAAGATAAGTCAAATAATAACATAATACCATTGTCCATTGACAAGACATTTGCACTGTATTTGCCACTTTCCACCCAGGTGGATGGTTACCCATCATGCATAACTTTGCATTTCACATCTCATCTGAGTATAACGCAATAGCTCAGTCAGTAGAGCGGGGGTTTCAGATTCCGGTGACCCAGGTTTGATTCCCAAGTGGTGTGCTAGGGCCCTTTGGTGAGGCATTTATCCTCATTACCAGGTCCCTCGGAGAGGACCTTAAGCCATTGGTCCCCTGGTTGCTTGCTCACAGGCATTCATGCTTTCTTAGCAGTCAGGTAAAAACCTTGGTATAATAACCAAGGTAACAATGGGTGATTTCAAGTTCAGTGTTGACCTTTTGGTGTTGGTGTTGGGTAAATTTTTACACGATTATAACACCAAACATAAAATGAGGATGGTCCCGAAAAGTCACTCACTCGTTGTTTAGATGTCAATAATGTGATCTGGACTCCGTAACACAAAGATTAGCGATCAATCGCTAAATGAACTGACCAATCAAGATCAATGTTACACGCGCGTTTGGCGCAAAATACTGACTAGGAACCAATCAGAAGTTTTCTTTCATATTTGCTATTCATCGCAAACCTTTGTGTTACAGAGCCCTGGATCAGTTTTACAAACTCTGAATAAGTTTTGGAGCTAGGGGAAGCAATCAAAATTTCAACACCAACCAGGGTGACCAGATTTTACAAAATGAAATACGGGACAATCGACAAAGCGCGCTGCACGAGCTAGCCAGATCTTATAACAAAAAAAAAGATCAACAAAGAAGGCTACACAGTGTTATACCTTGGTCACATTTGCTCTACGGCGGCCGTACGAAGAGTCGAAAACAGCCGTTTTATTAATTGTAATTCGAACCACCTGTATTATGTCGGTGGACAAAAAATTTTAAAACAGCTGTTTTCGACTCGCCGTAGAGCAAATGTGACCAAGGTATTAGACTTGTGAAAAAAAATGTATAGAGTTGGAAGGGAGAGTGAACGAAAGAATGAAGGAGAGAAAGAAAGGACGAAAGAAAAGAAATGAATTGAGAAGAAAGAAAGGAAAAAATGAAGGGGTAAATGATTGAAAGAAAAAATAAAACAAAATAAAAGAAAGTTAGAATAAAAGAAAAATGAAAGGATAAAAGAGAAAAGGGGTTTCCATCATTCTTTAAGAATGAATATAGAAAGAAAGAAAGAAAGGAAGGGAGGATGAATAAATGTGTGAAAGAAAAATAAAGGAAAGGAAAAAAGTGAAAGGAAGGGAGGATGAATAAATGTGTGAAAGAAACAATAAAGGAGAGAAAGGAAAAAAGTAAGAAAAATGAGGAAGGAACGAAAGAATGAAGGAAAGAAAAATGATTCCTTCATTCTTTGAAAGAAACAACTAGAAGAAAAACAGGAAGAAAGGGAAAATAAGGGAAAAGAATTAGAAGAAAACATAAAATAAAGAATGAAAGAATTAAAAGGATCCAAGAGAGGTCATGGGAGGAAAGAATGGATGAGATTTAAAATGGAAAAAAGAGAAAATAACGGGAGACTGAGAAATAACATAAAGAAAAAGGAGAGGAAGGGAAAGGAAGCAAAGAAAAGGAAAATTTTTAAAAAGAAGGAAATTAGAGAATGAACGACAGAAAGAAAAATGAACAGAGAGAGAGAGAGAAAGGATCAGGAAAGAAAGATAGGAAATAAAGGTAGATGGAAGAAAAGGGCAATCAGGAAGGATACAGGATTATTAAATAAAGAAAAAAAGAAAGAAAGAAAGGGGACCAAAGTTCAAACTCCAAGTAAACAAAAAAAAATCCAATCATCAAACAAAAATCATAATAATTGTTGTTTTTTAATATATATTTTTTAATAAAAAAAATTAAATGTTTTAGAAATGAATAAAATTTCAAGGTGAAACATATTGTCAAACTTTAAAAATTAGATGAAACATCGCTGCATCATACACAGGCATATCATCTCTCCCATCATGATCACACGGCTCAATTAAACGAAAGCTGAAACAGCTAGATCTACTTATGAAAACTCAAAAAGTTGCACCTCCGATATACATCACCAAATCAGTAATCTGATAATCCATAATATAAATATAAATCATTTGCCGCCGATTGTGTGATTTTTTTTGGTGGAAAAACTTTTTATCATGTACGTGAGATTGTTTTCATCGTTGAGAATCTGCTCCGATCCTACAAGCCAATAGCTAGTAGGCTGCATTAGCAAGAAAATTACCGCAGAACTTGCAAAAGTTTACAGTTGTCAATGTTATAAAATTGTTGCCTCTTCTTCGCCATATGTTGGTAATTTTGATGAAAATTCGTCACTTTTAAATGTATTAACTATATTTTGTTCATTATTCTGAAATACGGGACAAATAGGCGTCCCGAGAAGGTTTGTCGGGACGCCGGGACAAAGGAGCAAAAAACGGGACGATCCCGGGAAATACGGGACGTCTGGTCACCCTGACACCAACACCAAGGCCAACACCGAACTTGAAATCACCCCACGTCTCAGCACTGCTAGAGTCACAACATGCATGTGAATGTTAGAGATCATACATTTTTTGCCATTACCACTGATAGTACATGTAGGCCTATTATACATACATACACATGCAAGACTGAGTAACATGATCAAGAGAAACAAACATTAAGTACATACAATGTTCCCCAAAACACATACAAGTGTTTTACACACTAATTACAAATGCAGTGTAGCTTGATCCTGATCTGACTGATAATGCAATAATACAGGCATACAAATACACTGTAAGAAGTCATGTAATGTCAACTTACATCAATATAAAAATATACCTAATTGTGTAGTCACAGTAATAGTCTTAAAATTCAATAAATAATATGCTACCTCACTTGCACAAGCCTGACCGATGATCCCAAACAATGGCCTTTACTGATACCATCAAGACAGGGAAGAAGGTTATTACGAAGCTCACTACTGTATCTCATTTTTCAGATCATGCCCTGCCATGAATGGAAGAAGACAGGAAGGGATATTAAGACTGCTCCAAATATCCTGTAACATGAAACTGGCCAGGAATAATCCAATACTCTTTAGTTCCTCATTTTATAAAGTGAAGAGGATGTGCCCTAAAGGTAAAACATCGAGTTACCGAAATGTCATATATCTCATATCATCAACTCAAGCCTACTAAACAGCATACAGCTGTATTTTATGATTGCAAATATCAAGTTATCTTTAACTAGTTGTGGTCACTGGTCACCATTTCAAAATTAGTTCATACAGTATCCAATCAAATGACCGCCCAGGTGTATGTGCAGTACATGTACATTTGTAGGTATTTGAATTTTAAAAAAATGTGCCATTTAAGCATTCTGGAAGAAATTTTGTAGGTATAATTGGTTAGAAAAATTAGCTAAGACAAGCACAAAAATCTGGTATGATGCCGAGTCATTTTCCATGCAAGAATAATACATACATACACTTGTCCCATACATGTGCGCTTATCTGTGTTAGTGATCTTCAGTGTGATCGTTTTTCAGCTTATTTTTTTTATTTTTATTTTTTTTTTTCAGTTAATAAGTTCAGTTAATGTGACTGCTCCAGATCTAGATCCATAATGATATAATGACAATTAACATTGGTCAAATTATATAGTCTAATTTCTCATTAGTCTATCTGAGAGTTAACTGTAATTACATATTCGGAAGCAATCCAAAATCAGTTCAGGGCCCCACAACATAGAGACTTGCGATTGATTGCGAATATGAAAGAAAAAAAGTTGGTTCCTGGTTGGTGTTTAAAACAAACTGGGCATGCAACAATGATCTTGATTCGCCATTGCCATTTAGTGATTGATTGCAAAGTATTGTGATATGGAGCCAAGATGTTGAACATGCCAATGCCCCCAGATGACATTCCATTCATCTCTTACAATTTATTATTTTTTTTCTATTACCAGCTCTGCACAATACACATGTATTGAAGATTACAAAAATATCAGTCATGGTCATTTCAGTACTTGAAATGGTCTTAGAGCTACGTAGACTTCTATTTGCCTCCTGGTAAACCAAGAATGTCGCAAAATTTGAAGTATGTTATTACAACTAAGTCATGCAGGGCGAACTAAAAAGGGATGTGACTCTGCAGTCATTTATTTAATGCATCACTTATGAATCATATAGAATCATCTAGTAGTTGCCTGTAACCATCATTTGTCTTATGAATATCATACACTACAAGCAGGGCAGGCATCCTTATGTCTGGGTTTCTTTCAAGAAACAAAATTGTCCTAGGCTAGTGAAATTCTTGCATCTGACTGGCTGAGAGAAAATTTGTAAGTGAAGCCCAAAGAAGAAATGTTTTGTGAAACACTACCCATGGTTGAACTTAAAATAAAGAATAGAAAGCTACCTATTCATCAGACATAACAAAAGACAGCTGCAAACATTAAACAATAATAGAGTTAGTCATGCACGAGAGACACTTTAAAAATTACAATTGGAAAATTAATGAACGTTCCTACTGCTTATCCTCTGCAAGACTACAGTATGTTCACAAAGAAATGCACCAGAATTATGGGTACTGCAACCATCACATTCAATTACAAATGAAAGAGCAAGAACAGAGATGAATTACTCTTCCCTCCTATTTTTTTTCACTCCTAAAGTACAAAATGAAAGCCATAAAAAATATAGGCCTATATAAGTATCATAAAACTGACAGTAGACCAATCAAAGCTATTACATTATTTTGAATAGCATTATCATCAGTCAGTTTTGTTGGTGCGACTGTACATGTAGCTGCAGTATAACTCTAGGCGGTTTCAGACCGCCTCGAAGTTCGCCAGTTCCAGGTATTCTCTGATCGGGAAATTTACCCCGATCAGAAAATACCAGGTATTTTGGTAATGTGAAAGCAAACTACGCGTAATTTCCCCGAAAGAAAATACCCGCTAAATAGTAGGTACTTGGCGAAATTACGAGAACTTTCGTGGGGATTTTTCCAAGGTCGCAGGTATTTTGGCGATGTGAAAGCAAATTACGGGAACTTTTATCCCAGCGTGTCGTTGGGCGCGGCGGCGTGGGTGGCTGCTGGGCTAGTGATTTTGAATCTCCCGCCTTGCCTGCTTATCAGACCACACTGCGCATGCTCGTAACTTCGGGAACTTATCCCGAAGGATGTGTTTCGGGGCGGTGTGAATGCAGGAATAATTAACGGGTATTTTTTAGCCTTAAAAAGTTCTCGTAATTTAACGGGGATTCTTGTGATCGAGGCGGTTTGAAACCACCTTCTAACACTACCAATGAACTACGAAATGCATCACCTGTGCAGGTCCTCATGCCTTTTATATAGTCAATGATTACATACTACATGTACATGCATGCAGCAATATGCATTTTAATCTGCAACTCTCCAAACAAAAATAATCCCATGAGGAAGAGTCCACGGACGACCAGGAGCATAAAAGCAAAATCTGCATGAAAATTGTATGCTATTGCCTATTTCTACTCGACACATACATAAACCTCCAGCTTAAAACTGGCAAGTTCCCATCAACAATATAGGCCTACATGTAGTACATTACATGATGTAAATACCTATAAATAAATGTAGCAAAGGAAATGACAAGACTTTCTTGAAATCAAGACAAACGAGGTGGCATCGATGTCGCAAGATGTAATCTTGGTTGTTAAAGCCTGTGTATAGCTTTGGTAAAGGGTCAATAATGTGATTGATAATCGAATATCATCTAATATGACAGTCTTACTGAAGCGTAGAGACCGTTAGATATTTTTCCAACTGCACTTCTCTGAGAAAATTTCAAATATTCAAATCTTGGATATATAGCGCCCTCTCTCGGCGATGCTTGTTTTAAATTTAAAAAATGGGCATTCAAGCACTTATCTTATAAATTTAGTGATTAAATATCCAAAAGTTACAGACAAAGAACATATCTTGAAAGTTTCAGCCCATTCCATGATTTGGAATAGGATTTAATTGAAAAACAAAAACACACAGATATTTTAATTTGATCGGGTGACCCGATCAAGTTAAATTTCCATGTAAAATCGCAAAATTTATCCTGTAAAACAGATTTTGATTTCATATCCTCCACATCATAACTGTTATAGGGCATATCCATTCATATTAGCTAGCAATGAATTGGAATAGTGATAGGTGCATTTTGGTGGATTTACCAAAACTATACACAAGCTTTAATAGTTTTACCTATCTAAACATCTCTTGCAATTTTGAACTAAATATTATATTTGCCACATGACTACGGAGAATGAAGAAACATACCTGATCTAACTCCCCATGATCCTCCAGGATCTAGTATCAATCGCCTGGTTATTATCCAGCAGTCTCGGACAGAGCATAAAAAATATCCAGCTAGTCCAACAGTGGGTGTACGTCAAATGTTCAGGGCAGTATTCAGCACGCATGCGATAAATGAGCTCCTCAACAACACAGCATCAGCGTCGACTAGAGTGAAAATTGTCCCCTTCCTCTTTACTCTACTGCTGTACCTGAGCACGTGACAGCTGCAATCCAGTCTCTGTAGGGAAAAGGAGAACAGAAAGGGAGTAAAAAAAAAACTTTTCGGCCAACTAAAATGGCATGCTGCTCGAGTTTGAAGACACACGTAAAATGGGTAGCAGCGTATGGGAATAACAGGAAATAATGCTTGCTGAAAGTGAAATACGCCTATCGAGAAGTTTTGATACCATCTACAGATCTACGATGACGTCGAGAGTATTACCAATACCTGGAGAATTCATTATTCATGCAATATGTTAGTGTGTGAAATTAAGGGAAAAAAATCACTTGTAGTTTCCTGAATATGCCACAGCCCACTTCAAGGAACTGTGCTCATAACAGATATTATCTACGAATGTAGTGTTATTCCCAAAACAACAGGTCACTCTCGAGTCCTGATCAACATTGTATACAGGCGATATACATGTGAAAACAGAACATGTCCCCTGCATAAAAAATGCAAATGATCCAACCATCCAAGATCCCAAACCAGAATATAATATTGTGATGTTCATCTCAAGATGAACTATCAATAATAGCTAGTTAAGAATCATAGAATGTCTGCCTTAGCATTAATGTGACTCCACTACAGATTATGATCACATAAAAGGAGAGCAAAGCACAGGAGATGACTGCTCTGAGCCAAACTGAGGACGAGTCACAAGTGTTTTCATTGTAATGAGCCATGGGGAAAGTGCCCTTATGATAATGGCAGACATGACTGGAAGATCAATTAGAGATGGACTCTAGAGGCTGTCGGCTCTCGGACAAAACTCGAATTCAATGCAAAAGCATTTTGTTATTTTTGAACGAAACAAACTAAATTGACAACATATTGTTTAAAAATTATTTTGTATTTTTAAATTCATATATACCAGGGCTCCACACTCAGCCTTTTTTCCTACTGTTTCAACCTGTTCATGTCAATGTCACACAAGTAGAATCCCAGTTTTTCTTTTTTTATTACTGGTTCAAACCTAGAATTTACTGGTCCCCTAAAATATAGAAAAACATAATAAAGACAAATTTATTTTGCAGTTTTTTGTTGCACATTGGTTCCCCCCCCCCAAAAAAAGGAATGAAATATGCAGTATGATCTTTTGACCCCTAGATGACTTTTGACCTACATGTAATCATCCTCAGAAACACAAGTGGTCACATGTCATATGGTGGTCCAATTTCGCGAATAGGATAAAAAATCGTCCAAAAAAAAATGATGTGTTATACTTATAGGTGTTTTAAGTCTCAACTCAAATACCTTTATTTTTTCTTAAAATGACTAGGTAACAGCTGATCATTACATAGACGTCAATGTAAATATGAATTTTTAAAAGTGTTTTTTCTCAAAAAGGACCTGCTGCACATATTGTCAACAGTTAATGTAACATTGGATCACCCTCATATTTTGCAGTTTTAATCTAGTAATCGATACTTAGATCTGTATGCATATTAATTACACTAATCAATAACATTTAATTTCACATTTTTGCCCCCAAAATGCCTATCACTGTATATTTTTGGAAAAACGACTACATCATGGGTTTGTTGCAATGATACAAAACATTTGTACTAAAAATTAAGATAAAATAGATAATTAACCAAATTTCTCCAGGTAACTAATTGATTATGTTGCATATCAGAGCTGACATACTCATGTATTTCATTCCTGCATATTTTCAAAGTTGTCAAATTTACATAATATTTAGTTAATCCCTGCTTTTAAACTGCCTAGAAATACAGTATGTGGTAGGAAGTCAGACTTACATATTATATTAAGTTGTTAATTAAGTTTCAATAATTAATATTCAATTATTCACCGTATCCATCGGCTCAGCCACCCCTGTTAAACTTCAAACTTAATGTGCTATAGTTTATGTTCCTGATATACATGTAGTATAGCTTCAAAATGAGATCTTACTCAATAAATTTGGTCAAGATGCTGTGATGTAGCAACAATTTATCCATGGCACCGTGTGGAAAAAATTTCATCCGCCACCCTTTTTGCATACCCAACTTATGAAATGCGACGTGTGGTATTACCCAAAGATTATCCGCACCGTGTAGAAAGAACCAAAATTGACGATGATGTAAAGAAATGAGAGAGCAAGTTGAAAAAAAACCAGATCCATAAACTTTCAAAGTAATGATGGAATCAACAAAAACCCCAAACATGGCCAAACTTCATTGACCCTATAACCTTTGACCTTGGTCATATGACCTGGAACTCGGGCAGGATGTTTAGTAATACTTGATTTACCTTATGTCTAAGTTTTATGAATTATATCCATATGCTTCCTAAGTTATGATGACATTTCAACAAGTGGATCACCTCTGGCAGTCTTACATGCATTACATCATTCAATATAACAGCAGTGCTGGCTTTGAAAAAGAACTATTGAATAGTTATTTACAAAAAAAAACACAATTCATAGGACAATAAAAAACTTTGGTCATTGACCCTAAATGACCTTTGACCTTGGGCATGTGACCTGAAACTCACATAGGATGTTCAGTGATACTTGATTACTCTTATGTCCAAGTTTCATGAACCAGATCCATAAATTTTCAAAACTATGATGGAAATCAACAAAAAACCCAAAACAAATATGGCCAAAGTTCATTGAGCCTAAATGACCTTTGACCTTGGTCATATGACTCTTAAACTCATGCACGGTGTTCAGTAATACTTGATCACCCTTATGTCCAAGTTTCATGAACTAGGCCCATATACTTGAATTTTGGACATATTTTTGTGTAGGCCCTCTATTGGTGAAAAGTAATCTTTCAAGAAAATTGTCATTTTTCAATCTCTATTTTTAATTTAGAAAAAATAATTCAAAGAATTCAATTTACTTAAGTGTCAAGTTATACAATGAGTAGTGGTAAATAGAAACTAGACAAAGTCAAAAACTCAAGCATTTGTCCAAAGAACAAGAGAAAATAAGCCAGACATTGCCAACCTTATTTCCCCACACAGGGAGTAGTAGCAGAGAACAAGGTTACATGAATATCATAATCTTGTTCACTCCTTCTATTGCTGTGTCGTCATCATCTTGTGTCGCTATATTGTTACAGACTTTAATACAGTCATTCAGATAAATAAAAACCAGAGATGCTGATAAAATAGTTAGAGCCCCTGTCCACTTGAAAATTTTGTTCCTGCAGGTGCAGGCTACTACATGTAAGTATTATTTGCCGACTCCAGGATCCTGCTCAATATGTGTAGATTGCCAAATCGTCGCAAGTTTGACAGATTGGAATGTTACTCTCCATCTCTCTACTGTGACTTTGTCATTCACTTCAGGACTCAGGCTCAGCTCCCCTCACACTAGTGTGAAGTTAGTATGCTATTCCTGTACTAACCTCACACACCGAACCATTAGGATTTCCGAGAAGTTGGCAAATATCGCATCATTACAATGTTTGCCGAAACTTCCTTCAGCTGGAAGAAGGATAATGTATACGTCCTGTCGCTTTGGCGAAAAGCAAAGGAAACAAGATGGCGACGTAAACATCATGGCAATTTTTCTCCATCTTTCATAATATTTTTCTTGTTTTTAAATGAAATTCTTGTTTAAAAATGAAATCAACATTGTAGAAATGTCGGAAATGAAGTTTTATCCCATACATGATTTAGGGCTCGATAGGGCTAGATCCATGGAGGCTTACGCCGTTGACCTGACTTCATTGTCTTTGTTGGAATGTACTTTTCAATCCATTCATGGCATTTGTGTTTTAGTATCGTCCAGCATTCATTTACCCTCTTGAAGTTGAATAACTTTGTCCAGTCTGTAGATTTCACTTCATTTGATAAAGATTTATAATCTCCCTTAGAGTACAAGTACATTTTGCATTCAAACAAGGCTATACGAGGTACAGGTATCCTCAGATCCAACAGAACACTGTTGTGGTCACTAGATCCCAGCTTGTCACCAACAGTTACAGAATGTACCATATCTGGGTTTCCAGTATATGCCAGGTCAAGAATATTTTGGCCTCATAGTGGGTCCTTCACCATCTGGAAAAGAAGATTTTCTTCCACAGTTTAAAAAAACTTACAAGAAAGAGGGGTATGTGCTTCTCCTTTGTCCCAATCAATATCTCTAAAGTTGAAGTCTCCAACTATTATGACATGGCTTGTATTGATTTTAGAGAAAGTATTACATATTTTGTCCAAGTTAGATTCACCACCACATTCAGGCCAATATACAGCTCCAATCAGAATATCAGTCTTGGGGTTAGGATGGAAAGTACAAGAAATTTCTGCATCAGTTTCTCCTTCCCAGTACGGTGATGGGTTTAAGTTTCTTCTTACAAGTAGCAGTACACCTCCTCTGCTAGTCTCAGTGTAAGTACCTTCCTCGTCAAGATTATGATCCCGACGGTAACATAGTCATACTACTTAATTATGCTATTATCTAACAATGTTTCTGTTATGGCACAAATGTCAATTTATAATACAAATAGTCTTGAAGTTCAACATATTTATTCTTTATACTCCTTATAAGGTTGAATAAGCATACATTATTAAATGATTTTTATTCTCTAGGAGCCCCCTCCCCCCCCCCCCCCCCCCCCGGGCCACAGAGCACACCCCCGTCTGTGCCGCCGGGCTAGCTGCATGCATGTACATGTATGCATGTTCAATAGGGTTGCATTATTGCATACGCATTTCACACCCAGGCGACCCGTTCCAAGGACCCCCGTTTTCACAAACATTTGTAGCTCTGAAGCTGGAGGACCCTCCTTTTTACAATACCTACCACTTTTTTTGTCGAGTACCCCTGCCCCCATTCACTTCAGATTTTTCTTTCATTTTTCTTTTGCTCGTTTTATCTGTAGTCAAGACCTCTTCCCGCTATGCTAGCAAGAAGAGCTGATACCGAAATGGGTATACGATTATCAGCCGATAGTTCGACTATTTCGACTGACAGACGCATTACTGACTAAATAAACCGATGTCTATGACTATGGATGATTACACGCACTAGATCCTGCTCGAAATTTGAGGGAATAAAGCCATATTACGGTACCGTATTCCACTCCCCCATCTAAATGTTCTATATTAGGGCGGGATATATTATTCAGAAGCTTTTCCGTGTTTTTATTTTCAATTTTAGTGGGGGGTGCATATGGAACTCTTGCCTGGCTTAGACCAAAAGCTTCAGTCTCTGTTACGTTGGTTATTCCGCTGAACTCTGTTGGCTCCATGCACCAAATACAGAGACCAAAGTTCTAGCTCGATCTGTACAGGGGACTCAATGGCCATATATGTGTATGATAAGTTCTGATAAAACAGGGAAGTTAAGTTGCACGACAGCCGAAGTACATTAAGTCACTGTTTTTTCCCCTTTTAAGTTTATTTTTTCTTGTTTTGGTGCATTTCAGCCCAAAATGGAATAATAATCTTTAGTTTGGTACAGTTCTTTTTAGATATTTATAAAATAAAGACAAAAATCGACGAGCCCCGATGGGGGAATTTTCCATTATAAGTCCCCTAATTGGCTGAAATGTACCAAAACGGGAAGAAATAAATTCAAAAGGGGAAAAACAGTGACTTACTTCGGCTGTCGCACAACTTCACTTCCCTGTTTTATCTGAACTTAATACATAACCATATGGCCATTGAGTCCCCCTTACAGATCGCGCTATAACTTCGGTCTCTGTATTTGGTGAGTGGAGCCAACGAATTCAGCGGAACAACCAACATAACAGAGACCGAAGCTTTTGGTCTACACGATATAGCAAGCCATCTGTGTACGAGGAGAAATTAAAAAGATTAAAAAATGTTTTTAAAAGTCCTTGAAACAGACGGCTGCCAGCTGTCTAGCCTAGCTTAGACCAAAAGCTTCGGTCTCTTATGTTGGTTGTTCAGATGAACTCCCTTGGCTTCACTCACCAAATACAGAGACCGAAGTTCTAGCGCGATCTGTACAGGGGACTCAATGGCCATATGTTTACGTACTTAAGATTGTATAAAACGGGGAAGTGAATTTGCGCGACAGCCGAGGTAAGTCACTGTTTTTGTTCCTTTTAACTTTATTTTTCTCCGTTTTTTGGCAATTAATGCCAAGAGGGAATATTAATTCACACTTTAGGCACATTATTTCTCAATATTTTTAATCATTAAAGACAAAAATTGAAGAGCCCCGACAGGGGGATTTGGCATTGCAAGTCCCCTTATGGTGGCTGCACGATAGCGAGCCGTCTGTGGACGAGGAGAAATTAAAAAAAAAAATGTTAAAAAACTCCTCGAAACAGACGGCTGCCAGCTGTCTAGCCTAGCTGAGCTCCGCCTCAGCTGATCTGACTAAATTCTGTCTCTTAAGGCCATGCATCACAAGACTGGTCAGCGACTGGCTTGCGACTGAGTGAGGGGAGATGAATCGCAAGGCAGTCATAAGCCTCGACATCGCACACCTTGCGATCCGATCTGTGACTCATGCATGCGCTTTTTACTTTTTGCCATATAGCATCTGAGAAAGTGTGCTTTGCTACTGCTTATGCGCATTGTTTATCATTTACTTACACGTCCTGCAACTCTACTGACTTGGCTCACATGGCTCAGTTGGCTGGAAGTTGGATTGAGCTTGCGATCCAAAGCCAAAGGATTCGACATGTCAAATCCTTCCGATTTTTCCTTGCGACTTGTCTCTGAGTCTGACCAGTCTGCGACGCTCAAACTGACAAGAGCTGTGACGTCACATCTCCCCTCACTCAGTCGCAAGCCAGTCGGGTCGTAAGGTGTGCAGTGGCCTTAGTCGGTCTGCTCTCACTCACCAACTTTGTCAATGACAATGTCAGTCTCACAGGTCACATTCATCATGTTCATTGATTCTCACAACACAAGACAATTTCTATTGCCTATTGAACAGGTACATGTAGGTTAAATACATAGAATTTATAATAATTTGATTTAGGGTCAACTCTCATATCATATACAATATGTCTTCAATAATTCATAACGCATTTGTGATGAAATTTATGATATTTTGGTCGATTTATCTCACTTACCTACACTGACGGCTCTGTGCTTGAACAATTTACCAGCAAAATCTGAACAGGGATACTTTCTCGTCCTTCACGAGATCCATCTAAATATCACGTTCGTGAATCTCGTGTGCACCTTTTACCTTCTTCATTAATTCTTTATACCCACAAAGCATTTCTTTTCGGGGTACTTTAAAAAGTAGATTAAAATGTATTTTTTCCAATATATTTAATTGTAAAAACAAAATGAATTTAATAATATTGCTTTTTAGGCTAAGAAATCTCTGATAAAATTCATATTTAGCATGAAAACTAAAATTTTATTTGAGAACGCACTGTACCCTGGGTAATTTCTAAAAGGTATAACTTTGCTGTAAAACGGTATACAGCCATGATGCTTCTGCTATCAATGCACAGCAGACGACCATCAACTCAATCCTAAAAATGTCTTCGATGAAAAGAAAGCAAAATAACCCAACCAAGTCAGCATCAGACCATAAAAAGAAGGGTAAGTTGTGTATTTACTATTTTTACGTATTTTCTGTTAAAATTAAACGTTATTTAAAGGTATTATTTTAGTTAATGTAACTCATTTACATTCCAATTTCGTGAAACGCAACTCGCTGTGCGTGTGCACAACATACAAGTTACAACGTACCTTACCGCTATACCGTACGCCGTTTAAGTGTGCTGAGTGGGGCCAAGCCAAGCTAGCAATCAACCAAGACAACGACGAGACAAGGAGGATCGCGAGGCATTTGACGTTGCGGAAGCCAGTCTGCTGCAAAATACATGCTGCAACAATTCATTTGGCATTCTATTTCTAGGCCTATTTACGTTTATCAATCGATCATCATCCTTAGTCATGACTTTTTTGCATTCATCTGGAGACAGTGGAAATTTTGAATTTGACACTGGCCGTTTAACCTTTAATAAAGTTAGAGACGAACACCATTTTTGTTCTTTAACTTGACAATGAGAAAAACAAGACAAATTTGCACTTGCTATATCATGAAAATTATGAATAGGGTAAAATTATATGATATTTACCAACAGTTTTCTTTGGCTTTGCATTGCACTTGCCACATACCCCTCAACGAAAAACAATAATTTTTGTGTGTGACAAATAACATCATGATTCCGGATGCGCGCAGGACGGGTGAAGATTTCTTGATTAATAATGATGTAAGAAAGAATTTGCATGATTTTGTTTCTTCAGATATCTTATGTGCAAATTCTAAGTTTTTGTTTGCTTTTTTCATATCAAATCTGTGCAGATGTTGGTAATAAATTTGTGTTTTCTGATATCTTGTTAGCTGCATATTCCATGAGTCTTTACAATATTATGCTTGTTTGTATTGTGATGCTCATCAAGTTCTATCGATGTGCTGTTGACCATTAATGGCAATGGGCCTACTCATGGTAAATTTAAAAGCAAAATTTCATAAATTGTTTGAAAGGAATCTAAAATAATATTACAAATCTTCACAACCTGGAATACATAAATTGCTTCATTAAAATGCCAACAGAAATGTGTTAACTGCATCTTTTGCAAAAAATATTGTACAGGTCTGTAATTTTAAATGAAATTGAAATGCTTTTGTTATTGATTTTAGAGCGGGTTTCAAGGCCATCAAGGATTACAGTCAAATCTGAGCCAGATGAAGCTTCTCTTGCTAGGACTAGACCTCAAAGAAAGATCATTCCAAAAAGGCCTTTGTCTCCAGATGTGGAGCTATCAAGTAGAAGGAAGAAGCGCAAAAAGAAAAAAGCCCCTCCAGCTAAGGTAAATTTCTGCATTTTCCTATAAAAAAGTACCAAAAAAAGATGGTATCATTTTTTAATGATACCATAGCCACTCAAATCATAATCCTTAGCCACAAACAATGTAGAAAATTTGTATTTTTTCTCAGTACCGAATCTTTTTTAAAATTCTTTTGATATTGAATCTTTTCTATGTCAGTGCTTAGAGATTTTATTCTTAATTATGCTTTAATATATTAGCAGTGTGTTTTCATTTCTATTGATTTTTAAAGAATGTAGAAGTAGCTGACTGCTCTGTGAATATAATGTATTCCTTCTATTTGCTGTATCTTGTTTATATAAATTGCTATTTGAATGTAATATTCATTTTCATTTAGGTAATTTTTCTGATTAAGGGATTCTCATTTGATTTTATGGGATGGTTACCTGATGATTAATGAGATCATTTATTAAATCAATCAAATGAAGCATGGGATCCTCTGTAATTTTTTTCATTTATTATTTTTCTGTGATTTTATTTTTTCAGCCTGTAAATGTGATGTCTACTCATGCTGTCCACATCCAACCAGATGAGATAAAACAACCTAAATTGAGCAAAGCGCACAAAGCTTCGCTCAAACCTAAAAAGAAAAAGCGGAAGAAGAAGACCTTTGTGTTTCCTATTCTTGCTAGTGACCGTGTGCCCAGGGATCAAGAAACCAAACCTAGTAAGTCAAAGGATGGAGAAGCAGGACTATCAATAAGTAGTCCTAGACCAGCTCCTACAAAGAAGAGGTCCAAGCATATTGCAAGAAATGTCCTGGATGTGGACCTTCTGAGGATGCTACCTGCTGCTGAGCTGGTCAAGAAATTCTCCAAACATACAAGTTTCAAGGTATGATGAGTAGAATGTTGTAGAGTAAGTTACTACATGTTAACAGTTACTATGATTGTGAATAATGATATTGATAGCGATAGTGGTAGTAGTATAATAGGTGATGGTGGTTGGAGTAGTAGTAAAAATAGCAGTAGTAGAAGTAGTGGTAATAGTAGTAGAAGTATCAGTAGTAGTGTAGTAGTAGTAGTAGTAGTAGTAGTAGTAGTAGTAGTAGTAGTAGTAGTAGTGGTAGTAAAGAAGAAGTAGTAGTAGTAGTAAAGAAGTAGTAGTAGTAGTAGTAGAAGTAGTAGTATTACTACTACTACTGTAGTAGAAATAGTAGTAGTAGTAGTAGTAGTAGTAGTAGCAGCAGCAATGGTGTTAATGATGATGATGATGGTGGTTATAATGATAAAGATAATAGTAACAACAGTATCAGCAAGGACATCAGTAATACTACTATTAATGAATGTAATTTTAAAAATATGTAATGTCTTACGTCTATTCAAATATCTCATGATCCTTTTTCGCTTGTATTGCAGGTTCCAACAGAAGAAAGCAAAACTCAAGTGAAGCAGCATGTATATAGCTGTAAGATGCTACCACACTACTGCACTGAAAAATTTTATGGGAATGATGAAGACACAAAGAGACAGATCACCAAACACCTTCTCAGACATGTGGGAGAGCTACTTACTGTCACTAACAGAGGTATAAAGGAGCAAAATTAATGAAAGTAAATTTGGGAGATTTCAGTATTTGTTCTAAAGGAGAAAGATCACAACTTTTAAATTGGGATAGCCCCTCTAGGCCCAATGTTGTACAATGTGGCATTGACCTTGTAAGACTATTTTGAGAATTTGCTAGAAATTTTGGTCTTGATTGTAAGAATTATGTATAGTGTAGCATAATGGCAGAATTTGACCTTTATTTATCAGTTTCAGTAATATTTTACCTATATTTTGCAGAATGTGGTACATTTGGCCTCTAAAAAAAGACTCATCTTTGCATTCCAAGTACACTATAGATGAACCACCCTTATTTTCACAGTATCTTTGTTTTATCCCTAGGAATAAATATGATGGCACCCTCAGCAAAGAAACACAAAAAGAAAGAATGTAAGTACTTTGAGTGTGACATGCATTATCTGTTCAGAGAATGCACCAAGTAATGATCATCTTATTTTGACTTTACATGAACAGTACTTTTCTGTTTCACATGTAATTGACCTACAAAGATTACTTTAGCTTTTGACTATTCATTGTGGAAAATCTAAATCCATTCTTCCATCATTCATGTTGCATCTCAGATGTTCATGTAACATATTTTCAATGTCGAAATGATGTAATAGTGATAATGATGATCATGATCATGTTGGTGATGATGGTGATGATGTTGATGATGATGGTGGTGGTGGTGGTGGTGGTAGTGATGATGATGATGATAGTAATTGATAATAAGAAGAATGTCACATTTCCCCAGGGTAGTGACTTCAGTTCAAAAACTGTTCTCCCAATGATGATAACTGAATGTGTGTCTTAGACACTTATATATTCTTCCTGATTGTTTTTACATCACAGCTAAGAAAGGAGCTGAGAATCCTGCTAACTCTACAATGTACATCCTACCAAGTGCTCCTCGCCCCATGAGAGTCACGCTGCCGAAGAATGTAAGCTCCCGCATGAAACGCTCCAGCTACACTGTCATCCGGTCTGCTGATGGTTCTGAAAAAGGCATCAGTGAGGTGGTCCTCTTACCCAAAGGACGGCTCCTAGGGATCATGAATGCTCCCACCAAGCAGGAAAACAACAGTGATTTAATAGACGTTGACGACAGTTCATACGGTGGGGATCCCAAGGAGAGGGTCGTAGTGAAGAAAGGGCGTGGTGTGTTAGAAGGAACAGCCTCCAAAGTGGATCTTTCATCCCCTCTTGACTCCAAAATAAAAGGGCTAAGTATAGAATCACTAGCCAAGGCAGTGGAAGCCATGGTGGATAAAGAGAGTCAAGGATTGAACATCGAGGCCGCAGAAGCCTTGGTGAAAGCAGCGAGTGGTGATGGAAAAGACAATGTTAATGCAGAACCAGATCCGGTTCGAGTCGTTAAGAAAGAGCCTACATCACCAACACCGTCATCCTCTTCCTCTTCCTCATCATCTTCTGGATTCTCCTCATCTTCCACCTCAGCATCCCCATCACCAATAAGAATCACAAAGGACATGGTCAGAGTCAAGGAAATTCCCAAGCTCAAGCTCTGTAAGGTCTCCAAAAAGACAAAGAAGAAACCAAATCCAAAAGCAATCACCATGCCTGATTTAATCCCGACTGCGGTCAACGCGCCCAGCGCCGACCACAACTATGCATTCACAAATAACCTCAATCACGGAGCCCCTGTGCATTTGGATTCGGAGGGGCGGCCCATCGACTCGCCTCCGGGTTTGGTAGATGAGTGGGAGAATGATGCAATGGATATAGATCCCCTAGTGACCACTATGAATGACCAGCTGTACAAACTAATCACAGACATTGACCCACCGTCTCCTGACCCTAAGGTTTCTGATGAGAACGAAGAGCCTGTCATTGTGGAAGGAGCTAATGTCACTGTGGCTAACGAGGAAGTGATGGCCGACAAACCCAAGAAATCAAAAATCAAATCAAAGATTAAAGTCAACATTCAAAGTGAAGAAGTCAAGGTATGAATGAAGTATTATAGTGTCAAAAAAACTTGTAGCTGTCATTGCAATCAAAGACACTCTGTCTTGGGTTTTCATGGGGAGTGGGTGATAATTGTGGGCACCAGGCTATGTGAAAAGCTCTGGTAAATAAATCCCTGATGTTGTATGTGTGAGTCTCAATAAATTCAAGTTATCCCACCACAGAAATTATTTTGGATTCTGCTTCAGGAATTGCCTGGTTTGAGAAGTGAGATTACATCATTTCTATTTACTTCATTACACTCTGGATAATGGATTGACACTTGTTTAACATCCTTGATGTCAAATTTAATTAAGATCCTTTTAAATTCAGGCATTCTATCTAGCTTTATCAATTGAATTTTAACCCTATCTTGGCGGGGGGGGCCTCGGAGGCCCCCCCCTCAACGAATCCCGCAATATTTTCGCTGCGCGAAATTTTTTGACCGCGCCGCTCACTGACTTTTTACTTTCAAATCTTGCACAACTTTTGAGACCAACTTTGCGTCACCCGGGTAAATGGTTCCGAAATTACGCAACATTATGTAAGTGCATGTCAGACCGAAAATTGCTCAAAAACGTGATTTCGTGTACAAAGTCAATGCAAATTGTGTTTTCAACCAAATTCATAAATGTATGATTATTTTTAGTTTTGCTAGTCTGCATGTATTTATTTTATGCTTTTTATGATCACAGAAGAGTCCCCAACAAAGAAATACATAAGAAATCGCAAAAAACAATAAAATACATAAGAAAATTATTTGTTATTTCAATTTTTTTATGTACACTTGCTAAGAATACCACAAAGAGTTTCTATACCAAAAATAAGTACATTTGGAGCTTTCTTTAGGGAGTTAGAGGAAAAAGTATGATTTCGCATACTGGTACTGACTAGGCATAAATTAGCATAATTACGTAATAGCGATTCACATGAAATAAATTACTATACAATCTTGCAGATTTGTCCCAGGCAACCCCTGTGCCAATTTTCGGTGCGATCGCGCGGTCGACAGCCGAGATATTAGGGGGGCCTGGGAGCCCCCCCCCCCCGCCATATGAAGTCCCAAAATACCCCAGCCTAGATAGGGTTAAAAATACTTTTTTCTACTTATAAATGGCAATGCTTGAGTCTATGGAGTGCAATAATCCTCAAATTGTGAATCTCATTATGATAAGTCAGTTTTCAGAAATTTATTGTCATGTTTGTTTTCAGTAAAAATGTTCCCAGGTTGGATTTTCATGCAGTCCACAATAGAGAAGAATTATATTTCCTTTAGGATCGTCAAAGTCTGATGATTTTTCTGTTATTGTCAAGTATAAAAGCTGATGAAACACCTTGGTTTATATCCCCTCAGCACTATATGCTCCATTTTTTTTCTCTCTCTCATTGCAGCAATCTGCCCTTAATCATCTGCAGTCCTTTTCCAAGATTCGGAAGCGTAAAGGACCATTCACATGCGAGATATGTAACAAGGTACTCACTGCGGCAAGCACACTCAGAGCCCACTACAGGAGTCATGCAGGTAGGTAGTATCACCGCAGTATTCAGTAATATGCCAGGCAAACCAGTACAGGCATAGGTTGTGATTCCAATTCAACCAAGGATCAATCTTGATACTCTTTGTTTCTGGTGTGTTGGCTCAGCTGGTAGATTGTCCGTCTCCCAACCAAGAGGTCTTGAGTTCAAACCTTGACCATGTTAGACCAAAAAGATGGGGAGTTGCTGCTACCCTGTTTGGCGTTCAACGATTTAAGGCATGGAGCAACGTTGATCTGGCGCTGCACAATGGGTGCCGGGTCCATGACCAGTTGGGCAAAATTAAATTTTATAGCTTTTCTATTTCAGATTCTCTATTGAATAATGTAATATGGATTTTTATTTGTTTGTGTCAAATCTCTGAGTTATATAGTATTATACTGTTGAGTGATACTTGCTAATTCTAAACAGATATATTTACTCATCTTTATTAGATCTGTAAAAGAAATTGTTTTTTTTTATGCCTCTGTTCACCACAGAATGTTGCTTTCATTTAGTTATGTTTCACAATTAGAAATCCAAAATTCATTTTCATGTTTTCTTTCATTACCCATTAGGAATCATTATCCCTTAAAGATGTACCACAGATTTGTCCCATGCTTTTTAAATGTTAGCCCACTTCTTTTAGAATCAAAATTATGACCATCTTTTAGATATTGATGAGGATCGCTGAAATTTACTTTCCTAAATTAAATTTTTGTCAAGGCTTCCCTAAAACTGATTTCTTTGTTTTGCTGAGGTCCATTCTACACAAATGTATGTGTTTGTTGCAGTATGTTACGTTTAAGTGCAATTTTTGATGAATATGTCTACTTTCCCCATTCATTATGTTTTCGGTAAATGCTTTGCTTATCATTGTATAGCTCAGAGAGAAATCTGTCGTTGCTATCATTATGGTTCAATTAGAGAAACTGGAAAGCATTTTCATGACTATCTTGTGAGTCATTTTTATCAGTTCTTCTCAAACAGCCAGTGAAATTTACCAACTACTTTGCTCTCATCCAGTCAGATGCAAGATTACAGTAGCTTTAAAAAAAAATAGTCAGTGAAAATCTATTTGCTGAAATACTCACATGGAGTTTGTACCATCCATCTTGATTTGTATCCCCTTCATCAGGTATCAAGCCTTACCAATGTGACATCTGTCAAGCAACATTTACCCGTCTTCATAGCCTCAAGTACCACACCATGATCCACAACAAGGAAGCACGCTTCCTCTGCAGCTACTGTCAGAGACAGTTCCGCCACAGCAGCCACTACCGCGAGCATCTACGCCGTCACACCGGCGAGGAACCCTTCGGTTGCAGCGACTGTTCCGCACGCTTCAAGACCAGGAACACCTACAAGCGACATCTGAGGAGCAAACACGGTAAAGTAGTGTCCGAGGATGGAAAGATCAACCTTGCTCCTCCCGATATCAAGTCAAAATCTGCTCCTCCCGATATCAAGTCAAATTCAGGTCAAGTTCAAATCAAATTCTTTGCGCGATCACGAAGCACAGAAGGAAGCCCATCTAAAGAAGAAACGCCATCAACGGACGTGTCACCAGCCCTAGAACTAGTACTGTCCAGCGGACAATCACCACAAATGGAACTAAAGTATCGACAAAACCAATACCAGCCAAAGAAATAACACTATCAACAAAAGTAACACCAAGTGTGTGAGTTTTTTTTTTAACATGTCAATATCAGTGTTTCGTTTTTGTTTCTCTCCCCCCCCCATTTAACTCTCTCTCTCTGTCATACATTATCAGAAATGGTCAACCTCGAAAATCCAAACAAAATGTCACTTATCTTTTTATTCTTAGAACCTGTGTTAGTTTGCTAAATTCAATTATCAAGTGTATGGTTTCGATGTAAATCAGAATTAATTCGAAGTTATTATTAAAGTGTTCTTATGTAATTCAAGGTCGATTGTATTAATATATATATTGATTTTGAAAATTACAATTTTCACAAGTTGTTGAAGTAACTTATTCTTATAAAATTTAGTTTCAGTGGTATTGATAAAGAAAAATGAATAAGTAGTGGCACAGAAGATTCAGTTTCTCAAATTTCCGAAGTGTGAATTCATATTTTATCATGATATGATGTGTCTTTAGAAGCAATAATGATGCCTTCATAGGTTAGCATGACACACTCTAAGTATAAGTTCACATGAACTAAATCTTGGTCTTAAAATGAGGGTCTCCGGAGCAGCTCTTGGATCAACGATTGCTACCACATTAAAATACGGGGGTCTCCTGAACTCATTACATCATAGGTGCAATCTGTAGGGGCTATGTAGAAAACGTGCATGTGTCTTGCTAGATTCTCGTTAGATAATGGCTCCGCGCTGATTGAGCTCACCGCTCTGACCAGCTGGGTAGATCGTGATGGGCACTCTCTGGAGCGAGAAATCGCAAAGTTGAGGGTCTCCGGAACAGGAAAGAATGGGAATCTCTGTGGCTACCTGGATTGGTGATGCTCTGGAACAGAAATTTAGGCTGAAAAAGGAGGTCTGAATAGATACATTCATACTGAGTACCAGCCCATTCCCCTCTCTGTCATTTCTTTCTCAATCACTTTCTTTTTAATGTCTTTCTTCACTGTTAGCTGAATTAAATTTAGCATACATTATAATCGCTGATTACGCCAAATTTCATGTTCTTTGATATCATTACAATATTGTATTTTAACAGAATATACACAACATGGATGATTTATTTCGTCATCTTCCTTCTGATTTCTTTATCATTTAATCACTTCAAAATTAGAAATTATTTCAAGAAGCCTTTATGGATTTTTGAGGTGAATGGATTTTATGATTATTGCAAATTAATTTACATTGCAATCTGTAATATAAAGATATAAAGAAGATATTAAAGAAAAAAACATTCAAACGTGGCTTACTAGGAAAAAAAAGGTAAATGGTAGTAACACACATTTTTGATAATAACAATAATAAAAATATTCAGATCTTTTATAGTTCACATCAAGTCAATTTATCTAATATGTCTATGCACTTCCAAAGGGTCCAAGGATGTGAATACCCGGGTTTTCAATAACTGGAGTGAGAGGACAGAAAATTTAAAGTAAGGATATGTTAGATAAAAAAGATGCACCAAAATGTCAAGTGATTTTTGGATTGTCAGATTATTAACCAATAGAAACTGACAATATCACAATCTATTAAAAGGGTATCGTTCAAACAAACTGTGATCCTTTTTCAGTTATGGTAAGACGAAGCTCAACAACATTTTTCATATTGTGTACAAACATTATGGTCCGAATTCACAAAGGTGGTTCTGAAAACCCATGGTTGAGTCCATGGTATATGCAGATTTCCTGTATGATTTACGCTTAATTTAGCGTGCATCGGGCACGTGTATAAAAAATGTCCAACGCCTGTTGCCGTGGTTATCCATGCTATTTAATTCATGTGTCTACTCTTCAAACAGTGGAATCGGGGCCTAAAATCTCAGTTTGTAGTTAGTAACAACAATCTTTTGGGCGTATTTGATCATTATTAAAACAATAAGCAGTACTGCTTAGTACCAGGCGAGCAAATCATATTCATCTGTGAATCATATTTTTTATTATTTTGGAAATTGCCGTTTTCTCTCTCTTATGTAATGACAGCTTACAAATTGCACATTGTAATGATGTTCAATGTCTTCCATCTTAACTTAAACATTTTCCTGTCTAACTTTCTGTTCTTTCATTTTTCATTTGTATTTATCTTTACTACGGTATTTAGAGTTTTATCATTTGTCTTTTTGTGTTATTAATGCTGGTTATTTCCATGATTTTGTGTAAATAATTGATATTCATAATGTATTGCACTATACTGTATGAATAGATTTTAAAGCATTGAATATATTATTGATGGTCTCCTCTCACTCTCATTAGCAGTAGAGTTGTACTCTTTGCCCCAGCTGAAATCTCAAAAGTACACTATCATTTGTACACTTCTTTTCATGTACATGTCATATTTTGTTAATAACACTTGATATTTGTCATTGGCTATCATCTAAATACCTTGAACTGTTATGTTAAAAGTTTTAACTTACAGGTCAAGTCCACCCAAGAAAAAAAAGTTGATATAAATGAAGCATAACACTGGAAATTTCATAAAAATTGGATGTAAAATAAAGTTATGACATTTCAAAGTTTTGCTTATTTTTCACAAAACAGTTATGTACACAACTCGGGATATGCAAATGAGAGAATTGATGATGTCCCTCACTATTTCTTTCGTGTTTAATTTTTTTAATTAAACTATATTTCAATTTTTACAGATTTGACATAAGGACCCCTTGCTTGAACCACAAAATGTTGACATGTTCAGGAAGGAACCAAACTTTGTTTCACATGACTATTATGAGAAAATTAGACTATTTCGTGTAATGAAATAACAAAAGGATTAGTGAGTGGATGATGTCATCAGTCCCCTCATTTGCATACAGACCAGGTAGGTGTTTCATAAAGCTGTTCGTAAAGTTACGACTTCACACATGACTGATACCTGTTCTTGGGCCATAACTCAATTACATAGGGATATTAGATAGCACAGGAAAGGGTCACCAGTCGTGCGTAAAGTCATTCGTATCTTACGAACAGCTTAATGAAACACCCACCTGGTGGTACATGTATTGACTGTTTTGTGAAATTAGGCGAAAATTTAAAATGTCATAACTTTCTTATTTTACATCCTTTTTATTCAAACCAACTTGTTGTTGGGGCGGACTCGTCCTTTAAGGACCTGCGTTTTATACAGATATTTTATCATACAAGTCCATTACTGTGGGTAAACATATTCAAGTTTAATTTCAAGGACCTCGGCCTTCATTAATTATCTCAGATTTTGCATAAAAACGAGGAAGGGAATTACGAGGGGCAAAAAAAATAATCAAATATTTTCTGAAGAATCTTGTAATGAAATGGATATTGTATATGAAGTTCATCTATATTTGATTTTTCTCTATATAATTTCAGTTTAGTGTATGATGTATGATGAAGGACCAAGTAAATTGAATTATATTCAATTTCTCATTGTAAATATGTGTACAGTATCACTTCATGGACTGCAAATAAATATACATACACTACTAATTGGTTTGTCTAGATTTGCTCGGTGATTATTGCTCCTTGTGCTTAATCCAACCTTTTTTCCTCTTTTTCTTTTATGCGCAAAATTAAGATGCCCTTTTTATGTTTTATCTTGAGCATATGTTGCATTTAGTTCTTTTTCTTTTTTAGAAGGCAAGAGTGAATAATGCACCCTTGCCAGATATTATGTTACAAAAACAAATATGATGAAACAAATAATTCCAAACTTGGAAAAAGTGGATTTTGAAACCCTTCGATTGACCATAACTCTTTGACCCATGACAATTCTGATGCAACAATGGTGTCAAATTAACGTCAATGAGTTACTCAATTATGCAGAATAAAAATCACAATAATGAATTATGTATTTTTATATAGCTGACTTTTTAACTTTGGTTACCTTTTTTTAAAAACGCCCTGTATATAAAGCATTTTTCCCTTGTCAACCCCCCACCCCCCAAAAAAATTATATATATATATATTATAACAGCGTGAGTAGTCCATGCCCGGAACAATGTTTACTTTATCTAGCTAATAACTACACAGAAGACTAATGTCTTGCATGTACTATTTTGTGTATTCAAAGGGAAGATGTGGCAATGTCACTTGGCAGACTACACACCATTTCATACTATTGTTTCACTACTCAATACAGTCAAATTCTGAATTTGATTTTCCTATTCTTCTACGTAACCATATTCTGGACAGGTATATCTCCTTGGAATGATAATGGGCCCTGTCTTACAAAGAATTGTCATTGATCCGATCAATCACAACTATGGACGACAAAGCAACGTCAACATCTATTATGCATGCTTGTTAAAACGTATTTGCTAACTACATAGTATGATGGATATTCAAGCATTCTTTGTTTCCTTGAAAATTCACTGTGCTTCTCTTTCTGTGAATGAAGGACATTGTGCAAATTTTTTGTAGAAAAAATCATGACACTGACAGATTTCCATAGAAATACGACGGATCAATTCATGAGATCTGAAACATTAAAATGAAACACACAAAATATCAATTGAAAGACAAGACACAATGGAACAAAATTGATCTGAAAACAAAATTTGAATTGTCTTTTCCATAACTATATTTACATTCTTCCAGCACTGAAGTGAGCATACTGGTGAAATCGGTATAAATGTATAGAAAAATGTGCAAAAGGAGTTGCATTCACTGGAAAACAATATTTACAGAAATACTATGAAACCTATGTGATATGGCCAAGGTAAAAGTATGAATGAATCATTATTGATATGAATACAAAGGAAGGTCAATATATCTCAATACCAATCATAGTTTATATGACATTACTAATGCAATCGTATACTGTTGAATTATATAATAATATTCATAGAATTCCTGTGGTAAATCATTCAAATTTGAATTAAATCTACCACAAATTAATACAAACACATGAGCAAAAGGAACAAATATTATTCTACACATCTTAATATCCTTCATACTTGCATTTCTATTTCACAAGGTATATTGCACTTGGTTTAATAAGTACATAATAATAAGTACAGTAATATCGAACCATGCATTTCTAATGATGTAGCGTTATAGAAGCATGCCAATCACAGTATCAGTTAATTTGTACATGCATCGTGTTACTTTTTTTTTTTGACAAAGTCGTGGCAGGCACAGCATAAACATGAGTAAACTGGTATTTTCAAAGCATTTGTAAACCTTGCAGAAAACAGAAATAGCACAAACTGATACACCTCATCACCTACATGATACTGCAAAACAAAAAAAACAAAAAAATAATGTAAAGCAATAAAAAAAAAATGGGAACACATTTCACTTTATCAGAGAATATAAAGCTTGGTATGAAAGCCCAACAACTTGTTTTAAGCACACTTGTTGTTTTCCATATGTCAGTTTATTCCACGATTCACTTAATATGTCTTGAAAGAATTTCCAATCCTTTATCTCTTCCTCTCTCTCTTTCACCCCCCCCCCCCCCCCCCCTCCTCCTCGCTTTGTTTTTCTGCCAGTAAGAGAAAATTCTGGATTGTATAATGGAAGAAAAGGCACAATTTCGGAGATTTACCAAAAATCCTTACTTATTTCATGTGTCTAAAAGAACTTATATTCTCAGCAATAAGCAAATAATTGTACAATAACTTCTAACAAATAAAATTACAATGAATAAAGTCTTAACCTTTTAAATTAACCCTGCTGTAGTCAATATTTTTAATGGCAATGTTTCTTTGATGTAAGCATTATTCATTTCAGATGACCTCTCTTCATAGTATTTCTATGGCATGGCAACATTTTTTTGATTTGACTGAAAAAGTTAAGTACAATTAAACTGAGAAGTGACTTGAAGACCCAGAACGCCGAGAGCTTGAAGTGAAATTAACGAAAGGGAAATACATTAATATAAGCTACATTGCACAACAAAGACAGCTTTATGCAAATGCATTGCTTGACAGCCCAAGAAAAAAACTCAAATTATTCTATACTAATAATAGGCTTTATCGAGCTTCTCAACGGCCTGAATTACGTGACTTCATAATTGATCTAGGAGGGTTCATACATAGAAAAGATGGATTTTTTTTTTCCAGATCATGTTTCATTTTTTAACTTGCAAAGTAAAATGGCACTGACAATTATTCAGTGCTAAAACCCTCACTAGGTTTTTTTTGTAATTTCTTTGTTTGGCTCTAATTGGGCCTAAACTGCTATGTCAGGAAAATTGCTACACATAATCTGAATGCAGATAGACTTGGATAGCTGCGCCAAATAAGTGAAAACTGAAATGTTGGCAAAAACTGCAAAGTTGTAGATTTCATCAATTAAAGCTTGAAGGAAAAGATTTTTATGATACCTCTATGTGATAGAAGTAAAGAAAATAAAATGCGTAATCTGAAAAGCAGAAAAATTACCCATTTTTACTCCGTACAAACCTACGTAATCACATCGCTTCTAACACAACATGACGTCATGGTTTTGAGGTTGGGAAAAGCCATGAGAAATCCTATTTTCGAAGCCTGATAATTTGAGCTATTTAGCAAAATACTCAGCTGGTAAGTCGTGAAAAAGAATAAAGCTTGCATTGCTGTGCTTTGCAGTTTTTATAAGCTTTTGATTTGTACATGATCTGTCCATTTCACTTTTGGGTCTGGTCTGGGTATTTAAATCACAATTAGATTCCTTATTACTAGTGGTGAAATATCAAGACCATGAAATATAAAGAACACAATTTTCAAACACAATTACAAAGGCTTTCACGTCAAGATTTTGAGATGAACTATTGCTTCTTCTGACTAAAATTAGAGAGAAAAAAGAAACCAAACACTCTTTAATCATAGATGTTTCTAACTAGACTACCGTTACTGAATGTCAGTTCATAATGGTGAGTAGCATACTGGCTATTTTTGTGAGATTCAATATATTCATTCACGTTTCCTGATATGTATAAAAAAAAGATTAGCATTCTCAATATTGAATACATTAGGCACATAGTTTCTACCGAGTTATAAAGACAAGGTTTATATAAGGCACAAACCATTTTGAATGTTTTTTTTCTTCAATTATTGGATTTTAAGTTCACACATTTTGACGTTGACAAGGCACAATTTCAATACATGTTTATTTGACAGGAAAGACAAAAAACACAATACACCTTGAATTCACTTTCATCCCACTCATACATAAACAGAGTTCGAAAGTGACTGCCTCTTTTATCACATTGATCAGTAGATCATGTATTCTTTCTATAGGAGGGCATATAATGCAGATTTTCAAAAAAATATATTATGGATAAAGAGTTTGTATCACCATAAGAGTAAAGAGAGACATTTTGAGGGTATTTTATAGTCCATCAAAGGGAAAGTTGCTCACATGTGACATCACACATATTTGTCGCATTGCCAACGGGAGGATCTACAGAGTATTAGAAATCGTTATATTCAAATGCTCATAACTTTCTCATTATTTGTCAAATTTTTCTCAAACTTTCTTTGGTCTTATTCTTTGATTATTCTGTTTCCACACAACCTAACTTGTTTTAAGAGTTTCATTCCCCTTCAAGAATGACTTGCAAGTCAAATGGGGTGATACATTGAACCTCTACTTTTAAAGGGGAAGTTCACCCTGACAAAAAGTTTATTGTAAAAATAGCAGAAAAAACAATAAAAAATATTGCCGAAGGTTTGAGAAAAATTCATCAAATAATTAAAAAGTTATTAGAATTTCAATTATTTGATTTGTGACGTCATATGCGAGCAGCATTCCTACATAGCGAATGGTAAAATATCAATGAAATATCATTTTCTCAGAAAATTGAAAATGGTTTTCACTGTAACTTTTGTATATCAATAGACAAATCATTTCATACCCGATCATGAAAAAAAAAATTTAATCAGGAACCATACAAAATTTGAAATTCATACATTTTATATTACATAACACATGGGGCAGCTGCTCGTTTATGACGTCACAAATCCAAAATTTTGAACTCTAATAACTTTCTTACTCTTTAACAGATTTTCCTCAAACCTTCACCAATATTTTTTACTATTTTATCTGCTATTTTCACAACAAAGTTTTCTTCAGGGTGAACTTCCCCTTTAAACCCCCGACTTCAAAATACAGGCCTATTTATCCATCCAATGCACAAAATTGGACCCAATGGCCCATATTCTGAAGTCAGGTTTAATTTAGACCATGGTCTAACTCTGTGCTAAAATTATGGGAAGCCAAAAGTGTCAACATTTTAATTAAGCTGTATGTTTCCTTTGTTTACTGTGCTCTTTCCTGATTCATCGATGGTGAAGACAATCATCTTTTTATACTTCCTAGACAATTATGAATTATTTGAGAGCCAAATGAGCTGGAATATGATATCTCTACCGTTAGTGATTTATGTAACAATTGGCTATCTACCGGTATACTTAAACCACAACTTTACACCTGAATTTAAGTTAAACCCGACTTCAGAACACGGGCCCAATGCATCAGATTTCTGATCATTTCTGTTCAAATTGGCAAAAACCAACATATTCTTTACATGGCAAGAATTGAAAGAAAATTTTGAAAGCCACACACACAGACAGACACCCACCCACCCATACACACACACAACTTGAATGGCAGCCTATAAGATCAACACTACGAGCCAACTACTATAAATTATCAGAGAGCTTTTCTTTTTCCCCTCTCTTCCTTCACAATATTACAAATACAAAGTAACATTGAATGAATTTTACAGGGTGATGATAAGCATTTTAACTAATGGATTAGTGAAGGCTTTTTTCAGCCGCGGTTCAAACATTACAGAGAACACACAGCAAAAATTAATAAATAAATATGTCGATTTAAACTTTCCTGTGATGATCAATGCTCACAACATATAAGCCAGAAATTCCTGTCTCGTATCACTGGAGCAATTCATTCATCCTTGCTTTGATTTCTAATATCATTTCAGTAAAAAAATTATTCTTTCAAAGACTGAACCAAACTGTGCCTGAAAAGGTAAATACAGCTGTTATTATTCAGATGAATCATGGTACATGTATTGGAATTGAAAAAAACCTATTTCAAAATGGAGTGTGGTGAAAACATTATTGAATAATTTATATTATCTCACTTCTGCAATGTGCAGAAAACTATTTTACGAAATTTGCCAATTGTCACAAAAAATATGGGGAATATATTTTTCATCCACTTCAAATCATTCTCAACATAATGAAAAAAAATGTGCAAAATAACGATCTGGCATTAACTGATTTAATGCGACTTGTAGCACATTCATAACATTTCATGCTTATGCCATTTGAATAATAAAGCTGCATTTTTTTTCTTTTAATAAAATGGTGAGATTTTTCCCCAATCTGACCTGGAGAACTGAATGAAAAAAAAATCTCCTTGGATCAGAGCTACCACTTTTTCCTCTTTCCAACATGATGATTTGCTGAAGTGGTGACAACAAATTATGTAAGATCACACGCACAGGCATTTGTTACATCAAAGATACATTACTTAATTTTGTCTCCCACTAATATTCTATCAACATGGCAAAAGCTCATCCAAGGGGAATTATTCCACACAAAGAAAAAGCCTAAATCACCATTAACGCAGATGGCTGAAATCAGAGTGTAATTCATCAATTATCATCTGACAAGTTGCCAAATGTAATAAATTTCCTTAATTTTGAAAGGCTGTGCAGCATAGGCGTCTGACTGACTGTTACTATGGTAACTGTCTTATCAAGCAGACTCAGCCGATGGAACATCAGACAACTCCTCTCACGATCACTCCCCAGTTATCCCCGAAATGTAATTCCGTCAAAATGCACAGATGCTAACATGCTAGCCGTGTACAGCATTCGTCAGCCACTGTTACTTGTCAGATAAGTCAAGACGCCATGATCGCTATGTCCCTATTGAACTGTCTAGCTCTGTCAATTTGACATTTGCTATCCCTCCATGTCAGTCATCTAAAATATAGCATGAATGACTGGTCACTGTAACATTGGTTCACACTGTCATACATGCATTCACTCTTCATATGGCAATTTGTTCCTGTAGCAGATATGTAGGATATATTAGAAGTACATTCCATTTCTCATCAAGTCTTGTGTGAGGACTTCCTCCTGAAGAAATGAAAAAAAAAGAAAAAAAAATATACTGTTAAGAATTCTATGAATAGAATTTCCTGTCTTTAAAATAAAACTCTTCAATTATGAGTCAAATTATAAAAAAGTAATCTACATTCTAATATACATGTATTTAAGATCCTTGATGACATAAATTCTCCAATATTCTGGGGTTATTTTTAAATAATCATACTGCTCATATGTCAAACAATCTACATTCTAATATACTTGAGCTCCTAATTAGAACACCTTCTGCAAATGTATTGGCCGAATTAAAAAGAGGTGGTTTTGAAAACCATCAGTTGAACCCATGGTTTATGTAGATTTCCTGTATAAATTTTGGAGAGTGGACTCATTAATTCAAAACAATGGACTCGTGAATAAAATAGCATGCTTAACCATGGCAACAGGCGTCAGTTTGGCGCACTGTGACAAAAGCACGCATCGTCATTGGACATCTTTCAATATATGTGATAAATTAAGCATAATTAGTACAGGAAATCTACATAAACCATGGGTTCAACCGATGGTATTCAAGACCACCTTGGTGCAATTGGGCCATTCAGTTTTCAACAAGAGTAAACAAAAGTAAAAATAATAAAACATTTATGATTTTTGGTTGAAAAAAAAATTTGCATTGACTTTGTACAAAGAATCACGTTTTTGAGCAATTTTGGGTCTGACATGTGCTTACAAAATGTTGCGTAATTTTGGAACCCTGTATCCGGGCATCGCAAATTTGGTCTCAAAAGATGCCCAAGACTTGAAAACGAGCGGCGCGGTAAAAAAAATTCTGCGTAGTCATGAAATTTGTCGAGGGGGGTTAAATTGACCCCCCCCTTAATAAGGGTTAAGAGCATCTCAATGAGTACACCGTCCTATTCCTATTTACATCACAATATTGTCTCATATCTTACACTCTCGTTGAAGAGGTGGAAGTTGATAGATGACTAGAAGAATTGCCAGACCGAGTTGAGCTTACTGATGATGCTGAAGACTTCCTGGATTCTATAAACAGATAACGAAGAAAGAATACATGTCATTAAATAGAGAGTATTAACAATGCAAGAAATTACATGAGTTCTTGTTGGATATTTTTGACTCAGATATACATCAACCACTGTCTATTCTTCCCTCCCTCCCTCCCTATTCCTTTCTCCCGTTCCTCTTTCCTCCTCAATGTTCTCCCCTTCCTTTTTCTCTTTTCTACTCCTCCATGCTTATGTGCATCACCCTTTACCCTTCTTTACGTTTCTTCTCCTCCTTTTCTTCATTCTCCCTTTCTCTTATTCCTCCTCCTCTTTTCTCTTTCTACTCCTTCTTCCTCCTAAGTGCATCACCCTCCACCCTCCTCTTCCTTCTCCTACCTCTTTCTCCCTTTCTCCCTTTCTCTTTCTCATCCTTTCTCCTCCTCTTCTTCTGTCTTTCTACTCCTTGTTCATAATAAGTGCATTACCCTCCTACTTCCTCTTCTACTCTTTCCCTCCGTTTCTCCTCTTCACTACTCCCCCTCCCACCTCCCCCGTCCTCCCCTCCTTCATCAGATACAGTGAGGGACCAAAAATGAACATCACAGAAATTCCAAGAGCTCTAATGTACACAAACAGCTGAGAATAAGCAGAGGAGGGGGGCAGGATGGCTGAAATCAGCTTCAAGCTGAACTCCCATCAACTCCCTTGTAGATAGTGCATACCTGACACATGTGTTCCACTGGTTGATCTTTTAGCTGCACTGCTGGCTGTAGGAGATGACAAGGAACTACTGTATTCTAGAACCCTTGTAGTTCTGTTAAACAAAATGATGATATACTTCCATTAGTATGTAAAGTCACAGGTATGAGTTGTTAGGGAACCATTCCTCACTGCAAACAAACTGCATGTTAAAGCCATTCATACAGACATAAAGATGAAAATGCACATGACCTACTATACACAAAAGAAGCAGTGCTTATATATTTTTTTGTACCTTTAAAGCCCACTTCAAACTGACACTGTCAAACAATTTTATAAGATAAAGGTCATTAATGTTTTTATTTAAAAAAAAAAATCAGTGAAATCATTTTTCATGAAAGGCATCAATAAGGAAACCATGTTTATTGCATGGAAGCATGAATAAGTGCATGCAGCAAGTGACTGAATCAATGGAAAATCATCAGATGTCTGTTTTCCTTGTTTAAAATACTGGATTATTGTCACGCTGAGGAGAGGGTTATGATGCAAAGCTACAAACCACATTCATATTTTCAGAGATTATGAAATACTTTCATGTACAAACTTTACAATTTATGGAATTTATCTCATTTAAATCACGGACATGAGAGGGAAACGTCCCTGATTTAATCAAGTAACCATCACCTCAATATGAATTTGATATCAATCAAAACATTTAGAACACTTTTTTAAAGGCATATCTCAACCTTTTGGCTTCCAGGCTTCTATGCCCAGAATGTAAAACAAAGTGGGGGGGGGCATTCATCTACCCGGGGCCCTCGCAATGGAATTCCCTCCCTTGAGAGATCCAGGGGTGGTATTCTGTAACTCTGTCATAACTTTTGTCATAACTTTTGTCATTTCTCTCCGAGATTTGACACCGCTATGATTGTCACAAATCGGTATTCTGAACATTGTCTTTTCCCTGTCATATCTCTCAAAGTTCCCACCCATCTTTTCGGAAGCAAACCAATCAAAAACATCGTTAGTTCCCAGTTGGAGCCCTTCTAGCCAATAGGAAAGCCCCGTTGCAAGTAGGGCATATCCCCAAAACAGTTGCTGGCATCGCGCAACTACGCGTATATTTATGCGCTTAATTACAAAGAGAGACAGGGAGCTAGAGAATTATAGAGAAGTATAAAAGTAAAGAAAACAGAGAAAAAAAGGAGGAATGAATATGGAGGGCCTAACTAATTGTAGCATGAAAAAATAATTTTGAAAATTGTCATGGAAGATGAGTGAAACTAATACCACAATCTAATCTAAATAATATAATTGTTTGCTTGACATTCAGTCGGCAGGGTATCGGGATATTTGGTACTAAAAGATATGACAAAATTTATGACTGCTACCCCCCTGTCATAACTTTTGTCATATCTTTTGCTTGTATAAAAGGATTACGCGCATTTATAGCCGCGTATTTTTGCTGCGCGCTAATGAGAAGAGACAAAATTTATGACAATTTTTGTGACAAAAGTTATGACATCCACCAGAATACCGATTTTGTCATATCTCTGAGATAAGATAAAATATGGAGAAAAGACAATGTTCAGAATACCGCCCCAGGATAACAAGCGTGACAAAACATTGAAGATCAAGCTAAGAACTTGACTCCAAAACTCCTTTTATCAATGATTTTTTTTTCAGTTTAAAATTTCTTTATTCCTTTGTTATTTTCTTCACTCCCCTTCACTTGTGCACCTTGAGCATCTCTAAAAAGATGGATGTATCACCTATGTCTTTCACTTTGGGTGATTTACCAAGGCTAAATATAGGCTTTAATGAATTTAGCGAGGTAATTTATTATTACTTTTACAATATAGATTGGTACAGAACAGATGTTGAGCTTCGTCATTTCTTGATCAATACTAACACTTTGATTTGAAATTTTTATTCTCATCGTTTATATTCATATCTCATAATTTCTAACACATCTTTGAGACTGCTTATCCTGAAATGAATTATGTAAACTTACATCACAGCACAACAATTAAACATTTCAATCACATAAACAAGAAAGCATGTAAATCGAACTTGCAGCATTACAATGAAGTGAAAACATACATACATGTATATTAGAATCACAAATGAATATCCTATGTCAACATAATATTCAAAACAAGCACACACTTTGCAACTTGACAGGAACAAATCATGGAAAGCCAAATGAAAAAGCCATATATCTGACACTCAAACTGTTTTCTTTATAAATGAATTTAATGGCATATGGAAAAGGAGAACACAAGTAGGACAATGATAAAAGCACCAGAAGAACCATGAAAGCCAGACAAGAAAGGTAAGTTTTAGATAAAGATGTTACACATACATTTGCCTGGCAAATATGTGATAACTACAGAGCGAAAGAAGTAGAGAGAGAAAATGGTTTAGAGCCAAACTGTAAGCAAGAGTTAGAAGAAGCGATGGATAAACCTTGTATTCCGCATCATAGACGTAGCAAGCAAGCCATCAGAACCAGACCTATTACGGCTGAGCAAATAAAGGAAACGATCAATGCATCCATGCTATCCCATCAGGCATTGCAAGTGAAGATGCCGAAAGGTATTCACTACAAAAAAAGGCTTTCAACATCAAAATGCTTAGAAATTAGGAAAAGGTAATGCAGGAAAACATCAAAGTTTTCTTTTACAATCAAGAAGCTTAATGAAGGAAATTTTTATTCTTCCGTCAGAGAAGATTATATTGAAATTGAAAATCCAGCATAGACAAATGGAAAGTGTTACAGGAAAGGAGAGAAAAAGAAATTCATAAACATATCCTACAATGATACCTTCAAAAACCTTATTTTCATAAGATTTCATGACCTGTTTTTGGCTCCTTTCCATATCATTAAGCTATTTTCTGTGTGTCTATATGGGTAAAAATTATTTTCTCCTATATCTTACATCGATGTTCTAGTTCCTCCAGTTCACTACTTCCCTTTAATACCTTATTTTTCTCAATCACTACCAAAGAGGCATTAACTGAAGCTTCAGAACTTCAGTGAAACTTAATGTTTAATGAAATAAGTGCATGATCATTTTCTATAATACAAAAAGGTTTTCAGCTGATTCCTGGTTAAATACATTAATATTAATCTCAATTATTTACTTAATCAATAGCAGCTGAGAACAATCGCAATACAGGTGTGATTTGAATCGAGCATATCTTGGCAAGATGAGCTCGAGAATATGATTTTGGGCACAATTCATGGAAAAATAGTCAGCATTTTCACTGAGAATATGATTTTGGAGCTATTCATGAAAAAAATAGTCAGCATTTTCACTGAGAATCTGATTTTGGGAGCTATTCATGAAAAAAAGATCAGCATTTTCACTGATATTTGTTATAGAAGCTAATGCGTAATCATTGCACCCGATTGGCTCAAAACAAATTAGCTTGTGACTATCACCAACTCTGTCCTTCATCTACGATGCCCCCCCTTACCTTGTAGTTGACTTGACGTTATTATTTGGTTCGAGAAGGGTAGCCGAGGGGGACTTCTTCCCCGCCCTGGTGGATGTTCTAGAGGGGGGTGCCGATGATACCTCACTCTTGGATGTTTTCTGGGCCTTGTGAGATGCAGCTATAGACAAAACAAATAATGCACAGAGGAGAGAGAGAGAGAACACATATTAACATGCCAATTAATACACATGAGGCATGCTTCCAATACAAAGAGAAAAATATCAACATTACATGTATGTAAAAGAAGTATCAATATGCCCTTCAAATAATCATAGTACAAAATAGGACTGGAGAAACTTCAAGCTACCATTTAAACAGCTTAATTAACTATTCAATGGGGCATTCTTATTATGATCATGCCTAATAACTTGAATAAAATGCACTTAGTAACATCAATGTATCTAATAATTCATACATAATTGCAAGGATTAAACTTCATAGTAATACTGTACACCCATTGTACTAAACAAGGCAATGAAGAAAATGTCAAGTGCTTCACCTTCATCAAATTTCATGTTAAAAAAGATCAAATTTGCACAAAATTAATGAAGTACAATACATTCAATGTAACCTTACCACCCTCGACATAAAAATGATAAGAATCTGTCATTTAACTTTAAAAATAACAAAAATGACAGATTTTCCCCCCCCTCTGCAATAGTGTACGTGTATGTAGAAAAGTGCCATAGAGTAACTTTACAAAGCCCTAACAAAGGTACATGAAGTGCAATTAAAAATGCAAACAAAAGAATAATGCATCTCTTCAACAACAAACAGAATAAAACAAACAATGAAAATGAACAAAAAAGTCAAAATAAAGATTTCACAGAAATTGAAAATTGCAGGCATAATGTTTGGTTGACATGTCACATGCTAATCAAGGCATTCTTGTCTAATATTTAAAAAAACATGTACGTAAAAATTCCTTATTCATAATTATTAAAGCTTAATGGAAAATGACATTAATGAATTGTGTGAATTACTCATTCAATATCATTATCATTATTGCTATTAAAGATAATAAAATTCATGTATATGTATGAATAAAATTCATATAAACTGGATGAGAAAATAAAAAAGTTGAATATGGCTTCTAATGCAGTTATGACTAGTGCAATCAGCTGTAATGTAGAATGCAATTTAATAATTCTACAGTAGTTCATATTTTCAAATGAATAACTTATTTCGCAGAGAGTATTAAAAGATAACTATATTCATATGCAAAATAAACCAACATTAAAAATGTTAATGATTTTTGTGCAATTATCCTGTAGAAATACACAAATAAATCCATTCAATGTTTGCAGTGAAGGGTACAAAGCACATTATATTTAATGCATTAAACAATAAAGAAAATTGTTATTTGAAATCACAGAAAGAAATCATTAATCCATGCATATACTAGAATACAACATTGAGAAGATAATAATAAAGCATGCAGCATGCATGTATACATTGACATGAAAATTCGCCATGCATTGAATCACCTTTCAATCTAACAAACAAAATGAAAAGTGAGATATATGGAACTATAAAATGAAATTATGGGGTTTCACTTATGGGGTATTCGATATTCTTCCACTTATTATTTTTCATCCACATTATTTTTTTATTCAATATTTATTTACATTTTTTTGCTTTCATGAAATGGAAATATAACAGATAAATAATGGATTAATGTAACAGTCTTTTTGGTTAAAAAAATATAATGTAGTGAAATGAACTAATGAATATCCAATGTCTAATACAACAAGAAACAGGACCACTTACTTTTTCCTGTTTGAAAAGAACGGAACATAAGATATAGTTTTATTCATTAATATTCAGTGTACAATGTCAATGAAAAATATTATGAAATTGCTGATTTGATAATGGCGGCCTTTGAATATCAATTTTCAATGGGGTGAAACTTAGAGCTTCCTGACTACATCAAACTTAACAGTTCAAATAAAAGTTCAACAATAAAAATACAAATAAATCATTATAACTAAAACACATCATGGTATATTGGTCACATCTAAAAGAGCAGAAAGCAATCTAGTATTGAGTTTTTAACAGCAGGGAAATCTAAATATACATGTCAAGTCATAATTCTACCTAAAATATAATTTCAAAAAATTAAGAAATAAGTGTGGCCAACTGAAAAAAAAATGAGATACTTAGACTTTATCATTAAAAAATGTTTGGTTCATTTGATAAAAAGAAGTAGAAAGGCTCTTTTTATAATGGTTATTTGACTTGATAAGAATTATCAAACTCTATGCGATGCCTGCAATAGTCTGTAGAATGGTATGACAGGGCAACATCAAGGAATGCAAATGTAACTAATCATGTTAGCAGGCTGCTACAAAACTTTTTAAAAGCACTTGCCCAGTCGGGCAAGTAAATTTTTAAATAGTTGAAATATGCTTGCTCAAAAATCTATTTCACTTGCCCCAAAAAAATCCTTGAAAAAATAGTTTTACCTCTTCAAAGGAAGGTTTTGCCGTTTTATAAACCACTGACCTTTTCTCTCTTTTGACATGAACTGATCTACCTTGTTATTGCATTTCTTTTTCCAAAGTGATTCTATCTTGCGTGCCATGTCCAAAATTAGGGTCAATATCGTATCATATCGACCCTAATTTTGTCGCTTGCCCAACTTTTCCTTGCCCTGGGCAATCGGGCAAGTGCTTATGTCGCACCCTGCATGTTAGCATACACTTCTTAGACTCCATTTCTATAGAAGTCTATGCATCATTACATGATGGTACGGGATTCATACGCAAACCTACGCTTCTCTATGGTGTACCTACACAAGAGTACACCACCCTGCGCTAGTCTAAAGAAATATCCAGACTTCATTTCATTATAGTTGCAATAAAAAAATTCCATAACGACGTCAAACGTGCAAGGAGCAATAATTTTTCATACCATCTAAGCATTCAGCCAACTTTGGCGTAGTCGGCATGCAAAACTATGTAGCTCTACACAGGCTCAGTGCAAAACCCTCTTTACATACTCCAGGGCGATTCCATGAGTATCGTACGGGACATTTTGAAAGCAATCTCTAGTTTCCTAGACAAATGCTTGAGCAATAAAATAGTCTTTTTTATCTATGATAAAGCTAAAGTGAGTATCATGTGAAAAACTAATAACCAACACAAAAAAAAATGATTATGGGTAAATTATAGGTGAAAGTGTTGTGTGTCATACGGGACGCAGAAATGTCCCGTACGACACGCAACATTTTAAGCTCTAATTCACCTATGGACAACATATTTTTTGTTGGATGTCAGTTTTTTGCATGTCTACCCAGTAGTACTTTAATATTACCACAAAGCAAATTGAAGTTCTTTGTTCGTTTGGACAGCAGGTTGAAAAATGTTGTGAAAATGGCTGATTATTCGGGGATGGAATCGCCCTCCAGAGAGTTTAATTAAAATGCTTCATACCTCTCATGGCAGTGTTCATTGGAGGGCCCTGTGGAGGGGAAGTCTTCCTGGAAGACGATGTTGGTGCATTATGTTTCCCACCAGGGGGACCATTAGTCACCGAACTCTTTGCTGACGACGAGGCAATATTTTTGCCGGTGGGGGTACCATTAGACACTGAACTCTTTGCTGACGACGAAGCAATATTTTTTCCCGTGTGGGGACCATTCGAGACTGAGCTTTTGGTGGATGATGACGAGGCAATATTTTTGCCGGTTTGGGGGCCGTTAGTCAGAGAGCTCTTGCTCCCTGACGGTGTACTAATGTGTTTGTGGCTGGTGCTTTTAGACACTGCAAACAGAAAGAGATATATAGTGGAAAGAAGGATAGAAACAAAGCAAGCACAGCAAACTCATGCAGTGGTTAAAATTAGGAGATTAGAGTCTCAAATATAGAATGTGCCTCTGCATCAAAAATCAGGATGTCTTGGGTCTCATCTCACAAAAAAAAATGCAACAAAATTACGAAACATTTTAAAAGCCAAGATAAATGTTTTTTTACTGGCTGATGTCAAGATTTCATATAAAAATTTGCATTTTTTTAATACTTTTTTTTAAAATGAAACCTTGGAATGAATGACTCATAAAAACTTCAAAGCTTGTAAATGCCATTCCTGTGATAGTTTTAAAGCATGACATTGCAATTTGAACGTTAAAGAACAATCAAATGAGCTTTAAAAGAAATATTAATCAAAATTAAGTTCCAAAAAGCAATATCAGCATAATTGTATTGTCTAGATTCTATGAAATGAGAAACTAACCTTTAAAAAAAAAAATCACAATCAAATAATCAAGCAAGTTGAATATTAAAATGAAAAGAAAAATATTGGAGAAGTACGAAGAAAATATATAAATAAATGCTTCAGATAACACCACTGCATTGAGCTAAAACCAAAGTGTCATGCACAGCTACCCTTTTCTAAATAACAAATCTATGTACCAAAATAATTTATATTATCTATTAAATGGTCATGCAAATTGAAACTATATAACTCCCATTGTGCATTCTAATAATATACAAAGTTTTGATATTGCTACAAAACTAATAAACTGTCTTATTTATGAGGTTTTATGAGATAATCTTTATGAATAAAATGCCCCACAAGCAAAACATGCATACCCAATCAGTGTGAAGAAGCTTAAAGGTGAAAACTTTACCTTCATAAAGGCAGATAATGATTAAACAGACACACAAACCAATAACATAAAGACTAATTTAAGCATCCCCTATACTCAATCACTGCTAAAACTGGCTCTGGAAGAAGGACAATGCCAATTCTCTCATTAGTATATTGAATTAAACCTACTCTCTATAAGCAATGCTTACTATTTGTTTGCCTGATATCAATTTTCTATCTAATTGTCTTTCTTGTGTAAGCATTTGTGTGTCCTCTTTTCTCTTCTACAGAACGAATAAAGAGCTACACGGAAGAGGAAATAAAATCAAGACCAAATAATATCATACACACACAATAAAAAGTTAAACAGATCACTCCAACTCAGAAAACTGTACAAAGGTTGCCCTTTGATCATTTGACAAACCTTTCCTTGAAGAAGTTGATGGAGCGGATGCTGGATTGGACTGACTGTGTGTGTGGACGTTCTTTTCTGTTTTGCTCTCTTTTTCTTTCTTCTTCTCTGCATGCCTGGCTGATCCTTTCTCTCTTGCTCCTTTCTCTATTCCTTCATCCATATTCCTTCTCTCAATCTCCAGCATGGAACGTTCTTCAGCCTCTTTCTTTCTGTCCTGCAGGTCGTCTTCGTAATACTGTGACATGTTCAGCTGGAAACATGATAGAAAATATAAAAAATAGCGACATCATAAGGTTGGAGGTCGAAATATTCAAATATAATTGAGAAATCTTGCTCAGTAATATTATTTCTATAATCCGCTCAATCTTATATCTGAAATTTTTAAATCGTGTGTAAATTTTTTTACGTAAATAGTGACATCTAGTAGATCTGAATCAGTTTATATTTCTGCTATCATTCTCTTTAATCAGTGTGCAAGGTTCTGATCAAGGCTTAGGCGTTGAAACCCTGCTTGGGAAAATTTCGGTGGTGTCCCACCACTACCAACAAGTGACAAGACATTTGCTCCTGCGACATTTGCTGCAATCTTAATATCTCAGAGGGCATAGGGTTATAGCAGGGGTGTGAGCGGTCACAAATAAAAAGATCTGAAAAAAGCTGAGGAGTGGTGAAAAAGTCTGAAATAGAACGAGCTCCCATTCTTTTTGTACAGAGGAGAGCCAAAAAAAGCTGAAATTAAGCTGAAAATCAAAACAAAAATCTGAAATCAGATAAAAATCTGAACTTTCACACCCCTGGATTATAGTTAGCATTGTACTAGATTTTGGGGGTTTAGAATAATGTAAAAATAATGATTATGGTTTATTTCGTTTTGGAGGTCAGATTTCATTTGGGTTTAATATGCATATTTTCCTTTGGAGCAGTTGTTGCCGGAGCAAATGTCATGGAATTCCAGAACCCACATTATCTAAAGCCTCTCGAAATAAATTACACACATAAAAAAAGGTCAAGTTCAATATTTTATCATACTAATGGTAACTGTCTGTTTTATAAATATTCTAGATGAAGTATTCACATTTAAGTACTTAAGTATAAGTATTCACATTAAAGTATTTAAGTATAAGTTGAGAAGGGGGAGTATACTTACTGAGTCTACATGAACTTGTATTCTGTCCAATTCAAAAACAGCCTGCATGAAAAGAAAAGAAAGTTAAGGATCTCTTTAAATAAAAGGTGAAACATCTCCATATTAACCATCCAGCATTCACAAGTCAGTCTGCTGATTTAGGCCCTAATGTCATCAATGTACTCTTCCGATAACAGAAAAGCTTTAAAATTTTTGAGAAATGACAGAATTAATTCTCACTGGGGGGTGGTTGCTTTGCATAAGTAAAGATTACAAAGAGATTTTCCTGCCTCGTTTCTTTGTTTCTTTTTAATTTCAATTACAATGGCTGGGTTTATTGACCTTAAATGACCTTTCAACTTTGCCATGTGACCTAAAACTCGCACAAGATGTTCAGTGACACTTGATTACTCTAATGTCGAAGTTTTAAGAATCAGATCCATAAACTTTCGAAGTTATGATGGCAATTCAAAAAATACCCCCAACTTGGCCAAAGTTCATTGACCTTAAATGACCTTTGGCCTGGGTCATGTGACTTGAAATTCGCACAGAATGTTTAGTAATACTTAAATACCCTTATGCCTATGGCAAAGTTTCATGAACTAGGTCCATATACTTTCAAAGTTATGATGAAATTTCAAAAGCTTAACCTTAGGTTAAGATTTTGTGCTCTAATATAAAGCAACTAAAATGCAAACTTTATTTTACAGACTCTCTATTGGATTCTAATAAAATGTAGCTTAGCAAAAAATTCAACATCACAATTATTTTCTTAATTTCTAATGTATTTCTACTTTTTGTCTTTATTGTGATTTTAATGGAAATCATCGGGAATTTATTCTGACCATAAATAAGATGAAATAATTGAGTTTAATCAGTAAAAGGAGAAATAAAGATACATTTATGAATTTTCGCTAAAATAACGATTTGCATTGGACTGAATTTGTACACGAATTCACGTTTTTGAGCAATTTAGGGTTGAGCAGAAAGGGCCACCCTGTTAAAATAGAATAAATAAATAATACTTACTTGTCTAATGGCCACATCTACATCTTTATCTTTCTCTGATGAGAGTAGTCTTCTAACGACCAACTCCAAGGCTTGAAGATTCTCTCTGTCCTCAGGTAGCTTCATCTGATGTTTGATCCGAGGAAGCAGAGAGCACATCTTTAACCTGACAAATCAAATCAATTCAAAGGATTGATCAAACTTGATCCAAAGATCATAACTAGACAACTAAATATAGGCCTACTCTTATTTTTTATAAACACTTATCTTGGAATCACTGAATTTTTTTCTAAATGTAAACCATAGTTGTTGAGATATAAGATCCATCGATGGCTCCATGGAATTCTCTACATACCTAGCATTAGGAACAGGATCTACTGTGAGATCCATCAATGGCTCCATGAAATTCTCCTTAAAGCCCTGTTACATACCTAACATTAGGAACATGACCTGCTATGAGATCCATCTATGGCTTCATGAAATTCTCCTTGAAGCCCTGTTACATAACTAATATTAGGAACAGGATCCGCTATGAGATCCATCAATGGCTCCATGAAATTCTCCTTGAAGCCCTGTTACATACCTAATATTAGGAACAGGATCCGCTATGAGATCCATCAATGGCTCCATGAAATTCTCCTTGAAGCCCTGTTACATACCTAATATTAGGAACAGGATCCACTATGAGATCCATCAATGGCTCCATTAAATACTCCTTGAAACCCCGTTACATACCTAACATTAGGAACAGGATCCGCTATGGGATCCATCAATGGCTCCATGAAATACTCCTTGAAGCCCTGTGACATACCTGATATTAGGAACAGGATCCGCTATGGGATCCATCAATGGCTCCATGAAATTCTCCTTGAAGCCCCGTTACATACCTAATATTAGGAACAGGATCCGCTATGGGATCCATCAATGGCTCCATGAAATTCTCCTTGAAGCCCTGTTACATACCTGATATTAGGAACAGGATCCGCTGTGAGATCCATCAATGGCTCCATGAAATTCTCCTTGAAGAATGATTTAGAGAACATCTCCATGACTATGACACATATGTCAATGTATAACCTCCTATAGCGACTACTTTTACTCCTACAGCACTCTATAAAACAAGAAAGAGAAATATAAATACAGATATATTAACATTTAGTGAACACTGACAACTTTCTTCAGTTGACTGTGCAACAATAATAACAAATAATAATAGCCAATTTTTATAAAGCGCTTTTCCCAGAATGGCCCAAAGCATATTATTACCCCGGTCATTGGATTCATTTCAATCAAGCTCGAAAAGTGCACAATTTTCACTCCCTGGGGAGCATTCCTTGCATTTGTCGCAGCCACATAATGGCGCTGGCAAAATCAAACATACAATATCTTTTGCATTCTACGGGGTACCCATTTAGCACCTGGGTCGAGAGTGGCAAAGTTTGGATCAACGCCTTGCCAAAGGACGCTAGACAGCGGTGGGATTCGAACACACGACCCTCTGTTTACAAGGCGAGAGTCAGAACCACTACACCATGGCTCTTCGAACAGGAGAGGGAAAGAGAGAGAAAAAAAAATCTATTTACAAGCAATATTTAATGCATTTAGCAGATATTTTAATGTCCATATTACCATGAAGTATTCCCTACTTGTGCATATGAATGACTATGAAAATATTGTTGTATCTACATTCATTCAAATCTAAAATAAAATATTTTATCTTTTTATAGAAGACTGACAAAGTACACAATGCACAGGGAAATTACGGGTCATTTTTTATGGAGGTTCTTGTGGAAATAAAATTATATCATATTGACTGGCCTTAAAGGAACATCGAATATGTTGCCCACAACGGAATCATACTGGCCCGAGCATTTAAGCGAGGGCAATATGAATCTTTTAAGGGCAATATATTAGATGTTTCCCGTAAGAAGACCAAGTCAATATTATCACTATTACCTGGAGTTGAATGTGTAATTCAAGGTATAATTTGGAATAATTCATGTCTCTTTGCCTACCACTAGTTCTATTTTCAGGCTATTCACGAATTTGGCAAATTAAACCTTGCTAAGCAGTTGTGACGTAAATTATTACCGCGCAGTTGCGCATCATGCATGGCGCGCACATACAGTTAACGCATAAAAATCTTATGCTTGGATCTGATCAGCCACTGGTCGCAACCCTCATTATCTAAAAAGCATTGGTTCCAACCAGATTTCGCAAATACTGAAATTAGCGATCAAAATCAACTCCTACTACGCAAGTGCACTAGCAGAAATATGGCTAATATTGCCCTCTGTTTTTGTACACTATTCCCATGAGAAAAGCACTGGGAGGGCAATATGGCAAATGTTTACCCCGTTAGTCTTGTAGCAAGCAAAATATGCCATTTACATATATCTATATCTGCTAAAATGCCTTGTATAGGTAGTAATCATACATATACCATGAATATGAACTACAGGGCTAAAAAATTTAATATTTTAGGGCAAGACCACTTTTGTATGAATCGAGTATCATATTTGAGTAATACCCTTTTTACACAGGATTTTCTTAGCCCCGGACTATCGCTAACCCGTACTATTTTTTTTCCTTTTCACACATGCCAAATTGTTATTGCTAACCCCGGATAAGGAATGCTTGCTTTTCACACACGAAACTCGCTAACCCCGGACTAGTGGTTTTTGTCGATCATTCGTAGTACAAGTACTTCACTCGTACACTTTTTACGCACGCTAAAATTTAGCTCCACCTATAGTACGGGGTTAAGCTTAGCCCACTTTCGTTTTACACTAGCGATCTTAACCCCGTACTATCGCTCTTAGCACCGCAATTGCTGGGATAACCCTGCTTTTTTGCAGGGCCAAATAATCCCGAACTAAAGGTGGGATTAGCCCACTTTGCAAAAATGCTGTGTAAAAAGAAAGTGGGCTAAGCTTAACCCCGTACTATAGGTGGGGCTAAATGGCAATTTAGCCCCACCTATAGTACGGGGTTAAGGAAATTTTAGCCTGTGTAAAAAGGGTATAAGTTACTTACCGTGGATAAGCTTAGCTACCATGTCTTGTCTATGATCTAACTTCCTACAGTTTCTCATTAGAACACACAATGTCCTGGCTGCTGCATGCTGAATCGGCAATGCTCTCTGAAATCAAAACAAAGCACACATTCAAGATTCATTATTTTATATAATCGAACAAATTAATCTTCAATAAAAATATATTGTCCAGATATTCATGCAAATCTAAACAAGGAAGAAAAAACAAAAACAAACAGGAACTGTTGTGCCTGATATCAATCTGGGTTTAATGTCAAATATATTAAAGGATTTTTATAATCATGTTTCATATTTGTGAATTTTGCGCAGGTGGGAAGGATATACTTATGAAGTGTAATTCATACTAATCAAATTTGTAAGTTGCTACTTGCGGTAAAAAGGACTGAACTTGTGGTGAGCCAATTTTAAACAAATAATTGAAAGAGTAAAAGAATATCCTTCAATGACAACACAACATACTTACTTCAATAATTCACTTCCATGCCCCCCCCCCCCCCCCAAAAAAAAAAAACCAAAAAAAATAGATAAATAAATCAAAGACAAACAAAATACACTGTACATGAATAAAAAAAATAAATAAAAAAAATAAATAAAAAATTCTACATTCTTGAGGACATAACTGATTTGAAAGTCCTCATAATTAAAATTTTAACCTCAATTAAATCATTTCTTATAATAATTTGAGGCTTGTTTTTTTTTGTTCTTTTTTTAACTCACATGACTAGTGACATGCTTGAAGAAAAGAGGAATAAACTTGGAATGGATCTGATCGCTTGTTAAGCACTTGGGAAGACAGGCAAGTTTCTCTAGAATATCAACATGGAGTCTCCAATTCCTTGAGTTGGATGCTCTACTCTCTGCAGCCAAGATGGCTGGTATCAAATCACCAACACCATATACCTGGTAGCATCAAGAAAATAACAAGAATTAAAATGCAGGCAATAACTTAAATATCCATATATCTACCATATAAAATTGGGTAAATTCACCTTGAATTTCAAATCAACTTTTTGTAATAGGTATCAACAAATTGCGAATAATTTATCATTAAATGACTAGTACATTTTCATGTTGCTGTTGCAAATACTCTACTAATTCAGCATTTTTGTATCACGACAGGCAAAACTCACAGTGGTGGTTTGAAATTTGTTGATTAAAATCATGGTTTATGCAAGAATATTGAAGAAGCATCTAATAATGAGTCAATGAATGAACGCTTTTGCATTAAAATCACGCCTGTCACCAAGGATACTCTCTACTGCATTTACTTAGCACGCTGTGATAAAAGTGTGCATTAATTATTGGACGCTCCCTAAAATATGCACTAATAAGAGAAATAAATACATTAAATTGCTTCAAACCACAGTTCCCAAACTTTTGTGAATTTGGGTCAATAGGTCTGCACTTCCATAACAAAGCTAAGATAAGACTAAAATATCACATTCAAAAGGGGGGCAACTGAAATAAAAAATAAACTGAATATGAATATTTCACAATTTCACAATTACTTATAAACACATAAAAAGAAATGTTTCAAAAGACACTGCATTATGAAATTAACATCACTTGGTTAATCAAGGCATACAAATACTTGCAATATTCATATTTCATACAGTTAAATATTCACATCGTCCAATATGTTGAATAGAATCATCAAAACAATTAAACCTTACATTTCTTAAGGTCTGCAAATGTTTCGGTTTCAAGATTAGAAAAGTCACTAATCTTTACCAATACCTCCTGAATATAATTTATACTAAAATAGTATTTTAATGACATGAAGATTAAAGGAAATAACACATTTGAACAATAAGTTGTGGTATATATTGCCTGCATTAGATCAAACTGCAAGAGTTGCAGATCAGGATGATATGAATCCAATAAATGGGTCAAAACTAATTAAAGAAAGTTTTAAATGATTATCACTATTACAATTACATCTTACACAGATTTAAGCAATCTCACCATTCTAAACGTGGATCATATCTTGAATTTTCAGCAAATTACATGTACAAACAAAATGGTTTAATATCAACAAAAAATATGCAGATATTGATAAGGCAACTAATCAAAATAAGTGTTCCAGTAAAAAGTGAAATACAACCACTGAAGCTTTTTTTTTTTATGTCATATCATCCACAACATATGGAGGTGCCGTGGCCAAGTGGTCTAAGGTGCCTGGCTGTATATGGAAAGTTTGGGATTTGATCTCCGGCCTCGGCACCCATGACCCTGAGCAAGGCATTTAAGGACATTCAACAGTTATGTTGTATACATCATTATTTGCGCATATTTTGCACATTATCTGCAGATCTGATGGGTTATTTTTGTGAAGCTACTAAACCGGAATTATTCCATGAACCATTTTTATAAATACCTCTACAATTTCAAACTACTTTTACTCTGCAGTGCTGCAAAGTATGACGAATATGACCCCAAGTTTGAATAAATGGTATAGTGATCTGGAATTTTTCCTCACATAGATGCAAAGCATTTGGCGCAATTTTTGTGTTTTAAAAGGAACATTTGCTCTATATATATTACGAATTTTGATGAAATTCCCATGGATTTTGATTGAGTAATAGAGGTTTTAAACTCATTACAGTGATCTCGTAAGGGCTAAAAATGCCAAATTCTTTTGATGAATGCGCAATTCTTTAGAACATCCATTTGGGTGAAGCTCTATAGCAAAAAATCAAGCACATGGACCCATGTTAATTTTGCATATTTGGAATATTCAAGTGCTAAAGTATCTATGTGCAAAGTTTGGTAAAAATGACATGGATTTCACTTTAACTGTTGCACATCCTTAATTGACAATGCTCTTTTATCCTGCATTCAAATAAATGGAAATGCTATATGCATTATTGGTAACTCGGTGTGCATTTGTTTTTTAAAAACAAAATTTAAAAAAGAAATAAATAAAGATAAAAAAAAAATTGAAAGAAAAAAAATAAATTTCGGGTTATAAACCTTAATATAATACAATAATGAAATGGAAAAAAAGACAATTACTTTCAGGGGATCTTTACCAAACTTAAAAGGCTATACTATGAAAGGAAGAATGGATCTGCTCAGATAAATGTCAATGACAGCTGCAACATGTATGCATGATATGTAGCCTGCAAAACACCATTAGTCCATTACCACTCGTTAAGAAATGAGGCATCAATGTGGATGCAAATTATCCAATAAAAATTACATCTCAGATGTGATGATCTCACAAATTACGCACCAACAAGGTGAAATGGAATTGCTTGGGACAGATGCCCTCAAGCAATTGCATGAAGAGTTTTTCCTTTCTTTCACTTTGACTGTGGAGTACAGAACAGTTTCAGTTTGGGTGCTGGTTTTTCTGTAAATTTCGACCCGAGGACTTCAGTTATGTCTAACAAAAGATAATTTATGGACTGGCATAGCATCGAATCTGTATCTCAATTGGAATTGATTTTCTCCTTCTTTGGAAGCCCCAATTAAATGGCAGCCAAAAGTTACAGTGCTCTAAAGTTGAATTCATATAAAAAAAACAACCAACTTTTCTATCTCTTTCTTTAAAGTTTCCTGCTCCATAGCTGCTTCCCTCTCATATGATTCTAATGGGGTGTTGCAAGAAACTTGCGATCAATTGCAAGTCTATTTTTGGTCCCTAAATCAATGATATCTCTTGTAGTTTATTTTTAATTAGTGATTGATTACTCATCTGCTCCTTGAAACAAGAAGTTTAATCTGATTTGCTACAGCTAACATTGATCTGTCAGTTGGAAAATTGCAACAGAATATTTGCAACTGATCGCAAATATTTTCTTGCAACACCCCCTTAGCCTGTAAACAAAACGGGCAGCCCTGTCTACGTCCATTATAATGCAACTGCTTTCAGCACATCCCATGTACACTTTACACTGGGAAATGAAAACACCTCAAGACATATGATGGTGGGCCCCATGTCTGTGCACCTAACAATTTGAGTTAAGATTTAACATGAACTTCTTCTTATTTCACAAAATCCCTTGGATAATAGTGTTCCTTATATTATTAAAAGTAAGTGTACCAAATTTCTCATTAAAAAATGAAAGGAAATATAGGATTTTCTTGAAAAAACCTCGGGCAGTCATTTTCAGATTGAAAAAAAAATGGTACCCCATGTCTGCGCACTCATTCACTTTGCACACGATTCGGGGATTTTGATGAAAAAGGCTGTATTTTGAGGCCGTCACATGAAATGCCCTGAATTCATTATTTTTCCACCATTTTGAGTCGGATTTTTCTATGAATACCTGTCGATGTAGTGCATGTAAAGTTCGTGCTCGTTGCGTATCTTCTGTAACTAAAATCGTGCAGATACGCGGGTGCGCAGACTTGGGAGACCGCGCAGACATGGGGGAACTGACCATACCATTCCCAATGAAAATGAAGCAGGAGTATGGGATGCCGCTTGTTCTACATGCATGCTACATCTACCATGCTGATCACTACATACTGTATAACTATATATCTTACCCTGCGATAGGAAAAGAGACCTATCGTTACCATCTATTAAAAGAAGGTGAGAAAAGTAGCAGGATAGTCACATAGGAATTCTCAATATTCCAAACACATCTTTATTATTTGTTTTGGCGTCACCTGTGCCGGATATAACTGACTGGGGAGAGTGCAGGTGGACCACTACACCGCGGTTTCCCCCTACTCTTATACGAATAGTGCAGTGGGTTCTTAACGTGCAAAGGTGGTGACTCTCCTCTACACGGGGCCTCTATTTAATGTCCTTACCTATAAATAACAAGGCTCTGTAACTTTAAAGCTTAAAAATTGATAATGGGGCTAGTCTTTTCAATTGATCATCGGGAATAATTAATGCACTCAATTGTAGAAATAACTCCTAAGATCAATTGCATAGCTTTATGTAACAGAACCCTAGACTACATAACCTCATATACAGAGAGGATAGGATGGGGATATGGTGCACATTAATGATATACTGATATTTTGTGACCTGCCTTGAAAATTTAATCAAAACACTCTTGACAATATACGTGCAGTTTTAGTTCATATAGAGAAAATATATTAAATGCATTGTCATAAAAACATATATCTACAATCATCAGAAAAAACAAGTTTCATGAAATACACCTTGAATGTAATTTTAATGGCTTAATAAAAAAAATATATTGGAGTTTAAATTAGTTTACAATAGTAAAGATAAGGGCTGGGACTAAAACCCGGGTACCCGGGTCCCGCCCGGAAGCCTCGGGTACCCGGGTAGAAAAATCAATACCCGATACCCGAAAATTGCTCACCAGTATAACGTACATTTGATTTGTATTGCGTAGTGTAAGACATGATTGTAAACTCATCACAAAAGTACACAAGTCTCATTTTGAATCTCACCAATTACCCTCGAAATGAACTAGTTTTTTCAAGTGATGATGTGACTGAGATCGTTCAATCGTCGCCATGTTTCTTTTGCAGCGCAGTGACGTCATCCAGCCACTGCGACGCAAGCCAATTTATGAATGAAAATATAGTAAGCATGCGCATTGCAAGCCCAGCCCCACGCAGTATTCCGTCAAAACAAGTCTGCAATACTCTGTCACCTCGTACCAAAATCGACCTAGAATTCCACTTTCCTTTATTTCATATGAATTATGAAAGGTATTCTCAGAGGATCTGTTTTCTCACCGATACCACGCAGGTAAGCAAATTTTATTACTTCTTGCTTTTCCGTCAAAATCTTACGAAGTAGCGTCGATGTTGCATCGTGTTTGTGAGTTTGTAGAATCTATCGCTACGTGAACAAAGTCAATTGATTTCCGGGTTTCGGAGCATACGAGGCGCCAGCCAATCACGTTCTTGATACCATTTTCAGTTCATCATAAACCGAAAATGGTAACACGATCATGATTGGCTGGCGCATTTGACGCTCCGAAACCCGGAAATCAATTGACTTTGTTCACGTAGCGATAGATTCTACAAACTCACAAACACGATGTAATATCGACGCTACTTCGTAAGATTTTGACGGAAAAGCAAGAAGTAATAAATATTTGCTTACCTGTGCGGTATCGGTGAGAAAACAGATCCTCTGAGAATACCTTTCATAATTCATATGAAATAAAGAAAAGTGGAATTGTAGGTTGATTTTGGTACGAGGTGACAGAGTATTGCAGACTTGTTTCGATGGAATACTGCGTGGCGCACGGGAGGCTTGCAATGCGCATGCTTACTTTATTTTCATTCATAAATTGGCCTGCGTCGCATTGGCTTGATGACGTCACCAATGGGGTTTTTCCACCAGTCATATTTCGAGCGACATGATTTTCGGGTACCCGGGTACCCGCCCGAAAATTACCACGGGTACCCGAAGAGAAAAAAACCCGAAAGTCCCAGGCCTAGTAAAGATTTCTATGGGCCGACTGCAGACCAATATGTAAATCCTATTTACATTATAATATGAATGGGGGAGTTTCTAAGGCTGTGTAAATTGTCAATAACATCATTTCTTGTTACAATGCATACAAAAATTGCAGTGAGAGGGAAGTCTTTTGCTTACCTTATTATCGAGATGATGACCACTACTGCTTAGTGCTCCTTTAGAGAATGTTACCAAAGTCTCAGGGAGGTGAGATGTAATACCCTGTAAAACCTGAAAACACCAAATACGAAATAACTTATCAAGGTTTCCAAGGCAGAGAATTAATCAATGTAGAGGCTTCAGAGAAGATCACTTTGCAAGACAAATTATATTCATCTTTATATAAATATGGGAACACTTATATGGAGAGTGTTGGCTTCAATAATATACCCCAATATACATTTATTGCTAAAGGAGGAGCTTATCCAGGTTACTGAAAAAATATCTGACATATATTCTAAAATCAACAAATAAACAATATGACTTGTGCAAGAAGATTAACATAAGCAAAAACAAATTAGAATAACTATAAAAAGAAATTCAAAAAAATTGAGAAATATTTTATAAATTTTCAACTAGGATAATCCTAACAGTGTTACAAGCAACTTAATGCTTACTTAACTGTGCAACTGGGGAAGAAGGGTTAATTCGCTCTTTCCTCTCCCTAGAATATAGTTGGTTCATGGCATGTAAATATATAGATGATTTTATAATCAAATTTATATTCAGTATATCAACACCCCCATGGTTGATAATAATACTACTATACCTGTAGATTTTCATCTTTGAGTAGACTAACCAGCTCTCCATGAATACAAGATACATTGTTTCCTAAGAGATGAGCCACCTGTAAATAAAAAAACACAAAAAAATAAATTGCTTTTTCAGGATAGAATATGAAGAAATCTTCTATTATGCCCCATTGAAAGATGTATTAGTGACGAACCTGAAAGAAAAATACCAGTCTCATCCACCGCACGACTCAACAAATCCAGTGGCCGCGAGCGCACATGCCTCGCCAAACTAGCCGGGCCTACCGGCCTGGTGCACAGTGGATTCCCGTTGGGCATATCACATGCACCAGCTTTTCGCTGCTCCTTATTTGTCTACCTTTAACACACAGAATTTAGTAGCAGCGAACGTAATGGAGTTACTACATACCAAAGTTAGCAGACGATACGTGTCCTTCCAATCCAATTTGATCAATTCAAAAAATCGTAATTTCGGGAGGATAAGGATGGTAATCGTAAGGGCGGGAGTTGGGATGAATTTTCGGGAGCCTCCCGATGAAATCGGGAGGGTTGGCATCTCTGTTATACTCGTCTAATTTCTGAAATCTTTTAAACATTTGTTCTTATATTTTCAAATATATATGTCTAAAATATAAAATCCTAACCTTTTTTTGCAACATTTAAATTGATTTGACCAACGATTGACCTTTGAAATTCACCTAGCAACCTGAAAGTCATTCATCAATTTGCTGATAGGCCTACTCGATGACTAAAAATTGAAAAAAAATAACAAGAATGCACAGCAAACTGCAATGCAGGCGATACCAAGAAAATTATTCTGATGATAGACAGTGCTTCCCAGAAAAAAAGGAAACCAGAATTGCCGCTTTTTTTTCTAACGTTTGCAAGTGATACATGTTTTTTTTAATTTTCGTCATAAATTTATGATTTTTTTTTAATTTTGATTCCAAATACAATAGGCCTATGAAAGGCTCACACATTGATGAGCACAGCCCATTTAAAATTTCGTCAAAACCAAGTTGCACAAAAAGTTAAGTAAAGATTTGTTGAGTAAAGTCACTGACATGGCATAAAAAAAGGGATGCTAGCATTTCCCTTGGATATATTGTAAGTTTCTTTCACTAACGTCGGAATGAGAGTAGACTGAATTGTGTTTCTGTGCAAATTATTTTGAAATGCCTCGGTGTTAAACGCATGTAATCTGTCACGTGTGAACGATTCACTAAGTACTTTGTCCCACATCTCTCCATTAGGGTACAATGTTCCATCAAAACATATTCAATGCCTGTGATATTAATCTCTCAAATTGTGTTTCCTTGTTTTCCTAGACACACGGTAGGTCTATGATAATAATAATAATAGGCATTTTTATAGCACCATCTATCTAGAAATATTCTATTCAGAGGCGCATTATTTATAATTATTATTACCCCGGCTTTTAGCTCGATCTGCCTTTCAGCGCTCATGCATTCAAGGAATTAATCCTGTCAGGTACCCATTCACCTCACCTGGGTTGAGTGCAGCACAATGTAGATAAATTTCTTGCTGAAAGAAATTACGCCATGGCTGGGATTCGAACCCACGACCCTCTGTTTCAAAGTCAGAAGACTAATCCACTGGGCCACGACTCTCCACGTATTATTCATATTGATTAGTATTACTTACTTCATGAAAACCACATGCTAGAGTAGCCCTGACTTGAGGCTGAGGATCATCACAGAGACTGGCAAAGGTTCCATGGAGTTCAGCTTTAAACTTACGTGCACCGGCAAATAGCACCATACACTATCAAAGGATCAGACAGATGTAAATCAAAACAAGTAGTAATATAATATTTCATCAACAAGTAGATACATATTAACTTATTTGTTCTCTCAATGAGTTCAGCTTTAAACTTACGTGCACCAGCAAATAGCACCATACACTATCAAAGGATCAGACAGATGTAAATCAAAACAAGTAGAAGTATAATATTTCATTAACAGTAGATACCTTTTAACTTACTTTGTTTGTTCTCTCAATGATTTGACAGTGTATTATGTTATTTCTATTCTGTCATTTGTTCATGTGTATTTGGACTTTCCTGAAGTGCCATGAGCAAGAAAAGGCCTATGCAGTATAGTAGCCACTCTAATTTATTTCTTTTTTTATTTATTAAATTGTCAATATAATTACTATGAAGACATATATGATCTGCTCTGGCATATAGAGATCTAGAAGGTAACAACATACCCAACGAACAACATCTTGAACTATTGAAAGACAAAGTCAAGAAAAACAACCTCCATAAAACTCAATACTTTTCATTCTACCAGGACACAATAGAAAGGGCAATTAGGAATTATTTTTGTTAAATATATCAAAAAAGCACTCAGTCCATGACAAGACCCTGTTGCATACCATCATGGTAACTTACATAAAATCCTTGATTGGATGAAGCATACCGTTGCCATGGTAATTACAATTAGAAGGCAAAAGTTTCATAATAGTAACTTTACACAAAGAGGCCAATGTGATGTTTTATGCAATCCACATTACCTTGTTAAACTTTAGCGGTTATTTTTTATTTTTTTTTAAAGAAAACGAGTGCACACCTTGTTACTAGTACTGCATATAGCATTTCCATTTATTTGAAAGCAGGATAAAAGAGCAATGTAGATTAAATGCCTTGCTCACGGGCATAAGTGCCGCGGCCGGGGATCGAACCCCGGACTTTCCATGTATAGCCAGGCGCCTTAGACCACTCGGCCACGGCACCTCCACTTTAGTGGTTATCATATCAAAGAATCTACACCAATAAACAGATACAAAGGGTGGTGTATATGATTAATATCATACTCATCCTACTTACAGGGAAGTTATATGCAGAATATTGCCTGCATTCTGTCAGCCTGTGTTCCTCTCTGTACATGGACAGCATTGGTGAATTCTGTGGGATTGGAAACAATGCTTGTTTTTATTCTTCATCACGCATTTCATACTTCTCCCAAGCAGGGGAAAAATGCATGGGGGGCTGAGGGCACTTTAGCCCCCAAATATCCAAAATGGTCCTGTAAATTACTATTGGGTCCAAATCAAAAGATCATTTACAATAATCAGAAACATCAAAAAGAGCCCCAGTCTCAATTTTTTTCCAATAGTCCCATCCCCTTCAGTGTTGGACCAACTACAATTATACAGTGTCATTTAGTGATTAAAAAATCAAATCAGGAATAATGCTAATGTGAACACCTCCCCCCCCCCCCTCCATCATTAAAATCACTTACACTTTTTTCTTTTTCCTTCGTTCAAACTCTCATAAACAGTATGTCACGCAAATGTCCAAAGTGAACACTGAAGTATGCTTTTTGGGGTCATGATACATAGAGGATGTTCTCACTATGCTCCTAAAACTAGTATACTGGAAACTAGTTTAGTGGAAACTAGTTTAACGTGTAGTGAGAACGGTCGAAGCGGTCTTGGAAGCGATCTTCTAAACCAGTTTGGAAACCACCTAGCGATGTAGTTTTCAAGATCGCTTTGCCTCGTTAAACTGGTTTTAGCGTAAGTGAGGACACAACCATTCTTCGGGAAGCAATCTTCGCACATTTTTTGAGCGCGCTACTCCACACGACAGGTGAAGAATGACCATGCTGCAGTTTCGAATTTCGCGCGAAACGTGTCGGTGTCACCCCACTGAGAGTGTTTCCATAGCAACAAGAGCGCTTTACGTGAAGTGATTTTGAAAACCACTTTCGTGTGATCAAGTGGGAACGCTAGCAAAGCGATCTTCCAAACTGGTTTCCTGAATTGGCTTCCAGTAAACTAGTTTTAGAAAGCGTAATGAGAACGGCCTCTTATAAACAGCATGATACATTGTAAACAGGAGAATACAGATAACACAGATTATATTATGTGTATAGTGTGATTTGTTAAGTTGTTAAATGTTAAATCACTCTAAAAATGTATAACATAGAGGAAGGAGATCATGAAGAATAGGCAAAAGAATGAGTTGTTCTTAAGTTAGAAATAAAATCAGTATTGCCAGGCTCTTGTATAATACAGATCTATCAATGTATTTAACCTTATACCACCATAAGGTTCCTTATCCATTCCTGACATTAGTGATCAAGGCTTTTCACCTATCTTTGATCATCACTTATCAGTTCAATTATTTAATTCATGCATTTTATATGTTGTCATCGCTGCTTCTCTTCCTTTTCTCTTTCAGTATCCTATTTCCTATACCCTTTCTTTCTACAAAGGGCCGTGTGCACCATACCGAGTTTTCAAATTAGCGTGCTATATCTGATCCGGCGAATTATCTCGATCTGAACAATCTCGAGATTATTTGTAATGGAGACGCAATTATCGCGCTAGTTCGTGGGATTAATCTCGAGATTGCAATCCCAAGTCAACTTGGGATTATTTACAAAATAGCGCATTATTTTACAAATTATCGCGCTAATACACAGGTGCAGACGCACTCCGGATTATTTATTCATGGCGTCAGACCATAATGCATTGATGCCTCGCTAGAGCAGGAATCACCCTTCTTGCGATGGTGGAGATGGGGTTTCTTGAATCTCGAGATTAATCGCGAAGAGGGCTGATAGGGCTAAAATCTCGAGATTGAGCAAACTTGGGATGGTGCAGCACCGCCTAAAGATGCTCTAAACCGAGTTGTGTACAGAGGGATCCATCTATATTAGGATGGATCTATAAAGACATATCCTTTCAAAATTATCAAAAAGATTTTGATTTACAGTACTTCTTGGCTGTATAGGTCCATTTATGCACCACTTTTTAACCCTAAAATCATTACAGATGCACTTTAGTCAAAAGTAAAAGTAAACATGTTTCAAAACACAAACATGAAACTAGGAAGGGGTGTTTGGACAAAAAAGTTTCTGCAGAACCTCTTTCGCAAAATGTCAAATAAAAACATACTCTATTCAAACTACTGGAAACAAAATGATTATTACATCATGCAAATAATAATGTAAGAGTATTCTTCGCTTTCACTTTACACAGTAGCCATACACATGTATAGGAAATCAATGTTGTGTATCTCTTGCAATATTGGAACCTGCGTTGAAATTGACCTGTAATTTATGGGTCAAACTAAAACCCCTTTCATAAACCCAATTACTATGAATTAGGCGGCTAATAGCAGCATAATTTGGTCGTAAAATTGGAGGACAAGAGTTATCCGCATTACTCTGATGCTGCTATTATCCGCATAATAGCGGTATCGGGATAAGATTTTGAGTTTATGAACGCATTTCCAAATAATGCGGATAATTGCCATGGTGCGGTCACAAGGTCACCCTTTTCCAACACAACCGCATCGGAGGGGGCGTGTCCAGTTGTCATGGCGATTATCTGCCTTTTTCAGGACGGGCGCTCGTAAAAATAATGCGGCTTATTTTCGGAGTTTATGAACGCAATTTTTATTGAATTATCCGCATTACTCTTAGGCGGCTAATTGGAGGATAGGTTTATGAAAAGGGTATATGAGGCTCATTGGCTAGGACTGAAGTGAGAAACAGTGTTGGAGAGAGGATTTATAAACTAAACTGCTTCTGCAGTTACCATGATTATTTAAGGTTTGTGTTTTTTAATTATGATTCATGTTTGTGATTCCCATGTATGAGGTAGTATGAATGCAGCCCTAATCACCTTTATGTTTACAACTGCAGCTGAAATGCAGCATAACTGTAACTTAAAACTATAGCAGTAAATAAAATTAATGAATGAGATGATTAGAGTCCATCAGAGTAATTATCTGCTTTTCATAGAAAAAACATACTACTGCATAAATGATGGGCAAGTCATATAAAATATAAACTAACATCTTGAAAACATTGTTTCAAATGAAGTGTAAAATCATATGATCTAAAACATATCATAGTCTGAACTACAGGTTTATGTACGCATTAATAACAAATAAACTCCTTACCCTAAGAATGATCAGTATATATCACAAACTTTAATTTGTTTTTTATTGCTTGAATTATACAATATTTCATTGTTTTATTGATTTGAAAATAAGGACCAACTTGACTGAACCATATAGTATTAAACAATGCTAATTCCACATGTTCAGGGAGAAATTAATCTTATCACTGGACAATGAGAAAATTAGAATATTTCATATAATAAAATAGTGGACGACGTCATAGTCTCCTCATTTGCATATCAACCACGATGTGCATATAACTGTTTTGTGAAATTAAGCAAAACTTTAAAATGTCATAACTTTCTTATTTACAACCGATTTTGATGAAATTTTCAGTGTTATGCTTGTTAGATTTTTCTCTTTTTATTCAAATCAACTTTTTTGGGGGTGGACTTGTCCTTTAACAAAATACAATCATACTCTTTCATATCACCAAACAACCAGATTCAAGGATCCAGGGTCATCAAAAATACATTTACTTTCGAGTGGATTTTATAGCACAACTCCTCTGACAAGCCATTTTCCTAGTTGAAAGCAATTTCTCATAGCTACCTTCATATCATGTTGTAGAGTGATTTTAGATTTTAGAGAGATGCAATAAGGCAAAGTACAGAGGGTGGGTATTTAACTTCTCTCCCTTTGTGACATCACAGTTCAAACATTTGTGCCACATATTTTTTTTATATGGATGCCACAGGGACAGCAACACATATGTATAAAGCATGTGACACAAGTTGCATTACAGATCAAAAACTGTACCATACTAAGAATCACCCAAGTGTATCATAAGCACCTAACCTTGAAAGATTACACTAGTGACCTTGTGGTGTCAAATACCCTGGGAAGTATTTCACGAACAAAATAGTCTGAGATTTTCTCAGGCAACTTGTTATAAGCTAGTGAAATCATTGCATCTGATTGGTTCAGTGCAAAATCATCCATGAACATCACTATCTTGTTCCATGAAATACATCCCCTGTTATTGAACCCAACCTACATTGTAGCCTTTAATGGCAGCTCCAAGAACAATCATGCTGCAATATACCATGTATTTAAAGGTCAAGTCCACCACAGAAAAATGTTGATTTTAATCAATAGAGAAAAATCACAGATACATAACACTGAAAATTTCATCAGAATCGGATGTAAAATAAGAAAGTTAGGACAATTTAAAGTTTCACTTATTTTTCACAAAACAGTTACATGAACAACTCAGTGACATGCAAATGAGAGTCGATGATATCCCTCACCCACTATTTCTTTTTTGTTTTTTATTGTTTGAATTATACAATATTCCAATTTTTACAGATTCGACTATAAGGCCCAACTTGACTGAACCATATAATGTTAAGAGAATGGTAGTACATGTTCAGGGAGGAATAAACATTTGTTTCACAGGACAACGGGGAGAAAATTTGATACAATAAAATACATAAGAAATAGCGAGTGAATGTCATCATCCCCCCCCCCTCATTTGCATACTGCCTATGTGAATATAACTGCTTTGTAGAATTAAGCAAAACTTTCAAATGTCATAACTTTCTTACTTTACATCAGATTTTGATGACATTTTCAGTGTGATGCTTGTTTTTTTCTCTTTTTATTTCAAATCAACTTTTTGTTGGGGTGGACTTGTCCTTTAATAATGGATGAATGGTGTAGAGGACTTGTATAGTATGTTGGTATTTCGTTATGAATGTTGTTTGGTAGTCGGCATTAGTTATCAAGTCACTGTAAATTGGCAATCACACTTCACCCCTTTAGATGACGGTTCATTACAGTCTGTCCCTGAAAACTGAATGCAATTTGATTTAGAGCCCATATGGCCAATTTGCTTCGAGTTGGTTAAAACATTTCACATTTCTTTTGCATTATGCTTGCTTAACAAAGCAATACACACCTCGTTGTATCCCATTGAAACCACCGTGGGCAAACTCTGTTGTGAAGGGGCTCGGATTACATCAAACTTTTCAGGCAAACTGCCATCTAAACCAGTGATGTGTGATCACCCCTTAAAAGCCTTGCTCTATTCAGATCTTAAGGCCTGGACACACCACCCGAGCGTTGTTGGAGCGGTCGCGGAGCGGTAGGGAGAGAGGGTCTAATTTCGCTCACAAAATTTGGGGGAAAAAAAATTGAAATCGAAAATGGTGAATGGTAGCGAGCAGTGATGATTTTTTTCTCTCCGCTCCATGATCAACAAGAAGACTACAGTAAATAGGGAGTCAAGTGAATGGATTGATATGGTAATATAAGATCCACTATGTCAATAGACACATTCATTCAGGGAGCAATTACAGCTTACATGCAAATAACAAGCGCAAATTGCAACTGCCTTTAATTGCCTTAAAATTTGTTGGTCATGTCTGATCAAAGAGGTTATAGGCATAAAACTTGATGATACATGTATAAAAAAAAGAAATTTTATGAATTTGACAGAAATTTAGATAGAGAATTAAAATTTTATATAAAAGAAAACACTGCAATTAAATCAGAAACAGTATAAATGTACACAATGATATGTAAATATCTAAGAAAAAAAGAGGCATGGTGAGAGTTAGGAAAACAGACAGGATAGTTATTAGTAGGAAAATATATATTAAGCAGCACCCTATCACAGCAAAGAGTGTGTTACATCACGCCATCTAAGTAATAGTCACCTTAGTGGAGCTATTAGACGATGCGCCTGACTGCTCCTAGGCAAAATATCACAAAACATATCATTCTTATACCATCTTTAATGGTCCTATCCCTTCAACTTAATAAAAGGTTATGATATATCACCTTATGAAGTCATCATATTATTACAGTGGTTATGACTTCAATAGAAAGGCCAAAACAGAATGGGAATAATACAACAAGGAGCCAAATCTTCATCATTCACAAATACATGTGAATAGATAAATGGCGACATCCAAGGCCAGAGCCCTGGTTGTTTGTACAGTATGTAGATAAAATAATGGTTATAATTTGCTGATATCGAACTCAGTACATTTTGAAGTCCCATTGCAGAGGTTAAATACAGGTTTTTATTATTGGGAGGTGACATGCAAACACATATTTTTATGTTTTTGTGCATACTTTATACTGAACAAGGCGAGGGGGCTGAAGCACCCTCAGCCCCAACACCCCTCGTTCCGCTGACCCTTTATTTCACCAGATTAATATCCTCCAAACACTCTTTCCTAAATCAAAAGGAAACTTGATAGGTAGAAACACAAGGATTCATAAGATTACCCTTACTGAAATTACTCTAAATCCTCAAAAAAGAAAAAAAAAGATAGAGTAAATGCAAGAGCAGGCAGCCCCATAGCCCTTATCAAATCCAAGAACTAACAAGTTTTATCAAGTAGAAATCAGAGGAGTTCCATATGAGATTACTTATAATTTCCTGTCTATTTCATCACCGTTAGCAACCCAACCTCATCACAAAGAAGGACATTAATTACACAACAAACTCCTCCCACAGGAGCTCATTCTAAGTGTAAACAAGCATCAAGGGTACTTTCACATTCCAATTAGCATCTTAAAGAGTGTCATAAACTTTCCAGGCTTAATTGCTCTGCGCCATTAAATCACCAGCAAGTAATTGCTCTCAGGGGTGAAGTCTCCAGATAATGATGTCTTTCTTGAAGCCATGTGAAGATACCTTCAGAGGATCAGTGATCTTCACTGACCAATTTGCTCTTAACCAATCAGGTGCCAGGATTTTCAGTAGCTTTTAACATAAGTGGGTGAAAATCACCGACATTAATCTTCATGGAATGCTCCAATATTCATTCGAGCCATTAGCTCCAAAGAGTAGAAGAATTGAAGTCAAAGCCGTGGTATGCTTTGACTCTGCAAGTCATTCCAATATATGTATCAAATTGGACACATTTCATTTAAATGAAAGACCATATTACATTTTGGGAAGACTGGACTTATTTATTCAAAACAAAAACACTGGATGGTTTACCCCCAAATTAAAGAAAATTCGCATTTTTCAAGAGAAAATTAAATAAACTCACCAATCTATCATTACTGATGCTTTTCTCATTCAGCCCTACAGAACACAGCTTGTAGTAATACTTCAGGAACCAAAGTTTCAATTCCTCTGTGAGATTTACTGCAAAAGGGGAAAAACAAGAATTTACTTTTAACATACCTGTACATGCATATATTTTATAAAATAGGTGTATTATTTCAAGCATTGCGATGGGCCAATGACATCCAACTTTTTTTTGCACAGCAGTGCAAAAGGTGCATAATGAAAATTGACATTGCACGCTCAGGCAGACCAGTTCAGAAGAAGTTCCGGGAGAAGTTCAACAAAACTGTACTGTAACCTTTTAAGAATTTGTTTCTGTGTTGCTATTTTATATAACAAATAATGCACTTGCTCTGTCATGCTTAAAAGTAAATGCAGAGAAAGCTTGATTTCTTCAGATGGTGCACACTGGGCACTCGCCGCCAGCGGCTCGTACACAGTGCGGCACCTATCTAAAGAAACCTGGCACTGCTTTGCCACTAACGCACTCAGCAGCATGCATTATTTGTATACTATTCAAACTGCAATGAAAATTAAATTAATATCAAACTTCTGAATCTTCTGATTGGCAAAGTATAGAGAATCAAACCTGCACACTGTTGACTGAAGACAAAAAACCTTGACTTTTCAGATGCAAGTATGAGCATTTAAGAGAGGGTATCTCACTGAGCAGTGAATGCTTTAATAGGAATGTTGCGAATTTTGGATTCACCAACTTTTCTGATGAGTATTGCAAATGCTTATGTTTGTTTGGGACATCAAAATTAATTTGTGAACTGAACATCAAAATTAATTTGTGAACTGTTTTGAAATGAACAATGAAAAGTTTGCAAACATTCGATGCAACTTTTATCTCTGTGGGTCGACTTTATACAAGAACCATATATGGTCATGGGGTCGCTAGCATATAGGCAAATGAGAAAGAACTTCAGTGACGCCATCTAACTGTTTGCAGAAAAATACATTCAATAGGACATTTTTTGAAATATTTCTTTGCAACAAGAAAAACTCGGATTACAAACCAAAGTTGCTCTTCCTAAAAAAACCCGGGGGACAGAACCGGGAGAAGGGGAAAATCCTCCTGACCGTCCAGACTGTTGATTTTCCGGAGATGTCCCAGGTACCGGGGGATGTCCAGGGTGACGGGGGACAGTCTGAACAGAGTGACTGTTTGCAATCATAGGTCACTCAGTGAAAGAACCTCTTAAGAAAGCTTGAGTGAGTTGTTTTATTTTCTCACCTGATAACCCATGGCATAACCTTCCAAACTGCTTAGCAACAGAGGGTAGGGTAGAATCTTCATTGTTCATGGCATTCTCACAAAATTTACGAACTAAAGGGATGATCGTCTGCGTGCAGGTATCTAGGATAAAGAAGAAAAGATCATTTTAACAAATTTAATTTTCATTGGAGTGAGTACAAGATTTCATTCACATGATTTCCTTGGCAGAGTGAGATATTACAGCCAATTACTATTCCCAGTCATAAGAAAAAAAATACAAGAAACAATAATAGAACATGTAAAAAAAAAAACACCTATAGAGAGAGTACAATCGAGTACTCTACATTTCTCAAATAAACATTACAATAACAACAATAAACATTACACTAACAATAAATATCACAATAACCAAATATTTTTTGAAAGTTTCTTCTGCTGTTGTTAGTTATTGGAAAACAGAAGAATATAAAATGCTCAATTGATAATAATAAAAGGTTAAGTGTAGTGCATCAAAACAAACACAAAATTAATAGAATGCATCATTAATGATAACATCAAATGCAAATCACATTTCTGAATAATGACTGTAGAAAAGCCATGCAAAAAATGAGACTGGAAATGTATTACAAAGTATGATTATGAATTGAACTGAATCACAGACAAGGATAACATATATTACTACATGTATACACTCTATCAATATTAGCATGCTTACAACTATTCTAGACACCTTATCCCATGGTCACAGATGTCTTCTTTATTTTCTAATGATTCAATTTCATTACCGGTACTTTTTAGATTCATACTTTCTCTGTGCCATAGAGCATTTCAATTTCATGATCCAGTTTCATTGTATTATACATTGAACATGCACAGTTAATATTTGCAGTCTGTAATAATTCTCATGTTTTTTTCCATCTGAAGTATAAAGCTGAAATCGGTATAAAATATAATAAAAAAATACAGGCATTGGTGCATGAGATTAAAGGAAGGAATCGTTATTTTCATGGAAGGTCGACCATCAACTGCAAAGTGTAAATTATTCATCAAATAAACTTTCACACTTATTCATATCTCTCCTTGGAAACAAGTCAACTGTGAAATATGTTCAGAATGAAATCAGAGCACAAAACGACTACATGGAATTTACACTGCAAATAAACTTGTATCATTCCATATAAACTACCGAAGGAATAACAATGACACACATTAGTGATAACAATTTTAAAAACACTTTAAGTTTTTATTAATTAAAGCCCTTAATATCATCAATCTCAATCTTAAATGGGCTCTTTGTTGTATTTCTTAATTAGTTTGGACTCTGCCTTTAAAACAATCACAAACACCGGCTTTGTGCCAGAAATGCATAATCACCATCTCCTCTACAGAGCAGGCAATATTTCCCCTTCATCACTAATGATTTTGAACAATGATGTCACAGAGAAGTCCTCTTGTATTGTGTTTGCATAGAATGCCTAGCAACTCCACACCATCCAGGCATCTTTGTGTAGTAATATGGTTGCTCCGAGTGAAAGTGACAACAGTCTTGCACTACCATATGTACAGTGATCTGTTTGTCATTCAATCCAATTCATACTACTCAAGGTGATACCTGCTTGGCCATTTCATAAGTCTCTATTCTCACTTTGTATATAAGCAGTTGGTATACTTCGCAGCTAGTCTAATAGCTATTACTCATTTGGTCTATTAAAGTCTGGGTTGGTCTACTTGCCATATGGTCTTCACCTTGTCTGTATACCAAAGTTCAATGTCGGGATGGTCTTATTTCCACTTCATCTCCTTAAAGGACAAGTCTACCCCAACAAGAAGTTGATTTGAATAAAAGGAGAAAAATCCAACAAGCACAACACTGAACATTTCATCAAAGTCGGTGGTAAAATAAGAAAGTTATGATATTTTAAAGTTTTGCTTAATTTCACAAAACAGTTATGCGCTCATCCTGGTCGGTATGTAAATGAGGAGACTGATGACGTCATCCACTCACTATTTCTTCTGTATTTCATTATACAAAATATTCTAATTTTCTCCTCATTGTCAAGTGAAACAAAGATTAATTCCTCCCAGAAAATGTGGAATTAACATTGTTGAATACTATAATGTAATGTTTCAGTCAAGTTGCTCCTTATAGTCAAATCTGTAAGAAATGATATATTGTATAAATCAAACAATAAACAACAAAAGAAATAGTGAGTGATGGGCATCATCGACTGACTCATTTGCATGCCACTGAGATGTGCATATAACTGTTTTGTGAAATATAAGCGAAACTTGTCTTCACTTTCTTATTTTACATCAAATTTTTGATGAAATTTTTAACGTTTCACTAGTTTGATTTTTCTCTATTTATTCAAATCATTTCACTTTTATGGGGTGGACTTGACCTTTAATCATCTTGTATTGTGTCAAATAAACAGTTGGTTTCATAAACAGTATAAATATACAACCACATAGATTGAAAGATGTACGACTAAGTGGATATCAAATGAAGTAGAGATAATTATTACCTGAATGAGGCATTTTGGAGACATGATATAAACACGTATTTTGTCTGTATAACTGATTAACTCAACATAAATTATGTCACAATGGCTCGGTCAGCGATCAGCTGAATGACGAGTGACCATAATATTCGTACACCCCTCCTCCCCGAAAAGAGTAATTTTCCTACTGCACCTACGTACAATAATTAGCAGTCCATAATATCTGCATTCCGAGCTCATCAATCCCCAGCACATTTGTGAATGCGTATAAAGAGATACGCTTCATAAGGATCCGCGCACCAACAATATACGTCATAATAAAGACAACGCTGGATCCGAGAGCTTGTAAGTACGTCATAATGGTAAAGTGCAGAATTGACACTAGAGGCTTGACCAAGGTAAGTCCAACAATTTAGTTATATAATCTATCAATATTTTAATTTAATGTACCAGAAAGAGGTAACAGGTAATAATAATAATATTGACTGGCGTTACTTTCGGGAGATACCAAATATATTCCCTCACTAGACCCATATTGCCCTCGTCTTCGACTAGGGGCAATATGAGTCTAGTTTGGGGAAATATATTTGGTATCTCCCTCAAGGCCAGTCAATATTATATAAATATAACATTCATCCTCCGCTTTAGTGCCATCCCCCCCCTCCCCATATAGTGAAATAATTTACTTCAAGAATATTGATGCTCGGTCCTAACAGATTTAAAATCTTTAAAGATGAATCAATGTGATTATTGTATGCAAGGTCATTTCTTATGAGAATTTCCCCTAAGATATTTGAACATGGACGAGTAGTTACAACAAAGCTCACATTTTGAGCAATCTTCGAATACAAGCACTAGATTAACATGAGCCTTCCATACAATACTGGAGTACCTTCACAATGATATGTTTGCACTGTGTGGTCATGAACAAACATAGCAGCAGTAGCAGACAATTAAATCTACCAGACTACTACAATGACGGTTATGTCAACCAGGCCAGTGTAAATAATTTGTTGAAAAGAGAAAGAGTGTGACTTCACAGGCCATAAGGGAGATTCCTTTTATAATATGTTCTTGTCTCAGACATCTTGTGAAAACTTGATGTGTACTCAAATTTATGTAGCAAACATACGGTGTACAAATTATTGAACACTCCCAAAAGCTTCGCAAACTATGGGACCGAGGAGTTTTATTGATAGTACTGTTTAAATAGCACCATTTATTTTCAAAAAGAAAAGCATCTATGATAATATATTCTTTGTTGCTATTGTTTGTTGTTGTTTGTTTGCTTTTTTTGGGGGGGGTTCCTCCAAAATTAAGAATATATAGTTGTCAATTAAAGTAAATTTTGACCAGAATGTGAATTTATAAAAAAAAATTCAATAGCATATTTTTCAACATGCAGCTAAGGCACTCTTACCAAAATAAACCTCAATAAACATTGGCTATCATATTAATTTACATAACGAAGTAAGAAAAATAATAGGCCTAAATGCTGAAAAGCAAATCCAACAGCTGACAAAATTGGCACAAGACACAAAGCATACAATTTAAATGCATACACCAAGACAACACAAGCACAACACATTTCCAATGAGTAAAAATTATTAGATAAGGCAAATGTTTGGTAAATTTAAATAATAAATTTAACTAAATGTCAATAAACACAAAGGAAAAGTTACATATATGCTGAGCTCCCCTATTACATGTGTGGGTGAGATTCGAATCAAGTTTGTTCAAGTCAAAGCTTAATGTATTCCTCATGTCAATTAGCAGAAGAACAAACTTGAATTTTCTGAATTATTATGGCATCTTCAGTCCATCACTGCCAATTAGACATGGTTATATTGCTCCCTTGGGTTCCATTTGCAAAAAAAAACAAAAAAAAAACTGATAGAGTCTTGAAGTGACTCAAATTTTGTCATTGCTTCAAATTAGTCTGCAAGCGCAGACTTCTATTTGACACGTTTAATCCAAATATACTATATCTAGAGTGAAGAAAGGCTGCTATAAGGTTCTGTCTGTGTCCTTGGTAGAGCCAGCCACAGTACATAGTGAATCTAGTCTCATCACTTCAGACTCATGCATTATGCACTCTGCAAATTGTGAAAACCAAGTGTCTGGGTCTGCATACAATATATAGCTCTGATGATCCACCTATGCGCATGCAATACAATTTTGAAGTATACTTCTGGGGCAAGTTTCATAAAACCTGCTATAATATTTTCAAATACAGTTGAAAGCTACTGAAATCATACAACCTGATTGGCTGAAAGTAAATTTGTTGTAAAGATTTTGCATTTTTTATGTCTTTATAAACTGGAACCATCTTCTGACTGGTATGACTGGATAGAGCATTGTGCACACGACCAGTGCCATACATATGGTCAGTCTAAACCAAAGCATCATTACCCCCTCCAAAAAAAGGAATAAATACATATATGAATGAATGAACGAATGAATAAACGAATGAATGAACGAATGAATGAACGAACAAACAAATGAATGAGTAAATAAATAAATGAATAAATAAAAATAAAAATAAAAACAAAATAAAATAAAACATATAATCAAATGAAAAAATAATACGTATCATCAAAAGCCATCATCACAATTTACAAGTAAAATAATGAAAGTATGACAAAGAGTTAAGTAATAATATGTATTGGAAAGTGCAAACCCATGTTAAACACAAAGAAAACAATAAATAACAGATGAAACACACAAAAAAGAACATAAATACCGGTACCAAACATCTATAAGACAGAAATATATCAATACATTTCAACAGCCCTCATATCATTAAAAATATACATAAAATCAAAATTTATCCAAATACCAATTTTTTCACAAACATTTTGACTTGTCAAAAAAATAAGTGTACTATTGAATCAATATTGAATCAAAAGAAAGTTTAGTGACAAGTGTTTTATCTTTGAGACTATGAAGTGCAAAAGGCTACATGTATACATATTAACATCAAAGTGTATTTATGAAAGTAATGACGTATCAGTGGTAATAAAAAAAATGTGTTGATAAACATGTAGTATATATATATATATGTCGTTGACAGGGTTTGTATGACTGCATTCAGTAATATAATTGAAATTGAAAAAGGGAAAATGTTCATTGTTTTCAAACCAACACATGTTACAATAACAAACGCACACACAAAAAATGTTCATTATATTATAACCACAAATGTGTGGGAATGCGAAAGTTGTTAATCAATTCAGTGTACAATATACATCTTATGGTTTACATTGAAATGTTGAATGTTTTCTTAGAACGTGGCTGACCCATTATGTGAAGAAAGGTCATGTAAGGAGAGAGGTGGCAACACTGCATAGTTATGCGATGATGATGATAAAAACGGAAGTAAATGTGTTGATCAGAATGGCACTTGCTTCTGCGGCTAAGCAAAAACAACTGGGTACATTTTCACTCAACACATTGCAAGCACAATGATTGATATCCCATAGGGGTTATGCATGCACTGTGCAGTGAAAGATGCATGGGATTTCAAAGATATCGTACATTAGCCCAACTTGTAACGCAATCAGTTTTAAAAACACCAAAACTAATAAGTCACAACAAACAGTGTAATGGGGCATTGCAAGAATCTTACAATCAATCGCAAACCTATTTTGGGTCCTTCAATCAATTAAATGTCTTGCAACTGATTACAAATTTCAAATCGACTGCTAATCCAAACAAGGAGAGTACATGTAGTAAACTGATTTGCCATGCAGTTAAAATTGATCTATCATTTGCAAATGGAAACAGAATGGAAATTTGCAACTGATCGCAAGTATTTTCTTGCAACACCCCCTGAGAAATAAAGAAAATGGAAGAATTGGTCAGTACCTGGCGGTATGAAATTCACTGGCGTCATGCAGTAAGAGAGAGAGTTATTTGGGGAAAAGAAAAATGTTAGGTGAGTTGTATACTCTACAGTCATCTAAACTATGGAAACCAAGACTACTATCCCTCTAAATGAAGAATCAAGATATGTAGGCCTATTTGGTACTAAAAATAATATAGTTCATCATACATGTATCTTGTATTTTTAATTATTTTTTTTGTAGAAAGGAGTGATATGTAAAGGGTGACACTATCCTAAATAAGAGAAATTTCTAAACTAAAAAAATTGGGGAAAAAATAATACGAATTGAAATCTAGTTCCCAATGTCTCAATGGCTAAGTTTTACGTAATAAACTGTATATTTTACTTTCAAACCAATTATATAGTATCCAAATTGAAATGTTAAAAAACCAAATAAATTGCAATTTTTTTTTTAATTTAATTACAAATGACTCCAATTTCAAGAAAGAGTATTAAAGGCCTGAAATACTGTACATTTGCTTTTCTTTGCTTTTTCTTCTTAGCTTTTCATTCAGTTAACTGTACTGCAGTTATGCAAAAATGGTAATTAATCATCCACATTCCATCTTGTAAACTGCATGATTTTTCCAATAAAAAAAACACTCCAAATACGCAAGTTTTATCACACATCAAAGCAAATCAATTCAATAGTAATTATTTTTCTTCTTTTACATTGATCTATTCATTACCAACCTTTGATTGGATTCCTTTTCAAATAAATTCCATTCTTTCTACCAAAATTCTGAACCTATGCAAAGACTACAATTCTTTTTTTTCAGTAAAAATTGATCCAACACAAATGTTTTTTTTTACTAAAAGTGATAAAAAATACAGTAATTACTTCAATATAAGAGAACTTGAGTTTCTAAAGGCGACCGCACACCTTACGATTGTCTGTGACTCAATTTTGGAATATAAGTAGTAGACTTTGATGCTAATACCAAGACATGGAATATCTTACTGTGCAATGTTCTAAATCATTGTACGAATACCTATGTTCAAATCTGTGACTATGCTATCATCCTTCAAACTATCATCCGCAAACAATCGTAAGGTGTGCGGTGGCCTTAAGACTACAATTTTGACAATGTTCTATGCATCTACTATCCCACTAAATGAGACCATGTTCAGTAAATAGACCTATGACACTCACCATGCACATAACATATTACCAGTTAAGGGTTAAAAAGATGCTACTCTATGTAAAATCCTATGAACCTGACTGGCTTCACGAGATGATAAAATGACATGACTCACCATCGTCTAGAAGACTGAGTAAGCTAACTATAGTTTCTAGTGCTGCTAGTCTTACACAGCTCTCTTCATCCTTGCCCAGTTCAACAAGTTCAGGTAGTATTGCACTTCTGGTAGGCTCCAGGCTTCATGACGAAATTAAGAAAAAATACATGATGTATTAATGCCAATCCTATGTATTTGTATAGAAACATGCCAATATACAGATGAATATAAAAGATGGCAAAGTCAGTACTGCAACTTCTCTCCAGACACTTGGTCTAGCTTTTGCTATGTAGATACTGATACGATAGCTTGATATCAACTTAACCAAGTGGTAAAACCATACTTAATCATCAATAATATTACATTATTTATGAACATCATTAATTTAGAGCACAGGATTTTCTCACATACACCAAGGAAAAAGAATCAAAATATTGGCAAATTTCCAGTTTCCCATAGTTTTATCACAATACAGTATGTAAGGGAAACTGACTGATTTATTTGAACCCAACAACATTCCCATGTTCGATATTCCACAATTTTCTCGAAGTGATATCAAGAAAGAGAGAAATATTAAACTTGTAACATTGGTAATAAAATTATACCATGCCCTGATGTGAACTTACCCAATTACTCTGGCCACACTATCAGTGACTATCTAGCTGTGTACACATACATACTCTGACTTCATTATCATCTTATCCTGATGTGAACTTACCCCAAACCTCTATCCACACTATCTAGCTGTTTACACATACATGCTCTGACTTCATAATCATCATCATATCCTGATGTGAACTTACCCCAATCCTCTGGCCACACTATCTAGCTGTTTACACATATGACTTCATAATCATCTTATCCTGATGTGAACTTACCCCAATCCTCTCGCCACACTATCTAGCTGTTTACACATATGACTTCATAATCATCATCTTATCCTGATGTGAACTTACCCCAATCCTCTAGCCACACTATCTAGCTGTTTACACATACATGCTCTGACTTCATAATCATCATATCCTGATGTGAACTTACCCCAATCCTCTCGCCACACTATCTAGCTGTTTACACATACATGCTCTGACTTCATAATCCACATCCTGACACAGAGATGTAACCAAAGGTAAGATTTCCTTCTTGATCCTGGAAGACAATATGAAATTAAACATTAATTGTTCAAATATTAAAGAATGATACATGTATACATTTTTATATTAATAAAAGTATGTTTCTTACTATACATCTATACATAAAGTATATATTTGCATAGAAACATGGTAATCTAAAACAACATTTTCCAACATTTGACAAAATTTAAAATGTCTAACATTAAAAAATTTTAGTATTTACCGATAAATAGCAATAGCAAGGTAAAAAGTTAAAAGCTTCTATAAAATGGTGCAACGTGCAGGGGGGCAGGGTGGTGGGGTGGTCCTCTGTTAATGAAACATTCAGTGGGCATTTGAAATACACAATCATTTTGTAAACATGTAAAATGAGGAAAAAGCAAAATCACTTTAAAAAAACATGAATACTTTGCATTATCATGGCAAGGGGTCGATACAGTATTAACAAACAGATGATATTTCTAATGATGAAATATGAAAGATGTCCCCCTTTAAAATATGAGCCAGACAGAAGTTATCCTTACAGTAGCCCCAGCATGGCCAGTAAGGGGCCAGTCAACTAGGGGTCATGCTGAGAAGCTGGTATCACTCAAGTCATTCTTGATAAATGAGTCAATTAATTTCATCACACGGCTTAAAAAGGTCACACCCTAGATGGAGTCTGATTAATACCACTCCGCTTACAATACCACGTTCAACTTTATATTAGATTATCAGACTAAGTTCAGTACTACATGGAAGGCATTGGTTTCCCTCTTACTCAGCTTAACTTAGAAATATTTTTTGTGTGCAAACAAGAATGCCAATGCACAATAAATGTGTGCAAACTTGACCTTACACCAAACACAAGGCCAAGTCATCCGAATACCCCCTCCCCTACCCCTTTTCACTCTAAATTATTTTAGATGATGTTTGGAGGACCAATTCTACAACATTCATTCCTTCACCTCTTCTTGGTAATTCACTCTCTATGAAGTTCTAATACACAACAGTGTTTTTTTTTAAGAACACACAGATTATTTCACATTCATTTAATCTGGGCTGTTTTATGATCAAACATAAACAGAACATGCGTACCCTCCCAACTAAAACCTGCTATCAAATTCTAATATCAATTTCTAATGTTAGTGTTGACAACCTCTCCCGTATCTTCACTGATCACAGGCCTGATAATCATATTGAACCCCCCCCCCCCCCCCATTTTTTAAAAGAATATTTATGTACACACATGTGACATTGACAACAGTTTGAGTAACCCACTCAGATATTACATTTATTCAATCAACTATGCTTCCAATCTTTCAATTGTTGATATCTTTTATGTTTAAAAGACTATCACAAAAATATGAGCACACTTTGACCTTCCAAGTTGAAAAATAAGTGCAGGAAATTGCCTATAATATTACCAGTATGAAAAAAGTCTTCTGTATTATTACTGCATAAAAACTCCACCTTCTGAACTTCATTCTTTTTTTTCCTTCCAACAATCAATCAATTTCATGAATGCTCAAACTGTCAAAACATTATCATTGCTTCCATCTCATCAGAGTTGAAACACTGTTCAATGTTTATTACAATATCTGGTCCAAGACTGAGTAAATCATCTCTAAAATGTTAACAGCACATACATGTAGTATGTCTAGGAGGCATAAATTTAAAAACCATCTGTTTACATTAATGTGACTGTTTTCAAGCACAGTGAAGTGGTGAATGGTTGATACATAATCATAAGGGCCTACATTCAATGTATACATGTACATGTAGATAGCCTAAAAACACATTCCAAAGTGTAGTCTGACCCATTTTGCAGAAAGGTAAGGAGATCTTGCGAGAAATCACACTCTATCATAGCCTCTACACAAATGTTCATGGTTATAACATTTATCAAATTTCCTGGCTTACAATGTACATTGATATGTCTGTTATTTAACTGTGTTGATTGTATCTCTCCAGGCTCCATCCATACTCTACCCCCCCCTCCCTAGGTGGTTTCAGACCGCCTCGAAGTTCACCAGTTCCAGGTATTCTCTGATCGGGAAATTTACCCCGATCAGAAAATACCAGGTATTTTGGTAATGTGAAAGCAAACTACGCGTAATTTCCCCGAAAGAAAATACCCGCTAAATACATGTAGTAGGTACTTGGTGAAATTACCAGAACTTTCGCGGGGATTTTTCCAAGGTCGCAGGTATTTTGGCGATGTGAAAGCAAATTACGGGAACTTTTAGCCCAGTGTGTCGTTGGGCGCTGCGGCGTGGGTGGCTGCTGGGCTATTGATTTTGAATCTCGCGCCTTGCCTGCTTATCAGACCAAATTTAATGGGTATTTTTTAGCCAAAAAAAGTTCTCATAATTTAACGGGATTCTTGTGATCGAGGCGGTTTGAAACCACCTATTGATTTCTATCAACCTTGATTTTAATTTTGTTCACTTCTCTATCCTATCCTCCATGTAATATAAGTACAATGAATTTGCTAATTTCAATTTTCTATGAATTTGGCAAAGGCTGGGGTGACATCGACATAAAAACTAGAACTCTTCTATTCATAATATCAATTTTCAACATTTATAGACATGTCATTTTGTTGGATGACTGTCTCAATCATTTCACACAAGCCCCTCTCTAGGTCCTATCAAGTTTTGAACTGCATACTCCCTTGATAAAGTACATATTATGACAGCCTGACTCCCGAGTAATGAAGATGTTTAAGAGTGTAAGGGCATCTACAAGAAAAACACCTCATTAAATGCCCGCTAGCACCTCTAATGAGGAAATTCACGGTCTGTTGAAACCAAACTTTCCCTTAATGAGGAATATCTGGGGAAATATGTTTAATTTAGTGCTGCACATGCACTTGAACGAAAGATGATTTTAAATATTAGATTTTGCATAGATGTACTGTATGTTAGACTCCACTATTCTTTTTTTAAACTGTAATTTATTGTAATTTTACTGTATCATTGACAGAAGAATAAAATCAGAATTGTTGATGTCATTTACTGCAGTACATGTATAACTAAATTGTGGATTCAAATTCTAGCCATTTTTTTGCAAGAAATTTATCCATATATTGTGCTGCGTATTCCTCACAACACAGAAGCAGGAAAAATATGATAGATGCTACAATGTAGCTGAGAAATTCAAGGTACATGTATGCTCTATCATTGTATCTAGCATTTAATAAAGACTTCTAATAAAGTGATATGCAATGAAGCAACTTGATTATACATCAGGTTCAGTCTGGCAAACATATATTTTATCATAAGAATTAGTGACAAAGATCAAACTCATTGAGGCTTATCTATCCTATTAAATGCTCCATAATGCAATACCTCAGATATCATAGAAACAACAATGCATTCATATAAAAAGAAATTAGCTCACAGAAACTTAAAAAAAATCAAAGAGCAAACATAAAACTACCAATAATGCGGGGGTGAAAAGATCACTTCATGTCACTTTATTACAACAGGTAAAATCAAATTTTTGCATTTCACACCGAAATCTACAAAATGTATGTACAATTCACATACTGTAAGCCCCCATTCACACGCCAAAATTGAGAAATAATAACTGTGATAATTTGAAAGCAACATAATAATCAAGTATTATCATGTGAAAATGAAATCCTCACAGGCTCAGACTAAGAACAACATCACCAACACCCTCAGGCTCAAGGTAACAATACCATATCATTATTAAAAGTAGGAATTTCAACGACCTTTGTCAGCATTGGACAATGTCGACCCTATATATTAACAGGGGACCTTTGGCTTTGAAAATGTGTGCAAACCGGCTTGATTCACTTTTCCTACGCCCTATGGTTTGAAATGAAAACTTAAATACAGGAATTAGCGATCTACATGTACATGTATTCACGAACAGATTTTGAATGCAATTTTGCACACCAATAACAAAAAGCGTAATTACCAGCAAGAACTTGGGGGGTAGGGGTTATCTATTGAATAACGCTACTGATAATTTTAAAAGCAATCAACATAACAAAAGACCCCGATGATATCCTGTAACTCCAAACACTGCAAATACGGTTCTCATATGAAGTCAATATTTATGAACAGTATGAATCAAATTCCATACACTGATCGATTCACAATTGGGGATATCGACAATATATTTTCTGATTTATCTTAAGTCAATATTTAACGTACATATATGTTGATTGGTAAGATTCAAACACTAACTTATGAGAAACAAGTACTGAGGGGGCAGAGCAAACATATGTGGGAAAGCTTTATTGATATGAATACTGAAGTCACACACAAAAAAATGATTTTTGTATCTGGGACATGGCAATAGTAGAAAAGTAGTAGCACATATAGTTTTCAAATTCTTTTTCATTTTCAGGGAAAGTGATAAGGTTAACGAGAGCACTGTATTGATGCCTTTGTTTATCACAATTATAACAGCTCAATAATTTATCAAATTCTGAAGTATAATTAGTAAAGAGAAACAAGTTGTCAGAGTTTGAAAACTAATATATGGGAATGAATAATTCAATTGATAAATACTAGTAGTGATCTTTAATTTTGAATCTAAAATTCAAGAAGTTGATAAGACTCTTTTCTTCACCTACATGATCATTTTTAAGTTAGTTCCAGCATAGTACACCCACTGTATACTACATGTACTTTGCAATTTTTTTTAAAATCTATACCAAGCCTTGAAATAAGCACCTGTGAGCCGGGGGCAATTTTTTTTAAATTGCCCCGGCTCACGGCTTTTTACAGGAACCGGGGGCAATTTTCTGGAACCAGGGGCAATTTTAAAAAATATATATATAACGGTGAACCACACCACAAATTTGTTTATAGTAAGCAATTTTTTAATTAGTACATGAATAGCATATGCTAAGTATTTGGCTTATTCAAACATTTAAGAAATCAGATCTAAATGTTTAAGTGTTTTGACACCCTCACTCCACATCCCCTTTACAACCACACAGACATGGGCTTATTTATTTTTCGTCTTTAATGAACCATGATCAATGAACCCCCCCCAAAAAAAAAAAATCTAAATAAATGAATAAAATAAAAATTTTAAAAAAGAGAGAGAGATGGAGAAAGATAGAATTCAGATCAAATAATAAATTTAGAAAAAAAAAATAATTTTTAAGGTTTTTTTTTTATGGTTTGAATCACGGGAGTGGGTGAGTGTTTGTGTGTGATTGTGGCTGTGAGGTGCACTTGGATTGCATATAAATTATGTTAAAGAAATTAAGAAACGAAATCAATAAATAACTCAGTCTATTCAAATTCCAGCACATAGCCACAGGCTATGTACATGTATTGTAGGTTCACGTACCTTAAGTTTTTCACAAGTTATTTGAAAACGCAGATCTCCACAGAAAATGCCTTTCATTCTGGGAGAGTCTGAATTCGGTGAAAATGTATTCATTAATAACTTAAATATTCATCACAATGAAGAAATCATAAAGTTTTTTGACAGTTTTCAAAAATTAACATGAAATCTAAACTCTATCTCAAACGGAAAATCACCATCACTTAGGCCATTACTGATAGAATTCTCACCCAGAGCTCTGGCAGACAACATGAGCTCAAAACTGGCTTGCTAACACCACACTCAAGTGCACGCGGCGTCCTCCTATTTTTTTTTAGATGGAGCCTTGTTTGATTATTCATTGTCTGATATTTACCCCTCTCCAGGAAAGAAATTAAAAAGCTACAATTCACAACTATAAGCTAAGTTATTTTGGATTATTAAGGCTCCGTTTTGACAAGCAAGGTCGGCGACTGTGAGGATAAGACTTACACATCGTATGTGCTGTGAACAGGGATTTATCTCCTGTGCAATTCGAATTACTATATCACAGAATTGTGACATCCCAACTGGAAATGTGTGCATTAGAAATTGCACATGGTGAAGTATGGAAAAACCGCTACCGGAAGAACGCGCGCACATGTATTACAGGGAAAAAAAAACGGACGTAGCTCACTTTTTATGGTGCAGAAAAAAAGACGCACTTGGCAATTTTAAACTGTGTTTATCGTAAATTGAAAGTTATTTGATTTTGGCTTTACAGATATTTAAATTACATGTATGATATGGCTTCACTGCTCACTCACGGCGGGCGCAATTACCTGGAAAATATTTGCGCCCGGTTGTCAAAATTTTGATGATTTGGGGGCTTCATGGGCGCAATTGATGGCGTTATGAGCGCGAATTTGCGCTCAGCGCCCGCTTATTTCAAGGCTTGATCTATACCTTTCAGCCTTTCATGTCAGAACTCTGTTTGAGAATGGAAAGTGTGCTTGATATTCCATGGTATAGAATATCAACAGCCACATTTGAACTCAAGCATGGATATGACCTACTGTACGAAAAAAAAATCTCTATTCATACTAGCCTTAATGTAACAATGTCTGGTATGTGAGACCTGCCTACAGACATCTCAGAGAGAAAGACTTTTACCCATTTCACATTGAGAAGAAATAACTTGTACAATGTTTTGTTTTTTCTTACAGGGAGGGTGAAAGTTGTGAATTATGTACATGTACACCAGGGCCCCCGTCTTACAGCAACGTCAACATCTAATATGCTTGTTTGTTCAAAATATTTTCTAGCTGTGATGTATATTCATGCATTCATTCTTTTCTTGAAAATTCACTGCGCTTCTCTTGGCATACAAAGGATATTGGGCAATTTTTTGTTGAAAAAAATCATGGTGTGGATGGATTTCCATAGAATTAGGATTGATCGGATCAATCGTAACTCTTTGTAAGACGGGGCTCAGAATATTTACAGAAAAGTATATACATGTACATGATGTGTTGTATGATAATCTTTCTTATTTGATTCCTTCATATTCAGGATATATATTAGATAGCTCTATTTGAACTAAAAAGATACATACCCGGCCCCCACCACCATCATCAACCCACCCCACCCCTCTCTCTCTCTTTCCACCATGCTAAATCTGCATCCTCCCAATCAACCCATCCACCATGCTATGAAATAAACAAGCACTGGTCAGTGTTTTCACCATCCTACAAAACATTTAATATGGAACTCCTACTCTTCCATGCTTCAATAATAAGACTTTATTACGTTTCTTTTTTTTGTGGAGCGTTGTGGCCCAGTGGATATGTCTTCTGACTTTGAAACAGAGGGTTGTGGGTTCGAATCCCAGCCATGGCGTAATTTCCTTCAGCAAGAAATTTATCCACATTGTGCTGCACTCGACCCAGGTGAGGTGAATGGGTACCCAGCAGGAATAATTCCTTGAATGCATGAGCGCTGAAAGGCAGCTCGAGCTAAAGCCAGGGTAATAATAACAACGCGCCTCGAAATAGAATATTTCTGGATAGACGGCACTATATAAATGCCTATTATTATTATAAAATTGAAAAGGACAGAGAAATAAATTACTTGTGTATCACACTATTATTCATTTCACTTGAGGATTATTGGGTAAACAGAGCACTACATGAAATTAATTTCCTGATGTTGCTCCTGCAGATTCCACCATCTTTCACTTCAACCGAAATTCTGTTTCTCATTTCCCCTTGACTTCTAGTCCAATTTGTAACCCTGTAGAGGCATGACAATAAACAAGACTCACACCACTGTTCAATGGAATCAGTGTTATTCCTTTCTTCATACAATAGATACATATTCAATGAAATGGAAGCGAGTGAAAAAAGGACTTACATGAAGGTGTCAAAACGTGTAGCAATCTTTCCCAGCAGTCGACAGCTTGCTAGACGGGATTGAACAGACTGGGCCAGCTGGCCTTTACTGAGAGCAATGGGTAGAATCTACAGAGAGACCATAAACAAAATTGATTTGGAACATATCATTTCGATAGTTTTATGAGTCTTATTTATACAATGCAGCTTCATCAGTGGTCTTTACAGTATTTAAAGATAAAGTCTAGGCCTACCCCACAAAAATGTCAATTTGAATCAATAGAAGAGAAATATCCAACAAGCATGATGCTGAAAATTTCATCCAATCAAATGTAAAATAAGAAAGTTATGACATTTGAAGTTTCGCTATTTTGCCAAAATAGAAATACACACCACATAGTGACATGCAAATGAGATATTCAACGATGTCCCTCACTCATAATTTCTTTGCTTTTTAAAGTTTCAATTATGCAGTATCCAAGTATTTCAATTTTTACAAATTTGACTATAATGACAAACTTGACTGCTCCACAAAATGTTAAAACAATGGTAATGCACATATCCAGGGAGGAATAAACCTTTCACATGACAGTGAGGAGAAAATTAGAATATTTCACATTTTGTATTTAATAAAATACAAAATAAACAGTGAGTGGATATGTCATCAGTCGCCTAATTTGCATACCGACCAGGATGTGCAGACATCCGTCTTGTGAAATTTAACGAAATTTCAAAAATGTCATAACTTACTTATTTTACATATCTGATTTTTATTAAATTTTCAGTGTAATGCTTGTTGGATTTTTCTCAATCTATTCAAATCAGCTTTTTGTTGGGGTGGACTTGTCCTAAATAGAGGAAGGTCCTGTAATAAAAAGAAGTAACTTCTTCCCATTTAGGACATTGAATTCATAAGATGTAATCATCATATTGGCCTATGTATCTTAAAGTATTCTCACCCTTTAAATGATGATACATACAGTTAGAGAACTTTATGTAACATTTCATCACATCTTGTCTTTTTTTCATATCATTTCATGGATTCAGTTTCACATTACAATTTAATCACTGTCAAAAGAAAAAAAAACAGAGTAAAAATCAATTTTACACCTGGAATAGCGACACAAAAGGCATGGTTGACCTATAAATAAATCTTTATTATGACCAAGCACTTTCAATGTCAAAATCCCGACTTCAGCATCATTAATAGTGGTTTTGAATGGCTGAGTTTCAATGCACACAGGAATGCCTATGTTCATCATAGCCCATAAAAATAATATATGAACCCACTCATAATTTGAAAGCAAAAATACTGTACTGCCGCTGTGCTGCAGAATTATTTTTTTAATCTTGTTTGTTTATAACGCTTGATTAGACACTCATGGTTCATAAAAATACAAACAAATACCTGCCACTTGCATTGGTGTGACAGTTGATTGAAAAAATGGTATGTTTTTATTTGTCCTTTATTCTGAGACAGAGAGACAGAAAACAAACGTTCTATTCTGGAACAGAAAAAATATCAGTATTCGTGCGCTTCATACTGGAAGGAATCAATGCAAATCAAGCTAAAATACATGGCATCACAAACATCATTCTGAACAGGGGAACAAACACAGACAGTACAATAGGATTTGAAATGAAAGCCAAAGAATTTCAAGGACAAGATGTCTTTGTGAATTCTCAAGGGAGAAGCATCAAGGAGGAAGTCCACCTTGTTATAGTCAGTTTTAATAATGGAAGAAGGGAAAATCAGTTTTACAAGCAAAGGAGAACAGGTTTGCTTTATTTGTTGTAAAATCTGATATCAAATGAGAAAAAATAATTTGTCAGGTTTGGTAATTTACAAATTGGCAACAATATCATATAATGTGACTATCTCCATATGTTCTAAAAAAAAGACAAAACAAAAACAACTAGTTATGAATATGGTCTTTATAAAGTTTGCTTTCCACAAAAACAGTGATATTCAACATATCCACAGGCAATATAAAAATATATATATTAAAGCTCATGATGTCATACACTCCTTATTTAGATATTTTATTATCAGAAGTGTGAAATACCTCAGATTTTGTAACTTATAATGAAAATTTCATAATAAAATTTGTTTAAAGAATCCCAAAACCCATATTTTATTATTCGAAATAGACATAAAATGAAATACTCTGAAAATTTGCTGAGCCCAATTGATTATGGGCCCGGCAGCCGCTGTGCAGCACCAGATCGACAAGGATCTATCCCTTTAATCTTTGAACACCAAAGAGGATAGCAGCAACACCCATCTTTTAACATCTTTTGGTCTGACGTGGCCGGGGTTTGAACTCCTGACCTCCCGGTTTTGAGACGGAGTATCAACTGAGCCAACACATTTAATGTGATTCCTCAATTGTCATCATTATCATTAATTTTATTTACCAAAGATCTTCTTGTCATCAAATCAAGTAAAAGTTAAATATTTTATATTTCATAAAATAAAATATAAAAGAAATAGTAAGCATGTCACATCATCGAATCCCTCATTTTCATACTGCCCATTTTATCAATACTTTTTATCATCTTGTTCTTGGGGTGGATATGGCCATCAAATCAACTGTCAATTGAAAGAGGGCTCCCTAGGGGCAAGTTCCTCTAACAAGCCTCTAGCAATCGAAGCATTATCTAAAACACCCCCATCATCAAAAACATTTTGACATCATGCCTGGTGGGTGTTTCATAAAGCTGTTCGTAAGTTAAGAATGACTAGTGATTCTGTCTTGAGGTAAATGGTATACACCAAAATGTTCATAGACGATGGTTTAGCGTGTCATTCTTAAAGTCACTCTTAACATACTAACACATCTGAACCCCCCTCCCCCTGAAAGCAGTCATCAAATACACTTTTAATTTCATGAATCTAGAACAAATCTGGATCGGCTAATCGGCTTAATACTTTATGATTTAGATTCAATCTGTACAGATTTGAATTTAAATCCTTTGAGATTAACAAAAAAAATCTTTATAGGATTCAAATCGAATCCACAGTTTGATTGATCACTATTGAAAAGCTAATCTGGATTTAATTTAAATCCATGTAATTTAGAGCGTATAGTAAAGCTTATAACAAATTTTAAGGGAATGTGTTTGAATAAAATCTTGTTTTCTTACATCTTTCTTGAGGACATCCTTTGGAAGGTGTGCAATGACTTTGAGTAAGACTTCTAACCACGAATCAGAAATATCTACAAATAAAAATATAATAATACAAGTAATCTGTTAACATGATGAGAGTACGCTAATATTCTCAATCTTTCATTTTTTTTAGTGGAATCCACAGGAATATAAAGTATCTACACAAAAGTATAACCAAAAATATTTCAGTTGATGTAAGTGTACAAAGCTAAATACTTGCTGGGATTTCTCCAGGAGTGTAGACAGCAAGTTGGTAGACAGAGGCAGTGTTTATGCTTCCACTTTTCGGGCCAGAATCAGCGTTTCCAAACGTGGTTAGTCCAAAACACGGTTGCGTCCATGCTTACTTTCATTTAAACGCTGTTTCAAAACGCCGATCGTAAACTCACAAAAAGGTGCGTTTGTAAACATCGTTTGACCAGAATCAGGCTTTCTGGGGAAGCATAAACAGAACCATGATCGTAAACGTGTTTAAATGACGTCATTTGGTACATGCTTCCGGTGAGATGAAAATCCGCGGGCAAATACAGTCGTATTGCTCCATGTTATCTCTACGTAATAACAACAATCGGAAAAAAAAACTTTCGAAAAAAGGCGCGCCCAATTTGACCTCGCTTTACGATGCGAAGCCAGCTGGAGATCATGATTTGCTCTGAAAAGTTGAGCATAAACAGCACTCCCAGAACCACGTTTACGATCGGCGTTTTGAATCAACGTTTGAAATCGCTGATTCTGTCCTCGCAATGGAAGCATAAACACACCCTGAGTTGGTATTGATCTGTTTTCTAATTCAACAGAAGCTCATAGCGTCTCAAGAAGATAAGTCTATTCACACATGAAATCAATATTCCTTTGATGAATGAATCATCATTTTAGGATACATACATGTACCATCTCTGTGACTCCCTAGGTACTGCACTCAATTTTAAAAACTGAATGTCTAATAGAACTTGATTCAACTTGGTTCAAATACAGCTCTATGGATATTAGAATTGTTAACAAAGTTTTGAGTGGAGTTTCATAAAAATATTTGTTATAAAACTTTTACACAGGATGGTTTGTATTAAGTAATAATAAATGTAATAAAAATTACATTTACATTGGAAACTTTTTATATTTAAATTCAAAACCTATCTGCCAAATATAGCTCAGATTGCTTGAAAAAGTAAAGCTTTGAAATTCTTAAGGAACTCAAAACTTAATTCATTCACATTTCTAAACTAAATTTGTCTCTTTATGCAGCATAAACTGAGCAGAATATATGATGGCTTCTCTTGAAAGAAATCAACTGAGAAAGAAAGTAAAATCAACTGAAATCATTTATCCTCTTTCATTATGTTCTAGGAGTATTTGATTCTTTGTAAAGCGCTGTAAAACAGTCATGGTGGAGATATCAATTGAAATGTTGTGTTGTATGAAACTGACCTGGGTCTCTATTATCAGCATTCTGTAAGATCGTCTGTAGGAATGTCTGTGCATAGGTAAGGTGCGGCACTGATTGGTCCTCCGCTATCTTCACAAATGCTGCTGCGGCTGCCTCCTGGAGGTCTTGGCTCGCTAAGTGTAACACATCCTGCACAGGAATCATAGAAATTAATAAATTAGACCAAAAAAGGGAGGAGCGGGGGTCAACTCAACAATCTCAAACTTACATAAATCATAACGGCATTTTCCATGATGCAATACACACCCTTTAATATACAGAAGTGCATTTATTTCAGATAGAAAGAATTGATAACCACCACATTGAAAAACATCTTTAAAAGGCTAATCAATCTAAAAAGGCATTCAAATATATACCCCTCCCTCATCACACCCATTTGACACTTACCATATCTCTATGGAATGCCAATATTTGCTTTCCAACATTATTATCTGATAAAGCTGTAATCACAAACATGGACATATTGTAGTACCACTCCTAGGTAAGTTTCCAAAGACTCTGGTATACCTTCATCAGCATCTAGGTGCAGTTCCCTAGTTTGGAAGGCTGCAGGTATTTTTATAATGGCTTCATAATAGCAGGCCTTCAGCAAAATTTATTTCCTGTTTGATCATGTAGGCCTTCATGTAATCAGATTTAGCATTCCTCACATTCTTTTAAAACAAAATGCACAGCTTGCTATACTCTTCATAAAACACAATCTTTCATTATTTAATCATGGACCTACTACATGTAGGTCCATGATTTAATACAACCTAATGTTCATGTACAGCCACATATGTTATTTTTTCTTTAAATGAGCTGGAGCATTTCAAATTTCCTTTGCCTGTAGATTATGTTTCTGTGTAATGATAAGAAAAACTCTACATTCACGAATACAGTACAACAACCCCCAATCGGGAATTAATAAACTTACCCTGACTTTGGGTACGACTCTGCGCATAGCATCAACATTATTGTTCTTTAGGAGGTTGGGTAGGTTCTGAATGACACTTAATCGTTGCACTTCTTGCCCAGAGCTGTAATTCAATAAGACATCATACCCATTATTGGTCATAATATTATCAGGTATGAACGCTTTCATTGAAATGGAGAAATACATTCATTAGGGCCGTCTGCACCATCCCAAGTTTTCAAATTAGTGCGCTATTTCTGATCCGGCACATTATCCCGATTAGAACAATCTCGAGATTATTTCCAACTGAGACGCAGTTATCGTGCTAGTTCATAGGATTAATCTCTAGATTGCAATCCCAAGTCAACTTGGGATTATTTGCAAAATAGCACGCTATTTTACGAATTATCATGCTAATTGGTAGGTGCAGACGCACTCTGGATTATTTATTCACGGCGTCAGACCATAATGCATCGATGCCTCGCTCGAGCAGGAATCGCTCTTCTTACGATGGTGGAGACAGGGTTTCTTGAATCTCGAGATTAATCGCGAAGAGGGCCGATCGGGCTTAAATCTTGAGATTGAGCAAACTCGGGATGGTGCAGTACCGCCTAAAGAATAGAACCTCATCTACAGTATGTATTTCTAGAATACGTGACAGACAAGAATTAAGAGGTTCATTCAATGCTAGGCACAGTTTTCACATCTCTCTTTTACTTCAAGGGTCCTTGTCAAATAGAATGTTAAACAATTGGCCCTACATGTAGGTGAAGCAACAAATTGATGTAGAGGAGATCAGTTCATATGGATCTTTCCACAAACTACCGTACGTGCAACTTTTTCTGAGTTGACTCTAGGAGAATGAAACCATTGGAACAAGATAGCTTGTGTGAAAACAGAAAAATCAAAGAAACAGATCAACGAAAGTTTGAGAAAAATCGGACAAATAATGAGAAAGTTATGAGCATTTGAATATTGCGATCACTAATGCTATGGAGATAGCAAATTGGCAATGCGACAAAGATGTGTGATGTCACTTGTGAACAACTCTCCCCATTACTTTAGTATATATTTCACTAGAATTGCCTCTTTTATCACATCTATCCATAAATCATGTGTTCTGTCTACATGAGGGCATGTAATACATATTTTTTAAGAATACATCATAGATAAAGAATTTGTATCATAAGAAAAAGTAAAAAGACACATTTTGAGGGTATTTCATAGTCCACCAAAGGGAAAGTTGTTCATCAGTGACATCACACATCCTTGTCGCATTGCCAATGTGAGGATCTCCATAGCATTAGTGATTGCAATATTCAAATGCTCATAACTTTCTCACTATTTGTCCGATTTTTCTCAAATTTTCTTTATTCTTATTCTTTGATTTTTCTGTTTCTACACAAGCCTATTTGTTCCAAAGGTTTCATTTCCCTTTAAGACCACAATCATTGGTTTGACTTAGAAGAAATTCAGCTAACATGTACATGCAAAAGAGGAATACGCATAATCTGGGTCCAGTCTTACAAGTTGTGATTGATCAGATCAACCTCATATATAAGGAAATCGCATCTCTTTCTAAGACAGGGCCATGGGCCCCATAACACAAAGCTTAGCAATGATCATAGAACATTTTTATACAATTGATTGCATTGACTACAATGTGCAATCAATTGTAGATATCAAGCGTACGATCAATCGCGAACAAAGGTTAGCGATTAATCGTACGCTTGATTTTCATGATTGATCATACATTGTATTCAACTCAATCAATCGTAGAAAAATGTTCTACGATCATTGTTACGCTTTGTGTTACGGGCCTCTGGTCTCCAATACGGGTTTGACTCTGGTGACTTATTGAATATTAACTTATATGCAAGTTTAATTTACTCTATACCCAAATTGAAAACAAGATTACAGGAAATATCAATGAGGATTTTTTTTCAGTTTTTATAAATCACGAAAAGGTTTGTAATGTTTAAAAATCATGCAGGCACCAGGGGGCTGTAACACAAAGCTTAGCAATGAACGCAGAACCATTTTTTAAACAACTGATTGCATTGACTACAATGTATAATCAATCGTAAAACCAGTTGAACCAGTCATTCCTAAAGTCACTCTTAACTTATGAACAGCTTTATGAAACACCCACCGGGGGTGTTTCACAATGATTTAAGTATGACTTAGAGTCGCATTCAAATAACTTTTTGCGTACGGTATGAAAGGCTTGACCGCATTGGTCATGAGGATGCGCACTACTGCGTGTCTATCAATAACACCGCGCGATGCATATCATGTACGCGTCGGTATTTAAGTGCGACCTTAGTCATACTTAAATCTTTGTGAAACAACCCCCAGGTATTACTTTCATGAGGTCACACACTTTAATATCCAAGAAGTACCTCCAGTTGATTATGAAGAATCTGAATAGAGTCAAGTAGCATTGTATTCCTACAGGTGAAATGGGATGGTATTGATTATTGTGAACAATGAGAATACCTAGCATCAATGGGGCTGTCATTTCAAAGGCGGGTTTGACGCTCCAATGATGTTGGAGAAAGCCCTGTACCAGCTTCAACAAGTATGCTGAGTGTGGATAAGCTGCCTATTTGAATGCCAAACCCTTACCAACAAACATCAGAGTCCTATTTCCATTTTATAGGTTATTTACCCATAGTCTATTCCTACAGAGCCAAAATATTCTTCTTTTATGTCTGTGAACATTTTTATCATCACAATTATTTTTTTACTTTGAAGTAGCATGTTCTTATTTTCACAAACACATGTAGATATAGCACTTTGAGATGGAGAATATATCTCTATTGAAAATAGCTGCATCATGTGCTAAAGGTCCTGACAGAAAATGCACAATCACCAAAGTAAAAGAAAACCAGATGACTAACATTTACATGTAGGTAACTTTGTGTGGATGTGCTCTAAAGTGATAAAATATGAAAGCCCATCTAAAGCTTTGTAATCATTGTGAATTATTCTTCAGTGTCATCTTGCATTCTTATCTTAATAACATTGATAGCAGTGGCTGTTGAATAGCTTTTCAGCTGATTCTTTGAGAAAAAAAATGAATTTTGAATTTCTGGATATCGAGCATTCTTTTTAGATCTTGGAACTTCTTTTTTATTTCTCTTTTTAAAAATAAAAACTTTTTTGAACACTTACATGTATCTTACAACGATGATGATTGTATATGAATTTTTAGCCAACATTTTCAGCCAAATCCACACTTTATATGTGGTTTCATATAAAAATTATATGCACATACTTTTATTTTGACATGGCACCTCGCCAAATAATAGTTCCTGTAAAATCATAACAGACACTGTATGTGCATCTAAAAATTCGCTATCATCCACATCATACATGTACAAGTTTCAGGATATATGTTTATAATTAGGTAAATCCTTTTTTTTTACCATGTTCATACGTGGGCCAGTGACATTAGGGTAATAGGGAATACCAAAATCTAAAAAGTGACTTTGAGTAGAAACCAACTCCATGTAGAAGAGGGATAGACATAAATCGTAATAATCAAATCATTTAAACTAATACCCCTTTCAAACTGGCCTCTTCATTTTCCCCCGCCAAACTTCGCCAGCAAACTTCTCTGGCACGTATTCCCCACTTTCAGTTTCACCGGGGAAGTTTACCACTTCTTGAGGTGGAGAAGTTCGCCAGGTAAGTTCTCCTGTGTACCTTTCATAGTGGACACTTTCCCCTTCTCTGGCGAAGTTCGCCAGTGAAGTTTACCATGGAAAAGCGCAGTATAAACGGGGCATAAATGTAGTTTGGAAGAAAGTCAAATGTTTCTTCAGTGCACTATGTAGCATGTGAAACACAACAAGTGTGCCAAGCTTGTGTATTGACATCATTTTCTTTTCATCTCTTTGATCAAATGCAGACCATAAGATGATTATGCAAATTGATTGTCTCCCTTGAAAGAACTCGCCCTTGAAACAAGAGGTGACAGTTGAAAAGATCAATACCATTCAACATAAGGTGTTGGTCCTAAAGGGTCATTGGTCTTTAATATTGATTATCAGGATTGTTCAAAATAAAACAAAGTGTACAAGCCTTTCAGAAACAGAAGGGCTTTATCATTTTTTAGCACAAACATATCTCAAGAAGACAAGAGGTACTATTCAGCTTTTGAAAATACATAATGACCATCCCTTGCTAATGTTTATTTTCATTATAAATATAATGCACAAAAATTAAGAAAGTAAACACATAGAACATACTACACAGATTTATCACTTTCTATTTTGGGTTCCTTATATCAAGAATAGAACTTGTGGTACGCTGGCTGCCCTTCAAAATATTCCAGCCTTTCATTTCTTGGACAAAAGAAAAAGAGAAAAAAAATCTTTACATTCAACTGTACACTTACAGTACATACATGTATAATGCTGCTAAAAAGTTAAAGAACCTTACCAGATAATCAGTTCATGTTCTATCATGTTTTAGATAATTAATAGTGAAGTCAGATAAAATATTACATTCAATAATGTTTGTTTGTTTCTCTGGGATCTCCGAACAGTGTAGTGTTGTTGTCTGCATTCAACACTCAGCATGAAGGAGTGCATTTAGTGGTGGGGTTCACTAACTTTTGAGCACAACTGACATTCCACCAATATGAGTACTGTATGGTTCAAACCCATAACCTCAATTGTCACTTTCTAAAATTCTAGAATTGAATGAATGAATGAATTTATTTATTATCCAATGCAATGATAATACCAATTTACAAGTTTACAGACAATAATTTATGAATACATAAAAAAGCAAGGATAATATGAACCAGAAAATAGCATGAATGCTAGTCAAGTCTGGCCCCTTCTAGTCTAGATAGATAGAAACATGTTATTAAGAATGAAAATGGTGAGTGTACTAATACATTCTAGCAATGACTACCTAACAATTTAACTAACGATTACAGAAATTTAAGCATAATAGATATCCTAATTATCCTTATTGCTTCACATTTCAGTGTAATTGTATCATCATTATACTAAAATTAACATAGTGAAAATTATACATACAAGCTGCCTTTAATACTTATCATTTAGAATTGAAGCTACAGACAAGGATCACCAAACACAATGTACATGTACATATGTGGATGAGGCTTTGTCACTAATGAGGCCAAGTATTTTAAAAGATAAGTTACAAGAAGAAATATAAATATCATATACAAGTACAACTGTATTGGAGTCAGATTACAAATAATCATAGGCCTACTGTTATGATATCAGTGATTTTGGATGGAAACTTATGATATTGTTTGTTAATTAGCATTTGTCTACTCTGATTAATTTGGACTACCATTAATCACACAAAAAAATCATTTTCTTGTACAATCTTTCAGAAATGTTCATAAAGTGACTAAAAATGTAGCATTTAAAGAAAAAATCTTGGTGCTCGTTACTCAACAACATGTACAATGAAAATTTATTGCTAGCCCCCCCCCCCCATAATATCAAACCTATAACTTTAAATCAAATTAATCAATTTCTCTGTGGACTTAGTTCTAAACTTGTACTTGGCATAATCTCAAGCTAGTACATGTATACTCAATTCTCTGCTTTTCCTTTCTTTATGCAACATTAAAAAACCTTTCTTCTTTGATCATGTACCATATAATACCAAAATTGACAATTGACATGTAAATATGTAATGCCACCAAGGCACCAACTGTGTTGGTGTAGAATCACCCGTATGGTACCTCCAACTGCAGCAAATTATTGTTTCCCCCTATAATCTGCTGAGCAGTTCATTTCATTTTATTTACACTGTAAGCATGGCGCCTACCTCAGCCAGTTCTTCTATCATGAATGAATCTAGAGAAGCTCCTTGCAGATTTAAGCAGCATGTTGTGAAAAATAGTCTTAAAAGGCTCAAATATTAAAAAAAAAATTGACTGGATTGCACACAATGAGAGTATTACAACCTAGCAACTGATCCTTGAACATACACTAACAACTCCCTAACCTTTGGAGCTAATGTTCTTTAATATACCGGTACTACCAAATGTGACAGTTACATGTACAATGTCCTTAGTAAATATTGGTCTAACTTGCATTGATGTATATATATGGTTGGTTTAAAGGCAATTTTTTCATTTATATCAATTTCCAGTCTACCAACAACTAAAATCTTAAATGTCTGTCTGTACAAGAATCCTGAATTAAATGCCAGCCTAGCCTTAAACGATAAAATATACTATATATCTTATTAGAATCAAAACTCAAAGCCATACAATGTATTAAAAAAATATTTTTGTTTAATGAATAATGACATCTAAATACATAGCCTAGATCTATACAAGTTCTTAGTACTTACCTTAGTAAAAAGACTGCTCTGTCAATATCTCCCAAATGTTCATCAACAGTTAAACTTTCGATTTCTTCAGCAGTCTGTCCAATAAAATACAAATGAAATTGAACCAATCAACATCTAGAGTCATGCCTAAAAATGGTGCTTTTTCTTCAAAATTATTTCAAATTGTAACATTGAACACATACAGGTACAAGTAGACTTTATTAGCTTAATATATTTCAGCAAAACCATAAGCGTTCGCTTTAGGGAAGAGTTTCATACATGTACGTGATGGGTAGACCAAAAGCTTCGGTCTCTGTTATTTTGGTTGTTCAGCTGAACTCCGTTGGCTTCACTCACCAAATACAGAGACCGAAGTTCTAGCGCGATCTGTACAGGGGACTCAACGGCCATATGTTTATGTACTTAAGATCGGATAAAACGGGGAAGTGAATTTGCGCGACAGCCGAGGTAAGTCACTGTTTTTGTTCCTTTTAACTTGATTTTTCTCTGTTTTTTGGCAATTAATGCCAAGAGGGAATATAAATTTGCATTCTGGTCGCATTAATTTTCAAAATTTTTATTCATTAAAGACAAAAATTGAAGAGTCCCGACGGGGGGGATTTTGCATTGCAAGTCCCCTAATGCTGGCTGCACGATAGCGAGCCGTCTGTGTATGAGGAGAAATTTTTTTTTTTTAAATGTTATAAAACTCCTCGAAACAGACGGCTGCCAGCTGTCTACGTGATGGGGTGATCATAATTTGCACACATTTTGAAAATTATCATTTCATGAAGTAGATTTTCAATATAAAAATCTAACAGTTCACACAAAATTAATCAAAATCATACATGTAAATACATATGTACCAGACTTATTTGGAGACCTCTGCTTGCAAACTGTCACTTTTCAAGAAGATCAGATTTTCTCAGAGCGGATGCTAATGGTAACAAAATTTGCAGATGTTTTGCAAATATTTTCACAAATTGAGACCTTACCTACAAGAAAATTACCATACTGAGTAATTTTGGGTCGCTTTTTCTGTTGGTGATATCAGTATTTTAAGATATTAATTAGATATGTTCGTTCGACCTTGCCTGTGGGTAAAATTAGGTAACGCGCGAATTAAGTCACACCACCACATATGTAGTACACACATCCCCCCAAACTTATTGAGACTTCCGGTGTACAGTACTCACTTATTTAAAATTTAATACATGATTATAAATAATTTGTATATATATACAAATTATTTATAATCACATATTAAATTTTAGTATTTGTGAAATATTAATTTTTTATTTATAAATTGTTCGTCAAAACTGCATCGCTAATCAGATGTAGTTCATCACGAAGCGGTTCAAGGGTCAGGCCTATTGTCTTTGCTTAGTTGACGAACGGATCGAGGGATCTACAGGAAATCGGGTCTGGTAAGAAACGTCTCATTTCACCATGTACAGTGAAATAATTTTTATCCATTTATACGCATTTGGTGCCTTTCATAAATAGAATTTTTATAAATCTTTCATAAATAGAAGTTTCATAAATAGAATTCGACCCTATAAACCGATTTCACCCTCTCACTATGAATTTCCAGGGGAAATCCATCTTCGTGTACATGAGTCTTATAAATATATGGCCGGGGTTCAAGACTCCCTGATGAAGACATATATATCTATGTCAAAATATTTTTAAAAAACATCATCATGGAGTCCTCAAGACTAGAATAAAGCGATAATTTGGTATGCATGAAGAGCTACATGTAGACTACTCTACTTTTCAAACCATAGGGGTGGTATTCTGAAAATTGTTCTAACTTTTCTTGTAAGTCAACAAGATAACAGCTCGCTAAAATTCTCTTAAATTGCTATTCTGAAAATACATGTAGTCTTAACTCTGTTAGGACGTCCCATATTTTATCTCTGACAAGTCCAATATTTCATCATCAACCAATCAGTAAGCTTGTTACATGCTTAGGTCAACCAATAGAAGCGTCTCTTCTGAAAAATAATGAAGCACATTTTTAAAAGAGGCGTAATTTCCCTTGTGCCCCCCCACGCTTATACTTGTGCGCTTCTGTGCTAAAATAAATGTGGATCTTCTCAAAGACATATTTTTTATGAAAAGATTTGTCTTGAAGACCAATTTTTAATTGCTGAAAAGTCTACCAATCCGTCGTTATGATGTCTTTGGAATGTCCCCTTTTGTAAAACATGATGTTCTTGTGGGATGCAGCAAGAAATAATTATCGCAGACAGAGAAATATCACATGCAACAATTAGTTACAATAGCCCCCTACCTCTTGTAAGTTTTGCAAAGAAGTTAAAGGACAAGTCCACCCCAACAAAAACTTGATTTGAATAAAAAGAGAAAAATTCAACAAGCATAACACTGAAAATTTCATCAAAATCGGATGTAAAATAAGAAAGTTATGGCATTTTAAAGTTTCGCTTATTTTCAACAAAATAGTTGTATGAACGAGCCAGTTACATCCAAATGAGAGAATTGATGACATCACTCACTCACTATTTCTTTTGTATTTTATTATATAAAATATTTTTATTTTCTCGTCATTGTCATGTGAAATGAAGTTTCATTCCTCCCTGAACACGTGGAATTCCATTATTTTAACATTTTGTGCTTCAGGCAATGAGGTCCTAATCATCAAATTCGTAAAAATTGAAATATTGTATAATTCAAACAATAAAAAACAAAAGAAATAGTGAGTGACGTCATCGACTCTCTCATTTAGATGTAACTGGCTCGTTCATATAACTATTTTGTTGAAAATAAGCAAAACTTTGAAATGTCATAACTTTCTTATTTTACATCCGATTTTGATGAAATTTTCAGCATTGTGCTTGTCTGATTTTTCTCTATTGATTTAAATCATGTAAATCAATAATTTTCTGAGGTGGACTTGACCTTTAACAAAATGCAAAGACGAGAATTTTCAGAATACCTTTATCTCCATATGTTATCTTGCGCAAATGGATATTTATGCGCCGTTTTTTACTTTACGCTTAATTCAAGCTCTGACATATATACGCGCTCAGCGAAAGTTACAAGAATATTCACAAGAAAAGATAAAAGAATTTTCGGAATACGGATTTTATTGTAACTCTTTAAGATACAAGAATATTTCTCTTAAGGCAATTTTCAGAATACGGCCCCTGGATTCCCACATGTGTTTTAGATTTCTATGACTCTAGTTTTAAGTTTTTTTTTTTTTAATTCCACCATTCAACTCTCAAATAAAACAAAACATTTGACTTAGTTAGGGCCTACCTTTAATCCACTTGTGATCGACCTTTCCAATCCAAGATCGCTGAAGCTGCTTTCAAGCTCATCCACTTGACCACTTTCACCCCAATCCATGGTAAATTTAGCTTAATTCCGTCTTCGTATTCGTGACTTGTTGTCACTGTCACTTGTCGGTGCAGTGTCAATCTACTGGCAAAACGCCCGACGACGAACTCAGCAGCGCCTTACGGAAAGGCGCGGGCGGACCAGCGAGTGCAGGGCGGCCTGTGTGGTATAACGTCTGCGGCCACAGAGCCAGATCCACAGAAGAGAGATGCTAATTTCGTCCGGTCTGTACAAATCACTCCATAAAACTACAGAAATATACATCGGCAAAACACTTAATCATCACCTTAAACTGCAGTTATGAATCCGATCATTCATTTGATGAAAATAGCATATAAAGATAATATATCATGATTAATTCAGTATAAAATATAATCTTTTCGCAGAGTCAAGATTTCGCAGTTCCTGACTACGAAAAACAACTTTTTTTGGCGTCTGTGCAAATCCGAGGTTTCCTTTCCTTCGTTTCATTTGCCAACGCGATGATCACACCGCACTGTGAAATCTTTGAGTGAAACTTAATTTGGAGCGACCGAGTTTGGAAAGTTGCCGTACTACTATATGTCATTAGATAATATGAAATATGAAGTATTTAATTTTTTCTCATTATTTTTTTTAGTATTTTTGTGTTGCAGAACCGTCCCGATTTGGAACTGATGTGAAAGAATTAAATCACATTTTCACTTTTTTTTTTGTTTAACATGAAAACCACAATATTTTGCAGGAATGCAGGATAGGAGTGTCATATTGCTATCTCCATCATTTGCAATTGCTATTGATAACCCCTCTAACCCTTGCCCTACTAGTATATGAGATATTAAAACGGTTTCCTTGACCAGAATTCTTTCTTTTTTACCTTTATTTTTTTATAATCGAACAATAAATGAACATAACGGACACAAAATTTCATCTTCTATACAATTAAATTACTATAATACAAACCACATTTGAATTTGTTTAAAATTTTGGCAAAGCGGACCCGATATTTTATAGTGCATGATTGAAATTTGACACTTTTGTGTTTATGGGTAAAGTAGAAAACTTAAAGACCCGGGAAATAATCTTTAACCGAACACTGAGCAGCAAGAAAAGTGTATCCTGCATGCATACAACAGGGCAAGTAAAAATGAATTATGGTGCTCAAGTGAGTAAGATGAAGAGCGCCATCTCACCCTGACAAAAGTTTATTGTTTTAAAAAAAATAGCTAAAAAATGATAGCTTGATAGTGTCTGAAATTTCCCTTGTGCTAAATCAGATCCCAGATGAGCCACGAGTGCGAAGGATTGGTCTTCATGGGCATACTAATCTTTTTTTCTGTCATTGTTCATATTTTATTTTTGTCGTTGTTATTGACCTGTTTGCTGTTTCATGGATGTTGAGGGACATAAGCTATAGATGGCGACATCGCAAAAAAAATGGTAGTCAGAAAACTTGTCATAGTTACAAATAAGTTACTTGACATAGTTACAAATTGGGCACGAGTCTGCCGAGTGGATTTGGCGCATTACAAATCACATATATTATTATTATTATAAGGGGTTTATGACTGTATAGTCGACGATCATTCTTCTTTATGGTATTATACTAACCACTGCAAAATTTGACAAATTTGTGATGATAGAAGCACTGATATACTTTAATTCTGAAAATATAGGGGGTAAATGATAATAAGTCAGCACTCTGCGGAGCTTATTCGAACGTTTTTTAACCTGTATAGGCCTACATAGAGTCAATATTTATTCGATCTGACCTGAAATGTATATTAATCAGTAAATGAAACAGATTGTGATGTGAAGCATATTTTGGAAGGACGTGATCTGAATGAATTTTTTTAAAATGCCTAAAATGACAACCAAAATGGAACGAGAACTCAGTTTACTTTTCAGTGGTTGATGTCAACACCTTAAAGGGGAATCCAACACAAATAAAAACTTGTTTTTGAGGAAAAGAAGAAATCATTCAAGTAAGTTCAAAGGTGAAAGTTTTAATACTATCGGAAAAAGTTATAAGAAAGTTATGATGAATTTTAAAAGTTGTAAAAACTGGTAATCACTTTACCCATGCAAATTGGCCGGATACATGTGATGTAATACAAAGACTATACTCTTCCATGTGCTCCAAAATGTAAAATGGCTAAAAGTTTTTTTCTTTTCTTTTTTTAAAAGCTTCATTTTACTTCAAATTATATTTTTATTTCTGAAAATTAAGTTCATGTGCATGGCCTATGGGAAAGTTGTATTCTTATTGCTTGTCCGATTTCTGTCAAACTTTCACCATTCTGTTTTATTTATTTTTCTCCTTTCTTGCACAACATTTTATGACCAAGAATGGATTCCCCTTTGATTTTACTGATCCCACTCAATTCCAGTATAGGTTATGTTACATAAAAGTGTGTGTAGCTGTTTTGAAAACTAACTGTTCACTGCAGAATGAAAGGGCTTAGCCACTGGCGGATCCAGGGGGGGGCGGCCCGTGCCCCCCCCCCCCCCTTGTGAGAGACACAATTCAAATTTGTAATGTAATAAAGCCGTTATAGAAGTCCCCGCTTGAAATTTTAAACTTTTTTTTGTTGGGGGGGGGGCTTGTCAAACTTTTTTCGTGGTCGACATGTCCTGAAATTTTGGTTACAAACATTTTTTAGGGGATTGTAAAAATTTTCCTCTAAAAATGTGTCCCCCTTCCTTTGGAAAATCCTGGACCCGCCCCTGGGCTCAGCCTTAAAATAAATAGGTCAAGTATACTTTATTTAAGGATGCATCGGCGGACTGATATGACGATTTAATTATAATTCAAACCCAATAACCAACAGCTGCATCCATGCAGGCTAAAATCATGGAAATACTGAGATGACTCCCATAGCTGTCATCAAATTGTATTAGATCCAAACATCGTGATGTGTTACAATCTTTTTTAAAGTCGGAAGGAAAACAATGGATTTTAGACTCATCCTCTTCTCACAGTTTTGATAGAAACTGTTTTTATTGATGAATAATGCTCCCTGAAGGATGAGAGGAAATCATTATAGTCAATCCTCGAACACTTTCTCAGTGCATCTATCTGCCTCTCTGAACTGAGGAAGAATGGGGTCTGCGTATACTGTCCGCCTACAAGTAGAAGAGAGGGAGAGACGATGACACATTGTCCTTTTCAAAATGATAGAAAATGCTTCATTTTTTCAATAATGTTTAACCCGGCTTAAAGTTTCTGAAAAAGTATTGGCTACACAAGAAAATGAGGAAGGACTTTCGCCATCGTTCCCTAATTCTACTGTTGCAAGGTTTTTACGATATTGAGCACTAATTAAAATTGCTATTAAATTTGCTATAACTTTCTTATTCTGTGAAGAAATTTCCTTTGTCATGCACGCGTGTTTCATTTTCTCTATTTATTTCTTCTTAATTTCATTTTGTGTACATCATATTGCAAGGTCCTGTAAGAGCCCGGCTGTTCATCAAGAGAAGATAGTTAATCTGTGTTCAATGAAGCCAAGATGATGACAAGCTAGACATAGCTTATTGGACCGCTCTGATTACCTTTCCAGATGGTATCTTGACTCATCTCCCGAGACATCACACGTCTCAGCACCATCAGACTTCTTGATATGGCCACTGGAGTATCTAGATTGCATGGTGAGGGGGGATCTGGGCATCCTAAAAATCATTTTATTCATTATGAAAACTAATAATAATTCGAGCGCGAAGCGCGAGCTGAAAAAAATGACATTACGATCTGGAAAAAAAGTCAATTTAAGCACTATTTCAAGCAGTGTGTAGAAAAATTGTGAAGTGTATAAAGATCGCACATGATGAACGCGTGAAGTTATTATTTTGACATATGACCGATACATTGTAAGGACAATTTGTCATCATATGAAAATAATGACAAGGCCAAAATCTTCCCATTTCTCTTTCTAAGCGCGAGATGAAACTTGTCAATGTTCCATTCTAAATAAAGGGACAATTCATATAATCATTAGCAATTCATGAATATTATATCATCTTATTTATAAATCTATCAAATAAGCACAATGAGAGCTTGTCAAATTTACATCAGCACTCCCAGTAAAAAAAATCGTTCCAAGGGCCTTGAATCTGAACTTGTAAAACTCACGTTTTGGTCAATATCATGGTGCTAATTAGCCTACTGTTAAAAGGCACCCTTGAGAGAAATTTCGTGTAATAAGACATGAAAATTAAATATACCGAGCAGTTTGTGTAATCATGAAAAAAGATGTGTATCTAATTAACGAATTAACGCATGCGCGAAGCGCAAGTTGAAACTTTTGATATATACTGACCAGAAAAGGCCTGCACTAAGTGACTTATGAATATCTCATCAATCGAACCGGCAATCGAATGATGCGAGCGCGAAGAGCGAGCTGAAGATTTGTGACGTTTCAATCTGAAAACTGGACATTCTAAGCAATTTTTCCAACCAGGAACAGAATGAGTACCTTACTAAACAATAAATCTATTCAATCCAATTCATTTATTTTCTTTTCCAATCTTTTTACATTGACAATGATAGTTTGATATACATATTTACAAAATATAACATTTAAATCATTTTTATAATGCAATAATACAATGAAATCGAATGATGCGAACTCGAAGCGCAAGCCAAAGTTTTTGTGATTTTGTAACTTAAAATGTACTGTCTACTTTAAAAAGGGTATTTCCATTGAGAAAAAAGGGCAATTTTCCTACAGGGATTTTTTGGGGCAGAGGGCAAGTGCCCCCCCCCCCCCCCGGTCCCGCCGCCTCTGTCCTGCAATATGTCCTACTTGGGGAGGGATACACTGCATGACAAAAATAAGGTTATCAGATGTTCTTTGATGTATAACGGTCGGGGAAAAGAGGAGAGAAGGGGCGTCGATCAATCAACGCTCATCCAGGTATGCTCAATGGACAGAAATTTAGAATAGAAATTTTGTATGCAAGCTCTGGGCTAACTAAATACAATCATTAATCAGCAGAAATGAGCTAAAATATTCTAGGTGCTATATGGCGTATGGGGCAAAACTTCTAAGAGAGCTAGCAAAATTTTCGACCTTGGCGAAAGTTTTTTTTTGTGGTATACACTTTACGTAATATTCAGAAGATGATCTAATATCTGACCCCTTTCCTTTCATTTCCTTTTCTCGCCCTTTTTTTCTTGGTCTGTGATTTATTTTAGTTTTTTCATTTTTATTTATTTTTTTTTTTTTTGGGGGGGGGTGCACGGCTCCTCAACCATCCTACCTGTATCATGTGTATAGTGCCTGCAATCCAGTGCCTTCAATCATGCTTCAACTAAAGGCAAAATGACCTGGTAGTGATTTGACAACGAATTTCTATCATTGCATTTCTCGCATAGGTGACTTCTGTGTTAAAGTCAAGGTTGTAGCAGGTGTGAAATTTGACAAAAAAAGGCAAATGCCAGAAGTGTGTGATTCTTTCTGAAATACATAATGCCACCTTCAATGTAAACACAAATCTTTACAAGAGTGTACACAACACCTCCATTGTGGGTGGAAAATTGTATTCACATGGTCTGAAAAACCGTGAAAGGAAATTCATTGTTGTGAATATTTATATCATATTGAATGGCTCAAAATGGGATACCAGATATATTCCAAGAGAAAAGGATATATGAGCAAGGATTTTGGTATGTGCTTCGTACTTGTATGAAATATTTCGGCTGCCTGTCTATAGTACGTTGATCAAAAAGAAATGACATAGAAGGAACCATATTTTTTAAGATTGGTATCCACATGAGTGTGAAATATGGTATCTGAATGTTGTAATAAAATCTTTATGAGGTTAGCTTACACAACCTCCTAGAAACGTTTATTATGATGAAATTTGGACCCTGATGAGCTAAATGATATATATACTGGATATACCACTGCCTCCTATTAGCATTGAGAATGTACACCTTTTGGTAATGTAACAGCATGTTTATAATACACTCTTCAGTTCATCATTAGAGGTGTTGTGGCTCAGTGGATAAGACTCCGAACTTGAACCAAGAGGTCCGAAGCTCATTTCCCACCTCAGCACTCGGATACTATACGGCTGCATGCGTTTATCTCCAATTGCTTCTCTTCACCCAGGTGATACGCGGTAGAAAGGAATTACTCGATGCTGGATCATCATGTGCTCTTGATCAGGGTAACCTCTCATTGCCGTAAGCAGCGGCGGGGGCAGCCCCCCCCCCCCCCCCCGAAATTTTGAAAATTCACCTTTTTTTTAATGAAAGTTTTCACAAAATTCACCAAACATATTTAATATGCACAAAATCTTTCAATTTCACTTGACAAAATGCAAAAACGCCCCAATGACAAGTTCGGTTGCTTTGCTCCCTCGCTTTCATTTTTTTTCTCGAAAAAGTAGCTTGCTGCCCCCCCCCCCGCAAAAAAAAATTGTGTACGGCCATGTATGATGTAGCCTCTTGTTGAGGCCCTAACTCGCTTCAGTTGTAATGGCATCAGCAAGAGGCTAGAGGCTGAAGCCGGGATAATAATACAGCTCATTAATTGGTTATTATAATAAGGATAATAATAATAATGATGATGATGATTATTATTATCATCATCATCATTATTATTGATTGATTTATTTATTGCCTCTGCTAGATTGGAAATAACTCTCTTTGGGCGCATTCTCATGTTGGCCATATTCTTCACAGTTACGTAATGATTTTAGATAAATTTTAAGTAAATTTGCATTCTGCTGTATTTCTTTGCACCCTATTTCCCCTCTAGTGTAAAAGTACCCCAAAGTCTAACCAGCTATCGAAATATCGATTGACCTTTTGATGTGCGAGTGTGAATGACCCTCTGACCCTGCATACCATTGCTATTGCAATTAGCATACCAGGCGAATCCTTAATGAGATGATGGGGGTGTTTCGACCAGACAAAGACAAATAAATCATTGTATATTAGATACGAAATCTGCACATTACAATTCAGTATTCAAATTGATGGTTATCATCATGATTATAGTCAGATTTGGATTGGTGTGGGTATTGTTTGAAATATATTAAAGATTAAAGCATGCTTGTCAAGATAAGTGATGCAGAAATGTAATTTTTGTTGTATTAACATTATTTGATAGTCTAAATTCAAGTCTCCTGAGCATGACATGAGCGTAAACTGACTCGAGCAATGATAAATCAAGTTGCCACCTCCGGTTGCATTTAGGTACTGATAATCATGAAGGCGCATACATTTTGTATTGTTTATGTTGTATCAGGTAAAATTCGAAGTTATTATTTTGTGACATCTTTGCATGCCACACCTATTCATCAAAGTCATTTTGGGAGGGCTTTTGCAAAGGACTTATATTACCTCATAGTCTGGTTGTGCATTCAAACTGACAAGACTATATCAAAATCAAAAAATATTTTTTGCTATACTTTTGGGGTGTTAATCAATTGCAAGTCTATTTTGTCCCTAAATCGATCATAAGTCTTGAAATTGATTGAAAATTTGTGATTGATTGCTAATATGCTATTTGAAACAAGGAGTGTAATCGGATTTGCTACAGATAAAATTGATCTATCAATTGTATAATTGCAACAAAATATTTAGAACGATGATTGCAAACATTTTCTTGCAACACCCCCTTTGTAGTTTTATTTTCATCCCCAAGTTCTAGTGTAAAGACCATATGATCCGAAGGATAAATGTATACAAACCACTCACTGACAGACACGGGCTTGCCTCCTGGGTACTCCAGATTAAAGGTACATGCTTAGAAAAATAAAAGTTCGAGACTATTACAGAGTCCCCTCCGTGGTTCCAGTTTTTACCCTAATTACTTCACCTGGAACACTTTTCGGCTGCAATTTCGCACCCAAAGAGAAGAAAATGTATTTTAAATACACCTTTTTTGAGAAGTGCAAAAAACTTTGCAGCTTTTTAGGGGGCAGAAATTTTAGTGTTCAAATTGTGCAAGTTTACACCGTACATTATACAAAACCACATACTTTTCAGAATGGTGACTCAAAAAAGAAGAAGAAAAAATGATAATAACTCTTATCAGTTTGCCCATGGATAGCAAAGTTTGCTGTAAGCTGTCCTTCAAGCGGACCCTCCTATCATTAACCTGTTATTATCTTACTGATGTTATGAATTCTTATCTATATCATTGTCTTAACTTTTTTGCTATTTATTCATTTCCTGACACTAATTTAGCATAATGTGGATTGTAGGGTGATTTCAGATGAGAATACAGAAATATGTAGATCCACCTGCGCTGGGGCCGCTGAACTGGGAAGGGGAGGGTCTGGGGGACCTTCACCACACACACCTTTCAGTACACGAGTACATAATCGTGATTCTAATTATGCATGGTCAGTCGACCCCCCCCCCCCCCGCCCCACTCTTTCAAAAACGTTCTGCTGTCCCTGATGCAGATCACCGCTGAACATAGGCGTTACCATGGTTACCAAATTAAGATGCGTTGCTCTTCCCATCAAAATTGCGTTCATTGATTTTCATGCAAATATGTATTCAGAATCGACCACGCAGAACAGATTTTCACACACGGAAAAAAATTAATGATTTTTATGGATGATGAATTGAATTACAAACGCATATGCTATTGATTGTATTCCAATAATTGCTAAATTAAAAAAAATCAGTTTCAGTTTTATTTTTTTTATTTCCAACAAAACAGAAGACAAAATCCATTAGAAAATACAGTTCTAACAATTGAAACATGACATAGAACAACTGAAGCATGTGCATATCAACATGAATATAGGGATACAATATTGATGATATAAATGTTTATATTAAATGTGTATATTTATTATAAAAGTATCGGATGGAGTTCTAGATGTTATAACCTTGTAAAATCATAATCAGTAAATATCAGTGGCCTCATGAGCCAAAGAATGGTGTCAAATTTTTAAAATGTTGCTAGCGATCAAACAAAAATCTGTTTTAATATGAAAAGCTACTTGTGTGATAGATTTTGACATTGCATCTTGAAAATAAAATCATATATCATTATTTGCCCTTCTCATTTCTGTCATTTTCTCCTTGTTTACTTGGTCTCGAAACTTTGGGAGGGGGCATGACCCTAAGCCCCCACCTTCATCTACACACCAGTCGCTCCCCAAAGGATGTGCAAATCCCTGCGTACTTTGTACATCCGATTTCTTTATATTACATATATTGATCCCAAACTCAATCATAAAAACTTTCATCAGCATTTTCTTAAAAATATATATTTCCCTCCAGAAATATTTCACAAAATATTTCGGAAAATCGCAAATTGGTGAATCTACAAACATTCAAACAGGTAGTATATAATCTATTTATGCTTGCATTCAAGCTGATAGGCCTATGCAGCATCCTAACTCACTGGTGGAGCTGAATGATGTCGATGAGCAAATGGCTCTACAAACAAATCAAGAATGAAATATTGATTCAATGGAGCAACGCTTCGCCTTCAAGTGCACATGTAGTCTATTTCCAAGACAAAAGTCTTTTTTAAAACCATGATTATACAAATCACAGCCTATCATTAAAAATGAAAATCCTTTACGATATCGTTTTTTTGTAAAAAAAATGTTGCATTAGAACATCCAAATTACACCAAGACCACATAGGGTGGAGGAGTGGGGCATAATTATTTTGTACTGCATGGAGTCAAAGCAAAATATATGCCGCGAATCATATGCATGCTGACATATTTCATTCACAGACCGCCTTAAAATCCATAATCAGAAATCAATCAGGTATGTTTAAGAAATTATATATCATGCCTCCGTTTTAGTTCGCTATTTCCTGTCCATATGTTTTAATTGTATAGTCGAGTAATTAGTATACATCTCTATGAGTAAAATAGAATGTTTGTGCTATAGCTTTTCAGGGGGGAGGGGTGGGTTCACAAAAAGGGGTTATACTTTACTCGAATTGTTTATTATAAGCATGGGCAGAGCGTATAGCCCCTTAAAAAGGTGATTCGCAGCATTTGTTGATCGAGAATGATATTCAATATAAAAGAAAATAAAGAACTCGTGTTTCAATAGTGTTTTCAGCGAAACGCGCATGCAACTTTGATATTCATTTGGCCACTATTTATAAATTATGGAACGTTTAGCCTGGGGTATATTCAGGTTTATCTTTTTATTATCATATACTTTGCAACTCTTATTGAAAATCAAACCTCCCTGTTAAACATTGACTATCGTCATGATCTGGAGCTGGAGTCTAGGGGGCAAATCACCTGCCCTTGTTTTATCTATTTATCATGGGGGCATTTCATGCTCGTTTGCCACCGGGGCAGAATCGGGGTAATTTTCATTCCTTGGTACCCCAGTAATCCATAATATAATACAAATTTTAAGCAATTTGTCAACACCATAAAATACTAGAGTATGATCTGTAATAGACACACCTGTAATATCCTCGATTTTGCTGGTAATGTTTGATCAGATCCTCCGCGGGATGTGAGTAAACTGTTACATAATCCCTTATATAGTGTTATCTATTGACAAGATCGTGTTACCTTTTATATTATCTTTTCATTCAGACGCCAGTTCAACGGATTATCTCTTGAAACGTTCATTATCTCTGAATAGTGAACATTTGATATGTAATTCAAAATGCAAAGGCCCGGTGTTTACATTTCTACGCTCATATAGTAAAGAAATCATTATTCCGGCGCCGCGGAAACGGGTCGGAAGGGTGGTGGTGGTGTTGTGGGGGGGGGGGTTCAGGCTTTCAGCCCTTGTACTGTTTTCAGTATCCATGTACAAAAAAAATGATTATCAAATTATGCGCAGTATGTTCAGCCTCCCCCCCCCCCCCCTCCCATCACATTCAACTCTCCCATTCAAAACCGTTAAAATAAAACTTTTCAAAATCCCTATTTGGATCAGCTGTAGAACCTTACTAATTCTGTCAAGTTGGAAACCCCCTAAGATTTTATTCGAGCATTCCAATAACCATTAAATAAAATAAATTATCAATTGATATCGTCCGTTGCTATATTGTATTTGTCTAAAATTTCCATCCTGTTTGCTGAAATTAAAGGAGAATGTTTCATTACTATTTAATGAAACATCTAATGTGTATAAAAACTAAGGAGTGTCTGCGTCCCGGGGGGGGGGGGGCCACTTCCATTCACGAGTGGATACCATGCGCGACCATGGGGTCTCGAAAAGCACCCTAAACACGTAATTTCCATATTCTGAAAATGCACCCCTTAACAAGTATTGGCGTGTGAAACCCTACCCTTAACAAGTATTGGAAACAAAACGATACTCTTGGCAAATATTCCCTGAAATGAACCCCTAAACAAGTACAGAAATGTTTTATTGTTATGGGTAATTCGGTCGTCGGCTTTACCTTATTTGGTGTAGTAAGAACCCAGCTTCAACACCTCGTACAAATCGGACTCTAAACACGAAGTGTTGGGGCAAAAAGGACATCCTTTATAAAACATTTTAATTTTGTTTTATCATCCCCGCAAATTCGACCCTAAACACGTAATTTTCCTAGCGAAATAGATACCCTTTTTTCATTATTTTTGTGTTTTTGACACCCTTATCACGTTACGTACGTAACGTGCCCTATCGTGAAAAAGACATCCTTTTTACGTGTTTTTTTGGTCGCGCATGGTATCCACTCGTCAATGTTAGTGGCCCCCCCCCCCCGGGGTCTGCGTAGGATGAAAGGAAAGGCTGTTTTCCAAGTCTAACTCTAACTCATGTAAATAAAGTTGAGCCCATGTTTGAATAGTTGTATACTACTAGCCCAACCCATAAATACCTAGCAACTTTGTATAGATACGGAACTCACTCTAGGACTTTGGGACTCGCTTTATAACATCCATTTCATCGAGTCTCACAGTGGATTGGATTTAAGAGATTCATAAATAATATTCATCAAAATACCTCAGGTAAGGGAGTGTATTCATGCGACATTCTATCACGTTCTCCTTTTTTTTTTTGCTGTCTATAATTCATTTTTCGTTGCAGCTCCCAGTTATATACGCAGCAACTTCCAGTTATAACACTGGTTTGGGTAAGTTTATCTAGATGGTATTCTTCACCAAATAGAAATAGCCCGGGGAAAATTTAGTTACAGCATGGTTACGATTAACCACAATGCGTAAGTTTATATGTTTGGCTGATTGTTCGTTTACCATAGAAACAATAGAAATAGTACCGTCATTGTTATATATTCCTGTAAGTCTAATTATTTTGAGAGATAGCTTCAACTTTTATTGGTATGATAGAATGCCTGTTAGGGTATTATGTGTAACACAACTGTGTTTGAAGATGCACGGTAGGTACTATGAAATATTTCTATGTAAGTATATTATTTTGTTGCACTCTCGTACACTTGGGGAGATGGACAATAGAGTTTATAAAATATCTGATCTCACTTAACTTACGTCTGTTTGATTACCTAATATTCCGCTTTTGAATGGAGAAACTGTCAAAGATTGAGCCCAAATCGATTATCAATCCTTTCAAGATTTTCGGCATATTTTCTTAATACTATACTTGACCAATGATAATAAAGGCATCTCACGAGTACAATATTGCAATACTGATAATTATAATCATTAGTTAAAAAAGGGAAAAAATGAGTACCAAAATGAAATGATAGAAAAACAATTAGAGGTGTATAATTTTTTTTCTTCTGGTAATGAAGTTGATAATCTATCTATTCAGTGCTAAGTCATGGATGGGTAATGTCTATAGCAGCATTATTCTCTTGAATCAGAATGCACTTTAAAGTAAAGGGCACATTGAAAGGTCTCGCTTCTGAATATAACCTAATCACTTCCTTCCCTTTCTGATAGCGTCATTCGCATGTCTGCATTTACTCAATAGATCATCTGATCTTAGCTTAGATCCAGTGAGCGGGGCAGCAATCATTAATTTTTTTACAAGTTTGTCTTGGCCTAATTAATTGATTGATTATCATGATTATGGAAGGGTATATATATTCAACAATTTCCTATATTGCAGGTGAAGACATGTAATGTTGTCTCCCTTTACCAATTCACAAGAGTCTCTGATTCGGGCGTTTTCATTTTGTGTAGAGAGTAATATCAAGATTTGTTACACCTTCTAGTGCTCACTCAACTTGAAAATAAAAGAATAAGAAAAGGTTTTATATATTATTTCCTTTACATTATTGTCACCTGATGATCAGATATCTTTTTTATTTTATCGCTGCTATCCTGTCACATGACATATTAATGATTTTTTTATTAGGTAACATTATATCTCGAGGTTTATATGGCTCATACTTGCAGGCATGGGGATAGGGGCTTGGTTGCCCCCCCCCCAAAAAAAAAAAAATCGACCGAGGGGTAACGAATTGAAAGAAAAAAGGATTAAATATGAAATTATTATTTTTTGTTTAAATTATGTAAAAATCTATCATTAAAATCTTAATTCAAAGAAGTCAATGTTTTCGCTCGCTTGTGCCTATTTTGAAACATCCCCTTGCCTTGATGTGCCCCTTTCATTGTTTTCAACTCTTTATGTACGTCAGGGCTCTATTATAATATAGAAATGAACTGTAGCTTCGTTCCTGTCACAAGACTCATGTGATAATGATTATTGCGGTGCTATGATCAAAGAGGAAAACATCCATGAACTTTGAAACCTGGTTGTAGTTTGGAAAATATAAAACTGTTAAACCTGTTTTCGGGAGCCTGTTGTGAGAATAAATTAATAGCTCGCTTATAACCTTTTTTCTTTAAACCAGATAATTTAGTGGTAATGCGAATAGCAAAATAGTTTAGATTTTCAGTTAAAATGACAGGCTCGGTCACTTGTGTTGGGGGTGTGGTGCACAGGAAAAACATAGAGGACCACACCAGTTATTTTACACCGGTGTTTAATTGGTGGTGTTAGTTTTACACCTATAGGTGTTACTACAACACCTTTGGTTGTTACATTTACACTCTTTGGTGTTATGTTCAATCTCTAGGGTGTAATTTAGGGTGTTGTCCTCTATTAACACCAACTGGTGTAAGTTTTAACACCACAGTTTTTACAGTGTGGGGTCCCGGGGTGGGGTGCAAAGTAGCTTGATTGTTGGCAAACACCTGTACTTCAGATATCCAAAGGTGAAGATTGTATACTTTGGTCTTGGGTCAATTTTTTTTTTTTTTTTTGGGGGGGGGGTTGTAGGATTAGTCACGAGGAGCTATGGAGCTCGGGTTAATAATATGATCTGACGGAATAGATCATGTTGATGTTTAATGATGTGTTAAATTATCAGAGTTTCATTTCATTTTTTTTTCATTTCGTTTATTGTTTCTGCAAACTTTTCATATACAAAATAACAAAGAAAATACATAGTACATATCAAAATATTTAACAATAATGATACAAAAATATGAAAAAGGTCGTATAACCCAACAATTTAAGAAGGTTGCAGGGGTTGCCACTATAATCTTAGCTTGACTTTGTGGCAACCCCGGAAATCATCAAATTTATAAAGCAAAACATTCCAGCATTTGTCATATACCTGCTTTCGCATGAACTATATTTGCCCGTTGAATCTTTTGAGTTCTCTCTTTTCCCTTTCTCCCTTTTCGTCTCCTTCTTCTCTATCTCTCTATAGCCATTCCTACAAAAGTAAACGCTACCTCTTGCCCCCCCCCCCTCTAGTCACTACCATCCTCTCTCTTAACTTTCTACCATCACACTCTGTGATTTTTTTATATATATATATATTAACATTGCGTGTGGTTACCATCTCCCCTCCCCCCCCCCTCTCTCTACTAAATTGACACACACCAGAAATGATGTAAACAAAAAATAGTTTCAGTCAGAAATTTCACACTTCATGATCATATTGCATGTAGGCTTGAATAATGAGGGAATTAACCTATATACAGCCACAAAAATATATGACGGAAGTATAAATAAAATTCATAATGTTGGAAAGGATGGTAAAATGAGAAATGCAATATCGGCATGATCGTCTGCTTGGTGTGATAACAGTTATTCATAAAAAATATTGATGAATTTCACCATTTGATGATAAGATCAGGTATAGAGAAACTAGATTAGGTATTAAGGCTCTTATTATACTTTTCCAGAACTTTGTAGAAATACAATATTAATGTTCTTCACTTATACTATCCAGTTTATATTGTGGGGGTTTTACCCCCGGCTACAACCGCTAAAGTGATTTCATATATATTGAATTCATTGTCAGTAGGCATATACCCTCGATGGCCGCCATGGGGATAACCTTGATCGAGTCTTTGTTGATACGTAACCACGTTGTTACTATGTATTGATGAGGTCAGGCCATATACGGTAGCCATTGCCTATTCAAACATACTTTATTGCCAGCTTGAACGTTGTCAGTGATTACATGTGGATATTTTTTATCAATGGATTATATTATTGCATATAGCGTTGGATTAATTGGATATGAATTCGGCATGAGTTGCCTTTCGTGAAGGCGTACGTGCTTTTGTTGTGGAATTAATTCAGAGATAACCGTAACGGTAAGCTAAATGCATCGCCGTTGAAGATATCAGTGTTTTCATATTCATATTTCTCTGAAACGATCAAAAAACGGGTGTGCAGATTCTGTTATGATCATGAATGATTTGATTTTGATATTGATTTTTTGATCAAAAGAGACATTAATAGAAATGGGTGGGTTCTACATGCATCAGTATCGGTTAGCGCAGGTATATATGTATTCAGTCATGGGGCTTTTATCATCCTTTTCAGCTATTACATACTTAAGTTTTGTCGTTTATTATTGCTTGTTCGGGATCTGTTCCTGTATACCATCATACCATGTACGGCAAAAAAGAAGACAGTCTACATTACAACCAAATTAGGCCCATCAAGACGTCTCCGTCAGTCAAGTGCATTGGATCATTATCCAGTGCACAAACTTGATTTTTATGGTTTCTAATGATTAATAATTATTTTATACCATTTTTTGGTATATAGGACAAGTAGGCCTATCCTGCAACTCAAATTGTATGCCCTTATATTGACGCTATCAAAGTAGAATAATAAATATATATATCTCGTTGACTAGCCGAATAGGGTTATTGACATAAATAATTAGGTTAACGGTGAGTAGATCACGACCCTTTGGTGAGATAATCGTGGGTAATAATGATGCACAGGGTACATCCTAGCTGAGGTCGAGTGTAATTAACCGGGGTAATTGATGAGGTGTAATCGAATTAAATTGAATTTATGAAAATTAGAAGAGAAACGGAGGTATTTATTATTGAAATAATGACATGCAGTTAAACAGATGCGGGGACATAATGGACCAGTACATTGGAGGAAAACGAGCGCGCCCCTACCCAAAAAAAAATCAGCAACAGAAACCCAGTCACCCCCCCCCCTCTGACGCTTTATGCACGTTTTATACGGATTCTCATTCAGCACAATTCTATGATGTGCTTGGGGGCTGCTGTTTGCAAAAAGTTCCAAGATCGACCTCCCCCCCCCAAAAAAAAAATAGAACAAGAAATAAAATAGAAATGAAACTAAAGTAAAATGTGAAATGACTTGTACTTTCTGAATAATTATTGTTTAAGTCTGTCGCAGAGTTACAGGCCTCATGTTCATTCTCTAAAGGTCTTCTTTTCTTCTCTCTCTCTTGCTTTTATGACCCCTTGTCAAGTCATGCCCCTCATTTTATGATTTCATTGCTCGGATGTAATTATGTTAACTCAGTATCCATTTTCTTTATTTTTCCGTTGTCTATATAGGCCTTCAGATAATCCGGGCTGTTAATTCTTGACCGTCCTAATCACAATCGTCTCGTGGCCAAATCTCTAGAGGGTATAGCTTATAACCATGGCTGGAGGAGGAGCAGGTCTTCTTTGGGCAATCGTCTGGTTCATCATTCTCATCTTCTTCGGTTGGCCCATCGGTTTCTTCGTAGCCTGGTTGTGGGTGTGCATCATGCCGTTTGCAGTGTGTATAAGCTTCTGCAAAGACATCATGGAACTCTTGCAAAAACTGGTAATGCTTCCGCAAACCTGCGCGGAGGGGATGGTCGGCCAGAAACCTGTATGCGGTTGAAACTATATCATCATCCGAGATGCGCTCAAGAAAGTCATATAATATGCAGAGACTTATGGGAATTCAACATCGTCCAGGCTTTCATCCTAGTTGCTGCCTTTTATTTTGCCTTCGAGATTCCTTCGGCAAATTACTCCAATGATATGTTTGTTTTGATTTTGATTTTTTTACAATTGTAGTCATTTTGATTATATTGATTGATTGTAATGAATGATAATTCATGAAAATGCCGATTTAATTGGAGTATACTTAGTCTATAGTGAGTAGTTTAAAGTCCCTATTTTCCTCACACATTCCCTATTGAAGAAATGGCGCTGGCTATATCATAGGTATAGTGTTGGCACAAAAAATACCATATTAAGAGCCTTAAAATGACTTAATGCTCCGAAGAGGGCCTTTAAAATCATTGATACACCAATGAAACTTTTTATTGGATTCTTGAATAGGAAGAATCCTTTGCAGAATTTGTTTAAGAAGGTTGTATCTGTTGTATGCAAATATATCTGCTGGTATATTGTGTTCATTCCCGTCACATGATACTTCTCAATTCTATTTGTATCTTTTAAAAGCCAGAGCCGATCCATTGCTTATCATATTTCCTGTCTGAATATGTTTTCCCGTTTTCAATCATATATTCATAAAGACCCTATATAGTATATCAGTGCGTGAATCATGTAATTCATTGATTTTCTAGAGCATTGTTATTAACTTTAAGATGTCATAAAATGAATTTATTCTCATTGATATTCGTAATGAAAATGTGAGGAAAATCAGACAGTGCACATGTTTATGTACATGTGCATTTTTATTATGTGGTAGTAAAAGATCATTATTGACATTAAGATCGTCTGCCTTCTAGTCTTATACCTCATTTTGTAAAGTTTTGATAATTACGTTTGTTTCCATCTCATATAGTTCTCCTAAGTTGTAGTATACATAATAAGTTTTTATTCGTGCTGTCATGTAGAGATATCATTGTAGGTATACAGTACACATGGTTCACATCAAATATTTTGTGTTGGGGGTCTATGTCAAAGTCAATAATATGACAAGAAAAAGAGAATAACAAAAAACAAAAAAAGATGAATGCTTATATATATGCCTACAGATACATTTCACTACTTCTATATATAGGCCCTATATTTTAGTTCAGGTATATTTTTCTACCATTTTCTGTAATTTCTTTCACATCAAACGAGTGAATTCCATGATCTCACATTGGTATCAGGTACTATTATGTTTTAGTCTGTAATAGACCAGTTTGTCGATAACATGCCTTTTGTATCAGTGGAATCGCATCGCCATTGTAGGTTCTGCTGGTATATGGGGGTGGGGGGAGGGTTCAGTTGGCATGGTTGGAACAATATTATGTCCTGAATTATATACACAGTTCAAAATATGTACTGTATCTATACACATATAATTATGTTCATATAAACTGATATGTGACCATTCCTCTTCACGTGTTTCAGACGTTTTATCGACAATGCCAATGGAACGTTTTATCAATCGCCAGTGGTGATAGATCGCATGCTAGTGTAGTCTGCTAGCACAGACTAGAATTTGACACTTTGACAATGTCTAGGGTGGTGGAGACTAGACCCCAAACGCTCTGTCTGTATAGAAGCAAACACTTTCCATGAGTGAATATGTAGTCTCCTACTTCACACCCTGCGTTGTCATGAATGGTCGCTGATCACCAGTGGCAACCGTGAGTGGCCAGGAGCGGAAATTTCTTCCAAAAGGTAGGGGGACAAGGGGCTGGAAAATTTGACAAGCAAAAAAAAAAGGTTATCACCCAAAATTTCAGGTCATTTTGACAAAAAAAAGGTTATCATCCCAAAAGTAAGGTCATCTAAAATACATGTTTTTATACATGTTTTATTTCGATTTTGAATGATGAATTTCTTACCATCATAAAAGACCAGAAATAGTAGGGGGACATTTGACATTGTGTCCCCCACTATTTTGAGTAGGGGGGGGGGGCACGTCCCCCTGTCCCCCTGGGATTTCAGCCCATGTGAGTGGTTATACTGTATATAATAAAAAAAAAATTCTGCCCTCTATTGCATGAAATATATAATGGTGAACGATATGTTTCAATTTGTTAATATGATTTTGAATAAAGTGATTATTGATTTGAAAGTTATATGAGAATTCATCATTGTTCTTATCTGACTAAAAGGGGTCCTTCGGGATGTAAAAAAACATGATTTAAATAGACAAAACAAAACACCAAAATTTCATCAAAATCAGACAAGAAATAACAAAGTGATGACATTTAAAAAATAAGCATTATTTTGATGAAACAGTTCTATGCATGTCGTTATGACATGAGCAAGCTAATGATAGCATATTCCCATTTATATTCTTGTAATAAATTATGATTAGGCCTATTCAAATTTTGTCCACCAATAATGAAAAAAAAATGAATTGCCAACCGATTTCCTTTTTTGAGATAATCATTGCTGCAACTTCGTCTGTTACAATATCAGGAGACTTGTTTTGTTATACACAGAATGTAAGAAAATATGATTTCACGATCATAATAACGTAAGAAAATGGAATGTGGGAACATGATTATTAGTCCAGTATTGCATTACGTCATGCATGTAACCATGATTTTTTTCCTAAATATTGCTAAAATTGAATAACTTTCAATACCTCCGCTATTTGTCACCCGATTTTGAAGAAATTTTCGCGATTCACTTCGTGAAATTTATTCAATTTACATCATTATTGTCAGCCTGGGTTACATTAAGATTTTAATAGCACTGGGGCCTAACGATGTTTTTTGCACGATTTACCATTCTTGAAAATAAAGGGGAAATATAACGATAGCAATATCCAGCGATGGCATTAATAGATAATCCTTACATTTCGCTCGCTCGTTTTGTTTACTCGTCAAAATTCAATTGACGTTGCCCAATAAATCAATCTGTGCCTTATAGGAGGAGTGGGTTCATTTCGAAAAACTTATAAAATGAAATGTTTTGAAGGGCCACCCCGTCCACTATTCAATCAGCAAGGATCTTACGCTGTTTGGCTCGGCTGGGAATTTGCCCCCCCCCCCCCTCGTCCAACATTGCGAAATGGAATGTTATTGTAGGATACATGTACATCGTCGAGTCAAAAGGTCATGGGAAAAAAGGTCAGAATCCGTTTATACAAATTTCTTTGGAATTTGATATAACTGTCATCAATATTGTCTTTTTGTTTTTCCCTGTGCTCGCTTGAAAACCGAAATTAGAGCTTAAAATTTCAACTGGGAAATAAAAGCCGAAAAATGGCATCGAGGAGAAAACTAAGGGAACGACGCTATCGAGATGGGAATGGGATGTTCAAGAGGTGTTGATATAGTGAAGAGAGAGAGGGGGAAAAAATGATGAGAGACGGAGAGAAAGACCTGGGAAAGGGGGAGGGGGAGATATGGACCCCCCTTACAAATGCCTCAATGTGATACGTTAGATCAATAACATTCGAATCCAAACAAAATGATGTTTTTGAAAAGAAGATGACTATCATAGTATTGCTTATCTATAAATTAAAGTCGCAATCCATCCCTGGATGCTTCTTCACAGATTGTTATGAGACCTCAAAATCATGAAACTGTTTCATCGTTTGTGTCAAGCTATATATGCTATTTTTAAATTCCTCATTTTACACCATTACATTGAATTAAAGGACAAGTCCACCCCAACAAATAGTTGATTTTAATAAAAAGAGAAAAATACAACGAGCACAACACTGAAAATTTCATCAAAATCGGATGTAAAATAAGAAAGTTATGATATTTTAATGTTTCACAAAACTTAACTTCACAAAACAGTTATATGCACATCCTAGTCGGTATGCAAATGAGGAGACGGATGACATCATCCACTCACTATTTATTTATTTATTTTTATCATATGATATACGAAATATTCTGATTTTCTCCTCAATGTCAAGTGAACAATAATTAATTCCTCTATGAACATGTGGAATTAGCATTGTTAGATACTATATGGTTCAGTCAAGTTGGTCCTTATTGTCAAATCTGTAAAATATGAAATATTGTATAATTCAAACAATAGAAAATAAAACAAATAGTGAGTGAGGGTCATCATCGAAAGTCTCATTTGCATGGCACTGGGTTGTGCATATCACTTTTTGTGAATGTCATGACTTTCTTATTTTGCATTCAATTTTGATGAAATTTTCAGCGTTATGTTATGCTAGTTTGATTTTTCTCTATTTGTTCAAATCAACATTTTTCTAGGGTGGAATTGACTTTTAATTTTATGTTATGATGTATTATTAGATATGACCGCACAGTGTCACGTCATCATTTATTAATAAATTTATGTCTCACAATCACACAAGAAATCCATGATATTGAGGTTATGAAACTCTTTATGATTCAATAATAAATTTCCTCTGTCCTTTCATCATAATTAAATTTCCAGATTGTAAGAAATATTGTTCCCATGACAACTTAATGGTCTACCACAATATCCTGGACAAAGTATAAAGAAAATATACATTGATTTATCGAGGAAGTTGACAAGACTCATATGATCTTACAGGAACGATGTTAATTACATTTGGGGATCTGAATGGACAATATTATTGAACTGGAGATTTGGGGTTCTTGGAAAAGAGTTATTTTAGAAGAGAATTTTATTTATCATTATTCAATTCATGTTTTCCTCCCCCTCTTTCTTTCTTTTATTTGTGGGGGGGGGGGCTAGACCTTCAACAGGAGGAAATATAATATTTTGGGTGTTTGAAAGAGATATCTTTTTATAAAATTATTTTGAAAAACAAATGAATACCCCATAACTATAAGATGTTTGCATTAGTTTTATTGTGTTTTGACAGAATCAGCTGTCGGCCTGACTTTATTTTCAGTGAATACATTTGCAGCACAAGGAGTTTTAATGTTTTTTGCATGAAAGTGGGGGGGGGGGGGTGGAGAGAAAAGGGGTGGACATGAACAAAGTTTCCTGCATGTGGACAGCAAAGGAAACATCGTAGTGCTGCAATCTGCATGGAGCTGGAAAGGAAAGTGAGGAGGGGGTGGGATGTTTGTTTGCCCCAGTATGCCCCCCCCTCTCTGCATGTGCCACCATGAAGGAAGAGGGGGGGGGGGGTGGAGAGAAAATGGGTGGACATATCTTTCCATCATTTCAACTTTCGTGATGAAAATGGGGATAAAAAGTTTGCAGACAAATGTCGTATCCACTATACTGATCATGAAGTGTTTGAGTATCAGCCTACATTCACTTTCCAAGGACCTACACAATATACCCGCGAATGAACAGCGTGTATATAATCATAGTGCAAACATCATGACAATGACAATGAAAGCAATATAGTAAACCCACGCTATTCACTATCGTAGAATGTTGTGTTTCGGTGTGTTTCTAAAACATGACACCTTGCTTTCCAACCCTTGACCTAGAATAGTGATCCCAAGGTGGCAAGATATGTTATTTCAGATATCAATGCCAGAAAACATGCAGTTGAATCTTACTGAAAGAAGCGTTCGCACTTTTTTCTTCTTTCAAACAGGGGCAGATCGAGACAAGGGCCCCAATATAGGCCTATATATAGGCCCATTTTCTGATAATTAACCTCCAAAAGCACAGGCCCGGATGAAAAAAAAAAAACAGAAAAGGGAAATGTTCAGGCCTGTAACTTAAAAGGGGAGGCATACTTAGGCAGAGGCTCTACTTAAATTTCAGGACCCCAAAATAAATAAATAAAAAACAAATTAGAAAAATAAAGAGGCACTCCCTCCTTTGTCCACTATGCTTCCAAGGGCGCCGGAAGCGGGGGGGCAGGGGGGGCACTTGCCCCCCAACGAAAATTTGGGGGGGCAAAACGAGATTTTGCCCCCCCAATGTGCCCCCCTAAAAGTAAAAAAATCATATTATTTAAGGACAAAAGTAAACGATGAAGGCACTTTCCTGCCTAAGAATTGTCATTTCCATTGTCAAAAATGAAAAAATTTCGCCCCTGACGGGGCAATTACACATCATAGTAAGCCTTATGTCTTTTGACGAATATGTCCCTCTGTGAAACATACCTTTGATAAGCGCCTTTTCCATCTTATTACAGTGTGATAACGTGTAACCTTTTAATGAATACATTTCAGACTAAAACCGAATGGCAAATTGAAAGTGGTTCACCAATGCTGTGTCGGCTAACAAACGCGCGGTCGCCCAGAAACGCTCAGACCGGGGTGGTGTTTCATCAATATTTTCGTCTGACAAATTGTCAGATCTGACAACTTTCGTCTCCTATATTCTGATTGGTTGAGAAGCATTGTTACCATAGCAACTGTCGGATAAAACAGGACTTGGCGGATAAAACGTCCGACAAGTCCTTTCATGAAATGCTCCCCGGACCCCATATCACTAACGCGCGTGAACGCTATAGTTACTCGAGCAACATATATATGAAATCGGATAATAGCTGTAAAACCGAAAAGTTTAAAGAGTTATATGGGCTTGAGTAGTTGCTTATTGGATAAATGAGAAGATGCTAGCTTGAGTCGGCGAATGGAGTACTCATCTATCAACTAATCAAGCCTCTTCAAGTCTTCGACCTTTTCTGGTTTACTGTCTTTATCAGGACTACGCTCATTTGAACAAAAAATTACTCGACTATCAACTGTCCACTTCCTCCTATCAATTTCACTTCTTCCTCTATCCACTTTAATTTTCGAAAACTCCACTTGGTGTTCCGACAACCATATTCGTTATTGGAATGTAATTGTTTTCTTCTAAATAATGTACATTATTAACTGCCGTAGTTTGTTAATTCATGATTATTTACTAATGAATATTTCCTGGAATTTGATATTCATCATTTCCTAGTTATGGTCACATTTTCCCCAGAAAATATGTAAAGAAAAAAGAAGATTTTGAAGGGGTCATCCAAAAGTGCTTCCCAGCCATACAAAACATGCCAAAGGAAACACATAAATCGAGTAATGTTATAAATTTTCAGAAAGTTTAAAATTGTTAGACAATAATTAAGCAGGTCATATTTATTTTTTCCTCCAGTTACAGAATATGAAACGTTTTGCCTATGCATGGATAATCAGGGACTGACTATCTCCAATGCTGAGTTCAGAAATGATTTGCATAAAGTGGGGATATAAGTGCTTATCGACGTCTGCCACGTCAGAACAGTATGACATTTTGAATTTGAAAAGACATTCATTAGAATGTATGTTGTTTCTGTTGTTACGCTTCTTCTGCTTAATACACTCCTTGAAACTTATGATAATTGTGCTCTCTCGCGTCGTCCGTGTATGTAAATGTACATAAATAATATTTCTGAAAGGATAATGCTGAAAAATTTCTGGTATTTTGAGTCAATATTAGCGTATTACGTAATTTAATTGATCAGACACAAAAACCACATTTTGCGCGTAGATTTTATAGGTTCTCATAAACTCTGAGTATAGTCTTTCGTAGTGAATTCTATGTTTAATTCTCAAGAAATTTATTTTTGAATTCTCTTAGAAACGCAACTTTTATACTCTATTTTTACACAAAGTCCTTACAACCCCCTCTCCCGCACGATCGCTTCGGTATCTCACGCTGTCAAATATATTGTGCCCTTCGGGATTTTGCCCCCCCCAAAACTGAAAGTGTTCCGGCGCGCCTGTATGCTTCTGTTTGTGAAATATGTAATTCACGGTAGTTCAAACAGACCAAAGTTCACTTTGTGATGTTGTAAATAAGTTTAAACTTATACTATCCTAGTGTTACTTTATTTTATTGATTTTGAGTATCGTTTCATTACTCCGAAAAGCAAGCAAATCAAATCAAATAAGTTCAGTGATAATAATATTCGGGTTACCAAACACATGAAATTGTTAATGTACATCTAAGTGATCGATAATTCTGTTCAATCATGGAAAATATTGCCCTGATCATTTTATTAAGAACTATCATATTGGTTCAGAACTTTTTTAAATCAGAGAATCATCTAGTTTGGGGAAAAATACTAGGCCTAGAGAGAGTGAATGATGAACGTTTGCAAATAATTATGAGAGTGCTGCCAGTAATCATGAGTATTTTACTAAGTCCTTGCAGCTCTTCCCGGTGTATAAAGTCAATTGTAGGAAGTAATTTCTACTTCCCTTTAATCTCTCAACCGATCTAACAGATGAAGAGAGTACCCTCGGATGATCATCATACGAGCTGAGCAGTCCGCATCTGGTTCAGCAAGTACGTCTAGGGTTAATTGGTTTATTGTCATCACCAGTCAAACGCATTCATTCAGGAGTTGTTATAGGTGTACTCCATTGATCCTCGTTTCACCTCTCTGATTTTATTCAATCAATTCGGTTGTTGCCGAGAGTTTTGGAAAGCTAGAAAGGTTTTATTTGGATTATTTCATTCAAAGGCCGTGTATGGTAAGTGAAGTTTCACCATGGTTTCGTGTGTGTTTCTCTCCCGGGGTTTCGCTTCGGTCGTATGTATTTTTTTGCTTCCCGCGCCAGTACTGCGCGCTTTCTCCCTCCCTGGGATACTCTACCCGGGAAAATCGCATGAATGTCGCTATTCCATGTGGTGGAGAGTTTAGACTGTACCACACCCTTTTCTCCACTCAGACCAGTTGCTGCAGTAGGGAATACGTTATGTCTTGTGTGACTGCTTGTAGGAATATATCACAGTAATTTTTTTTTTTTCGATGGAAGGATATTCCTGACACAGAATCAATTACCATATTATGTTCCAGTGTTATTTTTTAGAGGCAGATATATATTATAACTTCTTATATATCTGCTATTTAATACCTTCATTCACTTGTTTTCAAATTGATATTCTATTGAAGCATTGAGATTATAGATCAATGCCTATGTATTCAATGAGTATCCCTGTGCAGATTAAAAAAAAGTTCTAGTTTAATGAATGATTATACTTGTAATCTACTAAGGGTGACCAGACGTCCCGTATTTCCCGGGATTGTCCCGTATTTTGCTCCTGTGTCCCGGCGTCCCGACAAACCCTTCCCGGGACGCCTATTTGTCCCGTATTTCAGAATATTGAACAAAATGTAGTTATAAAAGTGACGAATTTTCATTAAATAACCAACAGCTGACGAAGCAGGGACAACAATTAAATCGATAACAGTAAACTTTTACAAGTTCTGTGGTGATTTCTTGCTAACCCAATACATTGCAAATGAACTGGCGTCCTGCCTGTGTGTGGCAGGCTACAAGCTAGGCATGTAGGATCGAAGCAAATTCTCAATGGTGCAAACAATCTCACATGATAAACAGTTTCCACCACTAATCACAAAATCGGCGGGAAATACTTATAACTATAAAATGGATTCTCAGATTAATGATTTGGAGATGTAATCGGAGGAACAAGTTATTGACTTTTCATAGATCTAGTTGTTTCAGCTTTCGTTTTTGGGTCTTGGTTTATACTCTCTTTCTTTCCTAGACATTTTCTTTTCTCTCTCTCTGTTCATTTTTCTTTCTTTCCTTCTTTTTCTTCCCTTCTTCATCAAATATCCTTTTTTATTCTTCCCTTATAATTACCTTGGCTTCCTTCTCTCTTCGTCTCCTGTTTCTTTTCGTTCTTTCTCTCCTCCCATTATTTTCTCTTTTTTACGTTCTCTCCTCCCTTCATTCTTCCCTTCCGCTCTTTGTTCCTTTTTTCCCTTCTTATTTTTCCCTTATTCTTTCTTTCTTTTGTTTCTTTCTTCCTTTCCCTTCCTTTCTTCCTTCCTCCCAGTTTTCTTCTTTCTTTCTTTCTTTTTTTCAAAGAATGAAGGAAACATGTTTATTTCCTTCATTATTACTTTCCTCTTTTTTCTTACCTTGTCCCCTTTAATTCTCTCCTTTATTTTGTCTTTCAGACATTTTTTCATCTTCCCTTCCTTTCTTTCTTTTTCTTTCTTTCTTTCTTTTTTTTCTTTCTTTTTTTTTCTTTCTTTCTATATTAATTTCAAAGAATGACGGAAACCTTATATTTTATCTCTTTTATTATTTCTTTCATTCTTCTTTTATTCTAACTATTTGTTATTTTTTCTGTTTTTCCTTTATTTTCTTTCCTTCTCAATCATCTCTTTTCTTTCTCCTTTATTCTTTCGTTCACCTTCTCTTCCAATTCTTTACATTTTTCACAAGTCTAATACTTTGTGTGTGGGCTTCTTTGTTGATCTTCGTTGGTCAAATGTCCCGTATTTCATTTTGTGTAATCTGGTCACCCTGCTTGTAATATACAAACACAACATTAATTTTATACAATAATCAGGTAAATGGTAATAATTTGCTAAATAATGATATAATATCTTATGTTTTAACTAAGATATTTTGACAAGGATAGCTAGAGCAAGCAAATCTACCATCATTTCAATCAAGTTCATTCTTGTGTATATTTTAGGCCTAAAATAAAAAAGAAACATATCAGAATTTGCATTTGATGATAAAGGCCTATGTGTTAATATATATTCCTACAAAGGGTGTGACACACTCTTCCTCTGCTTGGCTGCATACATCGCTAGATGATGATACTTGAGATAGTGAGTCATAACTTGACCTTAACATGAGAGACTGTAATAATGACAGGATCTAGTGAGGAGAGAGTGGGAGCAATTTACTTGAGTAGTTTTGGTTTCAGGCATGTGTGTATATATGGCTATATAAAATTTATTTATGCATGAAGGTGTTTGATTTTTTTTCCCTGGGGGCGGGGGGGGGGGGATAGAGAGAAAAGGGGAAGAAAACATGCAACTATATATAAATTTATACAGCAAATTAGTGCTGAAAGTTCTTTTTTCCAAAATAAAGAATTAAAAAGTATTTATTGTATTTGTTGTTTATTGGCACCCCCCACTAATTTTAGCTCTATTTTGATGTCATTGAAGCCAATATGTGAAACTATAAACACACACACAAACACATATTGAGGTTGAGCTTGGAAAGAGTGGAGTGCATCGGTGAGCTTCTCTTTAAATTTTTCTTCATGCATTCGTACATTTCAAGAGTGCATTAAAGTAATATTAATTGTTTTAAAACAATTTGAAACCATTTTTTCTATTTTTTTTCTTCCATGCACACCAGACAACATCCATAGCAACAGGCTGATTCCCATTTGCATCATCCAATAATCGTTGTGACATCATTCTCATTTGGTTACCATGGCAAACTGCGGCTGGTTATGGAGCATTGTTTGGATCATCCTCCTCCTCGTGATTGGCTGGCCGATCGGTCTCCTATGCGGCATCCTCTACGCCATCTTCTGTGCGTTCCCACCCTGTTGCCCCGGTTGTAACGATCTAGTGAACTTTATACACCGAGGGTTGGACCTTCCCCGTACCTGTGCTACCAACATGGTTGCCCAGCGCTCTGGCTGTTGAATAGGGGTGTAGGATAGGGGCGTGGTGGGGGCGCATGATGTACTTGTAGCGTGTTAGAACAATGGAGAGTGATTGGATGAACGGAATGCTGAGCTGGTATCTCTACAGTCTTCTAATTCTGGCTGGCGATCAAGGAGGTTCTACCATGTAGAAACCGAATTACCGTCTAAACGTTTGTGATTTAGACTTTTTGATTGAGGGTATTCAAAGGACTGCTATCTTCCAATGTAAGCTAATAATTTGCCAAAATTTTCAGATTTCGTATGAGCCATAAATAAGTTGTGTGTCCCAGTGACGGACCGTGACCTGGAGGAGAAAATTGATTGGAGGGGCACTGAATCGTTTGTGAACAATGCTGTGCCCCCCATGCTTTGTCTCCTCCGGGTCATGGTCCACCACTGGTGTATCCTATACACATCTTCACCATTGAAATCAGAATGCCCGTTAATTACATGTTCTTAAAAGATATAAATTGTTGTTTTTATTGCTATTCTATTTGCCTGTTCAAATGATGATCCACATTAAAACACGTTTTTGTTAAAATGAAAGCAAATGCAAGGAAACAAATGATTATCAGTGTTATATTCAGCTGAGGACTGGGATGTACATATGGTCTGTGTTTGATTAGAAAACAGTAGATAGTTCATTAAGCTGCCTATGTAATATATGTATCCTAAGTGTATAATACAGGTATATTAATGATATGTTTTCAAAGAGGCTCATAAATGTACCACTTTCAAAGAGTCTGCAGTCAAGAGATGTCAACTTTTTTGTCTGCCTTTTTATATATTCACATACCTATAAAACATTATAGCCACAGCTTAATGTAGATATGATTTCCCTTAACTTGATACTGTTTAATTCAATATAGTATATTTATTTGTTTTCTATTCTTCCATCTCAACATTAACTCTTTTTATATCATAGATGTTCATTGTTATAAATATATTTATGCATCTTGTAACAATTATTATCTTTTATATGAATAATTTTTCACAAGGTTCACAGAAATATTTCTTTCAAGTGTTATATTCGATTAGGATCTTAATGGGCTAAGAGAACCTTGAAATTATATTCTTCCAATTTTATGTGCCATCAAATTGAAATGGAAGTAGTTAGCGTCATCTAAAAGAAAAGTATTACATGACACTATGGAAAGAGGTAAATTATTAGGAGGAAATCCATGATACAAATTCTGACTCTAAAAGTTAACAATGATTCATTGAAGAAATAAATAGCCTTCAAGCTTCTTTCTCATCGTGCATTTTCACAAGATCAAAGAATGATCGACTTTCATGATATGGTGCTCTCTACTATTTTGAAGAATATCTGTGGCTTCCTAAATGTAATAGAATTACAACTAAGTATTCAACGAATATAGTATTTTAACATCATCTTTTTTTGGGGGGGGGGAAGGGGGCATAGACACATTAACATACAATTTTTTTTTAAGAAACTCAAAAACGAGGAAGCAAAGCAACCAAGCTTGTCAAGGGGACACTTTGCATACATTTTCTTAAGTGAACTTGAAGGATTGTATGGAGTCACACTTGGTGAATTTTGTGAAAAAAAAAGCCAGTATCAAAAAAGAAAATGTAACTTTTCAAAATGTCTACATAATGCCATGAACCAGTGAAACAGGCTGTCTGGATTAGCAGCTATTGCTATTGTGTGTTCCCCTTTTATCACAGTTATCATTTTCTTGTTACACATGATATTGTCTTTGTATGTGTATATTTTTTGGGGTAAATAGGTTTCAACTACGCTTTCAACTTTAACCTGATGTACTTCTACTATTACAGTGGCTAGGATTGAGCTATCGTCTTACGAGACGTGATACTCAGATAGAGTAGGAGTTAATACATCCTGACAGACAGCCAGGCAAGCCATTCCAATAATTGCTTCTTCCTCCCTCCTATCCTCTGGGATACTACAGGTCATTTACACACTCGCAGAAGTTGGTGGATCCAGTGGCGGAAGGGGGGGGGGAGAAGGGAGCACGCACCCCCTCTATATTCAAATATTCATCGATTTAACACACATTTTGATAAGCTATCTCTATAAAGAAAAAAGAAGGTATAAGCATAAAGAAAAGATCTATAAAGAAAAAAAAGTCATTTGTCACGAACTGCACCCTGTATATTTTCATTTTTGCTCTTCAAACCCCCTCTATTTCAAAATCCTTGATCTGCCACTGTAGACAGATTCTGCATGTAAGATCCATAGGGGTGAAATGATGAAGGAAAATGTGTATTATTCAACACTATTTAGGGAACTATAATTCATTCTCATATATTGCTTTCATTCAAGTGAAACCAGGGGCTCTTTTAGTTTCAACTGCAAATATATTTGTTTATAATAATAGTGAGAGGGCATTTCCATTACTCCAAACAATGAGCTACATATATGCCTTGTCACATTAAATTTGAAATGGAAGCAATCCAACCAAACTTCCCATCAATGTACCTCTGATGTTTCCTTTATATAAAAAACAATCAGCTTCAAGCATGCTTTACTAATAAAAACAGCCTGTTTCACCAAATCAGACAGATGTTCTGAAATCAATTCCTCCATCTCTTTCCGCCGTTTCTCAAAGCAAACTTCCTGTCTGAGTGACCTCCACAGGGATGTACTCATGTCTTTGAAATCCTATTGACATTGCATACATTTATTTCCTTCACTTAATAACAAGGCTGAACATAGGAAAGCTGTCTGGGAGTGGTTGCTTTCCGCTACTTCACATCCACTTCATTCATTGAGTCATTCAATTTTGTTTTAGGATCACATTATGCTCTTGAAATAAGCATATGATAAAATATTAAAATTCTTCCAGCAGAAAATCAATTACTAAACACTAAGAAATTTGTGAACCCCAAAATGAAACAACTTTACCAACATTTAGGGGTGTAATCTTGCACCCCAAGTGGCATAAGGTGCAAAATGACATTTTTATCATTATTTTAACCAAGAAATGCTTGTTTGCAGCCTATTGAGTGCAAATTTGAAGATTTTGAACCTTTTAAGGTGCATACTACTTGACATTAAAAAAGGTTCAGATTTGAACTTTTATCACATGGTTCATTTCTGCACCATATAGGGTGCTTAATTATAGCTAATTGCACCCTTAAAAGTGCAAAAATGAGCACAACTGCACTCATTAGCACCCCTTGGTGTGTTGCTATTACCAACCCTAGGGTTCAAATTTGATCCCCCCCATTTCCTAGTGTGTATGCATTATAGTTCATTTCATTGAGTAATTCATTTGTTTTAGGAAGATATTGTGCTCTCAAAATTAGCATCAGATTTCATGATTCCTCCTAAAGTAAATCAACTATCCATTTCCTTGTATATTTTTCATGTGCTTATCATGTGCATCACTTTCATTCGATAGTACCTTCAGGCGTTTTCAAAGAAACATTTTACATTCGAGAAAAAACTGTGTCATGTCAGTTTCGCTCGAATGAAAGGAAAATAATAATTTTTTACATTCATTTTATAGGTTATTCTTTATTGTCATTTGTAGTTCATTCAGACTATGACCATCAGATAATTTGTATACTTAAAAAAAGATAATAGTAATAAGCAAACTAAAAACTCAGCTACTTGTTTACAATGAAAGGCCAGTGTTTTATGCAATCAGTACTGCGTTAAGTTTTTAGACAACTCTCAAGACTTCTAATATTTGAATTGAAATGAGAAATTGTATAATAAAATCACATTACACATGAAATTGAAAATAATGCATACTCAAATCACAGTTCTTGTTGCATTTTTTTTACGTCTAGCTGCACCCAGAAATTTTGCTGTCAATCAAAATACCAGTGGCGATAGAAGTTTCATGATTGCAAAATCCATTTGCATGTTCACAATAATTTTGTATCTGATCATTTCATCTTAGTGCCTAACAATCTTCTTTCTCTACCTGATCTTTCAATTGAAACAAACCATTTTGGGGAATAGAATATTGAAATATATTACATTGAAACTGCGCTCAGAACAGAGACTTTCAGTCAGGAGGTATATAGCAGTGAGATCATAATAACAAAGGAAAAATTTTCTAGAATTAAATTTATCAGAGTTGAAATTTTATGATTGAACATTGGAATTCTTAGGGAAAAGGCAGTTTAGAGAAGAAAAAAAAAAAGAAAATGGCAAATTTACATAATGATTGAGTGGATTACTAATAGTAGCTTCATTCTAAGAATTCACCATATCTAGGTCAGGTGTAATATCTACATATATATGAGTTCCTAGATATGATTTACTGGTACTATTATGATTTGTTCAAAGTCCACAAAGGGATTTTGATTGTGCATTTATCAACAAAATGGGGTCAGTTTCACAAGGGAGTGTGGAGTGTTTGAGATAAGACTAACTTGATTTACCACTTGGCATCTCTCATTTTAGATTCAAATGGAATCTAGTCAATGGCCCGTATTCTGAAGTCAGGTTTAATTAAAACTCAGGTTGAAAGTTGTGGTTTAAGTATGGATAGCCAATTGTTACATAAATAACTAATGGTAGAGATATCATATTTCAGCTCATTGGCTGTCAAATCATTCATAATTGTCTAGGAAGTATAAATAGATGATTGTCTTCACCTTCGAGCACAGTAAACATAAGAGCACAGTAAACATAAGAAACATACAACCTAATAAATATTTTGACACTTTTGGCTTCTCATAGCCAATTGTTACATAAATAACTAATGGTAGAGATATCATATTTCAGCTCATTGGCTGTCAAATCATTCATAATTGGCTAGGAAGTATAAATAGATGATTGTCTTCACCTTCGAGCACAGTAAACATAAGAGCACAGTAAACATAAGAAACATACAACCTAATAAATATTTTGACACTTTTGGCTTCTCATAATTTCAGCAAGTTAGACCATGGTCTAAGTTAAACCTGACCTCAAAATATTTGCCAATGTGTTTTCCAGAGTACAGACTTAAACCAGCAAAAGAGTGATAACTCACTGTTTAAATGAATCAAGTAAACTTGAATAAGCTTTGTTTCCTAAGGTGGGAGAGAAATATTTTCTTCATAAATCAGACACAAAAAATGAGATTCAATTTCAATTTATTTTGTTTGCTGAGATTTGTGACAAAAATATCAAAATTGGTTGATTATTGTTCAAAGAAACACAAGAAGGCTGTTCGACTAAGGAGTCACTAAGTTAAGCTCAAAGAAAAGTATTTTGCATGATATCGACATTTAAAGTATTGTCTATTTGTATAATTTCAAATATTTACATTTCATCATTTACAAATATATTCTGTTACTTTAATAATTCAGTCATATACCATAATGTAAAGTTTTTGTCATTTATATTGTCCAAAAATAAATGATTTGTTGTAATCAATGTCATTTAAGTAGTCAATAATGAGTCAATTGAATTGTCAATGATTTAAAATAAATACAAAAGATAATTGTGTTTAATAATGTAATACCATGCATTTATGCACGTTTCATTTAGATGTGCATGCAGTATGTGTAGTGTATCATATTCCTATTATATTTCTTGAATAATTCAGTTAAAGGTAAATTTGCGGGTTAACTTGAAAAGATAAGAGGCGAAAAATTATCAGTAACAATATTAATCATCTTCAAAAGGTGTTAGAAATGTCATTGGAGATAAAAACAAGACAAGATATACTGTACCGTGATATGTACGCCCATATATGGTATTCCCATCCCCTCATCTTTCCTGTTTGCTTGTTAGTGTTGTGTAGTCTTGTAGCCACAGACCCTTTTGTTGTCTTGTTACATCGACCCTTTTGTTTTCTTACAACCAGGAATGCAGCCTGGTTGTATTTTGAGTGTTGCATGAAAGTTAATAGTTTAGCTAGAGTGAGGCTGTAAACTGACACCTTTTTGTACTTTTTTTGCACATTTTTTTTGTACACTTTTTTTTGTACATTTGGGGGATAGAATCTTGATATACATGTGTATATATATAACACATTGAAACTGTTATTCAGTCCGTTGTAAATTGACACCTTTTTGTTTTATGCGAAGCATGTCGCAAAGCCTGAGAGTAAAAGAACACAATATGTGTTGTATTGAAAACTTTTATATTTTTATCACAATATTAGAAAAATCAAATAAACAGAAGCGTTGTCATTTGTAACATAATGTTCCAGCATGTATGAAAATTAAATATATATCATGCTTTTTGCAGCTGTTTGAAATGATAGTCAGTATGCATGATGTGAATTTTTATTTGAAGTTTATGTTGCATGTTAATGTGATCAGCAAAGCATTCCATAGGCATGATTTATCATCTATGAACATTCTTTACATGGGTGTGTGATTTAATGAATTAAGTGTGTGGATATGATTTAGACACTGAAGGGAAAGAGAGAGATGGAAAAACATTAGAGTAAAGGAGGTGGAAATTAATGGACACGTCCACCCCAACAAAAAGTCGATTTGAATAAAAAGAGAAAAATCCAACAAGCATAACACTGAAAATTTCATCAAAATCGGATGTAAAATGAGAAATTAAGACATTTTCAAGTTATGCTAAATTTCACAAAACAGTTATATGCACATCCTGGTCGGTATGCAAATGAGAGTACTGATGACATCACCCACTCACTACTGTATTTATTTTGTATTTCATTATATGAAATATTTTTATTTTCTCCTCGTCATGTGAAACAAAATTTCATTCTTTCCTGAACATGTTGAATTCCCACTGTTTTAACATTTTGTGGTTCAGTCGAGATGGCCATTATTGTCATATCTGTAAAATTTGAAATATTGTAAAATTCAAACATTGAAAAACTAAAGAAATTGTAAGGAACATTATAGATTTTCTCATTTGCATATCACTGAGTTATGCATTTATTCGTTCTGTGAAAAATAGGGGAAACCTAATTGTCATAACTTTCTTATTTTACATCCGATTTTGATGAAATTTCATCATTATGCTTGCTTTCTTTCTCTCTTTTAAAGTCAACATTTTTGTGATTTTGTGGGGATGGACTTGACCTTTAAGTAATTGTAAAGGAAATGGGAGCAATGGAACCAGACCTGCCATCCTCTCGGAATGAAAAGCTGTATTCTGTGATTAAAAAAAAATGTATTTTTCCCCCTAAAAGTGTACTTTATTATAAAATGCTTGGCGCACTCGTTCATCGCGGTGCTCAAGCTGCATGCAAGCTAAAATGCGCACTGCTCATGCAGATGCAAAAAAGGCATTGAAACGTGTGTATTTCTCACCCTGGTATTAACAAAATGATTGAAAAAGTTACTTGAAATAACATTGATCTAATAACCATATTTGTGTATGTTTTATGAAATAGAGACGATTTTTCTCAAATCACGATTTTGTAAAAAAAAAAATTTATAAGAAAAAACGTACTGCCGTATTTTGGTTGCAAAAACGTACTTAATACGCCTAAAACGTAGTCTTGTCTTGTCTTTCCGTTAATGCCCACAATCATTATATTGATTATTATGGCATATGAACGTCAAGATTGACTTGACTTACCGGGATCGGCAGGTGCAATTACACCGGGTGAACACCCTACTCTTTGACGAATAGTGTATTGGTTTTAACGTGCATAGGTTATGACTCTCCTATACACGGGACCAACATTTACGTCCTTTCCGATGGACGGAGTGTTTTCCAACTGCATTCACACCTGCACTGAGTACAGTGGTGAGGCACGATAACACACAACGCTATAGCATCAGATTTTTTGTTAGACGCGTTTCGGCATGAGCGGGACTCGAACCCCTCACGTTGAGATCTACGATCTTATCCGAAACATGCGCTCTAACCGACTGAGCTACGCTGCCTCTGTGGCAGGTCTGTGGAAGGGGAGATTGTGAGGGGAAAAGGGCAGAGTAAGAGAGAGGTAGTCTGTGCTTACATATACCGTGTCTAGGATGAAGACTAGATGCCAAAATCTGTCACAGTGCATAGTAAATCTAGTCTCACTACTTCTGGCTTCAGGGGGGGGGGAGGGGGGACAGTCAAATATATTGCTGTAAACATGCGTGACCCCCCAAAATGCATATAAAGGGGGTGTTTTTTCAGTTTAGGACGCGAGCTGCATGTGTACTTGTTAAGGGTATAAAAAAACAGATTTTCAAGAAAAAAAGGGTGGTTTTGAAAGACTGGTCAATTGCGGTGTCAATCGTATTTTAGTATTTAGGGTACCCGGTATGTTTTTTCCCAAAGCTTTTTCCCCCCGAGGTGACATTCTGGCAAAAACATGTTTAGGGGCTAAATTGTGTAAATAAACCTCCAAAAAACTTGTTTAGGGGATTATTTTGATTTTGCACACAGAGAAAAACTTGTTTAAGGGGTTTTGAAATAATTTGGTCGTGCATGTGCACAGCCATACATTTGACTGGCCACCCCCCCCCTAATCACATCCCAAAACATGATCTCAAATAAGAGCAATACAAATATCCCTCATACACGTATATACCTTCACATAATGCTTGGATCAGAGAATTAAACAAAAAAAATGTATCATTTGCCGAATTCTCATCTTCAATATACATACAGATAAGACATAGGCAAATTTAATATTTTTCAAGGAGCATGTACAAAAAAGGCCTTTATTTTATTATTTACAAGCAAAAATGCTATTTTGCATTTATCTTGTTCTATGTGCATTTTTACATATGTACAATCATTTTCACAATATACTGGAAATTGGAAAACAAGAATGTAGTGTAGAGTCATATGAACATCAATACTACGAATATAGGCATGTATATGTTATAATGTAGACTTGAATATATGGGACATGATTTTAATTGTTTTGGAGGATTTTGGTGAGAAAGAAACTACTGTATTACTACAAGAACAAGATAGAAAACATTTTCCTATGCATCGTATTAAAATGTACAAAAGAGCAATCACTATCACCTTATCAACAATACGAATGGAGTAAAATACATTATAATAACTGTTAATAATAGGTGTAAATGAACATACTGCATGTACCATGACTGACAACATTAAAAAAAAAAACATTCCTACAATAAAATCCCCTAAATGTTATCATCATACATTCAGATTAAAAAAAGAGTTAAATATCACCTCTATTTTCTAATTACAGGTTACAAAACAAACTTAAGTATAGCGCTCTAAATAAAATGAAAATTTACAACATTCTACCATCATAAGTGAGCACATCGCACATCCAAATTTGAAAGTACATTGTATATATAAACTATGAATGTACATATGATACATTTACATGAAGAGGAATATCCAAATTAATAGACAAGAGAGATGGAAATACTTCTGATTATAAGTGCATATCCTAAAAAGTGTAGGCCATTCCCCCGGCCTTTTAATCATTAACAAATGCAAGGGAGTTGACAATATATATTTTTTTCTCATAGAGCAATAAAAAAAGGGAAGGATATTTCATAGAATATACTGTTAATATTCCTAAATGGACAGTGTCAGTGTGTGACATTTTCAAGTTCAAGCTAATCTATACAAATTAAAAAAGGTATGTGAATCAATTATCTTGGATCGAAGAATTACTTATAGGTTAAAGGTTTGAAAATCTGCAAACTGCAAATCTGGTAAAATCTTCAAAATAACAATAATAATAGTAATGTTCGTGAAATAAAAGAATGTAAATATCCTCCATTCTTAAGATTTAAAGACAATAGATCTAATGATAAAAAGCAAGTCTTTGGCACATGAAATATTAATCAATTTTCCACTGTATCTTATCCGACAATTTGTTTAGTCATTTATAATTGTGTTGGCATAAGAGTGTGAGGTGGAAACTCGGGGGGGGGGGGGGGGGGGGGGGGTGTTACTTACATTTCAGAAACTGCAATTAATGGTCACTAATACAATAAAAAACAGGTTATATTTTAAATAAAGATGAAAATTGCTTTTGTGAGAGAGTGCAGTGACCGGACCTCCTTTTTTGTTTTTAAATTCATGTTTTAATGAACTTTAGAACAACATTTTGAGGATGAAATATAGTTACCTCCTCTGCCTCATTTACAAAATATTTTATTATTAAAAAAAAATTAATTTTTGAGGACGTGAAAATCAATTAAATATCAAGAGAAAAATTCTGCCTACAGTGATCATTGTGCATACAATGGAAAAGTTATCTCAAAACTATTAAAGGGATATCCAGCCTTGGTCATAAAATGTTGTGTTGGAAAGAAGAAAAAAAAAACAGAATGGTGAAAGTTTGAAAGAAATCGGACAAGCAATAAGTTATGGCTGTTCTAAAATTGATATCCCTAAGACTATGTCGACTTCAAATTGGCAACTGGGTAAGTAAATTATGACAAGAGGCAGGGACATCTTTCCCATTGGCCATATACCTAATTATCAGGGTTTGTTGGTTTCTCCTTTCCCCTGGGGCAGTAATCTAAATATGACCCAGGTAGTATATTGTTTAATGTCCTCATGAATATTGCCATTCACAATATATGAAGTGAGGCTTTCCTCCATCTATGTGTTCAAGGCCAAAGATTGATAAAAAAAAAAACAAAAATTCCAGGGCTACTTTTTGATATCACCAGTCAAAGTTTATTCCATTACATTACAGTTTACATCGGTCTTGTGGGAATTTTGGGGCTCTTTTTTAGTTTTACCGGGCTCTTAAAAAAATCTAGGTGAGAATGGGTATTAAAATAGCCCAGAACCCCCAGTTGTTGGCTTTTTTTGTAATAAGATTTGAGAAACCGTTGGTGAATTTCAGTTCAATATTTACAATCATCATTATAACATCTAAAAATCAGTGGAGGGTAATCCTAGCATCCGGTGATACCCCTGTTAGCCATGAAGCTATCGTTTCTCTTCTGAGTACGATGTTTGATGTTACCCGCCCTCCTCGCATCGCGCCCCTTCAACGGGGGTTTCTTCATCATCGTCTTCGCTGTCGCTACATTGGAGGGAGGAGCCCTGACGTTGGCGCTGTTGATTTTGCTCTCGGCAAACGGTTTCAGCTTTCCTGTATGGCCAAAGGAAGAAAAATAACACATTACTCACCATAATCATAGACATAATGTTATAAGCATTTGGGAATTATACGAAATATGTACATCTGACGCCTATATATGTGGCATCTTCTTAAAGGACAAGTCTACCCCCACAAAAAGTTTATTTGAATAAAATGAGAAAAATCCATCAAGCACACCACTGAAAATTTCATCAAAATCAGATGTAAAATGAGAAAGTTATGACATTTTAAAGTTTTGATTATTTTTCACAAAACAGTGATATGCACAACTGAGTGACAAGCAAATGAAATAGTTGATGATGTCCCTCACTATTTCTTTTGTTTTTTATTGTTTGAATTATACAATACTTCATTTTTTATTGATTTTTACAATCAGGCCAAAAAATTGTAAAATATTTCATGCTGAGATTCCATTAAAAGATACCTGGACTTCCAAGAATATTAGTTCAATTGTGGCAAAAAATACTAATCGGCCTAAAATTCTGTGTTAATAGTGCTAAGGTTAATCAATATCTGCATATTTCAACTTCAAGATATCTTAAATGAAAAATGGTTTGGAGGTATTCATTTTGCTTGTCATATCACTTCTCCATACAATCATACCAAACTTTACAAATAAATATATGACACATCCCTATAATGTACAGCTGTAGTCTTATCAAATGTTCAAGTAAATACATGAACGAATCCTTTCTGCACAAATACATGAAGCTCTCTACAAAATTGGACCACTTCATATAAATTTTTAAAAAAGTGTATTTTACCCCCTAAAAAGTATTTCATAATAAAATGCGTGGCGCACTTGCTCATCACAGCGCTCAAGCTGCATGCAAGCTAAAATGCACACTGCTCTTGCAGATGAATAAAAAAAATATTAAACATGCGTATATCTCACCCTGGTTTTGACAAAATGATTGAAAAAAAACAAGTTATCAGAAATATCATTGATCTAATAATTATATTTGTATAAGTTTTATGAAATAGAGACATATAGAGATGATTTTTCTCAATAAATTACGATTTTGTAAAAAAAAAAGAAAAAAATATTTTTTTTAAACAAAAACATATTTTTTAAAGAAAAACCTACTGCCGTATTTGGGTTGCAAAAACGCACTAAATACGTCAAAAACGTACTGGTTGGCAGGTCTGTTATGACCATTACTATCATTACTATTGATCTGTAAAATATCTTACCTGTGTGGGGTTTGTATGAAAGAGGCTTGGACAGAGATGCTTTGAGGTCAAACATGTTCTTGGGTTTGGTTGCTGATGTGGCCATCGCTGTCTTGCCAAACGGAGTCAAAGCACCTGCAAAAAAGATTATATTACATAATTATATCATTTGTGACAGATTTATATCAGGGATACAAGTGACCACTCATGGAACTAGCTGAAATTCTCCTTAATATTTGTTCAGAAAACGTACACACAACAATGAAATCAGCTAATAAGAAAAAAAGAAACAGCTAAAAAGCTTAACTGTCACACCAATGTAACAATGGGGAGTGTCAAGAAACTTTTTCCTATTCCAAATAAGTGAAAAATCCCAAAGTCAAGTGTAAGTCCTCTGACTAAATTATGCAAATGTGTAGTTGATATTTTGCATTCAATTACTCTAAATTTCATTAAATGCCATGCCCAATGAAAGGGAATCATACTTCCTGAATTCCTTAAAACATTAAACTAAACGAAATCTAAATGGAAAGCAAATGCAAGAAAAAAAAACAGCTCAGATTACTAGTACATGTATCTCTCAAATCATTCAAGTACAATAAACAGGAAATATAATTACGACACTGTGAATACATTTAGTTCATACTTGTAAGATTTATTTTAAATATGCTCCTTGCTGGTAAACTAATTCTATTGTAAGATATCAGACTTCATGAAGTACTCGTGCGATCAATGGCAATCCACTACACGTTATCTTTTCATTTTAGGAGATCATTGTCTATTACTAATCAATTTTAGTTATTGATCAAGTCAGTGGGTGACAGACTACTCTCTCAGAAACCAGCAGCAAATTCAACATTTGAAAAATAATTGAGCATTTGTCCCTTACCACCAACTGATTTCCTGGACGGGGTCTTTGTAGCCCCCAGTGATTTCCTGCTATCTCCTGCATTCAATCCTCCTACTGATTTCCTTGAGGGTGTCTTGGTACCTCCAAAAGACTTCCTCTCATTACCCGGAGTCATCCCTCCAACTGATCTCCTTGACACTGATCCAGGAGTCAGTGCGGATATTGACTTGCGGACACCAGGAGTAGCCTTGCGCTTCTCGACGGCGGGAGCAGCCACGGAACTGGGCAGGGTAACCTTCTTTGGGGTTTTAAGCTTGGAAACCTTGAAGGAGACTGTCTTAGCCGACTTGGGATTGGTGGGCATGCTTGTCTTTGTGGGCTTGGGAGATGCAAAGCTGAAGTTCTTGGGCTTGTTACCTGGCTTAGGGGAGGCAAAGTCAAAGCCTTTTGGTTTCAGGACAGGCTTAGCAACAGCTGGGATCTGTAGCAGGATTAAAATGACAGAAGCAAGATAACTGAAACAACGTAATTGATAAGGAAAAAATCTGGATTTATCTGGAGGCAGAGAACAAGGCAAAGCTATAAATTTGATACAGAACATGTGATATTCAGTCTGTATCCTGTCGCAAGGTACACACATCATTCATCATGTTGCAGTTTATAAATAACAATTGTATATCTTTAAGTTACTTGGACAGAAGAAGGGCAGTGACCAGTCATAATGCACCTCACTTCTTGTCCATTTCCACTCTTCTACATGTTAAAGGAGACAAGATGATGATAACTCATATAATAATAAGAAACTAACCCAAGCCAGTTTCAAGTAAAAAAAAAACAATAAAAGATAAATTGCAAAGTTACACTTGATTGCCGGTCTGCTTCTCACAACAAACAGTAAAGAAATCAATATGTTCCAATTATAATTAATAATATATCCATTGTAAATCTCAAATATCTCTGCAAATCAATTTGCAAATATTTCTTTGTAACACACCCTCAGGGGGTGTTGCAAGAAAACATTTGCGATCAATTGCAAATATTCTGTTGCAATTTTACAACTGACAGATCAATGTTAGCTGTAGCAAATCAGATTAAACTTCTTGTTTCATGGAGCAGATTAGTAATCAATCACTACTTTGCAATTCACTGCAAGATATATGATTGATTTAGGGACCAAAAATTGACTTGCAATTGATCGCAAGTTTCTTGCGACACCAAATTAGTGTGTTTTTCATACCCTGTGCTTCTTGGTGGCAGATAAAGCTTCTGCTCTCTTTTTGTTTCCTCTCTAGGTAGGCATCAATGGATTCCATCTTGTCCAGAGCTCCATGATGAGTCTTGGACCAGTTTTTCTTGCCCGGCGTCTTCTTCGTTGCTTGCACTCTGGTCGGGATACTACTCTTAGATTCTGCGGATGAGATTGATGCATTCAATATAGCTTGGAAGGATTTCTAAAGTTTTCAGAAGTATCACTTTTTCATATTCACAAGCTGGATACAAATAAATATGCATCAAAAATGTAAAAATGTAAAAGCCAAATTGAGGAAGCTATGATATTCATTCACCTTTGCTCTCTAAGTTTTAGCAGTATCAACTCTCAATTAAAGATTATACACTATCAGTCACAATTTAAAGGACTATTACACAATATAAACAGAGAACAACAGCTTCAGGAAACCAAATCTATTGTTCAGTGCTTTTTAGTGTAATAGTGAGAATTGTGACTGGACGTGTACACTGAATGAAATCATGAGTTTGACAATTAAACTATACCAAAATATGAGAGGTTATTCTCCCAAAATAAAATCTCTAGGGACATTAAAAATCTATTTGACTTAGTTGAAATATAAATGAAGAGAAGTAAATAATTCATCTTGTATAATCTGATTATAATAAACTTATTAATATACTCTTTAAAAAATCCGTCTATTTTTGGGAGCGGAGGATCTAGGCAGTTATTACAATACCATGACTCCTTTCAATTCAATATGAACTAATATGCAACATTTATATAGTGTTTAATACCAATATTTCCAAGCGCTGCAAAGTATTACCCCTACTTTAGCACGGCTACCCTGATCGGGTGCACGAGTATTCAAAGAATTTACTACACCTTGGTGGAGAGTGGCAAATATAGATAAATGCCTTGCCAAAGGACACAACTGCTGCAGTGGGATTTGAACTCTGGACCTTGTGGTTCAAAGTCCAGAGACTTATCCACTGAGCCACGACACCTCTACCTTGAATTAACAGAAAACGATTCTTCCAGCAAAATGAAATTCTGATGAATTAATGCACACTTACTGGCAACGTGCATCTGGACCTTCCTATCGATCTCAGCCATGATTTCATCCTTCAGCGAACTGTTGCTCTTGGGTGCTTCGACGGCAACCTTAGCCGGTGACTTATCAAATGTTCCTCTTCGTACCTTCTTAGCTTTGCTCCCTGCTGACCCACTGGCTGATCTCTTCCCCGTTGACCCTCTGGTCTTGGCTTCAGCAGGGGTCTTGATGGTTGCTGGTGTGGTCTTGGGAGTGGCGGTGAGCGGGGTTGTTCTTGATGACCTTTTGTTGGAAGACGGTGCAGGCTTAGGGGTACATGAAGATGGAGTTGTTTGAGCAGGGATGACTGCTGGTTGAGGAGTGTGCGTGGTGCGTCTGATTGCTCTCTTGACTTTCCTGCTATAATTGAAACAAGAATATGAGCGTTCAGACACATGCAAATAATAAATACACTATCAAACAGAAAACACAGGAACATATATGTACCTTTAGTCTGGTACATGTCAAAACAAATATAACAAAATTATATCATCTTATTTGATCTTGAGATTCTTTTTCAGTATTCAAAGTCCATTTTCTCTTTCTCACTGATACAAGTTTCCAAATCAAGTGCACATGGAAATAATTTTCCTGAACAGGCTGAATCTATCCATTCAATCCCAATCAATTCAATTTTATTGTTCACAATGAGAGAATTTGTTTCACTCACATTTCAAAATAACATTTGTTTTACACTGACTTTAGGGAAATTACATAGATATTTCCTCTTTTTTATATTGATTGATTTTCTTTCTCATGATGAAAAACAAAACAGATCAGATACAGGCAAATATTCAATTCTTTAATTATCCGAATATTCCACTGTAAATGGGTTATTTTATACTGATATTCTTTGATAAAGAGAAAGAAAAAAAATAAGACTGAAATCCGTTCCTTTACCTGGAGCCAGAGTTTGGTGGTGTTGGTAATGTTGGTTCACTGACGAGAGGTGTTCTTTGTAGGCTTCTAGATCGTCTCCCTGAGACTGCTGGAGAGGATGTCACTGCTGCTGCTGATGGAGCAACCTTGAAAAGAAAATCATTGCAATGCAACCACAGGTAACTATGACAACAGAAATGTTTGCATTATACATGTTTTGCATTATTTGGTAAAAAAAAACACTTCTTTTGGGATGAATATTTATTCAAATTACGAGTGGCTGACATATTCAAGTTTACCTGTGATTAAGTAAACTTTTAATACTAAACCAAACTTTCTTTTCTATTATACAGAAAGAACAAACTGCTGACTAGATCAAAGTTCAATTTAGCTGGATGATTTTGTTAATAACAAAGTGAAAAAAAACTATATTCTTGTGATATCACACATCTAAATTGTATGCATCATCAGGCCTCTACAAAATTTTTTTCGTCACTTGCCCTGTTGGGCAAGTGATGAAAAAATTTGCTTGCCCGATAGAAAAAACTGCTTGCCCAATTTTTTAAATAATACCTGTTCACTTATTAATGAATTATTAGTAACATTGTTTAATATTGTATGATTTTTAAGTATTTTTTTTCACTATGCTTAGAATCTTGGGTGTGTGTGTGTGTGTGCGCGTGTGTTTGTGTGGGTGTGACTGTGAGTTGAACTTTGATATAAATGAATTCAATATCTAATTTCTACTTCGCCTATTCCAGTACAATAACCTGTACTCGGCCGTGTAATAAAGGCCCACATACCCTAACTTTTCCTGAAGTTCTTTGAAAACGCAGACTTCTACGAAAATTGCATTTCTCTATGGGGGAGTCTAAATTTGGTGAGAATGTATTCATTAATAACTTAAATATACATGACAATGAAGAAATCATCAAACTTTATTGGAAGTTTTGAATAATATACCCGAAATGTAAACTCTGTCTGAAACAGAAAATCACCATCATTGTGGCCTTTACTGAGCGAATTGTCCCCCAGAGCTCTGGCAGAGAGACAGAGCTCAGACTGGCTAGCTAGTATGCGCACGTGTGTGAGCCTCCCGCCGGCCTTGTAAAATAGATGGAGCTTTGTTTGATGATTTATTGTCTGATATTTACCTCATCCCCTCAAAAAGGGAAACAAATGAATTTTAAGTTATAATTAACAAATACGGCAAGTTATTTTGGATGTTAATAAGCCGTTTTGAAAAGCAAAGCCGAATGACATGACAACTCACCAATGCGAAGTTACTAGACTCTGTGATTTATTTCCTGTGTAGTTCTAATTATTTTATCACAGAATTGTGATATCGGAAGGTGGAAAATGTGCATTAGAAATTGCACATGGTGGTAGTCATAATGGACCCCTATACTACATTTAACTGTTTCCCGGCCATTGCGTTGATTTTTTTCATACCTGGTACCACACCGTACCATGTATGGAAATACGTGGTACAGAAAAAATAACGCAATTTCGGAATTTGAAACGGCGCTACTCCTATTTTTTAAGGCTTATTCATGATTTTGAGTGTGGATTTTGGATGATTTGTGGAAAAACGAGGTACGGTACAGAAAAAAAAGACGCAACAACCACTTGCCCGATCGGGCAATTGACTTTGAGAGGTGCTTGCCCGCACGTCATTTTCACTTGCCCCGGGCAATCGGGCAAGCGGGTTTGTCGCGCCCTGCATCATAATATACTTATGTACCAAATGATTGTGATTATGTAATTTTGTCATGCTGCATTAACTCACCAAAACATATCCACTGGTTGAAATATTTCACTTTTAAAGGACAAGTCCACCCCAACAAAAACTTGATTTGAATAAAAAGAGAAAAATTCAACAAGAATAACACTGAAAATTTCATCAAAATCGGATGTAAAATAAGAAAGTTATGACATTTCGAAATTTCGCTTCATTTCACAAAAACAGTTATATGAACGAGCCAGCTACATCCAAATGAGAGAGTCGATGATGTCATTCACTCACTTTTTCTTTTGTTTTTTGTTGTTTGAAATATGAAATATTTTGATTTTCTCGTCATTGTCATGTGAAATGAAGTTTCATTCCTCCCTGAACACGTGGAATTCCATAATTTTAACATTTTGTGCTTCAGGCAAGGAGGTCCCAATCATCAAATTCGTAAAAATTGAAATATTGTATAATTCAAACAATAAAAAACAAAATAGTGAGTGACTGTCTGATTTTTCTCTATTGATTCAAATCAACATTTTTCTGAGGTGGACTTGACCTCTAAAGAAATTACAACAAAAAATAGCAAGCAATAGAACCTCTCTATAGATAACCCCCCCCCAATCTAGACCAGAGCTGCTAGAGTGAATTCAAAGTAACCATACCACTAGGTCCATTTTCTGTTCTAAAACTTCCTCCTTGGTCTGCTTCCCTCGTCTGCCTCTTCCTCTCCCTTTCGACTTTGCTTTCGACTTCTTGGCAACTGGGGATGCCTTCTCATCCTCTGTAACACTCGATGCCTGTGAATTATTTTTAAAAAATATTTGATAAAATATGCTTATTTCAAGACACAAAGCCATATTCAGGGCTCGAATTAATCCAAGGCCATCCAAGGCCATGGCCTTAGATGCCCTCAGAAATGGCCTTGATGCCCTTTCAAATATTTGTAGACTTAAGGCCAAAATAACTGCCCCTTTTTGCTGTGGCCTTGGTGCCCTGCGGTAATCCAGTGCATGTGCCCCATTGAAAAGTGCATTTATTATTGATGCCCTTTTTTTGGTGGCCTTGGATGTCCCATTAAGTGAAAACTGCCTGCCCTTTCCCTTAAGTGCCCTTTTAAAAAATGGCCTTGCCCCTTTAAATTCTTAATTCGAGCCCTGCATATTCATTACCCAAACTATAAGGACAAGTCCACTTCAACATAAAATTGATTTTAATAAAAAGAGAAAAATCCAACAAGACATTTTCGACCGACTAATTGTACATATCATTGTTTTGTGAAAAATAGAAGCCAAATTTTAGAGTGCCATAACTTTCTTATTTCACATCCAATTTTGATGAAATTTTCAGCATTATGCTTGTTTGATTTTTCTCTATTTATTCCAATCAACAATTTTCTGGGGTGGACTTGACCTCTAAGATTGAGCTTCTGTTTATGGCGATCAACTTTTCAAGGAGAAAGTGCATGTAAATAACCTAATTCATCGCTAGATTATATGATGTGGAAGAGGTTCTACCACCCCCCCTCTGTAGTGTAACATACAGTACATTATAAACTGTAAACTGGTTTGGACAAACATTCTGGTACTGTCATTCTTCAAACTGTTTTGACTGTTGATGGGTAACTAGGACAGGTTTATCATTCTTGAATTAATGAGGTATAGCCAAACCAATGGCTAAGATATTCAAAATATTTGGTCAGGAGGGCAAAAATTTGGAGCCCTGCAGGTGGCTTCAAACAGGTTTCAAAATTATAAATCAACATTATAAATCCCTTCTACTTTTCTTAAGACTAGAAATAAATATCAAAACGATTGCTTTCTATTTGAAAAAAAAATCAAGATGTGAATTAGAATGTCTTTAATAGTACAAAAATTTTTTTTTTCTTCTTGCTTCTACACATTCCAAATGATCCTTTTTAACCAAGAGTAGGTCAATTTGGACAAACTTGCACCCTATCAGTCATTAGTCCGTTTATTTCTCCTCTTATGTTCGGATACATTACACAAAAAACACATGGGAGGGGTTTAAAAACTATTCTGTGATTTCATAGTAATTACCTGATTATCTGATTCTGTAGCAGATGATAGTGTATCATTGTCACCACCGGCAATCACATCTTTCTTAAGATCTTTCTCTGGTGATTCCTTGATAGCCTTTCGTCCTCTCCTCTGCTTCCTTCCCCTTCCCCGGCCGCTTTTTGGTTTCTCCTCAGAAGCTTCAACTTCAGACTAAGATATTAAAAAGACATGACAAATTATATCAAGATAAAATAACAGACATTATAACTGGCAAAGTCAGTTTTTATTCAATAATACACAGAGGGAATTTTTGTATTCTTTGGGGAACTTTCATCCCTATTTTTTTTTAGGGGGGGTGGGGGGAATAACCCACTTCTTAATCATGGAATGGCAAAAAAATAAAATAAAAAAAAGGATATAACCATCAATATAGTTTCCAGAAAAAATGTTTTCTAAAGATTCACAAGATACACTGAGAGATCAACTCTACTCATAAAGAATCGATCAATGGAAAATGACTTCTACACATGGTAGGATTTAACCATTTTATTAGAATTTTTTTCAATAATCAATATGGGTAATTTAATAAAATAATTATCGGTAACCTTTTTGTACATCCCACCTCAATTTTTCTCAAGTTTTACTTCACTTCATAAACTGATCAAGTCATGGTTATTTGACGACATTACAGACTGTCATGAGGACCAGAAAATTTCATGTAGGTCCGTCCCACATATGTGGTTGGACGTACATATTTCATGGAATTATCCATATGATTTACAATCTTCAATGTTTTTTTTATATAATATAACACAGTTACCTGGTCTTCAGTGGATGAGGCTGAGGATTTACATGTAGTGTCTTCTTCAGATGACACTTTATTGCTTGCTTCTAAGTTTGAGTCTACCACTGCTGCCAGGGCCTTGATCAAGCCATCAGTCTGGATATCAACAAAATGAGGAAAGCTTCAATGCTGACAATCAGCGATAACAACACTTCAAAGTTCAAGAGACAAAATTTATCAATCCAAAGAGTTCTGGTAAGAAATCCATATGCACGGCCCCCTACTAAAATTGAAAATAAAAACATGGAGAAGGTTCAGAATAATATATCTAGCACTAATATGGAACATATATGATGGGAGATTGGAAATACATACAAAATTGGAAATACATTGTCATATTTTGAGCAGGATCTAGCGCGTTTAATTGTCCATAGACATCGGTTTATCTAGTCAGTAAAGGGTCTGACTAGTCAAACTTTCAGTTGATAAGATTTCGTTAAAATACCCCTTCCGCTTCCGGTATCAGCGCTTCTTGCTAGCATAGCGGGAAAGGTCTTGACTGTAGATAAAACAAGGCGAGTTGACTCTTGAGTCCCAACTAAGGTAAGCAACATAAAAAAATGATAGAAAAATATGAAATGAAGAACCAGAAGTCTCAACAATCTTTTGTTATTTTTGGTTGGGGTGCATATGGAACTCTTTCCAGAGTTCTGATTTGATCTTTATTTTTCACAAAGTTGTTGTAGGTTGCAGTGTTATTTTTCAATCTAACAAGTAACATTGGTTTTAAGTTTCAACAATTTGAGTTCAGTTCTAACATGAATTTCTTAATTTACAAACTCTTTCAGTTGATAATGTTCCTTATAGTTATATTATGAGTAGATGTACCAAATATCTCATAAAATTTGAAATATAGAATTTCCTTGGTAAAAACCTCGGGCAGTCATTTTCAGATGGAAAAAAAATGCCCACCATGTCTGCGCACCCATTCACTTTCCACATGATTTGGGGATTTTGATGAGAAAGGTTGCATTTTGAGACCGTCACATGAAATGACAAAAATTATTTTTTGGAGCGTTGTGGCCCAGTGGGCAGTGGATAAGTCTTCCGACTTTGAAACAGAGGGTCGTGGGTTCGAATCCCAGCCATGGCGTAATTTCGTTCAGCAAGAAATTTATCCACATTGTGCTGCACTCGACCCAGGTGAGGTGAATGGGTACCTGGCAGGATTAATTCCTTGAATGCATGAGCGCTGAGAGGCAGCTCGAGCTAAAGCCGGGGTAATAATAATAACAACGCGCCTCGGAATAGAATATTTCTAGATAGATGGCGCTATATAAATGCCTATTATTATTATTATTTTCCACCATTTTCAAAAATGATTTTGAGTCGGATTTACAATGAATATCTGTCTATGTGTTGCATGTGTAAAGTTTGTGTTTGTTGCGCATTTTTACTATAATCGTGCAGATACACGTATGCACAGACAAGGGGGACTGCGCAGACTTGGGGGAACTTACCATACAATTACAAAATTAAAAGTAACATTGTACAAGTTTGTTGTAACATAAAGTAACAAGCTATTAAGTTAAGTAGGTGTTGTTCAATAATATCAACTGAAATTAAAAAGAAATCATGTCTCTACACTACAGTCAAATCCGGCTACGTACTTTTGTTAAATTGTAATGTTAGGCAGTAGAGGTGCACGGCCAATATTGGAGACCCGGGGGGGCCACTTACATTGACGAGTGGATACCATGCGCGACCAAAAAAACACGTAAAAAGGATGTCCTTTTCACGATAGGGCACGTTACGTACGTAACGTGAAAAGGGTGTCAAAAACACAAAAATAATGAAAAAAGGGTATCTATTTCGCTAGGAAAATTACGTGTTTAGGGTCGAATTTGCGGGGATGATAAAACAAAATTAAAATGTTTTATAAAGGATGTCCTTTTTGCCCCAACACTACGTGTTAAGAGTCCTATTTGCGCGAGGTGTAGAAGGTGGGGTCGTACTAAACCAAATAAGGTAAAGCCGACAACCAAAGGACCCGTAACAATAAAACATTCCTGTACTTGTTTAGGGGTTCATTTCAGGGAATATTTTCCAAGAGTATCGATTTGTTTCCAATACTTGTTAAGGGTAGGGTTTCACACGCCAATACTTGTTAAGGGGTGCATTTTCAGAATATGGAAATTACGTGTTTAGGGTGCTTTTCGATACCCCATGGTCGCGCATGGTATCCACTCGTGAATGGAAGTGGCCCCCCCGGGATTGGAGACTGTCTCCCATGAGAGAGATTATCTCCAATATCGGAGACTTTTATACAGAATTTTGGGTATCCAATTTCAGAGGAATCAGGGACAACTCGGACCACGGGACATCTCGGACCGCGGGCTGAGTTGTCCCACCCAAAACGAGATTTTTTTCTCACAAATTTGCGTCTATTTTTCCGTCATTTCGAAATTTCTTGTAAAGATTTTCTAGAGATATGGTCTGATGGTAATGTTCTTCACTTTCTATTACTTTTTTTCGCTGAAATAAAAAAAAGTGTAATTTTAGGCGTTTTTCGACAGCTCGCGATTCCCATAGGCGAGCGTGTATTAACTGTGTCGGTGCTCGGCTCGGCCCCGCTCAATAACTGACTTGATTTTGTGATCATTTCTCCTCAAAGTACCACTTTTATCGCAGAAGATGGACTTTGTTGTATTCCATTACCTCCATTTTCTCATCACAAGGATAAAATTTGGTGTATCTGCACGATTTTGATCAAGTTTTTCACCTTTTTCTCTCTGGTCGCAAGAAGCGAACAACCGATGAACGGTCCGCTGCTCTTCATAGTAATTCTCCGTAGCTCGGCCGCCTAAACTGGGGGGGGGGGGTGGGATTCAGACCGAATCCACAATGGAAGTGGGCGTGCACAGCAAAGAGCTGAGCTTGACTGAGTGAGAGTGAACTCGAGTTTGAAGCTTGGCAGTGTCGTATAGGCTCTGCCTTTTTTTGTAAATATATATTTTTTCAATTTTTTCTATATTGATTTTCCCTGGTTTCGAGCTCTAAGATTGTAATGATATAATTATGCTTCAATTTCTTTGACTGAGTGTGACTATGGTGTGGATGTTTGAGTTGCTCAAAAATATTTTTACGTGGGTGGGGGCTCGGGGCGATTTCACTCTTGCCCCCGAAATGCGAAAAAAATATATTCGGGGTGTAGCTGTGTGGGCATGCCGGGCTGAGGCTAGCCATCAATAATTTTTTTTTTGTGAGAGAGAGAGGGGGGGGCTTAATTTTTCACTTTAAATTGATCATTTTTAGGCCTTTTTTTCCATTTTATTTTTAATATTGAATTTCCGTGGTGTAGAGTTGAGTTTTAAGTTGCAATAATCAATATGCTTTAATTTCTTTGACTTTGAATGTGACTGTGGTGTGGATGTTTGAGTCGAACAAAAATACTTTTACGTGGGTGGGGGCTCGGGGCGATTTCACTCTTGCCCCCGAAATGCGAAAAAAATATATTCGGGGTGTAGCTGTGTGGGCATGCCGGGCTGAGGCTAGCCATCAATAATTTTTTTTTTTTTTTGAGGGGGGGGCTTAATTTTTCACTTTAAATTGATCATTTTTAGGCCTTTTTTTTTCCATTTTATTTTTAATATTGAATTTCCGTGGTGTAGAGTTGAGTTTTAAGTTGCAATAATCAATATGCTTTAATTTCTTTGACTTTGAATGTGACTGTGGTGTGGATGTTTGAGTCGAACAAAAAATACTTTTACGTGGGTGGGGGCTCGGGGCGATTTCACTCCTGCCCCCTAAATGCGAAAAATATTCGGGATGTAGCTGTGTGGGCATGCCGGGCTGAGGGTAGCCCTCAATAAAAAATTGTTGTTTTTTTTGGGGGGGGCTTAATTTTTCACTTTAAATTTATTATTTTTAGGCCTATTTTTTGTACATTCTATTTTTCATATTGAGTTTCCCTGGTGTAGAGAGTTGAGTTTTAAGATTTGACAAAAATTTGACAAACATTTAAAAAAAAGTTTTCGCCCAAATGTAGGGTAATTTTTAACCCCAAAACAATTGACAAGAAAAAAAAGGGGGTTTTCAATAATAAAAGGTCATTTAGTCCTAAACACATGTATCATTTCAATTGTGAATGATTCATTATTTTGTTCTCCATGAAGAAAAATAGTAGGGTGGACATTTGGTATTGTGTCCCCCTATTTTTGGTAGGGGGACACGTCCCCCCCCGATTTCCTCCCATAATCATCCATCACATCCTCGTCCTTCTCACCATCTCATGCACCCCTCTTATCAAGAGTCATCATCATCATCTCTCTTATCATCACCATCTCTCACCTCCTCGTCCCTCTCATCAAGGCCCACCCCTCGTTATCGCCGGTATGCTATCATCGCCATCCCTTTTACCCTATATCCAAAACTCTGCTCTCTACACAAAGGAAACTCAATATAAAAATTAAAAATGAAATTGGCATGCCCACACAGATACACCTAGAACATTTTCACATTTCGGGGGCAGGAGTGAAAATGCTCGGAGCCCCATCCACGTATTTTTTGTTCGGCTCAAACATCCACACCACAGTCACACTCAAAATCAAAGAAACTGAAGCATATTAATTATTGCAACTTAAAACTCAACTCTCTACACCAGGGAAACTCAATATGAAAAATAAAATGTACAAAAAATAGGCCTAAAAATAATAAATTTAAAGTGAAAAATTAAGCCCCCCCCCAAAAAAAAAACAAAAACATTTTTTTATTGAGGGCTACCCTCAGCCCGGCATGCCCACACAGCTACATCCCGAATATTTTTCGCATTTAGGGGGCAGGAGTGATATCGCCCCGAGCCCCCACTATTTTTCGCATTTAGGGGGCAGGAGTGAAATCGCCCCGAGCCCCCACCTACGTAAAAGTATTTTTTGTTCGACTCAAACATCCACACCACAGTCACATTCAAAGTCAAAGAAATTAAAGCATATTGATTATTGCAACTTAAAACTCAACTCTACACCACGGAAATTCAATATTAAAAATAAAATGGAAAAAAAGGCCTAAAAATGATCAATTTAAAGTGAAAAATTAAGCCCCCCCCCCTCTCTCTCTCAGAAAAAAAAAATTATTGATGGCTAGCCTCAGCCCGGCATGCCCACACAGCTACACCCCGAATATATTTTTTTCGCATTTCGGGGGCAAGAGTGAAATCGCCCCGAGCCCCCACCCACGTAAAAATATTTTTGAGCAACTCAAACATCCACACCATAGTCACACTCAGTCAAAGAAATTGAAGCATAATTATATCATTACAATCTTAGAGCTCGAAACCAGGGAAAATCAATAGAGAAAAAATTGAAAAAATATATATTTACAAAAAAAGGCAGAGCCTATACGACACTGCCAAGCTTCAAACTCGAGTTCACTCTCACTCAGTCAAGCTCAGCTCTTTGCATGCTGTGCACGCCCACTTCCATTGTGGATTCGGTCTGAATCCCACCCCCCCCCCCCCCCCGTTTAGGCGGCCGAGCTACGGAGAATTACGATGAAGAGCAGCGGACCGTTCATCGGTTGTTCGCTTCTTGCGACCAGAGAGAAAAAGGTGAAAAACTTGATCAAAATCGTGCAGATACACCAAATTTTATCCTTGTGATGAGAAAATGGAGGTAATGGAATACAACAAAGTCCATCTTCTGCGATAAAAGTGGTACTTTGAGGAGAAATGATCACAAAATCAAGTCAGTTATTGAGCGGGGCCGAGCCGAGCACCGACACAGTTAATACACGCTCGCCTATGGGAATCGCGAGCTGTCGAAAAACGCCTAAAATTACACTTTTTTTTTATTTCAGCGAAAAAAAAGTAATAGAAAGTGAAGAACATTACCATCAGACCATATCTCTAGAAAATCTTTACAAGAAATTTCGAAATGACGGAAAAATAGACGCAAACTTGTGGAAAAAAAATCTCGTACTGGGTGGGACAACTCGGCCCGCGGTCCGAGATGTCCCGTGGTCCGAGTTGTCCCGTCCCCTTTCAGAGACAGCCTCCAGTTTGGGAGACCAATTTCTTTGTTTACATTTGCTTAAAAAGGATTACCAGCAGCGTTCTCGCTAGGATTTTTCTTACCCGTGTCGCAAACCCGCCGATTCGGTGGTGGCCGATTTTACACGTGATGTTTTGATAATCACATGTGCTTTGATGATTTGATCCCAGTAAAGTCAAGTTTCATTGCCAATCCGCGAAGTTCACTGTAATATTGTTCTAATCAATACCTAAGTTGATATCGGCAAAATGTTGAAATGTTAAGTTGCTGTTTATCTAAAAATGTATGGGTCTTTTTGTCTGGAAATGTTTTAAAGTGTTTTGAGCTGTATTGACTTAAAATATATTTGAAATACCTGTCGTTATGGACTCCCGTTCTCCGAGAAGAAATATAAATCACGCATCTATCAGGACATGTTTTAACATTGTTTTGAGGTGCTTGAGTTGAAATATATTTGATATGCCTTTCGTTACGGACTCCCGTTCTCCAAGAGTAAATATAAATCACGCATTTTTCTGACAACCGCGGGAAAGAAAAATAAAAGAAAATAGAAGTCACAAATATCTCAGATTAATGAACGATCTATCAGGACATGTTTTAACATTGTTTTGAGGTGTTTGAGTTGAAATATATTTGATATGCCTTTCGTTACGGACTCCCGTTCTCCAAGAGTAAATATAAATCACGCATTTTTCTGACAACCGCGGGAAAGAAAAATAAAAGAAAATAGAAGTCACAAATATCTCAGATTAATGAACGATCTATTAGGAATTTTTAAAAATTGTTTTGAGGTCCTAACGAGTTAAAATATATTTTATATACCATTCGCTATGAACGCTCTAAGAATAAAAATCACACATTTATTCTGACAACAGCGGAATTGAAAATAAAAGAACAGAATTAAGTCACAAACATCTAAGTTTAATGAACGATCTATCGGGACATGTTTGAACATTTTTTTGAGGTGCTAATGAATTAAAATATATTTGATATATCTTTCAGTACGGACTCCCGTTCTCCGAGAGGAAAAATAAATCACGCATCTATCAGAACATTTTTTAACATTGTTTTGAGGTGTTTGAGATGCCTTTCGTTATATATGGACTCCCGTTCTCCCAAAATAAATATAAATCACGCATTTTTCTGACAACCGCGGGGAAAAAAATAAGACAAATTAGAAGTCACAAACATCTCAGATTAATGAACGATCGATTAGGTATGTTGTAAAATTGTTTTGAGGTCCTAACGAGTTAAAATATATTTCATATACCTTTCGTTTTGAACTCTCAGAAATAAAATTCACACATTTATTCTGACAACAGCGGAAATGAAAATGAAAGAATAGAAGTCACAAACATCTAAGATTAATGAACGATCTATCTCAGGACATGTTTTAACATTGTTTTAAGGTGTTGGTGAATCAAAATGTATTTGATATATCTTTCAGTACGGACTCCCGTTCCCCGAAAGGAAATATAAATCACGCATCTATCAGGACATGTTTTAACATTGTTTTGAGGTGTTTGAGTTAAAATATATTTCATATGCCTTTTGTTATGTACTCCCGTTTTCCAAAAATAAATATAAATCACGCATTTTTCTGACAACCGCGGGAAAGAAAATAAAACAAAATAGAAGTCACAAAAATCTCAGATTAATGAACGATCGATTAGGTATGTTTTAAAATTGTTTTGATGTCCTTACGAGTTACATGTAAGATATACATGTATGTTATATACCTTTCGTTTTGAACTCTCTAAGAAATAAAAATCACACATGTATATGACAACAGCGGAATTAAAATAAAAGAACAGAAGTCACAAACATCTAAGATTAATGTACGATCTATCAGGACATGTTTTAAGGTGTTGATGAATTAAAATATATCTGATATACCTTTCGGTATGGACTCCCGTTCTCCGAGAAGAAATATAAAACACGCAATTTTCTGACAACAGCGGGAAAGAAAATAAGACAAGATAGAAGTCACAAACATCTCAACGATCGATTAGGTATGTTTTAAAATTGTTTTGAGGTCCTAACGAGTTTAAATATATTTTATATACCTTTCGCTTTGAACTCTCTCAGAAAAAAAATTCACACATTTATTCTGACAACAGCGGAAATGAAAATAAAAGAACAGAAGTCACAAACATCTAAGATTAATGAACGATCTATCTCAGGACATGTTTTAACATTGTTTTAAGGTGTTAATGATTTAAAATATATTTGATATACATTTCGTTACAGACTCCCGTTCTCCGAGAAGAAATATAAAGCACGCAATTTTCTGACAACAGCGGAAATGAAAATAAAAGAACAAAAGTCACAAACATTTTAGATTAATGAACGATCTATCAGGACATGTTTTAAAATTGTTTTGATGTGTTGATGAATTAAAATATATTTAATATACCTTTCGGTACGGACTCCCGTTCTCCAAAAATAAATATAAATCACGCATTTTTCTGACAACCGCGGGAAAGAAAATAAAACGAAATAGAAGGCACAAAAATCTCAGATTCATGAACGATCCATTAGGAATGTTTTAAAAATTTTTGAGGTCCTAACGAGTTAAAATATATTTTATATACCTTTAGGCTTTTGCTATGAACTCTTTAAGAAATAAAAAAAAAATGAAGCTACAGCCAAAGCAAGTGATACCTCCTTCGTCATATAAGGTACATTGCGTAATACCTTGGGTGAAGCAGCTGGGCTACATGTAGATCTGTCATCAGGACACTCGACAACAAGATAATCTGCCAAGATTTGCTGAACCATTAAATCAGGTAAACATGAGATGAAAATCGTTTCTCTTGGGTATCATTTGGGCAGCCACTGAGGTCATTTTAAAACATGAGCCATGAGAGCGATTGCTTTGGGTGGTGACGGACATTTCATTGATTTTTTTTCAATCAGCGACTATACAAATAAAAAAAATTATACAAATTCTAATAACTTTTAAAGTCTTTGATGGATTTTCGTAAAACTTTCATCAATGCTTATCCTTCTGTTTAAGTTCTGCTATGTTTACAATAAACTTTTTGTCAGGGTGAACTCCCGCTTTAATGTTTGGTCACTTGAAAATGACACCTACGTATCACGAACGTGTGTTTTCAGTAAGTTAATTTTCAGTTGGGAAATATTGGAAATATACAAAATCACTTATTCATTTTTACCATGCTTTATTTTTTTTCAGGTTGAGACTTCGAAAATGAGTTGACCATTTTCATCATTTTGCAATTCCAATTCCCTTTAGAGAGATGTTGCAAAGTCTTAGGCATATTTCTGATCTGTACGATGCAGGATCTAGGGGCGGAGTTGGCATGACATATCGATTAAAAATACCTAAACATCGATCTCACGCCACCCCCCCCCCCCCTAGAACATCAATCAATAGAACTGTACACACATGTGAAAAACAATACAAGAAATTATAGTCTGTTTTAGATGAAAGAATGAAAAATAAATGGTGAATCCAGCAATTAGCTGTCATACAAATAACATTAACATCTCGCTCCCGGGATCTCGCTTTTTTCCTTTCACAAAATCCACATGTATATCGCAAACCGTTTTAATATTCATTCACATTTTCTAATATCAAGAATTAATTTCTTGATGTCAAGTATTAATTTCTTGATATTAAGGATTCATTTCTGATTTCGAGGGTCAATGTATTGCAAGAAATCATTCTGATTTTCAATCAGAAATTCTTGATATCAAGAAATTAATTCTTGATATCAAGATCTTCATTTTCATTTCTGATTTTGTGCATGCATCAATATATTGCAAGAAATCATTCTGATTTTCATTCACATAAATTAATTATTGATATCAAGAAATTAATTCTTGATATCAAGGTCTTCATTTTCAATTTCATTTCTGATTTCGTGCATCAATATATTGCAAGAAATAATTCTGATTTTTATTCAGAAATGAATTCTTGATATCAAGAAATGAATTCTTGATATCAAGAAATGAATTCTTGATATCAAGAAAATCATTCTGATATTTATTCAGGAATCAATTCTTGATATCAAGAATTCATTTTCATTTCTGATTTCGAGCGTCAATGTATTGCAAAAAATCAATCTGATTTTTTTAAAGAAATGAATTCTTGATATCCAGAAATTATTTTTTTATATCAAGAAATGAATTCTTGATATCACAAGAAATGAATCTTTGATATCAAGAATTCATTTCTGAATTCGATCGTCAATTTATTGCAAAAATATCATTCTGATTATTAATCAGTAATGAATTCTTGATATCAAGTTAGAAATTAATTCTTGATATAAAAATAAATGTTTTTTGGTATCAAGAATTAATTTCTTGATATCAAGAAATCGTTTTATGATATCAAGAAATGAGTTCTTGATATCAAGAAATGAATTCAAGAAATTAATTCTTGATATCAATAAATCTAATTATTTTTTATATCAGAAAATGTTAAAATAGCTTGCCATACGCACGTCGCTGATTACAGTTCATACATCCAAGAATTTCAACAATTATTTCGTTGTTACATGACAGCAGAAATTGAGAATGAACGTTAAGAATATATTTTAAAATCAAAATTTCTTGAAAGTTATCAGAATACGGTATCATGTAAAAATGAAAAGTTACGTCGCATCGCGGACAATTCAGTTCCAAACATTGCGTGCAGGTCCGGCTCTGGCTCAGCTAGCTACCCGCGCCAGCGGGCTGGCAAAGCTAGCGTGGCTGGGTGGCTGGCTAGCCGGCTGGAAGTGGAAATGCGCCAGTGTCTATGCATGGATATTATCCGATCAAGTGATAAGATCGTAGTTTGTCTGTTGCCGAAATGATTCTGAAACATTCTATATTTTTGAGGATTGATGATGAATGATGCAACAATTATTTTCGATGATTTTCCCTCACTTTTTATAATTTTTTTTTTGCCCGTGTCGCTCACTTTTTGCGCGTGACGCACCAGGAGCTTGTGGAATTTGCGTGTGTCGCATGCGACGCGTGTGTTCTACACTGGCGAGAACGTTGATTACTCCGCAGTACCTTGGCCTGGCAGCAGAAAAAAAATGTGATAAGCAGATTCCTCATGAAATATTACCCCTTTTCACCATCTACTTTTGTTTTTAGAAGGTCAGGAATTTTTGTTGTCATCCACACACAAAACAAATTGGCTTCTGACCTCAGTGGGACAAAAGTTTGGGTGGAAAAATCATGCTTTTGTTTCTTTTTTGTTCTTTTGAATTGTAAAGCAAGTCTCCAATATAATATGGGAGCTGGGAGATTGTCTCCCTTATTATTGGAGTCTCCCATATTGGCCGTGCGCCTCTACCGTTAGGTGCGCAGACATGGGACGATGGGGCCCCCTTCATACTTCGCGCTCGCGTCACGAAAACGCACGGGCCGCGGCCTCGCCTCTCAACCCCTCATTCTCAATCTCATCCATCGACCCTCTGACGTGAATAGAAGTAGATGGGACTAGGCAATTATTTAAACGTGTAATTGCGTTTAACATACCTTCATATTAGCTTTGATGCCATGCTGTTTTGCCAATTTTTGTAACTCCGACCGCTTCATCCCTGCTAACACTTCTAATTCATATAAGTTCGACATTTTCAAAACAAAATTTCGCGCTAATATCCACTCGTTCTTGCAAAATCATGCGGCCACATTAGCGTGTGAACGTAATTCGTAAACACAGCTCAGCTTGGTGTTCAAAAGTGAACGCTCGAAATGAAGGAAGCCGGTGATTGGTCAAAAAAATAGAAGGGCCTTTATTGTGATTGGTCAATGGGCCGATGTCTCAGCTCAACCAACACGTCGTCCCTGGTTTGTTCAATGCTCAGCATCGTAAATACCGTTTGCCACACCTTTAGTTTAGAGCCCCCGAGAGACATAACATAATGTAGGCCTACATATATAGTGTGCCCCCCTTTGTAAAAATCTTTTTGCTTGTCTAATTTTTCGTGGACGAAATGACCTATTTTCGGTAAATTTTTTAATTCATTTTTTTTTTGGGGGGGGGGGGCAATTGTACCCCTGGATCCGTCCCTAATTGTAGGGACTATTAAAAAGCAAAATAATATAAATCATACAAAGTATTTTTCCTCATTCAGCAGGACCTGTTTCATAATTAAATGTATTTAATTAGGGCCTATATATATATATAAATTGCTGTATTTTGTAAGAAATATAAAATTAAAAAAATTCTGAGAAAATGGAGGGATCCACTAAAAAGCAGAGCTGTATTAGTCTGCAGGCACTGACCCTGATTGGAACTTTGATCAACAAGTGTGCCTCCACGCAAAGACTAGCACATACAAAACTTGCTGTTCCAATACGGAGAGCCTTCAGTACACAAGGCAAGAGTAGGCTGCACATTCAGACCCTGATTTCGAGTGAAGGGTTTGCCCAGCAGACTAGAGCTGTATTGTGTGGACCCCTCTAAATACATGAAATATGAATATATCATGCAGCATTTGAAAACTTCAAAATAAAAGTAAATTATCAATCCGGGTATAGGCCTTCATGAAATCAAATACGAGGCTTTTCACAATCACTTTTTCCCTTTTCTTTTACCGGTATCCTTCACAAACAGCAGCCATATCAACTTTCTCCTTCCCTGTCTGATCTCTTTAAAACTTCATCGTTCTGTTTTTCTTCTTTTTTTATTCACTCGGATGTTGGCCAAATTTCCCTCAATTCATTCTGATTTTCATATATATTGCAAAGGAACTTTAGTTTGTTAACTATTTGTTTCGAAGTCCACCCATTAAGGAGTTCAGCAGTGCTTAATTTCTTGGAACTAAAATTTTCATTTGACCTATTCAGAAAAAATATCACAGTTCACCTTTATATTACTTGGTCATGACTTTTTGTGGGGGGCAAGCGCCCCCACAAGGGCCCCCGGCCCATCTATACACCACTTGTTAAAATGACTGAATGTATATCTTTTTTCATAGAAGTATTTAAAAAATGTGTGATGATATATTCAAATAATGTTAAAGCAAAATAATTTGCAACTTTCTAAGAAAAAAGCAGTATTATATATAAAGGCTATATAGTTACATGGTCATTCCAAATTCATCATCATCCGCGATAGTACAGTCCGCCAGGTTGTGTATCAGTGTTTAATAATTTTTAATGTTAGAATAATGATAAACCTAAAAAAAATTGCAAAATGTTTATTCTTAATGAATCTGTCCGTTCCCATAATACTCACATGCCATTACCAAAAGGATTCATCTCAGTCATTACTCAACTCTTTTAGGCACAACAGTCCCCGTATTTGGAACATTTTCCCGAGCCGTGACAATTTCATATCATGCACTACTCATCATCTTTTAAGATTTTATTGAAGAGACAGCTAGTCTCTTACTATTCCACTTAACTCTTACTTATTTTAATATATATGTATGTTTTTCGGGGAGTATGTGTTTGTGTGTGTGTGTATCTGTCTTGTAATGTAACATGTACAACCACGTGTGTTTTTTTTTCTATTTTGGGGGACTATGTCCAACATTTACTTCATTTTAGTCTCCAATTTCATCATCAGATTACATCTTGATTGATACATGTTACTTGTATATGTAATTCATGACTTTATGAATGAAATATAAAATTGAATTGAAGTTGAACAACACAATGTACAAACTTTCAATTCATTATTTTGGGAGACTATGTCCAACAATTTTTTTAAATTCATTTCAGTCTCCAATTTCATCATCAGATTACATCTGATGATGAACCAAATAAAAAAAAATCAAAGGAGGGAGAAAAACATAAATGAAGGTTGGTGAAAACTCACCAAAGATGGGAATGGCAAACTCTTTGGTGAGTTTTCACCAACCTTCATTTATGTTTTTCTCCCTCCTTTGTTTTGGCTTCTTTAAAGGTCAAGTCCATCCCAGAAAAATGCTGATTTGACAGAAAATCAAACTAGCATAACACTGAAAATTTCATCAAAATCGGATGTAAAATAAGTTATGACAGTTTAAAGTTTTATTTTTCACAAAACATCTTGGTGACATCACTGACATGCAAATGAGACAATCGATGATGTCCCTTACTCACTATTTATGTTATTTGTTTAAATAATATAATATTACAATTTTACAGATTTGACAATAAGGACCGACTTGAATGAACCATATTGTATTTAACAATGCTTACTCCACATGTTCAGGGGGAATAAATCATTGTTTCACTTGAAAACTAGAATATGTAATGTTTCATACAATAAAATACAAAAGAAATAGTGAGTGGATGACGTCATCAGTCTCCTAATTTGCATGCCAATCAGGATGTGCATATAACTGTTTTATGAAATTAAGCAAAACATTAAAAGGTCATAACTTTCTTATTTTACATCCGATTTTGATGAAATTTTCAGTGTTGTTTGTTGGATTTTTCTCTTTTTATTCAAATCAATTTTCTGTTGGGGTGGACTTGTCCTTTACACCAACTTCATATGGGGATATCTGCATTAATATTATTGTTTTCCTTTCAATGTTACCATTCATATTACTAAAATTTGATCATATTGCATCAGGGGAAGATCCAGGATTTTCTAAAGGGGTGGGGGGCAATTTTTCGGATGAAAATTTTGACAAGCAAAAAAAAGTTTTCAACCACAAATTAAGGATATTTTGTACCCCCCCAAATTTGACAACCTTCCAAAAAATTTTTTTTTAAATAAAAAGTAAAAAAAAAGGTCTTCAATTTCAAAAGAGGGGGCACACCTCTGTTTTAATGGCATTTTTACATTTTTTCATTAAACTTGCTTCTCAAAGGGGGGGGGGGCGCGTTCTGGCTGTGCCCCCCCCCTGGATCCGCCAGTGTACTGCATGTATGTTTAATTGCTGATATTTAAATTTTGGAAAAGTGCCTTAAAACATTTTTAAGAATAGATCTATACATATCCATCAAACTGATTGACTATGATTACACAGTATACTATAAATTTCTGATTTAGAAACCATTTATTTTAATAGCCATGATACTTTAGGTATGAAATGTATTTACAAACACAAAACAATATATTTCCTGCAATATCACATTATTTTTTCATATCATACATGACTACATGTAATTGAAAAACACACAAAAAAATATTGTATCACTGTTTCATAAATAAAACTAGTATAAAGTATTATCAGTTAAAAACAAATGGTAATATTGTGGCCATAAAGCAATTCTAAGTCAAGACAACTGATATGTATTGGATGATAGTTTCAAACAAAATGGCTCAGATTTGCTCTCTTAAAACAATTCTTATAGATTATTTTTCAAACTGTAATTCTCACCATCTTAACAATTCAAAAAGTATTTGCAAGAAATATAATGAAAAATTGCAAAACAGCCCCCCCCCCCCAAAAAGCCCCACCCCTTAAGAAAGAATGATACAATTTTCAAATATAGTCTCATTTGTGAATTTTAGATTGGTATTGTAAACCAATAACTCACATTACATAAGCTCTTCAAATGCCTTTTAAATCTTAAAGTGATAAAAAAATAATACCTTAAACTTATGCAATTCTATAATAATATATGAATTTATAGAGCGCAGAATCTATTTACTGAAGTATATCTTCTATGACATTGATTTCTTGGTTTTCCCTATTACAAAATGTTTGCACAATATATCTTACACAATATATAGACCTTTGTTCTTTACAGATGAAAATAATTGAGACACAAAAAAGTGATCTCGAAATTTGTACACCTTTTTTGGAATGGATACAGTGTGAAAAACCTACAAAACTTGCTCTTTATTTCTAAAGATCAAATTGATACTAACAATTATGATTTGAATAACTCAAGAAAAAATTAATTTCATTAAAAATCTAATGTAAAAAAGAACAAATAGATTTTCGCAAACAGTTATCTGCACAACATGGATAATTTGCAAATAATGGAACATCAATCACTATTCATTTTTAAAGGGGAATCCAACCCAAATAAAAACTTGTTCTTAGGGGAATAAGAAAAATCAGACAAGTTGATAGGTGAAAGTTTGAATACTATCTGACAAATAATAAGAAAGTTATGATTTTTTTTAAGTTGTGAATATTGGTAATCCCTAGATCCATGGAGACTGCAAATTGGCCACATATGTGATGTCACAGTGATGTAAGGCAAGGACTACTCTTCCATGTACTCCAATACATAAAATGGCTAATATGTCATTTTTTCAAATGTTTTACTTCAAATTTTATTTTTCTTTCATGAGGACATAAAACAATATACTACCAGGGTTATATTTAGATTACTGCCCCAGGGGAATGGGCATTTAGGAGAAAACCACAAATCCCTGATAATTAAGTACATGGCCTATGGGAAAGTTGTCCTTGCCTCTTGTCATAATTTACTTACCCAGTTGCCAATTTGAAATCTACACAATCATAGGGATTTCAATTTTAAAGCAGCCATAACTTTCTTATTGCTGGTCCGATTTCTTTCAAACTTTCACCATTCTGTTTTATCTATTTTTCTCCTTTCCAAAACTACATTTTATGACCAAGGCTGGATTCCCCTTTAAAGCTTGTGTATAGTTTTGGTAAATCCACCAAAATGCACCTATCACTATTCCAATTCATTGCTAGCTAATATGAATGGATATGCCCTATAACAGTTATGATGTGGAGGATATGAAATGAAAATGGAAATTTAACTTGATCGGGTCACCCGATCAAATTAAAATATGTGTGTTTTTTTCTTTCAATTAAATCCTATTCCAAATCATGGAATGGGCTGAAACTTTCAAGATATGTTCTTTGTCTGTAACTTTTGGATATCTAATCACTAAATTTATAAGATAAGTGCTTGAATGCCCATTTTTTAAATTTAAAACAAGCATCGCCGAGAGAGGGCGCTATATATCCAAGATTTGAATATTTGAAATTTTCTCAGAGAAGTGCAGTTGGAAAAATATCTAACGGTCTCTACGCTTCAGTAAGACTGTCATATTAGATGATATTTGATTATCAATCACATTATTGACCCTTTACCAAAGCTATACACAGGCTTTAATATCATGTTATTCCATCCTACAACAGACTTCACATTAGCTTGAACATGCGGAATCACCATTATTGTAAATTATCAGATAATTCATTCACAAGCTTCCCGACATCTTCAATAATTTCATAAAAAACAAAAGAAAGTTTGAGTGTAAGCAAGGAGTGTAAGTGTGTGACATTATCAACTCTCCCATTTACATAAAACCCATCATCAGATCATTATTTATATATCAAGGACTGATGCATTAAAAATAAATAACATTAAAGGGGATGAAACCTTTGGAACAAATAGGCTTGTGTAGAAACAGAAAAATCAAAGAATAAAGAAAGTTTGAGAAAAATCGGACAAATAATGAGAAAGTTATGAGCATTTGAATATTGCAATCACTAATGCTATGGAGATCCTCCTATTGGCAATGCGACAAGGATGTGTGATGTCACTGATGAACAACTTTCCCTTTGGTGGACTATAAAATACCCTCAAAATGTCTCTTTTTGCTTTTTCTTATGATGATACAAACTCTTTATCCATGATGTATTCTTAAAAAATATGTATTACATGCCCTCATGTAGAAAGAACACATGATCTATGGATAGATGTGATAAAAGAGGCAATTTAAGTGCAATATATACTAAAGTAATGGGGAGAGTTGTTCACAAGTGACATCACACATCTTTTTTGCATTGCCAATTTGCTATCTCCATAGCATTAGTGATTGCAATATTCAAATTGGGAGAGTGTGACTCTCAGCTTCGATTCTACGGTAGGTTGTCAAATTATCTGCGTAAGGCATTATCTTAATGTATGTTCCACAAAAAGTATACATGATGCCGTTTTGTGTTATCATTACTTAAAGGAATAAAATAACTTTTGATATGAAATTACTTTAAAATACATGTAACATTTTCTTTCTCCTTCATAATGAATGAGTTTCGGCAAGACTGTAATCTATTGGCAGTGAGCAATGATCTGTTTCTCTATCTCCTCCAGATTTCCAATAACTTGGTTGAGTTGATTCTCGTCCATCTCAAACCGAAGATGATCGGGATCCTATGGATCAGGGAACAAAATAGAAGGAAATGTTATCTAGCATTGCCAGCATAGTGTAAATATATTTTTTTTAATTCATTATCATTTTCATTGAAAGGAAAGGCCTAGTTAAGAATATTTATGAATGTCATTTCTTGAATAGTATTTGTTCCTGGGCACCTACACAAACTATAACAAGTTTTCCTAGTAGGTTCTGTTTTTATGATTTAATTTGATTGTACTTTTTAATTCACTTTGTACTGATGTTATTTGAATATAATAAATGAGGATCTCTTTGTAAAATATTTTTTTTGTAATTATAATTCAGGCGATTTAGGTAATAAAAAGATTGTTGTAAAAATACCAGAAAATAATGAAAATATTGGTAACTAAAGATTTTAGGAAAATCAATCAAAGATTAAGAAAATTATTAGTATTTCAAGTTAATGAATTGTGATGTCATATTCCAGCAGCTGCCCATACGTTATGTTATATTAAATACATGAATTTACATTTTTGTTAGTGGTCCAAGATGACAAAATTTCATTTGCCCATGGTGAGTGTGAAATGATTTGTCTGTTGATACACTTAAGGTTCATTAAAAGCCATTTTCAATTTAATGAGAAAATGACATTTAATTGTTTTTTTTCAATCACAATACATGGAAAACTGCTCACATATGTCACAAATCAAAAAATTAAACTTCTTATAACTTTTCTAATCTTTGACAGATTTTCCTCAAACATTCACCAATGTTTTGTTATCTTTTTTACTACTATATTCACAATAAGTCTTTTTCTTTATTTTTTATTTGTGTGAACGTCCCCATAAATTACTCTTTTTTATTCAGAACAAATTAACCTTTAAAGATTGGGAAGAAGATACAGGAATAAAATACAGCAAACCTTGAAGAACAAGAAAATTATCAATTATCGAAAAGAGTCTACAAGGAGTTTAATCTGAAAAAAAAAAATCAAATGCAATCAAAAATGAAAATACAAAACATCTATCAAGTCATGACAAATGAATAAAGTGTGAAACGAAAGTTAAATTTTGCCTATAAATTTACTTGACATACCATGATAGAAGTAGAAATATATTCTCAATATACTTTACCTTATCTATATGACTATTATCTGCCAGTTTGAGTTCTACAATTGCAGTTGGCATATTGATTTGGTCTATATGTTTGGCTTGGCTCTTTATATCGATTCTCCAACTGACATCTTTTAGCGTGTTTCCAAATATTGACTGCATTAATGAAATGATGAATTGATGAATTACTGAGTGATTTCAACAAAATAAAACAACTCAATAAACATGAAAATTTATACCTTGTTTACATGCGCTTGTGACAACCCATTCTCTTTTTTTTTATTGAAACATGCTTGCAATAAAAATGTTCTGTAGAATTTAGCTACCCCCCTCAAAAAAAATACTTTGCAGTAATTAAGAAAAAAATGGCAAAAAGAAGCTGCTGAAAACTGCTCATCTAAAAAAAAGAGAGCCAATGGAGTAAATTAGAGAGTCAAAAAGGGCCTAAGCTTTCAATCCTAGCAGAATCTTTGTCAGAGGCAAAATGACAAACACATAAAGTGGAACAACCATAATATAGATCACAGACATGAAACAATAGAAACAAGGAGACAAAAAGGGTATTAGTGAGTAGAGATGACCAATCAAGTTTATAGTGAAGGGGATGAAAGAAAAGGAGTAGGCAGACACAAAGGGCTGGTATAGGTAAGGCCAATGAAAGACCTCAAGCTAAGAGGGATTAAGATAATGAGGCAGGTAACATCAAACAGGATCTGGACCAAAACAGTGATAGAGGCTATGAGGAAAAGATGAATAGCAAGAGAATTAGTGAGAGGTGGGTCAAACAGAAAGGGGAACAACTGATAATGTGCAAAAGACATATAAGCATGTATGATAAAGCATAACAAACTAAGAGAAAAATGTAAGCATAAATATATATCTTTAAGTATTTGTATATAAATGTATCCAAAAGGAATGTATATGAAAAAATATATGGTGTAACTGATATTGTATATCCGCTAGGTGTGAGGGGGAAAAACAAGAGTACATAGTAGAAAAAAAAACAAACATTTTATATGAAAAAAGGAGAAGCATATTGCCTAAAAAGGTAAAGCAAATATAAAAGCTGAGGTTGTATGAGAGAGGGGGTGTAGTGTATTATAAAGAAATTATAGTATACATGTAAATAAGCAAAATAAATATGAGGTAAATCTAAAAGAGGTGAGTGGAGAAAAATATATATAATTATTATATCGCCTGAATAAGGAATAATTGAAGCTGAGCTTGTATGAGATATGGGAGGAAAGTAGAGGAAGAAAATAAAACTTATCTATAAGAGCTGCGGGGAAAAATTATATGTAGGCCTATATATAAATTGAAAGTGAATAGGAAAGATTAATCAGTCGTTCCCCTCTTGGATGTTCAGGCCATGAGGTTGGGTGGTGCTAAGTCGTTTCATCCAGAACTTCTCTCTGCTAGTACGGACTGAGCAAGGACGGGTACCTAAAGATTTGATGCCCTGTAGCATCATGTCAGTGATGGAGTGGTTGGGAAAGTTGAAATGGCGGCCAACTGGAGTGTCCAGCTTTGCTGTGTTGACGGTGGATCTGTGCCCGTAGAATCGTTTCTTTGGTGTGGTCTCTGTTTCCCCTATGTATTGTACCCCACAAACTCTGCAAGTGATGAGATATACAACATTAGTGGTAGTGCATGTGATGTTGCCCTTGGTTTGGTGAGAAAGGCTGCTAGAGTTGCTGGTGAAAGTGTCGCCCTTGTGATTGTTGCTGGTGCATTTGAAGGTGCCATGCTGTATGGGAGTAGAATGGCTAGTGAGGGAGGGCACTTCAGCACGTACAATGAGGTTCCTGAGATTCGGTGGGTGACGGTATGCTAGGAGGGGAGTATCAGGAACGGCCTGTTGGAGACGATCAGAAGTATGTAAAATGTGGTGGTTATCGCACCAGGATTTTGCAGAGAGGGGGTAGATTTGGATGGAAGGTGGTCACAAGCGGTATTCTGTCAGTAGTCTCCTTGTCACTTTTTGGTATGAGAACTTCAGATCTGAGGAGAGAACGAACTTTGTTAATTGCCAGTTGGACTGCCCTGGCACAGAGATGTCTCTGCAAATTCCTGGCATGGAGGGAAAAATCAGGGTCCTCGGAGCAGATAGGCGAAGTCTAAGGGCTGGATGAGTGGAGGTTTCTGTGGGTTTAGTGTACAGGGTAGTGGTGATACCGTTAGACCTTATCTGGACTGTGACATCAAGGAAGTGGGTTTCCTCTTGGGAGAAATCAGAAGTGAATTTGATGGTCCTGTGGAAGGAATTGATGTGGTCAATGAATGTATGGAGGCTATCTTCCTCCCTGGTCCAGATGAAGAAAATGTCATCCATGTAACGCCACCAAATCCATGGGCGACAGGGGGCTGAATCTAACATCTGCTGTTCCAGCTTGGTCATGAAGAGACAGGCGAATGAAGGAGCCATCCGGGTGTCCATTGCTGTACGGAATATCTGTAGGTAGTGCTTGCCCATGAATGTGAAGTTGTTTTTCGTTAGTACATGAGATATCAGAGATTTGATATCGGATATGGGGGGACTGGAATGGCCACTGGCGGCCAAGGCTTCACATGATGCTTGGATACCTTCATCATGGGGAATGCTGGTGAACAGTGAAGAAACATCGAAAAAGCCAATGATTGCAGTCTCGGGTATCTGGTCCTTGATGTCATTTAGTTTCCTGAGAAAGTCTGGAGTGTCGTGAATGTAAGAGGGTACACGTGAGACAAGGGGTTTAATGTGGTAATCAACAAAAAGGGAGATGTTCTCTGCTGGGGAACCATTTCCTGAGAGGATGGGTCGACCAGGGTTGCCAAGTTTGTGGATCTTGGGGAGGAGATACAAGCTGGCAGGTTTAGCATTAGTAGGGGAGAGAAATTTGTGGGCCTTCTCGGAGAGATGCTTGTGTTCTCTCATGTCAATCAGTGTCAATTGGATTTGTAGGGAGAAATTACAAGTAGGGTCAGAATCGAGAAGTGCATAGTGAGATGGATTATTGAGATGTTTCATGACTTCATAGATGTACTGCTGGCGGTCCATTACAACGACGGCTGATCCTTTGTCTGCAGGCTTGACGATGATTTCGGACCTGCTTTTGAGTGATGAGAGAGCCTGGCATTCTTCTCGAGGAAGGTTGTCATGTGCTCTGGTGTCGAGGGTATCTGTGGAGCAAACTTGGGATGAGACAGCTTGAATGTAAGTTTCAAGGGAAGGAACTCTATTCTTGGGTGGAATCCATGTGCTTTTCCGGTAGAAGGGCTCGGGATCACAAGGGGGTTCATCTAAAAAGAACTCTTTGAGACGTATCCTACGATAGAATGTACAGAGGTCTTGGCTGAGAGCTATCTGCTCAACTTCTGGTGGCATTGGGCAAAACTTGAGCCCTTTAGAGAGAAGAGAGGTTTCTGGGGGGATGCATCATTGTTGTTGGTATGTCGCCTAAATCTGTTTGACCGTTGTCGCTCCTTTGTGAGGTTGCCTATTTTCTTGTTCCTGCGTTCAGTGAGGAGAGACCTGTGTTTAGAGAGATCAGATTCAATTTCATCATAATGAAGCCACTGGGTGTGGGTTCAACGAGAACGTAGTTAGTCTTCCAAGCTACTGATGTCAGCTGAAAAAGAATCAAGAGAAGCAATACACTGTTCAGAGAGGATGTTAATTAGTCGAACTGAAGCTCCATGTAAGGTCTGGTTCCAGCGTTTGCGAAGTTCAGGTGTGAGAGTACCGAGACCGGGAGTGAAATGAAGTTGGAGGCCTAGGTGGATAAAATGCGATTGAGGGAACAAAATCTGTAATTGTCCTGGTGAAAAGAGGTCTTGAGGGCCTTCAGCTTGATCTTCCTGAGCTGGTAAAATAAAGATAGATGGTTAGTCATGGTAGAAAAGAGACCTAGAATATAAAAAATGTGTAAAACAAAGAAAATGGATATTCATAACAAATCAAAATATAAAGAAAGAGAAAAAATCGAGTAGATTTGAACTGGACCTAAAACAGAATGATAAAAAGAATACACAAAGTTAATTAAATCAAGCTGAAAAGTAAAATCGACACAGAACAGATCAGAAAAGACCCTGGGATGGAAAGGAAGTATAACAAAATGGGAGAGAAGGTACAATTAGAACAGACAAAGATACCAGAAAAAAAAACAAAGTTATACAAGTTTAACTGTGGAAGGAAAGTAAATAAGAAAACACAAATACACAAAAATCAAACATATGTGGATAAAACTAGACAAATTAGATAAGGAGGATCACATGGGAGTGATACAACAGCAGAAAAGGAGATCAATGGCAAAAAGAAGCTGCTGAAAACTGCTTATCTAAAAAAAGAGAGAGCCAATGGAGTAATTAGAGAGTCAAAAGTGGCCCAAGCTTTTGATCCTAGCAGAATCTGTCGGAGGCAAAATGACAACATATAAAGTGGAACAACCATAATATAGACCACAGACATGCAACAGCAACACTAGAAACAAGGAGACAAAAAGGGCACTAGTGAGTAGAGATGACCAATCAGGTTTTATAGTGAAGGGGTGAAAGAAAAGGAGAAGGCAGACACAAAGGGAAGTTGGTGTAAGGCCAATGAAAGACCTCCAGCTAAGAGGGGTTACGATAATGAGGCAGACAACATCAAACAGAACATGGAACAAAACAGTGATATAGGGTATGAGGAAGAGATGAGAAAAAAAATCGCAGAAAAGAGAAATTGATATTCATATTTTAAAACGGTTTTTTCAATAAATATCACTGAACAATATCAATTGATTAACCAGTTTACATTTTGAAAAAAATGTAGACATAAATATACATCATTACCTGTGAAACCACTTTTTCATGTATTTTCGATCTGTTGTTTCTCCAAAACTTTGTAAAAGCTGTTGCTTGTGCTTGAGATATCCCACCTTCTTTCTTTTTCATTTGCGATGTTAAGAAGGCCTCAAGCTGGTTGAAATCCATGTCAATCGAGACAACATTCTGTTCAGAATAACAAAGATGAATATAAATTTAATGTCCTGATCAGGAATTTCATTTTGATAATGAACTAACACTTTTCTCTTACGAATAGTAGAGTAAAGATGATGATCATAATAATAATACATGTACTCATTACAAAAAATTATAATAAAAATAATACTATGATGATAATAAAATAGTGATGACATTTGATAGCAACGATCTATTAACGATACGCTCAAATTTTTTAATGAGAAATTTTAAAATAAATAAAATAATCCTGATAACGTCATGTAAAGAATAGTAGTAAGTAGGCGCTAATGCATACAGATTTGTCACGGCCAACTTCGAGCAATTTCCCCACTAGATCTAGAAATCGTTCACAAATGTCATAGCAAGTCCCTCGATCACATTTCAAGGTCGGTATACCCACCACTTTTATGAATATCACCATCAGGAATGGCTGTATTTTGGCTTCGATCATGAGGACATCGCTTGAATCAACCTCAGTCGGACATTGCGCGCTTCGCTTGGCTTCATTTTAATGTTGATATGGGCTGAAGTTAGCGACCAAAAGATTCGCCTGCAGCAGTTTGTTCACATGATCTGGTTGCTAACATCAATCCATATCAAATTCAAAATAACGGTGCAGTGAAGCGAAGCAATGCGATGTCTGACTGAGGATTCAAACAATGACTTCGACATTGAAGCTGAATTATACAGCCGACTTTCTGATCGTGATATTTTTGGAAAAGCAGTGAGCATTACCATTTGTTTATTTACCTCGAAATGTGATTTGTCATTATGTTTGTGTATATTTTCTGATGGAAAAAAATGCTCTAACCGTCTCACGTCTGGTCGCATGTCATAAGGTGGTCCAATTTCACGAACAGGGTAAAAATGGTCAAAAATTTTATTTTTTGATATGTTATAGCTATTACCATTCTCTAAATGATGAAAAAGTTTTAAGTCTCGATTACCTTTATTTTTCCTTAAAATAACTAATTAACAGCTAATTATTACATAGACTCAATGTAAATGTGAATTTTGAAATGTGTTTTCCTCAAATTGGACCTGCTGCACATAAAATGGTGTCAAAAGTTTATGCAACATTGGATCACCCGAGTATTTTGCAGTTATAATCTTGAAACATCAATAATTAAATCTGTACCAAAGATCGAATAATTATCTATTATTGTATGCGTATTAATTATACTAATTAATTAACAGTATTTAATTTCACATTTTTGCCCCCAAAATACCTGTTACTGTATTTATATACTTGGCAAAATGACAACATCATGGGTAGAAATGTTTGTTGCAATGATACACAACATTTGTACTAAAAATTAAGATTACAAATTAGATAATTAACCAAATCTCTCCGGTTTACTAATTGATTAGGATGCAGATCAGAGCTGACATACACATGTATTCCATTGCTGCATATTTTCAAAATTGTCAAATTTTTACGACATTTAGTTGTTCCCTGCTTTAAAACACCCAGAAATACTAGAATAACAGTCATATTACATATTATAGTAAGTTGTTAATTAGGTTTAATTAATATTTTATCATTTACCGCATCCACCGGCTCCGCCACCCCTGTTACTTCAAACTTAATGTGCTATAGTTTTTGTTCCTGATATTGTATTGATCTAATTCATAGTATATTTAGCCTATAGTTCTAGCTTCAAAATGAGATATTACTCAATAAATTTGGTCAAGATGCTGTGATGTAGCAACAATTTATCCATGGCACTGTGTGTAAAATTGTTCATACGCCACCCTTTTTGCATACCCAACTTTAACCCTACAGGGCTCCGCCGCAAGCGGCGGAGCCCTGTAGGGTTAACCCAACTTCGCATATGCGACCGTCTATAATTAAAGTCAGGGACTGAGAAAGTGCATTTATATAAGTAATACAAAATGAATAGATAGAGAATAGAGATTGGGGAGAAGGGAGAGGAGGGGCAAAGAAAACCTGGTCCGAGGCGAAGGATCAGGAACTGAGTGGAGAGATCAGTGTGACAGTGCCAGTGGGCGAGGCCGAGGGCCGAGGCAGTGCACTTCGAAATAGGTACACAATGCATACATCTATTGTAATGCGTAGGACTGAATTGGAGAAAAAAAGTGAGGGACTGAGGGTTACTAACCTTGATCAAGCTTTTGCATTTGGTGACCAAAGTCGTGAATTCTTCGTTAGAAATATCTGCAAAGAGTTCTTCTTTCATATATTCATCAGTGATCTCTCCTATCCCAAGATAATCTCGCTTAGCAATGCCATTCAGGAGTCCAAAAAGTTTTGTTGCGGTGGCTTCGTCATCTGCCATCTTGACCAAGTCACATGATGTTGCGGGATCATCTCAAAATATGGAATATAATCAAGTAATTGCTTTCATACAATAAGGATTTAATATTCATCTTAAAAATATGCATCTCAGTTCAATGAATTTTTCACATAAGATATTTCTCAATTATTAAAATGGAATATAGACAGAACAAACATATCTCGATATTTATATATTTTTACACAAGCGAAATATTGGATCAGGAGATGATCCCTAGCTAGACAGACACACGAGCTCGGATCAGGGAGAATGTTTTCAGTTTCAAAGCCTCCAAGAAACTCTTAGTTCAACAGCTGATTGGAAGTAAAATATTGAACAATTATTTTATCTGATACTTTCAAAAGTGCATGAGACAAAATGAACAGGATGCGCAGGCCTCTTCTTCATATTCTTGCTCAAATATCCAGGGCCAGGGGGAGTGCTTATCAACAACAGATAAAGAACAGTTTTTCTCTGCCAGCAACTTGTTCAAGCAGTTTAACATTTTCATCCCAAAAGCTGATCTTTTGTTCCAGATGCTATGGATGCATATCGGGTTCTAATTCCTGGAACCATCATGGAAAAGGATTGTCCAGCGTCAACGAGATAAGGCCTGGAGTTCATAACCCTAGACAAACAGGTGCAACGATGGTGACAATGAATAAAGTTGATTCTGTACCAAAGAAAAAGAGACCCGTTGTTGGAAGTTGGCAGACAACATCCGAAGATGAGCTGTATGATGTTGTAATTGTTGGAGGTGGCATGGCAGGGCAGGCCATGGCTTGTGCTTTGGGTAATGAAAAGTTATTTCAAACATGTGTGTGGAGACTGGGAGGGATAAGTGTGAGCATCAATTTTGTAATCTGTATCTAGTCTTGAGGACTCCATGATGATGTTTTTAAAATATTTTGACATATACTTCTTCATCATTGAGTCTTGACACTCTTCTCATATATGCATAAGAGACTGACCAAAAACAAAGATGGATTTCCCTTGGAAATCCATCTTTTAAGATAAAAATCACGTAATTGGTGGTGATTTTATTTATTTTGTACACCTTGCGTATTCAAAAATTGGTTAATGAAGATATGTTAAAAATTGAAGGTTTCTTAACAGACTGATCTCGTGTAAATCCCTTGATCCGTTTGCAACAAAGCAAATGAAATATGTCTGACCCTTCAACTGCTTCGTTATGATGTAGCTATGATTAGTGATGTTACAAAATGCCATTTTGAAGAACAATTTTAGATAAAAATTATTGTTTAAAAAATACTAAAATTTAATATGTGATTATGAATAATAATTATTATTATTTATTGATTTGATAGTTTCATATAAAATATCTCTACTGATATCTAGCAAAAAAATAAACATAATATTTGCTGACTGGAGTATCAAATATTTGGAAAATGTTTACCCAGAATGAAGCATATTTTTGTTTTGTTTCCTGGTAATATTTGATTATTTATTTACATGTTTTTATTATTTTTATAGGGTTTGAATCATCTCTTGGTGACCACAGGATCCTATTATTAGAGCAGGGAAAGAAACCTACCCAGTTGAATGAGCTACCATCTAAGTATAGCAACAGAGTTTGTGCTCTTAATCATAACTCAGTGAAACTTCTTTCAGGTGAGGTATAAATAAGCTCTGATATCAGCAGTCTAATATTTTCTGAAAATTATCTTTACTTTTCTATTAGTTTGGGTCTTACCTCACCTGTAGCTTGTTAGATTTCCTTCTGCTTAGTTTTGTCATTGCAGTAGAAGTAGAATGTTACTTTTAAATTTTAGCATGTAGAATAGGCCTATTTTCTTACCTTAGTGCAGACTATTATTATATGGAAAACACATTTTTCACCTCATACTTATAGTGAGTGATTGTATTACCGAACGTGTGCATCGTACGCATATATGCGCATCAGAAAATAACTTCATACGCTCAAAACTTTGCAACGTCCTTCCAAAGGGAACATGAATAAGAAAGACGATAAAAAGTGCTGAAAAACACATTTTCAAAGTCTTAATATTCTAAAAATAATAAAAATATGGTCAAAACAGCTCATTAGTGATTTTGTTGTTTACTCAACTTTTCCCATATAAATAAATGTTCGGTAATACGATACCTTTTTCAAGTGACCAAAAAATCTCACATGCGAACAGGGAAGCCGATATAAAAAAGAAGAACAATTTCGGCAAAATTGTTACATGTAGGTAATTGAGTATTTATGGTGACAGTTTGATGAACCATTGTGCTTGCCTGATTTTTCTCTTTTGATTCAAATCAACATTTTTCTGAGGTGGACTTGACCTTTAAGGCCTGTTTTGTGACCTTTTTTTTCTAACAAAATTTAATTGAAAAATGCTCACTGTCTGATGATAGCCTTCCCATTTTAAGTTTTTTTTAATGTGCCTCTCATCTCTGGTAATTCCTAGATACTCCCAGGTCTCACGCATGATGTGTGAGACTCCCGTAAAAGGGTCTCTTGCTAATCCCTCAAATCTCTTTCTCACGTATACATCACAGCATAGCCTTATATACACAATTCCTGTGATCTCAAGTCCCAGAAAGTCTCACACGTAGCTGGGCCCCATTATACAAACTGTTACGATTGTTGCAATCAGTCGTAATTCTATGGAAATCCGTCCATATCATAATTTTTCTTCAGGAAATTGGCACAATGTTTTTTGTAAACAAAGAGAAGCACAGCAAATTTTCAAGAAAACAATGAATGCACGAAAACACATCATAATTAGAAAGTATTTTGAACAAACATGCTTAATAGATGTTGATGTTGCTGGCTTACCATAGTTGCAACTGATCGGATCTATCACAACTTTTTGTAAGACGGGGCCCAGGTCCGTGAACTTGGCATCTCTGGTTATAATGTTATGTTTATAATTATATTCAATTGACATGTATGCAGATGTAGGAGCATGGCATCACATGACCGAGATGAGAGTCAAACCATTTCGAAGGATGCAGGTTTGGGATGCTTGTTCGGATGCCCTCATTACATTCAACCAATCAGTCGACCTATCGGAAGACCTAGCTTACATCGTGGAGAATGATATCACGAATGCTGCCCTCTCTAGACAGCTTGGAGAGGTGAAATCCAACGTTGAAGTGCAGTATGAGAAAAGGTATGCGACTATGTTTACTGTGATGTTCTATTCTGATTTAAAGGGAAAGTTCACCCTGACAAAAAGTTTATTGCAAAAATATTTTTTAAAATATTTTTTTCTGCTTTTTTTACAACAAACTTCTTCCGGGTAAACTTCCCCTTTAATAGCAGGTGAGAGGGTCGTTTCACTCAGGGGTGTTGCAAGAAAATATCAATTTATAAATTTCTGATGCAAATTTACAATTGATATATCAATTTGAATTAGAGCAAAAAAATTTGAACTCTTTGAAAACAATGCTCCCAGGGCTTACAGCACCTTAAATTAAACCTACTTGAGATTCTGACCCCTGTATGATAGGAAGGGCAGGTTCCTCGCAGGCATCAATTGTTTTGAAAGTAACAGCAGTGGGTGGTATTAGATGGCTCCAAATATTGTAAGTAGTTTGGCTGTACAGTAGTTAAAGGACAAATCCATCCCAACAAAAAGTTGATTTGAATAAAAAGAGAAAAATCCAACAAGCGGGACACTGAAAATTTCATCAAAATCGAATGTAAAATAAGAAAGTTAGACATTTTGAAGTTTCGCTTAATTTCACAAAATAGTTATATGCACATCCTGGCTGGTATGCGAACGAGGAGACTATGACATCATCCACTCACTATTTCTTTTGTGTTTTATGATATGAAATATTCTATTTTTCTTCTCATTGTTAAGTGATACAACGATTAATTCCTCCCTGATTGAACATGAACTAGCATTAATTAATACTATATGGTTCTGTCAAGTTAGTCCATATTGTCGAAATTTGTAACAAATGAAATTTTGTATAATTCAAACAACAAAAACAAAAGAAATAGTGAGTGAGGGACATCATCGACTGTCTCATTTGTATGTCACTGAGTTGTACATATCAATGTTTTTCGAAAAATTAGCGAAATTTTAAAATGTCATAACTTTCTTATTTTACATCCGATTTTGATGAAATTTTCAGCATTAAGCGTTTTCTCTATTTTATTCAAATCAACATTCTCCTGTGGTTGACTTGACCTTTAAATATTTGATGCTCTTTTTGTCTTCCTAGACTGAACTCCATCCAGATCCCACCCCAAGGATTGTTTGAAGAGGAGAGTTGGGCCCAGCTTCACCTCGATGATGATAGCATCATCAAGACCAGGCTGGTTATAGGAGCTGATGGAGCAAGGTCTGGTGTCAGGAGACTAGCTGGACTCAAAGAGATAGGATGGGACTATGATCAGTGGGGTGTGGTAGCTACTCTTCAACTTGCAGAGGTAAACAGATTGCTGTGTTCAGAGAGGATTATTATTTTTCTTCTTATTATTTTTTTTCTTTTCTTTTACTATTTATGTTGCAATAAATCGATTGAAATGATGATTGATCCACATTCGTTTCCCTCAAATTAATTGTTGCCAGTTTCAGTTGTAAAATTTCAATTCATGTTTCTTTTCATATTCTTATAGTGACCTGGATGGAGGGAAAGGGGTGTGGGAAGGAAGACCTGTGGGTCATGGTAATTTAGTTAAAGAAATGAAATGGAATGGGCGGGAGGATGGGACTATGACCAGTGGCGTAGTTACACTTCAACTTCACTTGGTAACTGATCGCAATGTTCAGAGGCGATTGTAACAATTATCTGAAACAAGAAATGAAATGAGATGGGACTATGACCAATAGGGTATGGTAGCTACTCTTCAACTTGCAGAGGTAACTAACAGATTGCAATGTTCTGAGGCGATTATAACAATTATCTGAACACAAGAAATGAAATGGGATGGGACTATGACCAGTGGTGTAGTTACATGTAGCTAATCTTCAGCTTGCGAAGGTAAAACATACATTCTTGAAAATTTGATTTGGAAAAGAGTACTTAGGCATATGAATTGCCTACATACTTTTAGTTATACAAGACATAAGTATGCAGATGTAGGATATCACATGAATTCTCTCTTTTTTGGGGGGGGGTGGGGTTGAAAATCCTTTTACATTCATGAATTATTATTTATGATTCAGTAAAATCAATGCATGTCGATTATATTTTTATCACAGCCTACTGAGAATGTTGTAGCTTGGCAGAGATTTCTCCCGTCTGGCCCAATCGCATTGCTACCAGTAAGTGATGAATGTAACTTTATATCTATCTGGAAATTCTGTTAATTCATGCCTGATTCTGTGTTGTTTGTGTTTTATGAGAGAACTGTTTAAAAAGTTCTCCCCGTTAACGCGTAAACATCTCCATTGCGTGTACTCAATACTTGCACTTTGGTTTGATGTACGTGGAATACGGATATCCTGGACCGATAATTTATTATGTAGGCACAATAGGAAAATGACAAATTCGCAGAGGAGGGGTGTATGAATGTTATTGTCCCTAGTCATTCAGCTGAACACTGGCTGTGCTTTTGTGACATATTTTCCGTTGAGTTTATCAGTCAGACAGACAAAATATGTGTTAATGTCTTTTCTCCAAAGTGCCTCATTCAGGCAATAATTTGTTTGTTTGTTTATTCTTTAGTTAACTGATGATCAGAGTTCTTTAGTATGGTCAACCAGTAAAGAACATTCCAAGGAACTAGTCAACATGGATGAACATGACTTCACAGAGGCTGTCAATAATGCGTTTGTAAGACGACTTAATTATTTGACTTATTTCTCTAGTGTTTTGTGTTTCAGTTGTAAACTCAGCAATGAATGATTCAGAAGCCTGTATTTTGAACTCGGGTTTGAATTAAACTGGTTTAAAGTTGATTAATTATGGAAAGCCAATTGTGATATGATTCTCTAATAGTTGGGGTCCAGTGTATCTGCTCATTTGACTCTCAAATCATACTTAATTGCGTGGGAAGGATAATTATATAGTTGTTTTCACCATAAACGAGCACAGTAAACAGAAGCATACAATGTAAACAAAATTTAGACATATTTGGCTTCCCATAAGTTTAGCACAGAGTAAGACCCTGGTCTAAATTAAATCCAACTTCAGAATATGAACCGGAGTGGCTGAACAGGTCACTCTCATTTTGCTGTGTAAGCATGTAAGCAATAGTTCTTATTTTCTACCTTATTTCAGGGGCAGTGCCAGATTATTTTGGTATCTTGATGGGGGGGGGGGGGCGATGATCTGTAGTTGATATCTTTTTCTAATTTGCTTGAATAAAAGGGGTAATAGAGTTACCCAACTCTGACCTTGCTCTTCAATATTGTATCCTCTCTATTCATTTTCAGTTTTCACAAAATATTGTAGGAGGTGGTCACCCCCCCCTGCATTAATAATAATAATTGCAATTTATTAGGTGCCATGTCCATCTCGTTAGAGATGCTTAAGGTTCACAAGTTAAGGGGGAGCAAAAAACAACTAAAAATTATTGATAACATGAGCTATAGAGGTAAGTTTTTAGCTTAATCTTTGATGCTCAACACACTTGCTATCCCAGATCTCTCTTATGTGGATAGGTAAGGATTATCTCAATATATTTCTTGAAGTCCTTACACTAATTACCTAATACCAACAGCACTTATTCATCCAAAACCTTATTTCTCTGTTATTGATGTTTAAGTGGGACGATAGTCATCACAACCAGTCTGTCGATGCTGCTACTCAGTTGTTTGAAGGTTTACTATCGGCTGTTAAACCCGATGGGTCGTCTATCCGTCAGCTACCACCCAGTATCTCTGGGGTAGATGCGAGCAGTAGAGCATCGTTTCCTCTAGGACTATGCCATGCTCCAAGGTATATCACAGACAGGGTGGCTCTTATTGGGTAAGTGTCTAGGGATAAAATTGCTTGAGACTTGGGGCTAATCTGCCCCTTAAATTCTTGGAGCCCTGGGAAAAAAGAGCTCTCTCTTCATTCCTTGAAATGTTAAAGTGTATCCTATGTTTCAGATATTGGCCATCAGAAATGAAGTCACTCCGAAACTAAGAAATCATTTTTTTACTATATGTATCTGAGATTTAAACACACTGTCTACTAGAAGATGGTCTAATTCACAGATTATCTAACACCATCATGGCTCACCCACTTGGAAATCAGTTCCAGTGTTGTATCTAGGATTTTCTTCAGGGGGGATGCAAATTCTTCCACCAAAAATTTTGACAACAAAGGTCTTCAAGCTCATGGGGGGGGGCAGGGATATGTCCCTTGCATAGATTGTAACTAGTCAGGGGGGCAGACTGTCCCCCCCCCCTGTAGGTACACTAGTGGTTCCAAAGCAAGACATACAAGACATAAAAGAAGCAAAACTTACTATGTTGGATTCTTACTTCAATAGCCCTTGTGAAGCACATATATAGATAAAGAAATTGACCAGATATGTTTCAACCATCTTTCAGTGAATTATTTGATCAAAATTTGTCCTTACAGAGACGCAGCTCACAGAGTACACCCACTGGCCGGTCAAGGTATCAACCTTGGTTTTGGCGATGTAGCATCCCTCACAAAGACACTATCAGAGGCAGCCTCAATGGGAAAAGATCTTGGTAAGATGTTTCACATGTCTAGTGTGTATACCACCTTGATCAAATCCATTGTTTAGGTAACTCTGCCAGGGTGCTACAGAAGCACTTGCCCGATTACCTGGGGCAAGTAAAAGTTAAGAGTCCGGCAAGTATTTTGTAGTAAAGACTGAAATTACTTCCCCGAATTGGGCAAGTGAAATTCACACAGAAAGCAAAATTCTCACAGTAGAATGACCAAAATTAGGGTCAATATCATATCATATTGACCCTAATTTTGGTCATGGCAGGCAAGATAAAATCACTTTGGAAAAAGAAATGCAATAACATGGTAGATCAGTTCATGTCAAAAGAGAGAAAAAGGTCAATTGTTTATAAAACCGCAAAACTTTCTTTCGAAGAGGTAAAACTTTTTTTTTCAAGGATTTTTTCGGGCTAGTGAAATAGATTTTTTGGGCACGTATATTCCTACTATTTAAAGATTTACTTGCCCGATCACCCGACCAAGCAAGCGCTTCAAAAAAGTTATGTAGCACCCTGCTCTGCCAAAGTCAAATCTTTTGGGAAAACACAAATCTCTTCTAAGGAGAAATCTGACTTCAAAGAGGTCCATAATAATTTCACTTTTGGAAGATTGACTTCCGCGGAGTTACTTTTTATGGATTTCTCTTGGTGTGGATGTGAAATATAGGGGAAGGCGGGGTAAGTTGAGCATAGGGGCAAGTTGAGCCACCACCCCCAGGCCAATAATGAATGAGTCAGACATTGTGGTGGTGTCATGTATTGATGACCCATAGCATAACCCCTAACCCCACCATATTGTTTTCAACTTTGAAACAAAAAGTAGTTTTTTAGAGGGAAAAATATGAATTTCAGCCAAAAAAGTAAAAAAGAGTGTGAAATAGATAAGTGCTTTATAAACACACACGTCTTTAAATATAATAAAGACACGATAACAACATTATTAGTCCAGGTATGGATCTTCATTCTTGTCATAGTCTTTTATATGATGGATGCATAATAAATGTGTGGATACAAAATTATCGCACTAAGTTCGGACTGGGGTAAGTTGAGCCAAACAGCATGGGGCAAGTTGAGCCATGGTAATTCCTATGGTAATGTATCTTAAAAAACAAACCATAAAAAATGATTGAAATGCTGGCTGAAAGGAGCAAATTTACATGACTGCTCTTTTCCTTTTAAAAGATTTTAGTATTTATAGAGAATTAGCAAGTGAAAAGACTTTAAACAAAAAATTGACATGCTGGTTCTCCCCTCATACATTTTGTACATAGTTTCTGTGGCTCAACTTACCCCAGAAGGTGGCTCAAACTTACCCCATATATGGGGCAAGTTGAGCCATTTGACATCTTTTTTTTCAAAGGTCACGATGACTTTCAGTGTGGGGATAGAAAGTTATATATAGGTGGATTATATTCCAGAAGAATTAGATTTCAAGGCAAGGAACTAATTTCGACAAGATTATTAATCATATCAATTCTAACATGCAAAAAGCAAAAACTGTCACAACTTACCCCGCCTTCCCCTACATATTTTGTCTTTAAATGCAGAAAGACTTTGTCACTTTTTAATTTTATAGTTCTAGTATTCAGGTAATTCCCTTATCATGTTTGGTATTTATGGGAGAATAGTGATTCAGGATAAGTTTGTCAACAAGAAGAAAGAAATGTTTAGCTGATTGAGGTACATCCAATTTTTTTTTTTTTGGGGGGGGGTTGGTGGTAATGTACAATTTGCGATTTTCAACAATAATGTTTACATTTTGTGTATGCTTTAAATGCTTCAAGTTATATACATGTGAGAAATTGGTAAAGTTATTGCTTAGAAAGGTATTGTGCTGAAGCTGGGATAGTAGCATGCAGAGCTTACGCAAAGAGAAACAATTGTGTTAAGCACTACCGTATATAAATGTAGTCTGCGGACACAGACCCTGATAGAAACTTTGATCAACACGTGGGTCTTCTTACAAGACTAGAACATCCAAAGCTCGCTGTTTCAATTTTCTGGCCTTCAGTACACAGACCATTGTAGGATGTGAATTCAGCCCACTTAAAGTGATCATTTCACTCTGTTCAGATTAAACAAATCTCGTGTTGGTTCCTAAAAATGGGCTGAACATGGTTTAACAAATACAATCCGACAAGTTTCAAAGTATCGTATCTGCAGGAACTTTGGAGATGTAAACCCAAGTTTGAAAAATAATTGGGGGTTGGTTTCAATGAATATGTGTATACAGCGAATCTGTATATTATTACAATACCGAAACTCTGGATGAACTCAACATGATCTTCAATAGCCCGAGTGAATCAGTATCTACAAGGTACACTGAATGTACAGTGTAGCTAATAATAGTGTGTGCATAGGAGAAACACAGCAGAAGGCAGTCAAACACAGCCAAAAGTCTGTTTGAATTTGAGAAAACTGGGCATGAGATGAATGCGTCTTACGGATGGTTATCAACATAAGGTTACAAATTGCGACTTGTGTCTATATCAGAGTTTTTCATCCTGTATTGTGGTCTGTTTCAGGGTTCTTGAGGACAAATACAAGCACTCAAACTCTTGTTTTCATCTTTGTTTGAGAGCTTTTGAAATCAGCTGCTTACAAAGTGAAACGATCCCTTTAACTTGTAGTGAAGGGTTTGCAGGGCAGTTTGATATAGGCTGCTGGGCAGTTACATTATTTCTCATTTCATAGGTTCTGTGTCCCATCTTGAGGAATACGAGACAGAGCGTCAGCGTCATGTTCTACCTGTCATGGGTACTATAGACATCCTCAAGAGACTCTACTCTACCAGTAATCCTGCAGCAGTGCTTATCAGGAGTCTAGGACTGCAGGTCACCAATGCTCTAGGACCGGTCAAAGACCGCATCATTGCTTCAGCTGCAACTTGACATTTTGAGTCTATTGAATGAACAGTAGCACTGTGCTGAAACACTCTAAGCCCAAGATACACATACGTCAAAAAGTGGACTGAGGCTGGCCCGAAGGTGGCTCGACGCATCTGTATATGCTCACTATTTTTACTGCCGAACAGGACTGAGAACACCTAAAAGGCCTAAACTGAATTAGAAATAGGTACAATAGCGAACAATAATTATTGCTAATGAACAATACAAAATGTCATCGTGAAAAGACAGGCACTTGAATAGTCGTCATGGAAAAAGAATCTCAAAGTGGTTTGTCTACTTCTGGTGTATGTGCAACACTACCCTAATTTTAGGCTTTAGGCCGGTGTCGGAGGCTGCTTCAAACTGGACGCATGTGTATCTTGGGCCTTCCATGGGCCAGTTATGTAACTTGCTGCGTTGGAAAATGACTAAATGATAGCATATCAAGGGATCGGAAGATAGTTTTGAAGCAGATTCCAAAATTATTCAAGGATTGGATTTTTTTCTTTGGAGGAAAAGATTTAGTTTGTTAAATCCTAAATGATGCTCATCAGGTTATGACAGAAAATACTGTCTTCATCACCAATTGATTTCTATAGTATGTACCGGGTATTCCAAAATGAGATGCAACATGGCAAAATCTTCCTCCCTCGTCACTAAAATCCTTTCCACAAAAAACATTTTCACTAAAACCCTTTTCATGACTTATTGCTGGGGGCACTGCATATCTAAAAAACGTTTCTATTCATGGAAAGCCTATTACTAAGGATCATTTTGGAAAAAAATGTGTGTGAAATTGATTTTTTTAAGACGTGTATGAATCAAATAGTATGATTTACATCTAGGGCCAATGTTTAACGTTTCGTCCAAAAGAAGTTACATAGCTTTAATAATCCTCGAATCTGTCTATTTGTAACTTCACCATGTAGCTTTGGATTACAGATGCACACCACAACCCACAAGGTTCAATTTTGTTTTATACACTTTTTTTTAGTATTGCCCACTTAATGTTATATCATTATGAGGATCTATTGTTTGAATTTGACATTGTTTTAAAAAAAAGGATGTCAACTCTCGGTCTGCCAATATAGTACGGTAACTGGAAATTTCTTTTTTTTTAGAATGGCTATAAATTTGGGCAGCTGGAGGGTTGATAAAGAAATCAATCCATTCTCTTGATTGCCAAGTGATTTGTGTTTATGGATAACCTTTTTTTTTAATTAAAGAACAAAAATTTGATTCTATGCCTTCCACTGGTGTGAATATTTTTTCCTTTTTTGGAACTTATACTCTTCTTCTTCTTCATCATTACCATCATCATAATTACCGCCACCATCATCAACATCATTATCATCATCTTCTTCTTGATTATGGTCATGGTGGTCGTGGTCGTCACCACCACTACCACCATGATCATCACCATCATCCTTTTTTGGGGGAGGGGGGTGGGAGGCAGCTGTAGACTGTTCTCACAGATTATTGCAAGTATGACATTGCAGTGAAATCAAATACAACAGCACATGATGATTCATTCTATACATGATTCAAAACCGATTTTGATATTCAAGTCATACAAAAAGCCACTTTTGACCATGAAATCTTAAGAGAAATAAGGTTACAATTTATTTTCTTACTATCACATTTATAATACATAGGATAAAAAGTACACAACATATGTCATTCAAGATAAGATGAATTTCTTAATAATTCTTACAATACATTACAATAAAAATACGAGGAAAAGAAAAGTTGATTGCAGGCATCTATCCACTAACATTACCAAGGAAGACAAGTTTGTTTTGTTATGTGGCATATAACAAAACATTTTACACAAAGAATTGAAATTCCTGGCCTTGATCTTACATCAGATCAAGAATTTTCCTTCGATTCAACTCATGATAATGGTGTCATGAACTTGGAAAGTAGTGACCCAACCAAAGCACTGCTAAAGACTTTGTTTAACATAACTTCTTGGATATGTGATTTTTCCAGATGTTTTTTATTCATGATTCCACTCTTCAAACAGAGGACTCGTGAATAAAATAGCGTATCTAACCATGGTAACAGACGTCAATTTGGCGCACAGTGACAAAAGCGCGTCAAAATTGGACATTTTTATACATGCGCCAGATACGCGCTAAATTAAGCGTAATTTATACAGGAAATCTGCATAAACCATGGACTCAACCATGGGTTTTCAAAATCGCCTTTCTGAATTTGGGCCAATGAGGTGGAGGGGGTTACCTACAAGTTCCTTTTTTTTATACATGTAAAAAAATACATAATGTGAATGGAAATTCAAATACATGTATCAAATAAACCTACATGACTTCAAAGGTCAGTTCCAACATTTCATGGCCTAACATATGCCATGTCCCTGATCACCCCCCCCCCCTCCTTACAAGGAAATAACACACAAAATGTTTATTCCTTGTTTCTTTCATTAGCAAGATAGCTTGAGTGATAAAGCTTGTTGAAATGATCCTGATGACAATTAGGTCAAGGACAAGGCAAAAGCGATTTTGTGTCTCGCCAACTTATGAAAATAAAAAAAAATATCGTGATTTGTGAGGGCACGTAACAGAATTCTATTGAAACTTCATTGTGAAATAACTGGGATGGAATAACACTTGTCATAAGAGCCTTGCATGTAAACTGTAATGTTGACCTGAAAATGACCTTTGACCTTATCATGTGACCTCCGACTGCAGCATATCATGCAGGTCCCCTAAGTCCATCCACCATCCAAGTTTGGTTGAAAATCGACTTGCGGTTGCAGTTAGGTGTCAAAAGAGTCTTGCATGTAAACTTTAACGTTGACCTGAAAATGACCTTTGACCTTATCATGTGACCTATGACTGCAGAATAACATGCAGGTCTCCCAAGTCCATCTACCATCCAAGTTTGGTTGAAAAGCGACTTACGGTTGTGGAGTTACGTGTCATTAGGTTTGTGACGGACGGACGACATTGGATCAATAAGTCTCGCCTTCACCTCTGGTGGGCGAGACAAAAAGGTTTGAAGCTCGGGTTGTTAAGTGTAGTTTCAGCAAGAGCAATTGTCGCAGGAGGAGCCTATAATGGCATTCATCGACTTCTGATCTCTAGGGCTCTACTGTTCAAGTAGTCTCTGTCTGGTATATTCCCATATCATCAATGCTCCGCTCACGTGTACATTGAGTGATCTGATGAAACCCAGTTGCGGAATCTCTACGCATACATCAAGAAGCTGGATCAACTCGACGGGGATGCCTTCCCTCTCCTTCCTGTTCATATCAAACATTCCATACACAATCATGAAGAATTAAAAGCAAAGTAAGACAAGGGGAAAGGGAATTATTTGAGATGACAATTTTCAATGCAAAGGCATTGGTTACAATCGAATCTATGAAAATATGTTAAAAAAAGCTCTGTTAATCATTCTACGTACACACAGTATCTTTTGTGGGTCCTGAAAGGGACAAACTGAACTTATCAAAATGATTTTTGATGATCCACAAATAATTTACAAAATATTCATGTAGTCATTTAGAGGTATTATTCCTGACCTCCATTTCCCGGGGGGGGGGGGGGGGGCACTTACATTGACGAGTGGATACCATGTCCGACCAAAAAAAACACGTAAAAAGGATGTCTTTTTCAAGATAAGGGTGACAAAAACACGAAAATAATAAAAAAAGGGTATCTATTTCGCTAGGAAAGCTACGTGTTTAGGGTCAAATTTGCAGGGGTGATAAAACAAAATTAAAATGTTTTATAAAGGATGTCCTTTTTGCCCCAACACTACCTGTTTAGAGTCCGATTTGCGTGAGGTGTGGAAGGTGGTGCTGTACTAAACCAAACGATGTGTAAAAGTAAAACCGACAACCGACGCACCCGTGACATTACAATAAAATATTGCTGTACTTGTTGAGGGGTTCATTTCGAGGAATACTTGCCAAGAGTATCGTTTTGTTTCCAATACTTGTTAAGGGTAGCGTTTCACACGCCAATACATGTACTTGTTTAAGGGGTGCATTTTCAGAATATGGAAAATACATGTTTAGGGTGCTTTTCGAGACCCTATGGCCACGCATGGTATCCACTCGTGAATGGAAGTGGCCCCCCGGACCATTTCCGAAAGTTTACTATTATGGCAACTCCATCATATGGTAACCCTATGGTAACCACTGTGGTAACAGGGCTCAACAGACAATCAGAATGAAAGATTTCAGGATGGCAAAGTTACTTGATGGATACCCGATACTTACCCTAAAAGAAGCATGGTCCTTTGTGGGAACTTGAAGTCGGTTAGAGATTGGCTGTTAGCGGTCTGTTCTACGCCTACCAGGGTATATCCATGTTCCCTCAGCTCAATCATGTAATCTTTTAAATCTCCTGGCTTCACCTGTAATAAAATATGACATAGTATTAAAATAATTTTAATTCCACATGTTCTGGGAGGAATTAATCTTTGCTTCACTTGACAATGAGGTGAAAATTAGAATATTCAGTATTTAATGTAATAAAATACAAAAGAAATAGTGAGTGGATGATGTCATCAGTCTCCTCATTTGCATACCGACAAGGATGTGATATATATCTGTTTTGTGAAATTAAGCAAAACTTTAAAAAGTCATATCTTTCTTATTTTACATCCGATTTTGATGAAATTTTCATTGTTTTTCTTGTTGGATTTTTCCCTTTTTATTCATAGTAATTTTTGGTTGGGGTGGACTTGTTCTTTAACAAATTTTCCGCTGAGACCGCTAAATCTTCAATTTGAACTAAAATTGAGAAAAACAGACATTTTAAAACCATAGAAATCATCTGTGCACTTTCTCGGGGCATGTTTTCGAAATGGAAAGCAAGGTTATCCTTGGCCTGGTGGGGAGACCTTGAAGTGAGATTAGTCTTACCTCTCGGATCGGCAGCCATCTTTCTGCAGATACACTGAGACTCAGGAAATCTTGATGATCTTTCAAAGCTAGGTTACCAAGCACAAGACAGGATGCTCCAAATATTTCACAGGTACGACACAGACCTGAAGATGAGTTGAGGGCAAAATGGAAAGGAAACAACTTTTGTCGGTAGCATACCGAGGGGGCCAAAAATCTGACCAACAAGTATAAACAAAAGTCTTCTCACAAAAATCTATAGAGCAAAGTGATGCTCGTTATCATTGATTTGATTGATTCGTTCAGTCATTTCATCCTTAAGTCACAAATATAGTGACAAATTATTCAGAAACCAATCTCACGGACACAAGCACTTGAATTAAATAAAGATGGATTAATAGCAAAACTAATTAATAATAATAATAATAGGCATTTATATAGCGCCATCTATCTGAAATAATCTATTCCGAGGCGCGTTGTTATCATTATTATTACCCCGGCTTTAGCTCGAGCTGCCTCTCAGCGCTCATGCATTCAAGGAATTAATCCTACCGGGTACCCATTCACCTCACCTGGGTCGAGTGCAGCACAATGTGGATAAATTCTTGCTGAAGGAAATTACGCCATGGCTGGGATTCGAACCCACGACCCTCTGTTTCAAAGTCAGAAGACTTATCCACTGGGCCACAACGCTCCACGTTCCCTTTGAATTCCCTTTGAACAAAGTTGGAAACTGCCAGCAAAAACAAAGTAAGGCATAAACTTTTTAACTTTTCTGAGCAAATGTGTAGACAAAAGATTCCTGCCAGACTCCATATGGGCAATTCCACAGGTTGGTCCAAATCATGTAACGTGAGTAACCGACACATTCCAAAGATTTGCCAGGAGCATAATAGAATTTCCCAAGTTTTGTTTTTATACAAAGGATAGTCAGACTGTGTACTTTGTTGTGATAAGGAGATGTTTAGTTCCTATCAATAATAATGGAGTTACAGCTGCAAATGTAACGTAACCGTGGAATAGCCCATACGACCATATACATGTAGGTTATATATATGTATATATAGGGAATTATGCCTTTGTGATGATTACTTTCAGCGGCCTCTCAGTCTGGTAATATGTGGAGTACCGTAAGTAACGGTGTATTAACCGCACCTTTTTCTCGGCGGGATAGAAGCAAAAGTCGGGGGTGCGGTTTATACACGGTGACAGTCAGACCCAGCCCGCCGTAACCCCTCCCGTACATGTACTATGTCTGCCAGTTCACAACACATCGAGTGGCCGGGCGTAGCTGCCCAGGCAATGTCGTTTAGAGGGGTATGAGCCGCAGGTAATGGGAAGCGATTATTGCAATATTAATTAAATGTTGTCCATAACAAACGCACCCACCTTCATGACACTAATTTTGACTTTATTCTCGATTCAAAGTAGTGAAGTTCCCTGGCTAATTTAAAAGAGACGCCAAGCATACTCGGTAATATTTTGTCACCGCTGAGCGAGAGTTGAGTGAGCTTAGAGATCGCGTTGTAATGTGGTTATAGTACGACTTAAGCTGGCGCTATTCAAAATCCCGTTTCGCGCCAGCTTGTTTTTTTTCCTTCCTGTTTGCTTTTCATAAGATACCATGTAAACCACGCACGAGAGAGACGGCACGAAGCCGTAAAAAACAACTGGAAGAAATGTCAATTTCTTTGTTTCTTGAACCTTCCTATAATCCCGTATCCAAAATTCATGCTAAGACATCAAATTTCTGAAAGTGATTGTGAGATTGTGATGCAAGAAATGTGAATGTTTCTTCCTCCTACGCTGGGAAAGACACAGATCATAATTTGATGAGATGTACTGGCATGACTTGTACTGTATCGTAGTTTGCAATGTAATGGCAGTGCTGTGTGTGTACACTGTGCCTGTGAGGTGAGCGAGTGTGTAATTTGCCAATATTGTTGGGACCGTTCTTAATTTCTTTCTAACATTTGTAGATGAATCGATCAAGAACAGCATATTTCTGCATACCGGTAATCTCTTTGGATACTTTGAAATCTTAAAAACTTAGATTTTGTTTCTTCATACCTCAAATATGCATGTAAATGTGAGATTTTTTTTTTTTTTTTTAGTCCAAAGTTGGGGGTGCGGTTAATACACCGTTACTTACGGTACATAATTCTTACTTTTTCAGAGGCACGCAAAAAGAAAGGATGTAACAATAGCTAATATCTTCAGTATGACTCAAATTTACTTGACTGGGTATGTACGGGCAATAATCTGACCGATAAAATTATGAACAATAATATTGTAACAACCACATTTCAATTTTGTATTTGTAAGAAGCAATCAGGTGTCAAAATCAGGTTTTTATAAAGCTCAAATTCTTACTTTCTTCACTAAGTAGAGATTACTTGATAAAATCTAGTCAAATTTCTTACAGCAATATGGCTTAGGAATTGATGTATTGTCACATGCCCAAATTCCAGTTTGTTTATGGATATGAAAGGTGAAAAAATAATTTAAATTAAAAACAAGTTCAACGCCTGTGGCAGTCTCGCCTGCATTTCAAGATTTGATATAGCAGATTTTGACGCCGCCGCAGTCAGAAAAGCGGTGCCTTTAGTCTCGCTCTATGCAGGCAAGACAAAAATCATTCTTCAGTTTTCCCCATGAAACTGGCAGCTGCGAATGGCAGTTAACAAAGGCAACAATACTGCTGGAGTTTAATTTGGGGCTTCTTTGGAAACGAAGAGCTGCTTGAAAAATTTATTGCCCATTGGAAGTTAAGTTACAAGACTTCTTGGTTTAATCTGATAACTCTTCCACCATTGAACAAAGCAACCCTTTTAAAAGTGTTTGTAAATGAGCATGGAGTCCACCTTTAAGTGGCAGTGCCCACCCACCCTCCCTCCCCCTGGAAACCATGGTAAAAGTAAACAAACCTCCAAGATTTGGTATCCTGTCGACGAGTGAAGCAACAACTACGAGATGACCCCTAGGTGACCTTTGACCTTGACCTTGAGAGGATTCCAAGCCGGGTATATGTGAGTCTTTCCAGGGTGTAATCTTCTTCTGAATGTCTCCCGATGCGTCCTCTGTCCAATGTCCCTCACAGATCTCCGCATCTTTCACTGTTCATCAAGTATACCCAAACATTTCATGTTTCGTGTTTTTATAGAGAAAACATGGTTTACAGCAAAAAAAATCAATACAATTTCTTTCATCAAGTAAAAAGGTAAATACAATTACATTTGGAAGGAATAAAATATTCAATGAATTTAGTTTTAAAAAAGTCAACTGCTTTTGTAAATCCAAACTCATTTTCCTTGATTCTTTATACATAACATCATAAACCACTCAGTAGACTCTGCATATTAGTCTACCTTCTATTTATAGCCAAATAATCACACAACTAAAAGCATTATTTCAGACCAGAATATGCAGAACATGTGTTAATAAAAAGGTTTAAGTTGCCCTCTTGCTCAGGTATCAGAATCATTACCCAAATTCGTTGGCTTTAAAAAAAGCTAGACCATAAGTAAAAAACACACTTTGGTGTCAGCTACCCCATGGGAGTCTTCAAACAAACCTGATCTACTTTTCAGCTTTTCTTTGAGATTACACGTCCTGAGTGTATCAGTCCTGCTGTACAGGGGTACGACGAGGTCATCGTTATCCCGTTTCCATGGTGACGTATCTGACATGAGGAAGAGTTCTGGATGAATGAGTTCATCATCGGTGACCAGGGTCAACCGAGGCATGGTATACACCATGGTCTCAACACTAAAATGATCGATAGGATGGAAGTAACTGATGAAGAAGTTCCCTTTCATTCTCTCTCTCAATGACTGAAGAGCACTGTATGGATGTAAGATAAGGAGGGATGATGACACTTTAAAACTTATTGTCATTCCTTCTTTCCTAAAAAGTTACTCTCTTGCATTTACTCTCTTTCATTCTTTCACTCTAAGGTAGCTTTAAAGGTATTGTTTAACTTTGTGAGCAGCCGATTTACAAATTCTCAAACCAAGATGAAACATGTGTACAAGTGCATGTATTAGAACTAATAAATCCTCAAAACGACCATTATTGAGAATGAAAAGCTAAAACTACAAGGGAAACCCGATTTTGTAAAAAGGCATCTTATAGACGCCTAAATAGTACACATAAGTGTATTGGATGAAATTAAGCTGGTGTTTCCGGTCACTTTTGTGGTGTTTGTCCCCACATCATTCCCAAGGCACACGACAAGTTAACAACGGAGACTGATCAACGAAGTACCATTTTAACTTCAACATTTATTAGCACACTTCACAAGGTGGCGCTATACCACATCTCCTCTCCTTCCTCTTGAAAAAAAAAATACATATCCATGCATTCTGCATATAAGTGCATGTTTGTTTGTTTTTTTTTTTTTTGTACAAACAGTTTCAATCCTGACAAGTCCAGAACTTATGGACATCGCAAGGTTATTTACATACAACAATATCTTATAATGAAAAAAAAAATGACATTCCAGACAAATACATCCTGGCATTAGAGCAAATAAACTGCAACTGAACTACATGTAAAGTCTGTTGGTTTAAATTTGAAAAGATGGATATTGTACGGAAACATTCTGTCTATTTGACTTCAGTATTAAGTTTCAGAATTGTTGACAGCTTATATCTTTGATAATTGCAAACATTTTAAATACAAACTATTAATAGTCACTAGTGAGTTTAGATATAAAAATCTTGATTTGAGATATTATTTTTTTTTTGTTTTATACAGAGTTTGAGAATAGCAGTCATCTGTTACTCAAAGAAAAACAACAATTGTAGAAAACTTATTCTTATCATTCATTAGTGTACAAGTACTTTTCATCCACTATTAATCAATAAGCTAGAATGTGCCATCAAAGCTTCATATTTACTGTACTTCCAATATAACATGAAACATATCAAAGGTTAACTAAACAAATTAAAATGTCACAGATTTTGCCTGACACAAATGTATATATATATACACTTAAAGTTACAAATTTAACCGATCTGGTTTTGTGATTTGACGTTTTGAACGACGCAAGATTTGTTCTTTGTTTGGCTGGTGCTCTGTCTGACTGTTCTGTTGAGTTGGAGTGATTTTCTGAGGTGATTGAGATGTATGTTTCTGTGATGTACTTGGTGTGTTTGGCAAGTCTTTGTCTGTTGAGGTGTCTGTGATTGTGATATGATCTCTGTGCATATCTGTGTTTGGTACCGTTGGTTTGAATGGCTCCAACCTCAACCTGGAATCTACATGCTGTACCATCTTTCTGATCTGATCAACATGCCTTTTCCACAGAAAACTATCAACCGCAACCTGATAAGTCACTGGACCAAGGACTTTGGTCACCACACCTTCAGACCACCTATCAGCATTGATCCGAAAATCAAGAACCCTTACTTGTTCTCCAACCTCAAACATCCTCACTCTATCTTTCTTGGGAGCTCTCTTCTGTTGTACCTCAAGCCTAAATCTGGTCTCACTTGACTCAGGCGTGTCCTCAACTCTCTCCCCATAAGCATCTTGGCTGGTGTTTCTTGAGTAACCACATGAGGAGTGGTTCTGTATGACAACAAAAACCTATCCAACTTCAGACGCACATCACCTTCATCTGATCTTGCTTTCTTCATGGCCTTCTTGAAGGTTTGAACAAAACGTTCCACTTCCCCATTAGAAGCTGGGTGCTTCACGGCAGACTTGATGTGCTGGATTCCATTCTTCTTCAAGAAGATAGAAAACTCCTCTGCAACGAACTGGGGTCCGTTATCCGATACCACTTCCATAGGAAGACCATGTCGTGAAAATAGACTCCTCAGAACTCTAATGGTATTTGAAGCTGTTGTAGATTTCATGGGAATGACCTCTGGCCATTTACTGTGAGCATCGACAGCTAACAAGAACATCTGATCCAAAAATGGTCCAGCAAAGTCAACATGTACTCTGTGCCATGGCTGTGAGGGCCATGCCCAAGGATTCACCGGAGCTGCAGATGGTAAAGTCTGCATGGCTTGGCATGGTGCACAAGATTGTACCAATCGTTCAATATCCTGATCAAGACCTGGCCAATACACATGCATCCGAGCAAGACTCTTCATCTTCACCATTCCTTGATGACCTCGGTGGAGTTCTTCTAAGATGTATTGCTGCAGACATTCTGGGATAATAACCCTTGTTCCCCACAACAAACAACCTGATTCCACCGTCATCTCATCTTTCTTCCTTAGCCACGCATCGAAATCTGGTGATAGCTCGTCTCGACGTGGCCATCCATTCAGGACAAATATCCGAACTCTTGACAAGGTCTTATCCTTCTCCGAGGCCTGTCGTATCTTCTCGGCTGTAATCGGCAAGGACTTCAACTTTGCCTCATTCGTCTTAGTAGCCTCTTCAGTCCACTTGACGACAAACTCATCCTGCTGGCTCTCAATCTTTCCAGAACTGGGAAGACGTGACAGAAAATCAGCATTGGCATTCTGCTTAGAAGTACGATATTTAATTTCGTACACGTATCCTGAGAGCAAAATAGCCCAACGTTGCAACCGTGATGCTGCAAGCACAGGAATCCCTTTCTTTGGTCCCAAGAGAAAGGTCAATGGTTTGTGGTCGGTCAGAAGTGTAAACTTCCTACCACAAAGATACTGATGGAAAAATCTCACACCGTAGACAATGGCAAGTGCTTCCTTTTCTAGTTGAGAATAATTTGTCTCGGCCTTAGTCAACTTTCTGGATGCATAGGCAATGGGTGCCTCAGCTCCTTCCGTCACATGGGAGATAACAGCTCCTATCCCGTAGGGTGACGCATCCACTGCGAGAGTTACCTCTTTGCTTGGATCGAAGTAACACAATACTTGATTAGAGCTTAGGATCTTCTTAACCAAGTCAAAGGCTTCTTGGCATTTGTCTGTCCAGACAAACATCTGCTTACTCTTCTTCAGCTCATCTATAGGTTCCAAAATAGATGCCAAATTTGGAATGAACTTTCGATAATAATTGACAATCCCTATGAAGGACTGTACTTCAGAGACATCTCTAGGCGGGCATGCTGATGCAATGGCTTCAACACGGGACGGGGACGGGTGTAACCCCTCTGCATCTACAACGTGCCCTAGGTACTCCACCGACTTCTGAAGTAATACACACTTGGACTGCTTCAGCCTTAGTCCAAACTGGCTAAGCCTCTTTAAAACCCTTTCCAGGTTGGAGGCATGTTCCTGGTCATTCGACCCTGTGACTATGATATCATCCAGGTAGCAACCAACTCCTTGCAGACCATGTAGTATCTTATCCATGCATTCCTGGAATATGGCCGGGGCCGAACTCACTCCAAACGGTAACCTTGTATACCTAAATAATCCTAGATGTGTGTTAATTGTAACATATTGTCTTGATTTTTCCTCTAAGTCAACTTGTTGATAAGCGTTCTTCAAATCAAGCTTTGTAAACTTCTTCCCACCTTGAAGGCTAGCAAAAAGCTCTTCGGGTCTAGGCATAGGGTATTCTTTCACTTCTAACTGTGGATTAATGGTAACTTTGTAATCACCACAAAGCCTAATTCTACCATCCGGCTTTTGGACCGGTACAACAGGAGCAGCCCAATCTGAAAACTCCACTGGTTCTAGTATCCCTTCTTTCACTAACCTATCAATTTCCTCAGCTACTTTGTCTTTGAGTGCAAAAGGAATAGGCCTGGGTTTAAAGAACTTTGGCTCTACATCATTTCTCACTTTCAATTTGGCTTGAACCCTTTAACTCTCCCAACATTATTGTCAAAGACATCACTGTTAGCTACTATCTTCTCTATTCTGTCTTGTGGTGAACTACACTGTGATGCATGGTGGACAGAAAATATTTCTTTCCACTGCAGACGAATTGTCCACAACCAATCTCTACCCAGTAAAGTTGGACCATTATTCTTCACAACAATTAATGGTAATCTCTTTCTTTGACCATGATAGTTGACATCTACCACACATTTACCCAATACAGGTATTTTCTCTTCTGTAAATGTCTTGAGTTTTACTCCACACTTCTGTACCTGTACTTTCTGCTTGAAATGCTTTTCAAACACAGCTTGACTTATGATAGAAACACCACAGCCTGTATCAACTTCCATCGGTATTTTTGTACCTTCTATTTCAACATTGACCATGATAGGTTGAACACTTCTATTTACCTTATGGACTCTAATGTGATATACATCTTCATCATCACTTGTGTTTGACTCTGAACTTCCAACACTACTTGTTTCTACCTGATCACCCTCTACATGGCTTACCCCTACTCTTGACTTTCTTCTACTCTTATACTTTGGTTTGTGAGACTTTTCTTTCTTTTGCTCTTTCTCTCTACCTGACTTTGACTTAAGACTACTACTCTTATCCTTACAGACTTGTTTCAAGTGTCCTTTACGATGACAAATTTCACAAGTGTAGTCTTTGTACCTGCACTGTTTCTTTACATGTCCTTTTCTTCCACAACAGTAGCAATCATTGGTAGACTTCCCATAGTTCACGTAGCTGGATCTACTTTTCGAATCACCTGGCTGTAGCACTTCAGCGTTCTTACTAGCTGCCTCTATACTAAGAGCCAATTTGACAGCCTTGTCGATGGTCAAGTTATCTTCCGACAGTAGACGCTTCTGAATGTTCCGGTCTGCTAAACCACAAACGAATCTGTCTCTCAACGCCTCACTGCGAAACACTCTGAAATCACACGTCTCAGCCATCTTTTTCAGCTCAGCCAGATACACTGCAATCGTCTCATCATGTCCCTGGTTTCTTTTGTAGAATCTGTATCTCTCAAGCATAACAGGGGGTGTGGGGTTGTAGTGCTCTTTCAATACTGCATCAATCTCATCAAGTGAAAGTTCTGGAACTCTCCTTGGCGCTACAAGACTTTTGAGTAACCCATATTCCTTGGCACCCATGACCGATAGCAAGACAGCAACCTTCTTCCTTTCATTGTTAATGTCATTTGCTATGAAATATTGATCAATACGCTCCCTATAAACCTCATAAGGTTCCACATCTGGGTTAAAACTCTCTGCTTTACCCGCTGGAGCCGACGCCATTTTCACAGTCAATGTACGCTTCTTCTCACGAGCAGTAACACCGATAACTGTGCATGGGACTAACTAAGTTCCACGCCACACGAGCAGTTTTACAGCAAGACGACACCCACATTCACAGTCATATTTCTCCGATTTACCTGCCTGGGAGCTTCTCACACTTTGGATCCTGATAGGGTACGAAAATCCCGATCCTCGTTCGCCATTTGTGGTGTTTGTCCCCACATCATTCCCAAGGCACACGACAAGTTAACAACGGAGACTGATCAACGAAGTACCATTTTAACTTCAACATTTATTAGCACACTTCACAAGGTGGCGCTATACCACAACTTTATATTTCCATTTTTGAAGCACTAAATAATTATTTTCGAACGCAATTTTTTCTGGGCTTCATTTTTGTAACATATCACAGACACCGGTGACAAGTGTGACCTTCTAGCTCAGGTTTTTTAAAAGTCAAACCAATGTTAACCAATCACTTTAAGATAATATTGGTTGTGGTTAATACCAATCTCATCATGAGTCCAAACAGAATCCAATAGTTCAAGTTTATTTAAACCAATCAAAACAAGAGACATATTACACAGTTTACATGTAACTAAAAATGAGAATACATGATAGGTTTGGGACCCCATAGAAGCAGAGCTTGTGAGAGGGGCCCCTTATATAGAACATTACAACAAGAATGAGATGAAAAATATATACAATGATAATCTAGAGAGTAAATATGAAAAATACATGCAAACACACACACCCACAGACACACCCACATACACACACACACACACATACAGTTTATCAAGATTCAGTTTAAGATATTTTGTAATCTTTCAAATAATTGCCAAGAAAAAGACAAAAATATGCATGACATTCCAGCCATGTACCAGGAATTTTTTGAAGTAATGGAAATACACTACCCCACATGCTTTTATCTGTGTTGGTTATCTTCAATGTGATCATTTGCATTTACTAGATTTCATGACTTCACTGAGATAGGTTTATGCAGCGCACGGCCCCCAGATCTTAATATACAATGATATGATGATAATTTATTGATTAAAACGACTCCTCATGAAATTATTGTTTGCTACAACTTTACGTGCTTAGCTTTGATATTTGAATACATGTTCATTACAAACTCATGAATTAACAAAGAATCTGAGGTTCAGTTTCTTGGCAATTACATCAGGTTGGTTCCCAAAATCAAAAGATGCCCATGTAATAGTTATGAACTATTATATTTCACACTGAAGTTCAATTCATTTGTGGCTGAGTTAGTAGTGTGAGGAGGGTCTCCTACCATTCATGTTTGATCTTTAAAGGACAAGTCCACCCCCAAAAAAATTGTTGATTTGAATCGATATAGAAATATCAAACAAACATAACGCTGCAAAATTCATTGAAATTGGATGTAAAATAAGAAAGTAATGACATAATAAAGTTTCACTTACTTTTCACAAAACAGTTATACAGTTTGATATTGTTTTGTAAATCTTAAATATGTTTGAAGTGCCAAATAAATAATAAATAAATAAATATGCACAATTCAGTGATATGCAAATGAGAGTTGATGATGTTACTCACTCACCATTTCTTCTGTTTTTATTGTTTGAATTATACAATATTTGAATTTTTGCAAATTTGAAATAGGACCCTCTTGTTTGAACCACAAAATGTTAAAACAATGGAATCCTACATGTTCAGGGGAAATTATTTTTTTTTTTCATATCGCAATGAGGAGAAAATTAAAATATTTCATATTTCACACAATAAATACAAAAGATATAGTGATTGAGTGTGCACATAACTGTTTTGTGTAATTAAGCAAAACTTAAGTGCCATTACTTTCTTATCTTAGATCAGATTTTGTTGAAATTTTCAGCGTGATGCTTGTCTGTTTTTTCTCTTTCTATTCAAAGCAGCTTTTTGTTGGGGTGGACTTGTCCTTTAAATCTTCTGTGGATGAGTTGTAGTTCAATTTTTACCAACGTTACATGGACATCACATTCATGTATTATTGGCAATAGACTGTCAGGGCTATAATAAGCCAGTTCGTAGTTCCTTTCTGCGCATGATCAAAAGATTCTACGTATGATCAGAAGAAGGTCATTTGTACTGAAGTGACATGGTGCTTTAAAATCTAATGAGATAAGCACCAACCTTGATTTCTTTTGAATTGTCGTTTTCATTTACATCCACAAAAAACAACAATGCTTCCACGAACGACTGGTATTTCACAGTTTGTCAAGTACATGTGCAACATGCTAAGATATGCATTCAAAGTAGGAATGCAACAAATACCTTCATTAAGTGTTCATTGGTGTGCTATTCTAGTCACCTGGTCTATTCAATTTCTTCATCCTGCTATGTAAGGCAAGTTTACGTAATATCTTGCTTTGAAATCTGCCTATCATGATGAAAGAAATGAAAGGTCATTTGACCAAAATTGCCCATGAAATAACTACGAAATGGTCTATTGCAACACATCATGAAGTATGATCAGTAAGCCTTAGTGAGACACCACTGTTTTGCTCAAGTCATCATTGGAAAATATTTGCCTCGTTGAAATAAGACACAGTTTTTTAGTTGCGTCACCCTACTTTCTCAGCTCACCTATTGTTCTGAGTGAAGTCCATACAAACGGCTACTCCTGGAAACCTGTCCAGTACAGCCGTAAGCCCTGCCTCTTGACAATTCTTCCACATCTTGAAGAGCGCCACCTGTGCGTGGATCCGCAGTGCCATCGAAGACACAAATGTCCATGGAAGTACCGTTGGGATTGCATACAAGTAAAAGGACTCCTAAAATGAAAGAGAAGAAAACATGATGATGGTGAACATTTCTAATTATATATAGTGCATAATCTTATTTTACTAATATTTTTCAAAAGAATGCATTTGACACAATTTTTCAAAAATTCCAGAAGTCAAATTCAGTAATAATATCAAATCAAGATTTTTCGTTTACAAATACAGGGGAAATACTGGCTCATCAGTGCCACTCTTTTGGGAGTATTCTCATGCACTCTGCCTTGAGATACAAAAATGGAATCTCCCTTGGCAATGACAGACATCTCTCTTTTGGTTATAATAATCATCCCACTATATACAGCTGAGGCCAGAAGTTTACATACACCTAGGAAATTCAAAGACAAACTGACACTTGCCAAACATCGTAAAATTTACTGTATCTCAACATATTTGTGCTATCATGACAAATTTGTTATCAAACAAATGAGTATGTCATGCCCCATCATCACATTGCTTTGTCACCAGGAGCGCTGAAAAATATTTAGGTGTAATTTTCCCCCAAAATTGTCATATTTTAGACAAATTAAAAGAAAAACCAAAAATAATTTCATATTTGTGCTAGTTACTTCTCAACACAAGCGTTTCAGATTACACTTTTTTGTTCAGTGGTGACATGCATGTATCATGATAGAAAATGTAATATAAATCTTAGATTTGACAGTTCTATATTTCTATGAAATGATGTTTGAAAATATAACAACTGATTACATTTGAAACGAATTTTACTTTCTTTTCTTAAAAGAAAATTCCATCTAAAATATACTTTAATCCCAACGGCATCCCAATCATGTGAAAGGTGGTATTTACATAGTAAATTTTACAATGTTTGGTAAAGTGAACAAATTTTGGTGAATTCCATGCGTGTATGTAAACTTTTGGCTTCAACTGTATGCATATTCTTTTTTCAGCAAAACCTTTGCAGTCATCACCATGTACACACAAAAGAATTGACTTCAAAAAAAGAAAAAAAAAAGTGTGATTTTTATAATAAAAACAAACCTGTTGGTTCTTTGGCTGTACAATCCCAAGATGTGCAATGATCATCAGTAAAGGGGAGAAACTGATATCTTTACTGTTTGCTGCCTGTAAATAAAATGTCAAAAATACATAAATCATTATTCCTTATCGACTGTGCGCGATCCAATATTGGAACAAATCACATTTTGCCTTTTCTAAAAATGTGAATGGAACATATAATTTTATTTGAGGCTAAAATTAATTGGAAGAATACTAATATAACCATTTGGAAAAATTGCAAGCCTTTGTTTTGGAGTAAAGGCCAAATAATTTTCAAATCGTAGCCAATCGTACGACTGCTATGACGTCATTATGACTATATATTACATTCGCTTTTATTTTAAGAAGGATGATAGCATAGTCACAGATTTGAACATAGGTATTCGTACGATGATTTCGAACATTACACAGTAAGATATTCCAAGTCTCAAATCAAATTCTACTACATTTTATTCTGAAATCGGGTCGTAGACCAGTCGTAAGGTGTGTGGTCGCCTTTAGATAATGAGACAAGGCAGAAATCAAGATATACAATAATTGGCAACCACACTAAAAAGCAGGGTAGAAATGAGGAGTGCTAGGAGTGGATAAACTTGCACCCCCCCCCAGAATTACCCAAAAACCCCAACTAAATACATACAAACAAAATTAATGTTACAAGTATATTGATTCATCTGCCAATCTGTAAGCTTGTGTTTAAATTTTTTTAAGGGACTACACATTTACTGTGTATACATTAATATATAAATGAACAAAATAATTAAAGAAAAAAAAACACACACAAATATCTGAAGAACATGCACAATACAACACCTGTGGCTCGGTGAATAAATCTCCAGACTTCTTCCTCTCCTACTCCTTCTTCTTTGTCCTCTTCTTATTATCGTCATCATCACCAGCACCATCACCATCATCATCATCATCACCATCCTCATGATCATCATGATCATCATCATCGTCATCATCATCACCACCACCACCACCACCACCATCATTATCACCATCATCATCATCATCATCACCATCATCATCATCATCATCATCATCACCATCATCATCATCATATATTAACTGGGTTTCAAAAGCACTACACAAATTCCACTCGGTCAAAATGAACAAAATTTTGGAACCCCATTTAGTTATATTATCATTAATCAATACTATTATTATGATTACTGACCTGTGAAGTATACTCCCAGAACTGTTGCAATAGATGAGGATTAAGATGAACCATTCTGACAATGAAGACCTCTATCACATGACGTACTGATGTCTGATTCTCAGCCTTCACACATTGCAATACCTTGGTTAGTACACGAGGCATGGAATCCTATACAATCCAAAATATTCAATAAATCATACAGCAAATTAATATCCCTGAATATAGCAATAATAGTAATAACAAGAGCTTTTGCTTCAGGTCAGATTTTTCAAAATTTTTCAAAGGCAGTGATCAAGGAAAAGTGTTGCTGCTGGGCCATATTCTGTACGGAACGCCCTGATGGCCCCAAATAGGGCCCCCCCAAATTGATTTATTCAGCTGAAAAGGTACATGGCTAATTCTTTTTGCACTGGACCAAGTATACATTGAGATTTTCAAAAATACCCATGCCAGCAACTTTATCCTGTACGGGGGCCCCAGACAGTTGGCCCAAAGCCCCCCCTCCCTAAAAATGGGTTTATTCACCTGAAAAGGTATATGGCTAATTCTTTTTGCAATGGACCAAGTATACATTGGGATTTCCCAAAATACATGTACCCATTCCAGCAGTAGCCCCAAAGTGCCCATATATGTCCCACAACTAATTTATTCAGCTGAAAATGTACATGGATAATTCCTTGTGCAATGGAGGCAGTATACAATGTGATTTAAAAAAAAAAACTCGGAAAGGCATATTCTAGAGCACCGATTGACCTCACTTTGAACAAACCGTAAACAGAGACGCAGCGTCATCGACAACCAGAATCACCAACTTTGCAAGTTGAGAAGGTGCATTTCGTAGGTGGTGTGTCACTCTTTCTCAACGGAGCATGGCTGTATCCGAGATGAAGGAAATGAGTGGCATTCGGCCAGGAGAAACTCCCGCGAATCAGTTGCGTACATGGAGGATTGAGAGAGACAATACTGATACAGGGAAACTCATCAAGATGCTTGACGACACTTGCAACCCATTTGCAGTGGAAGCATCAACATCCCTAGTCAATATCGCGACAGGAAAAGCTGCCAGTTCTACAACAAGTCAATACCTACTGGGTATCCTTGAGCATAGAGCATCACTGAGGCAAGAATTTCATGCAGAGAGTGTGTCCCGGATGATAGCTAATTGCTGAAGACAGTTAAGCGGGTTAAGGTTCAGAACTTTGCAGCTGCTGACGGGAAGAAAAGGCCATCAAAAGAAAAGAAAGCTCTTGGTGCAGCTGAAGGTGTAAGCGATGCATTCGGTTATCTTTTATCCAAGACTGGAATCGACTTACATGAGGTACTCTGCTTTCCCATCACTGAGATTCCACTGTCTCTCGTGCATACTGATGGTACACCAACCAAGACAGATAAATCAAATCTCACCAAGCTCTTAGAGAAAAAAAACAACTGCCACCTCAAGATGAAACATCATCTCCCACAACCATGACAACAAATACCACTCTCTTCGATGGCGGACTTATTCTGCATGAAGTTTTACCTTCCCACAACACTTCCACCTACGGCAAAATCGTATCAGACATGATGATCAAGGTGTGCTCTGCTAGTGGAAAATCTGTTCATCTGCTTGTAGACAAGTATGTCGAGCCTTCCATCAAGGATATCGAGAGGATGAATAGAGGATATGCACGGAGTGAGGCTCACGTTATTACAGGGTCGGAATAGCATCAGAAAAAGAAGGGTGTTGAATTGATCAAAGATGCACAATTCCTTTTACAGGAAATATAGAAAGTGTACTATGCTCCAATTATAGGAAAAAAAACAGTCTACATTTCACACTGAGGAACTTGTCTGAAATTAAGAGTGAACTCTATGGGAGTATTAGAAGTTGACGCTCCTGATGAATTCCAGGGACACCATGAGGAGGCCGACACGTTGATAGCATTCTACGCTCATAGAGTTGATTGCAGAATGATGGTTAGATCTTCTGGAACAGATGTACTCGTCATACTAGTCGGGCTCTGAAATTTCAAGACAACTTTAGAAGAAAACAGACTGAACTAAGTGAGGCCCTGATTGGGTTTCATGCTTTAAGTGGATGTGACTGTAACTCTGCATTCTATGGAAAGGGCAAAGCAACACCTTTCATTCACCTGGAGAAATACGCCAACTACGTTAAATTGAGATCTCTGTGTAGGGATTTGGTTGACAGGACAAAGTCACCGCGTTTGTATGCCGTATGTATGGTTTCAAGGGACTCACTGACGCCAATGAGGCTCGATATCAGTCCTTCGTCAAAATGACAGGCGGAAAAGGGAATGACGTACAGGCCAAGAAAATCAATTGTGCATCCTTGCCTCCAGGTGAGAAAAGTCTAACCCAGCATATAAAACGAGCAGACTACATAGCCATAATTTGGAGGTGTTCACATGTTCCAGAACCAATGAAGGGCATTCATCTCGAGACTTTGGTTGGATGGATAGGGGAGGACATTATGTGCCAAAGTGGTTTGAAGGAGAGCCTTTGCCTGAGAAACTGGTTGAGGATGCAGGAGGGGAATCATACCTAGACTTAAATGATGTAAATCAGTCTGATGCAGTAGACGTTGAACAGAGTAATGATCTTACAGGAAATCTTTCCGATGATGCGCCATGGAGTGTAGCGAGCGCAGTGAGAGTGAATGTGATGCCGATATGTAATAATAGTGTTCAGAACACGCTGGTCGAAACGTCGATAACAGTTCTTTTCAGAGCTAACATATATTCAAGAAAGAATAACAAACAGTCCTTTTCAGGACTACATACATGGTGTTTACCGTAAAACCTTTCAATTTCATGAACTAGATCCATAAAATTTCAGTTATGAAAATTCTTCAAATACCCCCAATATGACCAAAGTTCATTGATCCTACGTGACCTTTGACTTGACATGTGACCTGAAACTTGTGCATGATATTCAGGAATACATGGTTGCTCTTATGTCCAAGTTTCATGAACTAGATCAATAAACTTACAAAGTTATGATGACAATTCCTCAAATAACCCCAGCATGGCCAAAGTTTGTTGACCCTAAGTGACCTTTGACCTTAATCATGTGACATGAAACTCAGGCAAGATATCCAGTGATACACTATTACCCTTATGTCTAAGTTCTATGAACTAGGTCTATATACTTACAAAGTTATGACATTTCAAAAACTTAACCTTGGTTAAGATTTTGATATTGATTCCTCCAACATGGTCTAAGTTCATCGACCCTAAATGACCTTTGAACTTGGTCATGTGACCTGAAACTCAGGCAGGATGTTTAGTAATACTTCATTACCCTTATGTCCAAGTGTCATGAACTCGGTCCACATACTAAGTTATGATGACATTTCAAAAACTTTACCAAGGTTAAGATTTCAAAGTTGACGACGCCGCCTGCTATGCAGGCGAGACGAAAAACAACAAAACAATAGATCAATTTGAATACAAAATCAAATTGACAGGCTTGATAAATCTGAGCTGTGGGGCCCTATATACTGTCAGTACAAGCACAAATGTTTTCAGAGGAAACCCTGAAAATTTCATTTGATAAGAATCATTAGATGCTTCGCAATAAGTAAATGAAAAATAATCATTTCCCCTACATAGCCTACAGATACTAACTCAAGTGTCCATATGGATGCCTATGGCTACAGTAATAATTTTATCAGCAATTAAGCAACAGTTTGGCTTATAAACTTGAGGATTGTATTGTTGTATGACCTAAATGTTTGTAATTATGATTACATCATTAATATCTGCAAGAGAAAAGAAATATTTTCCCATCCTTTTAAGCATCTTACCTGAGAGAGAAAATTGAGGATGATGATAGCTGCTTGCCATATACGTAGCTTTAGACGATGGACGAATGAATTGATGACATAGCTACGTTTCTTTGGAGTGATCGCTTGATCCTGAGGGTAGAAGATATTCATGTCGTTATTTGATATTCATGTTGTTGTTATCAATTTTAATTAAACAAGCTATAACTCTCATCATTCATTCATTCATTCATTCTTTCATTCATTCATTCATTCACTCACTCACTCACACTCACTCACTCACTCACACACTCACTCACACACTCACAGGGAGTGATCGCTTGATCCTGAGGGTAGAAGATATTCATGTTATTATTTCATCATTTTTAATTAAACAAGCTATAACTCTCATCATTCATTCATTCATTCATTCTTTCATTCATTCATTCACTCACTCACTCACTCACACTCACTCACTCACTCACTCACACACTCACTCAATCACAGGGAGTGATCGCTTGATCCTGAGGGTAGAAGATATTCATGTTATTTGATATTCATGTTGTTGTTATCAATTTAAATTAAACAAGCTATAACTCTCATCATTCATTCTTTCATTCATTCACTCACTCACTCACTCACACACTCACAGGGAGTGATCACTTGATCCTGAGGGTAGAAGATATTCATGTTGTTATTTCATAAATTTTAATTAAACAGGCTATAACTCTCATGATTTAATCATTCACTCACAGGGAGTGATTGCTTGATCTTGAGGGTAGAAGATATTCATGTTATTTGATATTCATGTTGTTGTTATCAATTTAAATTAAACAAGCTATAACTCTCATCATTCATTCATTCATTCATTCTTTCATTCATTCATTCATTCACTCACTCACTCACACTCACTCACTCACTCACACACTCACTCACACACTCACAGGGAGTGATCGCTTGATCCTGAGGGTAGAAGATATTCATGTTATTATTTCATCACTTTTAATTAAACAAGCTATAACTCTCATCATTCATTCATTCATTCATTCTTTCATTCATTCATTCATTCACTCACTCACTCACTCACACTCACTCACTCACTCACTCACACACTCACTCAATCACAGGGAGTGATCGCTTGATCCTGAGGGTAGAAGATATTCATGTTATTTGATATTCATGTTGTTGTTATCAATTTAAATTAAACAAGCTATAACTCTCATCATTCATTCTTTCATTCATTCACTCACTCACTCACACTCACTCACTCACACACTCACTCACTCACAGGGAGTGATCACTTGATCCTGAGGGTAGAAGATATTCATGTTGTTATTTCATAAATTTTAATTAAACAGGCTATAACTCTCATGATTTAATCATTCACTCACAGGGAGTGATTGCTTGATCTTGAGGGTAGAAGATATTCATGTTATTTGATATTCATGTTGTTGTTATCAATTTAAATTAAACAAGCTATAACTCTCATCATTCATTCATTCATTCATTCTTTCATTCATTCATTCATTCACTCACTCACTCACTCACACTCACTCACTCACACACTCACTCACTCACAGGGAGTGATCACTTGATCCTGAGGGTAGAAAATATTCATGTTGTTATTTCATAAATTTTAATTAAACAGGCTATAACTCTCATGATTTAATCATTCACTCACAGGGAGTGATTGCTTGATCTTGAGGGAAGAAGATATTCATGGTTCTATTTCATCAATTTTAATTAAACAAGATGTAACTCTCATTATTCTTTCATTCACTCACAGGTTTTTTGTTCATTCAGTCGTTGGTTCGTTCATTCATTCAACCATCAATGGGATAAACAAAACAAGATAAAATATTCACAAAGTAACAAAAACGAAAAAATAAGTAGATGGCTTGGAGGCCCCAAAGAAGCAATACTTATGAAAAGGAGTTTACTTCAATACATGAATACATTACAATTAGCAACTTCAAAGAAAATAGATAACATATAAATATACACATTAAAAAATATATAAATCTCATTAATCAAACAATGTTAATGAGACATCAAGAATAAATCGACCATCTCAAAATTTAGAAGAATGAAGAAAGAACATGTCCTTTTGAAATGATTCATTTATGATGAATGTGTGTTCACATTCAGTGGACAGTCATTTATCTAAAAATGAAATTAATATCTGGAAATTCCATTATAAACTTTGAATTACCATGTGATGTAACTATCACCAGGATAAGGTCAGCATTTGTGAAAATATTGACAAATTGTGTCACCTTTTGTGTCAGTGCTGAAAATGTGTCCAAAAAAATAATCTATACAAATAAAAGGAAATTATCAACATTTTTACATGCATATTTTTTTTTTCAAAATAGCAAATAAAATGTGATACTTACCAATACTATGGTATTTCAAAGTTTGTTTGCTCGGCTTTAGTTTTAGTCTCATTTGTAAAATAAAGGCAGATTTTAATGACCCTTTTCAGCACAGTGCTGATCTAAGATTAAGAGCCTAGAATACCGTTTGGTAGTAATGATTTCAACTGTTATTTTGTAACGTATGAGGAATTGTGATGGAATATCAAATGAAGCTATTTTTGAAATGTGCATAAAATATGGACACCCCATCACAAAAACATACTTCACTTCACGCTTTGATATGAACAGTTTTAAAAGAAAAATGAAATCATAACATTGGAAAAACAATCAGACTATTTTACCTTGTCTAGTAGTAAGTTGATAAAATCTTCAAAGAAATCTTCTCTCCCTTGAAAGTTGCTGGTTCCTATTTTCATCAAGATACTTATCACAATGACCCGGGCAGACGGATGTTGACTGCATTGCTATAAATAAATACAGAGAATGCTTTATATCATATTAATTTGAGCGCTTTTCAAAAGATAAGACCCAACACCAAAGTAAATATAAGCTACACAAGGTTTTGTTTTAAATGATGATTTGGTGTTAGATTTTCTATTACATTAAACTAAAAACAAATGAATAAATAAACCACAATCATTTCATTACAATTCATATCTTTCATGAATTTAAACCCAAAATAAAATATTTGTAGATCTTGCTGATAAAAGAAAAAAAAGGTCACTGTCCCATTTCATAAATTCTATCATTAAATAACACATTATTAACAAATTTCACTTTGGCCAATCAAACTACATAAATGCAAAAGCTAGTATCATCAATTTGGAAAAATTGAAATTGAGAAAAATATACCTGTTGCTTTGAAGTATAGGTCTTAATGCTTCAAGTTCCTCATGTCTGATGAAGTAAGCTGTTACATCTTCTAAAAGCCTGTAAACAGGAAGAGAAAGAATAAACATATTGGCCCGTATTTTGAAGCCGGGTTTAACTTAGACCATGGTCTAACTCTATACTAAAAATTATAGAGCCCAAAATTAAAAAAAAATTGTTTTTATAATGAAGAGAAATTCTCAGTTCTCATTCCCAGACAATAATAAATAAGTTAAGGGCCACATGAGTTTGTAAATATTGAATCCGTACTGTAGGGATTTGTGCTCCAATTGGTCTCCATAGTTAAACCATAACCAGGGTTTAAGTTAATCCTGACTTAAGAATAAGGGCCATTGGTAATAAGCGTAAATCGACCCTCTATAGATAAACATTCACCCAAATCAAACATATCGAGTGTGGTCTTGAAAGATTTTACTGACAAATGTAAGTCTAGTTGAAAATGTTGTCCTATGTTTTAATGACTGGTGTTGAGCATTGGTGACGGACGATATTGGTCTTACATCATGCCTCGGTCACTTGAAAGAGTGATAATTGATATGAGCCAACACTGAAAAAAAAGCAATCTGAAAAGAACAGCTCTTGCCCATAGATCTATTTGACATACTGGCCCTGACATTTGGAATTCTCTTTCTATTTATGTTCGTTCGTGCCAAACGAAAAATTCCTTGAAGAGGCAAGTTAAAAATTTCCTTCTTTCAAAATATGAAACACGAGGCTGATAATAATGGCATGTATTTATGTTGTATTACCATTGCATGGTTACATAACATACCACCACACATACGTAATTCTTTTTTTTTTCTATTGTTTGTGATTATTATACAAACAAAATACCTCACCAACTAGTCTTTGTTATCAAAACATGTCTTGTATTTTATATATTGTTAGTACTCTCTTCATGATTCTCTCTTTCTATTCACTTCTCTCTTTCAAACTTTGTTTTTCACCCCTCACTCTATCTCTCTTGCTCTTCTTCCTCCTCTTATTTCATGTTCGCATCAATGACTGTATTCTTTTAGCCAATGTATAATCATGTATCTATGTATTTTTCTTGGAACATCGTTCTCAAGCTCAAAGAGCTTATGATGCTCTACTTATGTATATATATATAATATGAATATTATGTAATGTTGAAAATGATGTATACATACATGAAGAAAATCAAATCCAATCAAATAAAAAAAGTTTTGCATGTTGCAATTAGAGGAGTGGAAAACAGGGGAAAATGTGTAACTGAATGAGAAGCTTCGACATCAAACTGATCAAAGACTCCAGGATAAGCGGATGGATGATCGTTCTGCGCCAATCAATGTTGTTTGTGTTATAGCGCCACCTTGTGGTGGGTTAGTTTTAGTGTTAATGCAAGGACAGTAATTCGCCCCTTGTCGGCGCCACATTTGAAGTCATGAGCTGCCTGATAAATCAAGGTACAATTATACAACTATTGTGAGTGAAGCGTCATTTCTTTATTGTCGCTGGTACATCCTACGCATCGAGGAAATTTACACGAGGATTCCAGAGTGCCGTGTGGCTTTAATTTGGAGGAAAAAAAATCAAGGGTACCATGGAGGGTGTTCACAAAGTTTCATGACGAACCAAGAATGTTTCAACTCTCCCGTACGAGGTGGATTGTCAAAGGTTCACTTTGACTATATCATCATCCTCTAAAGACTTTCTCTTGTTAATAAAATGTTAATACAATGAATAACTGATAAGAATTTACCAATCTGGCATGCTTGAAGAATTCAATAGACAAATAAATGAATACTTGGTTGATGTATAGTCCATGTCTGTTAGCTTCTCTCTTGCTGCACACAAGGATGTGGGGAGACGATAAAGTAGGTTTTGTTCTGATAAATTGTATTATGGATGGGGGATGTTAATTGATGCATTCAGTTATGCATATGTAATATTTTTTCCCCTTTTCTTTTTTTCAATATCAAATTTTCCTTGTATTGCAATGTACACTATTTTAATATTTTTTATGGACCCTATGGAAGAACAGATTAATCTATGTCAATGACTCTGAAATGGGCAAGCCTTTCGATTATTTTATTTCATAATTGCAATTCATTTTATTTCAATTGATACCATTTATGTTATGTATTTATGTCATATATATTCATTTACTATCAATAACTGGGATATACCCATTTGATTTGCTAGTTCATTACGATTAACTTGCGTGCCGAACAAAGAGTACACAATTTTCCTGCGCGCGCGCTGCATCTCCCTATTAACGCACTATCCCAAGATCATCGCGCACTTTGGCGTCAATTTCCTCTTTTACTTTCGCCTGCTGTCGAGTATAGTCGCAAGCTAAGTACACTCCCCAATTCCCAATCTTGTTTCTCATTTTGGATTCAATTATTGTGCATTTATTCTCTTATTTCAATCTTAGTTTTTGATTTAAGATTGTTTTAAGCATATCCCGTCGCGCGGAGCTTCCGTGATATTTATTGTGTTTTTTAATAATCAGAAATAAATAAACAATCAAACTTTCAATTAAAAGTTGTGGACTATTGACAGGTACCTACATAGGTACAGAATACCCTGTCAGGAAAAGAGGATATGGAACCTGTGCCACTAGAACTAAAAGAGAAAACCTCATCTGGTCCCAAGACTATCATCTATTGCAGGTATATAAAATTGGAATTTTTATGGCAATGTGGATGAAAAGATTCAAGAGAGACAAAGATGTGTATTGCATTTGCTGTCTTTTGTGATTCCCATGGTGCATGCTATGAAAAAATTTATGGCAGACGAATAAGTCTCGCACGTTGGCAACAGGAGATGAGAGCGTATATTGGAAGTTTCAAGGTAAGGATTTGTTCGCTAAAGACGCTCATTTCCACAAGTCCCGCCATCACACAGTCAAAGTAGACTACCGGAAGCATAAACACAGAGAAGCCAAGAGCCATGAAAGCATTTAATGTCTTTTATCTAAGATCAGGTAAACAGCAAAAACCATGCCTTTATGAGTCCTAATATGTATGATTTATATGTTTTTACCTTGTTTTACCTTGCATGTTTTATCACTTGTATATACATGTTTTATTTTTATGCTTTTAGGGCCCCCTTTGATACCAGCTTTTGCTGAAAGGGCACCCTATTAAAATATTGTTTAATCAATAAATAAATCAAAACAGGGTGGTAAACCGAGCACTACTCTTATGTGATAGAACTCAATGTAAATCTGTGTTTGATCATTTGTAAAAATTTTCAATTTTCTTTGACTGTAATCCTCTATGTTTGGATAGACAATCAATAAAATAAGCCTGAAATTTAAAAATGAATTGAGATCATTTCCATATTCCCCACCAAGTACTCATGAGGCACCCACCTCCAGAACTAAGTGGGATGTCATACATACAGTTTCCATGTATCACTTTCCTCCAGACTGCATCTTTGGTTACAGCATTGAGAAAAAGACATGAGAGGTGCATTGTGTTTGCCCCCATCGATGATAATTGTGATTTTGACCTCTAAGAAGTCATTTATTCTTTTTTTGTAAATTCTTTTCAAAGTCAGCCTGGTATTTTTGTTCTAGTTTTGTGGTGTAAAGGGATGTCATGTGTACTATATGCTCCATAGATCTGAAATAGATCTATTCATGTTTAATTCTCCTTTTTTTGTTCTCTCTCTCCTCTTTTCTCTTTCTTGAGGGGGTTCACATTATACAAGCTATGCTTTTTAGAGAATCTCCATTTCCACAGATACCTTTCTTCTATCTAAACTATATATTATAATTTGTCTACAAAATGTTTTGTATTATCTTTGTATATTAATTATCATTAATGTTTTGTATCGTAAATATATGTTATTACATATGAAAAATGATTTGTATGAATATTTATGTCATTTCTGTTGGAAATAAACCTGAATCTGAATCTGAATAGGCCAGCTCGGCTGTGGTGGGAGTCCGGCTGGATGTTGAATTCAGAATTAGACCTTGTGGATTTAAATCTGGAGCTTTTGGGCCTGAATTTGTATCCTATGGCCTTTGGGATCTAACAAGTGCTCCTAAGGTTTCAAAAATGAATACATTTGGCTGACCACTATTTGCTGTCTATCCCAGTTTATTTGGTGAAATGTGGAGTGTACTTGGGGCATGTGTCTCATTGTATTTGCTTATACCATTAATGTTTAATTTGAAATATATATATAATTTAATAGTCTTATACTTCCTTTTTATGTTGTTTTTATTGCATGTTGTATTGTTTTTTATCGCTTTGAACAATCATACACTCTGTGACTGCCACTGTTGAAAGGACTATGCTAAAATAAAATAATAATACAATTCTAATCTGGATTGGTAATGGATTATATATAATTATCACACCTTTAGATTACCTTCCCCCTTACAACCTTTCTTTTATTTTTGACTGTGCGCAACAAAAATCTAGATTTTCAAAGTAAATATCATCAAAAAATCATTTCCCTGCAAATACTATTTGTATTAACTTTTGAATTTACTTCTAACTCGAATTATTTTCGATTATATTATTCAGATAACCTGTCAAGAATTTTGTTTTTCTTTAAGATATGTAAAATTTTATATGTTCACCAAGAACTAGCATTCTACTAGCTACATAAACTTATAAAGTGAGCTTGAAACATACAAAAAAAAAATTATGGGCAAATTTCATATCCTTAACTGCATATTTAACAAAAAATGTAAGCAATTAATTTTTTGAAAATGTTACTATACAGTCTTGTAGTTTACCTCCCGCTCTACACGAGTGCAAATTTTCGCGGAGGTCGCGCAATAAACAGCTAAGATCTGAGGAGGGTGGGGGTCTCCCTCACAATAATCCATTAATTTTTTTCCCAAAAATATTTTTATTTTACCTGTCTGATCTGGTAAGACTTGGACCATAGAGGGCAGCCTCTCGTAGAATCCCTGTTAGATTTTTGATGACCGTCATAGCATCACAGCGATGCTTTTCTTTGTGTTTGAGAAAGAAGTGATGAGATAAGACATTGTCTAGATGAGACATCAAGCTATTCATCATTCCATATCGACTCTCTCCCTGAGATACGATCTCTTCTGTGTACTGGAAAGAAAAGATAGAAACCAATATTATCAATTAAGGCTTGATTCCAAATCAAATCAAATCATTTATTTCCACAATAGTGTATATAAAAAAAAAACTTACAAATATGTATAAAATAGGAAACACTCACAATTGAAAATGAAAAAGAACCAAGTAAAGGAAATCTAATATAAATAAACATACATTATTGTGGGGGGTCAAAAGAAGACAAAATTAGTTTTAAAATCAGGCACCCAACATAAAATGAACAGCTGATAGAAATAAAAATAGACATTTCCTAACAATATAAAGTATATCAATGTGGCTCTCTTTCAGAACTTTCAAAATGACAGTTAGGAATATCAACAAGATCATAAAGATATCATACAATGCAATATATTAAAAAAAACATACAAAATAATACCATAAATAAAACATAAATTCAAAAAAATCCAAGAAAAGATAAGTTTGATTTGAAGCTCTACTATCATTTGTTAAATTAGTATCTATCACAGGTACTTTTTGAAACTACGTTTGAAGGAATGGAGTGATACAAAGTTTCTAATTTCTTCCCATCGATCTTCAAACAAATGGTCAAATTCTGAGATCATCTAACAACATAATGACTAAATCCACTTAGATGATTAACTTGTTCTCTTCACTGTGTGGTCCAATCGTTACTTGGTCTAACTCTAATTAGTCTAATGCTCAGAAGGTCCAAGGTCCTCTTTGTCTACTAAATATTTTGCATTTTGTTTATAATGGTTAATCTTTTTATACACTATGTGGTATTAGACCAAGGGCATACTTCATCAAATGGTTACAGCCTCACTACAAATTAGATTAAATGGTAAATTTATTAGAAATTATCACTAAGTAAAATTAAACCAAATGATTGGTAGATAAACTGTTTGTAGATGAAACAGAAATGTACCTCAAGTACAGATCAACATGAATTGTAGAATGCTGAAATTGAAAAAAAATCCTTTAATATACATTTGTCAATGCTATCATCAAAATAAAACTTCCCAACTCTCGATATCAGACGGTTCATTTCTGATAACCAGATATATTTCAACTAAACTGGGGTAAAAACACTATATGTATAAGGAGGATTTTTGAAAGAATTTTATCTGTATATATCCACTTGGATTTTGCCTAACATGCTCATACTAATTCTATTACAGAGATGCCAAGTTCAAAAAAATGTTATGCGTGAGATTTTCATGACTCGACGTCTCTGTGCGCACGCGGCCAGTACTTACACTCGTACGTTGCGAAAAGGCGCGCGCAATGCGCACGCGCATGAGAAATGGGCTTCAAAAGTTCAAAACCATGCGATTCATCGTATCACGTACTAGCTGTGCGCTGACTGCACTCTCGATTCGTCTCGCATGCCGGGCTAGACGCGAAGGCGGTCAGCCAGTCGTATAATCTGGCGAATAATGCTACTTTTTTCTGTCGGGTCCCGATGCGTGAGAAAAATGGGTGCTATGCGTGAGATCGTGAGACGGACCCTGAATGCGTGAGTCTCACGCACAATGCGTGAGACTTGGTAGCTCTGCTATTATTCATTTGCTATGCCAAAATAAAAAACACAAACAGGAATATTCATGATGCCGATAGGAATTAAATCAGAGTTGATAAAGATGCAAGGGCTTTGGAAAAACAAAGGTAAACTGAATGATAACGACCCACATGTCATCCTCTGCACCCTGTAACATAAAGTGTAGTGATTGATTGCCAGGCTTTGATTGCTTGCATTGACAGTTTACAACCAATCATAAAAATCAACCTCATAATTAATTGCAAAGCTTTATGAAACCGGGCTCTTCACTTTATAAAAAAAAACCCAGCATGATTGACGTTCTGAACAATAAATTAATTCATCGCAATGGTATCATTCAACATTTTAAAAAAGGGAAGAGATATTACTTTTCTAATAACTTCATAGACCTCAGTACCTTCTCCATGTTGTAATAACACAGGCTGGTACACCACAGCAATAAAGGCTTCAAAAAGACCCCAGAAGTTTAGATTAGATCTCCATCCATCTTTCAAAGCACACCACGATGCTGACATACCCTCCAAACACAATGGAATGTTCTCGTCACCTAGCTTTACACACACAAAAAAAAAACAGACGAAAATTTACTCAACTCAATTTCATTCATATTCTTATTTCAATCCAGTTTATTGCATCAAATTGTACTCTACTTTCAATGTTTTTTATGTTTGATTCAAATGAATTGTGGAAATTTTTCAATTTTAGACCTTCGCTAATAATAACTTAATAGTGGATATTTAAAAAAATAGTGAAGTTGTTAAACTTCGAATTAGAGCAATATTCTTTTAAAACAATTATATGCACATCCATATGCATATTCATTAACTGGGCTGATGAAATCATAATTATTGCATATTTTCATGCATGTATGTATATGTCCCTTGTTTAATATAAAATAAGTTGCAGCAATGTATATCTTATACGTTTAATCAGTTTTCAATCCAATTTCTTATATACAGTTTTTGGAGGGCAAAATTTGAATAAACATGATTTCATGTTATAAAATACAAACAAGTGGAATGCCTCTGGCCGTCTCACCTGCATCACGCGGTTCAATATAGCAGCAGTGCTGACTTTGAATACTACTCTAACTCGCACAAGATGTTCAGTGATACATGGTTACTCTTATGTCCACTTTTTATGAACTAGACTAATAAACTTACAGAGATATGATGGTTATTCAACAAAAAACCCAACATGGCCAAAGTTCATTGACCTTACATGACCTTTGACCTTGATCATGTGACCTGAAACTCGCAAAGGATGTTCAGTGATACTTGATTACTCTAATGTACAAGTTTCATGAATCAGATCCATAAACTTTCAAAGTTATGATGGTAATTCAACAAATACACCCAATTCGGCCAAAGTTCATTGACCTTTGACCTTGGTCATGTGACCTGAAATGCGCACAGGATGTTCAGTGATACTTGATTACTCTAATGTCCAAGTTTAATGAACTAGACCAATAAACTTTCAAAGTTATGATGGTAATTCAACAGATACCCCTATTCGGCCAAAGTTCATTGACCCTAAATGACCTTTGACCTTAATCATGAGACCTGAAACTTGCACAAAATTTTCAGTGATGCTTGATTACTATTATGTCCAAGTTTCATGAATCAGATCCATAAACTTTCAAAGTTATGATGGGAATTCAACAGATATCCCCAATTCGGCCAAAGTTCATTGACCCTAAATGACCTTTGACCTTGGTCATGTGACGTGAAACTCATGCAGGATGTTCAGTGATACTTGATTAACCTTATGTCCAAGTTTCATGAACTAGGTCCATATGATGACATTTCAAAAACTTAACCTCAGGTTAAGATTTCGATGATGATTCCTCCAACATGGTCTAAGTTCATTGACCCTAAATGACCTTTGACCTTGGTCATGTGACATGAAACTCTAATAGGATGTTCAGTAATACTTGATTAACCTTATGGCCAAGTTTTATTAACTAGGTCCATATACTTTCTAAGTTATGATGTCATTTCAAAAACTTAACCTCAGGTTAAGATTTGATGTTGACGCCGCCGCCGTCGGAAAAGCGGCGCCTATAGTCTTACTTTGCTTCGCAGGTGAGACAAAAAACAACAAGTAGGGATATGACATCAGTTTGTCCTTGAATTCATGCAGACATGCATAGACCTGTACCACCAAAATAATGTAAGTCTATCATGTTTTCATCATTGTTATTCCTTGTCTCATTTTGATCAAATATTCAGTGTTGTGTTCATCTGATTTTTCTTTATCTGTTCAAAACATATTCAGAGCTGCCAATCTGAGCAAGAATATTTCAGTATTTTTAAAGCTAAATATCAGTATTTCTGGTGAGGAAATAAGCATTTTCAAAGAAATACCATAGGACAACACATAAATAACAGAAACTTTAGAAATCAGTATTTAGCATGAAACCATCCGTATTCCTCTCATTTTTCAGTACTAAATACGGAAAATACGTACTTATGGGCAGCTCTGCATATACTGGAGTAACGCTTTAATAAAACAAATAATGTAACATGAAGTACCTTATCAATGAGCAAGGCAGCACATCCTAACAATGGCAAGCTGTGCAGTGTAACAACCAGACTCATATCAGATAGACAAGCTGATAACACAGTATCCCAACAAACAGTGTCATCTTCTTGGTTTAATCTGTTGTCCCTATGTCTGTCTTGCTGCTGGATGATAGCCAAGATGGCCTCCCATTTACTCCTGATAACATCTGACTGCAAGCGACCTCTGTTGGCGCCATCAAACCCTGCGAGAAAGACACAAGAAATTTCTTTCTGGACAATTCCTCGAAATGTCTAGAGTCTAACCCATTTGAATAGCAATACCTCGGGGGATTTTTAATTAGACAGTCATTGAAAACTTATTCATACATTACTTATGCAAACACAATACAAATGAATTACTTTCCTTTCAATTTGATTTGAACATTCTATCTTCATCATTTTGCTGCTTTCAAGAAGCATCTAAAGTGAAAAGTGGTAATTCAGCTTGATAATTCAGGCCTGTTAAAAGCCCAAATATTCATTGGTCTCATTTGAATTTCTACAAAGCAAGATAATCAGCTGGCAAGCAGTGAAAATTGTGGTGTATAAGCTTTTAATTTATTAATCAAAGCGTCGTGGCCTAGTGGATAAGTCTTCTGACTTTGAAACAGAGGGTCGTGGTTCAGCTTCAGCAAGAAATTTATCCACATTGTGCTGCACTCGACCCAGGTGAGGTGAATGGGTACCCAGTAGGATTAATTCCTTGATTGCATGAGCGCTGAAAGGCAGCTCGAGCTAAAGCCGGGGTAATAATAATAATAACAATGCGCCTCGGAATAGAATATTTCTAGATAGATGGCACTGTATAAATGCCTATTATTATTTTTATTATTAGCATTATTATTATTATTATTGATGTCAATTTCTTTTTTGGTCTTTAATAAAAAGAATCCCACCGATCATTCACCTCTCTTATCATCCAAACTGGCAACTTCTTTTAATCTGGCCGAGGTTGATGCTTCTATACTTAGAAGTGATGTCACCATACTGGCTGTAGAGGGCAGCATTGCAACAGGAATCAAAACATCTGATGATAAGATCCACGTCAAGATTGATGTCATTGTGTAACTCCGATGCATTTCTTTTACTAAGTGCTAAATGGGAGAGAATAACGGGTAACAGGAAGTGGTGAGAGAGGGGAAAAGAGAAGAGAAAGAGAGGGGGTGAAAGAGGGAGAAGAAGAGAGGGGATGAGAGAGGGAGAGAGTCAGAATCGAGGGGTAGACAAGAAGAAATAAAAAGAATGAGAGAGAGAGAGAGAGAAAACAAAACTACCTCCATGATTACAATTGAAGTTCAACTCTGAATTAATGTCACAACAGGGCAGCAGTATGCATGTGCATGATTCTGATTCTGAGTGACAGATGGATTATGGGAAATCGATGAGAAAGGGAAATCTTGTGGATAAGGTATAAAATCTCAATTTAAGTGATTCCCCTATGAAAAAAAAAGACAGATTTAATTGCATGATGTATAATGCATGAAATAGCGATCATAGTCAAAAAGCAATATCGTCTGGTATGTTCACTGAAATCCTCCCTTTCCTATCATATAATAGAATCATGGATTATCATAAGAACCTGCAGGAACTGCTGAATTCTATCCCAAGTGCAACACAGGATAATCAAAACTACAATAATTGAAGTCACAAATGTAGTTACAAGCCACTTTACCGTAAGTAACGGTGTATTAACCGCACCTTTTTCTCGGCGGGATAGAAGCAAAAGTCGGGGGTGCGGTTTATACACGGTGACGGGTTTGAGCCGGCCCGCCGTAACCCCTCCCGTACATGTACGATGTCTGCCAGTTCACAACACATCGAGTGGCCGGGCGTAGCCGCCCAGGCAATGTCGTTTACAGGGGTATGAGCCGCGGGTAATGGGAAGCAATTATTACGATCTTAATTAGATATTGTCAAAAACAAACGCACCCACCTTCATGACACTAATTTTGACTTTATTCTCAATTCAAAGTAGTGAAGTTCCCTGGCTAAGTTAAAAGGGACGCCAAGCATACTCGGTAAAATTTTGTCACCGCTGAGCGGGAGTTGAGTGAGCTTAGAGATTGCGTTGTAATATGGTTAGTGCGACTTAAGCTGGCGCTATTAAAAGTTCTGTTTCGCGCCAGCTCGTTTTTTTCCTTCCTGTTTGCTCTTCATAAGATACCATGTAAACCACGCACGAGAGAGACGGCACGAAGCCGTAAAAAACAACTGGAAAAAAATGTCAATTTCTTTGTTTCTTGAACTTTCCTGTAATCCCGTATCCAAAATTCGTGCTAAAACATCAAATTTCTGAAAGTGATTGTGAGGTTGTGATGCAAGAAATGTGAATGTTTCTTCCTCCTACGCTGGGAAAGACACAGATCATAATTTGATAAGATGTATTGGCATGACTGCTACTGTATGTAGTTTGCAATGAAATGGCAGTTCTGTGTGTGTGTACACTGTGACTGTGAGTGAGTGTGTAAGTGGCCAATATTGGCGGGACCGTTCTTTCTTTCTAACATTTGTAGATGAATTGATCAAGAACAGCAGATTTCCGCTTACCGGTAATCTCTTTGGATACTTAACTTTGAAATCTTAAACTTAGTTTTTGTTTCTTCGTACCTCAAATATGCATGTAAATGTGAGAAGTATTTTTTTTTTTTTTTGTCCAAAGTTGGGGGTGTGGTTAATACACGGGTGCGGTTAATACACCGTTACTTACGGTAATCTTCTCAAAAAGCAATGTTCTATATGGGATATGTGATACGATAAAACAAAATCTTTCTTTTGTTCTTTAAAACTCATATTTAACCAAACTCAATTTCATTAAAGGGGTACTCCGCGCTGAAAATATTTATTTGTAAATAAATAGAGTGTAAAAATTTCATAAAAATGTTATAATAAATAGCAGTTATTGAACTTTTAAGTTTAGCAATATATTGTGAAAACAGTTATGTGCATGATGTCATAAATATACATTAGGTGGGCTAATGATGTCACATCCCCACTTTCCTTTTTCTTATGTCATTACATGAAATCATAATTGTTTCATTTTTTATACAAGTGTGAATGATATGTCTTCCTTGTAATGAAATAAGTTTCAACAATGAATATCTAATGCACTAAATCAGTTGTCATTCAAATTTGTTGGTTCTTGAAGGAAAAAAATCTGAATAAACTTAATTTCATATAATAAAATACCTTAGAACAAGTGGGGACATATCACCATCAATTTGCTCATTAAATATTCATGAAGATATACCTTGAACTGTGTCACCGGAATAATGAAAAGTTTTAAAATGCAGTAACTTTGTTATTCCTTGTCCGATTGTGATCAAATCTTCAGTGATTTGTTTGTCTGATTTTTCTTTATCTGTTCAAATCATATTATTTTCAGCCTGGAGGACCCCTTTAAGCCTTTCTACATTTTTTTTTAAAACAAAGTTTCATTACACAATCACAATTATGGAGGGAGAAAAATCTTATCCCTAAGACACATAACAATGAAAGAGTTCATAACTTCCTTCTACTTACCTAAACTCCTTCATCCCTAAAGCTGACAGCAGACTAAACAATCCAATTTTTGTACAACATATTTGATATTGAAAATTCAAACAAGATCATCCTATTAAAAAGTATTATCAGGACTAATGACATTAAACATGTCAGAACAGACACACATGCAAACTCATTTTTTTCCGAGGACTGTCAAAGACTGGAACCATCTCCCCTCCTCAGTTATAGATCCCTACCATCCTTAGGAACCTTTAAGCCAGCACTCCAAAAAACACTAAAACCGGAACCTTAAGTTGGTGACCGTACACGACACACCTCCAGTTTAAACACCTTTAAGGCGTCTTTTGGAGGATTCCTACCAAGTACCAAGTACTAAAATCAAAATTCTGCTCTGCTACAAGCCTTCAGTGAAATTTCAAATCATAGCTGATGACAAGACTGGGTTGACTTCGATTTAGAACTGAATTCGCTTTTATTCCCGAGTTGGAATGGTGACATTTTGAGAGATTTAACTATACTGAAGATAAGCTTTATGGCACAAATGCTACATACCTCGTCCTTGAGCTGTGAGTTCATGAGGGCTTGACAACCTTTCAAAAGCTGTTTCCTGCCTTCTATGATCTTGATGGTCAAGATTTGGGAATTCTTCACCTGACCATTGTTTTCTCTCACTGCGTGGTCCAGTAGAGCATCAAGAAATGAGCGATACAGGCTGATGCTATTAACATCATGCACCTGGTAAGAGAGCAAAACAAATCCGAATTAATCTTCTAAATCACAACATTTGATGAGTTTATGATCAATACAATTGGAACATTCTAAGCAGACAAGGGATCGGAATAGTATGCAGACCAAGATTGCAGGTTTTATCACTTGCATATGACTAAATCGTGCATACAACTTTTTTGTGAAAAATAAGGGAAACTTTGAAATGTCACAACTTTCTTATTTCACATCCAATTTTGATGAAATTTTCAGCATTATGCTTGTCTTATTTTTTATATTGATTCAAATCCACATTTTTCTGGGGTGAACTTGACCTTTCAGAACAAGGAAAATGTGTCTGTTTTATCACCTGAACTCTTAATTTCAATAATTTTCTCCTCATTATTTTGTGACAGATAGTAACAGAATTAAAGAAAATTAAGCCACTACCTAGGACACCAATAAAATTGTCCCATAATGCCAAACACAAGTTACATCAATAGTGGCTTGACTATCATGACGTGATTCCTGTTTGTATAAGTGTCACTTGATCAATAGGATTTGGGTTTTCCGGATTCTCAGGACTATCAATTTAATTGCTTCTATAAATATAAAGCATAGTGATCATGTGGAATCCACCACCACAATGATTTTTTTAAAACACTCATTTGTTTATATCTCTCATTTTGATTGAGGGATATTAAAGATTGATTGATACTGCACATCACAATTGGTGTTTGAATTGGATATTAGGCTTGAATGTTATATTAAGTTCCGGGGAGGATTTTCACCGAGACTTTCACAGGCTAACTCACTCTCAGCCAATCAGATGCAAGGATTTGAAAGGCTCACATCTGTCAATCAAACTCACAAATACAATGTCATGAAATTCTCCTCTGGTTACTGTATAATCTGTTATTTTTGCGGATTTTGCAAAGTGCCGATCGGTCACAAATTCAACAACGGGCAAAAATTTTGACACATTTAGTAATCAGTGCCGATGTCCCCAAAAGCAAAGCATTGCTATTGCAAACATCCTGTGTGGTGCAAAAATTGAGATATATGTACAAACAAGTGGAATGCCTCTGGCCGTCTCACCTGCATCACGCAGTTCAATATAGCAGCAGTGCTGACTTTGAAAACTACTCTAACTCGCACAAGATGTTTAGTGATACATGGTTACTCTTATGTCCACTTTTTATGAACTAGACCAATAAACTTACAGAGATATGATGGTTATTCAACAAAAAAACCCAACATGGCCAAAGTTCATTGACCTTACATGACCTTTGACCTTGATCATGTGACCTGAAACTCGCACAGGATGTTCAGTGATACTTGATTACTCTTATGTACAAGTTTCATGAATCAGATCCATAAACTTTCAAAGTTATGATGGTAATTCAACAGATAACCCAATTCGGTCAAAGTTCATTGACCTTTGACCTTGGTCATGTGACCTGAAACGCGCACAGGATGTTCAGTGATACTTGATTACTTTAATGTCCAAGTTTAATGAACTAGATCAATAAACTTTCAAAGTTATGATGGTAATTCAACAATTCGGCCAAAGTTCATTGACCCTAAATGACCTTTGACCTTAATCATGAGACCTGAAACCTGCACAAAATGTTCAGTGATGCTTGGTTACTATTATGTCCAAGTTTCATGAATCAGATCCATAAACTTTCAAAGTTATGATGGGAATTCAACAGATATCCCCAATTCGGCCAAAGTTCATTGACCCTAAATGACCTTTGACCTTGGTCATGTGACGTGAAACTCATGCAGGATGTTCAGTGATACTTGATTAACCTTATGTCCAAGTTTCATGAACTAGGTCCATATATTTTCTAAGTTATGATGACATTTCAAAAACTTAACCTCAGGTTAAGATTTCGATGTTGATTCCTCCAACATGGTCTAAGTTCATTGACCCTAAATGACCTTTGACCTTGGTCATGTGACATGAAACTCTAATAGGATGTTCAGTAATACTTGATTAACCTTATGGCCAAGTTTCATGAACTAGGTCCATATACTTTCTACGTTATGATGTCATTTCAAAAACTTAACCTCAGGTTAAGATTTGATGTTGACGCCGCCGCCGCCGCCGTCGGAAAAGCGGCGCCTATAGTCTCACTCTGCTATGCAGGTGATACAAAAATAAGGTTGAAAACTTTGTTAGCTAGAATTTCACTTTTTTATTTCTCAAACAAAACAAAAGCTTAAATTATTTCCTAACATATTTTCATAAATATTTATTCACTCACTAATATTATGATGTATTTTCCATGAAATAATTTGGTTTTATTATCTTCTGATTGACTCTTTACACAGATACGGTTATTTGCATGCTCATTAATATTATAGGTCACATGACCAGAGTTTTTTAGAAGTATAAGATTCTGTTCACAAAATTCAACAATTTTGCACTTAACCCAACTTTTTAAAATCGAATCTAATAAAACACAACTTCAAAAGATTGCTTTTACAGATCAAACTGTGACATGATGAATTTCAGAGATAAATGTACAAAATATACTAAGTGAAATTTCAGCCATTTTTTCACACTATCAAATTGTTCTTACAGGGACATATTAATGAACAAAAGACATGTCAGCATGAAGGCTTTGAGCAGCTTATTTTTGCACATGTTTTGCACTACTTATGCTTCTCTGAAATGCTATGGTACGTTTGGTTCATCTTCCAAACACAATTAGCTCTTCTCACAAATGGCTCTTCTCCCCAGTACCTCATTTCACTGATCAAGTTATACCCCTTTAAGATCATCACGTTCCTCCTCAATTTTCAAAAACCTGGGGGGAAAGATCATTCATTCACTCATCCTCCAAGTTATGGAATAGCCTCCCTGAAAACATTAAACAGTGCTTGACCTCTGAAACTTTCAAACAATACCTTAAAACATTTCTCTTCAATTCTTCTTAATTTTCTTTATAATTTCCTAAAAAGTGCCTTGAGCACTCTACAAAGTTGATTTGGAGTGATGAAAGTCTAATTATTATCAATAAATACTACAACCCACAAAAATGTCAGGATCCCGCAATTCGCGAAAATAACAGCTTATACAGTATTTTAGTGTTTTATTCAGAGAAAAAGTTAATTTAATGAGGGGATATGACAATCTTTGTTATATAATAAAAAGTGAATATGAAAAAAAATTACACAATAATCATACTTGCTTATATGGCGCTTAATACTTACTTTGTCAGAAGTCTCTAAGCGCTCTACAGTATATGCAGCATAATTACCCTGGCTTTAGCAGTGCAGCTGTTACGCGCGCTGCGTTGCAAGGAATAAATTCCTGCCAGGTACCCATTTACCTCACCTGGGTCGAGTGCAGCACATTGTGGATCAATTTCTTGCTGAAGGAAATTATGCCGCGGTTGGGATTCGAACCCACGACCCTCTGTTTCAAAGTCCGGAGACTAATCCACTGGGCCACAACGCTCCACAATGACAATGAAAGAGTCCTGTACTCACCTGAACATGGTTGTTTGCCAGTAATTGACGGATGAGATACTGAAAGATTTCATCAAGGGTCTCACACAAGAGGATCGTCAATGAGGAGAAAAATCCTGATTTAAATAGAATAAGACAGTGTTGTTCACACCTTCATATATGTCAATGTCCAATCGTTAGTTCCAATTTGATGTTATAACTAAGAGACATCAAAAAATCAAAACTGTAAAAACAATAACCCTCTCAATCTTTGATAGAGTTGTACCAAATCTTCACCAACAAGTTCCTTCTATTTTAATCTGCTTTTACTGCTTATAATCCAAACTTTCCATGAGGTTCCCCTTTAAAACTAGCTAAATTCGATTTCCACCCTCAAAACTTCACTAAGGGGCACCTAGAGAGAGGGGACCTTTTTTTCTTGTTGGGTAAAAAAAATCAACAGAAAAAAATGCTCTTGAGTTGGGATAGCATTCTTTCTTTTTTATTTTTGCTGGTCATCTTTGTTTAAAAAAAGGCCACTAATAAATCCTGGACACCCCCCCCCCCCCCACTTACTGTCAAGACTTACCCGAGTAGCACTGTTTTTGAGATAATGTTTTTGATTCTTGGAGAAGAACATGTAGAATCTGTAATGCTTTATCGGTCCTTTGGATAGGTTGATAAACATGGCTCCCTGATCTACCTAGTACATCATGCAAGGGTTGGAGTAGGTCGGACATACTGCTGATAGAATAGCAAGAGCAGAGAAAAGTTTACGAATAATGATATAGTACTTAATACATCTGGGCCCAGTCTTACGAATAGTTACAATTGACCCGATCAATTGCAACTAAGGAAAGCCAGCAAGGTCAACATCTAAAACTACATGTTTGTTCAAAATATTTTCTCGAAATGTTGTATATTCATACATTCACTGTTTTCTTGACAATTCAGTACGTTTCTCTTTGTTTTCAAGGGACATTGAGCAAATTTCCTGAAAGAAAAATTATGACATTGATGGATTTCCATTGTACTTGAGATTGATCAGATCAATTGTAACTCTTTGTAAGATGGGGGCCCAGAAGCACTTATTTAGGCAAGGTAGCACCGGTCTTGCAAGGAGACTACAAATCATACAGATAATTTCAGTTTATTTTTCAAACTTTAGCAAAACATACAATGTACAAAGTAAAATCTTGAGATACTAATATTGAGAATTGTTTTACATAAGGTATAATGTAAACAACAATGTACACACAGGAGCATGTGTACAGATTACAATTCACACCTAGCAAAAGGTATAATTTATGGTTGGTGGACATATAACAATAAAGCTGGGCTTGTAAACAAATAGGCCCTGTTTGTACAGTGAAATAATACATTTGAATACTGAAGAGAAAGGAAACGAGTAGACAAGACATGTAGGAGAGTGAGAGAGAAAGAGATAGTCAAAGAGGCCCGTATTCTGAACTCGGGTTTAACTTAAACTCAGGTTTAAAGTTGTAGTTTAAGTATGGAAAGCCAAAAGTATCAAAATTTTCTTTAAGTTGTAGGCTATGTTTCTTATGATTACTGTGCTCTTTCCTGATTCATCAATGGTGAAGACAATCATCTATTTATACTTCCTAGACAATTATAAATGATTTGAGAGCAAATGAGCTGAAGCATGATATCTGTACTGCCAGTGATTTTTGTACTAATTGGCTATCCATACTTCAACCACAACTCTAAACCCGAGTTTAAGTTAAACCCGACTTCAGAATACGAGCCAGAGAGTTGGACAGGAAAAGGCAGACAGGAGACAGAATGATAGAGAAAGAGAGGGAGAGTGAAAGCAAATAAATGAGAGGAAGAAATACGGATACAAGACAAGACACATAAACTGGTACATATATGTAATTCAAATTTTGATATTTCAATCTTCTTACAAAAATTATTGTACATTTATATTCTATAAGAGAATAACAATATAAGTACCAAGTGGAATGAACAATGTACCATAGAAAGGTTCAACTTTCATCAGTCTACGAAAAAGGGACCCTCCGTCTGTGCATCTAAAATTCGTCCCAAGATAAAACATGAATATAATTTGAAATTCCACCAGAGTTTCAACTGGAATTGTTCCTTATAATTCTCAAGAGTAAGTGTAGAAAACAAAATCACATCAAAATTAGAGCAATTATATGAATTTCTTACAAACTTTTGTAAAAAAACCCAGGGTGATCCCATATCTGCGCATCAGTTCACTATATTCAAGATTCAGGGATTTCAAAGAGGGACACTGCATATTGATTCATTTTTTAATGAACACCTTTTTTCAAAGCAATCGTTGCATGTCTCCTTTGATCAGAATTGCAGACACAGGTCACTGTAGGTTTCACAGGCCTAATTTATTTCCCATAGACTCGTGTGTTAAAGTAGCACTTTAAAAAGTTCATAAAAAATAAAGACGAAATTTGAGAGTTGAATGTTTACTACCAGTGGACAGGATATACTGTATGTCTGACATTCCATATCTGACCAGAAAAAGGGTATATCGACTGGCTCATTTTAAATATTAATCAGCATCAGCATTTATGAAGACTACACCTGACAGGATCAAATTAATCACTTGAGAGAGTAAAATGGCCCTAATTCTTCCGCCAGTATAAAAAAAGTTCCAAAGTAGTGATATATCTTTCCAGTTTGGAAAAAGGAAGTTCAGTAGGTACCCTCCCTAGAATCAGTGTTAGATTGTCAATCATATTCATTTTTGTCAATCAGCAATATCAAATTTTGAAATTGAGAATGGGTTGGCTAGAATGAATATCTTTGGCCGGCAAGTTGTAATTAGGCCCGTGTGACCTGTACATACTTAGGCCACCATGTCATACTTGCAAACAATCATCTATTACCTATCTTGAGTCTGATACAAGGCAGCAGAGTCCGCTACAACCAGCATCGCCATGGCAACTCGTAATGCCTCCTCTCTATTGGGCAAATCATCCCTCTCTAGTGCCTCTTTGGTTGGCTCAACGTGCAGATAACCTTTGACCTCTTGAATGCATGGTTGCCATGGTGACTGGGTGTCATTATTAAGCATGTTTTCATGAAGAGTGAGACATACCTGAGGAATGAATGAATCAAGAAATCAAGAATGAAAGGGTAATGCTGCAGTCAAATTTCCCCTACGGCGGTCGTATGGTGAGTCAAAAACAGCTGTTTCATTCATTTTTATTCAAACCACCTATATAGCTGGAACAAAAAATGTTAAAGATGGTGACGATTTCAAAATGAGTTCGTACAGAATCCACTGAAATGACCACCAAAGTGTCTGTTTGTATAAATAAAAAACATGTGCCTGAGGATTCTGGAAAAAAATTGTGTAATTGCTGAGAAATTAGCAAATAAGCACGGGATTCGGGTCAAGCATCGGGCCGACATTCAAAGCATTAATAATACACTGTCCCACGTGCGCTTATCTGTGTTGGTGATTTTCAGTGTGAACATTTTTCAGCGTAGATTTCAAGATTTCACAAAGTTTAGTTAATGTAGCTGTACCAGATCTAGATTCTCAATGATATAGTGAAAATTAAGCCTGGTTTTACTGACTTTCTCGTGAAATCAGTGCTTACTGAACTACTTTCATTTATCTTTAAAACGACTGTTTTTGAATCGCTGTACTGCCGCTGTAAGGGAAAAGTGACTGCGCTGTAAGATTGAAGGTGAAATATCCTCAGATATTGGCTTTCATAGAATAGAATTTCAAATCACAGTCATACAGGAATATCTTTTTTCCTAATATGATATTGCACAACATTTATGTCTTTCTTTAAAAAGAGGGATGTTTCTTTATAACAATCCTAATGATGCTGGATCAATCGATTAGAACAGTCATAACAAGTGTGGGGAAAAAATATATCACAGCAACAAAATGTGAAAGTGCATATACATGTATTTTGTAACAGGAATTAACCATTCATTAAAATTTCATAATCCTTTACTAATTCCACCTAACAAGTCTGACATGATACATATGAGAATGCATTTTAATCTAGTTTATACAAATCAAACAGGGGTGTGTTCATGATATGGTTCCCCGGAAACCCATCAGGAAAAGAAAAAATCTATAGAACTATACCATACAAAATATCTAATTAATCACCTCCTCCCAGAGTGGTGAACCCCTCTTCAGAACATGACCAGTATTGCATATACTAAGTAGATTAGAGAACTGATGCAGTGAGATAGTAGTCCAGTCTAGGAGATGTAGACAAGCTCTAAGGAAGAAGCACTGGATGATGGCTCGGTAACCAGTGGAACTATACAGGATACCAGATGACAGCTTATCCCTGAAGATGTCAATTAATATACCAACATAAATTTTATAATGGGTAAACATGAACAATGAAAGAAAAAAAGGAAGGAAGGAAGGAAGGAAGGAAGAAAGGAAGAAAGGAAGAAAGAAAGAAAGAAAGAAAGAAAGAAAGAAAGAAAGAAAGAAAGAAAGAAAGAAGAAAGGAAAGAAAAGAAAGGAAAGAAAAGAAAAGAAAGGAAAGGAAGGGAAGAAAGAAAGATGGGTGGACAGATGGATGGATGAATGAATAAATAAATGAATGAAAAATATTTCATATATAAATCAATCAATAGAAAAATAAATAACCCAAAAAAATTAATGAATTAAAAAACATCTCAAAACTAGTGATTTTTTCATTCTGAAAATAAAATCCATCAAAAAATTCAAAATACAATATCAGAAGACAAATAAAAAAATCAAGAGTGAAAGATGAGACATAACTATGGTAATCTTTTTGATACTTTCCATCATTTACAAATAATATGTTAATAAGGTCCATAGAATAGAAAATGGAACCTCTTACCTTATCATTTGGAGGGATGAATGTTGCCATGCAGGGAATGCTGGGATACTTGCTAAAGCCTCCGATACAAACGCGATATTGATGGAACCCCAAGCTTGCTCACATATCAGCTTTAGTATATCACATAAGAAAGCTAGTCACAAAAAAAAGTGAGGAACAAAAATCACATTAGTGTTGGGGAATGAAAATTCATTTCATAAAGAAAGATTTTATCTTCATTTTTTTCCACAACAATGGAAAATGAATGTGTAAAATTTGTGACCTTTGGCTTCCTTTTTTGGGTTTTCTTATTTAAAATAATATGTTGGAATGCATAATTTTCCTTTTATCATTCTTTTATGCAATATTCTGCAATTTTTCCCTTATTTTCTTTTACCATAAATTCTATTCATTTTACATGTATTGTCATGTCTTTCCTTCACTCAAGTTTCTTTTCTCTGCAAGGGTTAAACAGAGAGGCCGTTCTCATTATGCTTTCTAAAACTAGTTTACTGGAAGTCGATTCAGGAAACCACTTTGGAAGATCGCTTTGCTTGCGTTCCCAATTGATCACACGAAAGTGGTTTTCACGTAAAGTGCTCTTGTTGCTATGGAAACGCTCTCAGTGGGGTGACACGTTTCGCGCAAAATTCGAAACCGCAGCATAGGCATTCTACACCTGTCGTGTGGAGTAGCGCACTCAAAATGTGTGAAGATCGCTTCCCAAAGAACAGTTGTGTCCTCACTTACGCTAAAACCAGTTTAACGAGGCAAAGCGATCTTGAAAACTACATCGCGAGGTGGTTTTCCAAACTGGTTTGAAAGATCGCTTCCAAGACCGCTTTGACCGTTCTCACTAAAGTAGTTTCCAGTAAACTAGTTTAAGGAATGTAGTGAGAACAGCCTCAGAGTGAACTCAGGAGTATACTGAGCCATTGATTGTAAATGGCTATGAAAGTAACAGGTCAAGCTTTTTTGGTAAAACCTCAGAGAACGTTTCATTGAAATATCATCCATTTGACTCCAGAAAAGTTCATCAAAGAATTTAGAAACTTAATGTTCTCATTTGCACATGTCTTGAGACAGAATGTAAATCTTTAAAATGTCAAAACTATACATACAACTTCATTTTTGGCTGAAAATAAATCTATTTCTAAATTCTTGAGTAAGTGATTATCAACATTTTATAGTTCATTATTATTATCAAAGTATTTTGTGAAAGGCAGGTGGTGGGGGAATTCTCATTATAAAGGCATGTAACACATCATATCTGAACTACTTCATTCAGTCCCAAGTTGTCAGATTTACCCTTCTCTTCTAATAAAATAGATACATGGATAAAATCATAAAACTGTGAGATAAATGTCTTACTTCTTGTCAGAACATACTGACAAAGGAATAAACTGAACTATATCCACATGAATAACATATATGCTCAAAACATAGTATATGAAAAACAGCAAAATAACAAACCTATGATAAATAAGAATTATGTAAAGGTCTCACATGTCTCACCATAGACATGTTTACCAATCTCAAATTCAATTAATAAAAAATGAAGCTATAATTGGAATGCTTTCCTCGTGTACACTTATGGATCAATCTGATGCGTTTTTGGTCACACTGTTTAACAGGCATATCTATTCGATCTCACCCGCCCACACCCAAGTGACGTACTCTAGAAAACAAAAGTCTGATAAATACACACGCACAGATCACCATCTAGCTCTATAGTTTGACCAATGCTTGTGGTATAAATTGACAAAAGATTTGCTTGAATTCTTATTTAGTGTGCTTCATCAAAACTGATAGAATTTTCCTCATAATTTTCATTTTAGTTCAGAAAAATATGTCAAAAGATGGATAAATTATTCATTCTGGGTTCATGCACTCCATTCATGCTAACAATTCCTTCATGTCAAGTTTAAAAATCTCCACAAAAAAGTAACAAAGAATGTTGCACTCTATTCATAATGCTCCCCAGGGAGTGGGTAATATATCTATCAAGCGCTCAAAGACATTGTTCCAATGTATTAAGCGCTACATAAATCCATGTCATTCTCATCAGAACATGCAAACTTATAGAGGAATGGGGTGTCCTGGCCTAGCGGTTACAACTCCCATCTTTCAATCAGTGGAACATAGGTTCGAATCCCACCCGGGGGGGCCACTTCCATTCACGAGTGGATACCATGCGCGACCATGGGGTCTCGAAAAGCACCCTAAACACGTAATTTCCATATTCTGAAAATGCAACCCTTAACAAGTATTGGCGTGTGAAACCCTACCCTTAACAAGTACTGGAAACAAAACGATACTCTTGGCAAATATTCCCTGAAATGAACCCCTAAACAAGTACAGGAATGTTTCATTGTTACGGGTCCTTTGGTTGTCGGCTTTACCTTATTTAATTTAGTACGACCCCACCTTCTACACCTCGCGCAAATAGGACTCTAAACACGTAGTGTTGGGGCAAAAAGGACATCCTTTATAAAACATTTTAATTTTGTTTTATCATCCCCGCAAATTCGACCCTAAACACGTAATTTTACTAGCGAAATAGATACCCTTTTTCCATTATTTTTGTGTTTTTGACACCCTTTTCACGTTACGTACGTAACGTGCCCTATCGTGAAAAGGACATCCTTTTTACGTGTTTTTTTGGTCGCGCATGGTATCCACTCGTCAATGTAAGTGGCCCCCCCGGGGAATCCCAGCCATGGTGTTTTCCTTCAGCATGAAATTTACCCACATTGTGCCGCACTCAACCCAGGTGAGGTGAATGGGTATCCTTGGGAACACTTCATGAGAAAAAAAATCAATTCTCATCGGAGCCAATCACATTTAAGAATGTCCGTAGCTTATAACAAATAATTGGTGAAAAACACAATTTGTGTCATTTACATGCATTACATTTCAAAAGCTTATTCGTTGTTCTGCTATGAAGCTCCTTGAGCATCTAATCAAGATAGAAAGTGCACAATACAAATCTCATGTATAATCATTAATATAAAATGGTACCCCTTGCATGATGATAAGCAGTCTATCTGTACATACCAGAGCCCCATCTTACAAAGAGTTGCGATTGATTCAATCATTTATAACTATTTACGGCCGGCAAAATCAACATCTATTATTATTCATGTTTGTTCAAAATATTTTCTAGATATGATGCATTTTCAAGCATTCATTGTTTTCTTGAAAATTCACTGTGCTTCTCTTGTTTACAAATGACATTGTGCATATATCCTGGAGAAAAAATTATGACACTGATGGATTTCCATAGTTACGATTGATTGGATCAATCATAACTCTGTTAGACAGGGCCTAGGTACACAAATCAAGGAGTCAATTTAGGGAACGATTTTTTCAGTGGGGGTGCAGAAAGCTCTCCTCAACAGGGGGGGGGGACACAATTGAGTTTTCCATAATTACACACACCCCTCTAAGGGCACCTCACACAAACACACCCTCACGCACATATATGTAGATTGAATAGGTTGAATACTATATATACATATATTTTTATATATATATATATATATATATGTATGTATGCATGTATATGGCAGTCACTTCCTAGCTTTCTTATTATAAAAGAACATTGATATATAATTAGATAACTCGAGCGCGGAGCACAAACTATTTTTTTTGGGGGGATTTATGTATTTTTTCCTGAAAATTGAACATTTTGACCAATGTTTGTGGTCCTGAACAAGATGCGTATGTAACAAAGAACTGCGAACGTGATCAGCGCGAGCAGATATTTTTCAAATACGCTCTGGCCTGATCGAAAGGGACGTGTTATAAGGACTGTTTGCAGTTACCCATCAAGACGATACACATATCAACAATCAAATAATGCGAGCGCGAAGCGCGAGCTGAAAAATTTTGACATTCCGACCTAAATACTGGACATGGCACTTTTTGTAATCATGATTAGGATAGGTATATAACTATACATTTAATGTGAGCGCGAAGCGCAAGCAAAAATAAAAATGAGATTTCAGACCTATTAACCGGACATCTTAAGCACTTTTCTAATCATGAACACAATAGGTATACAACTGTACAATTGATGCAAGCGCGAAGCGCGAGCGGAAACAAAATTGAGAATTCAGACCAAAAACAAGAAATTCTAAAGACTTTTCTAATCATGAAGAGGATAGGTATATAACTACATGTATACAATTAATGCGAGCGCGAGCGGAAATAAAATGAGATTTTAAACCTAAAAACAGGACATCTTCAGCACATTTCTAATCATGAACAGAATAAGTATATAACTATACAATTAATGCGAGCGCGAAGCGCGAGCGGAAATAAAATGAGATTTCAATCCTAAAAACAGGACATCTTATAAGCACTTTTCTAATCATGAACAGGATAGGTGCACGCGCAAAGCGTGAGCAGAAACAAAATTGAGATTTTTAGACCTATAATCGGACATTCTGACTCTATTCATGTTTTCTAAATCAAGAAAGGGATGGATAAGTTTATATATTATTATATTAACAATGTGAGCGCAATGCGCGAGCAGAAAATTTTTGATATTCTGATCTGAAACTCCGCACTGAATGTAATATGGTTTGAACAGATAAAGAAAAATCAGACGAACATAAGAATAAAGATTTGATCAAAATCCGACAAGGAAATCAATAAGAATCTGTTGATTCTTCTATACCAAAGAAGCACAAACAGTTGCGGCGACTGTACTGCTCTTGCCTGTTGGTTTCATGTTGTAGTTTCCGTAATTGGTCGCTTTGTTGATCAAGTTTTGACTTTAATTGACCAAGTTCATGTGATTTCTTTTCATTTTGCACCTCCAACTCCAATATCTTTGCCTCTTGTTCTTCAAGCACTGATTGAAATTTGCTGAGTTGAGTATCAACATGGTTTGGCAAAGTTATTGCATTTTAAAGATTAGCATTATTCCGGTGAAACAGTTTTAAGCATGTCAATGAGCAAACTGATGGTCTCGTATCCCCACTTGTTCTTCTGTATTTCATTATATAGAATTAGGTTTATCCAATATTTTCCCTTCAAGAACCAAAAACAGTTGAATTGACAACTGATTTAGTCAATTAGATATTCTTTGCTGCTACTTATTTCATTATAAGGGAGACATATCATTCACACAGGTTTGAAAAAATGAAACAATTTTGATTCCATGTAATAACACAAGAAACAGGATAGTGGGAATGCAACATCTTGAACCTACATGGGCGGAAATCCCAGAGGGGGCAGGGGGCACAATACCAAATGTCCCCCTCCTATTTTTGGTCTTTCATTATGGAAAAAATACATCACTTCACAATCTAAATAATACATGTATTTTTTACTAAATGACCTTACATTTTGGGTGAAAACCTTTTTTTTTTTGGGGGGGGGGGCTTGTCAAATTTTGTTAGGGTTAAAATGACCTAACATTATTTTAGGGTGAAAACCTTTTGTGTTTTTTTTTTGCTTGTCAAATTTTCCGGGCCCTGGTCTCCCCTACCTTTGGGGGCAGATTTCCGCCCATGTCAACTCACCTATTAAATATTTGTGACGACATGCATATCACCATTTACATAATATATCGCTGAAATTTAGAATTAAATAACTGGACTATTTTTTTATCAGATTTTCATTTATTTATTTAGAAAAATGTATTTGATATAAATATTTTCAGCCCGGAGTAACCCAAAGCAAGCTGCGTATCTGAATAAACATGCGTGCGCGTGTTTAGAGATATAGACCTAGCATCTGGGCATTCTAAATACATTTTTTATTATAAAGTGCGAGCAGAAAATATTTGATAATCCGATCTGAAAAGGGGTGAATTTAAACACTATTTTAAGTACTGTGTCAGAAAATTCTGAAGGGGGGGTCTACAAACCTTTGCTCATTTTCATTACATTTCTGTCATTTATCATACCTACCACTAGCTTTCCAGGAGGTGCTGCCTATGGAAGATGACACATGCAGCACCCCCAAATTTGGGGGTGCTTCATCCCAGCACCCCCGCTTCCCAGGGCCATGGGGCAGGGCGAAAAAGACTGAAACTTGATTTGTATTGTCTGACTCGTAATTGTTTATACAAAACACGGTCGGTCGGGCGTGCGCACACTTGATTCGACACAAAACCTGAAAGTTTCATGTCCAGCCACACCTATGTTCCTCCCAACTATCGAGTAGTGTGTACATGTAAACTATATACGTATCGCGCGCGACCACGTCTGTATCAGAACACGGGAGCTTGATTGAGTTGTGTTACAGGAGGGATGTTATTGGAATATGTGAAAGACTATGTAAATGATTTGCAATTTGTGTATGTGATAATTATGTACATTATAACATATTAAAAAAATACAGGGGGAATCTGATTTCGTGGGGGTGCTGCCTATGGAAAATAATACACGCAGCACCCCCAAGGAAATTTTTGGGGGTGCTTCAGCACCCCCAGCACCCCCGCTTCCCAGGTCCCTGAGTCAATTTTGAAGACTATTTTTTCAATTTTAGATTTATTGATCTATTTTGGGGGATATTTTTTAGTGTACATCACACAATTGGGTCATGACAAAGTTAATATTATCAAAAGTTCCATGTATTTAGCTGCACAGATCGATACATGCATGTTTTATAGTGGACTTTCTCATTACAGTTGCAGATTTGGGACAATTTTGAAGAAAATGGTTGCCGCCAAAACAAGTATGGAAAATATGAGGCTGATTTGGGCTTAGTTAAGGGCAAAATCAGCCTTGATTATTTCCCTAACTAAATCTGTATAATTAATATACAGATATACCTAACCAATCAATAAAAAACTCACTCCCACAACAAGAATGAGATTAGTTTTATACTTTTTGTTTTAAGAATGTAAAATGCATCATTTTCCTTTTTTTTATATAAGAAAAAAATAATCTTTGGAATTTCTTATTTGCTGCATCACTTAGATCTGGGCCAGTATTCTGAAAATTACTTGATCTTTAATCTTCTCATAATTATCATAGTGATGAGAAAAAAGGGGTGGCACTGGTTGAGCATCGCATACATATGATGAGCCATGGGCGCCATTTTGTGCACTTCAACCCCTTCAAAATCTGTTAACAGACATTTAATGGTAAAAAAATACAAAAAAATATTCATCAGATTACCAACCCAGATGAGATCTATAAATCTTTGTATAGATTGATCAAGTTCTTTCAAAATCTTAAATTTATAAAACAAATATTAAGAAAATTGTTCACTTAAGTTTGGCAAAAATACATCTCTACTGAAGAAGCCAGGGAGAAGGGTTACAATTCAACACAATATTTGAAGAAAAAAATAATATTAAACACAATGAGTGAATAATTGTGTAGACATGTTAAAGTACTCATTTATTAAAGATAAGGCACAAATCCACATAAAACTTGTTTTTGTGAATATCCATATCAAAATCGACTCCCTTCCAGATGCGATCAGCACGTTTGATCGCTTCACGTCATCAGCGGAGAGAATCTCCCGTCGTCATCCTGTCTTTGCAACTGCAATGAATCCTTGGCTGTGTGTGCCAGCATGATAAGCCACGTGAAAGGTAAATGGCACATGGGAATACATGTGATAGCTTGCCTTCGATCACCGGGATTCCCTTAGAGCTATTTCAAGAGGATTTGAAGGCTTCTCCTTCTCACATTTCCTTTCCTTCTCAATGGAAAGCGATAGTCTATTGTCATTTGACTGGATGAGCGGAGACAGAACCAATTAGAAATTGACTGCCTTGTTTGTCACCTGGCTGAACTATTGATAGGAATTTTGTGAATGCTCTTTAATTGTTGTTCACTTTCCTCACTTTCAGGACTCTAAGAGCATTGAACACCTCATATAAAGATGTGACATATTTGAAAGGCTAATTAATGATAACAGATACATGGATAATAAGGTAGTTAGTTGCATCATTTTTTAAAACAAGTGCAATGCCTCTGGCAGTCTTGCCAACATTACGTGACTCAACATAGCAGCAGTGCTGACTTTGAAAACAATGTTTGAAAAACTATTGAAAAATTATTTTAAAAAGAAAACACCATTTATGCAGCATGTCCCACAAAAGATATTAATGGCACTTTAGATGAGCATAACGTAAAAATTACAAAATCTTATTATCAATAATTTTACAATCATAAATTTGCATTTGTTATATACAGCTGGCTTAAATTTTATGAGATATGGTCCATCAAACACAGAGATATGAGCCTTCTTTTAGTACTCATCAGAAAAGCTCTCAACCCAAGTTTTGTTATTAAAGGTCAAGTCCACTCCAGGAAAATATTGATTTGAATAAATAGAGAAAAATCAAACTAACATAGTGCTGAAAATTTCATTAAAATCGGATGTAAAATAAGAAAGTTATGTCATTTTAAACTTTTGCTTATTTTTCCACAAAACAGTGATATGCACAACTCAGTGACATGCAAATGAGTCAGTCGATGAAGTCCATCACTCACTATTTCTTTTGTTTTTTATTGTTTGAATTATACAATATTTCATTTTTATAGATTTGACAATAAGGACCAACTTGACTGAACCATATTGTATTAAACAATGCTAATTCTACATGTTCAGGGAGAAATTAATTATATCACTTGACAATGAGGAGAAAATTAGAATATTTCATATTTCATATAATAAAATACTAAAGAAATAGTGAGTGGATGACATCACAGCCTCCTCATTTGCATACCAGCCAGGATGTGCTACAACTGTTTTGTGAAATTTAGCAAAACTTTAAAATGTCATAACTTTCTTATTTTACATCCGATTTTGATGAAATTTTCAGTGTTATGCTTGTTGGAATTTTCTCTGACTTGTCATTTAAAGGTGAGGAATGAATCTTGAACGAAAGTCTTGAATAAAAGAAAATCCTGGCAGATTTACTTCCACGCGATGGCTGAACGTGAATAGATTGCACCACTTGAATATATAACAAATCCTGTTAGATGAACATGACTACACATATCATTTTATACACAACCTGTATGGAGAAGTTTCCTGATGTGTAATCAACAAATGCTCATATCTTTGTGATAAATGGAACTGGGGGGCCACTTCCATTGACGAGTGGATACCATGCACAACCATGGGGTCTCGAAAAGCATCCTAAACACATATTTTCCATAGTCTGAAAATGCACCCCTTGACAAGTATTGGTGTGTGAAACCCTATTGGAAACAAAATGATACTATTGGCAAGTATTCCCTGAATTGAACCCCTAAACAAGTACAGAGATATTTGTCACGGACGTCGGTTTTACTTTTACTTTACACCAATGGGTTAAGTACAGCCCCACCTTCCACACCTCGCGCAAATCGTACTCTGAACACGTAGTGTTGACTCTTGGGGCAAAAAGTACTTCCTTCATAAAACATTTTAGTCTTAATTTTGTATACCCTGGCAAATTTGACCCTAAACAGTACACGTATCTCTCCTTGCGAAAATAGATATCCTTTTTTCATTATTTTAGCGTTCTTGACACCCTTATTACGTTACCTACATAACGTGCCCTTTCTTGAAAAAGACATCCTTTTTACGTGTTTTTGGGGGTCCCGCAGGGTATCCACTCGACAATGTAAGTGTCCCCCCCCCCCCCCCCGTTAATGGACCATATCACATAAGATTTCATCCACTATTAAAGAGAAGATAAGTTGTAGTTTATGAGTGTAAAATATAAAAATATTGAATATTGTAATTGATATTATACCAAACTTGAGTTCTATTAACATTTTTCGTGGGACGTGCTGTATAATAATAAAATACAATGTTCTTTGACTGTAAATGACCTTTGACCTTACTCATGTGACCTGAAAATTGTGCAGAATTATCACTGTCTGTCAGCGATATTTATGTCTGTCAGACGAAGGCACTGGTGCAAATGTTCACTTGATATTAGTGTGCCGGTTTGAGTTCTTTATGATGTTCATTGAGGAAAATGCACTTTCACATCTGTAATATGTAGATCCAAACTGTGGGTTGCTGTCAATGCATTATTGCTATGTTTGGTTTCATTGAATAACAGACTCAAAAAGCCAGAACGGCTCAAAACTCACTGAACTTTGATTATAACCTTCATCACGGTTCCATGGGCTGGGGGCTCACAATGTAGGGACATTGATGCATATTTCAAATTATGACATAAAAGTGATTAAAAAGAGAGAAAGAAACAGCAGAGTCTAGCAGGATGCACTAAGAAGCTCCGCGGGCAGGATGCAGCCTGTGGGTAATACTTTTAAGACCCTTGAACTAGACCTTTGTTAAGATTTGAAGTTGACAGCATCGCCGCTGTCATCACAAAAGTGGCCGGAGCCTATCCACCCTTTCACATCATAAAACAATCATGATCTGAATGATGATTCCAGTGAAAAAGAAGGCTAATGACAAATTTTTAGCATGTGTGAAACCAAACTAGAATAAGATTAGAATCACAAACACTAATCACAATCACGAATTTGAATTCTACTCCGGAGGTGAATTCCAGTTAAGTTTCACTCAAATTACGGTATGACTTTTGCTTGTGAAAGGCTTGACCTCCAAAACATCTTTTGGGGGAAGAGCTTACATGACCTTTCAAGCACTTCCGTAGATACAATTATCATGCACTCACCGTAGTTTGTAACTGCGATGCAGTGCTTTGATTGACGAGTCACCAAGGACACATACTGCTTTCACTTGGGGATTCGAATTCAAGTTTTTGAGTGAGCGTGTGAAAGATCTGATAATTCTAAATATGAATTGCAATCATCATTACGATGATGATTCAAGATACATGTGTGAAAAGGCCCTATGTCTTACTCCTGCTATTCATGCAAGACAAAAATGGTGTATGGAAATTCATATGACATAAACACTGAACTTTTTTTTATTTAATGCGAACCAGGTTGCTAAAAAACAGGAAAAATTATGTTTAGTGATGCACGGTCAATTAAAAACATAATCAATGTATCTATGGAATAAGTTAATACTTCTGATATTGATAGATTGCACTTCAAAAGATGTCCTTAATAAGATATTTTTCATCAATGTATCTATGGAATAAGTTAATACTTCTGTTATTGATAGATTGCACTTCAAAAGATGTCCTTAATAAGATATTTTTCATCAATATATCTATGGAATAAGTTAATACTTCTGATATTGATAGATTGCACTTTAAAAGATGTCCTTAATAAGATATTTTTCATCATGATGATTCAACACTGTCTTACATATTCCTTGAAATATTGTTTTCAAAATAATCCATATAAATATATACATATTTTTTTTGGCTCATAGTGAAGAGTACTTCCAGAATATGATGTTCTGGAGCGTGCCATCAACACTATCTTTTCAGAGGCAGACCATAATTACCCCAGTTTAAGTTTAAGCTGCCTACATGAATCTCTATGCCTCTTACTCTGGAAACTAAATACCTATAAATAGCAGTAATTATCTTGGAAACAAAATTGAATCAAACCTCAGAAAACACATAAAAGGAAACAAAACAAGATGAGAAAAGGGAGCTTAACAAAGACTAATTTGTTTACTGAAATGAATTAAATGCTAATCGTTTCTGCAATTAGACGTCATTTTCGTATTCGTACCGATTAAGAGCATTCTCCAAGTCGCGTGTATTTTAGTCACAGTGCATAACACGTGGTACAACATATTGAGTTTTTATTATCCATCTCCAAAAGTCACATGTCATACCATGTGGTCAATCTCTCTACTTCTTCCTATCTCTATTTCTCCTTCTATCTCTCTCTCTCTCTGTTCATTCAAGTATGAAGTGATGTGATAACCATCTAATATGCTTTTTACACTAGCAAAATTTTACTTTACTCCATACCATATAGGTGGGGCTAAATTGCAATTTAGCCCCACCTATAGAACATGGTTAAGCAGCGTTTTTGCATAATGAGCTAACCACACCTACAGTACAGGATTACTTAGCCCTGCAAAAGAGCAGGGTGAGCCAAGAAATTGCGGCGCTAAGGGGGATAGTCCGGGGTTAAGATCGCTAGAGTAAAAAGAAACATGGCTATAAAGCCAAGGAGAGTGCTCGATTTATGCCTCAGGGGCAAAGGAGCCAGCACTGTTGTCTAATTAGAGCTAAGCACTCATGAATGGCTACTGTTATGTTTCAGATAAGCAATAATTTCCTTTGCACGGGCTAGGCAGAAAACTTGGCGTGTGTGAAAAAAGGAGAACTAGCACATCGATGATGTTGAGCTCATTCGGCATCTCGCAACAAAATTTAACAAAACCTTTCATTTTAGCCCAGTTGTAACTGTATTGACTCTTTTGAGGAAACAGAATTGACATTGGTGAACCTCATGAGGCTCTCAGATTGTGACCCAAAAAAAATAAAAATAAAAATAAATAAGCACTTTTTGTGAGATTTGAAAAATATGCATAAATTAGCATAGTTAATAAGTTTCAAAATTCCGTGTAGAAAATTTGCTTATAACTACATTTCTCATTGAAATGAGTTTCCACATGAATTGCAATTATTTGTTAATTGAGTTTTGTGTTTAAAAGGGTGGCATGATTTCAATATTATCACAAGGAATAACGTCTCTCTGGACTGCTCCAACCTTATAAGATATACAGTAGAAAGATCACCGAGCAAATTACAGCACTTTCCAAGTTCCACATGATTTTCACCACATTCTCTAGACAGTGATGGAAGACATGAGAACACTTGAGGTTTTGAAGTGACAAATCTTTTGCAATTTAAATGCCCATACAATGACAAATGACTATGTGGTTTTCTTTCATACAGTTAGACTTCCCTCTCACTTTAGTGCTATCGAATATAAAGAAATAGATTACATCAATGCTTTGTTTTCAGATTAAAACAAATGGCAGTGCAACTTTCTCTTACAAAAGGCTCCACAATTAACACCAGAAAGCGATGAATATGCCTTATACAATGTCCTGTTTTCAGAGAAGAGAGGTTGGATTAGCAGACTTGGGAAGCCGCCTCCATAATTTGCTATTAGGCTGCTGATGCCAAAATGACATAACAATAAGAAGCACTGCTAGACTTTAGCCTAGAATGAATCCACCAAGGAAAAATGGGAATCCACCCTTGGGCATAAAATGGTGTGTGAGAGGATAAAAAAAAGAAGAGGATGGTGACAGCTTGAATAAAATCAGACAAGGAATTGGTAGGCTATGACTTTTTTTAAATTACATCATCACTATTGACAAAATAAATTTTATATTGGCGATTCAGTAAATGAATTATTACCAGTGGTAGAAACAACTTTCCCATATAAGGGATTTGTGGTTTTCTCAAGAACCTTTTCCCCTGGGGCATTACGGTGCCAGGTGCCCTATTACCGTACAGACATGACTACCGTGTATAATGAAGCACAGGATTCTTACTTAGTACGTGTACTCCAACAAACTACATATTTTTGGAAAGCTTGTGAGCTGATCTACACAAATATTTGATTTGTAGCATATTTGCTTGCTTATCAAAATAAAGTCATTCAAAGTCATGGCTTTGGAAATCATGAGTTTTTAATTTTTGCACTTAAACCAACTTTTAAAAAAATCTAATCTAACAAAACAAAACTTCCAAAGATCATGTGAACTTAGACATGTGCAAAACAATCGTTCACACTTGATTACTCTTATGTCTGTTTTATGAACGACATGAGTAGATCCATAAACTTTTAAGTTGTCATGCCAATTCAACAAATACCCCCAACACGGCCAAAATTCATTGACCCTAAATGACCTTTGAGTTTGGTCATGTGACCAGAAACAAGCACAAGATTTTCAGGGATACATGGCTACTTACAGTATGTCCCAAGTTTCATGAACTAGATCTATTAACTTTAGGTTATGAAAATTCCACAAAAACCTACAACAATATCAAAGTTTGTTGTCCCTAAATGACCTCGATCTGACCTTGGTCATGTAACCTGAAACTCACACAGGATGTCTAGGGAAACTTAATTGCTTTTATGTCCAAGTTTCATGAACTAGGTAGGTCCATATACTGTCTAAATTATGATGTCATTTCAAAAACTTTACCTTAGGATAAGATTTGAATTTGACGCCGCAGCCGTCGGAAAAGCAGCAACTACAGTCTCGTTCTGCTATGCAGGTGAGACAAAAATCATTTATAAAAATATTTAGGACACCTGGCACCTTAATCAAAATATAACCAAGGTTGCATATAGCTTTCTGTGTTTATAAAAGAAACATATTATTTGCGGTAAAACTTTTGTAAAAAAAGACATGAATAGCCATTTTATGCATTGGAGCAAATGAAGGGAGTAGTTCTTACCTTACAACGATGTCACCAACACAGCTACTTTGAAGTATCTGTCTGTGGTGTTCTGATTGACATGGTTTAGTGAAACCTGGGTTACTGTAGCTTTGGACAAACTTTATGGTGTGCAAGTTGTCAACTAACTCACCAATTGAAAATTATTTCTATCCCGCTGCAATCTACTTTGCATACATTCGCTGCATACTAATTTGATATTATTACTGAGCTGTTTAGAGAAAAGATGAGACAATTTTCAGAAATACCACCCAAGGCCTGTTGATACTAGCACTTATCACCACCGTCATAATCATCATCAAATTTTTATCAAAACAATCAAAATTTTCATTTTTGTCGACTTACATCTCTTGATATCATCAGAGAGCTGAGAGGTACAGTTCGCCATGAATTTGTTCAAAGCTAGACCAATGGGTGGGTGTGTTCCAGATGGGTCCTCTTGGGGCTTGCTATAAAGATATTCCTCATGGAGGGAAGTCAATAACGGGCCAAGGACGAACTACAAATAAACATAAAACATCAATAGCTTAATGATCATTGTGTGCTCAATTTAATGATTAAAAACCATAACAAAACTACTGTCATTGAAATAAGAGAAATATCTTAGAGAAATGTCATGAAGTCAATGGTGAATTTAAACCAAATAAGAAAGAACAGTATTAGCCATCTGGCAACCAAGGCAAAAACAATTCCATTTATACCTCCAAAGAGACAAGCATTCGTTCTTAAATAGCCAAATAAATTCTAAATGGATGCTAGCCTTTCTCTCTCGAATGATCTTCTCTTTGGTTATAGCAGACTGCATTTTTCCATTTAAATGTCACCTGTAGAAGTTCAATGCCTTCTTTTTTATCTTCAAGTCTTGTCTTTTATTTTCTTAACTCTATCTTTTATTTCCTTCTAGAGCACCCTGGAAAGTTCATTTGGTGTATACAATTGTTATTATTATAATTATTATCATTATTACTATTATTTTTATCATTATTAATATTATTATTATTATTATCATTATTATTATTATATATATGTCATTATTCTACCAAAAATGTACACCACTCACCTTAAGCCCATTCTGGTGAAGAAATGAACTTTTGTTTAGGTCAAGATTTAGAAACTGAGTTACTCCAAGTCTAGTCACAGTCTTACTCTCATGGACAAAACACCGTTGATATAGTATACACAGCCAACTGGAATGTAGTACAGGCATACCTAATACAAAAAAAATTAAAACATACACCCATTTCAAACTACTGAACATCCAGACATATCATAAAATAAGCTTTTAGAATGATTTTTTTAATAACATACCAATATTTTTAATCAATTCAGTTTATTCATTGATCCAAGGCCATACACCACATCTTTGAATGGCCTGTTGACTCCCCTAAATGACCCACTTACTGGCCTTTTGGAGATTTTAGTAATAAACATAGCTTTACATAAAAGTGGCCTTGTTTTAAAATGTTGAAATTTAAGGCTTGACTTATGCTGAAATAAAATACAAACCTAAGTTCTCATCCGATAGATATGTGGATTTTGTCAGCTGAGCAAGACGAGGCATTGCTGGGGTTACTACATGGATCTAATGACAAATAAAAAAAAAATCATTGAAAAAATGACTCTTTATAATGAGGCAAAATAAAGAATACTACACATTTAAGATAAAAAGGAAAAGCAAAATAAACAGACTAAACAAATCAAGAAAGTAATTGATGAATAAGAAAAAAAAAGAAAAATTACAATATCACATGTGAGAGACAGACAAAGATAATAATAGCAGGGCCGGCTGGGAGAACAGTTTTTGGAATTGAAGTGGCTACTATGGGTAAATATACCGTCATCATCATCATCATCCACATCATCATTATCATCCACATCATCATCATCATTATCATCAACATCATCATTATCATCATCATCATCATCATCATCATCAACATCATCATCATCCACATCATCATCACCATCACCATCAATATCATCATCATCATCACCATCACCATCATCATTGTGCAAAGTTCCTGTAGAAGAAATTATGACATTGATGGATTTCCATATACATGTAGTTAGTGTTGATCGGATCAATCGTAACTCTTTGTAAGACTGGGTCCTGAGTTTGCAATATAGAATACCTAGATCCCTTCAAGATCAACTTGGCATGGTAATGTAAGTTTTGAAACGAGCTTGAATGCAGCGATGAAACCAATCCATTGCCAATTTCTTCAACTATAATTAGAATAGAGGAACAACTCACCTGTACTTGGTCAAGAGTCTCATAGATGAGAAAGAATTCAAACCAGAGACGTAGCAGTGTCTCTTTCTGGGCTGGATCCCATGAGAATAACGGTTGCTTGGTTACCTCATGTGACCCTTGACCTAGACATTGACGTGAAGTTGCAGCCACATCTACTGCCCTCTTCATCAGATAACTACAACGTTTCCGTGTCAGGGGATTGGCGTGGATAAGCCCCTGTTGAATGAGTTGCCAAAACAACTCCAATTGTAAGAGATCCACGCCTTGGGAAGCATCATCAAGTCCTGTATCATTCGCTTTGTCAGTTGAACTCCTCGCTTCCTCCTCGGAAGAAGGATTTGGGAAGAATGCATCTGACAGAGCACAGAGGATGAGGTAAATGTTCTCATTCACTGCTTCTGAATACTTGACACTCTTTTCATGCATTGCAACAAGTCGGTCCCAAATCACTTGAAGTACCTCGTTCCTAGTTCTTCCACCCAGGGGTAATTCCTTCTCACTAGGGACCAGGATTTGCGCGAGCTGCACACAGACGAGGGCTTCACCTGCTTCCAGAATGTCCCACACTGTCTCCATGAGTTCACCCCACCATGGGTCTTCGGTATCAGTTCTCTGCTCATGCTTTTCAGGAGATTGGACAAGTGCCTTGGTGTAGATGCTTAGAATAGCAATGGAAGATGATATACCAAGCTCACATTTCTTTTCTTCTTCTTCTCCATCATCAAACTCATTACATGCATGGTCCTTGTTGTTTACTTCATCTCTGCCAAAGATAGTTACAATGTAATTACACTCCTTTCTGTATAGTTAGGGTAAAGGCCCTGACCATCCCCAAATATATACTGTTTTCCATGGGTGACATACTGAAGATCACCAATTTAATTCTATTTCTTTCCTATTGAAAATCATTCACCATTTGAAGCAAAAGCATAAGATATATCTCTTAATTTCATTCTCAGTAAAAAATATTTCAGATGTAATTTCATTTATAGATATCATCTAACATTATTTCTCTCTTAAATATTCATCCTTTTTCTTGATTTACTTATTCCACTAGTTAATTTCATTGACACGATTTCTACGAATAGGGACCACTCTACTAATCAAGAGAAAGTAGGCGGATCTCATTTCATCCACTGAACAAAATATTAGTTTTGTATTTATCTTTTTACTGATGAAATGTAATACAAATTTCCTTGCGAAGAAACAAATATATACATGGAAAAAACAAAAACTTGGGTTCGAATACATACAAATTTGGACACTATCAATGCATGTTACATAACCATTGACCAACAGCCTATGAAACTTAAGCAAACTTTAATAAGGTTTCTGGAATTTCAATTAGTGGCAAGTCATCATCATTCTAATCAAATTCAATATTGTTCCACCTATCTAAACTTCTAAAGATCCATGTGATATATATATGCTGTAGATATAACATTCCCCTCCTCTTTTTGGTATGCCTCCGTGCCACATTACACGTGTAGTTCAGGAATCCGATGTATCCATAACACAGCAGTAAATATTGTAAATCCGAATAAATAACACATACCTATATGTGAGGAGGCTCTGTTTACATGCTTTCATCACGATCTCACAAGGTTTAGGGTGAGGTTTCCTGAACGATGACGACAGAGTGAAGGCAAGAAATTCATAAACTTTCTGGAGGGCTTCCCTTCCTTCCTTTGCTATGACCGGAAAGCAAAGATTGGTTACAATGTCTTCCACTTCCTCCGTGTGCAGGAGCAGGGGATTGTTCTTTAGATTCTCCGAGCAAAAAGCAATGAATTCTGCTGCCTCTGCAGTGTCTTCGGAAGCCAAAGCTGCATGGGCTTGAGCAACCGCTTTCCTCAGGATCACACCCACTTGGGCATCACCCCCACAGCTCTCTAAAAGATGAAGTATTTTGGATGACATCCTGATAACATGCACTTATTCCCATAGGGTGTACATCAAAGATGAAAATCTGTTAATATCAAACTTCACGAGATTCAAGGTCCATGTTCTCGTCCCATCAATTATCAAGTTCTGTAAAAAAAAAACATATACAGTATATATATTTAGGAAACTTTGTACATGTAAATACAATCAACAAGTTTTCAAACAGAATTTCCAGTGTATTTTACCGCCTCTTAAGCTGGGAATAAACAAAATGCATATCACTAACATTACAATCAAGATGGAATCACTATATGAGGCAAGTCAATGAAATATTGCTTTTTATCAATTATGCATGCATTACAAATCCATGTTGAATAAGATAGGCCTACAATTTTTTATTAATAAAAAAAAGGCTCCAAAGGCCTAAATAAAGATTGATATCAATGATTCATTTACTTTTTCTTGAAATATCCATTGGCACAAAACTAAGTCTACTTTGGAACAACAATAATTTATTTCGCTAGAATTTTTCATGCTGTGGTCACAAATGTCCGATTGATTTAATTGATTGGCCCTAGGGGTCGGTTGCACAAAGAGTTGCAATCAATCGCAACTCTAAAATCAAACGCAAATTGATTTTCCACCAATCAACAGCATGTCCGTTTGATTTAATTGATTGGCCCTAGGGGCCGGTTGCAGAAAGAGTTGCAATCAATCGCAACTCTAAAATCAAACGCAAATTGATTTTCCACCAATCAACAGCATGTATTTTTGACTTGCGATTGATTTTTGCTTTGCTTTTAAACGTAACTCTTTCTGCAACGGAACCCTTGTGTGACATCTGAAAATGATGTTTCAGGGTCAAAAAAGAAGGGGATATTTTTCTTTTTTTATAATTTCCAACTAAATAATACTCAAAATTGATGGCCATTTTACGGATTTAAACTAAAGATAAATTCCAGTTCTGGTAACGATCTCAAAATTACTTTTACAGAATCTAATATAATGACCACCCAAGTGTCTGTTTGTATGAATAAAAAATATTTGCCAAAGGATTCTGGAAGAAATTGTGTCATTGCTGAGAAATAAGCAAAATAAGCGCGGATTCAGTCACTTCTGTTAAGTCTTTATAATTAATAAAGATAAAGTTTATTCCAGCAATAATAATACACTGTCCAACGTGTGCCTATCTGTGTAGCCAGGGGCGTTGTAGGGAGTGAAAGTTATATACTGTACGTATACTCCCTACAACGCCCCTGGCTATATCTGTGTTGGTGATCTTCAGTGTGAACATTTTTCAGCATAGATTTCAAGACTTCACAAAGTTCAGTTTATGTAACTGTACCACATGAAATCGGTGTTTTAAGGGTAAAGTTTTTTTTTATAGTCCGTTCAAATTATTGTCAAAATTGAAAACATTTTTTATTCTTTTAATGGTCATTTGAAAATTGAATGGAACATGTGTAGGACAAGGAGTACGTAGGCCCAGCGCCCACCGATAATTCTGCACCCAAGCTCCCGTACGTACCGGCCTCGTAGTCGTACAGCCTTCTCGTACAGCAGTGCTCGCGGAGTGCTCGGCAGCCGAATTGATCGGATTGAATGCCTGGCTGAATGGAAGGCTCTGGTTCTGCAGGATCTGGAATTAGATATCAATTAAAATAACTCTGCACCTTTTATATACTGAATTACAAATCAACGGCAAATATATATATCCATATTCCGATAATCCCGTATCTAGGGCGATGTTTCTGTTAATACGGTCCTCGTAGAACGTTTCACGTGTAAGTCGACCTTGCTAGTCCTGCCTCAAGCCGCGCCGGTGTCAAGCAGATATTTTTTGATAAAGAATGTATTTCTGACTCTAACTATCCGATAATCCATCTCATTAATTAATATTTCAATTGATATATGGTTGTTATACGGTATGTAAGGAATTCTCATATTGCAATTTTCCTATAATTTTTTTCATATGAGCATCCTGTTTATCAAATTAATATTTGTATTTCAACTGGAACTAGACTAAATAGTATTCCCACGCCTGCATGGGGCCACACCCAACTCTATGGCCACACCATCGCATCGGGTTGGATAATTTAATCATAGAGCTAATAATAGCTCTATGGATAAATCATGGAGGTACATGTAGAACCTCCGTAGATAAATCCACCTCTATGGAACACACCCTCTTTATAGTATACCCATCACAAAAAAGGCCGAAAGTGCACGGTCAGCCGCTAATCTTACTTTTGTATGGCATTTTTATTCGTTTTCTTTAGTGAAATCAAGTTTGTCAAACATGGCAACATTATTATAAGCAGCATATAATATAAAGAACATGTCGGGGAGCGCGCTGCCGGAATGCTAGGCGAAGCGTCCCCCCCCCCCATTGGAAAAAAGGTGAATAAGGGGGGGGGGGGGGCAATGAGAGGAAGGAGACCACTAAATAGAAAAGTGAGGGGAAGACAACAAAAAATATTTCATGTCATCATATATGTACAATTTTCGCCGCGTGCTTTGCGCTCGCATCCTGCATGCACGATGAGAGGCTATAGCTACCGTATCAAGCGTTCATTATTTTGTGTGATTTACAAATTGATTTGAAAGAAATATGAAACCATCAACATTTCTTTTGATTTTGATTTATGTATTTTGTTCTATTTATTTTTGTTCTATTATGATAATCATCTTCATCATCTTCACCCTTTATTGGTTTTTAAAAATAAAGCTTCCCAGTGTGGTTCTTTAAGGGGCAGGGGCGATCGACCCATCCCCATTTCTTTTAATATTGAAAAAAAGAGGAAAAGGGAAGAAAAGGAGAGGAGGAAAGTGAAACAAATGAGAAAGAACTACTGAAGGGTAGGTAATGTAACTCCTATGCCCCAGCTATACAATTATACAATTACGAAAATTAATGTTAGTTCGATTGCATAGAAAAACATGACACCGCCCCCTTAAAAAAACATGTTGTCTAAAACTTACTTTACTCTACAATAAAATTGTCAAATAGCCTATTTACTTTTTATAAAAATTTAAATCAGTTAATTCAGTCTTGCCCTGACCTTTAAAAGAAATAGTAGCGACAAGTGGGTGGGTGGGGATGGGGGGTCGCGTTAGGGTATAGATGTATTCTCTTGTATTCTTTTTGTTGTTTTTCATTATTGTTTAGCCCAATTATTTCTTATGTTTAACTCTATTTCATGTCATGTACAGTAACCGTTGTTATGTCATATTTTATGTACAGTAACTGTTGTTACATATTTTCTGGACCCCAGGGAAGAACAGTTTTGTTACATTAACAAAGCTGAGTGGGTATATCCAGCCATCTCACTTTTGATTTTTATTATGTACATACATTTACATTGTATTGTTTTTTTAACATTGTGATTTGGAAAATAAATACCAATACCAATACCAATGAACTCGGGTGTAAACGTGTATGGAACGCAATCCAATATCGCATCCCTATCCTTAACAGGCCATGTCATGGATAATGGCTATTTGTCTTCTATTTGAATGGAATTAGATCATAAGATGGATAAAAACCTCATGAGTAGGCGCAGCGTGTAAAAGGATTTCATTACATCAATACCATCCTCACACCTGCGGTTTTAGCAGGTGTGATCATGATGGATATGTTAACAATTTCAACACGAGGAATGTTACATATATTTGCACCTACTAATTTTTAATCTCCCACTGCTGATGCATTATCAATAAAGAAAACAAAGATACATTGATGGATAACGTGTTGGTGAGAAATACAGCCCCCCCCCCCTCTGATTGCTCTCTGTCTTTCCCTCCCGCCCACTGGATTATCTTGATATATCGCAGAAGCAAGGGCCGCATAGGAAATTGTGTTTTTTGTTTGACTTTTTTAAGGATCTCGATTGAAAAAAGGAGCAACTTCCACCCCCAATCCTCCCAGGGGGGGGAGATGGGAATCACTAACTTACCACAGTGTTCTATTTTGAAACAATAAACAATATTTGACCAAAAGGGAATCACAATATGCCAGGGGCGGCGATCCTGGGGCGGGGGGGGCACAGTGAATTGGTGAGATATGCTCTCCGTGAATTCCTAAAATCAGTCCTTAAAATGTCCTTTTTCTGATCTGAATATCAAAAATTTTCAGCTCGCGCTTCGTGCTCGCATCATTTTGTTAGTGAAATACGTATGGTCTTAGTGAATTCCTACAAGCAAGTCTTAGAATGCCCCGCTTCAGGTCTGAATTATATAACTTTTTGAAGTACTGAAAAGGTGCTCTTTTTTACGCAAGAAAAATGAAAAAATGCTCCCTCACGAACGTGTACTGTGTCCCTTTCACCTGAGTCGGACCCGTTTTAGGTGTTTGCAAGTGCCTTTTCTCGCGTATAAGTGCCATTTTTATCCGAAAATCACCCTCTCGAACATGTTCTGTACCCCTTTCACCCATAGTAAGAAGGACCTATTGTACACGTGTGAGCAAGTGCCACTTGCTTTCTTGTAAGTGCCCTTTTTAGAATCAGTGCTCCCGTTTACCAAAGAAAAGTGCCCTTCACAAACTTGTTCTGTATCCCTTTCACCTGAGATGGACCCATTTTATGTGAGCGAGTGCCCCTTGCCTTTTTAAGTGCCCTTGCTCCAATCAGTACCCCTTAACTAACAAAAGTGCCTCCAAGAACGTTGTTCTGTGTCCCTTTCACCTGAGAAGAATCTGTTATATATATATTGCGAGCGAGTTCGCGTCCCATTGCCTTCTTTTTAGTGCCATTTCTCGAATCAGTGTCCACTTTTACCCAAGAAATGTGCCCCTCACGACGGTGCCCCTTTCACCTAAGAAGCACTCGTTTTATGTGAGCGATTGCCCCTTGTCGTCTTGCAAGTGCCCTTTTTAGAATCAGTGCTCCCGTTTACCAAAAAAAGTGCCCTTCACAAACTTGTTCTGTATCCCTTTCACCTGAGAAGGACCCATTTTATGTGAGCGAGTGCCCCTTGCCTTTTAAGTGCCCTTTCTCCAATCAGTACCCCTTAACTAACAAAAGTGCCCCCAAGAACGTGTTTTGTGTCCCTTTCACCTGAGAAGAATCTGTTATATATATATTGCGAGCGAGTTCGCGTCCCATTGCCTTCTTTTTAGTGCCATTTCTCGAATCAGTGTCCACTTTTACCCAAGAAATGTGCCCCTCACGACGGTGCCCCTTTCACCTAAGAAGCACTCGTTTTATGTGAGCGATTGCCCCCTTGTCGTCTTGCAAGTGCCCTTTCTCGAATCAGTGCCTGTCCCTTTCACCTGAGAAGGATTCTTTTTTAATGTGTGCTAACGAGTACCTTTGAAACAAGAAAACAACGGTTTTATTTTTATTTCATAATGATGTTGAAAGAAAAACAATGAAGAATAATCCTACGTGTCATGAGTCATGTGAGTGGGGGTAGCTAAGCAGTGGCGTACCGATGGAGGAGCTTGGGGGCTCCTCCATATTTTTCACCAATTAAAAAATAGAGGGCGAGAAAAGGAAAGAGAGAAGGGTGAAGCCTGAAGATTGTAGTATTTTCTGAGAATTACATCAAAAGCTATCACAAAATTAGATTTTCGTTATTAACCTTTCTAATTTTTTGCCTGATCGCTTCTCATAAATTCTATGTGATACGTCATTTTTATCCCCCTCAAATTTTTTGGCTCATAAAGCCATTGTAGATTTTTTGTATATTTAAGATAGTGCCCTTTTCGAAAGAAAAGCAGCCCTAGCTGTTTTCCATGCCCATAGGCGGCGGAAGCGGGGGGGACGTGTCCCCCCCTAAATTTGAGGAGGGGGGGACGGTCCCCCCCCTAAATTTGTTGTTGATGACCTTTTTTTTTTTTTTTTTTTTTTTTTTTTTGCTTGTCAATTTATTTTCCTACGTCCCCCTAAAATTTTTTTGGTTGAGAACCTTTTTTTTTTTTGCTTGTCAAAAATTTTTTGGTTGTCCCCTCCTAAAATTTTTGGCTTCCGCCGCCAATGTCCATGCCCCCCCCCCACTTTCAACTTTGCTTCGCGGCGTCAGATATTCTGATAGGGGACCTATTTTCCCCAACTTATACTGGCCTCTCGTTGGATCGCTTGACAAGCTTTCCTTTGCCACCACCCTTCCCTTTTCTTCCTCTTTTCCATCCCTTTTTTCACTACATTAGAAATCAAAGAGGATCTGTCGCCCCTGCCGCACCCCCCCCCCCCTGTGGGACCTGTCCTGCTCCATTTTCCGTATAATAGTTTAAGTCGTCGTAAAGTTCCGGGATGTGAGACGGGGGGGGGGGGCGTCTACACTCAATTCAAATTGAAGGATATCTTCTTTGAAGGAGGATACATTCAAGATGCTTTCTGGGTTGAATAATATAATTTTGTACAATGAATGGTGCAAAATTTATTCAGACTCTGATGACATAAAACGGATATTATTTAAATTTCATATTGAGCTATATATTTTGTGAAAAGCGCATGACGTCATGCGGAATATGCATTTGCGGGCTCATTATTATGCCGTATTTACACCTCCCTTCCATGTGAACGCAAAACGCGAGCTTTTCGGTATACTGACGTGAAAAGGGGACAAAGGACTGTTTTTTTTTTCCGAAATTCATGAAGAGAATAAATCTCTTTCTAATCTAAATGCGAGGGCGCCGCGCGAGCTGAAAATTGTTGGTATTCTTACCTTACAACTTGAAACTCTTAAGCATTTTTTTAAACCATGAACGGAATTGTATAACTGATTCTGTAGTCGTGATAATGCGAAACTTGAGCTGTGAGCTGATTATTTTGCATTAAGACCTGAAAACTTTATTAAATAAATCATTAAAAAGATGGGCATTTCCTAAATATAAGATGAGAGCACGAAGCGCGATCTGAAAGTTTGCAATATTTCGATCCGAAAAATTTGACATTTTGGTAAATACGTTTCGAATAAAAAAAAAATGTGCATCTCAATGAACAATTAATGTGGGCGCTAAGCGCGAGCTGAATACTGATCCGAATGGGGACCTGTTAAAAACTGTTTAACACTTTTATTAACATTAAAAATTTGCCAATTCTCCGCTTATTTTCGTCATTTTTCTACCTGCTTTTCTTTTCCCCTTCCTCTCTTTTTTTCTTTCTTTCTTTCATTCTTTCTTTCTTTCTGTCTGTCTGTCTGTCTTTCTTTCTTTCTTTCTTTCTTTATCTATTTATTTATTTCTATTTTTCTTTCTTTCTGTCTGTCTGTCTGTCTTTCTTTCTTTCTTTCTATCCCCGGCCCGTCAAATTATTGGCTCATTTAGCCACTGCAGACAAATCATTTTTTGGTATATTTAAGATACTGCCCCTTCCGAAAGAAAAGCTGCCCTTTTTCCATGTGCCCCCACTTTCAACTTCGCTGAAATATCTTTTGCATATTGACTTCAAAACTTGATACTTTGAGCTCTTTATCAGCCTATTGAGGAAGAATCTTATGGAGGCCTATCTCATCAAACATGCAATGCGAACGCGAAGCTCGAGCGAAAAATGTATAAAGTGACATGAAAGTTTTTTTATTTTAATTTCCAAGTCGTCCCCTCACCATATTTTATTCACTGTTCTTTATCTTCTTATTTTCTCCTCTATTTTTCCCTTATTTTTCTTTATTAAATATTCCATCCCCTTTTTTGCTCCGCCAATAGGGAGTCCCGGGCTCCTATAGGCCCCCTGGATCCGCCTATGTAAATTTGACAAGCAAAAAAAAAAAAAGGGTTTCATGAAAAAAAAATGAAGGTCGTTTTGGTGCCAAGAAATTCGATAAGCCACAAAAGGGGTTTTGACACAAGATGTTGGTCATTTTCCATACATTTTTCCTTTGTGACATACTAACCAGTGCAGTGCTGCCTATGGAAAATAATACACGCAGCACCCCTGGGAAAATCTTGGGGGTACTCCACCGCTTCCCAGGTCCATGGTACGGTACAGCCCCAACCTCCCACAACCCGCGCAAATCATACTCTATAAACACGTTGTGTTGAAAAGTATACATCCTTTATAAAAAAAAATAGTCTTAATTTTTTACACCCTTGCAAATTTGACCCTAAACATGTAGCTTTCCTAGCGAAAATAGATACCCTTTCTTCATTATTTTAGTGTTTTTTTAATACCCTTATCACGTTACGTACGTAACGTACCCTATCTTGAAAAAGACATCATTTTTACTTTTTTTGGTCGCGCATGGTATCCACTCGTCAATGTTAGTGCCCCCCCCCCGCACTCTGGATTGTGTGTGTATTTGAGTTTTGTCAGACGTGTATCAATCAGATATGATTATTTACGTCTGGGACCGACCTTTAACGTCACCATCCGAAAGACGTGACCAGGGGCCCGTTGCAGAAAGAGTTGCAATCAATCGCAACTCTAAAAATCATGCGCAACTTGATTTTCAACCAATCAACAGCGCGCATTTGGGACTTGCGATTGATTTTTTTACTTGCGTTTAAACGCAACTCTTTCTGCAACGGGCCCCAGGGCTCGAACTTCGAACCTCTGCATCAATTTGTAACTTCCCCACAGCTTGGATTACAGGCGCACGCCACAACGCCCAGTTGTATATTAGATTGAAACTATATCAACAATTTATATGTACATTCGCAGTTACTATAGTTCCTCTTCTGTCATCTGGGGGGTGTTTCACAAAGATTTAAGTATGACTTAGAGTCGCACTTAAATGTCTGGTTGCGCACAGTATAAAAGGCATGACAGCATTGGTCAAATCATGCCAAGAGGACGCGCACTACTGCGTATTGATCAATAAGATTGCGCGTTGCATATCATGTACGCGTCGACATTTAAGTGCGACCTAAGTCATACTTAAATCTTTGTGAAACACCCCCCTGGTGTTATTCATCAGTCACTGTAATTTAGCGTGTTACTTCCAAGTAAAATACTACCCGAATACTACTAACATAGTTAACATCTGAGGAATACACACAATGGAGTTGTATATATTTGGGGCCCGGGATTCGGGGACATCCCGATAGTCCGCAGGTCCGATAGTCCGCGGGTCCGCATTGTGTGTAAAATTAAGATCAGGGTATATAGTGAGATCAAATGTCATCGAGAGGTCAAATGATACGAGACCATGGGGTTCAATATACTGCCCCCCCCCCAAAAAAAAAAAAAGGGAGGAAGAGGGGGAAAGAAAGAGAAGAAAACAGAGAGGAAAATGGGAAAGAAGATTAGAGAAGAAAAAAAAGAGAGAAAGAGGGTGTAAGAAAGCGAGAAGGGGAATGAGGAAAAGAGAAAGAAAAAGAAAGAAAGAAAAGGAGATGGGGAAAAGGAAGAGAGAAATATTGACCAGGACGTCGATTTGATGACCCCCTAAACAAGATTTTATGGGCTTTATTACACATTTTGGCACCTAAATAAGTTGTCGCCAGAATATGATCCCGGGGAAAAAGCATGGGGAAAAACATGTTTGGCTAGTCTTAATAACATAAAAAAAAAAATTTTGGAAAAAAATAAGACCCAAAATACGTTTGACCCCGCGATTAACCAATCTTTTAAAACCACCGTTTTTTGGGGGAAAATTTGTGTTCTTGATACCTATAACGAGTGCACGCGCAGCCCACGCCCAAAACTGAAAAAACACCCCTTTAAACACGTTTTTTTTTTTTTTTTTTTTTTTGGGGGGGGTCACGCATTATCTTGTACAGCAATATATTTGTCAGCCCACCCCGGGGAAGTACTTTTCAGGAGGGTATAAGCCCATGGTCTCGTATCGTTTGACCTCTCGATGGCATTTCATCTCACTATATTCTGATCATAATTTTACACACACCGCGGACTATCGGGCTGCAACCATATATTCCATGGCAGTAAAAATAACTTATCCCTTCCGATATTATGAATTTTGTTCCTGTAAAGCTCATGATGGAAATGCCCTTACTGAAAGAGGCTAAGGGGTCGAAGAACCATGCACCAGACCCCCCCCCCCGGGGGGGGGGCACTTCCATTCACGAGTGGATACCATGCGCGACCATGGGGTCTCGAAAAGCAACATTAACACGTATTTTCCATATTCTGAAAATGCACCTCTTAAGAAGTATTGGCGTGTGAAACCCTACCATTAACAAGTATTGGAAACAAAACGATACTTGGCCAGTATTCCCTGAATTGAACCCCTAAACAAGTACAGCGATGTATGTCACGGACGTCGGTTTTACCTTTAATTTACACCAATGGGTTAAGTACAGTCCCACCTTCCACACCTCGAGCAAATCGTACTCTGAACACCGGTAGTGTTAACTCTTGGGGCAAAAAGTACTTTATTTATTAAACATTTTAGTCTTATTCTTTATACCCTCGCAAATTTGACCCTAAACACGTAGCTTTACGAGTGAAAATAGATACCCTTTTTAAATGATTTTAGCGTTGTTTACATCCTTATTACGTTACGTGCCCTATCTTGAAAAAGACATCCTTTTTACGCGTTTTTTGGTCGCGCATGGTATCCACTCGTCAATGTAAGTGCCCCCCCCGGGGGGGCACCAGATTGACAGAGTCAATTTCTAAACGATATGTAGTGCGTATCAAAAGTTTACGCTTAAATAATCTTGTAAAATTATATATTTGCAATATCCTGAAGCCTTTTCCACATTTAAACATTGATACAGATCTCTTTAAAACTGACGATATAACTTTAAAAAAAAATCTTCCCGCTTGAATGAGCATCACTTACTTTGAAAAGTTCGTGAAAAATGATTTGCGCAGAACAAATAGTTATATGAATAAAATTAGACGTTAATCAAGAACTAATGGAATTTAGCAAGGAAGATTGATTTGAAGATATATTAAACCTTATTACTTGTTCCCTTGCCCTGAACACTTTATAGAGTGCCATTGTGCCCCCTCCTTTCCACGCACTATAGCCACTGTGATGTCTGCTTTACATAGAGCTGTGCTTCACATGAAATGGTTAAGGCTTGATTTTTCTTTTGCTAATCATCGTCAAGCTTGGGAAAACTGTGAAGAAACATGTATTAAATGAAATATGAATTTCAAAACCCACATGGTCGCACTTGAAATGAGAAAAACTTAGTGAAAGAACGCTGGAGGTGTCCCGGATAATTTTTTGATTAAATTCAGTGATGTCCTCAGATCCAGCTGGCACAGAAAGATGAAGGTTGTGCTTACTTTGGGTTAAAATTTAATTTGGGTGGCAGGGTCATTAAAAAATGAGTATATGTGTTTATTTCGATTTGATAAAAATGCAAAAGAAATGTACCGCACAGTTAGATTGTTTTCGCCTTTCTCCCTTGACACAGGGTGAAAATGAGCATTTCTGCACAAACAGATTTCTGCCATATTACAAAAAACGTACGTATAATAAATCTACAAATTAGCAATACACAAAGCACGAAATGACAAGAATAAGTTATTGAAAGTTAGAGTTTTTAATTTAATCTATGTACAACATTGTATGCTTGCAGTTAAGAAAATACATGGATGCAAAGACAATCAAAAACAGATTATCTGGAACCACTAAAATGCTTCAGACTTTCTACCTATTTGGCAAGGTTGTAATCATCTTAGTCTTACAGATTAAGGATCTTGGTACAAAAAAATATTTAATTGGTAGTGAAAGCTATAAATATAAATAATTGAGTGTCCAGCCATCATTAAATATCAGCAATGAGCGGCCATAATAAAATCGGAATCGCAAAAACAGCTAGGTTGACAAATCTCTTCCAACCTTTAAATTGACTTCAAAGGAATAATTTAGCAATCTAGCTGGATAAGAAAGGAATCAGCTTGCTTGTATTCCTATTACCTTATCATGATAAAATTCAAAACTTTTCACCCAATATCAACTTATGAATACCACTACTTACGCTTGGGGTTTTTATTTTAGAAAATGCAAAATGTAACAAAAGAATGACCTTTCTAACCAACCTTCAAGAAAGTGAATATATACATTGCAGCGACATAAAAGAAACATTCAGTATTCACTATAGGCCTACCCTTTAAATGTCGGATATATGCTCGTTACTTTGTGTGAAGATTCATTATTCTGAAATCTAAAGATTCGTTATTCCAAAACATTAGGTAGTTTTCGCCATTTTCTACGGGAAACGCTCTACAACGCATCGATTCTTTTGAAGATGCAGTAAAAATCACAATGGAGAGCCGAGAGGCTTTTGTCGAAAGTTGGTGGACTGGGACAGCGGATCGTCCGAAGATTTGCACCGGACTAACAATCGCCAATATCTCGTTGTCCAGAGTCAAAAGGTCCCGATGCTGTCCCGTCTACCAACTTTCGAAAAAAAAGCCTCTCAGCTCTCAATTGTGATTTGACTTGCATTTTCAAAGAAATTGGTGGGTGGAGAAAGTTTCCCCGTACTCCGGGATATTCTGAAGCATTGAAACATGAATTAACTTGCATTATCCACTATCGTAGTACTTAATACTTGGGGAGTTGAGAAAGAATTGGGTCTTGACATACTGTCATGGATTCTCCTACGATACACTTCGAAAGAAACTCAAACTCTGGTACACGAGCATGTACGGATTAAATACGGTAAACAGCAAGATAAGTAGATACGAATGAATGCTCCACAATATCTCACATGCACTCAAATATTACATGACTAACTGGGCTTACTGCCGACTTAAACTGGAATTCGCTTTTAACATTTCTTTAAATTTATTAATATCATTGGACATTGCAAAGAGTCAACAATTACTTAGAGCATTGTTTAGGCCTGCTACACACGTGTACAAACATGGCTTCGTTGTATCGTTCTATACTTATCTTGAAAAAAAAAAACGGATGTCCTTGTTTAGATATAAACGTCACACAGATATGTGCCATTAAATCCATTTCAATTTTTTTTTAGTCTGGCAGAACTCATTATTAATCATATATATTTCAAAAGAGTAACGGAAGTACCTATAACAAAAATTATTGTAAAAGACAAACACTACAACTTCGGTTTTTTTCAGTTATGTTTAAAATTAATTGTCTTTTATACTTAAAAGTAACAAGAGGAAAATACCTCTAAATCCAGCCTCAAGACCATTACTTTTTTTTTTTAATGGAAACGAATACAGACTTTGCATGGTAACTGTACAAACATTTATTCTTTCCATATTCTGAGAGACTTCTATGGAAATGTACACATTTTTATTTCAGTTACTTTAGCCAATGAGCTTATGAAACAAGAGGTTAGATTTTAAGTAAGACATCCTGCAGCGTGTATGGAGAACGTTTTCAATGGGATCAAACCACCCATTTCTGTAGTTTGCCTTTGGATACCAAGTTTTTTTTTGTTAATATAAAAGAAATGTAATATTGCATACATCAAGAAGATAGTTTAGGGTGTGACCTTTCAACAAATCTTCTTTAATGAGGGGATAATCCTTAGAAAGTGTAGGAAGCAGAAAACTTTCAAATCACCTCACAGGATGAAAATATCTACTAACAGCTAATACAACAACACAATGAGTTCACAGAAACAGTTACCATTACACAATAATCTACTACTGTCCCGATTTTTCACTTGGTGAGGATGTTGATGTGTTGATTGATGATTGAATGGCACTGTCAGAACTGTTTCTTGGGCCTTGATGATCAGGAATCCTCAATGCACCGGATCTCTCTGAGGATTCCACAGAGACGGATGGAATCTGATTACTCATCGTATATGTCCCACTCTCCACTGCAGGAGAGTCTCTTGAACCCGACAAGGATTCAAACATAGACATATCAATGTCCTCCACTGGATTTCTGTCCATCATTGCCTTTAGTCCGTCCATGACTTTCTGTGCTTCAGGACTACCAAACACATTTGGTTGAATTTTAGAAAAATGACTCACAGTATGATACATGAGGTGGGCCTGACGGTGCAGCTCACCAAGCTGCTTCTGGAGCTTTGAGTTTTGCTCCATCAAAGAAGCAGTTTGCATTGTGAGATCTAAAAGGCCACATTGTCTTAGTGCTGTGAAAGTCCTATGAAACCGCTTCCGCTTCCTCTCAGGTTGTCCAATACGCCTGCTTGGTAAATTATTCATTTCTATGTTACCTTCATCACCATCAACTGACACATCTTGGGAAAGTGGAGGTCGTTTCGTTTGATAATAATAGCGTGCTATTGACCATGGGACATGTCTCTTACGCGCTCCACTGCTGCCACTGGACATACTTTCTTGTTTGCTCTCGTCAGAGACTTTATTTCCTTGGCTATTGTACATGGTTGACACACCAGTGCTACTGTTAGTGACACCACCAGCCATGATTGTAGATCTGGGTAACTGGAAATCACACTGAGCTGACGACATGTAGTTGGCTCCAATGCCTGAGGATTCAGAGGTTGTACTGTCTAACTTTTGTGAAGTACCAACTACATCAGTCATGTGACTTGTCATCGTCATGTCCAAGCACATGTTCCCAGAGCTCGAGTCTGAACCAGAGTCTGTGCCTGTGTTCCGGGCCTTATTTCGGATGTGCCTCCGCTGGTTAGCATCAATCAGGACTTTGTCAAAGGTGGCCTGGGATATCTTTTCCTGCTTTTCCTGGTCACTGTTCATCCCGCTGGAACTATGACCGTTCAGCCCACTTCCATTTGAGTCATCCTTCAGTGAGGTTTGCTGTAAAAATCAAAGCCAATCAATATAATTGCCTAGAATAGTATTCCTTGGCAGGTATATAAAGAAATAGGACCCTAAACTGTCTATAAAAATGTTCCTGGCAAATTGTAGCTTGCATTACAATATATGGTCATGAGTAGAATATGCTGAGGAAGTACGATGCTGAAATGAGACACTTAAATGTGGTCATGTTAGTAAAACAAAACACCCCCATAAACAAACCCAACCCATTGAATTACTTCATTTTCATTTGGTGTACCATAGTGCAGCTGATTAAGAATCATTACTTACTGTAGAGCAATTGGCTGAATCCGGGGAGAATTCGGACATGTCAGAGACGCAGCTATCTGCATGGAAGAGGGTAAAGATATGTAGAAGAAAAAAAAGAGGCACACAAGATCATTGATATCAAGAGACTGTATCCTACAGGGGTCAGGACGGGAATTCAAAGACTGTATCCCACATGGGTCAGGATGGGAATTGAAAGAGTGTATCCTACAGGGGTAAGGGTGGGACTACAAAGAGCGTATCCTACAGGGATCAGGGTAGGACTAAAAAGAGTGCATCCTACAGGGGTCAGGATGGGAATTCACAGAGTGTATCCTAAAGGGGTAAGGGTGGGAATTCAAAGACTGTAACCTTAAGGGGTCAGGGTGGGAATTCAAAGAGTGTATCCTACAGAGGTCAGGATGGGAATTCAAAGACTGTATCCTAAGGGGTCAGGGTGGGAATTCAAAGAGTGTATCCTACAGGGGTAAGGGTGGGACTACAAAGAGTGAATCCTACTGGGGTCAGGATGGGAATATAAAGACTGTATCCTAAAGGGGTCAGGGTGGGAATTCAAAGAGTGTATCCTACAGAGGTCAGGGTGTGAATTCAAAGAGTGTATCCTACAGGGGTCAGGATAGGACTAAAAAGAGTGCATCCTACAGGGGTCAGGATGGGAATTCAAAGAGTGTATCCTACAGAGGTCAGGGTGGGAATTCAAAGAGTGTATCCTACAGAGATCAGGGTGGGATTCAAAAGAGTGTATCCTACAGGGGTCAAGGTGGGAATTCAAAGAGTGTATCCTAAAGGGGTCAGGGTGGGAATTCAAAGAGTGTATCCTACAGGGGTCAGGATGGGACTACAAAGAGTGTATCCTAAAGGGGTCAGGGTGGGAATTCAAAGAGTGTATCCTACGGGGGTCAGGGTGGGAATTCAGAGAGTGTATCCTAGAGGGGTCAGGATGGGACTACAAAGAGTGTATCCTACAGGGGTCAGGATGGGACTACAAAGAGTGTATCCTACATGGGTCAGGGTGGGCATTCAAAGAGTATATCTTACATGGGATGATTTCATCATTGGTCAATAATTATTTCATTTGTGGGCATGGACAAATGAGTTTTGAAAGTACTATGCAGAAATTAGAATGGGAATATTTCACTGTCAAATCGTGTTTTCAAGTATTTCTTTTATCAATAAGTTTCCTGACACAAGCAAAGTCCATTGCTCATTACTTGACTTTCGGGGCATGGCTATCTTATTTACAGGTTGATTTCATATGTTTTTTTTTTAATTACATGTAAATGACTTAATAACTTCTTATAGTGAAACTGATTTCTTTACATACTTGCTTTCCTTTATCTCACTTTTTAGTAAAAAGTGAGAAACTGAGAAAAAAATTACTAAGACCGTCTGTATGACTGTCATCATTCAAACTATATTAATTGAAATCGTGAACACTGAAGAGAGATGATACCTACGATAAACGTTAAGGCATATCAAAGAAAATATCAACGATACATTCGTTTAGAGTAATTAAGGATTCATTTTTTTCCGAGAGATGTAAAGTTTTTAGAGTAAATGAAATGTGGCGAAAGGAGACATCCTTGTTTAAATTGAAGATGATACACACGCACACTCACCCAATAATTGTTAGGAAAAACAATCGAATAGATTCATGCACGTGCAATTGGTATAATCTTACATGTATATACATGTACACATACAAATGGTGCTATACAAATGTGTGCAATTTTTTCAATGAAATGTAATGGATGATATATGTATATCCGGTATCTGGGGCAATTAGGACTTACCGTACGTATGACTTGCTATAGCACAATTAAGTTTTATTAAGAGACATATATTAACAATACGATCATACATATTACAGGTATGAAAGTAATATTCAACCATTGCCCGAGCATAAATGTATGTTTGCGCTTTTTTCATCTATGAACGATTATGTCCAATGAGTTAATAACTATAATTTTCAAAAAGTAAAAATCCTTAAAGTTCAAGTTCCAAATGAACATAAGAACATATTTTGATTATATCCATTGGTATATATTGAATAATTGCTCATGCAAGCTTAGCAGTTTAAGATTTTCATCATCATTTCAGTGATACAACAGCATCTTGAAACACATAACTCCATGATACATGTATAGAAAATGACCTTCGAACGGAACATTTGAACATCATAACGGAGATAATGCAATAGCCAGGGCCCCTCCCCTGACATGTAATGCAATTTAATGCAAAATACATGAAGGATATGGGGTACATATTAGCCAGAGACAAAAATCACACATTAATGAATGAAGTGAGTTTCTATGTGCGTTGACTTGGGTTACATCACTTTCAAACACACCAAAAGTGAACACGATAGGCCCTACAAAAGTAGCCTGAGAAACTCCACATTCATTGGTAGAATGCGTGAAATAATATAGCTTGCTTTATCAGCTTGAGAATAATATGGCAAGAGTGATTTTGGAAAACATGAAAAAGTGTTGATATTATTTCATATTTATTATCAGTACTGCAATCACAAAAGAAATTGAAAACTTGTTAATCATCATCTCCCTCAGGCAGGTGATATCGGGTCCAAAAATATCATGCTGGGTTTTTTTTTAGCCATCTTGGATTTTTTCTTCATTCGATAAAATAGCGATACATCCATTCTTTTTTTTCTTTACCATATTTGTGCATCAACTTTGCATGTTTACTATAGTGAAAGTCATCTGAACAAGCTCTCTTTCTCTGACGAGATGTGTTGGAGAACATCCTGGTGGGAATGTTACCTCCACATGCTCTTTCAGGCGAGTCATCTTTAAAGAATACATAAATAATTTACAAGTTAAAGATGGGGGAACAGATGATGATGGTGGTGATAACGGGGGATAATAGCAAACCTTGGCCATGCCCTTAGCTCAAGCGCTGTGCAGTGAGAACTTTCAACATGGCGACATATATAAGTGATACGAGCACCACAGAGTAAGAATATACATATATAAAAATGAGAAACTTATGTCCTCTAATCCGTAAAGAGATTTCATCTTTTTGGTAAAACTCAAATCAACAAATTTTCATCATTCCATCATCAATTTTGATTGTGGAAAGATGAAATTTGTTCTACCTATGTCCCCAAATATTTATAAAAGAAAAGAAATATATCAGACCATGAATCAAATCGAGATGGATTGTTGAAATCTGGGTGCCTAAATCAGCTACCTTAAATTCACCACCAGGGGGCCCGTTGCATAAAACTTTTTACCTGAGAAAACTCAGGTTGTTTTTACCGGAGTTTTTGCCCTGTGTTAAAGTCAATGGCAGAAATCAGATTAACCTTAGTTTTCAGTTTTTACCAGAGTTTTCTCAGGTAAAAAGTTTTATGCAACAGATCCCTGGAAGTATAAGTGCCTAATCCCGGTTCAAATTAAAGGCTGGAATTCCACATGTCATTTTTACAAGATGACTTAGGTGAAAAAGGGTAATGATTTGTTTTAACGTCTTCAAATATCGTGCTCATCAATCCTGACAATAACAAGGCACACATAAAACAAAGAAAATAGAAATAGAAAATACCAATTGAGAATTCCTGTGAAAGAAGAGGGGTAGTTAACGGGGGTCACCCCCAGGAAATTTCGAATTTTGTAAGGTTAGCAAAGCATGAGCATGATGGGGGAGGCCCATCCCCATCTCATCGCCGCGACACCGCACCTGATAAGAAGGATAACAGAATCGCTTTTATTCTATAAGTGTGACTTTCAGTATTTCCAATTTCATTATATTAATTCTTACACCATTTTAAGTCTACCAGTTTGAGTTTACCTCCATAAATGATGGAAATATTATCTTATCGCGTGCAAAACTGAACTGGCTAAACGTAATTTTGTTGCACTGATGGGAAATAAAGACAAATTTCAAGAGAGCTTGTAAATCTATTTAAAGACAAAATCTAGTACGTTCCAGATTGATCCTATATGAATGGAACATTAAGAACGGATTTTGTTTTTGTTAATAAGACACAAGCAGTAACTTTTGTGGAATTAATTTGTTGTTTTCCCCCATCGATATTGTAAACATACATGTACCTCGCCAAATGACGTCAGGAGATCTTGACTCTCCTAAGGATGATTCTGACGAGGGACTTGAGGTATTGGTTCGGTCTATCTCAGAAGCTACCATTGCGGTGCGGTTTGTTCTTGACCTGAAAGGCAACTCTGATTGGGGGGACCAACTAGAACAGGATGGACGAGCGACACTAGAAGGTCCAGGTTTACTCGGCTCTGGTTCGAGGTTCCTAGGGATCTGGTTCTTGTTGGGACTGCTGTATGGGGCGATGTGGTAAGTTGATAGGTTTGTGTCAAGATTGTGGTCATTTCTGTCACTGACTAGCTCATTGGTGTCATCACTGGAAGGACTCAAATCTGTCGATGCCATCTTGTACGATGATCAATCTATTCAAAGAGAAATAGAAGTAGTTGAATTAATGACAGATTTCATGCGAAAGTTTGTAAAGCCAAGGTTAATTGTGACTACATGATCATAGGTCCAGATCTGGTACAGTAACATTAACTGAACTTGTTAAAATCACGATATCTACGCTGAACACCCCTGGCAATCTCGCTTACATTACCCAATTCAATATAACAGACTAGTTATATTATTCACAAAAGAGTGAAAAGACACCAGTAATATGATAATAAATTTCTAAGTTTATTGACCCTACTGCCCTTGCCCATAATGATAATCAACCTGAAACTCATGAAAATGATAGCTAGGCCATGTGTTTTGATTTTGCCAGTTTTGTGTGACATGTGTATGCGACATGAACAATTTCATCCTTTAAATCTCTGTAAATTTGACATACATATTCTTCACCCATTGTACATAAACGTATATATTTTTGGATAGGAAATTAACTGAGAATGAAAAAAGATGCACTTAAAAAGGGCAGAGGGTGTATCCATTAGAAGTTATAGTTCTACCAAATATACCAAAAAAATATCTTGGCCAAAATACCATAGTTTGAGCAAAAAGAAATAATATCAACCCAGCAACTGTAGAACTGTGTATGTTTAAAGGACAAGTCCACCCCCCCAAAAAAAAAAAAAGTTGATTTGGGTAAAGAGATAAAAATCCAACAAGCATAACACTGAAAATTTCATCAAATTCGGATGTAAAATAAGAAAGTTATGACATTGAAAATTTTAGTTTAATTGCGATGAAAAATTACAGCGTTTTTTTCTCTATCTATTTAAAGCATGCAACATTTTTCTGGGGTGGACTTGACCTTTAAATTCCTCTCATCCAGTGCTTTTCATTACACTGCAAAAACGCTGTACAAGGTATATGATTACACTTATGTCCAATTCCATGAACAAGGTCCACATACTTTCTTTGTTACAGTGTATGACATTTCAAGAACTTAACATTGGTTGAGATTTCAATGTTGACGACGCGGCCGTCACCGCCGCCGTCTGAAAAAGCGGCGCCCTATACAATCTTGCTCTGCAGCTCAAGCGAATCAACAATAACAAATGAGATAAATATTTTTTTTAAATGAACGATTAAACCCATAAAATGGTAAAGTGAACTCAGCCAAAACATTATATAAAACATTATTATGTGTAATGTAAATGTAAATCGCATTTTCTGAGTATTTAAAAAAAAAGGGGGGGGGGGTGTACGTCGAAAAAATAATCTTTTAAAAGGGATGGCTTCTAGAATGGTGAAACTGGGCATTTATTTGTTCTCTTTTACATAAATATATATCTGTAAATACCTTCAGCCAAAAATAGACCTTATAAACATGCATCTACCAATTTTAGTCATTTAAAAAAAAAGGAACCAATACAACATTTTGAAAAAAAAGACGTGTTACAAAAGATTAATAATAATACTTCACTCTTTTCACGGGAAAGGATCAGTGTTCAGTCACCGCCCCCCCCCCCCCAAAAAAAAAAAAACACACACACACGCCACAACTTTATGGGTATTTGAGGTTCCTGAGGGTGATGTTTCAAAAAATAATGGATGGACGTGCATGCGCGCATGTGGTATTTAGGTTAAGACGATTTGTGTGGGTGTGTAGAGTGGTATGCTGGTAGCGGACCACCCCACCCCCCCCTTCCCGAAATCATCACTTGCATAATTCACCACACACAACGAAAATAAAGCTGGTTATCATTATCGTCACAGAAGAATGACTTTAGACGCCACTGCATGCGAGATTACACGTGCAATACCGCGCTGCACGTAGACGGGGAAAACAATGTGTGCAGAAGTTGCAGCTCGATGGTTCCAGTCACAACCAATCATAGTCCATCTTGATAAAAGAGAGGGTGCGTAAAATACAGCTATCCACGATCTATCCAAAAACATGTTAACGAACGTGACTCTAATTGTGAATGACCCAACTGGAATATATTGTTCTCACCATTCAACGGGATACTATACGGATGTGATAAAATTTTATTTTATTCATTTCATTGTTACTCTACATGGATCTTAATTTTGATTACCTTTTATTATTTTTGAGAGGGAGGGGGGTATAAAAAATCACATGAAGGATTCCTGAACGAAATTCTGTTAAAAGCTATCAATTTACAAGTAATTTTTGAGAATATGTTTTAAACATGCCGCGTTTACTTCAATGACCGAAATACATTTTCCTGTATTTCCCCTGAAATTGTTACCATTATGCATTATGTTTTACTCCTAGCACAGAGCAATGATTATACAAAATTAAAAAATGTATGAACATCAACACTCATTTCGACAACTGGATGATAGAGAAGCGCAACATTCAAATATCTTAACATATTTATAGGATATTATAAAGTTGATTCACAACTTGAATCAAGACGACCCATTTCTATTGAGAGGTATATATGAACTGAATAAACTGAGCAATTCCAAACTAGTGCATGGTATATAGGCCTACAATGTCATGTATTGATGAAAAAAAAATGCCCTGCCTAAATTGTCCATTATCGAAATGTTCATCACCACCAACCTAAACTATTACATCACCTGATATCATGTTTTTAAAAAAATATCGAAATCACTACAGATTACAGTTCTGGTGACTGTTTCATAAAGCTGTTCGTAAGTTAAGAACGAACGATAGGTGATCATTTCTTACGCGCTTAACCATCGCCAATGAATAAACCATTTACCACAAAAAAAAGATCACCAGTCGATCTTAAAGTCGCTCTTAACTTACTAACAGCTTTATGAAACATCCACCAGGAATGTACGCTAAGTGTGTGTTTTTTATAATTAAAAGAAGTGTATTTCATCAGTAATAACATTCATGGACGATCTAGATAACGAATTTAGGCCCGTTGTAAAACATAAGAACATCACACACAAAAAGGTTCTTTTTCACAATCAAGAATTTTGACTTGTTTTATTAACGTTTCGCTTGTTCCATTAGACCTTGGATAAAACATGGAGTTGGAAGTTTTCTTTCTACCTCCAAACTCCCTAGAAAAACCATTACTAGAATAGAGTTATTTTTTATTTATTTATTTTCCCTCTTGGCTGTCATGGCTGTCAACATTATGATTATGATTCACATAAATTTCTAATTAATGTCTGCAGCTATAACAGAAGCCGAACGCAAAAGAAAAAGAATATTCAAAATATATAAGCATTGCCTAAACGTCAATTAGTTTAACAGGGGGCCGCGAAAAGGTTTTAAAAGTGGGGGGGGGGGTGCTGACCATGCAAAAAATCACAATAAGATGGTAATTTTTACGTTTTAGTGTACCACGGTTTTGGAAAAAAAAGTCGGGGACTGAAGTTCACCCCCCCCCCCTCCCCCCGTTTCCGCGGCATGATAAGCAATGTAATATTCTTCAACTACACTGTCGTCACACTAATCAACCTCTTCTGTGAATGTACAAGGTAAGATACAAGACAAAGCAAGACGAAATATTTACTAAGGAAAATGAAACTCCGTTCGGAGATCTTTGTGATCGAAATACTCCAGAACAAAATGAAGCTGGCTCGACCAATAGGGTTGGAGAAAAGAAGGACATACCAAAATCGTGTCGCTACTTAATCATCATTTGATGTTTTTCATTCATATTTTGTCACCATCAACTCATTCCCTTCTCTTATTCCCCTATTGTATATACTGTGCCAATCCTACATCGTCAACAATCCCGCATTTTACATCGGGGGGAAGAGGGAATGCTGCTGCTGATGCGTATGATATACAGTACACCAGAGGAACCATCCTTTCGAGATTAACAAAAATCACCTTTATTTTGGAATTTTTTTTATTTGGAGTGAAAACCATTTGTTCCAAACAAACATCCCCTGCGAAATCGTTCCCAGGGCCCTGAGGGAGAAGGGTGTGCGCACTTGCTATACGGGAGAGTCCGCCCACCACGTGATTTCCCCCTTAGCTTTGATTGGATAGAAGTGTAGTCGATGATGTAACTATAAGCCACCCGGAGGAATACTTTGGCGACTTATCCCTTTCGAGGCAGTACGAGGCAATGGTGTGAAATCATAATTATATAACTTATCATTGATTCTCAGAAAAAGAAGTAGTTTGATGTTTGTTGCCCTTAATTTGAACCCATCATTCGTTTTCTATATCATTGTTTTCCCTCAAAAAAGGTCTTGGGGCTTACTCGCCCCGCCTAACGGCTAGAATTTTCTTTAGGGCCTGTTTATTGAAAAACGTGCATGTGCATGTCCTCGAGCGGTGAAAATAAGATATTATGAATAGATATTAATATCAATACCTAGGCCCCGGCCTAGACCTTTATTTATGATAAAACACGCTTCCTGCCAAAGAAAATGACGGCTCTATATATATATATAAGAGCGGGGGGGGGGGGGGATGGAGCGAACTCGCCCTGCTCTCCCCTAATTTCTCACATAATATACATACTGTATAGGGCCCAAATACATAAACAACACCGTATTGTACTGTGCATTCAAAGTGTAGTTTTCTTACTCTAATTAATTCTCTAAATTAAATAATTTTGGTATCATTACTTTTGCTTTAAGAAACACAACTGATACAAATATTACATTGTTCCGCCTTTTCTTTTAGACACCAAGGTAAAAAATTAGACTGGGATATTATATACATGTAGCATATTCTAAATAAAATGCCTTGTTAATAGACATTAGCAAAATGATTAAAATCAAGAATCATACTAAATTAAGTTTAGCTATTTCGAAAGCCCACTTTTTTTTCTAATACTGCGAAAAATATACAAGTCTTCGGGCTCTTTTGTACCGTCCTTTTATTTTCAACCAATTCCAAGCCAAATTTTATCAAAAAAAGGCACATGACACACATAGCATTTTGATAAGTTCTGGGTCCCCCCCCCCCTCATCCTGTTTAAATTACAACTCATCAAATTTCATGATCATGACTATTACTTGTCATGCTTACTTTAAATGTTTACAAGCGTACAGGTGTGTGCCAAGGAGTCATGGACCCCCAAAAAATTCACTACAAAAAAAATAGGAAGAAAAAGAAAGAAAAAGAGAAAGATAAGGAAACAGAAATGGATGAAATATGATACATTTTCTGAATATCTTGTCCAATTCTACCATAATATTAGACTTTTGTAATAAATATTTTGATATTTTTGCTTGATTGTAGGTTTTTAGAAAAAAAACAGCAGCCAAGATCCCCCAAAGGAACAGTATTTACATCCAAAGCAAAAAAAAATGGATTTTTGAACGCTACAAACTTCTAAAGTGAAGAACATAATTGAGCTTTTAAACAACACTTGGATTTGAAATACTTATAGATGTTTAAACTCATGTTGGTGGCAAACATGCAGAGTTGTAGTATATGGGAGAGATATTCATATAAAAAAATAGCTATATAGTATATACATGACAGATAGGCTATATACCATGCATACGGGGCTATACCCGCATGATCAAAGTATTGGGGTAATTTCTATTACTATATATTTCAAGATAATCTTACCTCCAATATCGTAAAACATTGTTGGGGTAATTTTATTACTATATATTTCATGATAATCTTACCTCCAATATCGTAAAACATTGTTGGGGTAATTTCAATGCTATATATTTCATGATAATAATCTTACCTCCAATATCGTCAGTTTTTGAACGAATTTAGGCCAGGACCTTGTTTCGTCTCGGCTAGAAGTTGAGTTTTGAAGAAACTGCAATTTAGACAATAAATCACACAGGTTTCCTACATTTCCCTGCTGTCCAGAATAGCAACTTAACTTGGAACAACCGTCCATATAGTACATAATCCTGCGAACAGATGGTTATCCCGATGTTCTAGTACGACAAAACTAGTTCCGAGATATAAATTCCAGATAGAACTGAGAAGGTCTATAATTTCACTCATCCAAGATTTAATTCCGATGTTGGTAGACCTGCAGTGGCATTGAAAATGCAGTGTGGCGAGTAAACACCCGGCTCAATTGGTAGCCTTACTACACTGAAGTACAACACAGCTAAACCGGGCACGGGCCGGGTGCATGGATGCTTGTACCTCTCCAAAAATGACTCGAAAATCGTAGGGATGTAAGGAGCATAATGTTCAACCTCCTCCGTATCCAGGACCTAAGTCTAGTAACCACTTTGTGGAGGTTTTTGGTGTCCAACCGGGGAAACAGATCGGTGTGCTTGAGCATGAATATACACCATCGTCGCTTTGTTGTACGGTGATGAACGTGCGTGAACATGTGTTTTGGGCAAAGAACTGGACGTGCACAGATGAAAATAGGCATCAGGCTGACTCACGTGTAACTCGTTTGTTTACACGTGAATTTAGTCTTTCTCTTCAAGACTGTATTTAGCGCACCGGTGAATGTATTGTTCTATGGATGCTATTTTTGGGAAGTCTAATCGCCATAAGAATGTACAATTGAAATATTTGGGATATCATTTATCAACAAGAATACCAACATTATGGTGATTATAGACCGAAAGTCTAAATTCGTTGTTTCTAATTTGAAGTTTTAATTGGGAGTACTTAAGATGTGTCTGACAGTCTAGACTATCAAAACAACAGCGCTCGACGACAACATGATATTCCACGTGAGGTGAAGGCATACTCATCGGATTGTCTTGATACTGGCTTACTTGTAATTACCAGGGAATGTGGAGAGGTGTAGGAGAAATTAGACCATTCAACTCTGGCAGAAATAAAGCTGTTTCCTTTCATCTAAGCAATTATTACCATTCTCTTTTCTGTATGCGTACCTTGTAATTTATTAAATTTTTGCTTGTGTTTTGCCGTGCAACCCTAGTATCAGCCATAGTAGCATGTGCCAGGCACGACAGAAGCTATGTGGAGGTGGTGGGGGGGGGGAACAAAATTGTGGCACCATAAGCCCTATGCCAATCCAAGGGGTCCAACGAAATCCGAAGTGAAAAGTACACCACTAAAATCGACCTTGATTAAAAAAAGCGAGATAAAGCAATTTCAGGTAAACATGCAGAATCGTGAAATTAAAAGGTCAAGTCCACCACAGGAAAAAATAAAGAGAATCAAAAATATAACACTGAAAATGAATAGGATGTAAAATAAGAAATTTAAGGTATTTCTAAAGTTTCGCTTATTTGTCACAGAACAGTCATGCACATGCAACTCAGTGAAATGAAAATGAAACAGTCGATAATGTCCCTCACTAATATTTTTTTTTCATTGTTTGAATAATACAATATATTTTTTTACATATTTGACAAGAATGACTAACTTGACAACGAAGAGAAAATTAGGATCATATAATCAAATACAGAATAAATAAAAAGTAGATGACGTCATCAGCCTCTTCATTATTTTGTATACCGACCAGGATGTGCATTATAACTGTTTTGTGGAATTAAAGGCATGGATGGTGACACCGCCCGAGCGTTGTTGGAGAGGTCGTGTAGCGGAGAGAAAAAAATCATCACCGCTCGCTACCGTTCACCATTTTTGATTTCGATTGGTTCTTTTTGTTGATTTCGATTTTTTCCCCCAATTTTATGAGGGAAATTCGACCCTCTTTCCCTTCCGCTCCACGACCTCTCCAACAACGCTCGGGCGGTGTGACGGCCAGGCCTTTAATGGAAGCTTTAAGATGTCATAACTTTCTTATTTTACATCCGATTTTGATGATTTTCAGTGTAATGTTTGTTTGATTTTTTTCTTTTTTTCAAATAAACTTTTTGTTGGTGAATGCATGCTTTGATTTTTGAATTATTTTGTTCTCTTTTTCTTTCCGGTATGCAGTGGCGTAGCTACGGGGGGCCTGGGGGGCACGTGCCCCCCCCCTGAGATTTGGTGTGCCCCCAGGTGCCCCCCAGCAAAAACAAAAGAAAAGAAAAGAGGGAGAAAGGAGAAAGAAAAAAGGAAAAGAAGAAAAAAGACAGAAGAAAAAAGAAGAGGAAAATAAGAGGAGGAAGACGAGTGAATGAAATAATGTGAGGGGAAGACTTGCAATTAAAAAAAAAAAAAAAAATCTTTTCATGTTTTACTACATAAAATTGTTGCTGGCGCTTCGCGCCATAATTGCCAGTTCGATAGGATTCATATCTTGCTCAATAGGCAGATGTGGAGCAAGTTTTGAAGTCAATATGCAAAACATATTTTAGCTCGGACATCGAGCTTTCATTATTATTTTTTTCATTTACAAATTTAAGTGCTCTGTAAAATGTCCGTTTTATGGTCTACATATCAGCATTTTAAGCTCACGCTGCGCGGTCACATTGTTTGATTTGCCAAGTTCATATTGTCTACGTGTATTCCATTATGTTCCATTAAACAAAACGTATTTAGAATGCCCAGATTTTAGGTCTAGATATAAAACATGCGCGATAGCCTGCATGTTCTTTATTTAAAATGTACTTAAATCATTCAGTTTCACATCAGAATATCAATAATTGTCTGCTCGAGCTTCATGATCGCATTATTAATGATACCCAATTGACTATCCTATTTTTGACTTACAAAATATGAATAGAGTGTCCCGCTTTTAGGTCTAAAATCTCAATTTTCTTCCTTTCGCGCTTCGCGCTCGCATCAATATTGTTTAGTTACATACCTATCCCATAAATTAATCAAAAAGTGCTTAGAATTACCATTTTTTAAAGGTCGGAATGTCAAAAACTTTGCTCGCGCTTCGCGCTCGCATCATTGAAATATGTATACCGTCTTCGTGGGTAACTGTAAGCAGTCCTTAACAGGTCCGTTTTCGATAATGCTAGGACAGTTGATAAAAAATTCTGTTCGCGCTTGGGGGTACATACGAATCTTGTTCAGGATCACACATAACATTGCCCAGAAAATTAAATTTTCAAAAAAAAAAAAATTAAAGTAAAAAAAAAAATCGCTCGCGCTTCGCACTCGCACTTTTTATAAGGCTTATGAGATTATTTTATGTTTATGTTGTTTTATAAGAATAAAACTAAGAAGTGATTGATATAGGTGAAGATAATTTCGGGCCCCGTCCCCTATTGGCGAAAGTCAGATCCGCCCTTGTGGACACATACACACACACACACCGGAAAAATGGCCGGTGCCCCCCCTGAAAAAGCAAGGACCCCCAGTGCCCCCCCCCCCCCACGGGAAAAAATCCTAGCTACGCCACTGAATGCATGTACGCATATAAGAATAAATCAACTATAATTTCTTCATTTCCAATGGGGATCCACACTTTACAAGCTTTGCTTTTTAGTGGATCCACCTCATTTCCATTTATGCTCTATATTATACTGTTTTTATACTGTTTTTCAAATCAACTTTTTGTTGGTGAATGCATGCATTGATTTTTTATTTCTTTTGTTCTCTTTTTCTTTCCTGTAATACATGCATGTACGCATATAAGAATAAGTCAACTATGAAATATTTTTAAAAATTATTTTCCTCTGACCTTATTTTATTCACTCGTCTTCCTCCTTTTAATGTTCCTCTGCTTTTTTGCTCCTTTCTTTTCCCTTCTTTTTCTTTTCTGTCTTTCCCTTTTTATTCATTTTTTTTTCGCTCCGCCAATAGGGGGGGGGGAGACGGGTCCCTCAGCCCCCTCCCCTGAATCTACCTATGTTTTGCTTGTCCGATTTCTTTATCATCATTCTGTTTTACTGATATTTTTCTCCTGGCACGCAACATTTTATGACCAAGATTGAATTCCCATAGATTTTTTTTATTGAGATTCACATGTTCTTGAATTAAAAGCATCCATAAAATGTTCAGTTTTTAGATCGGAAAATCATATTTTGAGCATGCGCTTAGCGTTCGCATTTCTCTTAACATTTTTCCAACATATTATTATTAAATATGTTAAATGGTGCTTAAAAATGTCAATTTCTGCATAGTATATTAAAAGAAATAAACGCGCTTCATTCGCATTGTATTGATTGTTTATTGCATTTCCTTTATTTGCATTCTTGTTTGTCCAGTTTTCAAATTTAGGATGATACCCGTCCTTTTCATACCAATTGCATAGATAGAAAGGTTTAGATTTTTTCTAGTCTCCCCCTCCCCCCCCCCCCTCTCTCTCTCTCACACACACACATAGTGTGCACTCTGCCTGACCCCACAATATATTCTACAATAACAGACATAGAATTTATTTTGTTGAAAATGTATGTATTAATGATTAATAAAAGCAATACAAAAACTGACAAAACACACGTGTGGATAGCAATACAAATATTTCTATCGCTTAGTTATTAAAAGCATAGATGATTTAAAAGCATGAGATATTGACATGCAGTACTCGACCTTTGGTTGATGCATGAAAACAGCCTTATAAAACAGTCGAAGTTCGGGTGATGAATGAAAAAAAAATAACCCATATAACCTCCTGTCCTTATTTTGTTTGAAGAGGGTAAAACAAAAATCCCATGTATCTCAACCCGACTGTGTCTGGGTTTATTTGCCTACCCGGATTTTACCATCGAGTGTTTATCACTCTCGAGTCTCTCCACACATTTTTTTTGATACCTTCCGATTCACCATTTTCAATAACAGAATACTCGATATTAAAGGGGCAAAGTAGAGTACCTACATCTAGGGCAGAGTAGTAGGGCAAAGCCAACATGCCCGCCCTCTCCTATTTACGGCGAAGAGAGAGAAAATGAGAAAAGAGAGAATAAGAGGAAAAGGATTCGGAAGGAGAGGAGACAGAAGAACAAAGGAAAAGTATGAGGGAAACACGAAACCGAAGCAGGTGAATCTTATTGGCAAGCTTACGGGGGCGGCCCGTATTTTGAAGTCAGGTTTAACCAAGAAGCGCATTGGTTTATAGACCACGGTCTAACTCTGTGCTAAAATTATGGGGGGCCAAAAACTTTAAAAAAATGTATTTACTTTGTATATTTCATATGTTACTGTTTCGTTTCCATTTGCTTTCATAATGAAGGAAAATACCTCAGTTAACATTCCCAGCAGTAATTAAGTATTAAGAGTGCCATATGAATCAATACATTGAACATTTGTGCCCCGATCGGCTATCCATAGTTAAACCACAACTAAAATTGAAACCAGAGTTCAGAATACGGGCCTATATCTAAATATAAATTCAGTCGGGGGAAATATGAATTTAGTCCGCCCTCCCCATATTGGAGAATGATAGATCCGCCTTGATACTCTTTACGCAGGACTTTGATGACCGGGGGAAAAAATCACAAGAAAATAAAATAAATGGATAACAGGATACTGGTGAGCTGAAGATCAGATATTGAGATGGGACTGAAGGAAAACACTTGTTTGAAGTGATTTAATGGAGAGGGGCCGCAAACCCCTTTTTATGGGGCTGGAGTAGGACCATTATCAACGAAAGGAAACGGACCAAGCTCACTGATCTGTAGGGCCTGTTTATTTTTCCACGATTTGATTATCTGCAAATAAATTGTGAGAATTACCAATATATTTAAAAGTGAGTGAGAAAAAAGAAGATGTCAATGAAAAAGATAACAAATACGACCTGGGGGGCGTTTCATGAAAGGACTTGTCGGACGTTTTATCCGACAAGTCCCATTTTATCCGACAGTTACCATAGTAACAGTGCCTCTCAGCCAATCAAAATCATGGAAAGATGTCAGATCTGACAACTTGTCGGATGAAAATATTGATGAAACGCTCCCCAGGGAGCAGGCGTGCATCCGGGATATCGTAGGGGAGGTGGGCATTGGCGGAACCAGGCCCCCCCCCCTCCCCCCATTGGCGGAGCAAAAAAAGGGGAAAAATAAAGGAAAAAAAAAAAAAAAAAAAAGGAAGTGGGCCTAAATAGAAAAGAAAAGGAAAGGGCGGTAAGAGGAGGAAGACGAGTGAATAAAATAATCGGAAGATTTTGAAAATAAAAAAAAAAACTTTCATGTCACTATTCAAAATTCGCTCTCGCTCGACATATCTTGCTCGATAGGCTTAGAACTTAAAATATCAAGTTTGAAGTCAAATACAAAACACCTTTCATCTCGGATATCGAGCTTATTTTGTTTAATTTTCAAACTAATTTGAAAAAAGTGCTTTGTAAAAATGTCCGTTTTATGGTCTGAATATTAACATTTTCAGCCCGCGCTCGCATTATTTGATCTGTGAAGTATCTCTCCTCTTCGTGTATTCCATAAATTTCTCAGAATATCCCTTTTCAGGAAAACGTACCAGCATTTTGATTGAGTTATGTTATACCAGTAATTCTAAAACAAACTTCTTAATATCCTCGTATCCCGCCACAATCCTTTTCTTTTAGGGTATGCGCCTTTTTCTTAATACCTACAATGTACATATTCTTGAAAACAAACTGATTTTGTATGAATTTATGTTGACGAAAATGAATAAATTTGTGAAATGGAAGAAAATAAAAGAGTGCTTATGAGATTCTTATGTATTTATGTTTTGTTAAAGTATAACTGTTAGGACTCCCCTTCAAACAAACAAACAAAAATCAATTTTGAGCGGCTGATCGGGGAAATTATGAGTGAAAAAATAATTTTGTTTGTATCCCTTCCTTTTTTAAGGGAATTAGGTGTATTCCTAATAACGGAAGTACATCCCAACCACTAGCGTACCTACGGGGGGGGGGGGGCGACGAGTCTCAATTCATGCAAGGGACGCATCCCTTTTTTGCTTGTCAATTTTGTTTTTCTGTTACGAAATCCTATAGGTACGCCACTGATCTCAACTTTATTTTTACAAGAAAGGTATGGTACGAATTAAGAATGCCCTATAAAATTGTACTTTTGTTGCTTTATATGACTTTGTATTATGTTTTGAATGGAAATGAAATAAAAGAATTGAATTGAATTGAAAATGGTATCCCATTAGGCCTAATGTGAACGCAAAGCGCGAGCTTTTCATGCATTAACACATGAAAAATGGATCACTCTAAGCACTGCTAGAAATCAGGAACAACATCATATACCTGCAAACTGGACTATCAAACAAGCTTTATAATAAAGCAAAAGCTGCATATCTCAGTAAACAAATCGAGTGCGAGTGCGAAGCGCGGGATATTTTTTGTACATGGACCCGAAAGGGGGATGTTTTAATAACTGTTTGGGATGACAATAACAATAAAAATATCAATGTGATTTTCATTTCCTTATGTCACCTGAAATGGGTATTGGAGAAATCCATAAGTGTACATTTACAATCAGAACAATAATTTGAATGTTCAGAGTCTCATATACAGATTTTACACTAATTTAGTAACAATTGTTAAATTGATTATGAAGAAAAATGATAATAAATAAAAGGAAATAATAATAAAAAAAAATTTACAACACCCCCCAAAAATTAATATTCTCGCAAATTCCAGAAATTTTAGTGTCAGTATAGGCCTACCTCTTGCACAAACTAACTTACGTACATCGAATAAAAAGCAACTTAAAAAAAGACAAAAATAAAAGTCAGTAAACAAATTATTTAGAGTGGAAGTAAACAGTAGGCATCGAATGCTAGGAAATCCTGCTATCATTATTCTGATTGTTACATTTGCTATGAAAGTAAGTTATGGGGATCCGTATCATTTTTATAAAAAACCGCTTAATGCAAAAACGAATCGCGAGCTGAAATTTTGTTACAGTTTAAACCTTAAACCGGGACATTTAATGAACTTTCCTAATAATGAAAAATTAATACTTTCCTAATATAAATATAATCGAGAGTGGAAACTTTTAATATTTCAATTAAAAAAATTGACATTTTGAGCACGTTTTTGAATTAAGATCAAGCTAGTACAGTGTATCTCAATGAACAATGCGAACATGAAGCGCAAGCTGAAATTTTAAAAAACATGTTTGTTTCTAAGCAAATTTGCCAATTCTCTCATTTTCATCTTTTTTCTCGCTTCTTGTTTTTTTTCTTCTTAAAAAAAACGTATTTCCTTTTCTTTTTATTTTCATCTTACACTTGTCATCTTCTCCCACTTTTTTTTAATTTACTAACAGAAGCCGAGATCGCTTCAGCCCCGTATCCGCCTGCAATCTTTCGAGTAAGTTTTCCTTTTTAATGAAATTTTGTTTGTTACAAGAGGAGGCAAACGTTTATAGGCTCCGAGATTCACAATTTTGTTGAAAAAATTAACAACTGATATTTTCCCCTCTTCATTGTTTCCTTTCTCCATTTCCCTTAATTTTCACTTCTATATCTTGCTCTCTATCCTCTCCCATTTTCCCTTCACTCTCTTCTATTATTCCTTATCTTTTTTTCTGTTCTTGCATCTCTCTTTCCTTTACAGTTTTTCTTCTCTCATTTTTATTTTTTTCCCTCCCCCTCTCTCCGATCATTTTAGTCTTTCCCCACTTCTCGTTTTTCTTCACCTTATCCCTCTCTTTCGTAATTAACATCATTATATTGCTTTCTCTCGCTCTTTCACAACCTTATCTTCTTCTTTTCTCCCTGTCACACTCACTCTCTCTCTCTCCCTTTCCTTTTTTTGTTTTCTCTCCTTCCCCCTTTTTTTCTTCCTCCCCTTTCTTTTCTCTCGCCTCTTCCTTTCCCTTTTCCCCTCATCCCTTCTTTCCCTGAGGACCCGTCGGTAGACCAGCAGCACCATGATTGATGCTGCTGAGTAGGGCCATCCTCCCGTTTTCATATATGAATTCACATGTTTCATTTTATATATATTGTTGTTTTTTTAACGGAAATAAATTCAATTCAATTCAATTCCTCTTCTTCTTCTTTCAATTCATCACCTTTCCCTTCTTTTCTCCCCTTCTCTCTCTTTTTTTTTGGGGGGGGGTGGCAAGGCCCCTTCGACCCCATTGATCCTACTATAGCCTGGCAGGGTGAGTAGTGTATTCAAACGTGCATGGGAAGACATCTAAATACGTCCTGCTGGTGTAAACATTTGTAGTAGGTCCATGGTGTAAAAGGCTTGTTCGTGAGTAGACATCGCACCAAGACACGTGCATGAGAATATTTCCGTGCCATCTTATCAAATATGTTTTTAATATTCAAAGAAAGGAAGTCTTTCAAAGTGGGATAGGGAGTCGTCGGACACGAATTCACATGTCTCTATGATTATGCATTCACCTAAACATGTGTCGAATGCCCAGTTGAATGAAGAACCCGCCCGACCACCCTTCCTTTTTCCAAGATCCCGTGATGATCAACGCAACCCGCCCTCTTTTTTTTATTCGATATCCCACTCTTTCTTCTCTCTGTTTCTTAATTATTATATTCACTATTTATTACATCTCAGAATAAAACAATATAAGTGTTCAGATGATCATCTATGCGTGAATAATATCGAAACAAAGAAGAAAAGCTTATTTTTTTTTTATTTTGAATGAAAGACCCAAGTCGTTTGGCTATTTAAATATAATATATAACTGGGAATCCCGGTTTTCTGATACAGGCCTACATGTATAGTGGCATAAACCGGATGGTGTAGAGCACGGAATTATTTTGGAAACAAGGAAATTAGCAGATTAGTATGTTCAAATATGCATAATTAACATCTTGTTATATGATAATGCATATATAGCATACTTTTAGTATAAGTGGTGCTTATTCGTCAATGCTATCTCCGCTCGCCGTATTTTAGACAGTATAAACTAGTTAAATGTAGGTAATAAATTGTTATGGTAGATGCAAAATAATTTTGGTAAGCAATAGGATTCAGCGATGAGATGATCAAGTAAATCATCTACTTTGATGAAATAATTAGAACACATACGATAGAGAATTGCTTATCCCCCCCCCCGTTTGCTTCGCACGCTCGTATGATGGCATTGACACGATTTTGTATACAAGATGAACTAAAATTGATACGGTCGAGGGTTCTGCCCCTAAAATGGTCAATAAGTAAGGTCAGAAAACCACAGAAATTTAACGTTCTGAGGGACCCCATCCCCTGGATACTGATGGGGCAGTGTAGTGCTTCAATGATATTCTACTGACGTGTCCCCCAGGCCCCACACCAAATGAAAATAAATAGATAGATAAATAAACAAATGAATAAATGAATAAATACATAAATAAATGAATAAAGACAGGAAAGGGGAAACTAGGAAAGGAAAAAAAAACATCCTGGGATCCTCGTTAGGGGCCAGTGACTGTGCATTCGAGTCTCCTCCATTTTGCATTCATATCAAACTTATTACATGAAATTGTGTTCTTGAAAAAAAAAAACAGGGCAAGTCTGCCCCAACAAACATTTGATTTCATTGAAAGGAGCAAAATGAAACAAACATATATACACTAAATATTTCATCATAACTGGCTGGTAAACAAACAGAAAGTTTGGTCATTTAGCCAGTGTGCGTCTTTCACAGAGCAGCGATTAACATGCATTGTGATGGCCAGGATGAAAATGGGGTAATCAATGACATCACACACTCATTCACATTTCTTTTTTCTCATGCAGTTACAATATAATATATTTCATTTTTTTTTATTTAATCGCTCATTGGATATGTAAGCTCATGAGCATACCATTCACATCATTTTGCTCAGCTTTACAAAAATTACACACACTTGTTGACAAGTTGTTGTTACCTTTGAAAGAGTGTTTGGAACTGTTCCAAAGTCCCTTGTGCATGTATTTCTTACCAATACCCTCAACAACGTGTATTATTTGATTAGTGATCAATATCTACATTAATCATATGACACCAGGTTGATGGCAAATAAACAGTCACTTGACACAGTATCAATAGAACTCTTGCATCAATACCTTTATTGATAAATATACAACAGACAGAAATATCTTCCATCAATATATGAGTGAAATGTACAGAAAAGTAATGAAGAAAGCACCCATTATAATATGGACGATCAAATTGGACTTGTGTGTGTACAAGACTGTCTTACATAAAATAGGATAAATGTTTTTAAAAAATATGGATGAATAATAAAAAATCAGTACTTGAATGGTTGTTAGGATTAAATATGTAAAAATGTGATAATCTCACTGTTCAATTTCACTTACAAAAAAAAATCAAGTTTAAGTCTGCAAGCTAAGGCTTTCATTGTATGCAACACATGTGAAACACTATTCCACTTAAGAATTATATTACATCAGAGCTAGTGATATAAATCTATCTCAAATGTTATGAATTTACTATATTATATTTACACCATTAAACAATGTTTTATGAGCATTGTTAATTCTAAGATTCTTTCTAAAAACAATATAAAATATTGTAGTAAACTATTGTTTCCCTATATTAATTATTATCACATTTCCTCTATCAATTTTTTTTGTTGCCACATATCACACCATAAAACCTTTACTAATATCTAAAAACAAATAATATTGCTTCTATTATGAGATGATTAAAACAAAATATTAACTAAACAATGCATTATTCTTTTAAAACTAACAATAATGGAAACAATGATTTATGAAGCATGAATGAATGGATATATCATCTGCAAAATAAGGAACTTCCACAAAAGAAAACAAAGGATGAATTTAAGTATACACATCAAGCAAACATAATTTAATTTGGTAGAGTTTGGTTGATTTGGATGGAAATAATTTGCAAGATAATATACAGAAATCATAGACTGATTATAAAGGTAAAAATATACACACTCCATACATGAATCATTATATACTATTGTGGATAACTAGTTTCATCATACAGCCAGTGGATTAAGAAACATCATCACAAAAAACTTGATCAATATTTAAAAATCAAAATAATTTTTCAGATCCTTGCACCACTTGGAATCCGAAACCAGTAAAAACTAGAATATCAGGGTACCATCTTACCAAGAGTTACGATTGATCCAATCAATCACAACTATGGAAAGCCAGCAACATCCACATCTAATATACATGTTTGTTCAAATTATTTTCTAATTATGATGTATATTCATACATTCATATTTTTCTTGGAAATGAAGTATGCTTCTCTTTGTTTACAAAGGACATTGTACAAATTTCCTGAAGAAAAAAATTATGACATTGATGGATTTCCATATACTCAAGCAGTCGAGCTTGATCGGATCAATCGTAACTCTTTGTAAGACAGGGCCCAGAATGACATAATCCTCAATATTAATATTGTGCATTTGTGTAGAAATCATATAAAATCACACAACAAAAGGCCAAAATGCAATTTTAATACATCAAATTTCACAAAAATGAACTGAAAAAAATAAACCTCTCTATAGCATGCTATGGTAAACTCACCCAAGGATGTTGATGTTTCCATGTACTAAATTCATAAAGTTTGCAGTTGGGGATTCAAATCTATCTAGCAGGAATTAATATGAAATATATTACTTTTGAGAAGTACCTTACACAGAGACCTTAATTACAAAAGAGGCATTGACTCCATGGTCTAAAACCACAGTTAATGCACATTCCATGCAATGCATTGACTATGGTTAATTTAAGGTGTATATTGAAAAAAAAAATGATAATGAATACATGTATGCACTTCAGCCACAGAGTACCATTATCAGAATACATGTAAATCATACTTTCAGACCAGGGAATCAAAACCAACTTCAACTTTGTGAATTTGGGCCAATGTTTTCCTTCACGGGCAAGAGGAGTATGATCATGTGACCTTAATAAAATTTGATTTAATAATTAAAACATGCTTCTGAAATTGCCATTTGAAAAGAGTAGAGGCATTTAAACTTTTTTTTCTTTTTTTAAAGGATAAGTCCACCCCAACAAAAACTTGATTTGAATAAAAAGAGAAAAATTCAACAAGCTTAACACTGAAAATTTCATCAAAATCGGATGTAAAATAAGAAAGTTATGGCATTTTAAAGTTTCGCTTATTTTCAATAAAATACTTATATGAACGAGCCAGTTACATCCAAATGAGAGAGTTGATTATATGAAATATTTTTATTTTCTCATCATTGTCATCATTCCTCCCTGAATACGTGGAATTCCATTATTTTAACAATTGTGCCTCAGGCAAGGAGGTCCTAATCGTCAAATTTGTAAAAATTGAAATATTGTATAATTCAAACAATAAAAACAAAAGAAATAGTGAGTGACATCATCGACTATCTCATTTGGATGTAACTGGCTCGTTCATATAACTATTATGTTGAAAATAAGCGAAACTTTGAAATGTCATAACTTTCTTATTTTACATCCGATTTTGATGAAATTTTCAGCATTGTGCTTGTCTGATTTGTCTCTATTGATTCAAATCAACATTTTTCTGAGGTGGACTTGACCTTTAAGCAAATGGCCTAAACCACACATTAGTGGGTGTAGAATGGCTTCATATTATATATGAATATGAAAATATGAAATCATATTTTTTATATGAATTTAGATTATTAGATTGCTATCAAAAATAGAAGAAAATGGCCCCTCTTTGAGTGATGGGATGTCGTGATACAGAGACCAAATAGCAAAAAAGTACAATGACAAAACAGTATATGCAGACTGACAATGAAAGCACTATGTATATACTCCAATCAATAAATCAAATTTCACCAGAGCTAATACAGTAAATCTACCTGAATACAAAATAAATACATATAAACACCAAATGTTGCTTATAAAAAAAAAAACAAGTACTGCTCTTTTGACATGGGATCAGAGTACACAAACTGTAATTTCAATCTCTTACATTTTTCATCAGTAAATACATGCTCTTCTGTTTAAGGTAAACAAGGTTAACATAAACACTCAGTCTCTCGTTTACGAACAAAAATATCCATGAACATGAAAGCTCTAAAATGTCTATATTTTGTAATAAAAAAAAGTATCTCATAAACAAACATCTGTGGAAGCTCCCACAGTCGATGAGTTCTCATACAAAGTGAATTTCAGGCATGACGACACACAATCATGCCATCATTATCACAAATAAATCATCTAACATAAAGGTCCAAGTTTTTTTATGGACCAGAGACACTCCTGGCAAACCTCACTAAAAATTGTTTCACATAAAACTAGGACTATGCCATAGAGCAATGAGAAGTACATTTCACATGAGGAGAGCAAATAAGGGTGAATACACAAACACCATATTAAAAAAAGAAGGATAAATAATTTAAAAGTGTGGTTTTACTGCAGGAAGAGTAAGAGAGTGAAAACCAGTCAGGTTAGGTGTTTTTTTTTTCAGATACAATCTTGGCTCAGTGGTAGAGCGCCCGCCTCATGAACGGGAGGTCGTGGGTTCGATCCCCGGCCGAGTCATACCAAAGACTTATAAAAATGGGACCTTTTGCCTCCTTGCTTGGCGCCCAGCATTTAGACTGGAGAAGGGAAATAATAACATATTGTTATGCAGGGCCCGCTGGAAGAGCAGTCTTACGACGGAAGTGGCTACCATGGGTAAATAAAACATTATTATGTCAAAATCTAGGGTTCAGTAGGGTGCTTCGTACAGCCGGTTGTAAGCTACAAACGACTTCATTGTTTCTTTTTTTTTGGGGGGGGGGGCTGTGGACAATAACCGCACCCTCTCCCCCGTTTGAAAGTGATACCTCGTCTATCCAAGACAGTAACTTTTCTGACTTCCTCACTTTAGGTGGTTTCAAACCGCCTTGATCACAAGAATCCCTGTTAAATTACGAGAACTTTTTTAGGCTGAAAAATACCCATTAATTATTCCTGCATTCACACCGCCCTGAAACATATCCCCGTCGGGATAAGTTCCTGAAGTTACGAGCATGCGCAGTATGGTCTGATAAGCAGGCAAGGCGCGAGATTCAAAATCACTAGCCCAGCAGCCACCCACGGCACCGCACCCAACAACACGCTGGGCTAAAAGTTCCCGTAATTTGCTTTCACATCGCCAAAATACCTGCGACCTTGGAAAAATCCCCGCGAAAGTTCTCGTAATTTCGCCAAATACCTACTATTTAGCGGGTATTTTCTTTCGGGGAAATTACGCGTAGTTTGCTTTCACATTACCAAAATACCTGGTATTTTCTGATCGGGGTAAATTTCCCGATCAGAAAATACCTGGAACTAACGAACTTCGAGGCGGTCTGAAACCACCTTTTGTACCTGATTGAGTTCCTTTCATATTTTCCCCGAGTGGCATCCAACTAGAAGTGTTGACGGCAGAGGGTGGACTTAAGAGTGGATGAACTGAATTTAGCAGGACCTCGCTGTTCAATGAAATTTTGTACGGTTTGATGGATAAGTCTCTTAACCTATCTTGGTATTGTTTAAAAGTGCCAGATTCATCAAGACATGAGAAGTTATCATATGAAAGCAAGGAATCCCCTCCTTCAAAGCCAGATAAAAACATTGTACAAGGAGGATCACATGCAAGGCAATAACATAAAAAATGGTCCCATCATCTCTCTTAGCACACAATGAAATGTTTCACGTGATAAAACAAATCTTAGTACTACTAGTCCTCATTCTAAAGAAAAAGGTAACACAGCTCACTATGTACATTTTCACTCATACTGGTAGAACCTATATTGGAGTTGGACACATATAAAATGATATCTAGAAATATGTTTATTACAATATATACATACAATGCTAAATAAATTGCTACATAGAACAAATAAATACAGAAAGGCTTCTTCCTAGGCTACCATTCTTCATATGGTACTTGACTAAACTAAAAAGATTGGAAAAGAAATTTAAAAGATTTTAATATTTTTAACCATTTTAACACCATAAGTAATGAAACTGACCGCGAAATTGATAAAGCTCTACTACTACAGGATTAAATGCTTCTTCAAATAACAAGAATAGTAATGTTATAACAGGCACATTGACATTGAAGTTTGATAATAAAAAAAGTGTATAAAACACAATTACTTAATGTACTGAAAACATTTTAATGCAAGCTTTTTTCTTTATCATTCCATAGTTTTTCTCCAAGACCAAGGTGATGTATAAAAAAATACAGTGATTATCAGAGTGGATGGTAATATACTAGAGGGAACCTTAGGATGTCGAGATGAAAAATATGTGCAACAAACAAGTGCCTAGCCACACAGAAGCTAGCCCAGCCATGCTCAGGGGAGCCAGCACTAGCAAGATCACTACGGGGCCGGGAGTTCCGTGTTGAGAAATTGCTCACAATACATCCACACGCATAGCCATGTGGTGCAATACATATGGTAGCGCTGAAGATACAAATTCAGTCAAAAATCAAAGAAATATTCAGAAATGACTATAAAATGGAAATCCACACAAACACAGACAATTTTCATGCCTGCATAGGAAATGTCCGACATTCCCTGACTCATGTAATATATAGCATATAGATGTTAAAACCTCTTCGACCTTTAAATTACAAAGCTAGAAGAAACTGAATAAAAAGGAGAATTTTTTTGGACACAATAATAAATCATCCCAATTAAGTATTAATTGCCTTATTAAATGCTTTGATTGTAATGCATGCCATGCTTATGACCAATCAGCAACACACATTTCACAAGATTATAGTAATTATTACATATTACGCTTCTTGCAGTACAATGTACCTACATGAAGTTACCAGAAATAATAAATCTGATAAAGACATGATTCATGAGAAAGATGTTACAACCATAAATAGACTTCAAAACTTTTTGTTTTTGTGACCTGTTCTTGGGATCTGTTGGAAAAAATGACCTTTACATAGAATTGTATTGACTTTTCAAACATAATGATCCAATGTTTTTTCTAATTTTCTAAACAAAATTATGGACCTAGAAATATAGTATTCAGTAGGCTATAATCCTGAGCTGCATGTTGATGTTATGATAATTATCATTATAGTTGCTCTTTATATTGTTATTGTTATTACTTTATAACAATTATGCTAGTTATCATTAATAATATCATCACAATTCTTCGAATTATTTATCATTACTATAGTCATTGTTGTCATAATCATCATTATTAATGTTATTATCATTAAGATAATTATTAAAATTATTAGGTTAAAACCAAATTCAAAGACTCAATGTCAAATGGCAAACAGCTCAAATATAAAATTTATTGTTGACAAATGATTTTAAACTTCAACAATACCAGCATTTAAAAAAAAAAAAATTTTTATATTCCAAAATTGCTCAAATATAAATCGGTGAATTCTCAAGTAGGACCAGTGCGGTTACACACATATAATCATATCTGGTGGGTGAAATAATGCATCATGGGTAAACAGAATTAAAAAGAAAAATGATAATAGTTTTACTCCATCTTTGACTTGTCTGTCGGCGGTGGTGGTAAGGGACGTCTGGAATACTTCACACCAAGTTGATCACCAACTTCATCTATAATCTTCAATGCCTAGAAAGATACAGAGAGAGAACAAACAAAATTAGATACTGGATGTCATAATTTCTGAAGGTTTTCATGGCGAAGAAAAATAGTGTAGTAGGTTTCACGGTACACCTGAGGACGACAAGAACACACTTGTCGAAACGTCGAGATCGGGTGGTCCTTTTCAGGACCAACATTTGCCAAAGAAAGATACATGGTGTACCGTGAAACCTACTACACTATACTGGATGTCCTTTATACAAATGATTCTTAAAATATGCCTGATCATGAAAAAACTGATCACTATAAAGCTAGATTTTAATTTAATGTCATTGATGTAACAAAACTAAATGAACAAAAGGTACACATATTGTACAACTTAGCAAATTACAGAAAACCAGATCAAATTATCACGATGAAGATCACCACACAGATAAGAACAGGTGGGACATTGTTTCTCGGAAAAAAGAAAGATCCAACACATGGCTAGAATGCTGGACTAATTGTGTCAATTTATCATTAGCAATTACATACCTTATACCATAACAAATCGGCACAAATTCTACATAAAAAAAAACACATGGGTGATCATTTTATCCATTCTAACTTAGGTTTAGATTCTTATCATAAATGGTAATTACAGTTGTCCTCAAAATTATTCATACCCTTGTGGAAAAACATTCTTTGGTAGATTCTTTACTTGTAAAAGCTATTATGATGTAACTTTCTTTGTATCTTTTGTCTGCTTGTTGCTATGCATGATTTGACATATGAGCTGGCAAGTCTTCATTAGCATAATAATAGATAGGGTCGAAAGTTATTTTTTGCACTTGTTCAGAATTATTCATACCCTTGCCAATACCTAAACAAAAATGTCCTTTTATGACAATGCGCATTATGTTAACTGTCTGGGAATGTGCTATTCTTTGTTCTATAGTTATTTCAAGATGTTCCAATGAATTAAATACCCTCTTTGTTAAACAAGCCATTGAACAATGATGGAAAATAGCATCTTTCTTAAAGGGTATAAATAGAGGAAAGCATTCTGGATATTCTCAGTCTCTGATAATCATGGCCAAGAAGGAGCTCAGTGAGGACCTACGGCAACGTCTTGTGAATGCCCACATTGAGGGAAAAGGTTACAAGGCCATTTCAAAGCAGTATGATGTCCCTGTGGCAACAGTCCAGAGCGGAATCAAGAAGCACAAGAGGTACAACACTGTGAAGAACCTTAGTGGGCGTGGCAGGAAGTGCAAGGTGTCCCCTAAACTTGCCAGGAAAATCTGCAGAGAGGTCAACAACAACCCCCGGACCACAACCAAGGCCCTACTTGAAACGCTTGACCGGGCAGGGACGAAGGTGTCCCGGTCCACCATCGAGCGAGTCTTGCACAAAGGAGGTCTCCATGGACGCAGGCCTCGGAAGACACCGTTGCTCAGGAAGAAACACCGGAAGGCTCGACTGGCCTTTGCTAGAGGTCATCTGAAGCAAAATCCAAGCTTTTGGTCAACCATCCTGTGGTCTGATGAGACGAAGTTGGAGTTATTTGGCCATATGGATGTTGAATACGTCTGGAGGAAGAAAGGGGAAGCATACAATCCAAAGAACACTGTGCCAACTGTCAAGCATGGTGGTGGGCACATAATGCTATGGGGATGTTTCTCTTCCAGTGGCACAGGGAACCTCGCTAGAGTCAAAGGAATCATGAAAAAGGAGGATTACATCCAGATCCTTGATGATAACTTGAAGGAATCTGCCGAAAAACTCCAGCTTGGCCCCAACTGGAAGTTCCAACAAGACAATGACCCAAAGCATACCGCCAAGCTGGTGAGGAAATGGTTCAAGGACCATGATGTCGACGTCCTAGAATGGCCAAGTCAGAGTCCTGACCTGAATCCGATCGAGAACTTGTGGCGAGACCTGAAAGTCAGTGATGGCTAGGAACCCGACCAACCTGACCCAGCTTGAGGCCTACGCCAAGGAAGAATGGGCCAACATCCCGCAGGAGACGTGCAGGAAGCTTGTGGACACTTACAGGAATCGTCTAGAAGCAGTCGTAAAGAACAAAGGCTATGCTATTGACTATTAATAAAAGACATTGGACTCAGAAAACCTAGGGTATGAATAATTTTGAACATGACATTGTTTGAATATCTATGAATAAAATACCCCTGAAAAGAGAAATTTCTTGAATTGTGCATTGTTGTTATTCTTTCACTAGTAGGTCACACATAAATCTTAGAGAAACTTGATAAAATGCATTCATTTATCACAAACATGAAAAATCACAAATATCAACAAGGGTATGAATAATTTTGAGGACGACTGTATGTTTGAATTCAACTTACCGCATCCAGCATCTCTCTGGTATGTGCGGCTGAAAGGCAGATTCTTGCTCGACCTTCGATGATGGGCGTGGCCGGGAAACCAACCACAACCACTGCAAGGCCTCGTTTACGACACTCCCTGGCAAAACACCTGGAAGTCAGTTCAAGGAATAAGAGGTCTTTACTTACACAATTTGATTAAAAATCAATTCAAATCTAAATTTACACTGTAAATTCAAATTCAATCAAATCCAATTCAATTCAATTCAAAATTCAACTCAATTACAATAAAATTCAAATTATTTCAAAACAAGCATTTGTAACTAAAGCAGCTGTAAAGAAGATGATACTACTACTTGGACATTACAGAACTGCAAACCTGAAAAGAACATTTCAGTATTATAAAAGCTGGAAAACAGTATTTTGGCGAGGAAATCAGTGTTTTCAAAGATACCATAGGACAACATTCTAAACTAAAACTTGAACAAGTGCAATGCCTCTGGCCGTCTCACCTGCATCACGCAGTTCAATATAGCAGCAGTGCTCACTTTGAATACTACTCTAACTCGCACAAGATGTTCAGTGATACATGGTTACTCTTATGTCCTCTTTTTATGAACTAGACCAATAAACTTACAGAGATATGATGGTTATTCAACAAAAAACCCCAACATGGCCAAAGTTCATTGACCTTACATGACCTTTGACCTTGATCATGTGACCTGAAACTGGAACAGGATGTTCAGTGATACTTGATTACTCTTATGTACAAGTTTCATGAATCAGATCCATAAACTTTCAAAGTTATGATGGTAATTCAACAGATACACCCAATTCGGCTAAAGTTCATTGACCTTTGACCTTGGACATGTGACCTGAAACACGCACAGGATGTTCAGTGATACTTGATTACTCTAATGTCCAAGTTTAATGAACTAGACCAATAAACTTTCAAAGTTATGATGGTAATTCAACAGATACCCCCGATTCGGCCAAAGTTCATTGACCCTAAATGACCTTTGACCTTAATCATGAGACCTGAAACTTGCACAAATGTTCAGTGATGCTTGATTACTATTATGTCCAAGTTTCATGAATCAGATCCATAAACTTTCAAAGTTATGATGGGAATTCAACAGATATCCCCATTCGGCCAAAGTTCATTGACCCTAAATGACCTTTGTCATGTGACGTGAAACTCATGCAGGATGTTCAGTGATACTTGATTAACCTTATGTCCAAGTTTCATGAACTAGGTCCATATATTTTCTAAGTTATGATGACATTTCAAAAACTTAACCTCAGGTTAAGATTTCGATGTTGATTCCTCCAACATGGTCTAAGTTCATTGACCCTAAATGACCTTTGACCTTGGTCATGTGACATGAAACTCTAATAGGATGTTCAGTAATACTTGATTAAACTTATGGCCAAGTTTTATTAACTAGGTCAATATACTTTCTAAGTTATGATGTCATTTCAAAAACTTAACCTCAGGTTAAGATTTGATGTTGCCGCCGCTGTCGGAAAAGCGGCGCCTATAGTCTCACTTTGCTTCGCAGGTGAGACAAAAATCAGTATTTTGCATGAAACCATCAGGTTTCTTCCCATTTTCAGTACTTACTACGGAAACTCTGTACTACTTGGCAGGAGTGTACATATGCTTCTCCTTAAACTACTATTCCTACTGCTGCTACTACTACTACTACCACTACTACTACTACTACTACTACTACTACTACTACTACTACTACTACTACTACCACTACTACTACCACTACCACTACCACTACTACCACTACTACCACTACTACCACTACTACTACTACTACCACTACTACCACTACTACCACTACTACCACCACCACCACCACCACCACCACCACCACTACTACTACTACTACTACTACTACTACCACTACCACTACTACCACTACTACCACTACTACTACTACTACCACTACTACCACTACTACCACTACTACCACCACCACCACCACCACCACCACCACCACTACTACTACTACTACTACTACTACTACCACTACTACTACTACTACTACTACTACTACCACTACTACCACCACTACCACCACCACCACCACTACTACCACTACCACTACTACTACTACTACTACTACTACTACTACTACCACTACTACTACCACTACCACTACCACTACTACTACTACTACTACTACCACTACTACTACCACTATTACTACTACCACTACCACTACCACTACTACTACTACTACCACCACTACTACTACTACTACTACTACTACTACTACTACTACTACCACTACTACTACTACTACCACCACTACCACTACTACTACTACTACTACTACTACTACTACTACCACTACCACTACTACTACTACCACCACTACCACCACCACTACCACCACCACCACTACTACCACTACCACTACCACCACCACCACCACTACCACTACTACTACTACTACTACTACTACTACTACCACTACTACTACTACTACTACTACTACTACTACTACTACTACTACTACTACTACCACTACTACTACTACAACTACTACTACTACCACCACCACTACTACTACTACTACTTCTACTACTATAACTACTATTATAAAACGGGTTCAAGAATGTAGCCAATGGTGAGTGCGTATTCAAGTCACGTGTTCATGCTTTAATTATGCGCAACCTTCCAGTCGTGCATTTTTCGTGCAGCACTGTGCATTTTTTGTGCAGCACTGTGCATATTTTGTGCAGCATTAGTTCCAATAGCACTAAAAAAAATAAAAACTGATACGCGTTCAGTAAGGCCGGCTGGCTAGGATTTTGATGCGCTCACTTAGGCGCGCATAGTAGATACGCCTGTGATGTCATAATTGACAGTCTTGTGATCTCTTTGTCTGTGCGATCGTACACAAGTTGGAGGGATTTGAACAAGATTTCCATGAAAAATTCATTTTGCCGACCCGTTTTATAAAACAATTAATGCACATTTTAAGATTCGTGATGTTAGTGACGATGCGAGCAACTCTCGGGCATTCACAATATTATGCAAAAGCACTCGGCGCAAGCGCCTCTTGCTTTCGCATAATTGTAAATACCCTCGAGTGTGCTGCATCGTCATAACACACTCATAAATGTGCATTAATTGTATACTACTACTTTTTCTTCTTCTTTCCCTACTACTACCACTACTACTACTACTACTACTACTACTACTACTACTACTACTACTACTACTACTGCTAATACTGTACTATTGCTGCTATCACACCTGCAACTCTCAATACTATGCAATCAAATAGGGTCATATTAGTATAGAACTTGAGGGTGCAGAATAGGCAAGGGAACAAGATGCAACAAAATATACTTGTTATTAGATGAACATAATCACAATGCTCAAGATCAACTAATGGGGTGTTGCAACAACTTAAGCTTAGGTGTAAAACAAGCCCCAAAGTCTCAAAATCAATCATAATCAGGCATTGCAAAAAAAAAGTTAAGTTGCTATTGGGCACAAATCAGCTACAAATCTTTGTTCAGATTCACACTGATTTGAGACTTATGCTTGTACTAAGGATTTTTCAGACCTCAGAACGAACATCTGCTACAAAGAGATAACTCGAGTGTACTAAAGTCGTGCAGACATTGTTTGTTCTCTTGCAGAAGTGCCTTCGATTTTCACTATGGTGGCTTCACGATATCACATGACCAATTGTGGCTTTAAAGTAAAAATATCTGCATTTATCTATATCAAGATCTATGTCATTTCAGCTGGCACCTTACGCCTAATAATTTTTTTAGACATGCCCATAAAAACAAATAATTGAACCAGAGATCATAAAGAAGTTTTGCAACTTATGTTGGCTAATACCAGCGCTTACACCGATAGCTAAAACCACACTGACTACAGGCTACTCGCCCGACAAGTCACCAGCCAGCCTTGGTGAATTTCCGCTGGGAAACAAGACTTAGGCTTGAATGGAGATTCAGATCTGTCATTCAAATTTTCATAATCTAAGAAATCATTTCATAAAAATGATCGCGTGATTGATTTATATATGTTATGTTTTCAGCCCTTTAAGAAACTATTCTATGATGCAAAAGTAGAACAAGTGGAATGCCTCTGGCCGTCTCACCTGCATCACGCAGTTCAATATAGCAGCAGTGCTGACTTTGAATACTACTCTAACTCGCACAAGATGTTCAGTGATACATGGTTACTCTTATGTCCACTTTTTATGAACTAGACCAATAAACTTACAGAGATATGATGGTTATTCACCAAAAAACCCCAACATGGCCAAAGTTCATTGACCTTACATGACCTTTGACCATGATCATGTGATGTGAAACTCAAACAGGATATTCAGTGATACTTGATTACTCTTATGTACAAGTTTCATGAATCAGATCCATAAACTTTCAAAGTTATGATGGTAAATCAACAGATACACCCAATTCGGCCAAAGTTCATTGACCTTTGACCTTGGTCATGTGACCTGAAATGTGCACAGGATGTTCAGTGATACTTGATTACTCTAATGTCCAAGTTTAATGAACTAGCCCAATAAACTTCCAAAGTTATGATGGTAATTCAACAGATACCCCCGATTCGGCCAAAGTTCATTGACCCTAATGACCTTTGACCTTAATCATGAGACCTGAAACTTGCACAAAATTTTCAGTGATGCTTGATTACTATTATGTCCAAGTTTCATGAATCAGATCCATAAATTTTCAAAGTTATGATGGGAATTCAACAGATATCTCCAATTCGGCCAAAGTTCATTGACCCTAAATGACCTTTGACCTTGGTCATGTGACGTGAAACTCATGCAGGATGTTCAGTGATACTTGATTAACCTTATGTCCAAGTTTCATGAACTAGGTCCATATATTTTCTAAGTTATGATGACATTTCAAAAACTTAACCACAGGTTAAGATTTCGATGTTGATTCCTCCAACATGGTCTAAGTTCATTGACCCTAAATGACCTTTGACCTTGGTCATGTGACATGAAACTCTAATAGGATGTTCAGTAATACTTGATTAACCTTATGGCCAAGTTTCATGAACTAGGTCCATATACTTTCTAAGTTATGATGTCATTTCAAAAACTTAACCTCAGGTTAAGATTTGATGTTGACGCCGCCGCCGCCGTCGCCGTCGGAAAAGCGGCGCCTATAGTCTCACTTTGCTTCGCAGGTGAGACAAAAATGAAATAGTCCTTCCTATACTGATTGTTTTGAAAGAAGAACTACACTTACACTGCCATTTTCACCACAACACGGAATCAGAGAAATTTCCCCACCTCCCGTCACCAGATTTGGAAGGCGACCAAAGTGTAAGCCTTTGGGCATGCACAGTGGCAAAAGATTATGTCACTCATAGAAGCTTGACATTCGGTCTGGCGATACAAAGCTGCCTATTATATTATCACAAATGCCAAAGATCAACTAAGAGAAGAAAAAAAATCTTACGTAATTTTTGCTGGTAGATAAAGAAGAACCGGTACGACAGGGGAGTCGTCATTGCCATAAACAATGAACCCCAGCTCCCTACAACGCCTCCGGAAGTATCGGGTATTACTTTTCAACGTCTCAATTCTGTCTCGTCCTGGAGCAAGAAGAAAATATATACAGAATGTTCAAAACTTGTACCATTTTAGAGATGTCGTGGTCTAGAGGTTTTGTCTTTTGACTTTCAATAAGAGGGGGTTCGAATCCCAGACATGGAGTTAATTATCTTTAGCAAGAAAGTCAACAACAGTGTGCTGCACTTGACACATTTGAAGTAACTGGTGGGCGTTTCATAAAGCTGTTTGTGAGTTAAGAGCTACTTTAAAGGAAAATCAAACCTTAAGAACAAGATAGCTTGTGTGAAAACAGACAAATCAAAGAAGCAGATCAACGAAAGTTTGAGAAAAATTGAATGAACAATATAACAGTTATGAGCATTTGAAGTTTAGATTATTATAATGTAGATCCTCCCATTGTCAATGCGACAAAGATGTGAGATATCACATGTGAACAACTTTTCCCTTGCTTTTGTATATATTTCACTTTAAATGCCTCTTATATTAAATGTATCAGTAGATCATTAATTCATTCTATAGGAGGGCTTGTAATACAGATTTTCAAAGAATATATTGTGGATAAAGAGTTTGTATCACCATAAGAAAGAGCAAAAAGTTCACATGTGACATCACACATATCTGTCGCATTGCCAATGGGAAGATCTCCACAGCATTAGTGATCGCAATATTCAAATGCTCATATCTTTCTCATTAACTTTCTAAATTTTTCTCAAACTTTCTTTGATCTTATTCTTTGATTTTTGTCTTTCCACAAAAGCCCAACTGTTCCAAGGGTGTCATTCCCCTTTAAGAACGACAGGTGATCCTTTCAGTTTATTTCCAATTCATTTGTCCAATTGCCAACTTGTCTACTGTCATTTGATCTACCATCAGTTCGTCCACTCACCACAAGGTCTACTTTCATTTAGTCTAATGCCATTCCATCTCATAACCATTTTATAGCCATTTAGTCCATATACAATTTGGTCTACTTAAACTAAAGTGTTAATTGTGTAAAATGAAAGAAGAGAAAATGGGTATTAGACCAACTGGTTATTAGACAAAATGGTAACTGACGAATTGGTAATTGGACGAAGTGATGACCAAATGGATGTCAGACGAAATGTTGATGGATGGATGGAATGGCATTAGACTTAATGAAGGCAGACCATGTGGTGAGTGGACGAGTTGGCATTGAACGATTTGGCAATTTACCATCCTTTCTTTTGGTAAATGCTATACACCAAAATGTTAATTGGCGATGGTTAAGCACAAAAAAAGGTTCACCAGTTGTTCTTAATGTCGCTCTTGACTTATGAACAGCTTTATGAAACAATCCCCTGGCAGGATGATTTATTATTTGGCATGCTTGTTTGACATGGGATTGACAGTTGGCCTAAAGCCAAAACCCTTCACCCCTTGGTGACATTCTTTTGCCTTTAAAGATAAATACCAGTTGTGGTAATGATCTTAAAATGAGTTTGAACAGAATCCATGGAAATCATCACCAAAGTGTTTGTATGTATAGATAAACATGTGAAAAATAGCTCTGGAGGAAAATGCATAATTGCTGAGAAATGAGCAAAATCAGCAAAATCAGCACAGAATTCAATTAATGTTGGGTATTTTCCAAGCAATGTTAATACACTGTCCCACATATGCTTTTCTGTGTTATTGATCATTAGAATTATCGATTTCAAGCTAAGATTTCATGATTCTACAAAGATAAGTTGTCATGAATGTACTAGATCTCGATGTATGATAACATTTTGATGATAAAACTGGATTTAAAAGACTTTCTCATGAAATGATTGTTTCCTGCAACTTCTGTCTTTTGCCTTACCTACAGTTGTCCCATCCATACCCATGATGGTCTTGAGTGTACTCAGGGTCTGTTCTACTACCGGTGCACTAGTAGAGCTGGCATAGGTAGCAGCATGTGAATGAACCCTGATGTAATCAACCAACTCCTACAAGAAAAAAAGAAAAAGAAATGATAACAACGATAATCGCTTACATACAAATCTTCACTTGAGGGATATGGGTGTTTCCCAATGATATAAAGTGTAACTAAAAGTCACACTTAAGTTCATAGTGGCATACTGTATAAGACACATCAAGTGAACCCATCAAATTATGCCAAGAGGACACGCACAACTGCATATTAATCAAATAAGTATTGAAGATCAGACAATGCTTTCAAACACCAATGGAGAGAACCTATTATAAAGTTAAAGATTATTTCTCCTTCTCTAAAAAATAAAAATCAATATATATAAATTTGATGTAAGGTTTGATTCATCCAGGAAAAATCAAATTAAGATGGAAAAAATTAATCTTTTCATCTGGACTAACTTTGATTGAAACAGAGAACAGTTTCACGTCCGATCTGGGATGCTTCTTCAGCTCTTACGAATTGGCGGGAAATTGTCAGTGCCGATTGGCGCCAAAGCACCGTCGTCGATGTTATTTATATTAATTTATTCTAGCGCTGCTAAATTACACTCAACATCACAAATCATATCAATGCAATCATTCAACTGACCTTTGACCCCGAGATATAGCCTCCCGATGCACCAAAGCTCTTGGTGAATGTACCCATCATGATATCGATATCTCTGGGGTTCAAGCCAAAGTACTCCACCACACCCCGACCTGTAGGGCCGAGGGCTCCGATACTGTGGGCCTCATCAAGGTATAGGTAGCACTTGTATTTCTTCTTCAGGGCGATCATCTCAGGTAGCTTTACAATAGAACCTTCCATACTATAGAAGAGAAGAATGACAATAACATGATGGTGAAAATGATCCTACTGATACTAGCAATACCACAGCAACTACTACCAACATTTTGTATAATGACACAAATTAAGCATGTACAGTATTTTATGGACATTTATATAATGCATGTATTCTAACGAAGCTCAGCAAAAGAATACGGACCTGTAAATTCCTTCAACGATGATAAGGATCTTCTTCCATGGCCTATGCGTCCTTGGTTGACCCTCAACAATAGCCTTCTTCAGTAACTTCTCCAAGCTCTCTATATCTATCAGTTGATAAAGTGAATCATTCCATCAACAAGTAATGGCAAAAAACAATCATTTTGAAATAAATGGTATCCATTAAAATTAATATACTACACACAAATCTTCTCAACACAAAACGGATTATTTAAATACCTAGAATTTAACAAGCATTTACAAAAATATGAAAGTGATACGTTGATTCAATATTATTATCCTGCGAAAAAAAAGTGTTTCAGTTTGAAATACAAATAGGCAAATAATTAATCACATAAGAATAAAATATTTACAGATTATTTTTCCAAAAGTAAAAACACATGCCTAAATTTTGAAATTCAATTCTGTGAAAGTTTGTTACAATTGCTATTACAAGAGCAAATAAGCCAATATAAAATAATCTGTATAAGTATGGCTCAGTTTAAAATCCATGATAATGGTAATTGCAGGAATAATGCTTAGATATTTTGAAAGAGGAAAACAAAAAAAATATCACACCAGCTAGCAAATGTTCACCTCAAATATAATAATTACATTAACTTGGACATTCATAACTGTTCCTTGATGTGAAAGATAATCATCAATTATTCAGAAGATGAAGAGAGTTTTGATTTACTCACTATTATGTTCAAAGACTTTGACGGTAGCACCTGATAATCTCACTCCTAGTACAAGGGAAGCGTGATTTAATCTATCACTGACAATAAGGCACCCCTAAGAAAACAAACAAACATACACATTATTTGGATTAATTTGTCAAGATTTCAGTAAAAAAATGTACATGGGTTTTTAGAATGGCCAGTCCAATGCTCCAGTTTCCAAACACAGCAATTTCAATGTTTTCTTCTGCAAGAATGAGGACTGAAAGTATTATCTTAATACAATCATTTAAAAGGACCAGTAGTATTGCATATTAGCTGCTTTTATTAATTATCACAATAATTAAACATATTAGAACATCAAGTACCATTTCAGTTCCATGAAAATCATTGATGATCTACTAGATAATGTTCTTGTTTGAAGAGAAATTCTTTCGCAAAGTGAAAGGCAAAAATCAAATGAATACTGTAGAAGTCCATGATTGCGTTACCTTGCCCATGATACTTGGAATGTTGAGTGTGTTGGTGGCAAAACCCATACCAAATGTAAGAGCATCCTCCTGACCTAAGAACTCTGCCATTAGCTTCTCTAGTTCTTCCTGAACAGCAAGGGTTCCTGTAGTTCAACAAGATAACTTATCTTAGGATACTATACGACAGGGAAAGAGGAAGCCGGATGAGAATCCATCTTTCTGTTATGCATCAAGAACAAACTATACAATTGGTTTGTTGCTTTATGCAATAATAATAATAGCCAATTTTTTATAAGGCGCTTTTCCCAGAATAGCTCAAAGCGCGTTACAGCATATCATTATGCCAGTCACTGGATTCATTTCAATCCCGCACGAAAAGTGCACAATTTCCACTCCCTGGGGAGCATTCTTTGCATTCATCGCAGCCTCATTATGGTGCTGGCAAAATCAAACATACAATATCTTTCGCATCCTACCGGGTACCCATTTAGCACCTGGGTCGAGAGTGGCAAAGTGTGGATTAACACCTTGCCAAAGGACACTAGACTGTAGTGGGATTCGAACACACAACCCTCTGTTTACAAGGTGAGAGTCAGAACCACTACACCACGGATCTTTCAATAAGGGGTAGCCCATTAAATCATGCTTTATCTTGGGACCCAAGCAATGTGGTACATTAGCTTTTAATGAGGTTTATGAATCTACATCAATACTACAAGAACGACCAATTGGATGGACAAGCCAAAAATATAGTGCTTCCAGCAACCACGTGTGGTGGGTGGAAACATAAAAACATCCCTCTCAGGAGAACCTTGGTCAAGAAGCGAAAGGCATATCACGATGAAGTGTCATACCACCCTTGCATGACAACCAACATCTGATCTTCGAAAAGCAGTGAAGGAGAAAAAAAAATCATCCAAGTTTATTTGTTGAACAACCAATTATGCTGAGTACCGAGTACAGTTAAGAGTGATGCAGAATCCAGCTGTATATAACTTCATAGAGGGATGCAAGTTAGTTTTACTACTGGGCTTCAAAAAGAAGCCACACATTTTTAAGTCATAATATCGAGGCTGAAGAAGTCTGAAATAGAAAGATGTCAGGGTCTGCATCTCAGCTGGGTAGTGCAGGTGCAGTTAGAATGAATGAAAGAATTTATTTACCCAATTCTTGCCTAGAGCTACAAACTCCATTGCCATAGTACTGTGTGGTAGCTTCAACTGCATCTGATCTTGGACCATGGCTTTCGGCAAAACCTAGATAGTTGTATGAACCAATGTTGATTACTTTCCTTGTAGTACCAGTTAGCCTGTATTAAAGAAACAAAGTCACAGAAACAGGGTAGGATATCATTTTTTAAATATTTATTATGGGTTATTTTTTCTTCATTGGTCTTGGGACCTTCTTGGGGGCTTCTTTTTTTTGTGCAGCAGGCAATTATAAGGTACATGTAAATGAACATGTACATATCCCTACCTACAGTATGTAGGAATTCTCCTGAGATATTGATTTACTGATAAGATAATCTTAAATATGGTTTGTGGCAGATCTTGAGGCAATGGTATGAAAGACGGCCACCTCCCCAAAAAATTGCATTTGGGCCACTTTAGGGCTGATTTTGGCTGTATAAGAGGGTGAAATCACCCATCATTTCCTACACTGAACAGAAAACAAATGGAGGTCAAGAATAGAGTGCAAGATATATACAGTATAACCATGAATGATAAAATACAAGTCCAAGTTTTCAAGAAATTATTTACTGATTTGTTAGCAAATCGCATAATGTTTTCATATTATTATTAATACCTTTCATAGGTTGACTATATTAGCAAAATAGCTTGAAATACCTTCCTCTCTAGTAGTTATTTGTCTGAAAGAAAACACAATTTGCTCCGCTCCCTTGCTCATGGATTCTGTGAAAATTTGAATGTTCCCTCTGGCATGAGCTTATAAATCTTAAATCAAGGAGTGGCTGGCTAAAAACAATTTAGGGTTTCACAAGGTCTAGTATGATTTCTCTGAATTTCAGTCTTTACATTTAATAATAAGACCATGTAGGTCTTGTGAAACATGCAACATTTTGAAGGGGTTTGTTATCGATGGTTCATATATTCTGTGTACAATCATCAGTTATTACCTGAACTTCAATATGACAACCTTAAATGCCATTTGGCAACCTAAAAATTGGTATAGGTTGCCCAGCTGGCAACCAAAGAAAAAAAGTTAAGTGAGAGCCCTGCTAAGCAATGAAATTTGCTTCCTCATTAGTATCATACTATAAAAATATGAGTCTATATTACTTGGTTCCCACCAAATCTCCCCCCCCCCCCATCACATCACCACTTAATTATCATTTGTTAGCTGGAAACATGTGATGAAGTGTAAATAGAATGACTTATATTGGAGATGTAATTAAAATCATGATGTAATCAAAGATGTTGCCAGTGAACACATTATTTTCTAGTAACTAACTGGATGATATTCATTTTTTAATCATGTCTCTGGAAGTTCAGTTTTAACAAAACCATTTCATTTTTGTCTCGCCTGCATAGCAGAGCGAGAAAATACATGTAGGTGCCGCTTTTTTTGACGGCAGTGTCATCGTCAACATTGAAATTTTAAACAAGGTTAAGTTTTTGGAATGTCATCATAACTTAGAAAGTATGGACCTAGTTCATGAAACTTGGACATAAGGGTAATCAAGAATTACTGAATATCCTGCCTGAGTTTCAGGTCACATGACCAAGGCAAAGGTCATTTAGGGTCAAGGAACTTAGACCATGTTGGGGGATCAATATTGAAATCTTAACCAAGGTTAAGTTTTTGAAATGTCATCATAAATAATAGAAAGCATATGGATCTAGTTCATGAAACTTACACATAAAAGCAATTAAGTATCCTTGAATGTCCTATGTGATTTTCCGGTCACATGACCAACGTCAAAGATCACTTGGGGTCAACAAACTTTGATAATGTTGGGGGTATTTGTGGAGTCATAACGTTAATAGTTTATGGATCTTGTTCATGAAACTTGGACATAAAAGTAACTATGTATCCCTGAATATCCTGTGTGCACTTCAGGTCACATGACCAAAATCAAAGGTCATTGAAGGTCAATGAACTTTGGCTGTGTTGGGAGTATTGTTGAATTGGCATAACTTTCCGGATCTACACATGTAGTTCATGAAACATACACATAAGGGTTATCAAGTATGTTTTGCACACATCTCAGGTCACATGATTATGGTCAAAGTTCATGTTGGGTCAATGTACAAAGTATTTTATTATCATATTAGTGTTTTCTTTTGTGAATACCGCAATTATTCAATAGCAGTTTTCAAAGTCTGCACTGCTGCTTATATACTGAATAGCGTAATGCAGGCAAGACTGCCAGAGGTGTTCCACTTGTTCATTTGGAATGACTGCCAAAATAACTTGTCACTGTCTCAAATGCATATAAAAAATTCTCATGATATCTTCAATTAATTTTTGAAGTACATAAATGAGAAATATATAGAAATCTCACAACACAAAGAAGTTACATATACATACTTGAATGACCAATTATTATCATCGCTGTATCTTTCAAGGAGGTGTGATTCTGCACCGGGTAGACTGGCAATTGGGACATTCCAGTTGTCTCGCACCTTTCGGTACATGTGACGAGTGAAGAAACTGTCAAAGTCTTGGTACAGTGGGGTGAAAGCCTGGATCAGTAAAAGTGACATCAAAGTTTTAAATTAAACAGTTACTGAATGATCTAAAGTCTTACTAAGTAACAACTCAATTATATAATTTTAATGTACATTTCTAACCCATTCCCAGTTTCTCACATTCTAAAATTTCCTCTAAGAAGCTGCTGATATGGACCCTTTATCTGATACACATACACACAAGAATCTGACATATCTGGTGTGAATAACTATGAAATATCGTCACAACATACACCCTACTTCATATTACAATAAATTAGATCTTCATTGTTTGTACTTTTCTGATAGTTTCATTCACACTTTTGAGTACCTTAAACATTTTATGGAATGCTATGAAAATCCTTTAATTATTATTAGTACAATTTATACATTTTATACCTTTATCTCAGTGTATGCAGAATTTGGTTAACAAGACGTCATTATAACAAATTTATTGCTAATATATCACACACTAGTAAGAAAGGTAGGAGGAAATTCCTCGAATGCCCGAGTAAGGGAGCCGTGTTAAAGCCGGGGTAACAATAATATCAGGGCCTGCTAAGAGAACAATTTTCGGAACTGACGTGGCTACCCTAGGTCACTCATTCAATAAACAAGGTTAAGATATAACCTTGTTCTCAGTTAAATCTCTATGTGTGGCAAAATATGGGTGGCAATGTTTGGATTATTTTCTCTTTTTCTATGGGGCAAATGCCTGATTTTTCTTACACTGTTAGTTTCCAATACATCTATCCATCATGTAACTTGGCTCTTATGTAAATTTGATTCTTTAAATTATTTTTTCTCAATTAAAAATAGAGATTGATAAATGAAAATTTTCTTGCCATATTACTTTCCACCGATAGAGGGCGTACACAAAATATGCCCAAAATTCAATTTTTTGAGCTCTCTGGTGAATATAAAAATTATTCCCAAGTTACTAATGAAAAATAAATTGCAACTGTATGGAAATTACTAGTTTTTGGTCAAAAAAGTGATATTTTAATGATTTTTTAAAGTGTGTGCTATGTACAGCATTGGCTTACCATAGTCCTACCTGTAGATTCCCCACAGGCAGGATGGTTGCAGTGAACAAGTGCCCTGGGTAGACAGGCTGTTATTATTACACTGAGAAATGTTTCTATGAACATTTTTCAATGAATCATTATACAGATGACGTATAAACTTCCCTCTGTACTCTGTTTGATCCCTATTTCTATTGATATTTGTTTCGCCTTATTTGTTATTTTCTTTGAATGTCTAGATTATTCATTTTTTCACAATCTTCTTACCTTCAGCTTTGGAGACTCTTGGGCGGCTCTATCTTTGTCTATTCCCAATTTCATCATGGCATCCCGGACATAACCAACTAAAGCTAAGATGATATAACTCATGTACGTTACGAAGGCTGTCAACAGTGCAACTTCCTCAAAAGACTCAGAGAAATCCTCCATTCCAGCCTGGAGAAGAGAAAGAAAAGAAAGTTTAATAACAACAATAATGCGAAGTAAAAAAAGATAGTAGTTGATCGTCCGGGTTTTTTGAGAGCGGTGATGAGGGAGGTCCTTGCTATTTGCTATCTTACTATTTTTTTTAAGAACACGGAGACATTTTCTCGGTCCGATTTTTGATATCAGTGATGAGGGAGGTCCTTACTATTTACTATTTTTTTTGCTATTTTTTATTCAAATGATTGTCAGGCCATGTCAAGCTCGAATTATGTGATTGATGTATGCTCAATAGTAATAATGAATGATTAGAAATATATATTATTATATATGTATAAATATCTACGATTGATTGGAAATCTATGGAAAATGTATTGTGCAATAAAAATCTATTGATGTATTATTACTGATGTATACTGGTACTGTATTGTTGTCAAACAGAATGTTCATGTCAAGTGAATAATTTAAACATTTTAATTTATTTAAGGGTAAAAAAATGCATGGTGGGGTCTTTTTTATTGTCATGGAGTCTTGTTCAATTTTCCAGAGCCAATCTCATTTTTAGCTCTGGGCATGGTTTCGCATCGCAGTTTTCGGGTGCTTGTTCGTTTACATAATGTTTAATACTACTGCTCAATTTTTATTCATTTTTAAAATTGATATTGAATATTAAATCCCTCATTGAATATTCGATGCATTGCCTCCTGACATTAGAAAACTTGCCAGAAAATTCAATGCATTTCACAAATTCACATGTCACGCCAGCACAGTCAATCACATCATCCTAGCACACATGCAGTTCTCCCAACTGAGTCACAAGCACACAATCACCGTAACACACATCTAAGTACAGGTGCTATCACTCACCAAAAAACCCCGCTGAAATACAAATTACGTCATTAGAATTGATATATCTGCGCCATATTTCCAGAGCATGCGACGGATTAGTTCAGATTCAGTAAGCGGGGTCCCCGAAAATGCACTAAAAATGAAGAAATCCGCGATCTTTTCCGAGTTTGCAAACTTTATTTCCTTGCTAATTTATGATGGTATCTTCAAAATTCCAATACAAAAACAAATCAGAATTTTTTTCTTTCTTGCAATTACGGCGATATCGACTTTGCAATTGTTTTTGAAGTTGCGAGAGAGATCCCAGAGTAATCTTGTGATTTTTTTCGTTATTCAGCAGCCATAAAAATAGTTAATAACAAGAAAATTGATGCTGCAATTAAAAAGGGAAGATGGCGAGGACGAGAAACAACACAATTTTTTTTTTTTTTTTTTTTAGAAAATAGTAAATAGCAAAAATTTTCATGCGGCGGCCAAAAGTGATGCGCGCGAGGACGATCAACTACTTTCTTATTTTACTTGGCCTAATGATAAGTTCTTGAATAGCTTAGCTTATATCTCTAAGTGCTTCCAAAGTACTTGGATATTATAACTTTGGCTTTATTGGCAGCCATAATTACTTGTCCCGGGGGGGGGGGGGGGGGGGGGCACTTACATTGACGAGTGGATACCATGCGCGACCAAAAAAAGACGTAAAAAAGGATGTCTTTTTCACGATAGGGCATGTTACGTACGTAACGTGATAAGGGTGTCAAAAACACAAAAGTAATGAAAAAAGGGTATCTATTTCGCTAGGAAAATTACGTGTTTAGGGTCGAATTTGCGGGGATGATAAAACAAAATTAAAATGTTTTATAAAGGATGTCCTTTTTACGCCAACACTTCGTGTTTAGAGTCCGATTTGCGCGAGGTTTAGAAGGTGGGGTCGTACTAAACCAAATAAGGTAAAACCGACGACCGAAGGACCCGTAACAATAAGACATTCCTGTACTTGTTTAGGGGTTCATTGCAGGGAATATTTGCCAAGAGTATCGTTTTGTTTCCAATACCTGTTAAGGGTAGGGTTTCACAAGCCAATACTTGTTAAGGGGTGAATTTTCAGAATATTGAAATTACGTGTTTAGGGTGCTTTTCGAGACCCCGTGGTCGCGCATGGTATCCACTCGTGAATGGAAGTGCCCCCCCCCCCCGGGTTACTTGTACTAATACTATAGTACAGTAGAGGCGCACGGCCAATATTGGAGACTGTCTCCAATGTGGGAGATTATCTCCAATATCAGAGACTTTTGTATAGAATTTGGGTATCCAATTTCAGAGACAGTCTCCAGTTTTGGAGACCAATTTCCTTTGTTTACATTTGCGGCAAAAGGATTACCTTGGCGGCAAATAAAAATGTGATAAGCAGATTCCTCATGAAAAATTACCCCTTTTCACCGTCTACTTTAAAAATTCACCGTCTACTTTTGTTTTGATAAGGATTTTTGTTGTCAATCACACACAAAACAAATGGGCTTCTGACCTCAGTGAGACAAATATTTGGGTGGAAAAAATCATGCTTTTGTTGGTGTTGTTTCTTTTGTCCTTTTGCAAAGCAAATCTCCAATATGGGAGACAATCTCCCATATTGGAGAGTCTCCCATATTGGCCGTGCGCCTCTACTGATAATAGCACAGACTCAGTTTTCGAACTTATCCAAGCTAGCGCTAGGAAGACAACAAGATAGACCTGGGAACAGGTCTGCAGGAACAACTGTTATTTTTCCAGTAGATAATTATAAAGAAATCGCAAGCTCGCTCCGGATTTTGTCAACGAGAAGAAAATTCAACGTTAAATATGATGATTATGCATGTTATGACGCTAATTTGACTTTTCATCATTTCAAATTATGGGGAATTGACTTCACATCGTTCCGTAAGTTTGAAAGTACTTGGTTTTTACAAAAATTCTTGTGAATTTCGCGGGAGTTTGTTGCAATTTTGCATGCGCCGTGCCTTCAATTTTCCTGTAGGCTGTACACGGCGGCAGTGATGCAGGGCGTGCCCCCGCCCATCGATAGCCGCCGGCGGCAGCAGCAGGCAATAGCTAGCTGTCGATACAAACCTTGCTGGAGCTCGAGTTGGGGTGTCCTGTTTCATCTGTCAAATGACTTCCATTCGATTTATGATGTCCATTGGTATACGCCACGGTTCCATTATGACTTCCTTTTACAAACGATGTTCCGTTCCTTCTATGAAGAGCCATTTTTTAAGGATCGTCACCTCCGATTAGTTTATCGTGAGATCCTCATATTCATAATAACATCGTACGGTACGTGCGCGCGCGCACACACGAGATCATGAGATAATCAGATATAAAAGCATATCACGCGTTAATGCAAAACGGAGTTTCAAGAAAACAAATTGCTCTTCCGCATTTTGGGATAAATATGCGCTATTAAATCTACGCGCTAGTGTTATGTAAAGTAGTTGGCATAGCATCATCTCAGTTGAGAAAGAAAAAGATCGAGCAATAAAACAAAAAGTAGGCGTAAGAAGGCCTAAGCAAGGCACATATGCCTATATGATATATATGAAGGGCTCACTTGCAAAAGGGGTTGGGTCCATTTTTCATCAAATTTGATTTTTATGTCTCTATAACATGAAACCAAAGAAAAGTTGAAATTCCTATTAAGTAAACTAATTTGGCAAAGAAAAATCTTTTTTTTTCAAAAGGGGTTACGTCCATTTCAGTTTAGTTGCAAAAGGTGTTAGGTCCACAATGTTAATTTTCTAAAAATATATATATATAAAATTAAGACAGGTAGATTTATTTTATACCCAATTGTATGTTAACATGATAAGGCAGTACGTCTTGACAATTTAGTTTCTCATAAGAATATTGCAATAAAAACATGTTTTTCTAGGAATGGTCCAAAGTGGACCTAACCCCTTTTGCAACTAAACTCTTCATATAATATTATTATATATATATATATATGATGAAGGCCCTACTGGCCAAAAGCTAGCCCAATAAAAGAGATACCGGTACTTGGAAGCTACCTCTTGTATCAATGCTTGAATTATTTACGCCTATCTATATATATATATATATATATATATATATATATATATATATATACAAGCATCTTGGTTTTCCACGTATTGGCAATAAAAAGACATCAGGAATGCGAAACAAATTCACGAGTAATGCAGTTTTTGTAATGCCAACAATTAAGTTCTTTTATTCACTCTCCAAATTTTCGGTAGACCTCTACCTTCTTCAGGGAAGATTCGTGAATTGTGACAAGTTTGAATGACAGTTGTTTTTATTAGAGCGTGCGCGATCTCAGCGGGACTAGGGTAACTGCTGCTAGGTGCGCAAAATGCTGTTATTAATGTATATTGCGCGCTTTTTGGTAAAATATCATTAATGACGTAAGTTACGTAATATACGTAACAATAAAAGAATAAAACTCAAATCATATTCTTTTATTGTTACGTATATTACGTAACTTACGTCTATATCATTAATGACGTAAGTTACGTAATATACGTAACAATAAAAGAATAAAACTCAAATCATATTCTTTCATTGTTACGTATATTACGTAACTTACGTCATTAATGATATTTTACCAAAAAGCGCGCAATATACATTAATAACAGCATTTTGCGCACCTAGCAGCAGTTACCCTAGTCCCGCTGAGATCGCGCACGCTCTAATAAAAACAACTGTCATTCAAACTTGTCACAATTCACGAATCTTCCCTGAAGAAGGTAGAGGTCTACCGAAAATTTGGAGAGTGAATAAAAGAACTTAATTGTTGGCATTACAAAAACTGCATTACTCGTGAATTTGTTTCGCATTCCTGATATATATATATATATATGACTGCACCAATACAATTTTTGTATTCTGACATTTACAGACTTCCATTATTTTACATTTTACAGGTCAATAATGTCATTTTTCTCTGTACTTATGCCTGCAATTTCTAAATAATATGTAAATACATCTAAATGTAAATAAGGAGTAATATATTGCTATTATAATGTCATGAGGTATCAAAACGAGTCCCCATGCTGTGATGGCAACATCATTTCTTGTTAAGTTGATTTGATAAAGAGAATTTATTTTGCAATATCAACTTAAAAATGAAAAAAAAACTTGGCAAGTTACCGAATACAACAGGGGATCATACCGAGACCATGTTAAAAGTGATGAAGTCAATATGATGCAGCAATTTAGGCCCCCATTCTACAGAACGGAGACCATTGAAAGACCTTCGAAAGACTTAAAATTGGCAAAGTCTTACAGTGGTCTTCAAGATCACTGAAATTTGTCATCTCTGTGGAATGGCTCAGAAAGACCCCTCAGAGAACTCTGAAAAACTGATGGATATTTGTCGCTTACTGGTCTGAGAGTAGTAATATGGAGGTCTTTCAATGGTCTTTCGGATATCTTTTATGCAACAAGTGATCTTTCAAAATTCTTTCCATTGACTTTGCCTGGTCTTTCAATGATCTTTCAATGACCTTTCAATGATCTCTCATAAGTCATACAGTGATCTCTGCAAAAATCTTGAGAGACTGCCAAAAGATCATTGAAAGACTATTAAGACTTTTGAAAGTTGATTGGAAGACCACTGAAAGACCATTTTCCTGTAAGACCATATTATTGTTTCGAACCGTTTAAAACCGTTTTGGAGCTCATGAAGACCACAAAGACCATTGAAAGATTGAAAGACCATTGTAGATTCATTGAGAGATCTCTGAAAGATAAACCAGAATTCATGGTCTTTCAAAGGTCTTTCAGTGGTCTTGTTCTCTGTGGAATGGGGGTTTTAGTCAACTTGGAAGGTAAAATATTTTATCACCACATCAAGTAGACTTGATAGCTTCCATAGGATGGACATTTGTAACTTGTATTAATATGCCATAATTCCAAAGAATAACATTCCAACTACATTCAGCATTGCAAATGAAATAAGGCATTCAAAACGTTTTTTATGATAGTGGTCAAGATATTTTATAATTTGAGTTTCACATATATTACACTAAAATATTAACATAAGGTGTAAATACATCATAGAAGTCATCCATTTACAATTTATCATTATTTTTTTTACATAAGTAATACATCTCACAAAGAGTATAACGTGCAAGATGCATTTCAGGAAATGTAGCGGAGAACGCATCCATTATCGAAATACATGTATATCACAATCGGACAACTGGTCAGTATTAATGAAAAAATATTTGGAGGTGAATTATATTTATGTCATCATTATACTGGTAAAGAATATAAAATAATATCAAAAATAAGTCAATAATTAACAAATGAGGAAAATGAAAGAACATAATATGCTGGGGAAGGGTTTTAACATCGATCCTAATACAGATTCCCTTTTAAGGCATGTATTTCATATATTCAATCACCTACTTCTTGTCATTATGTAGATTCAAAAACGACTAACAAAGCATTAGAAATAGTTCCCATTCAGGCTTAACCCCCATAGCTCTTCTTTTTTCAATACATGTAACATCTCTAAGGAGGAGCCTTTTAAATATTTGAATACATGTAACTATGATTCTATACTACATGGTAGTATTTAAAATTGTTAGCATGGTATCCAAGACAACAGAAAATATTCATTACAAAATATTTGATCCACTTTATAATTTTGTGTGTAGCTCAAAATATCAACCATTACAACTTCTCCAACAAAGTGAAATCTTCTATGAATTGATAAACTTTTGCAAAGAAAAAGCTAGCAAATCAAGCAAACAACCACAGTCTGATAATGTGTTGGGTTCAAGGAGATTTAGCTGAACAACAAAACTTAAAAAAAATAATAATTAATACATCCCAAGGAACCAAGAAAACATGACTTAAATATTATAAGATTACAGATTAAGATTTTCAGTTATCCCTTGTTATGGAGAACATGAATAACATTAAACCCTAAATTTTCTGCTTATGTGAAATACTACTTTTTATATAGATTTGAAGGTTTAATTTATACAAGTGCAAAAGGCAAACAATTATAAACTACCTATTAAAAATGCCTAATGGTTAACACAAAAAATGAAGATATTATTATGAGTATTAAGAATTGCCATGCAGCTATCTTATGGGACATGTAATGATTCAGGCGATCCGGTTTCCCAAGTTACAGAATTTCTTTATTTCTAACCCATTTCAATCATGCCCCATGTTCATTTCGCATGTGCATTTTATACCGGATGAAAAACAAAATATAACATTCATGATCAAATTTAAACAAAGCACGAGAAGAAATGTTGATTAGTACACATAAACAAAGGATGAGCTTACAGAAATACCACTGATGCAGATATACTGTCAACATACATATAAATCATGTACATTGTAATGAAATATAATTTACACAGGCAAGAATGCAAACAATGTCAATATAATCAAAGCAAGATAAAATTATTGGAGTTAAACAGCTCTTTCAAAAATATACCATATTAGGTATTTCTATTTGTTTTTTGCTACATGTACATTACAATAACTTTAAGAATGATTTTTTGAATTAGTATCATTATAATAAAGGATAATGGTTATCATGAGCTTTCAAAGAATGACAGCAAAAGTTGAAGATGATGCACATCTTAGATTATGCTGCAAAAATGACCTTTCAAGCCCTTGAACTGAAGAATGTGCACACAAACATATAGGTGTACAGTGTCCCTTATTTATTGGGGACTTCTCTTCTCATGAAAAATGTAAGCATAGAGAGAGAAAGATCTGAATATGCAATATGAGAGAATAAAGACAAACTGCATGGCACTTAATTGAAGCAAAGGGTTCTCCAGTGTTGGTGTTGGTGATGGGGGGGGGGTGTTGCTTCCAGACTTTGAGGCTTCCCGAATTAACCTGGATTTTCAATGGAATGTTAATGCTATGCTTATGTCAAAGCACATCATCAATGATTATAAAATACAAACAATCCTTTAAATACAAATTGACTACAATTTAATAATGAATGCTTTGAAATAATTAATTCATAAACTAATATTAAGATATTTGAAAAATAATGATGAAACTCTTATTTACAACAGAATAAATTTACTAATGAAAACAAACATAATATTCTTTATTTCATGATTCCATATTTCCTTGAAGTAAGATGTTCACACAAATTAGAAGCGAAGAGAACAAATTATATGAAGATACACTACATGCACATTTAAATAGATACTGCAATGTGGAAACTGAATAAATAGATGCATGACCGCTGAAATTTCAAATAAAACATGCAATATAATGAGCAGCATTCAACATGCAAAATTACATCAAAATTTTGTTGGGGGATCTGATGCATATTCTGGTTTGATAGACGGCCATTTAAGTGCTGAAACAATAAATTTGCTTGCTTGAATCCCGAATGAAGGCAGTTTTCTCCTACAGAAAGCCTTCATTAACACCCTTAGGTATTTGTGCAGATAGTTCACCCTATTATCATGGGAACACATAAATAGACTGAAAGGTCAAGTCCACCCCAGAAAATTGTTGATTTGATTCGATAGAGAAAAACCAAACAAACATAACGCTGCAAATTAAAATGTAAAATAAGAAAGTTATGACATTTTTAAGTTTCGCTTATTTTTCACAAAACAGTGATATGCACAACTCAGCGATATGCAAATGAGAGAGTTGATAATGTCCATCACTATTTCTTTTGTTTTTTATTGTTTGAATAATACAATATTTCAATTTTTACAAATTTGACAATAAGGACCACTGTTAAAATAATGGTAATTCCACATGTTCCGGGAGGAATAAAACTTTGTTTTACTTGACAAGGAAGAGAAAATTAGATTATTTGATTTTTCATATAATAAAATACAAAAGAAATAGTGAGTGGGTGACGTCATCAGTCTGCCAATTTGAATACCGACCAGGATGTGCTTTGTGAAATTAAACGAAACTTTAAAATGTCACAACTTTCTTATTTTACATCCGATTTTGACGAAATTTTTAGTGTTTTGCTTGTTTGCGTCTTTTTTGTGTGTAAATAGTGAATAATAAAGGCATAAAAAGATGATCAAACTTGAGCTTTGATAGAAAAAAACAACAACCCATGCAGCATATACAGTTGAAATGAGCCGGCCAAGGTTTAAAACCCAATTCTAAGATGAAGGTTGCATTTACCACTTTCCACTCAGTTTTTTAAATTGATCAGCATTAGCAAGCAATTTATTTTTGAATAAAGTAAGCATTTGGTAGGAAGTAATAAGAGAGAATATCTTAACTCTTAAAACCCTAAACTATTTGGGGCGGCCAAAACCCATACCCTGAATTATTGGCAGATTTTGACATTAAAAATCTCCCATGATTCGTGCCCCAACGGCATCCTCCCCCACCCCCGCTGTACCGACACCGGACCGGCCCGGCTGAAAGTTGTTGGGATTCATTAATTAATTAACCATTATGGTAACTTTGTCATCCAATGGTAACTTGCATAGAATCCTTGATTCTGATTGGTCGTTTTTCATTGTTACTATGGTCGTTAACATAATGGTAACTTTCATGCAACTGGCCTACCAACAGAACTTTGGCATCCGTCTTAGGCTCAAAATCGCTGCTTTTGACTAAAGTCGGATCTATCAATAGCTTACTCAGAGTCACTATTTCCCCTATACCTACTAGAAAGATGACATCATTTTTAAAAGATCACCTGACATTCAGAACCCATGTTTTTAAAGTCACATGGCTTCAGGCCAGTATTCCATCCTACCTGGAACTTGCAAATTCACTTTAGGCTGGTATTCGGGCCTATCGGGTTCAAAGGGTTAAGCATTGGCACAAGTGTGAGGTGAATCTAGATGCCCTCATTCCAAGGGGAAAAAAAATGGATTTAAACTATAAACACAATAATGTTCTTATCATTTGTTTGCACTTTCCTATGTACATGATGTAAGTGATTTTACCTATTATTTGAATTAGTTGAAAATATCAATAATTTCACACACAACTACACAAACATGGAAGCTTTCAGAACTATGACCTCCTCCCTTATCTTGACAATATTCATCTATACATTATAGACACAAGTAACTACTTGTATTGCAAGTAATTCAGTTCTTGAACTTAAGGCAATTACACAATCAATAATGCACACTTCTAAGCACTAGTTTATACATTTCAAACCATAAACTACAATATAAATCAACCGTCTCTTTGATTATAACAGCGGCAGATTTATGCATGGGCTAAGAATACATCCATTCTCTCTATTTTCTGTACATCATAAATCAACTGAAAATATTATATTAACACATAAGAAAGCAAATTGGCCATGGACCTGGTAGGTCCATGATTTGACATGTACGGTATTTGCCACTCCCCCTTTTTGTCCTTTTGTAAACTAATGTGCGGCCCTCATTTTCAAACTCATGGATCTGCCTCTGTTGATGTTATAACATATCAATCTATGCAAAACTTTAAATGACAGAATAATTTTGAAAATGTACGTTTCCAAGAAATACCTTTCTAGTAACTGTTCTATGCAGTGACATTCAATACTTTTCCATACATTAATGTATGCGTATCATGTGGAGCGGGGTAGTCTACCTGCACAGACGCCGAGTGAAACAATTCTATCAAACAAAAATACAACTTGTTTGAGAAAAGGCTCTTTAATCACATCACTAAATTTCCAAGTCTGGGTCTTAACCATATCTACATGTTTGCCAGGGGGCCCTTGGAGGCCCCCCCCCTCAACGATTCGCACAATATTTTTGCTGCACAAATTTTTTTTACTGTGCTGCTTGCTGACTTTTTTTGCATCTTTTGAGACCAAATTTGCGACACCCAGGTACGCGGTTCCGAAATTCACAACAATTGTACATGCATGTAAGACCAAAAATTGCTCCAAAATGTGATTTTGTTCACAGTCAATGCATATTGTTTTCAACCAAAAATAACAAATGTATGATTGTTTTTTGCTTTGCTGGTCTAAATGGATTAATTTTATGCTGTTTATAATCTCAAGAGTTCACGACGAAGTTCATCAAAAAACAATGAAAAACAAGACGTACTTAAGAAATTGCAAAACAATACAATACATAAGAAATTAATCTGATATCACATTTTTTCATGTTCATTTGCTAAGAACACCACAAAAAGTTTCTACACCAAAAATTAGAACATTTGGAGCTTTATTTAGGGAATAAGTATGATTTTGCAAACTAATTACGCATAAATAAGCATAATCAATTAATAGCAATTTGCATGAAATAAATTAATATTAATGTATTAATATTATAATATTAATAAAGTGCGATCGTTGGCCGAGATCTCAAGGGGGCCTGGGAGCCCCCCCCCGCCATATGATCTCCCAAAATACCCTGGCCTAGGTAGGGTTAAGGCCGCAACTTAAGACCACTCTCCTCAAGGAAATGGGATGGGGGAGAGGTAATGAGATGAAACAATTTCAAAATATCAATTTCACATACAAGTGACAATGGTGTATTCTACTTTCAAAGAAGTATCATAATATTAAGATCACCATCACCTTGTATCATTACTTAGAAAGTCTTAAAACAGCAAGGAAATATGATGAATTATTCATTTATCACCAAAGTTTTGTAGTTAAATGACAAGTCCACCCCTACCAAAAGTGGATTCGAATAAAAAGAGGAAAAATCCAACAAGCACAACACTGAAAATTGTCATCAAAATCGGATGGAAAATAAGAAAGTTATGACATTTTTAAGTTTCGCATAATTTCACAAAATAGTTATATTCACACCCTGGTTAGTATGAAAATGAGGGAACTGATGACATGATACACTCACTACTTCTTTTGTATTTTATTATATGAAATATTCTAATTTTCTCCATATTGTCCCGTGAAACATAGTTTTATTACGCCCTGAACATGTGGAATTATCATTGTTTAACATTTTATGTTTCAGTCAAGTTGGTCATTATGGTCAAATCTGTAAAAATTGAAATATAGTATGATTCAAAAAAAAAAAAAGAAATAGTGAGGGACATCATTGATTCTCTCATTTGCATGTGACTAAATTGTGCATATAACTATTTTGTGAAAAATAAGCGAAACTTTTAAATGTCATAACTTTCTTATTTTACATGCTGAAACTTTCAGCATTATGCTTGAGTGATTTTTCTCAATAGATTCAAAACAACATTTTTCTGAGATGGACTTGACCTTTAATTCAGAACATAAAACAAATAATGTTATTTATTGCAAAACATGAGAACATTTTGTCCTATTGACCTCTTTCAGCATATGGTAAAAACATTTCTAACAAAACCTGGGAACTTATGCTACGAATGTTTCTTATTACAGTATTGAATAAGTTTTCAAGGGAAAACTATTTTACCATTTAAACAATATTATTTTATATTAAAAGTTTTACTGGACCTCAATGAGACTTAAATAGCACAGTATGACGCTAAAATAATTTAGAACAGGTGAAAACTCATGCTATCCTAGTATAACAGTTTCTAATTACAGCATTAATAGTAAGCAAGGAAAAATATATCATACTGGACCCCAATGAGACTTGAAATTATCATATCAGTGAATAATTTCACCATGTACACCCATGCTCTGACAGTTTCTTAAATTATAGAACTTATGCGATGATGTCATCACTCCGCCATCTTAGAGGCTGAAGCCATTGTCTTGCATGCATTGGTGATCTGCAGCTGGCACATCTCTTGACAATGCATCTCTGTTTATGCATATACCTATATCCTCTGAGGGAGGGCGCTATGAGATTATGATGTCATACACGCGTACGGACTACAGTATCAAATATCAACGATTATCATGGACAAAATATACTTCAATGCCCTCACTGTGTATGATGGTAAAAGTAATACTGCCCATTTACATCTCCTACGCTAGAGATATATCAGGCTTAGAATAATAGCCAGCATTGATTTGTGGCTGGAAATTAGTTTCACGTCATAATATACTTAAACAATCTAAAGTTCATGCAAATTTAAGTGCATGGAATGACAAGGTTTGTTTTTAGCTAATATACATGCAGACTACGTCTCTAAGGAACTTGCTTGATGTAATGAATGTCTGTGTACTTGACTATTTATAGGATTAGTAATCGGTCGCTCCCATATTTCATCCTCCAACGCTGTATGGCTTTCAGTCCAATTGAATCCCTTTCTAGGGCTCTCATGCAGCAACCAACCAGTTCTGAGAGGCAACGAGTTAAACAAGTGAATCTCATCCTGATATCCCTTCAATATCACATTCTCCTCTTCACATTCCTCCGCACTGTTACACATGAACAATGTGTTTACGAGAGAAATATCCAGTGTCTCATATCAAAGGTTGTTTTTTTTTAAATCAAAATTAAATTGCTTCAATAGAAATCCAAGGCACTGGCTGAGTAAGAACAGCGACGTAAAGCAATCCCGGAAGAGGACGAGCTGTCAAACATCAAGCCACAAACACCACGAAGACTATGAAGAAAACGATGAGAACGAGAAATACCTTGATCATCAACCACCTGTTAGACGTGACGGACTGGAAATACTTCAAGAGTTCACTGTGGGCCGCCTCCACGTTCGCTACTGTGTCATCAACATTGCCGTCAATCCTACAAATGAATGAAAAAGTAGAAATAACGGGTCTAAATATGGGTCAATCGTGATCAAACCCTGTAGTTATGTTAAGTGAATGTTAAGTTAAGTTTATGTTAAATTTAAACGTACCATACAATTTCATGGCCTGCTGCACAACAAGTATAACCAAAGAATATTTCATTCAATATCAGTTTACATGTACTTAACGCATTGCACTCACATATGCACAGTTCTAAACATTGATAGTATATCCATAGAAACACAATCTTGTATAACAAATACTCTATATTTCAGACCAGGATATACCAGGATCTCAGCCGCTGATTGCGCAATAGCCGGCATTGAGACAAACTTAAACTACAAGACTATATAGTAAAATTTTCTCTTTTTTTAATTTATTCTGAAGTATTTATGCAAATAAGCATATGAAATTTGCCCCCATTTTGGGGGGAATAATTTGCCTTTAACTCACTTTATATAGCTAGTCGAATGCTTAATTTTGGTGAAAGTATCAATTTCTAAGATATATCTACAAACAAAAAAGCTGGATTATAATGAATTTCCTATGAATTTTATTGTTTTTTAAATTCTTATGTATTTCTTTTATGTTCAAACCTTTGTTTTTTTTCTGATGAACTGTCGGGGACCCCTTTTGTGATCATAAATAGAATGAAATAAATCAATTCAAACCAACAAAAGTAAAAATAATCATACATTTATGATATTTGGTTGAAAAACACACTTTGCAAAGTAATTTCAGATCTGCATACCCAGGTGTCGCAAAGGGCACCGGATCACGGGCGTCAGCACAGAGGATTATTTTTCGCGGGGGGATGCGTCAATAGATGCCCCCCCCTGAACAAAGGATAATCCTCTGTGCTGATGCCCGTGCACAAGACTATCAAGCCGTAGCAACATTTATATTATGTATCCTTTCTCTTACATTGTACGTAAACAAACATGGATGTAGAGAGGTCAACAGTCAAGAAATGTGCTCGATGGGAACTGACTGACCTTTGAACTTGCTCTTCTTGTTCTTTGACCATATGGGCAAGCTGCTGGAAGATACCACTCAGTTCTACAATGGTACTCTCAATATTGTGCATCGTCTCCTCTCGGTTCTTGATGTAGTTATCTTGCTGTTCCACCATCTGCATGGACTGCTGCTGCCCTCTATGTCTTGGTCCGTCCAGTCCACCCATGTCGATGGTCATGTGACCGTTTGACTGCTGCTCATCCAGTACTGAACCTAAATAACAATTGTTATATTTCTAAAACATTTCAGTTCTTAGTATTAAACAAGATCAAGTGTTATGTTACCTTGGCACGATAGCATTAAGAAGATCTTATTATAGTCACTTTGCAATCCAATGATAACTTGAAACAGTTGAGCATTGTTAACATTGGATGACAAAGTTACGTTAAAAGTAACTGTGATGGTGTCCTACATACAATATGGATTCAGAGTAATGAATAATAACTAATGCATGGATTAGCAGGAAAACATTTCACTAATACTTGTAGAGTACAAAATTAAGATAAAATTCACAACTAGTTAGGAAGAGGATTAATTCAAACAGGTTTTAGCATAACACTATAAAAGTCATCAATCTGAAAAAAACAAAACAAAACAAATGCAAACTTATTGCTGTACTTTTGAAAAACCAGTGTATCAATAGTTTTTTTGAAGAGACAGTTCAAGATTTCACGTCTTGTATTATAAGTCTTCAAGCTTACTTGATCGAGCTGATGATGGCGTATTACTAGATGAAAATTGCTCTCTTCTTGATTTTTGCTCCTTCAAATTCTGCAAAAAAAAGGGATTATAAAAAAGATAAATACAAGCACTTCAAAGCCATATCAGAAATAAGGGAAACATTGTCTCAGCATTATTTTGTCTCATCAATATGAATATACAGCTCTTTATTACATAAAGTGAACAATCATTGAAAAAAAAACTAGTCTATAGTATATGAAAGCAATGAAAAGAAGGGTGATACAAGCATAGAATAATGTATTTTTTTTATTGTCTCAAAACAATATCATTTTTAATAGCACATTTCAAATAATGAAAATAATCAAAGAAAGACTTAGAAATAAGCCTTAAACCTAACATAGACAAGTAATAAAATAATAAATATGTGCAATCTTGGCATAACGCAATACCAAGATAATAGTTCAGTTTATTTACCTGAGTTCGAACTTCTAGAACATTTTTGAATGAATTGGACATGTTGGCTAATCTAGACTGAAGCGAGAGAACCACAGTATTTGAATGTGATTGCATGTGACGGCCATTTTGTGAACTTCCTTTGACATGCTGAAAGAAAATGATAAAACATACAATATGGGTAAACAACGAAAGAACATACAATCTAGATCATTAGCTTTCACTTTTGATATCATCTTAATTACTGGAGTAAGGAAGTAACAAAAATAAAAAAAAGTTTTTGGGTCATTCATATTGCACACAGCTGAAGTTTGTGACAATCTAATGACTGGTTCTTGAGATATATGTGGTATTTACAAGCTAATTTCACTGATTCAAGCACCTTATGACTCCTATCTTGAGTGTCACTAATATTGGACCTAATTATGTTTCACAAATGTTCACAAACAAATTCTTGAGATATGTTCACAATCGCAAACTTTAGAACAAATTTAAAATATATATATATGTGTTAAGGTGCTTGCAAATCTTATGAACAATTATGAATTCTTGTAAAGTCTGAATTTATTTTCTAGGCTAGACCTATTGCAAGTAACTTTATGAGTTTGGGATGGAGGATTAAAATACTTCTGATTCTAATGTCATCTTTTTTAAATTGAAAATCAGGCTCTGCTAAAGTGACTTACTTGAAATTGAATGATTTAGTTTTCTTACCTGCTGTAATTTGCTAATTTGTTTGTTTAGACTATTGATATCCTGTTTGATGATGTATGTGAGTTCTTGAATCTCTACAGATTTATCATCAAATAACGATTTCCTCTTGGCCACTGATTGAAAGAAGAAAAGAAAAGTGAAAAAGAGGGTTAATCAAATTCAATTATGGCTGGTATTGTAACATATATTAGTTTTTGTTCTAACTAGTAACCATGGATGCATAGGAGATATGAGCATTGAAATCATACAATTACATTGCATGAGGTAGTCCATAGAATCCATTTCAAGATGTATGATTTGATGTAGGTTGTGCCTTTCAGCAAAGATGACAGATATATATATATATAAACCAACATACCGGGGATCCGTTTCATAAAGCTGTTTGCAAGTTCAGAGCGACTTGAAGAATGACTGGTGATCCTTTTTACCCTCTAAAACCGTCGCCAGTAAATCTACCATTCACCACAAGGATCACCAGTCATTAACTTACGAACAGCTTTATGACATAGCCACCTGGTGGCAAGACAAACTGGTCAAACTTTAATTCGGTAATGCCCTACATGTAAGTGATGTGACTTTGGGCTAAAACCCTCAGGGACAAAACTTACATTCAAGAGTACCAGTTTCAAGCAGCACTCTGTCAGACCTTTTTGAAATCGAGATGATTTTATGCAAAATTAGATTGATTAAATAGGGAAATTGTAATTATCGTAATATACAAGCAAGAATAATGCCAACATTTAATACAATGAAAGAATCTACTTACATAGTGTTAATTTTTCAAGTTTTGAGAATGTATTGCTCAGATCCTTGCCAATTTTTCTAAAATGGAAGTAAAAAAAGAAAGAATATCAATTAAGGTTTAATGTTAAAAAATTTTACACTTGATGATTAGATTAAAAACATGCAAAATAGAACAAATTACAAATCAATATGAACATTACAAGACAATATAAAATATGAAAGAAAGAGTGGGTGAAATTAAGCAAATTAGCAATCCCTCATGTTCTTTGCAAGCAGGGGCAGATGCGTTTCCGTGTACAAATGGTAGAGCCTTGGTTCTATTAATCTGGCGATAATTTATTTAATTTATTTAAAGCTGTTTATATATTCTGGTTTAAAAAGTCACTTTATAAACTACCAAACCGTATATTTGTTCTCCATTCTGGTTGTATGTTCTGACAATAAGACTCACAATGATATATTCTAGATTTCACTATTTCGTCAAATCTGCACATGAAAATTATCATGGGGAAGCTAGCCTTGGACATAATATGTTGTGTGAGAGAGAGAAAAAAAAAACATAATTAAATAGAATAGGTGAAAGCTTGAAGAAAGCAGACAAGCAATAATCTGAAAGTTCTGACTTTTAAAATATTATCAGGGATTTGTGGTTTTATCTATTGCCCTAGGGCAGTAATCAGAATACAACCAAGGTAAAAATTTGTTTTGATGACCTCATGAAAAAAAATATAATTTAGAGTAAAACCTTCGAAAAAAAATAAAGCCATTTCGTTTATTGGAGTAAATGGAAAAGTACTCCTTGCCTTACACCACTATGACATCACCATACGACCAATTTGAATTCTCCAAGGGTATAAGTAATTACCAATTTTTACAACTTTTAAAAATTCATAGCTTTCTTACTGTTTGTCCAAAATTGTTTAAACTTTTGCCTATCTACTTGTCTGATGTTCCTTTTCCTTCTAAAAAAAATTCATTTTTTTTGGAGGGGGGTGGGGTGGGATTTCCTAGAAACTTACTTGGCAATTCTCATGAAATCTGTGTATTGTTGTGGCTTTCCATTCAGTTTGTTAGCTGTCACTCCATTTCCCTGCAAAATAAACATGTCTTATCATTGTTTCTTCTCTTTTATCATTTCTACTTCAAGACTTGGGTACACTTTCAAAAGAAAAGTTTAACATACATGTGGAAAAAGATTAAACCTTAAATAAAACTTGTTTTATAAGATAAGCAGGACAAGCACTACAAATAATTTTTACATAATATCTAAGAAGAATTTAATGAGGGTTATACACTGCATAACAGTAAATAGAAAAGCTGTATTTGATTTCAGTATTCAAGTTATCAGTTACATGCATTTAGTTAATGTATAACGAAAGATTTCTGATACATACAAGTTTTTAAATTATATGTTCACAATTTCTTTAAGAACTGATCCTAACATATCCTTTACATAATTCAAACAATTATGAAATATGATTAAGGTGTAATGTCATCAAGTACAGATGTACTGTACAGGATCGTCAATGGTCTAATCACCATTCCAGCTGTACCACCTTTCCTGTATGCCTCGTCTGAACCAACCAGCTGCCTGTAGGGCCTCTAACACAAGGGTTAGCAATTGAACATACACTTGATTTTCACAATTGATTGTGCATAGTAGTCAATGCAATCAATAGTAGAAAATTGTTCTACGATCATTGCTAAGCTTCGTGTTACAGGCCCTAGAGGACTATGCCTGCAAATCAAACAACAGCATTGTATTAAAGATCCTCTCCTACCAACACAGCTTTTTCCCAAGTACCACCTCCTTCTGGAATGTCCTTCCTGCAATAGCAGTTTTGGCTCCTTCAACAAAGTCTTTCAGGAGCCACCTGGAACCACTCACCCTCTGTTAGCTTTGCAGTTGAGATGCATCTTTTTACTTGCACTATAGTTTAGCTTTGTTCAACTGCACCAAGTGCCATGTGTTTTTGTGATTGCAGCCTCAGTCAAGTACATGTACGACTATACTCTATAAAGAGAACTGTACTCAACGGAAGAAGTAGTAAAATGGAATTTTACACATTGTCTAATTTGTAGATTTCTGAACGTGAAAGGTGGCACTTCATGTATGAATAAAGCAAAGTTTACCCCCCCCCCCCCCCTCCTCCAGGTACTTACTTGTCTTGACTGCATGGACTTGATGGTGGAGAGGAACTCCTGGGTGCGATCTCGGCAAGTCATATCGCCAGTATCTACTCCTCCTGCCGTGGAAAGAGTCTCTGGTGGAATGTGAGTAGTGACCGTCCAACCGCTGCGCTGGTGGTACCCACTGCTACCGGAAAACCTGCTGCTCTCACCGATGTTTTCTTCAGTTGAAGGGTGTCGACGTCTATTGTACATTGGTGGTGTATGGCATTGCCAAGATCTGGAATAAAGACAATGCAACTGGTGAAATCACAACTCACCAACTCTAATTGATTACCCTTGAAAGATTGAATTCTGAATAAAAAATATTTGTATCAAGATAACCAGAGGGGGGGGGGTTGTCAAAATGTAAATCAGGGGAAAATTATACTGGGGCTCAGGAGATTTTGCCCCAAAATGGTAGAGCTCAGGAAATTGAAAAAAAAAAAAAACCTCAGAAAAACCCCATTCACTATGTTAAAGCTGATCTAATGCAGCAGATTTGGGCAGGATGTAAAAAGCCCCCCAAAACAAAAATATTTTGACTGGTACGGTAATCATTCTTGAAAAGAGCACAAATGTGGACCCCCTCCCCCCCAAAAAAAACAAAAATTAAATGTCTAAATTTTACACATCTGAAAACTACCTAGAGCTTACAAATGAAGCCCACTTATCTAATTATCAAATATGCAAGTGTGGATGTGTAGGCAACGTGTGATGAAAAAGGGCCAATTTTCAAAGCCTTTATTTTCTCAAAACAACAAAATAGATGATCAGTGCATGATTTCATACCTTTTGCAACTTTTCCCAGAGAAAAATGTTAGGTAATAGGATACCACTTTCAAGAAACCAAAATATTTTAAGTTTGTGAAGAACAGGGCCATCAGAAAGGACCAAACTGGGAAAGAGTTCCTCTTGCAACAGCCAACCAAAATAACAAGATTGTCAAGACTTCCAGTTCATTCATTTCCTGTTCCTCTCTCGTTTTTTTTTTAGTGTTTCTTAAAAAAAAAAAAACATGATAGAGGCCAGAGGAACAGGAAGTGAATGGAACTGAAGTCACGACAATCTTTTGACATGTTTGACTTTTGTTATTTTGGGTGGCTGTCGCCAGTCGGAGTGTCGCAAGACTGAGCTGAGGAACTCGATCCCTGTCTGATACATGTAGCTGGCACCATAACAGTTGGTGCTTACTCGACAGGAATAAATTACTGTTGTTCTGGGGAATCCTTAACAATTTCTGACATTTTACTATCATAATATCATCCCCATATAAGCCAAAGTGGAGCCTTTGGTCTGATCCTGACTACATGTAGCTAACCGTAACTTTAACTTACACGTTACATTACACAATTTCTCCAAAGTTTCTTTCAGCTCAATTACGAAACAGATGTCTGCTGCTTAACAATCAATGAAGTTCTTCAGAAACTCAAGTCAGACCGCCGACTGCCTTTACTCAATCTCAATGTTGTTAAATGAACGTCTCTTGACTCGATTCTTGCTCTGTTCAATGACGATGTAAATATTTTTCACACATTTCATTCATGACGAAATGTCATTCACCGTGTTCACGAAACGAAAGACTGTCTTAAGTTAAGTTCAGGCTTCAGCTCTGAATTTTTGATGATTATTCATTGATTAAGCTTCCTCTTGCATGACCAATTATGTGACAGACGAAATCTGAAGAACAATAACTTCGTCAATAAATGCAGATGCGACTCTCGTGCCACAATCTATCAACTATAATAAACGTTAGAAGCGTAGATCTACAAACATCTTGCTTTGTTGAATCATCACAACTTGCCACCGGTAATTAAGCACAGTCAGTACCGTATACCGTATACGTATACGCAGTGGTCGCGCCGCGCCGGCTGGCTGAGTGCAGTGCAGTGCTGCTCGCTCTGCTCTAGCTCTCTGCAGTTTATGTGCAGTGTTGAGTTAGTTGACGTAGCAAGCTGCTAGTGTACCATGGGATAGTACGGAGACTCCCTAAAAACTCGTCCTAATAAAACTCTCTTTACTCAGTATAGTCAGGGGCCTTAGCAAAATTTTGGGGACAGGATTTACAAAAGCGCCATTTTTTGCATGTGGGTCCCTGGTATCAAAAGCATTAATTGTAGATAGGGTGCCCTGAAATCGGCCATATCGGTGAAGGGCACCCTATTTAAAATGCTAATTTATGCAAATTTTATGCAAAAGACTCATATTTCACCATATCTCACTAAAAATAATTTTCAAATGCCCAGTTTTTGTGTATTTGGGTCTTCTTTTGCTAAACATTCAACTGCAGGTCGATTTTTATAAAATTGGTGTGTATGAATCAATTTTTAAGGTTAATTTATGCAAATTATATGCAAATCACATGTAAAAACACATGTATTATCATACATCGACATATAGAATTGTCAAAATCACATTTTTTCCACATACATGTGTCACTGGTACCCGTAGGCGGCGGAAGCGGGGGGGGACGTGTCCCCCCTAAATTTTAGGTGGGGGGACGGTCCCCCCCTAAATTTTTGTTTGATGACCTTTTTTTTTTTTTTTTGCTTGTCAAATTTTTTCCTGCGTCCTCCCCCTAAATTCACGTGGACCCCCCTGAAACGTGTGTTGTCCCCCCCTAAAATTTTGGTTGATGACCTTTTTTTTGTCAAAATTTTTTTACATGTATCCATCCCAAAATTTCAGGTGGACACCCCCTAAATTTTTTGGCTTCCGCCGCCAATGCTGGTACCAAAAGCATTAATTCTTGATAGGATGCCTCGATATCAATGACCGAATCCTTTTTCATTGGGCTAATTCATGCAAAATTATATATGCAACATCACACTATTCACCGTGAATTACTGTATATGTATAGTACAGAACTAAACTTTTCTATAGAAGCCTATTTCTTTTCTTTTTTTGGGGGGGGGTGGGGTATTTGGGATTTATTTTGACTGGGCATCAAATCTAGATTGGTTTCTGTACATCTCCTGAATAAGAATCAGTTTTCAATGTTAATGCATTATTTATGCAAAATTTATGCAAATATGTGTAAAACTCACCAAGTATCCTATTTTGAGGTTTTAAACCGAGGGACAAGCACAACACTATGCATATAAGACACTGTTACACATATGGTGAATTTCCATGCGACCAGAGGAGAGCATCATGTTTAAAATGCAAATTTATGCAAATTATAAATCCTGTGCATACCCCTTTCACAATTAAAAAAAAACGAAATCATATGGAAAAGATAAACAGTATTTCATCTTTCTTTTCAAAGCAATTCAAGAGATCAGATTTCTTTCCCAAGTAGAGTTTTCCCCTGTCAGAAAGAGGAGGGTATATGGATGGTTCTCGTGGCAGAAAAAGCTGTCCATGTCTGCCCCTCTGACAACTATGTATATTTTTTTTAGAACAGGGACACAAAAGATTTATGCAAAGAGACCTGGGGAGCGTTTCATGAAAGGACTTGTCAGACGTTTTATCCGACAAGTGCTGTTTTATCCGACGGTTACTATGGTAACAGTGCCTCTCAGCCAATCATAATCAAGGAAAGTTGTCAGACCTGACAACTTGTCGGACGAAATTGTTGATGAAACGCTCCCCTGGGGAGCGTTTCTTGAAAGGACTTGTCGGACGTTTCATCCGCAAGTCCCATTTTATCCGACAGTTACTATAGTAACAGTGCCTCTTAGCCAATTAGAATCAAGGAAAGATGTCAGATCTGACAACTTGTCAGACGAAACGTTGATGAAACGCTCCCCTGATCCTTCTTCTTTTTCTGTCGTCCCTTGATTGAAGGTGACTTGAATAATTTCAGTGATTTTTCTTTATTGGCTTATGAATTGATCTCTATCTCTAAAACTAAGGTAACACCAAGACCAAATTCTCCCAATCAATTTTAGGCCGAATCAGAGTCGAATCTGTCTGGAATAGGTCCCGAATCAGAGCTATCGACTTCCCAAAATAATTGTCCAAATGCCTCCCCAAAATTAATTCAACCGAATTACATCCAAATACATCCCAAATGTGTCTTGGCCACATTCTGGAGTATTTTGGAGGATATTCGGCTGGTTTTAAAATTTTTCAGGAATATTCTGCTTTGCCTTCGTAAATGCAAGAAAATTCGGGAACATTCGCTGAAAAATTCAGCTCATTTTGAAATGTTCAAAACCAGCCGAATACCCTCCAGACTATTCCCGAATGTGACCACAACAAATTCCATTCGGGCCATATTCGGGATGTATTCCGATGGAATTCGGTTGGACTTTTGGAGGCATTTTGGGTACTTTGGGAAGATTAAGACCTATTCGTATCAGTCGTAGAGTAATTAAAGGTCCGACTCTTGCCCCCCCCCCCCCTTATCGTACGAATCATTACTCGAATACAAAGAAGAATATAGACGAGTGAGATGAATTGGCCAGAAATTAGAAAAATGACATCCAAAAAGCTGCCGAATCGGTAAATAATAGCCCATTTCGAAAGAATCTGGCACATTTTCAAGAAATTATGTGGCGTACTCTGCAAATTCGGGCATAATCGTTCGATTCGGGTCGTCATTTGGCGATAATCGGAGGATTCGGGCTGAATTCGGCTCGATTCTGGCCGCTCTGCATGGCTCGATTTTTGCCACTGTTCTGGTTGGCATACAGCTTAATGCTTTATGTAATATATTAGTCAATGGAATACTCAGAGTGACCAGATGTCCCGTATTTCCCGGATCGTCCCGTATTTTGCCCCTTTGTCCCGGCGTCCCGACACACCTTCCCGGGACGCCGATTTGTCCCGTATTTCAGCCTTTTATTGAACAAAATATATTCAATACATTTAAAAGTGACAAAGTTTTATCAAGTAACCAAAATAATTATGACGAAGCAGAGACTACAATAAAATCGAGAACTGTAAACTTTTTGGAAGTTGTGCGGTAATTTTCTTAATTTAATGCATTGCAAACAAACTGGCCTTCTGCCTGTGTGTGACAGGCTACTAGCTAGGCATGTAGGACCGAGCAGATTCTCAATTGCGCAAACAATTTCTCATGATAAACAGTTTTTCCATCAAAATAATCACAAAATCGGCGGAAAATAGTCATAATCATAATATGGATTATCAGATTACTGATGTGGAGATGTAATCAGAGGAACCAGTTTATTGAGTTTTCATAACTATAGATCTAGTTGTTTCAACTTTCGTTTTGAGTCTTGTGATCTGTGCGAATTTATTAATGGGATGGGAGAGATGCCTGTGTATGATGCCGCGATGTTTCCTCTAATTATTAAGTTTGACAATGTTTCACTTTGAAATTTTATTCATTTTCAAAACAGATCAGTTTTAAAGAAACATTAAAACCCAGCAAATACCATTATGATTTTTCTTTGATAAGATTTTTTTTGGGTTTGCTTGAAAGTTGAACTTTTGTCCTCTTTCTTTCTTTTCTTTTCTATCCTTCTTTCTTCATCCTTCTATCCTTCCTGATTGCCCTTTTTTGATCTTCATTTCCTATCTTTCTTTCCTGATCCTTTATCTCTCTCTATTCATTTTTCTTTCTTTTCTTCTTTCTCTTACTTTCCTTCTTTTTTAACTTTCTTTTTTTATTTCCTTTATTCTTTCTATCCTTAAACTTTTCTTTGCTTTCTTCTCCCTTCCTCTCATTTTCTTCTTTTTCTCCTTTATTTTCTTTTTTTTCATTCTCTCCTCCATTCGCCCTCCCTCTCTTTCATCTTTTCATTCTTTTATCTTTTCTTCTAATTACTTCCCTTATTATTTCTTTCCCTTCCTTCCCCCTTTCGTGTTTTTCTTCGTTCTTTCTTTGTCCTATCTTTCAAAGAATGAAGGAAACATTTTTCTTTCCTTCATTCTTTTTTCCTCCTTTTATCTTACTTTTTCCTTTCTCCCCTTTATTTTTTTTCTTTCACACATTTATTAATTTTCCCTTCCTCTCTTTTTTTCTTTCTATATTGAATTTCAAAGAATGACGGAAACCTTTTTTCTATCTTTTTTAAATATTTTTTTCATCCTTCTCTTATTCTAACTTTTTTTCTCCTTTATTTTTTTCTTCTTTTTTCTTTCGTTTATTCTTTCTTTCCTTCATTCTTTTATCTCTTACTATTCTTTATTTTTTCATCTTCCCCTTTATTTTTTTTCTTCTGAATTCATCTTTTTTCTGTCGCCTATTCTTTCTCTCTTTCATTCTTTCGTTCACACTCCCAAATCTTTATATTTTTCGCAAGTCTAACATTTAGCCTTCTTTGTTGGTCTACTTTTGTTAAGACCATCCGCTCATGTAGCGTGCTTTGTCGATTGTCCCGTATTTCATTTTGTGAAATCTGGTCACCCTGGGAATACTTCATACATAAATTATTGTTAATTTACATAATATAACACACTTTTGCATGGAAACGGGATTTTCAGTAGCATACAATTGAAGATTTGAACTGAGTGATATAGAGGTACTTCAACAGTTTGGCCTCTTTTCCACTGTTAAACCCACTGGAATGGGACTAATTTATACATATAAAAATTTGCTAATTTACATAAATTAGCATATTTTGCATGAAGACAGGATTTTCAATAGCACGTTTGATATAGGGAAAATTAAATCTATGGATCTGATATAGAGGTTTTCTTTAAGTTTGGTTTCTTTTTTATTCCTTTTTACTAATTTTTACTATTCATGCATAAATCAACTTCTAATTTACATAAATTAACATATTTTTGCATAAAAAACATGATTTCAAAATCATGTTTGGTAAGGAAATTTAAAGCTATTGAACTAAAAGAGACTTTCTTTGGTTTGGTATCTCTTTATTTACTTTTATTAATCAATTCCTTTTGGCATTTGGCTTCATGCATAAATTACTGCTAATTTACATGAATTAGCATATTTTTGCATAAAGTTGCAATTTTTAGCACCATGTTCTGTGGGAAAATTAAAGCTATTGACGTGATAGAGACTTTCCTAAAGTTTGGTATCTTTTTTATTAACTTTTATTAATTCCCATTGGCATATGGCTTCATACATGAATTACTGCTAATTTACATGAATTAGCATATTTTTGCATGAAGATGCAATTTTCAACACCATGTCCTGTGGGAAAATTAAAGCTATTGACCTGATAGAGAATTTCCTAAAGTTTGGTATCTTAAAAAAAAAAATTATTAATTAATTCCTAATGGCATATGGCTTCATGCATAAAATACTGCTAATTTGCATAAATTAGCATATTTTTGCATGAAGATGCAATTTTCAACACCATGTTCTGTGGGAAAAAATGAAGCTATTGACCTTATAGTGACATACGGAAAGTTTGGTGCTTTTGTAAACTCTGTCCCCAAAACTTAAAATTTAAGGCCTAAAGCCCCTGACTAGTATATATCGTTCGATCTAAACGAAAATTAGGCCTATGGCTATGGCCTCTATACCTCTATTTTTTTAAAATCCATATAGGCCTACCTACCAAAATTTTCTCCAATCATTGAAACTACTACTTCCAAAGAGACAATATAACCGGTGTGTTGGCTCAGACCTCAGTTGGTAGAGAGTCCGTCTCACAATCGGGAGGTCAGGGGTTCAAACCCCGACCGCGAAGACGTTAAAAGATGGGAGTTGGTGCTATACGTGGAGCGTTGTGGCCAGTGGATTAGTCTTCGGACTTTGAAACAGAGGGTCGTGGGTTCGAATCCCAGCCCTGGCGTAATTTCCTTCAGCAAGAAATTTATCCACACTGTGCTACACTCAACCCAGGTGAGATGAATGGGTACCCGGTAGGAAGAAATTCCTTGAATGCTTTGAGCGCCTAGGCAGCCCAGCTAAAGCCGGGGTAATAATAATAGCAGGGCCCGCTGGGAGAACAGTTTTCGGAACTGAAACGGCTTCCCTGGTAAATATACCTATATTATTATTATTATACCCTGATTGGCGGTCAACAGTTAAAAGGATGGAACCTCGTCGATCTGGCGCTGCACAGCGGATGCCGGGCCCTAAATCGATTGGGCAAAGCCGGGGGCAAAACAAATTTTCGGAGTATACTATTTCGAACAATAAATTACTTAGATTTTTTTTTAATCAATAGGCCTAATTCGATAGCAGTGGCGTATATAGCTATATGATATTTTTTCCTGGGGCCGGGGGCACTGGGGGTCCCTGCTTTTTAATGGGGGTGGGGCAACAATTTTTTTTGTGTCCGTGTGTATTTATAGGGACGGATCCATGCAGCTTTCGCCAATAGGGGTGGGGCCCAAAATTCATAATGGTTATAGTCGCGTGCATTTGAGTGTCCGCCGAAAGTTCACACACACAGCTAGCTTCAAAATAGGGAAAAGGTTCTGCTTATTTTCCATAAAACAGTTATATATGCACAACTCAGTGACAGTCAGTGAGACAGTCCCTCCCTCATTATTTCTTTTGTTTTTGTTTGAACTATACAATACTTCAATCTTTACAAAATTGACAATAAGGGCCAACTTGAATGCACCATTTAGTATTAAAACCACTAGCGTACTACGAGGGGGCAGTCTGCCCCACTGACGAGTTACAATCCATGCAAAGGACGTATCCCTGCCCCCCCCCCCCCCCTGACGAGCTTGAAGACCTTTTTTGCTCACTTTTTTTTCTGGTACAATATCCTTTATTTGTGATTGAAGACCTTTTTTCTTTCTTTCTTTTTTTTTTTTTTGCTTGTCACTTTTTTTTTCTGGTACAATATCCTTTATTTGTGATTGAAGACTTTTTTTCCTTTCTTTTTTTGGGCTTGTCAATTTTTTTGGCGGACGGTTTTACCCCCCCCCCCTGTGGAAAATCCTAGGTACGCCACTGATTAAAATGATGCTAATTCCACATATTCAGGGAGGATTTAATCCTTGTTTCACATGACAATAGGGATAAAATTAGAATATTTCACATTTCATATGATAAAATACAAAAGAAATACTGAGTGGATGACATAATCAGTCTCCTCATTTGCACACCAACCAGAATATGCATATTATTACTGTTTCGTGAAAATAAGCAAAACTTTAAAGTGTCATAACTTTCTTAATGCGATTATGATGAAATTTTCAGTGTTTTGCTCATGGGATTTTTCTCGTATTATTCAAATCAACTTCTCGTTAGGGTGGACTTGTCCTTTAAAGTGAAAGGTTCCTAAACATGTATATATTCTAGGAAGCATTTCATAAAGTACTTGTCGGACAGAACATCAGACAAGTCTAGTTTTATCCAACAGTTACAACAGAAATGGTGGTTCATAACCAATCACACTAAGGAAAGTTGTCAGATCTGACAATTTGCTGGACAAAAATGTTGATGAAATGCTCCCCAGGGAAGCTCTTTTGAATTCTATTGAGGGCCATAGTTTTTATTACCCTGCCAAGCAAAATTTGAAGGGGGCATACACATGTAGGAATCAGTATTACCGTGATGTAGGTCGGGCGGCCGGTCCGTTGCAAATCTTGCGCTTCGAACTACTTCCTCAATTTCTAACCAATTCTCATGTAATTTGGACCACACATTGGTCGTGGGTTAAAGATGGGCAAGACTCATTTTTCACATGTTTTGGAAATTGTGTTGCCATGGTAACAGTTTATTATGGTAAAAAAATTAGGTAAAAATCTTGAGTTTTGAAAAACTTCCTCTGTTTTTTACCAGTTCTCATGATAATGTGGCACACACATTGTACTTGAGGTAAAGATGTGGGAGACATATTTTTTGTATATGTGTAAGAAATAGTGTTGCCATGGTAACAACATATTATGTGGCAAATATTAGCTAGAAACCTTGTGGTTTGAGTAACTTCATCTGTTCTACCCAATTCTCATGAAATTTTGCACACACATAGTTCTTGGGTTAAGGAGTGCAAGAATAAAAAATAAAGTAATTGCAAGCACAAGTTAAGGTTTAAAAGAGATTGACTTGGTGCACATTGGCTGTACATGCGTCTTTGCAATGAAAAAGTAGAATTTCAACTATTGAGCACGCTATGGCTACCGATCCTCCTGGTAAAGGACTTACAACTGTTGGAACTTTGCCACCATGGTAACAGGGCCCATCAACCAATCAGAATCAAAGTTACCATGCCGGTAGTTGCAATAATGGCAAAGTTACAACAGTTGCAAGTCCTTTATGAAACGGGCCCCAGATGTCAGTTACCCAATAATAAAACTACTATCACGCGAATTTTTGTTGATTTGAAATTAATGCACTATTAATCAATAAAATACATTTAAGTATTTGCATTATACCTATAGCTATAGGCCTCTTTTAATATAACCCCCCCAAAAATATGAATAATTAGTTCAATGAATAAAAATCCCATGGCGACATTGAGATGGGTACCCCGGGGAATCAAATTTTAATAGTTTATGAAAGTAAACAATGTTTTTTTTTTTTGTAAAATGATAATTATACATTTTTTTATGATTCCAAACAAAATATAGTGTAACATAAATTGTTAAGATCTTTAGACACCAAAACATACGATTTTATCAAATTCTATGCATAAATTAGAAAAGGAATTTATCACAATGTTGATAAAGACTTTAAAACTACAAATACGACTCCAGTTATGGCTGGCCTGACGTGGTAGTCTTTATCGATTCAATTCTTTTATTTTTTTTCAAAATGAATGGTCTTGTGGTGTTTTACCAACAGTTTTTTTTTGCATTACAATTATCATTGAATGATCTATCTCACTTGTTTTGCAATGTAATTTCAACTTCTATGATTGATTAAATAAGATTATAATTTTTAAATTTCGAGGTACTTTCCCTGTCATAGTCTTCCCACGTGATGCCACTACGTAATTAAGAAAGAAGTTCCGACAGGTTCGGAGGTGTCGTACATATTTAGTGAGGTTGTTGTACCCGATCTTGGTAAAGAGGGCTTCGTGAAACGGCCAAGCGGACAAGTAGCTCACTATCTCAGATTAAGTCAAGAAGTTAGACTTATGACAGTGTTGAGAAACAGCCCTTTGGTTGTTGTTTTAGCTTATAAGGCGCGTATCATGCTGTAGTGAATATATGCGTGGGTATATAAGTGGTCTCATATCCCACTTAGTCTAATTATCATTCACTTACTTTTATGCCCAGTTAGTCTGATTTAGGCTTTAAAGGCCAAGCCCACCCCAGAAAAACATTGATTTGAATAAGTAGAGAAAAATCAAACGAGCACAATGCTGAAAATTTTGTCAAAATCGGGTTTAAAATAAGAAATTTTTGACATCTTTAAAGTTAAGTTTCCCTTATTTTTCACAAAACAGTGATATGCACAACTCAGTGACATGAAAATGAGACAATTGATGATGTCCCTCACTCACTAATTCTTTTTTTTATTGTTTGAATTATACAATATTTTGTTTCCTATAGGTTTGACAATAAGGACCAACTTGACTGCACCATATAGTATTAAACAATGCCAATTCCACATGCTCAGGGAGGAATTAATCATTTTTTCACTAGCAAAAAAAATCCTTTCATATAATAAAATACAAAAGAAATAGTGAGTGAATGACATCATCAGTTTCCTCAATTGCATACTGACCAGGATGTGCATGTAACTGTTTGTGAAATTAAGGGAAACTTTAAAATGTCATAACTTTCTTATTTACATCCGATTTTGATGAAATTTTCACTTTCAGTATTATGCTTGTTGGAGATTTCTTTTTTTATTCAAATCAACTTTTTGTTGGGTTGGAATTGACCTTTCAATAAAGTTTTACATCATTCAAGCTAAGGAAATTCTCAGAAAAAAGAAGAAAAAAAGTTTGATATGATTCAATTTATTCAGGACAGGTTTATTCCATGTAATAATAAGTATACATGTAGTTCATTCACCAAACAGGGCACCGTTTCCTATTGAAATTGAATGTCTTGTTTAGTAGCTAACCTTGTAATTTTTAATCTCTGTTCACTTCATAAAAACATCAATGATATCAAGAAATTATGGTAAAAATTGAGATTTCATTCGTTTTGGTTAGGCTACAAAATGCATACAATTTAAAAGATAAAAATGTAATCAATGTGTTTACTAAACTCATATGAACCCTGATTATGAATAGGAAATACATTTTTTATTTAATAATAGTCAATTCTTGTATAGCACACAACATATTATGAATAATATCTCTATGCGCTTCCAAAGGACTTGGATATTATAACCCCTGTTGTAGCTCAAGCAGCTTTCACGCGCTCGGCATTTCAAGGAATATATTCCTGTCAGGTACCCATTCACCTCACCCGGGTTGAGTGCAGCACAATATGGATTAACTTCTTGCTGAAGGAAACTACGACATGGCTGGGATTTGAACCCTAGGCCCTCTGTTTAAAGTCAGAAGACTAATCCACTGGGCCACAACGCTCCATATATAATTTATGATATCAAATTACCCTCTCACACAAGTTTTGTTACATCTGAATAAGTTAAGTTTAAATCAACCCTCCGACTTCAAAATGATCATTTAACTTGGCTTAGTGACCTAAAATCACATTCAACCATTTGCCGATACTTGATAACCATTACTTGAAAGTTAACTACACTTTCATAATCCGTCTTTAAAAGTCAAAATCTTAACCTTGGTTAATTTTTTCTTAATGATGAGACCACAAGAAGTTCAATGACCCTGTTGACCTCTGACCTTGAATATGTGATCTGAAACTCTTGCAAAACAATCAACGAAACTTGATTACTATGTCTTATTTTTCATAAAAACAGGTCCCTATACTTCTCATAAAACTGAACTTTCACTGAGATTATAATGTTGATCCTCTAACATGGGAAAAGTTCAATGACCTTTGAACTTGGTAATGTGATACGAAACTCACAATAAATGATCAGCAATACTTGATTACCTTTATGTTCAAGCTTCATCAAACAGGTCTTCATACTTTTAAAGTAATGATATTTAAGAAAAAAATTAACTTTGGTTAAGATTTGTTTTATACCACAATGCAATGCAAACAAGACTCTTATTGGTGAAGAGTACCATTAAAAGGGAATGAAACCTTGGGAATAAGTAGGCTTGCGTCGAAACAGAAAAATCAAAGAATAAGAACAAAGAAAGTTTGAGAAAAATCAGACAAATAATGAGAAAGTTATGATCATTTGAATATTGCAATCACTAATGCCATGGAGATCCTCTCATTGGCAAAGCGACAAGGATGTGTGATGTAACATGAGAACAACTTTCCCTTTGATGGACTATAAAATACCCCCAAATGTCTCTTTTTGCTCTTTCTTATGGTGATACAAACTCTTTATCCATGATGTATTTTTTAAAAATCTGTATTACATGCCCTCCTATAGAAAGAACACATGATCTACTGATAGATGTGATAAAAGAGGCAGTTTAAGTGAAATGTATACTAAAGTAATGGTGAGAGTTGTTCACAAGTGACATCACACATCTTTGTCACGTTGCCAATGAGAGGATATCCATAGCATTAGTTATCGCAACATTCAAATGCTCATAACTTTCTCATTATTTGCCCAATTTTTCTCAAACTTTCTTTGTTCAGTTTCTTTGATTTTTCTGTTTTCACACAAGCTATCTTGTTCCAATGGTTTTATTCTCCTTTAAAATACAATACTTTTAATATGAGAAAAAAAAACGAAAAACAGAAACATGCTTCTTTCAATTTCATAAATTAAAAGAATAATACATGTAGGCTGAACGATAACACTGCGTTTGGCAAGAATCTCAATACAAACATGTGTATTCCAAAAGATTAAAAGTAAAAAGCTAGATTTATACATGTAGATATCTAATCCCTAGTCTCCTTTATATCTACGAATAGAAAGTGGATCTTTCTGATGACAGCTCCCTCTCTTATATTAGAAACATAATTTTTTTATAATTTCAAATTCATTGTCAATAATGCCAAACTTTCTTTGAAAGCCCAAATATCTCTCCCTTTCATAGAACTTCCAATGGTGTATTTATTCAAAATACAAGTTTGTGGAGTAATAGCTTAACCTGCATTAAAATAATTGACCTAATAATCACTCCAATAAAAATTAAAGGCTGAATATATTACCCACCATTAATTTGTTTTAAAATCCAGAAGCACTTCATTCCAATACCCTCATTCAAAACAAAATAATAATTAGAATATTTACTATCAATTTCTCAACTTCTTGAGTATCACATCATAAAATTCATCAAAATTTTGCACAATCCTTGCATTATCAACTATTACTTAGAGGCAATACCCAGGCAGTAGGCTGAAATATCAAGCCACAGAATCAGTTATACATTCATTTTCTTCTCATCACACACTGCTTCTTACTAAAATTATTTCAACATTTTCAGTATATATACATGTACCCACCAAAGCAAACTTTACCTTTAAAAAAAATCACAAAGCAAACTTTACCTTAAAAAAACCCACAAAAGTTTCAAGGCAATGGATTAATGTACACCAAGAATGTATAAAATCAACCTCTAAAAACTCTGGGAAATGCTTTAAAATATGAAAAATAAAAGATACAAGATGAACAGAAAGGGAGGGGCATGAAAGAAAGAGTGGCAAAACATGTTCCTCATCAATATCTTCATATGAAGATCTCAGTAGGATGACAATCATACTACATAATGCCTAAAACAGAACTATACATATATCCAAGTGATATACCTTGATAAAACAAACTCAACTCTCTACATAAAATTGATATTAAAATCATTTGCACAATAGCCTATGAGCAAAAAAAAAAAATTGTAGGCACTTGCTTATTAGAACTCTCTCACTATATAACCTATTATTATACAACATATTATTACACTATTTATTTGAAGGTACCTGCATGTTGATTACTTGCTGTACTGTTGTTGTAAAATGAAAAGAACAAGATGTATTACAGGGGAAGTACACCTCAATGATATCGTTGATTTTAATAAAAGTAGTAAAATTACAGAAAAGTGAAGGTTGGATGAAAACCTATAAAAGAATAATGATGGTTTTTCATCAAACCTTCTCTAATATTTTCTCAAATCTGTCTGCTTTTATTAAAACCAACTTGATGAACTCACCCCTTTAAGTACTACATACCACAAGTAGTGTACATCACATTGAAAAAGAAAAAAACTTGGAACAATGTCTTTTTTATCATATCTTTGGTGACGAATATGAACAATATGAACATATAATGCTCTGCTATCATCATGCTAACATCTGTGCACTGCGGGGTGTTGCAAGGAAATATATGTAATTAATTGCATATTTCTGTTGTTATTTTGCAATTAAATATAAAACTTCTTGTAGGAAGAAGCAGACCAGCAATGAAATTAATCTTGTGATCCATTTTGAAGCCCCAAATTTGACTTGAAAAATGATTGAGTTTCCTGCAACGCCCCCATAAAGTATCCCCAGTTTACTGTTTTCTAAATTGCAAATCTGAAGTTCTGTGTTTTTTATGACATGTATAAGATGTTTAATGGGTGCATGGCACACTGGCGGATCCAGGAGGGGGGGCGGGGTGGGGCAAACTGGCCTGTGCCCCCACCCTTTTGAGAAGCACAATTATAATTTGTAATGTAAAAATGCTGTTAAAGAGAAGTGTGCCCCCTCCCCCACTTGAAAAGTGAAGACCTTTGCTTATCAAATTTTTTCGTGGATGAAATACCCTGAAGTTTTGGTTAAAAACACTTATTTTTTGCTTGTCAAATTTTTTCCTTGGGAAAATGTGCCCCCCCCCTTTGGCAAACCCTGGATCCGCTCCTGGTATGGCACAACAATAAACAGATATTATAAACACTCTTAACATGATTGAGCCAAAGATTTTACACTAGGATTTTTTTTGTGTGCATGTGTGTTTGGTAATCAAATTGTGTTGGCATGTTGTCAATATTGCAGAGAAACCTTGGGACTTTGATTATAAATGCTAGTTACACCATGAAGTTCATTTTTATCAAACAATGATAATAATGTCATACTTTATCCAATGTAGCCTCTCCAGTTCTGAAAATGAACGAGCCCTGCTTAACATGTTATTATTACCCAGGCTTTAGCATGGCTACCCTTATCGGGTGCTCGAGCATACAAGAAATTTCTTCCCACTGGGTAACCATTCACCTCACCTGGGTTGAGTGCAGCACAATCTGGGTAAATTTCTTGCTAAAGGAAAACACGACAGGACTTGGAATCGAACCCATGTCCCTCAGACTGAAATGAGTCACATCCACAAGATCACGATGCCCCCATACCTAATTTAGAAACAAAATGACGACTCAATTATATTAAGGATTCAACTTACATTTGTGTATAATTGCAGGATTTCACCGTGTCTTCATTAGGCCTAAAGGTGGTCAACATACCATCATTCATTCATTCATTCTTAGAGCTCATTACAAAGCTGGTTTGACATATTACTGGTTGTATGACTGCATTTTTCTACTTCTCTGCTTCCTGTTATTGGTGCCATCTCCCAAAGAGATGTGATTGATTTGATCAACCACAACTATGGAAAGCCAGCAATCCCAACATCTAACATGCATATATATTCGTTCAAAGTGTTTTTTTTTTTTATTTTTAATTAGTGTACATGTATGCATCATTGTATTGACAATTCAGTGTGTTCCTCTGTGTTTGTAAGGAGACAATATGCAAATTTTCTTATGAAAAATTATGACATATATGAATTTCCATAGTTGTGGTTACAACTATTTGTAAGAAAGTGCCCAGGATGAACAGATTATTACCCAGTGATCCAATGCAATCCTGCAATTCTATAGGTATAAGCAATATACTGTTCACAATAAAAGACGACTTAACCAAGTCTTCAATCAAATAAAGCATTACAGAGTACTTGAAGGATTGTTTGGAATGAAACCAAAACCTGATAACTGTGTATAGCACAACTGACTTACATGTAGGATGAATCTAAAATACTGTTTTTTTTTTCCACAGGCCAAACCAAATATATGTACTTTAGAAAAAGCACCATAAGATCCCCAAACACTCAAAGCACATCAACTCAATTCATCACTCATTACATTTCTTTTAAGTTAAATGACAGCCATGTTATTTCTTCATTAGCAAACAAAGTATTGTAATCAATTTAAAGCTGAAACACCGATTTCAAACAGCTGTGATGGCACAGGCCAGTTCTTGAAGTGCCCCCCCCGACTCATATCAGTAAAAAAATTGTTCTGCATACATAAATAATGAAACTGTTAAGATGACTTGTAAACACGTTTCCTGAGGATACCAGAGGTTGGTTGTGGACTGCCAACATTCTCGTTAACATCAGCGACTTTATCTTTATCCTCCTGCTCCTCCTCATACCCTTCCTTTGAACAGTACACCTCCTCCTTATCCTCATCCTTATCATCGTCCAATCCGGGGGGAGGATCCTCACTGGTGCTACTTGTCGTTGCATCTGAATACCCTGATAAACTATCATCACCTTTGAGCGTTTCAACATTCTGCTCCCCTCCCTTCTGATTGGACTCGTCGCTGCTGATCCCTGAGCTGGGTGCCTCTGGTTGAGCAGTGCCTTCGGTCAGGTCTCCGGGTGTTCTTGATGATCGCTTCCGGATGTTCCTCTGGGGGCTCTTTCCAGGGGACGATGGACGGGCAGAGGTTCCTGGTTGGCTGCTAGATGGTGATGGACTGATCTGTGCCTGAGGATCTAATGGGTCTACGATGGTCACATGGGCTGGACGATTTCTGAACAATGCTGATAAAAAATAAAAAATAAATAAATAAAAATGTACTACCCATTCACTTTAATAAACATTCAATGAGCTGTTCTGTATAGTATCCTAATTTACAGGGATAAAGATATGCATAAAATAACAAGTGGAATGCCTCTGGCGGTCTCACCTGCATCACGAGATTCGATATAAAGCAGTGCTGACTTTAAAAACTACTATAAAATAATTACGGTATTCACAAAAAACACCATTCATATAATGATACAATACTACGTTCATTGACATTTGACCTTGATCATATGACCTAAAACTTGTCAGTGATACTTGATTACCCATACATGTATATCTATAAACGTTGAAAGTTATGACAGCAATCTAATAATCATCTCTAGGTCATGTGACCTGAAACTTGCATGAGATGTTCAGTGATACTTGACGGCTCTTATGTCCAAGTTTTATGAACTAGACCAATACACTTACAGAGATATGATGGTAATTCAACAAATACCCCCAACATGGCCAATGTCCATTGACCTTTGACCTTGATCATGTGACTGAAACTCGCACAGGATGTTCAGTGATACTTGATTACTCTTATGTCCAAATTTAATGAGTCAGATCCATAAAACGTTCAAAGTTATGATGGTAATTCAACATGTACCCCAATTATGGCCAAAGTTCATTGACCTTTGACCTTGGTCATGTGACCTGAAATGTGCACAGGATGTTCAGTGATACTTGATTACTCTTATGTCCAAGTTTTATGAACTAGACCAATATATTTTCAAAGTTATGATGGTAATTCAACAAATACCCCCCCCCAATTTGGCCAAAGTTCATTGACCCTAAATGACCTTTTACCTTAATCATGCATTCTTAAACTTGCACTGGATGTTCAGTGATACTTGATTACTATTTTGTCTAAGTTTCATGAATCAGATCCATAAACTTTCAAAGTTATGATGGTAATTCAACAGATACCCCCAATTTGGCCAAAGTTCATTGACCCTAAATGACATTTGACATTGGCATGTGGTGTGAAACTCATGCAGGATGTTCAGTAATACTTGATTGACCTTATGTTCAAGTTTCATGAACTAGGTCCATATATTCTCAAAGTTATGACATTTTCGTCGGAAAAGCGGCACCTATAGTCTCACTCTGCTATGCAGGTGAGACAAAAATGGGGTATTATTGGCAACAATGACAATATAACTACTGAAATAGAGCCAATAGAGCCAATAGATCTACAAGCTATTACTACCGCATAAAACAGATATAATAACAATATTTAGTTCTTATATGTAGGTGACCTGCTACTCCAAAACACACAATGATTTTCCCAAAATGATTTGTAATGTATTATGTATTAAACTTGAAAAAGCACACTTTAACATTTTACAATAAAGAATTTTTCCAAATTAACCAATAATAACCCTCTCTACTATTTCACAGAATGTATATGAAATTCAGTGGGAGATTCAGCAAAAATAAAATTCAAGTTTGGGGTTCACTCAAGCATAAGTTGTGCACAATTTGCAATCTCAGTGAAACTACCAAGCAATCCAGAAAAAATGGTTTCACAGAAACTATTGATAAACTACCATTTTTACTTAGCAAATTCAGATTTCGGTGAAATGAGGATATTGAATAACTCTTTCAGATAATCTTATTTTCTCATTTCACTTTTTGAAAGCAAGTTTCTGTTTCGGATATCATCCCTGGCGACTTTGTTTTGGGGATGACAGGTCACATATTGCATACAACGTTGTCATTTAATGTCTCTATGTACTTCCTAAAGGCCTGGTCACACCGCCCGAGTGTTGTTTGAGCGGTCATGGAACGGTAGGGAGGGAGGATCGAATTTCGCTCACAAAATTGGGGGAAAAAACCCCAAAACAATCGAAATCGAAAATGGTGAACGGTAGCGAGTGGTGATGACTTTTTTTCTCTCCGCTCCACGACCGCTCCAACAACGCTTGGGCAGTGTGACCAAGCCTTAATGAATTCTCTGATAATACAAGCTAACAATTGATGAGATTTGAAATTCAAACTTGTTACTGTTTATTTTAGATCTTCAGCAGAGCTGCCAACTTGAACAAGAGCATTTCAGTATTTTAAAAGTAGAAAATCAGTATTTTGGTGAGGGAATCAGTATTTCCGAAGAAATACCATAGAACACATAAAACTGAAACTTAGAGTATTCAGTATTTCACTTAAAACCATCAGTATTCTTCTCATTTTTCAGTACTAAATACTGAAAACCAGTACTGGTTGGCACCTCTGCTTCAGGAACTGATTTTTGGATGGATAGTTTTTTAAAAAGTTAATGAAGATTTTACCAGCTATTCTCCACTATCTTTTGTTCTTCAAACAACACTTGAATAGCAGCAAATACATGCTAATTTGGCAAATTCACAATTTTGTCAGGGTTCAAAATAAGTTGTAAAAGGTTTGTAAAACGATTGCAAGGAATTTCACATTAGTTTTCATGGCAAGGAAATTTCAATGCAAGCTTTTGCGAAACAGTCATATGCATTTGCAGTTGGTTATAAAACTGTTGCTGAAGTTCTCTTTCATTTATAAATAATAGCGCCAAAAATGATCATATCGCTCCTGTATAAAATCATCCTACATTTGCATACATATTTTTTTGTCAATTTTAAAGCAGTTTACAATAAAATTTGTTATCATTTGTAAGAGTTTGCGAGAAAAGTTGGCAAATCCATATTTGGCTACATTCATTAGTATTCATAAGCCTTCCACCTCCTCTAGACGCAATGACCAACCTGATCTTTCCTCTCCCATATTCTGTCTGGCCATCCTCCTTCTTTCTTCATAAGTAAGCACAGACGTGTTAGGTACTTCTCTCTCCTCTAGACTAGGTTCATCTATCAAGAACCCAACGCACTGCTGCCACATCATCATTGACAACACAGTCAGGAAACAGAAATTGGCGATGACACTGACCAAGGCTGAACTTACTGGCCAATAGAACATCAGGTACCTGGTAAACCACACAAACAAAAGTCATAAAAGAGGGTCGTGTGGTCCAGTGGTTAGAGCATTGGACTCATAATCGCAAGGTTGTGAGTTCGAATCCCTACTCTGCCATTGTCTCTACTTTGATAAAAAGGCCAGAGAGTCATATCTGTCGTCTGTAAGGTCAGCCACTATGACTGATTAACCTAGAGGTAAAATGTTTCCTAAGTAATTGGTTATATACCAGCTTGGCGTTTACCAGCAAAAATGCTGTCCTGCCTAACACCCTACGGGTGTTACCACGGGGTGTTACCACAAGATTTGAGATTATTTTTAGTCATCTGACAGTTGATTCTTTCCAAAGGAACACCAAGGCTTGTTTATGCTAAAGTAAAAAATGTTACACCTGATTACGACCTATGCATATAATTGTGAATTATAAAATAAATGACCTGAATTTAATGTCATATAATAATAGTAGATGAAAAAGGAGAGAGGAAAACATGGCAATGGGCAGTATTGTGTGTAATATCCAGAGATGTAAACAAATAAATGAAGAAATTCCGAAATTTTGAGGACGCACTGGAAAACTATGTCTACATGTAAGTGTCTAGCAACCTAAATCAAATATGGTTGTTTTATTATTAAAAGATCAGTTCTCAATGTTAAAAAACGTGGACGGATAAAAAAAAGGTATATTTAAAGGTCCTGTCCACCCAAAAATATTGTTGAATTAAATCAATAGCAAAAAAATCAAACAAGCATAATGCTGAAAATTCTAGCAAAATCGGATGTGAAGTAAAAATGTTACAGCATTTTAAAGTTTTGTTTCTTTTTCACGAAAGTTATATGCACAACTTGGTGATATTCAAATTAGAGTTGGAGATGTCCCTCACTCACTATCCTTTTGTTTTTACTGTTTGAATGCTATAACATTTCATTTTTTACATATTTAAAATTACCAACAATTTGACCAAACCACAAAATGTTAAAACAATGATACTGTAATCTCACATGTTCAGGGAGGAATAAATCTTTGTTTCACATGACAATATGGACAAAATTAAAATATTACATATTTCTTATAATAAAATACAAAAGAAATAGTGAGTGGGCGATGTCATCATTCCCCTCATTTACATACTGACCAGGATGTGAATATAACTGCTTTTTTTTCAATTCAAGTTTAAAATGTCATAACTTCCTTGTAATCAATAAAGTCATGAACGACAATATTTTGTTCATATTGTGTTACCATAATATATTAAAAAACAATTATCGAATATTAAATATTTTTAATATCACATTATTTTGTAAATATAAAAATATCGCCCATCACTACTGAACTGCCTTAATAACAAGGGGATGAGCAAAAGGCAATATGTTATAATCATAAAATTCTTCAGGAAATAAAACAAACAATTAAATTAAAAGTAAAATCTTACCGTAATCCTGTGAACTGAGCATGTACTTTGAGAACGGCCGCATACAGTTCGATCTTTTTAGCTCTCACCTCAAGTCCAATTTTTATAGTTGGTTTGTACTGAATATCAATAGAAACAATATTACTGTATCATAAAGAAAATATCAATCATCAAGGGATCAAGTCTTAGTTTGATTGTCGGTTTGTACTGAATATCAATATAGACAATTGTTGAGAACATACAAATTATCAAGAGATCTAATACTAAATTTTTTTAAATTGCTGTTTATACAATAACAATATAGATTTAATAATAATAAACATGAACTTCATAGTGCATATAACATTGATATCCTGAAATCTTTCATACATCTCTGTAACATCTTACAACTCACAGATTACTTGAGTACACTAACTATTCACCAAAGGCCCATATTCTGAAGTCGGGTTTAATTCAAACTCAGGTTTAAAGTTGTGGTTTGAGTATGGATAGCCAATTGTTTCATAAATCACTAACAGTAGAGATATTATATTTCAGCTCACTTGGCTCTCAAATCATTCATAATTGTCTAGGTAGTATAAATAGATGATTGTCTTCACCATCGATGAATCAGGAAAGAGCACAGTAAACACAAGAAACATACAACTTAATAAAAATTTTGACACTTTTGGCCTCCCATAATTTTAGCACAGAGTTAGACCATGGTCTAAGTTAGTCCTGACTTCAGAATACGGGCCAAAGTATATATTCTACTGCATTATTTAACTTCAAGATTTCTAAAAATTCTAGTTATTCAATATGTGTTTTTAGTTTTGATTTGAAGCTGTTTACTGAAGGTGTTTTCCTGATTTCCATGGGTGATTCCTGACATTCGGAGCTTCACAAGAAAATGTTCAATCACCTAGTGCATTTCTTGTTTGGAAAGAGAGCATCTGTAAATGTATGGAATCCGTTGAGCAGATCAAGTTGCAATTTTGTTGACTGGTTGTATAACTTACGTGTAACAACTCTGCGATGTAGCCAAAAGCTTGACCAATAAGTATTTTGTATACAATTTGTACGATTTTTGAGGGTTATACCCTGGGCTCCGTAACACAAAGGTTTATGATTGATCGCTAAATTAAATGGCCTATCAAGATTATCGTTGCATGCGCATTTTGCTCAGTAGACTGACAAGGGACCAATCAGAATTGCTCTTTCAAAGGAGCCATTAATCGCTAACCTTTGTGTGACAAGGCCTAGGTGTATTGGCAAGTATTGTTAACCAATTAAAGCTCCTCAATATTGACATTATCCATATAATAAAGAACATACAAAATCTAACCAAGATACATGCATGTGATGTCACGCATGAACAACTCTCCCCTATGGATACACTGAAAATATACCCCCAAACATCTCTTTTCAAAAATCATTCTTGTGATACAGGGGTGTGAGTGGTCACAAATAAAAAGATCTGAAAAAAGCTGAAGAGTATTGAAAAAAGTTTGAAATAGAAAGAGCTCCCATACTTTTTGTACAGAGGAAAGCCAAATATAAGCTGAAATTCAGCTGAAAATCAAAACAAAAAAATCTGAAATCAGATAAAAATCTGAACTCTCACACCCCTGGTGATAATACAAACTCTCTGTCCATATATATTATACTGTGCTGCTACACTGTATAAACAGAACACAACAGAAATATACACTATAACCGTGATGATTTTAGTGAAATGTATAATTTGTCCACATGGCAGTTGGTCACATTGCCAAATGGAGGATGTCCATTAGTCATCTCAATGTTCAAATGATCATAAAATTTTTAATCATTCAATATTTATTCAATTATTCTCAAACTTGCATTGACCTGCTGATTTGATTTTAATGTTTCAAAAAAGTTGGAGTGCTCACAAAAATTGTTCTCACATGAAGAAATTAACTAATAAAACAATAGTTTTTACACAGTGAACAACATCTCTGATCACTTTTTTCTCTCCAGATATGTCTTTCTTAAGGCTTCTTTGTGATATAAATCAACATTGATTTGATAAAATGCTCCTTTATTTAAAAAGCAAGAGTGTCCCTAGGGCGAGCACATAATACACCCGCCTTTAACACGGAAAACAGAGTTATTGGTCAAGCAAGAAAAGCGAAAGTGGCAAAAGTGGCAACTTGACCTTTGACCTTGCGACCTAAAATTCGATAGGCTTCCTGGGATTTATGCTAGTATCATACAAACCAAATTACATGAGGCAAGATTAAGTTAACCTAAAATTATCGCATTTACAAGGACTTCAGAAGGGTAAGATAAAAACATGTCACTGTGACCTTGACATTAGACCTGAAAATCAAGAGGATTCCTGGGATATGAGCCTAGGTTAAGTCAAACTGAAGTTATCACCATTACAAGGAAAAGTTAACGGACGGACAGATGGCGTGAGACCATAATACGTCCCGTTTGGACGGGCGTATTAAAGATAATGTGATACCACTTGCTTATTGTTCACTACTGAGCCATTTACATACACTGAAAATATATATATTTCTGTACTTACAGCATTGTCAATAAAATCATCCATAAGGCTGACTTGTAGATTCTGTTTTTCTTCTGCATATCCCGTAACATAGAATGGTGCAAGACACACAACGTTGATCATTTTCAGGAAAGGGGAACGGTACCTTATCATGGCCTGTAAAACAATGAAAAGTCTGGATTATAAACTTGAAGGATTGGTTCAATGAAGCTTCCTAAAAACCATAGTACCAATCTAATGCAACAAGTATCATGCAAACCTCTGCAAATTGTAACTGTAGGAAATTGACCAGCAATCATTGCTCATAATTGGATAAATTTGTGGACAGGGATATTTGCACTACGACATGAAACAGAATGAAAATTTAAGAGATTAAATCAATTTTAATTGTACATAAATATGACCAGAACATTACAGGAAGAGACATGTATGTATGATTATGTACCGGTATGTATCTATCAGGCAATCACTAAATTTACACTTCAATTTTAGTTCTTACGTCATGAAAATGTAGAATTGTTACAACAGTCAATATGCTTACATTTAACTGAAGTTTTGAACCATCAATAAAAAAGATGAACATTCTCTTCAGAATTCTAGTTAAAAATATAAATTAATATTCTTGGACAGTTCATTACATGAACCTCCAATACACCACATTTCATCTGAGCACTCCAACACTTACTGGTCTCGATGACTTTGACGTAATTTCATCGGATTTTGAAAAAGTTTCAATCTTGACCATGAAGACTCCTGTAAATATGTGTAAAAGGAAAAAAAATGTACTCTTTAAGACAAAATCAAATGTGAAAACAAGGAATTATTAAAATGTGAATAAAATTAAAATAAAGATATTTGCTAGAGGCCTACATGTACACCAGGGTGCTACATAACGTTTTAGAAGCGCTTGCCCAGTCGGGCAAGTAAATTTTTAAAAAGTTGGAATATACTTGCCCAAAAATTTATTTCACTTGCCTGAAAAAATCCTTGAAAAAAAAGTTTTACCTCTTCAAAAGAAAGTTTTGCAGTTTTATAAACCATTGACCTTTTTCTCTTTTGGCATGAACTGATCAACCTTGTTATTTCATGTCTTTTTCCAAAGTGATTTAATCTTGCCTGCCATGACCAAAATCAGGGTCAATATCACATCATATTGACCCTAATTTTGGTCATTCTACTGTGAGAATTTTGCTTCTGTGTGAATTTTGCTTGCCGAATTCGGGCAAGAATTTTTGGTCTTTACTTCAAAACACTTGCCCAAATTTAACATTTAATAGCCACAGGCAAGTGCTTATGTAGCACCCTGCCTACACTCTTGCATCTGATTTATTTGTAGCCTTTACATTAATTTAATATTCATAGTATATGGGACATGTAGGTCTAGATGTAATAATAGTTTCATCATTCAGTGCTGCCAAACTCTGCCAAAAATCATATCACCTGTTTTTTACTTTTGAAATAATTTTTCTATGGCTGTGATATGGCTGCTGGAAGCTTGGAAAACCATGGACCTACATGCACATGTACATGTAGGGCTCTTCCACTCTGCATACTTTGCACTTCATGTGTTGTGATTTATTTTCTTTATAGATGCTATTAAAAAACTTCAAATATTAAGAACATCAATAAATATCACCATATATTTTTGAAATTAGGATGAAATTAAGTTTTCATAAGTTGTTGACCTGAAATGGCCTTTTCTCTTGTTAATGACTTTACCCAAAGAAAATATCTGATCCTTTTATTATTATTTTATTTTTTTATATTATATTATATTATATTATTTATTATTATTATTATTATTATTATTATTATTATTATTATTATTATTATTATTATTATTATTATTATTATTATTATTATTATAAAGTCTTATTTATCCAGGGTAGCCTCATCAGTGACGTACACTGTTCTCCCAGAGGGCTCTGCTAATACAAACAAGCATGTAATATGACAACAATATATTGCTTTTCAAAAATAGAGGAAAAAAAAGCTATTAGCTAAACCTGAAAATTCATAACCTCAAATTACACTGTACCTTCAATGTATAAAAAAGTTTAAAATTGACTTGGTAATATTTAATGAATTTCATCATTTTCATGTCATTTGTCATATTCAATGTATTTTAAATTTTCATCTGAGGTAATTAATCTTGAGTATTTTATTGACAAATATTGTAGTGTTCAACTGTTGTCAATCAGCACCAAAAATACAAACTACAGCAAAATCATACTGTTTGGCAGTTCTCCTTTCATCTGTTATTTTTGGTTGCGATCACAATGCAATCATGGGCTAAACATATACATGTATATATATTTTTACATTAAAACATGTCATGTTTTGTTTGTTTGTTTTATCTAGATGTATATTAGTGATAAAATTACTAAATGATGCGATATGTCTTCTGCTTTTTTTATTCCAAAATTGAATTTATTAGTAAGTAGGGGAAGGCGGGGTAAGTTGTGACAGTTTTTGCTTTTTGCATGTTAGAATTGATATGATTAATAATCTTGTCGAAATAAGTACCTTGCCTTGAAATTTAATTCTTCTGAAATATTTTCCACCTATATATAACTTTCTATCCCCACACTGAAAGTCATTGTGACCTTTGAAAAAAACGATGTCAAATGGCTCAACTTGCCCCATATATGGGGTAAGTTTGAGCCACCTTCTGGGGTAAGTTGAGCCACAAAAACTATGTACAAAATGTATGAGGGGAGAACCAGCATGTCAATTTTTTGTTTAAAGTCTTCACTTGCTAATTCTCTATAAATACTAACATCCTTTAAAAGGAAAAAAGCAGTCATGTAAATTTGCTCCTTTCAGCCAGCATTTCAATCGATTTTTATGGTTTGTTTGTTTTTTAAGATACATTACCATAGGAATTACCATGGCTCAACTTGCCCCATGCTGTTTGGCTCAACTTACCCCAGTCTGAACTTAGTGCGATAATTTTGTATCCACACATTTATTATGCATCCATCATATAAAAGACTATGACAAGAATGAAGATCCGTACCTGGACTAATAATGTTGTTATCATGTCTTTATTATATTTAAAGACGTGTGTGTTTATAAAGCACTTATCTATTTCACACTCTTTTTTACTTTTTTGGCTGAAATTCATATTTTTCCCTCTAAAAAACTACTTTTTGTTTCAAAGTTGAAAACAATATGGTGGGGTTAGAGGTTATGCTATGGGTCATCAATACATGACACCACCACAATGTCTGACTCATTCATTATTGGCCTGGAGCTGGTGGCTCAACTTGCCCCTATGCTCAACTTACCCCGCCTTCCCCTACTGTGGAATACGTTGCCTTTTCATCATTCATCATTCATCTTTTTTTAATGTTTATTTTTAAATATAATCACATAGGCCTGAGGAAGACCAGCTTTTAATGCTAGTATTTTGCATATTTATTTGATCATGTATCTTGCCATCTGTATCTCGTAACATATTCCCGTATACTTTTGCTTTGTCCCTTTTTTCTGTATCTCATAATGTCCTGTTAGTACTATGTTTTTCGTATATTGTATGCTTTTTTATGCTGAACAGGTTACCCTGTTTAAATATTCAAAAATAAACAAAAAATAAACAGGCTTGAAAGGTCTTAATCAAATGGTTCCTAACAACATCTTAAAATAACAAGTGGAATGCCTCTGGCCGTCTCACCTGCATCACGCGGTTCAATATAGCAGCAGTGCTCACTTTGAATACTACTCTAACTCGCACAAGATGTTCAGTGATACATGGTTACTCTTATTTCCCTGTTTTATGAACTAGACCAATAAACTTACAGAGATATGATGGTTATTCAACAAAAAACCCCAACATGGCCAAAGTTCATTAACCTTACATGACCTTTGACCTTGATCATGTGACCTGAAACTCGAACAGGATGTTCAGTGATACTTGATTACTCTAATGTCCAAGTTTAATGAACTAGACCAACAAACTTTCAAAGTTATGATGGTAATTCAACAGATACCCCCGATTCGGCCAAAGTTCATTGACCTTTGACCTTAATCATGAGACCTGAAACACGCACAGGATGTTCTGTGATACTTGATTACTATTATGTCCAAGTTTCATGAATCAGATCCATAAACTTTCAAAGTTATGATGGGAATTCAACAGATATCCCCAATTCGGCCAAAGTTCATTGACCCTAAATGACCTTTGACCTTGGTCATGTGACGTGAAACTCATGCAGGATGTTCAGTGATACTTGATTAACCTTATGTCCAAGTTTCATGAACTAGGTCCATATATTTTCAAAGTTATGATGGGAATTCAACAGATATCCCCAATTCGGCCAAAGTTCATTGACCCTAAATGACCTTTGACCTTGGTCATGTGACGTGAAACTCATGCAGGATGTTCAGTGATACTTGATTAACCTTATGTCCAAGTTTCATGAACTAGGTCCATATATTTTCTAAGTTATGATGACATTTCAAAAACTTAACCTCAGGTTAAGATTTCGATGTTGATTCCTCCAACATGGTCTAAGTTCATTGACCCTAAATGACCTTTGACCTTGGTCATGTGACATGAAACTCTGATAGGATGTTCAGTAATACTTGATTAACCTTATGGCCAAGTTTTATTAACTAGGTCCATATACTTTCTAAGTTATGACATCATTTCAAAAACTTAACCTCAGGTTAAGATTTGATGTTGACGCCGCCGCCGCCGCCGTCGGAAAAGCGGCGCCTATAGTCTCACTTTGCTTCGCAGGTGAGACAAAAATCACCCTTTGGAGTATAGTTATTGAATTACAGAGAAATCTTCTGAATTTGAGAGAAATTTAGACCCACCTACATGTACAATGAAATCAATGAAAAATATCAAAAAAATGAATCTTTGTTCATTATCTTCATTCTGGCTTACATGTAAGTTCAAATTTGAAATAGGCTACATGTAGAACATGAAACAAGTCTCAGTTTTTGCAAGTTTGCATAATACATGTACAAGGATAATTATTTGCACTTTGAATAGTAGAATACACTATAACCTTGACGGGAGATTATTCAATCTAATCAATTGTCTTGAATTAGGCAATCATTAATGTACCTGTAAGAGGAAACCTACATGTACATGTAGATACTGGCTTTCAAAGTGCCTTTCAGAACCATGAAACATGTACATGTAAAATCATCTGTAATACATGTTCATATCAGTTTGTACTGCGAGACATTTTTTTTTTTTTTAATAAAATCAATTTATAAATCTAAAAATTGCCTTGTTTCAATACATTTAGAGTATTTTTTAAGATACCAATGGATTTATCAGGCTAGTAAACATATAATATAAATAGGCACCATAATCAGCTCAATAAGGCCTTCAATATTTAAAAAAAGAATAGGATTTTTTTTCAATTCTCGACGGACGATAACTCAGCATTTTTAGGCCACACCCCCAAACATAGTTTTTGTGGTCACACTGACCCATTTTTCACCCGATTTTCTTTAAAATGTAGTCATCGAACAGGACAACAAGCACATTCAAATGAGATATAGAAACTTGATTCTGATACATACAGTACATGTATAAACTAATGTATAAGCTCCAACCTCTACTTTTAGTTTTAGAGTTAGCATTTTATGGCTTTACTTTAATGCAGGCAACACATTTTTTCTGAGTCTCCTTTTCATAACCTACATGTACTGCCTTTATCTGCAGCATTCAACAAGCTTTAAAGGGGTGGTCCGGGCTGAAAATATTCATCTAAATAAATAGAGTAAAATTCACAAAGTAAAATGCTGAAATTTCATCAGAATCGGATAACAAATAACAAAGTTATTGAATTTTACAGTTTATCAATATTTTGTGAAAACAGTTACATGCACATTATCATGAATATTCATTAGGTGGGCTTATGATGTCACATGCCCACTTTCCTTTTTGTATGTTATTACATGAAACCATAAATGTTTCATTTTTTCATACATGTGTAAATCATGTGTCTCCATTATGATGAAATAAGATGCGGCAATAAATAACTAAATGCACTGAATCACTGTTCAATCCAATTGTTTTAGTTCTTGGTAGATTTTGGAATAAACCTAATTTCATATAATACAAAATACAAAAGAACAAGTGGGGTATGAAATCATCAGCCCATCTAATGAATATTCACAATGACATGCCTAGGACTGTTTCACTGGAATAATGCAAATCTTTAAAATTACATAACTTTGTTATTTCTTATCTGATTTTGATGCTCAGCTTTTTGCTTTGTGAATGTTACTCTATATAAATATTTCCAGACTGGACAATCCCTTAAAAGGGGAATCCAACCCAAGTAAAAACTTGTTTTTACAAGAAAAGGACAAATCAGACAAGCTAATAGGTGAAAGTTTGAACAATATTGGAAAAAAACAAGAAAGTTATAAATTTTAAAAAGTTGTAAATATTGGTCATCACTTTTGCCCATGGAGAATTCAAATTGGCCTCATACTTAGTGTCATAGTGATGTAAGGCAAGGACTACTCTTCTGTTAACCCAGGGAACTCCCACCCGCGTAGTGGGCGGGAGCCCAGGATCTTACATGTAAAGGCATACACACCTGACAAGCATGAAGTATGGTCAAAATAATTCTCTGGATAAATAGTTAAAACAGAAATCAAGCACTTACCACGATTATATGGATGATGGTTTAACGAGTGGCAGTTTTTCTGACATCTGGGCACAGACTGGAACCTCAAAAAACGAAAAGTTCTCTCCTTCTACCCCCGTCTCGATCGGCCATTTTGTTACAATTCATAACAAAAATGGCCGATCGAGACGGGGTAGAAGGAGAGAACTTTTCGTTTTTTGAGGTTCCAGTCTGTGCCCAGATGTCAGAAAACTGCCACTCGTTAGACCATCATCCATATAATCGTGGTAAGTGCTTGATTTCTGTTTTAACTATTTATTCGGAGAATTATTTTGACCATACTTCACGCTTGTCAGGTGAGTATGCCAAATTGCAAGTAAGATCCTGGGCTCCGTAGCGGGCGGGAGTTCCCTGGGTTACTCTTCTGTGTATTCCAATACATATTATGGCTAAAGTGTCATTTTCCCAAAAAAAGTTTTGTTTCAAATTATATTTTTATTTAATGAGGACATACACAATATACTACCTTTGTTTTATTAAGATTACTGCCCCAGGGGAATGGGTACTTAAGGAGAAAACCATAAATCCCTGATAATTAAGTACATGGCCTACATGTATGAGAATGTTGTCCTTGCCCCTTGTCATAATTTACTTACCCAGTTGCCAATTTGAAATCTGCATGATATTAGTGATCTCAATTTTAAGGCAGCTACAACTTTCTTATTGCTTGTCCGAATTCTTTCAAACTTTCACCACTCTGTTTAAATTACTTTTCTCCTTCCCAACACAACATGTTATGGCCAAGGCTGGACTATCCCTTTAAGATTGCAGTGAATTGGGATTTTCTAAGGCTCCCTGAACTGATGGATTTAACATGACAATACTGCGAGCACTGTGTATGAGTTGGATTGGACGAATGAAAAATATGTTCATGTTGATCTGGATTAAAATCATTGCCATCTTTATGATGCCATGATCTGTAAAATCATTTTGCACTGTCTATATTTAAATTTCCTCCCCATTTGCCAGGAAACTGTGTATAATAGACCATCTGTTTGTGGTGATTGCTGGTAAAATATAAAATAGTCTTACTACCCCGGGGGGGGGGGGGGGGGGGGGGGCCACTTACATTGACGAGTGGATATCATGCGTGACCAAAAAAACATGTAAAAAGGATGTCTTTTTCACGATAGGGCACGTTACGTACGTAACGTGATAAGGGTGTAAAAAACACAAAAATAATGAAAAAAGGGTATCTATTTCGCTAGGAAAATTACGTGTTTAGGGTCGAATTTGCGGGGATGATAAAACAAAATTAAATGTTTTATCAAGGATGTCCTTTTTTGGCCCCAACACTACCTGTTTAGAGTCCGATTTGCGCGAGGTGTAGGTGGGGTCGTACTAAACCAAATAAGGTAAAGCCGACAACCAAAGGACCCGTAACAATAAAACATTCCTTTACTTGTTTAGGGGTTCATTTCAGGAAATATTTGCCAAGAGTATCGTTTTGTTTCCAATACTTGTTAAGGGTAGGGTTTCACACGTCAATACTTGTTAAGGGGTGCATTTTCAGAATATGGAAATTACTTTTTTAGGGTGCTTTTTGAGACCCCATGGTCGCGCATGGTATCCACTCGTGAATGGAAGCGGCCCCCCCCCCCCCCCCCCCCCCGGTGACTACCGTGCTTTCGACTTTTGGGTCGATCAAAATTCCCTGATTTTTTCCTCATTTCAGGCATTTTCCCCTGATTTGATGTATTTAAAAAAATCAAATTCCCTGATTTTTCCCTGACTGGAAATAACGTAAAATAATTTTCCCTGTTTCTGTGATGGACTGGGAACCCTGCAATGTTGTCCCAAATTACATGGAGTTAATTATTTTTTTTTATCATATATACATTTATTTTCAGATTTCGGTTTTATAGCAATTTGTAGTCAGATTATTGTGCAGGTATAAATACATGTACCCTCAAACTTATTTCATTATAATCATAATTATTTGATGTTATCATGAAAATATAGGGCCCCTCCCCAAAAAAATAATAGTATTAATAAATAAAAAAATAATAATAATAAAATCAAGCTATTGTACAGTAGTAACTCAAAGTCACCTTCACACAGTCTCAATTGTTCAAGTTTATCAATACTCAAATAAACACTATGAGAGATTATATTGTATGCAAATACATGTATGTTAATAACAGCTAGAATGCACTGTAAAAATGTCATGGAATAGGGACTCAGAAATACTTTTAAACTCATCTTGAAAATATCTTTATCTTGGTTTGGATGTTTTATGTTGATATTATGATAAAGCTCATTGACCATTAATGACCTTTCTTTGACCTTGGTCATGTGACTTGGTCATGTGACCTCGGTCATGTGACTTGGTCATGTGACCTCGGTCATGTGACTGAAATGACCAGTGACAGTTGATCGCCCTTACGTCCAAGTTTTATAAAACAGGTTGTTACATACATGTATGCCTTCATCATTATGAAATTTTTTAAATGTTGTTGATACCATTGGAACCATGAAACACCAAAGGAAAAAGGGTGCCTTTGTCTCACTTCTGCCATGCAGGTGATACAAAACTATTGGCATACATGTAGCTGTTCGGAAACTATATGGATAAATTCACTTTTTCATTTAAGTACAATGCATGTACCGGTACATGTACAGTATGCGACATTGTTAATTTGGTTAATCATTGTTATCATTTTTCTTCTTTCCAGAATATAATGCTGGTAGAGATAAAACATACAAAAAAAAGCCTACTGAAAATAGGAGTACAAATTGTATAATAATAATAATAGCCAATTTTTATAGAGCGCTTTTCCCAGAATGGCTCAAAGCGTGTTACAGCATATTATTACCACGGTCATTGGATTCATTTCAATCGCACACGAAAAGTGCACAATTTCCACTCCCTGGGGAGCATTCCTATACAATTTAAGATTTTTTTGTACCAAAGAATTCCAGAATTACTTCTGGAGAATGAGGCACTCAAATTTATGTACAGTGGGCCGTAATGTAACACAAAGCTTTAAAAGGATCATAAAACATTTTTCTACGATTGATTCCATTGACTACAATGTACAATCAACCGTGAAAATCAAGCGTATGATTATTTGCTAACCTTTGCGTTATGGGCCCCTAGAATTGTACATATCATCGGCCTTATGCCAAAAGGGCCTTAACTGCTTTTGGCCATTCCGAGATAATGGCGTTTATAAAGGTTTTGGCCTCTCTAATAATCAAAAGTTTGTGGTCGTTTTTTTGCTTTTGAAGCCAATTTCGATAAACGTGTTAAGTTATTAAGTTTTACATGAAATGTGTTAAATTTATTATAAAATATTCAGAACCCCTAAAATCGGGTTAAGGCCCTTTTGGCATAAGGCCGACGATATACACATGAGTGGCAAAAAACATGTAAAATGGTTAAGACATGATAGGCATAGTATACATTAAAAAAAATGGCAAAAACAAGAAATACGGCGTGGAATTTATTCATCCATGTCTAGGTCATTTCCCTATTTTATTGGTCTTGACTTGCGTTTTATCAAGTTTGCACATGCATGTTTGGTGGACTTGTTTGGTGGATAAAATGGAAAAATATACATTATTAATACAAAAAAATAAAATTATGAGATTACGGACGTTTTTAAAAATATGTGATCGCTCATGTGTACAACAAGTCAGTGCATATGTACATGTAGAGTGCCCCCTTCCCCCAATTAAAGGGGAAGTTCACCCTGAAGAAAAATTTGTGGTAAAAATAGCAGAAAAAATAATAAAAAATAGTGCTGAAGGTTTGAGGAGAATCCGTTAAAGATTAAGAAAGTTATTAGAATTCAAAGTTTTGGATTTGTGACTTCATAAACAAGCAGATGCCAAATACGTTATGTAATATAAAATGCATGAATTTAATTTTTTAAGGTTCCTGACGACTTAATTTTGTTTCTATTTGTGATCGGATGTGAAAAGATTTGTAATTGATATACAACAGGTACAGTAAAAACCATTTTCAATTTTCTAAGAAAATGATATTTTAATTGTTTACCACTCGCTATGTAGGAATGCTGCTCGCATATGACGTCACAAATCAAATAATTGAAATTCTAATAACTGTTTAATTCTTTGATGAATTTTTCTTGAACCTTCTGCAATATTTTTTATTTTTTTATAAGAAACTATTTGTCAGGGTGAACTTCCCCTTTAATCACCTCTTATCATCAATCTTTGTCAACTCACCTAGGTCTTCATTGACTGGAGATTGAGGCATATCCATATCCAATAACATATGATACCTCTGTCCTGGCATGAATAACTGTAATAGATATGAAAATATGATGTCATCACTTTAAAATTTTAAACTTCAGGAGGGGTGTCTGAGAATTTTTTTCCACAGGGGTGGCACCAAGGTTTTCCAATATGGGAACCGACATGTTAAAGTGAGGCCATTTCTCATTAATTTAGGGCATTAATTGGGTATTATATGGCTATCCAATTTTGATTGCTGACTTCTGCAAATAAAATAAATGTAAAGATTCATTTAGTCAAGAAGCAGAATAAAACTGTTTATTTACCTAATACGGGTACCTAGAAGTAGATCTATAATGTGTGACCTGTCTATTAATACCCTTCTTTCTTTTGTTCTCTTTCTCCCTTATTTTCCACCCATTTTTATCAATTATTGTTCCACTTATTTAAAATTGATTTTGATGGCTACTCATCAAGTAATATATTTTCAAATCATTGTCATCATGCAATTATCAGTTTATAGAATTATAAATTACTTTATATATATCTTCAAGTAATGAAATACTTACATTAACATTGCACAATTTCATGTATGATATTATTTGGATGGGAAGCTGAACATGATTGTTCAAACCAAAAATGTGAGACAAAACTTATAAATTTTGTTTAAAATGTAATTAAACCTACAAAAAAATAGAAGTCAAATTCAACTTAATACGCTGCAAGGATATTCGTATACACACTGATTTTATCATGGCAATAGTAATGTCCAGGAAGAATATATATTATCAGCAATATTTTTGACACAATTTGCTCAAACTCAAACATTCACTTCCTATAATTCTTGTAATATACAGTATAAAGCCTTCATTGTCAAAACAAATACTTCAAGAAACAGTAATGAGCTCACATTAATGACTAACCGTTTGCTTGAAGTGTATGTGCTACACATGGATATGATTTGCCCAGTATTTAGCAAAATAACATCTTTGATGAAATTTCCCAAACCTTCACCAATCTTTCAATCAATTTTCTGCTATTTTTACAATAAACTTTTGGTCAGGGTGAAATTCCCCTTCAATAATAAATATTTAAGGGGTTTAAAAATTCTTGGTAGAAGTTTTGTATCCCCTACTTAGTGCCACCATATAGAGCACAAAGAATTGGTCAAAAAATAAGGAAGCATTTTTTTTCTTCATTTGTGCATGAATTTCACATCAATTAGTAATTGTATGTAGATAATTTTTCTAGCCAACATTTCTGAATTCTGAGTACATGTACATTGGTAAACACCATGTAGATGTAGCACAACCCCCCCAAAAAAAATAATTTGACAATTAAAGAAGCATTTTTTGGGGAGGGGGGAAGGACTTTAAAAACTGTACTTTAACTAGCATCAATGAGTTTGAAAATTCTGTGAGACATAGGTTTGAATCCCGAACAGTGCTTTCATAATGAAATTGGACATTAAGCGGCAGAAAGGCATTTTCAAATTGTGGACAGATGACAGACAACATGTAACTTTAAATCTCATCTGGGCCCACCAGGCCAATGAACTTTAAAGGATTTACATGTATTGTTATGTTTCCAGAGTGATGTTTTTCTATTATGGGGACAAAAAATCAATATGCTTTTTCTTACTACCACTCAGTAACAACCACGGACAAAGATGCTAAATACATGTGGGAGGATAATAAAAGGAATCACAGAGTTGTCCTTATCACATGTTATAATCTACTTAAAAAATTACCATTTTTTAGATTGACAAGATGAAATCATATTAACAGCGAGATTTATTATTCCTGGTCCAATTTCTTTCAAACTTTCAAACAAGCTCATGTTTCTCTTATTTTCCTGCTTTCACACAAATCCATTTCTTAATACCATGCTTGGATTATTTTTTCTTTAGTTGTAATTCTAAGCATTAGATTACATTCTCAGACGATGCAAGTACTCACCCTCTCTTGGACAGGATGATTTACAAGACTGATGTTTGTTTGAGGGAAAGGGCATGCCACACTTCCATCAAAACGATCACATAAACTGTTTAAAAAAAAATCAGAAGGCAATATGACATTTGAGGAAAGATGGAGTAATGCCTCTGGCAGCCAGTGCTTACGCTGAATTGCTGACTATGAAAACAACTACACAAAAATAATAATTTGGTAAAAGAGAGAAAAAGTATTAAAAAAAGAAAAATATTTATATAAGGATAAGTCCACCCCCCTAAAAAAAGGGTGATTTGAATTAAAATGAAAAATCCAACAAGCACAACAATGAAAATTTCATCAAAATCAGATGTAAAGTTGAAAAGTTAAACATTTTTAAGTAATATAGTTTCGCTTAATTTCACAAAATGGTTGACATCCCGGTCGGTATGCGAATGAGGGAAATGATGATATCACTCACTATTTCTTTTGTATTTTAGTGTATGAAAAATGAAATATTATAATTTCCTCCTCATTGTCGAGTGAAAGAATGATTAATTCCTCCAAGAACATGTGGAATTAGCCTTGTTTAATATATGGTCAAGTTGGTCCTCATTGTCAAATTTGTAAGAAATGAAAATTCAAACAACAAAAAATAAAAGAAATAGTGAGTTATTATCATCGACTGACTTATTTGCATGTCACTGAGTTGAGAATATCACTGTTTTGTGAAAAATAAGCAAAACTTTAAAATGCCATCACTTACTTATTTTACATCAGATTTTGATAAAATTTTCAGAAATAATATGCTCTTTTGATTTTTCTCTATTTATTCAATCAAAAATTTCCCTCGGGTGGACTTGACCTTTTATCTTAAGTTAAATCTTAGACTCTCCCTAAGTTTGCTGACCTCAAGTGGCCTTTAAACTTGACTTAAAAATTTATCATTATTTCATGTCACGTGTGACAACCAATCACTAATTTTAATTAGTCGTAATGACAAATTGTGATTGAATACTTCCAAAATAACATTCAAACAAAATATCAATTTTAATCCAAATTAATTGATCTGAATCTGAAATGACCTTTGGCTTGACCAAGTACCGGGTAAAGAATTACTCAAATTGCCAAATATAATGTTGAAAATAAAAATCTTAAATTTCAAAATTTTGGTTATTATTTTTCAAAGTTGGGACCAATTTATTGGACCCAAAAAGGCAAAATTACCATTGACCTTACAAGTCACAGGCTTTATAAACCTGAAATTTGGGGCACCAAGCGGGTAGACATATAGTGAGTGATTGTAATATCAACCGGCCTTGCATTACCGAACGTACGCATCATATGCGTCAGAAAATAATGTCATACGCTCAAAACTTTGCAACGTCCTTCCAGAGGGAACATGAATAAGATGAAAAATGCTGAAAAACACATTTTCAAATTTTTTATATTCTAAAAAAAATCATAAAATATGGTCAAAATAGCGATTAGTGATTTTGTTTTCTCAACTTTTCCCATATAAAACACACGTTCAGTAAAATACGATACCTTTTTCAAGTGACCAAAATTTTTCACAGGCAAAGAGGGGTGCGATCGATTGGAAGCTGATATCGTAAAAAGATAACGATTTCGGCAAAATTGTTACATATTTATATTCTGTAGGTAATTGTGTATTTATGGTGAAAGTTAGATGAATTTTTTGAGAACAATGTGATTAATAATGAATTTGTGACAAGTGTTTGATAATACGACCCACTTCCATACCGTATAGCACCCCCCCCCGACAGCTGGCAGCCATCTGTTTCGAGGAGTTTTTAAACTTTTTTTTTTTTTAATTTCTCCTCGTACACAGACGGCTTGTTATCGTGCAGACACCATTAGGGGACTTGCAATGCAAAATCCCCCCGTTGGGGCTCTTTAATTTTTGTCTTTAATGAATTTTTTTTTTTTAAATTAACGTGACCAAATGCAAATTAATATTCCATCTTGCCATTAATTGCCAAAAAACAGAGAAAAATCAAGTTAAAAGGAACAAAAACAGTGACTTGCCTCGGCTGTCGCGCAAATTCACTTCCCCGTTTTATCTGATTTTAAGTACATAAACATATGGCGGCCGTTGAGTCCCCTGTACAGATCGCGCTAGAACTTCGGTCTCTGTATTTGGTGAGTGAAGCCAACGAGTTCAGCTAAACATAACAGAGACCGAAGCTTTTGGTCTACCCCCCCCCCCCGCAACCAACCCCCTTCAGACATTAGTAAGCCATACTTACCCAAAATCAAAGTAAACTGGTTTCGTGTGCAATTCCGTCGGCATATAAGCATAATAAAATGTCCCATACATGAAGAATGCAAGCCATAGCTGAAAAGTTGTTAGAACGGTGAGCAGCACGACCTTCACCGCGGTGTTCCGGGCCCAAATCACCCAGTGAGACGATAAACTCTTTGCCCGTCTCAAAGCTCGTCGAACGGAAGCGACCATTTTTTTTTTACCACAATCCAGCTACGAATGGGCAGTCAGCTTTGTTGCAATAATAATCGACAGTACCTTAGTCTGTACCTTTGTCAAAAAATTGTTACATGTAGCTAGTAATTAACGGCCAACAACAGCCACAACTGACCAAAGTCGGTTCGTCGCATCAGCAAATACCACCAGCAGCCGAAAAGTGTTTGTTCATGAAACAAAAGATGGCGCTGTAACATTTCATTCAGAGTTATCAATTATTTAAAACAAAAAATCCAATAGACATTGATAACTCTTGATTTCATTTGCCTTGAGCCGGCGTGGCCACAAGAAAAAAAATCATAATTGGCCCATTGCATTTTACAATTATGATCTAGAGATCTGACAGATTTAACAAAAGCATATATAAACAACTGTGGATATTTCATACATCAATACAGTACATTAAATCTATAAATTTTGTTCCTTTTAGAATAGATCTTGCAAGAGAAAGGATGAGATTATTTCAGCAATTGGCCAAATTTTTTTTGCCAACGGGCAATTCCATAAAATTATCAAGTTTTTTGTATGTCTGACCCCCATTTTGTTTCAAGTCTTACTTCTCTACATGAACCGACCAAGTCAGGGTCATTTGAAAACTTTACAAACTGTCAAAAGAACAAGAAATCAGAGACAGAAAATGTCATAAAGGTCCCACATAAGGCATTGCCCCCAATGTGTTGGTACATTTATTGTATGCATCTGTTGTTTTGTAGAAATTTTGAATTAAGATTTACCTTACATTTCTTTAAAACCTCTCAGCCAGCCTCTCAACTGAGTTTTTCTTGATGAGTTAGCTCTTTTCTGAGTGCAGTCTCCCTCTTCTTGTGCTCTGCTCCAAGTTCTTCTTCAATTTTGGCCAATATTCTGTTTGTGATAGTAGCAGCAATGCATGGACAGCAGATTTAGAAAGTCTTTATTCTGAATGCCATTTGCATTCAGTTTCTTTTATTTATATCATTTGAATTTTATACTTTAAGCATGGCCCGATTGTACAAAAGGGTCTTTCCAAGGACCGTCTTTTGTTTCGCCGATCTTTTATGATGCACGTACTGTATGCATATTTCTGAAATGTATTATAAACAAAATAAAATTTATTAACTAGAATTTAAATCAATTTGTATACAATTTCATGATATATCACATCATTTTATAAACAAAGATTTTGTTTACTTTAACGGATGAATAAATGTTTGCAAGATATTTATTTAAAATGCGTTTTACATGGCGCATCATAACAAATTAGCCACACAAAAAGCCTGAGTTCTTGCAAAGACCCTTTCGTGCAATCAGCCCCTGATGACCAATCTTGGATATCTACTAGAAATTAAGGGTGTTATCAAGAATTTGTGAAAAATTTAGGACTTATTGTCTAAACCCCTCAAAACTATCTGTCGTGGTTCTCTCGGACTGATAGTTGGAATTTTTTTTTCACTCAACTGCTTTTTGTCAAATGTGGGGAAACCTGAGTAAAATAGTGATTTTCCAGATTTGTCTGAAAAAATACCCCCAAAACACATACCTTTTGGTTATCAAGGGTTTTCTAGCATCAAATTGAATTGATTTACAAAAGATCACAGAGGTCAAGATTTTTGTGGGTTATTTTTTTGCTTCATGTAAAATTTAGGGAATAATTGAGCAAATAGTAATTTTCAAAATTTGTCAGAAAAATGGTCTTAAACCCCCCTCTAAACCAACCGTCGTGGATCTCCGCAGATATCTAGAAAAGGGGATAGGACAAGAAGCACTCAATGATTTCATGCCGCCTGAATTTACTAAACCAAGTTTTGATTTACTATCACGCTGCCTGAACCATCTTTAATTTCAATTTGAAAGAAAGGATTCAGGAATTTTTATTACAAATATACTACTATGGTTTTATGAATATCGCGCAGATTTGTGAATATCAATTTTCAAGTTTCCAATAAAGTAATGAAAAGAAATTACAAATCAGGTAATAAAATCAATTCTGAATTTCTGATGACTAAACTGAGTATTAATATCAAATATCAAATTTTGAGATAAAAGACATATACTTCTGAGTACCATCAATATAAAAGTTTATTAATACAACTGAAAAAACACCAAAATCAACCAGATATATGTTGTTATACATCAGTGTTTATTTGAACCATATTCATATTTCAGAAGGTTAGGTCAGAAAAGACATTTAACATACACATAGAAAAATAATACCCTGTGTTCATGTGTACAGTATATGAATTACATGGGATAAGCCTGGCATTTATGAATAAAATGATTTTTTTTCTGTATTTTGTGATGAAAAATATCAACTGTAGTAATTCAAAACTCAATTCCTTGTCAGAATCATTATACTGATCTAAATTCCTATTGCTTATTTCTTAAAGGGGTACTCTGATCTGAAAATAATTAAATTTCAATAAATAGAGTAAAATTCCCGAGCTAAATACAGAAGATTTCATTAAAAAATCTGATTAAAAAATAAAGAATTTATTGAAACTAAAAAAGAAATTAAAAAACTATACAAAAATTATTGAAATTGAAAGTTTAGCAATATTTTGTGAAAAGTTATATGCATATTGTCATAAATATCCATTAGGTGGACTGATGTCATATTCCACTTTCCTTTTTCTTATGTTATTACATGATATCATTAATTTTTCATATTTTCATACATGTGTGTATGATATATCTCCCTTATCATAAACTAAGTTGCAGCAATGAATATCAAATGCATTTAATCAGTTGTCAATCTAATTTGTTTCATTATCTTGGGGAACAAAAATTGAATGAACATTTCATACAATACAACACAAAAGAACAAGTAGAAATGGGACGTCATCAGTATACTCATTGAATATTCATGATGGCATGCATAGAAATGATGCAAATCTTTAAGATGTCATAACTTTGTTATTCCTTGTCCGATTTTGATCAAAATTTCATTGTTTTGTTTGTCTGATTTATCTTTATCTGTTCAAATCATGTTACTTTCAGCCTGGAGTATCCCTGGAACAACATAATTTAAGATCAATCAAGAATCAAACCGAGATTGATCTATTATAAGTCAAGGTATAATAAAAGGAAAAGTCCACCACAACAAAAATTTGATTGGAATAAAAAGACAAAAATTCAACAAGCAAAACACTGAAAATTTCTTCAAAATCGGATGTAAAATAAGAAAGTTATGACATTTTAAAGTTTTGCTTAATTTTACATAACAGTTATATGCACATCCTGACTGGTATGCAAATGAGGAGACTATGATGTCGTCCAATCACTATTTCTTTTGTATTTTATTATATGAATTATTCTAATTTTCTCCTCATTGTCACGTGATACAATGATTAATTCCTCCCTGAACATGTGGAATTAGCATTGTTTGATATTATATGGTTCAGTAAAGTTGGTCCTTATTGTCATATAGATAAAAAATGAAATATTGCATAATTCAAACAATAAAAAAAAAGAAATAGTGATGGACATCAACGACTGACTCACCTAGTTGTGCATATCACTGTTTTGTCAAAACTAAGCGAAACTTTAAAATGTCATAACTTTCTTATTTTACATCTGATTTTGATGAAATTTTCAGCTGTATGCTAGTTTGATTTTTCTCTATTTATTCAAGTCAGCATTTTCCTGGGGTGGACTTGACCTTAAAATTCTATTATAACACTTTGAGAGACAAGGCCAAAGGAATTGTTTCAAAGCTTTAAATACACTGCAATGGTCAGGTCAGTCATTTGCCAGGGACGTGCAACCAAATATCAGATTACGCGTTACATGTGCGCATTGGTATTTAAGAATGAATCACAGTCAATATAAATTTTTTCGTGAAAACACCCCCAGGAAATACATTAAAGATTTGAGATGATTATAAATTACCGATGACTTTAAACTCAATGCACCAAGCAGCCACTTCTAGACTGACAAGTTTTAAATAACTATCGTTGCTTTCTTTACCCATAAACGTAATTGATGAACTTTTTTTCATAGGATACATCATACCCAGTAGTCCATGAATAACAAGCAGCCAGCTACTCAATCATACATACAATATTGATGTCTATCTGTCACTAGCGTACCTATGAGGGGCGGGGGGGGGGGGGGTACTGGCAGACTGCCCCCCTGACGAGTCACAGCCCATGCAAGGGATGTATCCCAGCCCCCCCCCCTCCCTGACGAGTCAAAACTGATCCCTGGCCCTCTCCTTTGAACTTGAAGACTTTTTTTTTTCTTTTTTGCTTGTCAAATTCTTTTCTTGGCGGACAAATTTGCCCCCCTGTGGAAAATCCTAGGTATGCCACTGCTATCTGTATGTGATCCACTCAATACATTCATATTTAATAATGTAAAACGAACATCACTGTACTATGACTGATGTAGGGAAATGCAAAATACCAACATTTTTCTTTCTTTAGGCATAGTTGATGTGTTACATTCCAACACCGGCTAAATAAGAAAAGAAATTACAGATAAATTCAAAATTGAATTTTTTTTAGAGTTTTTGTAGCAACAAAACAAATGCACTGAGGAGAAAATGTTTTCCTTGCATTAGATACTGGTATCTTGTACTCATACAAGAAAATATAATTCAATCTAAGACTCTGGATAATACAAAGTACCACAATCATTTGAAAAGGACAAGTCACTTGTACTGAATTCTTTTTTTTCTGGGGGGGGGGTGGATGGGGGGATGTGGCTCCCAAATAGTTTGGCATCGGTTTTGAAAACAATGATAAAAATGAAGAATATGAAGATAATTAACAAATCCTAAAATGACCATTTAATGTACCATAATCAACTGTAGTAGGCCTGTATACTGAAATATATTATTAAAAAAAAATGAAATGAAATTTGAATTCAAATGAAGGCCAATTACATGTACATGCCAGAACTGTTTCAGTTAAAAAAAAAAACTTAACAACATAAGAACACAAAACAGCATTTTTAAAATGCAAAGATAAGAAAGACAAACACCAAGAAGCCTTTTCACATATCTTATACATGTAAACCAATATCTGTATACAATACATGTATTTGCAATAACCTTATCACACACCGAAATGCCTAAGGAATACATCTAGCTACTATTATGAAAATTGGCAATTTCTGATATAAAAATTCACTTGGAATTTGATTACGATATTAAAACACAAACATTAATCACAAAATTTGTTTTATAGGAAAGTTAAAACTCTTGTTAAAGACATGATTTTTATTCTTATCTATGGGTTTAACATGAGAATAATTCCTCACATATCTTGCCTATGTGGAATCAAACGTTTATGATTTTTCTACTGAAAAATTGTGCTTGATAACTTTTATAAATAGCTTCCTATTTGGGCTTCATTTGTTTACATATTATACAAGGGATCTATTCCATAAATAGTATTTACTAATGTTATTTGCCTTAAAGTAACTACCATGGAAACCACGATTGCGATTGATTAATGAGCTATGTCGCCATGGTAGTTATCATGTGGAGCTCTGTCAAAGTACTTTTCTAAGTATTGGAGCAAGTCCCTTTTCAATTTAAGTGGTGTAATGCATTGGATCTAAGGGAAATTGCATCAGTGAAATTGATTTCTTCAAGGAAATACACAGTTAACGATTTCATTTTAGTATCCTACATAATTTCCTCAAACCCCATAAACCAAGTTATCTTGGGTATAAAATCCTTTAGAATAATTACCCCTGAGAGGAAATGCTACTAATGCAAACTATGCACGAGGACGAGCAACAGTGAGCAGCTTGTGCAGGTATTATCTCACTTTAGCTAGCATCACTTTGTTTTTACCACTTCAACTTTGTACCAGCTCCAAATTGTGATTACAACCAAATATTTTGCTACATGGTACAATTATACTTGCTCATATAGCGCTTCATGCCTTACTTTGTCAGAAGTCTCTAAGCGCTCTACAGTATATGCAGCATAATTACCCTGGCTTTAGCAGTGCCGCTGTTACGCACGCTGCGTTTCAAGGAATAAATTCCTGCCAGGTACCCATTTACCTCGCCTGGTTGAGTGCAGCACATTGTGGATCAATTTCTTGCTGAAGGAAATTACGCCATGGTTGGGATTCGAACCCATGACCCTCTGTTTCAGAGTCCAGAGACTAATCCACTGGGCCACAACGCTCAATTGGTATGCTGTATTAGGCTGCGTATTGCTGTTTTGGCTACCACAGAAATGTGCAGCTTAAAACGCAAAGGCGTGAGCCAGGGTTTAGAGATGGATTTTAGGGGTTTCCTAACATGTGACTGCCACTGTCCTCCCTTCATATTTATTTATTTTGATCCTATTCTGTTCGGCTGTCAATTAGGCCATGATTTGAAAGAAGCAGTTTGGGATTCAACATTGATTTAGCGCAAACTGTATGCGCAGAAAAAAAAATCAAAGAAAATCAATGTGCAGTTCTAGTTTAACTTAGGTAATCTTAGTTTTTTATTTTGGAACATGTATGCATGTTTTAAGATAGAAGCGATATTGTGATTGATGGTTTATCATCTATTATCTTTTTTTTGTGGATCGAATAACAGCGCACTTTATACAAAAAGAATTGTCTGCATCTCAATTTTGCTTCTCCAAAACTGCACATTTTATATTTAGAATATTGTAAAAAAAAAAAAAGTTCAAATTTTGGGGAATTATTCCAACATTCTCTTCCAATGTGTTTAAATAGTATCACATAATAATAGCAAACAAGTGTGTCGTTAAGGCAAGCACATAATACGCCAGTCTGTAACGTGGAAAATGGAGTTATTGGTCAAGCAAGAAAAGTGGAAGGTGGCGACTTCACCTTTGACCTTCTTACCTCAAAATCCATAGACTTCCTGGGATCTATGCCAGTATCATACACACCAAATTATATGAAGTTATCGCATTTACAAGGAAAATTTAACAGACGGACGGATAGACAGACAGACAGACGCAGAGCGTGAGTCCACGATACGTCATGTAGGATGGGCGTATAAAAGTAGATCTGAAAGTCCCATTGTACAGTTAGTTTACATTCTAATTGCATAACATTATTAGCACAATTTGACAAATAATTAAAGATAAACCCATGTTTTTAAATGAAACATGTCAATGTATCTTCACATTCATATTCTTATGCATAATAATATTACATTAATACTAGGTACAAATATCAAAAGAAACCAATATTTCATATCCCTGAAACACCATTCACTTAAAGGGGAATCCAACCCAAATAAAAACTTGTTTTTATAAGGAAAAGAAAAGTTAGACAAGTTGATAGGTTAAAGTTTGAACAATATTGGACAAACAACAAGAAAGTTATGAATTTTTAAAAGTTGTAAATATTGGTAATCACTATACCCATGGAGACTTCAAATTGGCCGCATATGGGATGTCATAGTGATGTAAGGCAAGGACTACTCTTCCATGTACTCCAATACATATTATGGCTAAAATGTAATTTTTCCCAAAAGTTTTATTTCAAATTATATTTTTCTTTCATGAGGACATAAAACAATATACTACCTGGGTTATATTTAGATTACTGCCCCAGGGGAATGGGTACTTAGGAGAAAACCACAAATACCTGATAATAAAGTACATGGCCTATGGGAAAGTTGTCCTTGCCCCTTGTCATAATTTACTTACTCAGTTGCCAATTTGAAACCTACATAGTATTAGTGATTTCAATTTTAAAGCATCTATAACTTTCTTATTTTTGGTCCGATTTCTTTCAAACTTTCACCATTCTGTTTAATTTATTTTTCTCCTTCCCAACACAACATTTTATGGCTTATGCTGGATTCCCCTTTAAGTGCAAATAAATAGTTCATAGATCTTAAATATAATACACTGATACTTGAAGACGGACAGACAACCTGCCAGAAACGTCAAGATTTCAATCTACTCCGGCTCTTCAACTCCACTCGCCGAGTCAAGCCAGCCTTCTCTCACCTCTTCAGCTCAAGCCTGTCATCTTGCCTGTACTCAAAAACATTTTTTACTCTTCCTGGTTTACAGTCCTTGCTCATTTCTGAAAGAGATACTCTACTTTCGAACCTCAACTTTCCTGCCTCTATATTTCTCTTCTTCCTCTCTCCACTTTCTCTCAGTTCTTTGCAGGACTTTACACACAGTGTAGCTTAATTCAATCCTGCCACTGTTCACACCACCATGCAAACCTTCAAATATCATCCGAAGATATACAAGAGTGAAAGTCTATTATCCAGGTGATTTTTCAAATGCCCCAGATAGAATACATATCACACATTGTGACCATAAACACCAGATTTCATACTCTGCAAAAAAAAATTTGAAGCTAGGATTCCAGCACAATAATCTGAAGGGGAAACACTGATAATTTATTTACATAGTACTCTTTCAGAATTAAAAAAAAAATACATTAAAGAGCTATCATATTATCCATTACCAATTCTATCATTGAAATATACTGGTCTGTCACACACAAGTTAACCAGAGGGCAGATGTTTATCGTGAAAGCACCAAATCCCCGTGGATTATGTGCTCAGTATTAAAGGATGAGAAACGTGCAGACAAATAGACGAGGTTCAAGAGCAATTTCGAAATAATAAACATTTGAAATGTTACAAATGTGATGCGGCGATCGATTGCATGTATTGATGATAATGTGCGATCACATCGCATCGTATGGTCACTTGCTACTGTGTAATAGACCCCCTGCTAACACAACTAATGCACGGATGTATAACACAAAATCAGGAGAGCTTTGAACCCTGCTTCAGTTAAACCCATCCAGAGAGCAGTGGTCACTGATTACTACATGAATGGATGCAGTAAGGCTGATGTCAACAGTCGTAAGACAGGTTTGGTCGAAGCCATTTCTCGACATCTTTCACATCCATCTGTTTCCTGGCAGCGTAATCCTCCACCTTAACAAAAAATAAAGTAATTTTGATGAGAAACAATGAGATTTTCTCCCACGTGAAGAACTGTAATGTAAAGTATAGGGTTTTAATTTTCCCATCAATAACAGTTTTTGTTGCTCCTGCAGCACTTGTTCCAGTCTTGCTATCTCATAGGGCATAGGATTAGAATTGAGATTCTAATGGAGTTGTTGGTTGATAATAACATAAAGATTTCAATTAGGGTTTATTCAGTTTCGGAAGTTAGGTTTTATGTTTGGCATAAAGTGCAGATTTTCCATTGGAGCAATTGTTGCCGGAGGAAATGTCAAGGAGCCTTTACAGGATCCTATTCAGGATGTGAATATATTTCCAGAAGTACATGCACTTATCTTCTATTTCACAATAATCTGCCGCTAAAAAAAAGGTAAAAGACAAAGATAATACATATATCATAAGATGAAAATCATTTGGAAGTGGAAGGACATGCTCAGCACTTCATGAGCCTACCAGATGAAAGAGATAAAAATATGCAATCTTGATACGTATTATTGTTTCATGCACTTCTTACTACCCCTCATTTATTACTCTCAAATGTCATAATTCAGCACAGCTCCTGAAAAAATAATTTCCTGATTTTTTTTTTGTGAATAACGTAACAACATAAAGGAATTAATTATCAATGATTAATTTGCTATTTTGGTTTCATGTAACTATATCGATCTCTACTTGAATTTTCAGTTTTGTAATAGAAAAAATATCCACGAACTCTTAAAATCCTGGAACGTTGCACTCTCACCTGGTCTTTAGCAATCTTTCCCACACCAAAATAGAATGACTTTGGATGAGCAAAGTAGAGTCCAGAAACTGAGGCTGCTGGGTCCATGGCTAGTGATTCGGTTAGACTAATACCAGTACTGGTCTCAATGTCCATTAGATTCCACATGGTCTCTTTCTCTGTATGGTCTGGTTGGGAAGGGTAGCCAGGAGCAGGGCGGATACCCTGTATAAACAATGGATATATATATTTACAGCGCGTCCCAAAAAAAACTATACACTTTTGAAATGGCCGCCAAATAAAAAATCTAGCACTTTGGGGAAAAAGACTCTCATATATGGAAAGCCAATGAAGTCAACTTTCAAATGACACCAAAAAGTTGGAAAAATATTAATGCTTGAGCGAGCACTGCCCACTGAAACAAAGGGTATGAAAATTAGGGTGGGCTGGAATTAGCCTTCCAATTTATTTCAGTTGTTGAGAGGCAAATCATTTTGAACTTGCAAAGTTAAGGGCGTTGTGATAAATTAATGATCAACCTTGATCAGTTTTGATAGCTTAAGCAAATTTTTTAAGTTATTAAATTGAACTTTTATGCATGAATGAACACAAATTACACTTTTGGAGCAGCATTTCAGCTTTATCATTTGGATCTCTTTTGGGGCAGCATTTCAACTTTATCATGGCGATCTCAGCAATGTGTTCATGGGAGTCGGCCAGTCGGGAGAATAGGGGGTGAGATAGGGCTTAGGTGGAAGAAGTAGGTTGATGAAATAAGGGTCAACAGAACATTCAGCCCCTCCCCCCCTCTTTCCCACCCTCCCCTCCTGTTGAGAGACTGATGGCTATTCTTATGTACGCGTGAAGTCCAGAGCAGAATGTTGGTTTAATGATTAATTCTGAATTAGGGCATCAACTTTTTCCTATCAATCATTCAATCAACAATTTATCAGTAAATCAACTCATTCAATGTGCAATGTGACCAATAAAACATTCATTTTTTCCAATAAATTATTTCATTAATCATCATAATCATTAATTTTTTTTGGTAATCATTCAAACTGACCATCAGCCACCGGTCACTTGGCAGTTACGTTTTGAAAAGGCTACAATCCAGGAGATGAGACAGAGAGAGATAGAGAGGGGGCTGGAAAATGGAGGTGAAAAGGGGAGGGTACCTATGACTTTTAATTTGTAAAAGGACAAAAAGAGGAATGCCCTTTTAACCAAATCTTAGCATACCTCGCCCTCTTGCTTGTAACAGGTACATGTACATGTACCATCACATTACTCTGACTCTCATGAACACACTTCTGATGTCCACAAGATGAATATGCTACACTAAAATTACAATTCCTGTTCACTCATGCAGTACATTTCAATTTAGTAATTCATGAAATTTGCCTATTAAAACCAAAACTTATCTCACTCATGAATAGCAGAACACCCTTAGCTTTGTAAGTTCCAAAGGACTAACCTCTCAAAAAACTTATGGCTAATTCCTGCCCAGCCTAGCCAAGCTTAGTCTCCCAGGAGGAGAGAAGTGGGGGGAGGGGGTAGAGATGGAGGGAGGGGTTGCTAAATGTTCTGTTGACCTTAAGCCCATCAACTTACTTCACCTACCTAAGTCATATTACCCCCTCTTCTCCTGACTGTCATGAACACATTGTTAAGATCCACATGATCGACATGATAAAGCTACACTAAAATTGCAATTCATGATCACTCATGCATTAAATTTCAATTTAATAACGTATGAAATTTTCACAAACAACAAACTGATAACATCTGATCTTTAACTCACCAAATAATCTTCAACTTTGCAAGTACCAAACAAAAAATCTGAAAGAAATTGGAAGACTAATTCCAGCCCACCCTAATTTGCATACCCTCTGTTTCAGTGGGCAGTGCTCGCTCAAGCATGAATAATTTTCCAACTTTTTGGTGTCATTTGAAAGTTGATTATATTGGCTTTCCATATCTATAAGTCTTTTCCCCCAAAGTGCTACATTTTTTATTTGGCAGCCATTTCAAAAGTGTATAGTTTTTTTTGGGACGCACTGTATATATATATATATATATATATATATGAAGCTCCTACTCATTGCAATCATTTTTCAAAGCCAGTTTAGGAATCGAAACATGTATGGAATAAACTAAAAATATCACTGAAAATGATTAATATCCCACCCCATTCTGTTACCAAAGCAAGATAGATTCGAACGTATTTTGAAAATAAAAAGTCTTGTATCATGTCTTTACCCCAGACAAATATTTGTGCTGAATTTCATGAGCAATGGTAAAAACTGAGGAATTAGTTGGATCTACAATGAGCTTTTCCTTGTTTTGGGATATTTTGATATGTTGTTACCATGCCAACACAATTTCCAACATTTACGAAAAAGGTGTCTCGCACACCTTTACCTCAAGACCAATGCATGTGACGTATTTCATGAGAGTTGGTTAAACATTCAAGAAGATGTTTTATTCACGAATAGCCCAACCAAGGTTACGTAAGCTGATTCCTTTAATCTTCGTATGATAGGGGTATAAAAATTGTACCCACCGATTTCAAATTGTAGCCGGGGGGAGCGGGGGCTCTCAGGCCCCCCTTGAGATCCCCCCTGATCTCCCAAAATAACCTGGCCGAGATAGGGTTAAGAATAGGCTTGACTCGAACATGTGCCTATACCATCACATGCTCTAAAGTTGTAACTATTTACTGTGCAAGAAATCTTGTTCATGTACATAGGTTGCTTTTGTTGTTAGAAAATGACACCCTCTGTCTGCCCGTATGTGAATGAATGGATGGATGAATGAAGGGATGGATGGATGGGTGGATGGATGGATGGATAGATGGATGGATTGATGAAGGGATGGATGGATAGATGGATGGATGAAGGGATGGATGGATGGATGGATGGATGAAGGAATGGATGGATGGATGGATGGGTGGATGGATGGGTGGGTGGGTAGATGGATGGATGGATAGATGGATGGATTGATGAAGGGATGGATGGATGGATAGATGGATGGATGGATGAAGGGATGGATGGATGGATGGAGGGATGGATGGATGAAGGGATGGATGGGTGGGTGGATGGATGAAGAGATGGATGGATGGATGAAGGGATGGATGGGTGGATGGATGGGTGGGTGGATGGATGGATGGATGGATGGATAGATGGGTGGGTGGATGGATGATTAGATGGGTGGGTGGATGGGTGGGTAGATGGATGGATGGATAGATGGATGGATTGATGGGTGGGTGGATGGATGGATAGATGGATGGATGAAGGGATGGATGGGTGGATGGATGGATGGGTGGGTGGATGGATGAAGGGATGGATGGATGAATGGATGGATGGATGAAGGGATGGATGGGTGGATGGATGGATGGGTGGATGGATGGGTGGGTGGATGGATAGATGGATAGATGGGTGGGTGGATGGATGATTAGATGGGTGGGTGGATGGGTGGGTAGATGGATGGATGGGTGGATGGGTGGCTGGGTGGATGGATAGATGGATAGATGGGTGGCTGGGTGGATGGATAGATGGGTGGGTGGATGGGTGGATAGATGGATGGATGGAATAGATGGATGGATGAAGGGATGGATGGATGAATGGATGGATGGATGAAGGGATGGATGGGTGGATGGATGGATGGGTGGGTGGGTGGATGGATAGATGGATAGATGGGTGGGTGGATGGATGATTAGATGGGTGGGTGGATGGATGGTTAGATGGGTGGGTGGATGGGTGGGTGGATGGATGAAGGGATGGATGGATGAATGGATGGATGAGCAGATGAATTGATGGATGGATGGACAGCAAAGGCCTGTCATACAAAAGAAAATCATAATCAAGAGTTCAATAAGCAAAGTAAAACTACTATATAACAAGTATTTAAAAAAAACTCAGATATTATTACCTATAAAAAAGGTTACTTTTACTATTTTGAATTCAATTCAAAATTTATTTCAATCAATCAATCATAAAAATACAGGTATATACAAAGTAGGTAAAAACATGGGATTGGGAGCCCCTAGAAGTTTTCATTTAAAAAAACTTGTGGGTGGGGCACCACCATGGTACAATCAAATACAATTAATATAATACATACATAAAGAGTGAACAACAAACAACATTGAAATACAAAAAAAAGAAACAATGGGCTAATATAGGGAAAATAAACAAAAAAGCAAACTAGGAGTAATAATTATAAATCATTAGGTTTCCAAATTTTCATTCATTACAGCTGACAATACAAAACTTTAACTTTAATGGAGATTATAGCAACAAGTTCTGAACATAAACTTGTGACCAATGTTGGAATTTCACTTTATACACCTATTATATGTAATGTACAATATCAAACAAAATACAAATCTGTTTCATAAAGAGTTGCATATATTGTAACTTTGCCATTCGGGAAACTATTGTGGTAACTTGGCTAAGTAGCCTAATCACAATGCTATTGCAATCAAGGTTACCATGGTAATTGCTAGAATGGAAAGTTACAATAGTTGTAGCGCTTTATGAAACGGGTCCCAGGTTATTCAAATTCTGCAAGTCTACCAGCTAATTATAAATCATGAAACAGCAATATTCTTAGCATGCAAGCCCGGTTTTAAACTTCATCTTGGTTTTCAATACATTGGAGTCTCATCTCATTACATTGTCACCTGAGCACTGATAATGTGTGCTCATTTATGATTGTGTGCTTCAAAGGGCGTCAAAGGAGGCTTTCTTGACCTCTACAATTTAATTCTTGCTTGTAAGTTTGAGAAAAGAGAAGCATCCCTTCCCACCTGCATTATTCTTATCTTTTTCTCTTCATTGCCACTCTCTAAATTCATTATTGTTGTTAAACTAATTATCATCTACATAGGCCCTTTAAGCAGTGCATTAAAAATAATATTTTGTCTGCATGATTTGACTTGACTGTCTATTAAATGCAGCGCTTCTCACACGGTGAAGCTCTCCCAGGTGGGCCATGAGAAGCTCCAGAGGAAGAAAAAATGGGGGAATAACTATAGTATGTTTCACAGACCTAGACCTGTCCGACAGCCCAAATATGTTATGTTTGATCGGTCTACGTGGGTCAAACAAAGGTAAAGCATGCTTTATGTATGTTGCAATATGCATACAGATTATGATGGTTTCGATCCAACTTCGATGTGAACCTTATCATGTATGCAATGTATGCATATTGTGAAGAATTTAATTAATTGTCACCCATTTACCAGACCTTTGCGAATGCAGTTAGTTCTTGAACTTTTTGTTCGAACGTGCTTCAGGGCTTTGTGTTCAAATTTCATGAAAACATACTTAAACAAAATTGGTCCCTTTTTTAAAGCAATTTAAAAAGGGCGAGGGAGGAAACAAATTGGAAAGTCTCTGAATGTAACTGTAAGAAAATATGACCCTGAATACATTAAATTTGGATTTATCATGACTGGCAGTGATGCAAAATCTTAAGCAATGTGTGTCGAATGTTGAAGGTATTCAGCATTCTTGTTATTAAGTTGTTATGTTTTCATGGTTGTTTAAGTTTGGAGGAGGGGCTCAAAGGCCGGGCTACTGAAATTTATACGCACTAATATGCCCATTTTAATCAGACAAGTAGTCCTTTCGCTTTCTTAAAATTTTGGTAGGTGGGCCTCAAAAAAAATTGAGAGTCAAAGTGGTCCTCGAGTAAAAAAAGGTTGAGAAGCGCTGGTCTAATGAATAATAAGGATTATAAGAATGATATCAAAATGAATTTTTTTCATGGGATATCAGTAATATTCCACTATTTGAGGGTCAATATTATTCAAAGAGTTTGAGCATATTGCACAAATCATAGATGAGTGCAATATTCCCTCACCCATTGAATATTTCTTGTATCCCATTCTGAACCATCCAATATAATATAGATATCTCACCTCGGCTAGCCTATCAGCTAGAGCCTTGATCATAATAATGCTATAATCGTCCATCTCCTCCTCAAATCTCTTACACATCTCTTCCACTCCAAACCCTACAGACACAGCAAAGCCACCGACATAGTCCGTGATTCCCGTCTCTTTAGGGGCTATGAAGTCTGACAGACATGTGTAGTATTCACTCTCCTTCTCCGCCTTGGATTACATGGAAATAAATGTAAAAGAAAATAAAAATACAATTAGTATGTAATAGATGTTCACAAAATAAAAGAAAACAAAAAATTATATACTTATATGAATATACAATCTCAAAAAGTGAAAACTATGAACAACATTAACAATTGATGAATAATGGTGGAATAAAATGGGTTTGGTTGTTTGAGCACTATTGTTGATGTACCAATATTGAATTTTCTTCCTAATCTTCGTAAAGTCCAATCAAGCCATGCATAAAGTTATTTGAATGTATGTGCTTAGATGTAAATATACATGGACGTTCACTTTGAAAGTTTATTCCATATACTTTTCCATCTCTAAACAAATGTTGCTCAATATTAGAGCATTAATACCTAGAACTAAATTATGTTGTTCACTTCTCATGTGACCATTTAGAACCATATTAACACACATAACATTTGATAAACATACTATGGGGTCTTTTGCACATACAGTTGCATAAAAAAATATACCAAGTCCTAAATGCATTTGTCTGATTGGTTTAGAATCGGTTAAGTTTGATTTTTGGAGTTTGTGTTTGATCGTAACTTTTTCTTCAATAAGCTCTTAGCTCATTATATCATTCTTCACAAGATATTTCCTTATTACAAGTGGAGCGCCACTAGCAGTCTCACATGCATCGCGCCATTCAGTATAGCAGCAGTGCTGACTTTGAAAACTACTATAACATAATTATTCACAAAAAACACCATTCATATAATGATACAATCCTACATTCATTGACAATAAATGACATTTGACCTTGATCATGCGACATTAGACTTGTCAGTAATACTTGACTAACCCTATATCCACATTTCATAAACTATATCTATAAACTTTGAAAGTTATGACAACAATCTAATAATTACCTCCAAAATGGCCAAAGTTTATTGACCTTTGACCTTGGGTCATGTGACCTGAAATCATCATAATTCTCAACATCATCCTCAAAATAATAATGATTATACTAATAATGATGATGATAATAATGATAACAATATTTATAATAATAATAATAAAAGTTTATCAATTGATTCTGGTGCTCACAGCTCTTTAAAGAAGTCCTTCCTGCCAGTACCCATTTACCTACCCTGAGTTGAGTGCAGCACAGTGTGGGTAAATTTCTTGCTGAAGGATAAAATAAGCCATGGGTGGGATTTGAATCCACGACCCTCTGGTTCAAAACCTGACAGCCAATCGTCTGGGCCACAATGAAATTAGAAAGGCTTACCTGTTGTCTGAGACCATAGAACACAGCATCAGGTTTCTGAGAGCACGTCTTCTCGCTATCAGAGAACACGTGGATGTCATCCCCTACGCTGTGGGCAGGATACAGACCGACGATGCCACTAGCTCTCAGAAGCTTCTGATCGACAACCTTCTTCAGCATATCCTGGGCATCATCAAACACCTTCTTGGCTTCCTGACCTGCAGCAAACAAAAACATCGAATGCTATCTCAATACCTACCAAACACCGATTGGTATACATTCGGGACCGTCTTACAAAGAGCTGCGACCGATACGATCAACCACAACTATGGACAGCCAGCAACGTCAACATCTAAAATGCAATCTTAATATCTACTAAACGCCGATTGGAATACATCTGGGACCACCTTACAAAGACTTGTGACTGATCCAATCAACTGCAACTATGGGCAGCCAGCCACGTCAACATCTAAAATGCAATTTTGTTCAAGATATCTTCTAGATATGATGCATATTCATACATTCATTGTTCTCTTAAAGAATCACTGTGATTACCTTGGTATACTAAGGAGATTCTGCAAATTTCCTGCAGAAAAAATTACGGTATGGATGGATCGGATCAATCGTAAATCTTTGTAAGACGGGGCCCTGCTTCGTTTTCTTTCCGTTGGTCTCATCCTACTTCATCTCTACAACATTTGTCAACTAGCCATTTTGCCTCATTGCCATAGCTGTTTTAACATTTTGTGTACTGTCCAGTTAGAATATACCTGTTCTGTTTAATATCCACTAGGTCTCACATCACTTAATAGTCTTTTTGATTTGATGAACTACTTCTGAACAAAAATTTTCATTTGACAAATTAAAAATTAATAAGCAGGAGTGTAAATAAGGCCTACTGTGCATTAATCAAGCCAGGTATTAGACCTGGGCCCCGTCTTACAAAGAGTTACGATTGATCCGATCAATCGTAACTCTATGGAAATCCATCAGTGTCATAATTTTTTCTACAGGAAATTTGCAAAATGTCCTTTGTAATCAAAGGAGAACACTCCAAATTGTCAAGAAATCAATTAATTTATGGATACGGATTCATATCTAGAATTTTTTTTTGAACAAACATGCATTTCATATGTTGACTTTGCTGGCTTTCCATATTTGCGATTGATTGGATCAATCGTAACTCTTTGTACAACGGGGCCCTGGTGTAATGTAGACAAGATAGCAAGACCATAATGATTGTAGACCAAATGGCCCGTATTCTGAAATCGGGTTAAACTTAAACTCAGGTTTCAAGTTGTGGCTCAAGTATGGACAGCCAATTGTTACATAATCACGAACAGTAGATATATCATACTTTCAGCTCATTCGGCTCTCAAATCATTCATAATTGTGTAGAAAGTATGAATAGATGATTGTCTTCACCATCGATCAATCAGGAAAGAGCACAGTAAACATAAGAAACATACACCTTAATAAATATTTTGATACTTTTGGCTTCCCATACTTAAACCACAACTTTAAACCTGAGTTTTAAGTTAAACCCGACTTCAGAATACGGGCCAATGGGTTTAGCCCACGTAGAACCAGACTGTCTGAGAAGAAGACTAACTGCTTGTACACCATGTGAATACAAACCTACCAAACAACACATAATAATGGTTCATGTTAACAGATAATGAATAAGCAAAATAGGTTAGCTACCGTTTGGACCTTACCATTCTTTCATTTCATTATTATTTGTATTTCCTTTGAATTTGACATTGGTTAAAAAGGAACTGAATTACTGGATAATCACATTTATGACAATATATTTTGTCATGCTAATCAGTCAAAATTTGTAAGGCATTTAGGATAAACATCACAGACTGCCATTTTGTTAAAAAAAATCAACCAAACATGCCTTGATCGTAAAAAGTACAAACATGAATATTCTTCCCGATGTGAATTCAGTATTCCTGTATCAAATCTCATCTGCATCACATGAAGAACCATTTTAAGCTTCTGGAAGTACCTTTTGATCTGAAATGACCCTGGATAGATAGCACATAGCTACTCATCACAGAATATTCTAAATCAATAAAATAGACAAAAAAAGAATATTAAGAGATTCTGACCTATGAAAGATATATCACCTAGCTTGTCATTGGAGATCTTAGGACATTCTTGCCTGTGAAAGACATACCAACTACCTTGTCATTGAAGATCTTAGGATATTCCGGGCAGTGAAAGACATACCAACCAGCTTGTCATTGAAGATATTAGGATAGTCCTGCCTGTGAATGACTTACCAACCAGCTTGTCATTGAAGATCTTTGGATATCCTCTATTTGGATAGCGCCCTCTCAGTTGCCATACATCAAAGAATGGTTTCCAGTCGATATAAGGAACCAGTAGAGATATGTCGTAATCCTCATAAACCTTTGTTCCAATGAAAGAAGGTTCAACTACAAAGAAATCAATACAACCCAACAATCATAAGCTTTGGTACTGGGTCAGTTATACTTGAATATAATCTAACATTCCAATATTACAAAAGCGTAGTGTCTATTGAATGCTTTTTCGGCCATTAGAATTTAAATTTGGCATTTTTTAGCTTTTAGATTATGACTATGTCATCTGGTGCCCCCTCATAGTAATGTGTTTTAATCTCCATATAAAAATAGTCCTTTAAGCATTTACTTTACAAAAGTAATAGAAATTGGACAGTTACAGACAAAGATTCCATTACAAATTTTCAGCCCATTTCACACTTGAGAAGAATTTTATATTAAAGGAGAATGAAACCTTGGAACAAGATAGCTTGTATGAAGACAGAAAAATCAAAGAAACAGATCAACGAAAGTTTGAGAAAAATTGGACAAATAATGAGAAAGTTATGAGCATTTGGATATTGTGATCACTAATGCTATGGAGATCCTCAAATTGGCAATGTGACAAAGATGTGCGATGTCGCTTGTGAACATCTCTCCCAATTACTTTAGTATATTTTTCACTTAAAAGATTGCCTCTTTTACCACATCTATCAATAGATCATGTGTTCTTTCTATAGGAGGGCATGTAATACAGATTTTTAAAGAATACATCATGGATAAAGAGTTTGCATCACCACAAGAAAAAGCAGAAAGAGACATTTTAAGAGTATTTTATAATCCATCAAAGGGAAAGTTGTTCACATATGACATCACACATCCATGTCGCACTGCCAATGGGAGGAGCTCCGTAGCATTAGTGATTGCGATATTCAAATGCTCATAACTTTCTCATTATTTGTCCGATTTATCTCAAACTTTCTTTGTTCTTACTCTTATATTTTTCTATTTCGACACAAGCCTACTTATTCCAAAGGTTTCATTCCCCTTTAAAAAGACAAAAATATGCAGATAATTCATTTTGATTGGACACCTTAATCAAAATGAATCTTGATGTAAAATCTGTAAATTTATCCAACAAAACACATGTTTACAATTACATCCTTCATATCACATTTTAGGTTATATACTTTCAAATAATCTAGTACTGAATTGGAAACAGTGTCATTTACTTTTGGGATATATACAAATGCTAAACATAGGCCTTAATATTTCATATATCCATATACTTTAATACTCCCCCCAACAAAAAGGAAATGTTTAAATGAACAAAATTCATTATAGCACCGAAACCTCTTCCTGTGTCAGTTTTAATTATCAATGTAACAGTTGAAAGATCTTAATGGATCCCAACAATGAAACACACATCATTAATTCATTAATCTACTTTTAAAAAATCCAGAACATAGAAAATCATTATAGTGGCATTGGAATGTTCAGATGAAATACTTACCAGGCTCAAAGACGCTCCAATCAATTTCAAACTTCCTTTCTCTGACTTCTGACAGAGAAAGATATTTTCTATCCTGAATGGGAAAAATGAAATAAATGGAAAGTGCATTCTTGATTTATCTCATCAAATGATAATGAAAATATTAAATCGAATAGAATGGAACTGAATCGAACTGAATAGAATTCTCTTACATTTGCAATGTAGAAGTTTCTTTCATTGGAGTAAACATTTACAAAACAAGAAAATATACATAAGAGTGGAATTTGAGTACACAAACAAAACTGATTCAGCCCTAGGTCTTAGTTTAAAGGCGACCGCACACCTTACGACTGGTATGCGACCCGATTTTGGAACATATCGCTTTTTGTTCATTTTTCTGAAGATGTGAATGGAACTTATCATTTTATTTGAGGTTAAAATTAATTGAAATAATAACATTATAACCATTTTGAAAGATTACAAGCCCTTATTTTGGAGTAAAGTCCAAATTAGTTTCAAATCGTAGCCAATCATACGACTGCTATGACGTCATTACGATAAGATATTAAATTCGCTTTTATTCTGAGAAGGATGATAGCATAGTCACAAATTGATCATACATGTAGGTATTTGTACGATGATTTAGAACATTACACAGTAAGATATTTCAAGTCTCAATATTAGCATCAAATTCTTCGGGTCGCAGACCAGTCGTAAGGTGTGCGGTAGCCTTAACACATACAAAAACAAGTGGAATGCCTCTGGCCGTCTCACCTGCATCTCGCGGTTCAATATAGCAGCAGTGCTGACTTTGAATACTACTCTAACTCACATAAGATGTTCAGTGATACATGGTTACACTTATGTCCACTTTTTATGAACTAGACCAATAAACTTACAGAGATATGATGGTTATTCAACAAAAAACCCCAACATGGCCAAAGTTCATTGACCTTACATGACCTTTGACCTTGATCATGTGACCTGAAACTGGAACAGGATGTTCAGTGATACTTGATTACTCTTATGTACAAGTTTCATGAATCAGATCCATAAACTTTCAAAGTTATGATGGTAATTCAACAGATACAACCAATTCGGCCAAAGTTCATTGACCTTTGACCTTGGTCATGTGACCTGAAACTCGAACAGGATGTTCAGTGATACTTGATTACTTTTATGTACAAGTTTCATGAATCAGATCCATAAACTTTCAAAGTTATGATGGTAATTCAACAGATACCCCCGATTCGGCCAAAGTTCATTGACCCTAAATGACCTTTGACCTTAATCATGAGACCTGAAACTTGCACAAAATTTTCAGTGATGCTTGATTACTATTATGTCCAAGTTTCATGAATCAGATCCATAAACTTTCAAAGTTATGATGGGAATTCAACAGATATCCCCAATGCGGCCAAAGTTCATTGACCCTAAATGACCTTTGACCTTGGTCATGTGACGTGAAACTCATGCAGGATGTTCAGTGATACTTGATTAACCTTATGTCCAAGTTTCATGAACTAGGTCCATATATTTTCTAAGTTATGATGACATTTCAAAAACTAAACCTCAGGTTAAGATTTCGATGTTGAATCCTCCAACATGGTCTAAGTTCATTGACCCTAAATGACCTTTGACCTTGGTCATGTGACATGAAACTCTAATAGGATGTTCAGTAATACTTGATTAACCTTATGGCCAAGTTTTATTAACTAGGTCCATATACTTTCTAAGTTATGACGTCATTTCAAAAACTTAACCTCAGGTTAAGATTTGATGTTGACGCCGCCGCCGCCGTCGGAAAAGCGGCGCCTATAGTCTCACTTTGCTTCGCAGGTGAGACAAAAATGAAGAAAAAATACATGGCAAAGAACAGTTGTCATTATGGAACTACTGCACAGATGACAATGTATGGGACCAAAGAAATTGATCTTCTTACCTTAAGGGAATCGTAGTGATCTTCTCTAACTTCTTCATATTCTTCCTTGATGTCTTCAACAAAGTCATCATACTGATCTTGGTCAATCAAGGATGAACACTAGATGTAAACAAAGTAGAGGGGTGTTTCACAAGGGTTAGCGATTAATTGTATGCTTGATGTTAACGATTGATTGTACATAGTAGTCAATGGAATCAATCGTAGAAAAAGGTTCTACGATCATTGCTAAGCTTTGTGTTACAGGCCCCTGGTCAAGTGTTGAAATAGTTTGATCGAGTCCATGGATGTTTTTTGTGAAACCCATTTGAAAACCCATCAAAGAGCTTTTCGGCTTGGTGTATGCGCAAAGATTTCATAATATCTAAATGCATATTACTAAGTTATTTTATCCAAAAACATGAAAAATACATACATTTAAAAATAGAAGTGAATATTTCATATTTCAGGATATAAGGTTCATTCTGCCCTTTTGAATTAAACTTAAAAAGAGGTTGGTATTGACCACTGAATCTTGAAAGCCATTTACTCGATATTAACTTCCCTTTGACTACATGCTCATGCATCACTTTTTGAAGTCAGGGACAATATGAACACTTATCCCCATATTAACTCCTTGTCATGTGTATCATAAAATGCAGGGCTGCTGAATTATGTTTAAAGAACGTATGGAAAACCATAAAATGATTGCATTAACTTTATGAAAACAACTAGAGATGCTTGGCGGGTCCCGCGGACAAGCACGTTTCCCCCCGAACCCACCGCGCCATCCGTCATTGCAATATATAGAGCTCACACAGAAATTTGACAAATAAATACAATTATCATGGCGACAATGACCCTGCCCACATTTTGCCTGTGGATACCAAATTTGATGACAATAATATGACATAGAAGCATGATTCTGCAGAACCGAAAGTATTGTCCAGTATCACCTGTTGGGGAATACAATTATAGAGTAATCTGGATATATTTTGTAAACCTAACCCTAAGACCCCCCACCAAAAATGATAGGCATCTTCGCTTCACCTTCTAATATTGCTTCTATGTGCCAACTGGAAAAAAGCAGAAGTTTTACCATGTCTCCACCCACTCCAAAATCATTAGGCAGCTTTGCTTTACCATAATGGACCTTCATGACAAATTTGAAGATAATTGGAGAAGAAATGCAGCCAGTAGAGCACTCACAAGGGCACTCACAAGGAATCTCTGCTATTTCCACAAACTCTTGTTACCATGGCAACGATGTCTCTGCTCGCACCAAAATTAATAGGTGGCTTTGCTTATTGGACCTTCATGCCACATTTGAAGATGATCGGAGAAGAAACGCAGCTGGTAGAGTGCTCACAAGGACATCTCTGCTATTTTCCACAAAAACTCTTGTTACAATGACAACACTGTCTCTGCCCACACCAAAATAAATAGGCGGCTTCGCTATACAATACTCGACACCTTCATGCCAAATTTGAAGATGCCAAATGCAGCTGATAGAGCGCTCACAAGGAAATCTCTGCGGCAGCGCAATGAGGCCAAATCCTTAGTATCCTCTGAACTCTGTTGAGGATATTACGGATTGAAATTGAAATCAGTTACACAAGGGATAATACATGGTATGTTCGCTCAGTTGGTAGAGCGTCCGTCTCACAACCAGAAGGTAGGGAGTTCAAGCTCCAACTGCACCAGACCAAATAGAATTTAAAAGAAGGGAGTTGCTACTACCCTTTCTGGCATTCAATGATTAAATGGATAGAGCTACATCGATCTGGCGCTGCTCAGTGGCTGCTGGGCCCATGATCAATTGGGCAAAATTATTTTTTCAGAATATTTCCATTCTTAGATATCTATTTCAAACAAAATATAGATTTTCATTTTTTTTAATTCTACAACCTACCTGAAATGATTTATCTCAGTTTTCTAATCATTTGAAAATTTGCAGTGCTCTCCAATGACACGGGCTTGAGCAGTTGATGAAGTAAAGCAGGAAAAAAGGATCAAAGGGGTGATTATCATGGAATTGCCCAGAAAGAAATGCTTACCACTACAACACTCTTAGAGGCATCTAGTACATGGATAGTCGGTGAGGAGTAGCAAGGAGCAATCTTGACGGCCGTGTGTGTTTTAGAAGTTGTAGCGCCCCCTATGAGCAACGGAAGAGAGAAACCAAGTCTCTCCATCTCCTTGGCAACATGGATCATCTCATCAAGTGAGGGTGTTATCAGACCAGATAGTCCAACAATGTCTGTTTCACAACAAGTAAGGAAATGCATAAAAATGAACAATTTTTCTCAACATTTATATACACATCACGGCCGTCAGATGGTAAAACGGTCTAACTCGAAAATCGCTGTTCTGAGAAAAATGACTTTAAAGTTTAGAGGTTTGAGCTTTTTTATGAGACGGAAATGCATTTTTAAGCAATGGGAAAAGGAGAAGCACAATAACCACTAATAACTGGAAATTTTACCATCTGACAGCGATGACTCAAAAATCTCAATTAAGAAGAATAAAAGGTTTATGTAAAAGCTTGTTTTACCTCCAAATGATATTACTGACAATGGGCTAACTCAAAGATAGACCATTTTACCAAATCTTATCAAATCAGATCAGATTTTATCAAATCTGAATGAGAAATACAAAAAAGTACCAAGATAGCAGAAATTATCTCTAAATCAATACATGATGGGATTTTCTCGATAGTACCATTGGAAAGAGCGCCCTCACATTACAAGGAAAGTGAATTTACCTCTCAAAGTCAAATTTTCGAGTTAGACCGTTTTACCATCTGTTGGCCGATCAGTTGATTAAAAAAAATTTCACTGCCTTTTTTCAGGTTTCTCTTCCAATAATTTTTACAAGCTAAAAAAAAACAAGTGGAATGCCTCTGGCCGTCTCACCTGCATCACGCGGTTCAATATAGCAGCAGTGCTGACTTTGAATACTACTCTAACTCGCACAAGATGTTCAGTGATACATGGTTACTCCTATGTCCACTTTTTATGAACTAGACCAATAAACTTACAGAGATATGATGGTTATTCAACAAAAAACCCAACATGGCCAAAGTTCATTGACCTTACATGACCTTTGACCTTGATCATGTGACCTGAAACTCGAACAGGATGTTCAGTGATACTTGATTACTCTTATGTACAAGTTTCATGAATCAGATCCATAAGCTTTCAAAGTTATGATGGTAATTCAACAGATACACCCAATTCGGCCAAAGTTCATTGACCTTTGACCTTGGTCATGTGACCTGAAACGCGCACAGGATGTTCAGTGATACTTAATTACTCTAATGTCCAAGTTTAATGAACTAGACCAATAAACTTTCAAAGTTATGATGGTAATTCAACAGATACCCCCGATTCGGCCAAAGTTCATTGACCCTAAATGACCTTTGACCTTAATCATGAGACCTGAAACTTGCACAAAATGTTCAGTGATGCTTGATTACTATTATGTCTAAGTTTCATGAATCAGATCCATAAACTTTCAAAGTTATGATGGGAATTCAACAGATATCCCCAATTCGGCCAAAGTTCATTGACCCTAAATGACCTTTGACCTTGGTCATGTGACGTGAAACTCATGCAGGATGTTCAGTGATACTTTATTAACCTTATGTCCAAGTTTCATGAACTAGGTCCATATATTTTCTAAGTTATGATGACATTTCAAAAACTTAACCTCAGGTTAAGATTTCGATGTTGATTCCTCCAACATGGTCTAAGTTCATTGACCCTAAATGACCTTTGACCTTGGTCATGTGACATGAAACTCTAATAGGATGTTCAGTAATACTTGATTAACCTTATGGCCAAGTTTTATTAACTAGGTCCATATACTTTCTAAGTTATGACGTCATTTCAAAAACTTAACCTCAGGTTAAGATTTGATGTTGACGCCGCCGCCGCCGTCGGAAAAGCGGCGCCTATAGTCTCACTTTGCTTCGCAGGTGAGACAAAAATAAGAGCAGCAAATAAAGCAAAATCACATGACATTAATACACAGGGATATACTGCATATCAACAATCTAAAGTAAAATTCAGTTGCGGCTCCTACACTCTGGAACTCGCTTCCCCTTAGCTCAAGATCTCATACCTCTCTAAGTTCCTTTAAAGTAGCATATCTCTTCCGCACATTGTATTCTTATTTTCAAAGATAATTTGTCCTTTAAGTTGGTAGTTGAGTTATTATAGGTAGTTCAGTTGGATAAGTAATTGAGTTCAGTTAATTAAATTAAATGGTTAGATTTTGTAACATAAACAGCTTAGAGAAATTTTTATGGGAGCTACATGTATATAAATATTGAATTATTCATATCATTATCATTAAAGAGAAATTTACACAAGTAACTTTAGAATTTTCAATATGAAATACATCCAAATGCAGTCATAACAAGCATAAAACATTCTAAAGCAAATTAATCATACCATTCATGAATCAATTCGGTTAAAATGTATGACTATGGACAGTTTATTTGCTTACCGGCTTTTTCTTGAATAGCTGTCTGGAGTATCTTCTCGCAAGGGGTCATGACCCCAAGGTCAATGACCCTGTAATTATTACAGCCTAATACAACGCCTACAATGTTCTTGCCGATGTCATGAACATCTCCCTTGACCGTGGCTAGGACTATGGTACCGCTATTGAAAGACTGGTAGAAATAGAGAAAGGGAGCACGTATTGAAAGGGATTATCGAACAAATATTATTTGTTACCAAAGATGATTTAAAAGATGATTTAAATCTGAATGAACATAAAAAAGATGGAGAGAATCAATATCAATAAACCTGGGGCCAGTTTCATAAAGTTTTTCGCAAGTTACAATTGACTTTACGCACAACTGTTGACCCTTTCTTGCGCTACATGATATATCCTTATGATGCTGACATGTATGTTCCAGTTGTTCGTAAAGTTGTGCGTAACTTTACGAACAGCTTTATGAAACACCACCCTGGATTTATTAAATTAAATTAAGAGTATTGAAATTTTTAGGAGAATCAAAATTTTGATAAAATTCACATGAAATTTCTTACGAAATTAATGACTGTCATATTAGAGAGTCAAAAGGGGCCTAAGCTTTCGATCCTAGCAGAATCTTCGTCGGAGGCAGAATGACACAGAAAAATCAAACATATAAGGATAAAACAAGACAAATTAGATGAGGATCACATGAGAGTGATACGACAGCAGAAAAAGTGATCAATGGCAAAAAGAAGCTGCTGAAAACTGCTTATCTTAAAACAAAAGAGAGCCAATGGAGTAAGATAAGCAGTTTTCAGCAGCTTCATTTTGCCATTGACTGTCATATTCTCTTAGAATGCAGATATATCAATGAATCAAGTTATAAGTAAAATTCACCATGAGAATGAATAATTACTTTAAGCATCCTGCTCCTTCCTAATTAAATCAACATGACCTCCTCTCTTGTGACTGTCTTTCTCTATCCCTTTTTTTTCTTTCTTTCATTTCCTCTCTTCTCCCATCTTTTTCTCTCTTATCTTGCCACTCTCACACCCTCTCTATCTCTCATTATATATGATGATTGTGTAGAAGCATCATGGTGTAGCGGTTCTGACTCTTGCCTTTTAATCAGAGGGTCCTGTGTTCGAATCCCACCACGGCCTAGCGTCCTTTGGCAAGGCGTTAATCCATACTTTACCACTCTCCCCCAGGTGTTAAATGGGTACCTGGTAGGATGCGAAAGCCTATGTATTATCAATTGAGTCTTGGAACTCTTGTTGGAATGCTCCCCAGGGAGTGGAGAAGGTGCATACATTGTACGCAGGCATGCAAGGATCCGATGACCTGGGTAATAATATGTCTGTAAAGCGCTTAGAGACGTCGTTCCGATGTATTAAGCGCTATATAAATGCGGAATATTATTATTATGCTAACCTCTTCTTGTCCCGATTCCTTGAAGGCTTCTTCCTTTTCTTTCTCCATGAACGGAATGAGATGACCGACGGCTTTCTTCATCACCCTCGCTGATTTGATAACCTGAGGTAAAAACATCTTACCCGCTCCAAACAGATCACCAACAATACTCATACCCTAGAAACAGAACAAGCCAAGCTTACAGAGGTAATTGCACATTATTAACCTTTTGTTCAAAAGGTGGATAGTCTCAGAAATATAGTGACTGGAATTGAATTTCATCATTTCTTTGGGTGTCTGTAACACAGGAAACAACATTAGAAAATAATATAACCAGTTTGTGTGATAAGGAATACTTATTTGTGGACAGACAAAATCATTCAACTCTACAGACACAAAAAAGTTTTGCTTATTTTTCACAAAACATTTATATGCACAACTCATTGATGTCCAAATAAGAGAGATAATGATGTCACTCACTCACTATTTCTTTTGTTTTTTATTGTTTGAAATAAACAATATTTCAATTTCTACAGATTTGACAATTGGGACCAACTTAATTCAACTACAAACTGTTAAAATAATGGTAATTGCACATGTTCAGGAGGAATATCATTTTGTTCCACATGACGATGAGGAGAAAATTTGAATTTTTCATATTTGATATAATAAAATACAAGAGAAGTAGTGAGTGGGTGACCTCATCTGTCTGCTCATTTGCATACCGACCAGGATGTGCATATGACTGTTTTGTGAAATT